>NC_064573.1:44457273-45699773 GCF_937001465.1 Orcinus orca
CAGTAGGCTTGACACCACTGAGGAAAGAATCAGTGAGATTGAAGGTAGATCAACAGAAATTACACAACCTGAAGTGTAAAAAAAAAAAAAAGAAATGGAGGGAAAAAGACAAAAAACAGTACATTTAAAAAAGTACATTATCAAATAGTCTAACATATGTATACGTGGGACATCAGAAGGAAAAGAGAAGGACTTCCCTGGTGGTGCAGTGGTTAGGAATCCACCTGCCAGTGCAGGGGATATGGGTTCGAGCCCTGGTCCGAGAAGATCCCACATGCTGCGGAGCAACTAAGCCTGTGTGCCACAACTACTGAGCCTGTGCTCTAGAGCCTGCAAGCCACAACTACTGAGCCTGTGTGCCACAACTACTGAAGCCTGTGTGCCTAGAGCCCGTGCTCTGCAACAAGAGAAGCCACCTCAAGGAGGAGGCCGTGTGCCACAATGAAGAGTAGCCCCCACTCATCGCAACTAGAAAGCCCGCACACAGCAATGAAGACCCAGAGCAGCCAAAAATAAATAAATAAAATAAATAAATTTATAAAAAAGAAAAAAAAAAGAAGGAAACGAGAGTCAGAAGAAATATCTGAAGAAATAATGGCTAAGAATTTTGAAAAAATGATTGACATATTCTAAATCATATGTTCAAATATCTTAGAGAACACCAAAGAGGGAAAATACCAACAAAAACAAACAAACGTTTGCATGCCATATTCAATCAGCTGATACTCCAAGTCAGAGAAAATATTAAAGGCAGACAAAAAAAAAAAATACATTACCTACAGAAAAATAAGCATAAGAATTGCAGCTGACTTCTCATTCAGGAAACATACAAGCAAGAAAATAATAAAGTAACAACTTCAAAGCCTTTAAAAAATGTCTACCAACATGGTATATTTTAATCTATCTCCATTAAAAAGTATTTTAAATGAGAATATTCTAAATACACTAATTAGAAGACAGAGATTTTCATATTATATAAAAATGCAAGTCTCAGGTGTATGTTGCCTATAGGAAATATACTTTAAATATAAAGATACAGAGCCATTAAATGTAAAGGATGGAGAAAGATATACCAGGACTGATCAAAGAAATCTGGGATACCTATATTACTTTCATGCAAAGTAGACTTGGAACAAGTAATATTCTCCAGGATAAGGTATATTGCATACTGACAAATGGGTCAGTCATCCTAAATATGTAAATACCTAACAAAAGAACTTCAAAATACATGAGGCAAAAAATAAGATATAAAAGAGAAACAGAAAAATATATAACCATAGCTTGAAACATGAACACTCCTTTCTGAGAAATTAAGACAAGTGGCAAAATATCAGTAGGTCTATAGATAAATTATTTAAGATTATCAACCAATATGACCAAATTAACATGAACAAATACACTGTACTCCAAAGCAGCTGAAAATACATTTTTAAGTATATGTTCAAATTCACCAAAATATATTCTGGGCAAAGAAAACTAAACAAATATGAAATAACAGAAATCATATTAAGTAAGTTATCAGACATAAGACAATGAAGCTAGGAATCAATATAAAAATACCTCGACAATTCCTAAATATCTGGATATTTATGAATAAAATACAGCAAAATATAAGCTGAATAATATATTACAACAAAGTGCATTTCATCCCAGGAATGCAAGGCTGCTTCAACATTCAAAAATCAATCAATATACTTTACCATTTTAACAGACTATGACTACAGTCATCTCAATTGATATACAAAAAACACTGTAAAACCCATTCTTGGTTAAAAAAAACTCTAAAACTCTCAGAAAATAGCATATTGGGAACAAAAGGAAACATCCTTAGCTTAACAAAGGACAAACAGACAAAACAAAACAAACCAAAAATCCTCAACATATATCACACACATTATACAAAATTAAACTCAAAATATATCATATACATTAACAAAAATCTATACAACTTCTAGAAGAAAATATAGAAAAAATGTTTTAATAACAAGTGTTCCAAGGAGAAATGCCTGAATCTAAGACTTCTAAGACTGGGGCAGGGAAACCACAAGGTAACCTTGAAGTTTATCAAAAAACAAGGACAACATTAAATAAGTAAATAAATTAAACAAACAATGAGTACATAAATGAATGAGGGCATGCCAAAAGAGCACGAAAGTCAACCTGAAAGATTTCCCAATTACTAAAACTGAAACTATTTGAGCAAAATTAAATATTCATGAGTTCATACTGATATGAATAAATTACTGAATAAATAAGCAAATAGAGAGAAAGTATAAATCTTTTCTATAGAAGAATGCCAAGTAATAAATGTAGAAAGAATGTAGGAAATAGAAAGTCACCCACCCACAGAAATCCACTGCAATAATTACTGTATCCAAGATACACAGATGAATATTAATTAGTAGGCAAAATTTTTTAAAAGAGCAGTGGTTTTGTATAGCTTCAAAATATCTCCTCCAATATATTTATTTATTACTATGGTTGTTTTAACATATGTTTACAAATTCTTTGTTACTCTTCTTCCAGTAGATGGACTTAAATTCCCCTCCCTTTAACTGTTGTTTGAATTTATTGATTCCCTTTATTATTCATTATTAGAGTATGGAAATGGAAAGGAAAGCAATTTTACAGCAGAGAAACCTAGAGGACACCCCCTTAACCAAGATATAGGAGGTTAACATCATCAGACTGTGTTGATATCATGTGTTCCTGATACGAAGGCACTTTCATGACCCGAATCTAATCATGTGAAATCATCAGGCGAACCCAAATTGTGGGGAATTCTTCATAATAACTGACCAATACTCTTCAAAGTTGTCAGTGTTACGAAAACAAGGAAAGACTGAGAAAGTGTTAAAAGTTTGAGGAGATTAAGGATCTGACACTAAGTGCAATGTGGTCTCCTGTATAGAAGAATCATGGAAGAGAAAAAAAAAGGACATTGGTAGGAAAAAAAAATGATGACATTCAAGTATAGTCTATTGTTGTATACCAATATTAATTTCTCAGTTTTGATCAACGTACCAGGATTATACAGATGTTGACATTAGGCAAAGCTGGTGAAAGATTATACAGGAACTCTTTTTACTATCATTACTAGTTTGTATTAACTAAAGTTATTTCAAAATGAAAAGAAATGGAGTGATATCTGTTTTCCTGACTCAATACTAGTGTCAATGCAATCCTATACTTGGCAATAGGAATGATCCCAAGGATCAGAGTCTCATAGATAGGAAGGATGAGGGTGAGTGTCTAAACCACAGTGTAAAGCAAAACCCTTTTGGCCTGTTTTATTCAACACCTAGAGAATTACTTTCATCTGCATGGTACTAGAAAGGCCACCCTGCCATGTTCCCATAAAATGGAGGAGAAATGAGAGCATGCCCCTCACCCTTAAGATTATGACACAGACTTTGCACAAATCACTCAGCCTGAACATGTCATATTGCTTCTCTTATGGCTATGTGTGGCTGAAAAATATGGATTTCAGTTGGTCCTAGATAAAAATTCTATTATTATGAGAAGAGGATCATTTTATTCAGTTCCCTATAAGCAAATATCTGTTTACAGACAGATTTTCTTGATTATTTTATTAATAGTTGTTGTCTCACAAAAATATAAAAACACATGAGATAGAAGCATATAAGATTTTTAATTTTAATTTTATTTTATTATTACTTTTTAACATTCTGTACCTTTATCACTGACAGGTTCTGGCACATGTTACCTACTGAATTCATATCCTTAATTTATATTTATAAGTTTACTCTAAAAGAAGATCCTACCAGGTAAAATATTTTGTAATCTAACAGTAATATATTTTATTACACTTTCTTTCTTCAATATTATTTATAATGGTTTCAGAGGATTCCATTTCATGTCTATTTTATAATGATTAACGAAGTAACTATTAGCATTTACTTGGTTTCCAATTTATTACTAATACAAACAATGCTGTAATAAACATCTTTGTAGACAAATCTTTGTTTACATCTATAATTACTTCCATATGATTAAATTCCTGGAAGAGAAATTTCTGAGCCAAAAGATTTACGCATTTCAATATGTTTTGAACTAAAAGGCAAATTGCACTTCAGAAATTCTGTACTCATTTATAAATTTCTCTGCAATGTTTCAGTGTACTGACACTTTTGGTAATACTGAAACAACACAGCCTGACAGACTGAAACCATTGCAAGCATTTTTAATTTAAATTGATTGGCTCCTATTGATCAATTTATATATTTATCGTAATTTGCTTGTAATATTACATATGTAAAATATGAATTCCTCTACCATTGAGATTATTAAGTTATATTGCCAAAAAGTAATTGACTACAGTGATTCAAGTACATCCAAAAGGAGTAAAATTGACTACTTCACCTCAGAAAAATCAATATTTTGGAAAGATGCAATCAGAAATATAATGCTTAGATAAGAGATGGTATTTCATCTTGTTACTTATTTAAACTTTCAGATTAGGAATCCTCAATTCCTGGAAAGAAAAACATTTCCATTTCTTTTTATACTATCATGGTATTATTAGGGAAGAAGAACAGTTCACCGTCTACACACGTCACGTTCACGTTTTCAAATATAACTTGAGTCTTCTAAATTGCTATTATTTCAATAGTCAAAAACAGTGAAGATTTCTAAAATAAATGTACAATTACTATGGCAATTTGAATTTTATACATATTTGAAGTATTACGCATATTACAACAATCAAACTACAGATTTCCTAAGAATTTAAAATACATTTTATAATTTTAATATCGAGCAGTCAAAGCATTTCAGAAATGAACTCACAAAAAAGAGATTGGTTTCTCTGCCCTACTGAACATATTTGAATATAATAATGATGGTTCTATTTTTAGTAGTAATCATATATTCATTTTTGTGGTCCTTCAAAAGATATTGATGGAGTCTGTTCTTTAAAGATGGCAGAAGAAGGTAATTTTATATTCCTCTCCTCTCGTGTAAACCAAAGTATTGAAAATTATCAAAGAAAGAAAAAAACTGAAAAGAAATATACATTTTCAATAAAACAAGAAAAGATCTAAGCCACAAATCACAAATGTGCAAATGTAGACATATGTGCTCTACGTATCTAGTATTAATCAATGATAGAAACAAGAGAGAGTAACATACTTCCTCAGTTCTGGAACAGGTTAGACAATTGCCACAATTCGAATTGCTTATATAGTGATAACTTATTTAGAGGAATTAAATCTAGAGGCAAATGCCTGGAATGGATTAACAATAATCACAAAAACATCCCAGCTTAGCTAGATCCATCCATAAAAACTGAAAACATAAAAAGGAAAAGAAGAACAAGGAGGAGGAAGAGGAGCAAGAGTAAGGAAGGGAAAAGAAAACAAGAAGAACAAGGATAAGAAAATTAAAAAAACTTACTCAACAGACATAAAAGACAGTAGAAACAAAATCATCATGAAAGAGAAGTAAAGAAACAAATGCTTGTCCTGTTCTTTAGTGAAATTAAGAAATCATTCAGCAGGACATGTCTGAAAAGTTTTAAAGGAAAAATATAGCTCTGCACTTGATTTCAAAATTATTGAAACTGCACATGCTACACTATAACTTCATTAAAAAAATTTCATAATTTTTGAAAATAAAATCTGTTAAATTCATAGAATAAAATCCATATTTATTTTGTAAAAGAAAAATTCTCAGAGGACTTGTGAAACTATGAGAAATCACCAGACATAGACATGCTCAAGATGGAGATTATAACCTAAGATGTACAAATAAGGGTGGAAAACTCCAAAAGTAAGCTGAAATTGGAGTTGGAAGAATATAAGAAAAAGATGCCAAGGAGGAAATAATCAATCATGATGGGCAATTCCTCTCTCATAGAAGTCAGTGACTAGAGCAAAGACATAATGCAGTAGAACAGTTCAGTGCTACCACATTTCACAACATAGCAAGGCAACCTTTGAAGCACAACTTCAGATGACAATATAAATAGCATTCTGGAGTTGTGAAATTCAGTGACTTTAAACTGGGGCCACTGCTTAAGTGTCTAAGTCCTAAGTCAATGAGAAAGAGAAGGTCAGGAGACAAACCTAGAAGAGCTTGCAAAATTCACAACTGTTTCATTTTATACACACATATCACCTGAAAATTTGTAAAAATCCATATTCTGACTCAGTGGGTCTCAAATAGGGCCTCGGATTCTGCATTTCTATAAAGTTCTGAAATGATGCTACTTCTGGCTTATAGACCATGTTTAAAATAACAAGGGCTATACTACAAGCATAAATGATTGATTCTTCCTTTCACAATTTATATGCTTATGCAGGATATCTTAACTCCAAAATGGAATTGATAAAAAAAAAAAACAGATATTTAAGGAGTAACATTTACATGAAATAGTGTAAAAGAAGAACCAAAATTAGTAAAACAAAATTTAAACATGTATAAACAAAAGGAAAAGGAATGCTATTGCACCTGTATCATACTCTTTAAAATTAAAAATAAAAGTTTCAAGTAAAATTTTTCAGTCACTAGGATGAATAGCAGATTGTACATAGTGGAAGAGCAAACTGATAAGCTGGAAGAACACAGAAAGGAGTTCTTTCACTTCTGAAGGAGTTGGAAATATTACGACAAGAGACATGAAGAGGGTTCTGATTCTGCTTAAGGTGCAGAAAGTTGTAAAGAGCATCACTCCCACCCTAAAGTAGAGAAAATGATAGAAAAACTGAAAATCATATCTTCTCTTGAGATGAAAGGTCTAAGAGAAATATATATATAACACAGATTTTTCTATTAACTTGCCAAGAAAATGAAATGAATGAGAGAGAGGTTTTTGTTGTTATTGTTGTTTTAATTGCTGCTAGAACAATGGGATACCCATATACAAAAAAAAAAAAAAAAAAAAAAAAAAAAGGAAGGAAGGAAGGAAGGAAGGGATTTTGACTCATACTTCACACCATATATATTTTTTTAATGTATCTATTTTATTTATTTAATTTTGGCTGTGCTGGGTCTTCGTTGCTGCACACAGGCTTTCTCTAGTTGTGGTGAGTGGGGGCTACTCTTCGTTGAGGTACGTAGGCTTCTCATTGTGGTGGCTTCTCTTGTTGCGGACCATGGGCTCTAGGCACAAGGGTTTCAGTAGTTGTGGTACGTGGGCTCAGTAGTTGTTGCTCGCAGGCTCTAGAGCGCAGGCTCAGTAGTTGTGGCACACGGGCTTGGTTGCTCCATGGCATGTGGGATCTTCCCGGACCAGGGCTCAAACCCATGTCCCCTGCATTGGCAGGCAGATTCTTAACCACTGCGCCACCAGGGAAGCCCTATATGTACTTATTAATTTAAAATAAACTATAGATCTTCTTCAACTTATGATGGTGTCATGTCCCAATAAACACACTGTAAATTGAAAATATCCTAAGTTGGGACTTCCCTGGTGGCACAGTGGATAAGAATCCACATGCCAATGCAGGGGACACAGGTTTGATCCCTGGTCTGGGAAGATTCCACATGCCAAAGAGCAACTAAGCCTGTGCACCACAACTACTGAGGCTGCACTCTAGAGCCTGCGAGCCACAACTACTGAGCCTGCACTCTAGAGCCCACGTGCCACAACTACTGAGCCCGCGTGCCACAACTACTGAAGCCCGCATGCCTAGAGCCTGTGCTCCGCAACAAGAGAAGCCACCTCAAGGAGAAGTCCACACACTGCAATGAAGAGTAGCCCCCACTCGCCACAACTAGAGAAAGCCTGCACTCAGCAATGAAGACCCAACACAGCCAAAAATAAAAATTAAATTAAATCTTTTTTAAAAAAGAAAATATCCTAAGTCAAAAATGCATTTAATATACCTAACTTAACATACACCATAGCTTAGCCTAACCTACCTTAAAGTTCTCAGAACATTTACATTAGCCTAGAGTTGGGCAAAATCATCTAACACATAGTCTATTTTATAATAAAGTGTTGAATAGCTCATGTAATTCATTGAATATTGTACTGAAAGTGAAAAACAGAATGGCTGTCTGGGTATAGAATGGTTGTAAATGTTGGTTGTTTACCATTGTGATCACATGGCTGACTGGGAGCTGCTGCCCAGTATCACAAGAAAGGATCATACCACATATCGATAGCCCGGGAAAAGATCATAACTCAAAATCTGAAGTATGTTTTCCACTAAATGTGTATAGCTTTTGTACCACTGAAAAGTCAAAAAATCGTAAGTTGAACCATTGTAAGTCAGGGACCATCATTACAGACCTAGGTATAAAGCCTTAACTATAAACTATAAAACGTCTAGAAGAAAACATAGTTGAAAAAATCTTTGTGATCTTACATTAGACCGACTTTTTTTTTTTATAAATAGGACTCAAAAATCATGAACAGGCTTCCCTGGTGGCGGCTTCCCTGGTGGTGCAGTGGTTAAGAATCCACCTGCCAATTCAGGAGACACGGGTTCGAGCCGTGGTCCGGGAAGATTCCACATGCTGTGGAGCAACTAAGCCCATGAGCCACAACTACTGAGCCTGTGAGCCACAACGACTGAAGCCTGAGCATCTAGAGCTTGTGCTCCTCAACAAGAGAAGCCACCGCAATGAGAAGCCTGCGCACTGCAACAAAGAGTAGCCTCTGCTCGCCGCAACTAGAGAAAGCCCGCACACAACAACAAAGACCCAACACAGCTAAAAATAAAATAAAATAAATAAATTAAAAAAAATCATGAATAGTAAGTAAATAAATAAATAAACTGGACTTCATCAAAATTATAACGTCATCTTCCTTGAAAGACACACACACACAAAAAAAAGAGAGAGAGAGAACCAGACAGACTGGGAGAAATGAAAAACACATTATCTAAGCAATGATTCACATTCACTATATATAAAAACATTCACAAATCAATAATAACAAAACCACCAATCCAATAAATAAATGGCCAAAGAATTTGAATAGACACTTCACTACTGAATAGATACTGATGGTAAATAAGCACATAAAAAGATACACACAATTTTTAGTCACTGGAGAAATACAAGCTTTTTTTAAATGAGATACTACTACAAACCCATTAGAATGGTTAAAACATAACAAAATAACAACATGTAACAATCCCTGGCATTGCCAAAGATGTGCCACAACTGTAGCTCTCCTATATTGCTACTGAAAATGCAAAATGGCACAGTCATTTTGGAAAACAGTTTGGCAATTCTTACACAGCTATACAACCCAGCCAAACCATTCATAGGCATCTGCTCACCAGAAGAGTCCCTGGACCACCAGCCCCAGCAAGAGCAGGAGAGGAAGAGAGAGGTCCTCAGCTGCTGGGGAGTCCTTGCCCCAACCCCATCCTCCAACACACTGAGAATCTCCCGACCTCCACACAGTTTCCATCCCAGACCCCCTGACAAAGCAGAGGGCCTTAGGAAGCCCTAACTTGTCATGTACAATCAATAAAGTACACTGTACCCAGGAAAAAAAAAAAAGTAAGTCCATGGAAAAATCAATACAAGAATGTTTATATCAGCCTTTTCCATAATTGCCAAAGTCGGGAAAGAGCACAATGTCCAACAAATAGTGAATGCTTAAACATATGGCCGTACATTGTCTGTGGTACAGACAATGGAATACTATTTAAAAATATGAATGCAATACTTATACATGCATGGACAAATCTCAAAAGTATTCTAAGATATGAAAGAAGCCAAAGTCAAAGGAATGCATACTATATGATTCCAAATATATGACAAATATTGATACTTTTGAGTTTTTCTTGATCTGATGGGTAAAAATATGTTAGTAGCTTTTTGTTTGTCTTACTATATGTGACTGAGTATCTTTTCACATTATTATTCCATTTCCTGTGAACTGTCAACATGTGTCTTTTGCTTATACATATATTTTGCCCATTTTTGAAAATTGGGTTTTTGGGTTTTTTCTCCTTAATTTTAACATAACATGTATAATAAATTCATATGCATAGTATCAATTTTTAATAATATAATTCAGAATTGTCTATGCTAAAAATATTATTTAATATTATCATTAATATTCTCACGATACACGGCAAATTACAAGTCAGACATCACTGTCAAATTATTTCACAATTAAAAATGAGAAATAGTTAAAAACTTAAATAAAACATACTTCAATAATGTGCTCAGAGGGTGTAAGCAGGAGGTGTTTGGTGACAATGATGTGAAAGGGAACTTGATCAGTCCTATGGTGGTCAGCAAACTTTTCTCCAAGGAACTATGTGTCTTCCAATCTCACTCTATCTATTCAATTAGTAAATCTCTAAAGAAGTATTCCTTTCCCAAGAAACACATAATTCAGTTTTGGAAAGAGCCCAGCAGATTGTGAGTCAGATGGGAAAGTGATTGAGTAAGAATATTTTTATTCTTTCATTGAAAAGTACCAGAGCATTCTTTCCTGTAAACCATCAATAGATTCAGTCCATATACTGGCTCTGCAACTGGTGTATTACTTACCACAAGTGCACTGTAAAACCCCATCCTTTGCCAACAGGAACATTTTAATGTCAGTGAGATACTGAAGTAATTAAAATATAAACTCCATACTGTTTCATCTATCTCTATCCAAATAGCAAATTTATTTTACTGAATCCCAACTGCTGAGTGCCAAAATTGCCTATGTCCTGCATTAGTCATTTAAAATGATAGGTTCTGCTTTATTACTAGCTCCAACACAAATTGACCAATATATGTAACCTGGTAAATTATAATTGCTTACAGTTAGATATTTCATTTCTGTTAACTATCTTTTGACCATCAACATGCGATTCAATACAGCAAATCAAACTTGGCGTAACACTTCTGATCACAAATTTAGTATTCTTAACCTTTCATTTCTTAGCATATAGTTTAGTATCAGTTATTTCATCATTAAACAGAGAATCTTTCAAAGGGACAGCATAGCCATAACAATCATTGTTTTCTCTTTAGGAATAATGTTACATTTCTCAAAACATCACAAGTTAATGACTACATACTTATTTTTATTTTAAGATATGATCAAATATTTGCATGTATCAACCTAAATAAAGGAGGTAAACTGAAGCAAGTTCAAATGACCAGAAATTGAGTTTATTCGGGAATAACAGAGGAATTTTAATTCGGGACACACAAAGTGTACCAAGCTACAGATGAGTCTGTTGGGTCAGTCTATAAGGGCAAGGAGTGCAAAAGCGGGAAGCCCAGCCAGACTTGAAGCAGTAAGTCCACTTGCTGGAGGATTCAGAAAGATTCTTGGCAGACATTCATTCGTCAGGAGATAAGTCTTGGTCTTCTCGGTCTTCTATAAATCAGACATGTAGAGGAAATCAATCTCTCAGCTCTTAAGTTCTGTTCTTCTGAGGGAGCATGAGTAAGAAATTCCATTTCTATATTCTCCAGTTTCATTTTAGCTTGAAATATTTTTACACATGTTAAAACTTGCCAGTTAATATTCAAAATGATGTGATAAATACGATATACTGAGCTATATCATATTTTTCAATTCATTTTACTTCATAATTTAATGTTTTCCATACTATATTCTAAAAGATATAGTAAAAATGAAAAGACAAGACAAATATTTAATATTGTTTGAGCCAATCATTATTAACCTTTTCAAGAAAAGTTCTTGAAAATTAATTATATCTTGGAGAACCTAGAAACACATTTTTTTCCCCTAAGCATGTTGATATTTTATTTGTTGTTAATATGGTCTCAAAATTCATGTTGTTCTGATAAGGCTGGCACTAACTGACTCAAAATAAATATCAACTTGCTAGTTTATTGCCACTTAACAGTTACTTTCACCATTTTATAGTACAATTCATATAAATCTAAGTGGGTAAAATTAAGAACTGTTTTCTTAAATATCCAGAATATTTCCCACCTTTAAAGTATTTATCATTAGATGTTTGCAATATTAATTCTACCACAGTATATATTAATATACCATGACACAAAGCTAGCAATAAGTCATTTAGAATAATATAACCCAGAATAAGAAGAATTATGTATATTTAAAGGGTGATTTATAAGTTCCAGAGTACTTTTATGCATATTATTTTATTTGATCCTTATAACAAACCATGTATGATTGGGAAAGCAGTCAGTTCAAAGCTTACTTTATTCACTGGAAAAATTTGGGCTCCCAAAAGTTTACTCCCTTAATTTTGGTCAGTGGTTAATAAGGAACAAGACTGAGGCCCCAAAACAAGAGTCTGACTCCAAAATCAGAGATGCCCTTCTTTGTAACAGCCGTCTGACATTAGCCATATACATTTGAAAATAAAATAAGAAGGTTCTTGGTGGTTTTTCTGTGGGGGAAAAGTTCAAATATCAAGTAAACTTGTGATGCATACTGTCGATTTTGAATAATGCAATGCACACTTGTGTATGTTAAAAATTTTATTTGATACATTTTCATTAACATTTTGATAAACTACAGATCATATATTGATGTCAAATTATTTTTTCACAATTAAACTTTATTGAAAAAACTGATATTTTTGACATGGGACATACAGAACATGGGTTCCTATAAATTAAATAAAATGTGCTGAAAATTTAAACAAATTAATAGTAGCTCTACATGTAACCAACTTCTCTAAATGTATGCTTAATAGTACATTATTTCAGTACTTTATAAAAAGATACTAAGCAGATTTTAGATGACTTTTACATTAGATTTTAAATATTTCAAAATAATTTCTATGATAATAAATGAAAGTGTTTGAATGCCTCATTTGCCTCCCTTGAAAATCGGAGATTTAAAAAAAAAATTTAAAGACACTTTCAGATTTAATTTTGAGTTTTAATGTGGCATTACTCTTTTTAATGGAACATGGTAAGTAGTGAGCAACTTGAAATCACTTTCATGATCAAAATGATGGCACTGTATCACTTTGAAGCTCATGCTTTAGATGAGGTATGGACATATTAAATGAGTTCATATGGCAATACCTATCAGTCTGTACTGAATGGCAGACTTCAAGTGGTGCTGAGTAGGATATCACCTCTTCCCTTCTTATCATGCCTTTGCCATGGATAAGAAAAGATGTAGACTCTGATGATTAGTTTTTAAAATAAATGACTGAAGAAATCCTTTCAAAAATGGATTGAAGGGGCTTCCCTGGTGGTGCAGTGGCTGAGAGTCCGCCTGCCGATGCAGGGGACACGGGTTCGTGCCCCGGTCCGGGAAGATCCCACATGCCGCGGAGCGGCTGGGCCCGTGAGCCATGGCCGCTGAGCCTGCGGGTCCGGAGCCTGTGCTACGCAACGGGAGAGGCCACAACAGTGAGAGTTCCGCGTACCGCAAAAAATAAATAAATAAATAAAATAAAATTAGAAAATAAAAATTAAATCGATTGAAGATAGACTTCTTTTTCTTTTTTTAAATTTTTATTTTATATCGGGGGAGGGATAGACTGGGAGTTTGGGATATACTTCTTTTTCTTATCTGCTGTTTTAGAGTTTAGAAACATTGATGATTATATACAAAAAACAATGCCTTAAGTCCTGCTTTCTCATCATGCAAGGCCAATATTTCCTGTGATTACTATGATGTAAATTGATCCATTCAGGAAGGTAGCTCTTACTGCTTTGTGTTTTACTGAACTCTAAATATTCATTTAAAGATTCACCATTGTGTTTGATTATAGTCCACGATAAAAAGGAAATCCCACCTAAATTAAGATGCAGATATTTCCACTGGCCTATCATGGCTGCAATGGGCCAGGCTCTGGTTTTGTCTAATCCTATAATCTATACTCGATTCATCATTCTTAGAGCCATCTAACCTATGAAATTTTTATAAGCATATACAGGATACATTCAAGAGCACTTCAGTTTTATTTCAAGTGTTCCACCAAGACTTACCAAGTGAAAATTATTCTTAGGATAGATGTTTAGTTAACCGTGATCTTCAGATTTTTAAACTAAACATTTGATTATAATAAAATGAATTGCTCAACTTTGAAGAGATGAAAGTATAAATATTCAAAGTACATTTTATGCCAAGACTGAAATTTTATGTTGCTTTTCAGAGAATCAAATGGGATTATTGCTACAGATAATAAAAGAGAACAAAAAAGCCTAAAATGATAAATATATATATATATATATATATAAATAATTTAAGAGTGAATAAACTGAAACCTCAAAACAATCATTTTAAAATAAATGCTTTGGGGCTTCCCTGGTGGCGCAGTGGTTAAGAATCCAGCTGCCAATGCAGGGGAAACGAGTTCAAGCTCTGGTCCAGGAAGATCCCACATGCCACGGAGCAACAAAGCCCATGCGCCACAACTACTGAGCGTGCACTCTAGAGCCCGCGAGCCACAACTACTGGGTCCGCAAGCCTAGAGCCCATGCTCCACAACAGGAGAAGCCATCACACACCACGACAAAGAGTAGCCCCCACTCACCACAACTAGAGAAAGCCCGCATGCAGCAACAAAGACCCAAATATGCAGTCAAAAATAAATAAAATAAATAAGTTAAAAATTAAGTAATTAAATGTTTTCCTAGACATTAAAAACATAAAAACTAGCCAAATTCTCATGCCACAGCTTCTCATCCTTAGTAAATCCATAAAACAAACAACAAAAATGTGATGGTTATAAAAAGAATCTGGGCAAATTATAACAGTAACATGCAAGTTGTATCAAAACATCAAATTTCACATCTTAATGAAAATAAAGATCATTTCCAACAGTTTTTCTAAGAACTTGACGTTTGCTATGAATGTTTAGAGCAAGAAGAGCTCACTGACTGCTAGAAAGCATATAACCTGTTGGCATGTGTCTCTGTTTCTTTACAACGTTTACTCACATTGACAATGAGAAAAATTATTTCAGACAACACTTCTGTAAAACTTTTCATACAATAACTAATTGGTGTACAGAGCACCATAAATAGTATTTTCGGCTATTTTTTCTTTCTCTCTTTTTCCAGTATTATTTTCAGTATCTTCCTTTGCCTGGCCCATGGCTCTGGTCTTAGTTCTTTTTGCATTTCTCATTCTCCTATGATGACATACTCTTTTAAAAACTTGGTATTTCTAACTCTAATGTCATTCCAGAACTCCAAACATACATGAGATTACACTTGATGCCTCTCTCCTTGAATATTCCATTCCACTCGTACCTCAAAAACAAATTCATCTTTGCCTTTCTTTTTAAAAAAGTATTTTATTGTGAAATAAAACATAGATATATAAAACCGTTTGAAACAATAATATAGATTACTGAATAAAACACTTTGTAATGACAACCTAAGTCAAGACAGACCTTTGCTATCCACTCCAGAAATCCCTTTATTTAGCCAGCTTCAATCACACTGCCCTCCTCTCTTCAACAAATAACCCCTATCTTGACTTTTATATGAATTACTTTCTTATACTTCTTTATAGCCCACATGTTCTTCAATAGACATTGCATGTGGTGGATTTATATCATGTCAATTTATTAAAACTGGAACTATTTTACGTCATTTTTCCCTTCCCAGCATAGTTATGAGTTAGCATTAGCCCCAAGAGGCATAATTTGGGACTCTAGGGTGCTTAATCTCCTTTATAATTACACCTATATCTTATTTTTTACATACTAAAAATTCTGGTTTTCAAGAGCACAGGAGATGGCATAATTAAATATCTTATAATTACTCATGTGCTATATTCTGCATTACCAACACAATACTGTTGCTGCCACCACTGATTATTATTGGTAGAAAATAAAAATAATTATTTTGTGTGTATTATCCCTATCTTCCCTTTTCTTTGGTGTTCTACATCTACAGTGTCAGTAACTATGGTCATTACATAGCATATTCCCTTTCTATAAAGCCTCATTTAATTATTATCCTATAAGTAAGCATATATTTGATGCTCACTGCCAACTCTTATGTCAAAAATCTCTCTACTTTGGTTGTCTGAAGTTCATTCCATAGCAATTTCCTCCATTGATCTGTATTTCTAGCCTTATGACAGTACCACACAATATCGATTATTATAGTTTTGTAGTAACATTTGAATCATAATGTAAGTCCTCCAACTATTTTCTTCCTTTTCAAGATTATTTTGTTTATTCTGAATCTCACACATTTTCATATGAATTTTAGGATTGACTTGACTATTTCTGCAACAACAGAAAATGCAGTTGAAATTTTGATAAGGAGTATGTTGAATCAATAAATCAGTTTAGGAAGTTTTGTCATCTTATCACAATTAAGTTTCTAATACATGAATATGGGAAGTCTGTCCATTTATGTAGATCTTCTTTAACTTCTTTCAATGATGTTTTGTAGTTTTCAATGTACAAGTTTTGAAATTATTGTGTTAAATTTATTCCTAAATCATTTATAGTTTGATGCTTTGGAGGACAGAATTGTTCATAATCTCTTAATCTCATTTTTGCACTGCTCATCGCTAGTGTATAGCAATACAATTTATTTTGCATTAATCTTGATACTTGCAACTATGCTGAACACCTTAATGAGTTCCAGTTACATTTTTGTGTATTACCTTTGGTTTTTCTATATGGAAGATACTGTCTTTTGAGAATAGAGATATTTTTACTTCTTTTTCTATCTGTATGCCTTTTATTTCTTTTTCTTGTCTGCTTACCCTGGGCAGAACTTCCAGTAATATGTTGAAATGAAGTGGCAATTGCCAACATCCTTTTCTTGTTCCTGATCTTTGGAGGGACACATCTAGCCTTTTGCCATTTCATAATGTTAGTGTGAGTTTTTCATATATAGTTTTTCTCAAGTTGAGGAAATCCCCTTCTATCCTGGTTGAAAGTTTTTTATCACAAAAGGGTGGTGGCATTTGCCAGTTTTTTTTATGTCTATAGACATAATCATGTGGTTTTTGTTCTTTATTATCTTAATATGGTACATTACATTGATTATCACATTTTCAGCCAACCTTACATTCCTGGGATAAATCCCACTTGCCATAGTATATAATCTATTTTATGTGCTGCTGAATTTGGTTTGCTAGTATTGTATTAAAGATGTTTGTGCCTATACTTACAAGGTAAATTCACCTATATTTTTCATTTTCTTGTATTATCTTTGACTGAATTTGGTATCTGGCTAATACAAACTCTCACAGAATTAACTGGAAGTAGTCTCTCTAAGTTTTTGACGGATTGGAGTCAATCTTCTAATCAGAACATTCTCTAACACCACAGACACAAATAAAGTCAAAATGGTTTAAAGACCTAAATGTAAGACCAGAAACCATACAATTCCTAGAGGAAAACACAGGCACAAAAATCTTTGACATAAACTGTAGCAGTAATTTTTTGGATCTCTCCCCTGAAGTAAAGGAAATAAAAGCAAAAATAAACAAATGAGACCTAAGTAAACCTAAAAGAGTTTACACAGCAAAGGAAAACATTGACAAAACGAAAAGACAACCTATGGAATAGGAGAAAATATTTGCAAATGATATGACCTATAAGGGGTTAATACACAAAAAATATAAACAGCTCATACAACTCCACATAAAAACAAAAACAAACAAACAAAAAACACAACAGCTGATAAAAAAAACTAGCAGGAGAACTGAACAGACATTTTTCCAAAGAGGACATGCAGATGGCCAATAGGCACATGAAAAGACACTCAACATCGCTAATCATCAGGGAAATACAAATTAAAACCACAATGAGATTATCACCTCACAACAGTCAGAAGAATGGCTATCAGCAAAAAGAACTCAAATAACAAATATTGGAGAGGATTTGGACAAAACGGAACCCTCATACACTGCTGGTGGGAATGTAAATTGGTATAGCCACTGTGGAAAACAGTACAGAGGTTTCTTAAAAAACTAAAAAGACAACTACCATATGATCCAGCAATTCCACTCCTGAGTATATATATATGAAAAAAACAAAAACACTAAGTCAAAAAGATATATGCACCCAATGCGCATAGCAGCGTTATTTAAAATTGCCAAAATATGGAATCAACCTAAATGTCTATCAACAGATAAATGGATAAAGAAGATGTGGTATATATATATATATATACAACGGAATACTACTCAACCATAAAAAAGAATGAAATTTTGCCATTTGCAACAACATGGATGGACTTGGAGGGGATTATGCTATGTGAGGTAAGTCAGAGAAAGACAAATACTGTAAAATATCACTTATATGTGGAATCTAAAAAATACAACAAACTAATGAATATAACAAAAAAGAAGCAGATATAGAGAACAAACTAGTGGTTACCAGTGGGGAGAAGAAAGCAGGGAGGGCAATATAGGAGTAGGGGATTAAGAGGTACAAACTATTATGTATAAAGCTACAAGGATATATTGTACAACACAGGGAATAGAGGCAATATTTTATAATAACTATAAACGGTGTATAACCTTTGAAAATTATGAATACTATATTGTACACTTGTAACTTATAAAATACTCTATGTACATCAACTATACTACAATTAAAAAATATTCATATGAGGCAACAGCCAAAAAAAAGAGTCTTCTTTAAATATTTGATAGAATTTGTAGCCATCTGCTCCTAGGCATTTCTTTGTGGAAAGATTTTCGATTACATGTTGACTTACTTTTTTAGTTCTACTCAGATTTTCTAACTCTTCAGTCAGTTTAAGTAGTTTCTGTCTTTCTAGGAAACTGTTATTTTTCCTTGGTTTTCTAATTTGTTAGCACTCAGTTGTTCCCAGTATTCCCATACAGTTTTTAAAATTTCTGTACAGTTAACAGAAATGCCTTCTCTTTCATTTCAGATGATAGTACTTTGATATTTTTATCATTTTTTTTGGTTAGAATAGACAAAAATTTGTCTATTGCTCATCTATTCAAAAAACCAGCTTCTGGGAGGTGAGCTCACTCCCTCTCAGGAGAGCACCGGAATCACAGCTAACTGCTGAACAAGCAGCGACAAGAAGACACTGGAACTCAACAAAAAAGATACCCCGCATCCAAAGACAAAGGAGAAGCCTCAGTGAGACGGTAGGGACGGGCTCAATCACAATAAAATCAAATCTCATAATCACTAGGTGGGTGACCCACAAATTGGAGAACAATTATAGCACAGAAGTCCACCCACTGGAGTGAAGGTTCTGAGCCCCACGTCAGGCTTCCCAACCTAGGGGTTTGGCAATGGGAGGAAGAATTCTCAGAGAATGAGACCTTGAAAGCTAGTGGGATTTGATTGCAGGACTTTGAAAGGACTGGGGGAAACAGATTCCACTCTTGAAGGGCACACACAAAGTAGTGTGCATCTCAGGACGCAGGGGAAGGGGCAGTGACCCCATAGGAGATAGAACCAAACCTACCTGCCAGTGTTGGAGGGTCTCGTGCAGAGGCGAGGGGGTGGCTGTGGCTCACCATGGGGACAAGGACACTGGCAGCAGAAGTTCTGGGAAGTACTCCATGGCGTGAGCCCTCCCAGAGTCCACCATTAGTCTCACCAAAGAGCAGAGTAGGCTCCAGTGCTGGCTTGCCTCAGGGCAAACAACCAACAAGGAGGGAACCCAGCCCCACCAATCACCAGACAAGTGGATTAAAGTTTTACTGAGCTCTGCCCACCAGAACAACACCAAGCTCTACCCATCACGAGTCCCTCCCATTAGGAAGCTTGCACAAGCCTCTTAGATAGCCTCATCCACCAGAGGGCAGACAGCAAAAGCAAGAAGAGCTACAATCCTGCAGCCTGTGGAACGAAAACTACATTCACAGAAAGACAGACAAAATGAACAGGCAGAGGACTATGTACCAGATGAAGAAATAAGATAAAACCCCAGAAAAACAACAAAATGAAGTGGAGATAGGCAACCTTCCAGAAAAAGAATTCAGAATAATGATAGTGAAGATGATGCAGGACCTTGGAAAAAGAATGGCGGCAAATATCGAGAAAATGCAAGAAATGTTTAACAAAGACCTAGAAGAATAAAAGAATAAATACCTAGAAGAATTAAGGAACAAACAGAGATGAACTATACAATAACTGCAATGAAAAATACACTAGAACAAATCAATAGCAGAATAACTGAGGCAGAAGAATGGATAAGTCATGTGGAAGACAGAATGGTGGAATTCACTGCTGTGGAACAGAAGAAAGAAAAAAGAATGAAAAGCAATGAAGACAGCCTATGAGACCTCTGGGAAAACATTAAATACACCAACAGTCACATTATAGGGGTCCCAGAAGGAGAAGAGAGAAAGGACCACGTTGAAAATGTTTGACGAGATTGTAGTTGAATACTTCCCTAACATGGGAAAGGAAATAGCCACACAATTTCAGGAAGCAGGAAGAGTCCCAGGAAGGATAAAGCCAAGGAGAACTCCGCCAAGACCCACAGTAATCAAATTGACAGAAATTAAACACAAAGAAAAATTATTAAAAGCAACAAGGGATAAATGACAAGTAGCATACAAGGGAACTCCCATAAGGTTAACAGCTGATTTCTCAGCAGAAACCATACAAGCCAGAAGGGAGTGGCATGATATACTTAAAGTGATGAAAGGGAAGAACCTAAAACCAAGATTACTCTAACTGGCAAAGATCTCACTCAGATTCAATGGAGAAATCAAAAGCTATACAGACAAGCAAAAGTTAAGAGAATTCAGCACCACCAAACCAGCTCTACAAAAAATGCTAAAGGAACTTCTCTTAGTGGGAAACACAAGAGAAGAAAAGGACCTAAAAACAAACCCCAAAACAATTAAGAAAACGGTAACAGGAACATACATATCAATAATTACCTTAAATGTGAATGGATTAAATGCTCCAACCAAAAGACACAGGCTCACAGAATGGATACAAAAACAAGACCCATATATATGCTGTCTACAAGAGACCCAATTCAGACCTAGGGACACATACAGACTGAAACTGAGGGGATGGAAAAAGATATTCCATGCAAATGGAAATCAAAAGAAAGCTAGAGTAGAAATACCCATATTAGGTAAAATAGACTTTAAAATAAAGAATGTTACAAGAGACAAAGAAGGACACTACATAATGATCAAGCAATCAAGCCAAGAAGAAGATATAACAATTAAAAATATATATGCAACCAACATAGGAGCTCCTCAACACATAAGGAAAATGCTAACAGGTAAAAAAGAGGAAATCAACAGTAACCCAGTAATAGTGGGGGACCTTAACATCTCATTTACACCAATTGACAGATCATCCAGACAGAAAATTAATAAGGAAACACAAGCTTTAAATGACACAATAGTCCAGGATAGATTTAACTGACATTTATAGGACATTCCAATGAAAAACTGCAGATTACACTTTCTTCTCAAGTGCGCAGGGAACATTCTCCAGGATGGATCACATCCTGGGTCACAGATCAAGCCTCAGAAATTTAAGAAAATTGAAATCGTATGAAGCATCTTTTCCAACCACAATGCTTTCAGATTAGAAATAAAATACAGGGAAAAAATCATTAAAAACACAAACACATGGAGGCTAAACAATATGTTACTAAATAACCAAGATATCACTGAAGAAATCAAAGAGGAAATCAAAAAATACCTAGAG
This sequence comes from Orcinus orca, assembly GCF_937001465.1. NCBI lineage: Eukaryota > Metazoa > Chordata > Mammalia > Artiodactyla > Delphinidae > Orcinus > Orcinus orca. The sequence goes on from NC_064573.1 coordinate 44,478,822, forward strand.
ACAAATGACACTGAAAACATGACAATCCAAAACCTATGGGATGCAGCAAAAGCAGTTCTATGAGGGAAGTTTATAGCAATAGAAGCCTACCTCAAGAAACAACAAACATCTCAAATAAAATACCTAAACTTACACCTAAAGGAACTAGAGAAAGAAGAACAAACAAAACCCCAAGTTAGTAGAAGGAAAGAAATCATAAGGATTAGAGGAGAAATAAATGAAATAGAAACAAAGAAAACAATAACAAAGATCAATAAAACTAAAAGCTATTTCTTTGAGAATATAAACAAAATTGATAAACCTTTAGCCAGACTCATCAAGTAAAAGAGGCAGAGGACTCAAACCAATAAAATTAGAAATGAAAAAGGAGAAGTTACAACGGACAGCGCAGAAATACAAAGCATCCTAAGAGACTACTACAAGCAACACTCTGCCAATAAAATGGACAACCTGGAAGAAATGGACAAATTCTTAGAAACGTATAACCTTCCAAGACTGAACCAGGAAGAAATAGAAAACATGAACATGAATCATAAGTAATGAAATTGAAACTGTGATTAAAAATCTTCCAACAAACAAAGTCCAGGACCAGATGGCTTCACAGGTGAATTCTATCAAACATTTAGAGAAGAGCTAACACTGATCCTTCTCATCCTCTTCTAAAAAACTGCAGAGGAAGGAACACTCTGAAACTGATTCTACAAGGCCACCATCACCCTGACACCAAAACTAGACAAAGATGTTACAAAAAAAGAAAACTACAAGCCAATATCACTGATTAATATAGATGCAAAAATCCTCAACAAAATACTAGCAAACAGAATCCAACAACACATTAAAAGGATCATACACCATGGTCAAGTGGGTTTTATCCCAGGGATGCAAGGATTCTCAACATACGCAAACCAATCAATGTGATACACCATATTAACAAAGTGAAGAATAAAAACCGTATGATCATCTTAATGGATGCAGAAAAAGCTTTTGACAAAATTCAACACCCATTTATGATAAAAACTCTCCAGAAAATGGGCATAGAGGGAACCTACCTCCACAAAATAAAAGCCATATACAACAAACCCACAAACATCATTCTCAATGGGGAAAAACTGAAAGCATTTCCTTTAAGATCAAGTACAAGACAAGGATGTCTTCTCTTGCTACTATTACTCAACATAGTTTTGGAATTCCTAAGCATGGCAATCAGGGAAGAAAAAGAAATAAAAGGAATACAAATTGGAAAACAAGAAGTCAAACTGTCACTGTTTGCAGATGACATGATATTATACACAGAGAATCCTAAAGATGCCACCAGAAAACTACTGGATCTAATCAATGAATTTGGTAGGGCTGCAGGATACAATATTAATGCACAGAAATCTCTTGCATTTCTATACACTAAAATGAAAGAACAGAAGGAGAAATTAAGGAAACAATCCCATTCACCACTGCAACAAAAAGAATAAAATACCTAGGAATAAACCTACCTAAGGAGGTAAAAGATGTGTACTCAGAAAACTATAAGACACTGATGAAAGAAATCAAAGATGACCTAAACAGATGAAGAGATATACCAAGTTCTTGGCTTTGAAGAACCAATATTGTGAAAATGACTATATTACCCAAAGCAATCTAGAGATTCAGTGCAATCCCTATCAAATTGCCAGTGGCAATTTTTACAGAACTAGAACAAAAAATCTTAAAATTTGTATGGAGAAACAAAATACCCTGAATAGCCAAAGCAATCTTGAGGGACAAGAAATGGAGCTGGAGGATTCAGACCCCTGACTTCAGACTTACTACAAAGCTACAGTAATAAAGACAATATGGTACCAACACAGAAAGAGAAATATAGATCAATGGAACAGGATAGTAAGCCCAGAGATAAACCCACACACCTATGGTCAACTAATCTATGACAAAGGAGGCAAGGATATACTATGGAGAGAAGACAGTCTCTTCAGTAAGTGGTGCTGTACTGGACAGCTACATGTGAAAGAATGAAACTAGAACACTCTCTAAGACCATACACAAAAATAAATTCAAAATGGATTAAAGGAACTTCCCTGGTGGCGCAATAGTTAAGAATCCGCCGGCCAATGCAGGGGACACGGATTTGAGCCCCGGTCCGGGAAGATCCCACATGCTGTGGAGCAACTAAGCCCATGTGCAACAACTACTGAGCCCGTGCTCTAGAGCCTGCAAGCCACTACTACTGAGATTGTTTGCCACAACTACTGAAGCCTGCACACCTAGAGCCTGTACTCCACAATAAGAGAAGCCCACACACCGCAACAAAGAGTAGCCCCCACTTGCCACAACTAGAGAAAGCCCATGCACAGCAATGAAAACCCAATGCAGCCATAAATAAATAAATAAATTTATTTATTTAAAAAATGGATTAAAGACCTAAATGTAAGACCAGACACTATAAAACTCTTAGAGGAAAACATAGGAAAAACACTCTTTGACATATATCACAGCAAGATCTTTTTTGGCCACCTCCTAGAGTAATGGAAATAAAAAGAAAGATAATCAAATGGGACCTAATGAAACTTAAAAGCTTTTGTACAGCAAAGGAAACTATAAACAAGATGAAAAGACAGCCCTTAGAATGGGAGGAAATATTTGCAAACGAATCAATGGACAACATATTAATCTCTAAAATATATAAACAGCTCATGTAGCTCAATATTAAAAAAAAAACAACCCAATCAAAAAATGGGTAAACGACCTAAACAGACATCTCTCCAAGAAGACATACAGATTGCCAACAAACACATGAAAGGATGCTCAACATCACTAATCATTAGAGAAATGTAAATCAAAACTGCAATCAGGTATCACCTCAACCCGTTAGACTGGGCATCATCAGGAAATCTACAAACAACAAATGCTGGAGAGAGTGTGGAGAAAAGGGAACCCTCTTGCACTGTTGGTGGCAATGTAAATTGATACATCCACTATGGAGAACAGTATGGAGGTTCCTTAAAAAACTAAAAATAGAATTACCATATGTCCCAGCAATCCCACTACTGGACATATACCCAGAGAAAACCATAATTCAAAAAGACACATGCATCCCAATGTTCACTGCAGCACTATTTACAATAGCCAGGTCATGGAAGCAACCTAAATGCCCATCGACAGATGAAGGGATAAAGATGTGGTACATATATACAATGGAAGATTACTCAGCCATAAAAAGGAACGAAATTGGGTAATTTGTAGAGATGTGGATGGACCTAGAGACTGTCATACACAGTGAAGTAAGTCAGAAAGAGGAAAACAAGTATTGTATATAAACGCATATATTTGGAATCTAGAAAAATGCTGCAGATGAACCGGTTTGCAAGGCAGAAATAGAGACACAGATGTAGAGAACAAACGCACAGACACCAAGGGTGGGAAAGTGGGGGGGGGGGTGCTGGTGGTGGTGATGGGATGAATTGGGAGATTGGGATTGACATGTATACACTAATATGTATAAAATAGATAACTAATAAGAACTTGCTATATAAAAAAAATTAAATTCAAAAAGAAAAACCAGCTTCTGTATCTATTGTTATATTTCATTTATAGCTGCTGTAGTTTTTGTTTATTTTTCTTTTGTTCCGTTTGTTTTGAATTTTGTTTGTTCTTTTATTGTGTAGTTTCTTAAAGTGAAAGTTATTAATGTAAGATCTTCCTTTAAAAAAATAACTGTTTACAACTTTAAATTTTCCTCTAAACACTGACTTAGCCACATTCTGTTACTGATTAGCTTCTAATGGTTTCTAATTTTATTACATATGGTTAGAGAACGTATTTTGAATGACTTCAATCCTTTTACACTTAAGTCACATTTATATTTATTTTTGTTTTTCAGAATGGTAATCTCAATTGATCTGTATTCATGTTCCCTGATATTTCCTCTGTTAGCTCAAATCTACTGTTGAGCCCATCTGGGGAATATTTCATTTCAGTTATAACACTTTAAAACTTCAGCCTTCCTATTTGACTCTATCTTATTTTTATTATATTCTTGATTTGGTGTTCCATGATTCTCATATTTCCTGTTGATTTTTTAACCATGGTTTTCTTCAGTTCTTTAACATATGTACAATAGTAGTTTCTGTCCAAGTCTTTGTTCACTCAGCCTACATCTGGGGTTCCTTTGAAACAGTTTCAATTGACTGCTTTTCTCTTGTGCATGGCCATACTTCCTTTTGCTTGGAGTATCTCGCAATTTTTTGAGAAAACTAAGATTTACATGATATAATGTGGTAATTATAGAAACTAGATCCCTCCCCCACACAGGGTTTATTGTTTTAGCTGTTTGTTTTTGTTCTTAACATCTGTTTTGTGACTTTCCTGGACTAATTCTGTATTGTCTGTATTTTTTGTCATGTGAGGGCACTGAAATCTCTGTTCAGTTGCTTAGTGGTCGCCTAATGACTGCAGAGATTTCCTTAAATTACTTGAATGAATAATTCTCTCAGCCTTTGCTGATAGGCTCATTGTGTGTTGGGTCACATCCTCCATGCACTGGCAGGCAGATTACTAGTCTGCCTTAGTCTTCAATTTCTAGTTTTATGGAGCCTCAAGTTCAGCCAGTCAGATTGGGGCCTTCTAGGGTATATCCTGGGCATGTGCACAGCCCTCCCTGTATGTATGTATAACCTTCTAGATTGCCATGAATATGTTGGAGCTTTACAAATCTCCTTATGGATTATTTCATTTGCCAGTTTTTTCTTTAAGTTGTTTTGCCAGCCTCTTGTTAGACCTACTTGCATTGCTATATTAGACACCTGCAATGTTAAACAGTTGCCCCTGATGATTTTTGACAAATGCCCTGTGGGCAATGCTGTTTGCAAAGAGTAAGCTTGTCAAAGACAATACCTGGGAATGGAATTTACCATTGTCATTGACACAGGTTAAATAGTGCTAATTCTCTGGGGATGAAGCTTTTGGGTAGCTCCAAGCTTGTTTTCCCTCCTCTAGTGGCTGCTATACTGCTTCTTTTGACAGTAACTATAGTTGCAAGACTTGTTGGTTTTCAGAGGGATGGGATTAGGAAAGGTTAAAACATAGTAAGAGTCACTCTTCTTACAAGACCGCATTTTTTTCTTGAATAAACACTTAGGTTATAAGTTTTTTGTTAATGCCCAGAGTTCTTTAAAAGTTGGTTTTTGACAGTTTTGCCAGTTTTCTTATTGCTTTTAGTTAAAAGTGGATTTTCAGAGGTTGTTATTCTGACATTCTAGAAATTACCATCCTGGTTTTCTTACCAAATAACATCTATTTTCTGTAAATTAGAATGCTCTGTTTATCTTACATATTCATATTATTTCTTTTGGAAAACATAGGAAAAATGTTAGTGACAGAATATGGAAAAGAGAAAAGAGGCAAGACAAGACCTTGAAGAAATATTTCAGCTAATAGAGATATATAGGAAATTTAGTAGAATAAAGCAAGAGAGAAGATGAGATCAAAGAGACAGCAAGAAAACCAGGAGATTATGTCATCATTAAAGTTATAGGGAAAAAGTCTGTAATATGAAGAAGGGGCATTTTTTAAAGGCCACTGAAAGGTCAAATAAGATGGGTTCTGAAACATCCATTGACTTTTGAACATGGTGTCACTGAACTCAGTTATTCTTGTTGAGTGATGGTAGCAGATGCCATATTAGTGTGGGTTTTTCATTGAGTGTAGATGTAAAAACAAACGGGGAGTATAGACAAATCTTTCAAGAAAATCAACTTTGAAAGAGAGGTGAGAGATAGGAAAGTGTCTGAGATACTAGGTTCAAATATCTTTACTTTTTAAAAAAATTTAAGATTTTGAGATCTCCTGAATTTTCCCCCCAGATACATATATCCACAAATCATTCCCTACTCTATTTTAATTATTAAACTGGGTAGTGGAAAGCATATCTTTTTTTGGTTGTTCTTTTCTAATTATACAATGATTCCCCTTTAGGTGTCATTACATGAAGTAGGTATCAGAAATGCCATAAAATGCTATTGGATTTCTTACCACATAGTTAGGCATTCATTTGACTGGAGCTCCATAACAGACCCATAACTTAATACTGTTTTTGATATTTTTTCCTATGGCAAATTAGCCTTCTGGTCAACAAGCTCATGCCTAGGCACATCTACCTGCCTTTAGGCAACAACTTTCTTAGTGAAAAAGTTTTTTAAAAAAGCTTATTAGAGGCAAGTAGTTCAAAAATGGCTTAACTCCCTGTCAATACTATCTACAAAGTTTAGATTCCAGCAGAAGAGATTAACTAAAGTTTCATATAATCTCTCCTCCTGGCTCTCCAGAATTCCTATGATATGTTATATATTAGAGGATAAGTAATTAGACTCTGCTACTGTCTAGCTGCATGACTGTCAGTAAGTTATTTTCTACATTTATATCTCAGCTTCCTCAACTTTAATATAAAAATTATAATTTTCTAAAGTGTTCTTGCATGGGTCAAATACTACACAAATATTAGGTATTTTTATTACTACCATTGTAATAAAACCCTATTCATCAAAAAGAAATTTGCAACTTAGTGCTAGCTCATTTATTATTTGCTATTAAATTTCTTTTGTATTCATAACTAATATGAGGACAATCTTACCCTGCCAAGCCAGCAAGTACACTTGTGTATGATTATGAATCTTATCAAACCATTGAGCATTACAGTTAGAAGCTAAAATTCTGATGTAAGACTTTATACTTGTAAATTTTGGATTTACCGCTTAATAACTTTGCCATACTGATCAAGCTACCTAACTTCTCTCTGCCACAAGCTAACAATCCTTAAAATAATAATAACTACAGTATAGGGTATGGTGAGGATTACATAGGTGACTATATGTAAAGAAGAATTTACAATAATGTCAACAATAAATTTAGCTTTGATCACTTGAAAACACTTTAGACAGAAAAGTAAATATTATGCATGAGAAACTAGTTAAACAGTTATTTCAACAAAAATGTATTTTCCTCTTACTTTAATTTTAAACAGGAACATAGAATTTGGTCAAAAAATGTGTCCATTTGAAAAAAAAATCCTGTAAATTTGACTCATATTGGTAAAAGCCTGGAAATGTAACCATAATCCCTGAGAATATGATCGAACTTCAGAATTTCCAAGTATTCTCATGAAATTGTCTCTTTCACTGCATTACTGTTGACAGAATATATTTTTCATTTTTTATTTTGAAGGCTAAATTTTTAATCTCTTTATTGAGATATAATTTACACACCATACAATTCAAACATTTAAAATGTGCAATTTAGTTTTTCTTAGTTTTCACAGAATTATGCAACTACTATCAACATCAATACAGAACATTTTCATCTGCAAGAAAGAAACCTTGTACCCTTTGGCAGTCACCTCTATTTCTCCCCAACTTCCCCTCCAGCCCTAAGTTACCGCTAATCTACTTACTGAGTCTACAGTTGTAAGCTATTTTATCTAAAATAATAGCTATATTTTTTAAAAAGCGAATATTTAAAATGAAAGGGTTAAATATTGCAAAAACCTGGAAAGAGTGAAATCGCACTAAAATCTAGCTTTTGTTAATTTGAAAAATTATATACATTCTTCTAATAAAGCACTGTATTAAATTCAGAAAGGTCAAGGTTAGAATCTGAATAAAACTGGGACAGGTTACATCACAACCATATTAAAGAAATAATTCAGTTTGGGCATTGGGCATGATTTACCATGTTGCCTTCTTTTAAAATGCAAATAGGGTTGCTTCACTTTGCATGTGGAGAATATTAAAAGAGCAGTTGGATTTAGACAAAAAATGCACACAGCAGTGTGACATGAAAGCATAATCCATCTTAAAAATATTTCAGAAAGACCAGTAACTTTCCCAGTGTGTGGTAGTCTATCATTCAGTCTTTTTGGAGGCTACATATGACAAGACAACTTTGATTAATTTTATCTAATTTCAAACTGTACAATAATTTTCTTTTAATTTTGATTCTCTGAAGAATCTGTGACCTCCAATATTACATGTGTATATATATTTCATTATTACTTGAAAGTCTGATTATTGCTTTACTTTTTTTTTTTTTTTTTTTTGCGGTATGCAGGTCCCTCACTGTTGTGGCCTCTCCCGTTGCGGAGCACAGGCTCCGGACGCGCAGGCTCAGCGGCCATGGCTCACGGGCCCAGCCGCTCCACGGCAGTGGGATCCCCCCGGACCGGGGCACGAACCCGTGTCCCCTGCATCGGCAGGCGGACTCTCAACCACTGTGCCACCAGAGAAGCCCTGCTTTACTTTTTAAAGAATTCAGAGGCATCTACATACAACTATTAACACACTTCTATACATTTATATTTTGGTGTATTCTAATGATATAATAATGAATTAATAATATCTTTAATCACCTTAGCATGTATATGCTATTCTATTATTTCAATAATACAAAATCTGTATTGATTTATTGAACACAGCTTTATTGGAGTATGATTGACAAATAAAATTGTATGTATTTAGGGTGGACAACATGATAATTTGATATATGTATACACTGTAAAATGGTGACTACAGTAAAACTAATTAACATATCCATCATTTCACATAGTTACCTCTTTAGGTATGTGTATGTGGCGAGGATTCTTAAGATCTACTGTCTTAACAAATTTTAAGTATACATCATTTTTAATATGGTCACTGTGCTGTACATTAGATCTCCAGAACTTATTCATCTTATAACTGAAAGTTTATACCTTTTGACCAGTATCTCCCCATTCTCCCCATCCCCCAGTAACCACTCTTCTATTGTTTCTATGAGTTCAATTTTTTTAGATTCCACATACAAATGAGATGATCCGGTATTTCTCTTACTGTCTTGTTTATTTCACTTGGTATAATGTCCTCCAGGTTCATCTATGTTGTTGCACATAGCAGGATTTCCTTCTCTTTCAAAGCTGAATTTTATATCTATATCTATATATCACGTAAATTTTGTGCATTTGTCCATCAATGGACACTTAGTTGTTTCCATACTTGGCTATTGCAAATCATGCTGCAATAAACACGGGAGTGCAGATACCTCTTCAAGATAATGATTTAATTTCCTCTGGATATATGCAGAAGTGGGATTGCTGGACCATATGGTAGTTCTATTTCTTAAATTTTTGAGGAAAGTCCATAGTGTTTTCCATAATGGCTGTAACAATTTACATTCTATCCATAGTGCACAAAGCTTCCCTTTTGTCTACATCTTTACCAACACTTGTTAACTTTTAGCTTTTTAATGATAGCCATCCTAATTGGTGTAAGGTAATATCTCATTGTGATTTTGATTTGAATTTTCCTGATGATTAGTGATTGATACAGAAATTTATATAGATATCTATATTTTATGTATTCAAATTATGTAATAGTGCATTGATTATATATTTATATAGTTATATAATTATATATTTATATAATCATCTGAGCATCATTCTAATAATACAATTTCTGTTCTTTTATATAACATGGCTCATTAGACTATAGCAGTTCCTAATTAGTGCCTTATCCCTAAAATAGTCAATATGCTAGACGTATAACCAGAGTCAAGCTAATTTATCACTCAGTCTGCCCTTCCTCATCTATAAACAGGAATGATATCTTATTAGTTTACTGGGAGAGTTAGTTGAAAAAAATGCATATGAATTGCTTTGTACAATGCCTGGACTAAAGTGCTAAAAAACTTACTGATTATTAATACCATATCACTACTGTTAGCCTTTTATGGGATAATTTGGGCTACAGGGCTGCATATTCCCTTTAGCCAAAGAATCATATATATATATTCTATTATTTGAAGATGCTACTCTTTTGTCAAGATTTTTAGATATTTAAGAAGAGGAAGAAGCTAGAATATGAGCAACAAGACATAAATTCTGGTAAATTCAAAGTTTGTTTCCTTTAATCTACTTCAGGAAACCTCAGCTGTTCAGGTAGACTATGCAGAATATGCTCAGCTATAAGGAATCTTCTGCTTTGGCAGGAAGTCAATTTTCGGGGTGCAGGGGGCAGTTCTGTTAAGAAGCTTTTAATCTGAACCTTTGCAGCAACCAATGGCAGTCGCTCAAAACATTAAGAAAGCTTCCACGCCTCCCTTTTCTCCCATGTAATATACTTCTAAATATCATCATTCCTCAACTTTTTTTTCCTGAAATAATATATTTTCAAGATATCATGAAAACAAAATTACCTTTTTTGAATACAACTTAATTTGCTTAATGATGACACATGGAATAAAATACTCAGGAATAGATCAAAAACTTGATTCCCAAAGTGTGGTCCATGACCAGAATCACTGGCGCTATGAGTTGTGGTTGTCAGAAAGCAGAAATTCAGGCCTTAGAACAGATCTACAGAATGAATAGCACTGCTAAACAATATATATCTTTACCCTTTGTCTCCCTTAATAGGCAAACCATAACAAAGATGGTCCTTAATGCTGAAATCTTAGAAACTATATAAAAACATTTCCTCATATTGAAGGAGACTTAATCTTAAAATAGTCTGCACATGAATTATGGGTTTGTCATGCTACTTAAATATCAGGGTTTTAACTATTATTCTGAACCCTACTTTATGTTATTTTTCTTTGAAAAATTACTGGGTGCCTCATATAAAATGTTATTTTAACTATATAATTTGTTTCGTTATTTAACATTTTTAATCTACTATGGGTCAGAAAATTGGAGAGAAAGTATAATTAAATAATAAAATAAATTAGCTTTTAACTGGCCTAAGGTATTCTCTCAACTAGTAAATTTTATTCATGAATAATATGACATCATTTTGGCTGAATAAGAATGTACAGTTTCCTTATTCTCTGTGCATGGCTTTTACTCAGAATGAGAAGTCAAATAAATGACATCTAGGAAAATGAGGTTTTTTTTTTTTTTTTTTTTTGTGGTACGCGAGCCTCTCACTGTTGTGGCCTCTCCCGTTGCGGAGCACAGGCTCCAGACGCGCAGGCCCAGCGGCCATGGCTCATGGGCCTAGCTGCTCCACGGCATATGGGATCTTCCCGGACCCGGGCACGAACCCTTGTCCCCTGCATCGGCAGGCTGACTCTCAACAACTGCGCCACCAGGGAAGCCCTGCCATGTTCTTTTTTATATCTATATTCTAATAGAAACTGCCATTCTATTTATGACCATCTCTAGATATAATTTTAAAAAACATTAATTCTGACTTTGTTCTGATCTTATTACAAATTAAAAACTAGAAACACTGGCCCTAGTAGAACAATTGAAATAAAGAAATGACTAGTCTCAGTATCAATGCTTTTTTCTATTGCCATGAACATAATTTCACCTAGAACATAAAGCTGATTTCCTGCCAGATATAAATTCTCATAATGTCATATATTATATATTTTGTGCCACATAATTACCTACTTATGAAAATACAGAATGCTTATATTAAATCAAATTAAATCATATTAGAAACTAATCAAGTTTTGTTAAGAAGCTTTTCAAAGTATACTTTGAATGATTAAACTATTTTATTAATAAGTAAAAATGACTAAAACGACAACTAGAAGTGTTGTTTAAAATATACTGCCTTGCCAAGATTAAACATGAGCACTCAACTGAATTCCTTCTTTCAGCTCTGCAGCTACTTTGGAAAATCTGAAATAGCAAGTCTTGTGATGGAAACACAAACACCTCTCTAAGACAGAGGTAGACCAGAAAACACTATAGTAGTCATAAGATAATTTCATCTGCTTTCTAACTCAATTATGTTTTTATTTTAAGATTGTTGCTATAAAAATCCAGAAAGTACTTAGAAAAGTAAACTTAAAACAAGTTTAACTTAAAGCAATTTTTCTTTTAAATTGGAAAATGAGTGGAAATAATAAAATGTCAGGAAGCAAGGATGTAATACAGACTTGGATCTACCTATTTCATCATCCATTACTCAACAGCATTTTGCATTATGCTGAACAATAGTAAGCTGAAATAAAGATGTGATGACACATCATAATGTAGGAGCCAGATAAACTGTAGAAACTCTCTCAGATTTTATGATGTAGTTATATGTAAATGGCAATGTATTTTCAGTATTTTTCAGCTGAAAATATACAAGTATCTATATTTGCAAATGCCCAAAATATTCTCCAATAAGTTGATTGAGTTAATTCATATCACTCTAGATTTAAAAAAGCAAATAAAACTTGACATCTGGTTTCTAGTTCTGCATGTAAGGAACTAGGAAATCACCACTTCATCCTAACAACAAGTAAAAAGCTGAGCTGACTAAAAAAAAAATCAACAATTCATTTTTGGATCCATAACAGAGGTAAGAAAACAGGGCAAATTGCTGTCCCAAGACCAGAGAGACAGGTGAATACAGGGAGTCATGGCTTACTGGAGCAGACTCAGTGCTAGGGCAGAAAAGCCTACACTGTAATTGATGAATTGCAAGAGGCTCAGCATGGAAAATTTTGAGAGTTAAAAACTCCAGGAGGACCGAGTCATAGAAGGTACTCCCACAATTTTGTGAGATTTTCCTCCTGGAGCTTGAGCAGGTTCTCACACTAAATATCAGAAAAATATCCCCTGTGCTTTCCGCAAGGAGAGGGCAACTGAACCATTCTGAAATACCAGAGCATGCTGTTCTTCTTACCAAGGTCTGCTCTCAGGAGAAATGAGTTAACCAAAGCCTAACCTGCTGGGATATTATCAGAGTCTAACTGATCTGGGGTAAGGGAAATACCCAACTCCAGTCAGCTCCAGCCTTCCATGTGGGAGAAGGGAAATACCAACCCCAGCCCACTCTAACCATCTACTCTCACACTGCATGGGGCGGGGGGACGACCCTGAGAAATACTTGGGAAGTTCACTGTCTAGAGGCTTAGGCTCACTAAAAAAACTGAGACCTAATCTTAGGACTATAGAATGCTTCTGCTTCCACTATACTTCACCACCACATTACTATTTACAGCATTTCCTTTATCTAGTATGTATGACTCTCAAGAAGAAAATTACAAGGCCTATTAAGAGGCAAAAAATACAATTTGAAGAGACAGAGAAAGCATCAGAATCAGATATGGTAGATGTTGGAATTATCAGGCCAGGAATTTAAAACAACTATGATTAATACACTAAGGACTCTACTAAATAGACAATATATAAGAACAGATGAGCAATGTAAGCAGAAAGATGAAAATATTAAGAAAGAACTAAAGAGAAATGCTAGAGATCAAAAACACTGTAACAGAAATGAAGACTGTCTCTGGTGGTCTCACTGGTAGATGGGACATGGCTGAGGAAAGAATGTCTTGAATTTGAGGATATTTCAATAGACCTCCAAAACAAAGTGAGCAAAAACTGGAAAAAAAAAAAAAAAAAAAGAAGAACAGAATATCTAAGCACTTCAGGACAAAAACAGAAGTTGTATCATACATGTAATGGGGATATCAGAAGGTGAAGAAAGAGGGATAGGAACAGAAGAAATAATATGTGAAACAATATGATAGAATTTCCCTCAAATTAATGTCAGACACCAAACTACAGATCCAGTAAGCTAAGAGACACCGAACAGGATAAATACCAAAACAAAACAAAAATAAAAACAAAAAACCACACCTAGACATATCACTTTCCAACTACAGAGAATAAAGAATGAATTCTGAAGGAAGCAAGAGGGAAAAAAATAACTTACCTATATAGGAACAACAAAAAAAAATTACATCGACTTCTCAGAATTAATGCAAGCAAGAAGACAGTAGAGTGAATATATAAAATGTTGAGAGAGAAAAAAGAAAAACACTAACCTAGAATTCTGAACACTGCAAAATTATTTTTCAAAAGTGAAGGAGAACTGAAGACTTTGTCAAACAAACAAAAATTGAAGGAATTTGCTGCCAGTAAGCCTGCCTTGCACAAAACATTAAAAGAAGTTCTTTAAAGAGAAGAAAAATAATATAGGTCAGAAACTTGGATCTGCATAAAGTAGGGAAGAACACAGAAGAAGGAATAAGGTAAAATATTTTTTTTATTCTTAATTGATCCAATAGATAAGTTTGTCCAAAATATAATAATAGCTATGTGTATTTGATTATGTATGATTATATATAATATTTATAAATGAAATGAATAACAGAATGACAGCAATGACATAAGAGATGGAGGGAGGAATTAGGATTATTTTATTATTATAAGGTACTCATACTACCCATGAGGTGGCATAGAGTTATTTGAAAGTAGACATGGATTAGCTACAAATGTATATTGCAAACTCTAGGGAAACCACAAAATAAGTCAAAAAAAGATAGTATAACTGATATGCTTAGAAAGGAAAGAAACAGAGTAATATAAAACGACAAAAGGCATTTTCTTTGGATAAATACCCAGGAGTGGAATTGCTGAATCACATGATAGTTCTATTTCATGTTTTTAGAAGCCTCTACAATGCTTTCTAAAGTGGCTGTATCAATTTACAGTTCCAACAACAGTGCATTAAAGTTTCCTTTTCACCACATGCTCACCAGCATTTGTTATTTGTTTTCTTTTTGATAATAACCATTCTGACAGATGTGAGGTGATCTTGTGATTTTTGACTTGCATTTCCCTGATAACAGTGATGCTGAGCACCTTTTCATGTGCCTCTTGGCCATCTGCATGTCTTCTTTGGAAAAATCCCTCTTTAGGTCCTCTGCTCAAATTTTAATTGTATTGTCTTTTTTTTTTTTTATATTGAATTGTATGAGTTCCTCATATCTTTTGGATATTAACTACTCATTGGATGTAACATACAGCACAGGGAATACAGTCAATATTTTATAATAACTCTGTATGAAGAGTAATGTATAAAAACATTGAATTACTATGTTCTGCACCTGAAACTAATGTAGTATTGTAAGTCAACTAAACTTCAATAAAAATAAATAAATAAATAATACAATTTTAAAACACACAGAAGGCAGAAATGAGTGGGAGACAAAAATGGAAACAAACAGCAAGGGCAACAAATAGGAAACAGTAACGGACATAATAAATGTCAACCCAACTATATCAATAATCATTTGAATGCCAACGGTCTAAATGTACCAATTAAAAGTCAAATATTGTCACAGTGAATCAAAAAACAAGACCCAACTATATGTATCTATGACAAGCTCACTTTAAATAAATTTTAAAAATGCACGTACATTAAAGTAGATAAAGGAAAATATGAAATTGGGAGTTTGGGATTGACATGTACACCCTACTCTATATAAAACAGATAACCAACAAGGACCTACTGTATAGCACAGGGAACTCTGCTCAATATTCTGTAATAACCTAAACCGGAAAAGATTTTGAAAAAGAACAGATATATGTATATGTATGACTGAATCATCACTTTGCTGTACTCTTGAACCTAACACAATATTGCAAACCAACTATAGTCCAATATAAAATAATTTTTTTTAAAAAGGAAAATATGTCATGCTAATACTGATGAAAAGAAAGCAAAAGTAGCTATATTAATTTCAGACCAACAAGACTTCAAAATAAGGAAATTTATCAGGGACAAAGAAGTTAATTCTCTAAGAGTACATAAAACTATTCTTAACATTTATGTATCTAACAACAAAGTATCAAACTACGTGGGGAGGGATTAAGAGGTGGAGCACAAAGGCATTTTAGGGCAGTGAAAATACTCTGCATGATACCATAATGATGTATACATGGCATTATCCATTTGTCTAAACCTATCCAACATTTACCACCAAGAGGAAACTGTAATGCAAACTGTGGACTTTGGGTGATTACGATGTGTCAATGTAGGTTCATCAATTGTAACCAGTGTGCCACACTAGTGGGAGACCCTGATAATGAAGGAGTCTGTGCATGCATAGAAGCACAGGGCATATGGCAAGACTCTGTACCTTCCATTCAATTTTGCTGTGACCCTAAAACTGCTGTAAAAAAATAAACTATTAACAAATGCAAATAAATACCCATAAGATCTTTTACATTTGATATTAAGAAAATGAAAAATTGTTAACATCCTAGAAAGCATTAATTTTGAAAATGCACTTATGGAGATAATTGTACAGAGAATCCCTAAGTATTTTTGTAGATTTTATTTGAGAAATACTCATGGGTTACTAATCTAACAAATAAAAATGTTACAGAATTGAAAATTATTCAAGGCTACTAATTGATGAATTTGAGTCTTCATTGTAACTGTTGTGTTATGCTTTTTCTTTAAGCTTGGATTCTGACCCCATTTCTCTCTTACTATTTAATTCCTATCATTCCAGGCACATCCAAATGACAACCTGCCACAAGAAACCATTTCCTTTCCTGAAGTCTACATTCATCATCACTTCCCTGAATTCCTGAAAGCCACTTATAGGGCAGCATTTTTATGAGCTATTTTTCATAAAGTAAATGGGTTTATTTGGTCCTAGCAACTGAAGAGTAATTCGAGGAAAAGTAGACATGTGACAAGGAATTTTAAAATTAAAATTAAAAAAAAAGTCAAGGTATTAAATGAAGCTGATGTTCATAAAGGGTTGGGTTGAACTTTCAGGGTTTTGAGCACCTGCAAAAGTAAAAGGCTCCAAGTAAAACACAGAAATATGAGAAAAGGATTTACCAAGAGAAAACAAGTCTGGGAGGGTGTGGAACATACTGCTGGAACATTAATGTTTCCTACTGCTTCTCTGAATTTATGAAAGGGATAAATCCTGTACTCAGATGAAAATGGGGTAGAGGTCATTAAAGGGAAGAGCAAATCACATCTTGGTTTTTTGTTCTGTTTTGTTTTTTCAAAAAGGGATGTGGCTCCTGAGGTGAGGAGTGAATCTAAAAATAGAGAAATAAGCTTAGATACTAGGTTATACATTTACAAGCCCCATATAAATAATTTCCCCTCCCTGGATTAAAGAAATTGTCATATTCAGAGTATGAGCTTAACTACATTTCTTCTTCACCCCTAAGTACCATATTATACTGCCACTTATTTACCCTCAGCTCATTTATAAAGGTTGGTAAAGCCCACAAAGACTTGAGTATGTTAGTGCAGGGTACAGAAATGTGGCAGGAAATGAAGATGATTTTTGATGCGTCCCATGTGAAGGTGGTAAAGTCTCACTCAGTCCAAGTAGTGACTCCTGGCAAAATGAACTTTGGTCCACAGGACTGGAAATTGCTGAGCAAGGCAAACAATGCTGTTGATTGAATGACATAAAAGTTAAACTTGCACTTTCACAAATAATAACAAAAGGAGAACTCTGAAAAAGCAGTGGCTGGGATTGGGCTACTTGGGAAGAGCATTGTAGTCCTCCAGATGAAAGAATCACTCAGGCTAAAGTTATAGTACAAAGAGCCAGAGATATACAAAGCACATTATTAAGGGAAAAAAATCTTTGATAATTTCTGTCCATGAATAAGAAGAGTACGTCAAAAATTTTTTCCTATATTTCAGTGGATGATGTTTTCCCTCATTGTGATTGAATATCTTGGATAAAGAACACATTTTATATGCGTGCTGACAGGTACAGTCTTGTTTTGGTTGAGTTCTTCCTTCTCTTTCTTTTTTCCCCTGACTTCATTCTATTGCTATGAAACAGAGGTCTGAAAATTGTGCAAATTGCTTTTGTAAATTTCTTATTACAGCCACTTATAAATCAGTTCAGTTTTCTTATCCTCTATGTTTACCAACAAACTCCTTGAATGTCCCAGCACAACATACGTAATCATAATAAAGAAAATATTACTGTACCCTTATATATTCAAAGGCCTATTTTTAAAGAAAGGCTGTTTATCCATTTTAAAAAGGAAATGACATGACATTCCTTTTAAGCAATAAGGTCCCTCAAAAGCATAACTCAGTTGACAAAAGACTGATATGTACGTAACTTTTGGGAAAACATCGTTTAGCAGCAGTGTAAATAAATGCTGTGAGGCCTGCAATATGAGTAAGCTTACTGATAAATCTGTACAATTTTATTTCAACATTTAGATAAAACTTTCACTTTAAAACTGTACTCTCACTAATTTTTTAAGCCCAATATTTCATTCAACCTTTGGTTCTACTGGCTTGTATTCAGTGAGTTATATTTCATGCCTCTAACGTATTAATTTATATCTGGGGAGATCTCAACACTAGAGAAAAGAAAACTTTAATCACTATTGTTTCAAAGATAGTTTGTAATAGTGTGTGCAGTATTAGCAATTCAGAAGGGGCTTTAAATTTTTTTTTTTTTTTTATAGTGCATTAAAGGAAAGTGAGTTGAAGGAAACAGGACATTTTGAGCAGTAAGTGTACCTGGGAGAGAAGAGCTGTCAACCTAAAATGAAAAACAATAATAATTAAGGCAAAGTAAGAATCAGCAGCATTTGCAGTGTCTCCATGGCATATTCTTGAGGCTGTACTCTGAGAACATGACTACAAGAGATTAGTTATTTCTCTGCCTGTAGATATATAACCTACTAAGTCTTACTACTATGATTAGTTATTGTGATCTTCTTTGGGGAAGGCCAGTAAATACTGACAGATACTCAGCTCCTTGGGAGGACAGTATGTATTTTTGTGCATTTCACATAGAATATCCTAGTACAATTAAGTGTTTTTCTTCAGTACTGTTGGTGTTTCTATGCTAATTAACCACATCAGGAGTCTGGCATTTTTTTTAGTTCAAAAAAGAGAAAAAGTACTTTCTACTTAACTGTCATGTGTCAGGATTAGAATTATCATCAAAGACCTGGAGTCAAGTGAAGCTTATTGGAGTATTGAAATACACACATGAATACAAAAAATACAAAAAGATTATTATATGATATCCAATTTATGTAGGAGATGCACTGACGAATAGGCTAAAGTAAGAAAAATGTGAAGCCAGATGGGTGATTAATTCTTCTGAATCCAGTTTAAGGGTAAGCTAGAGAATATGTATTAACTGTTTCATGCTTCTCAATAGAGTTAGGTAAACAAAACACTTTGCAATTATTAGCAGCTAAACTAATTGTTCTACACACAGCAAGATGCTTTGTCTCAATTCTTGTGATTAATTCTCAGAGTAAGGCTAGTACACCTTTAAGTCTTCTGTTCTTAGGACTCACAGCAGCCTAAGAATAGGCATTTCCCAACAGTGTAAAGTAGGCCTTATGACCTCTACTTCTCCCTTCTCTTCTATGATCCTATTAGCGGGTTCTGTGCAACAGCCAAAGGCCCGTTAAAAGGCAGAAATGCGATTTTGATCTTTTTAGTTTCTCACTAAATTACAGAATCAGTTCTCTGGTTGTCAGCTGCCGACAATTTTCTAACAGTTTATTTTTCAATACATCTCTAAAAAATACCAATTTATGGTTTAAGCTGCTCATTTATATCAAGACAGAGTCCTCAGTGGTTAGATGGGTCATTCTGGCAAATATTTGGTTTGCAAGTGACCTTCATGCTTGGAATTTATTTTTTATAACAAGAGAAAAATTAAACATGCTTTAATATACTTTTTAAAATTTTTAATAGAGTCAGATACAGTTTTAAAGTAGGTAACATCCTTTCCTGAGGGAAGGAACATATCTCTTGAAAAGTAACTTATCTAAGATCTCAAAAAAATAAAAGCTGTGAAGTTGACTATCTCTACTTAAAATATGGTTAACACAAATTTTCTCAATGAGACTCTGGCCTGGGGTGCTATTTTTGAGAATAAACCCTGTTGCATATTCCCTCTCATGTGATGAACTTTGTCATTTTATTTTCTTTTTTGTTAAAAATATATACTCTATTTCCAACAAAAATGTTTGTACGTATCATACATGTATGATATGTACACCATATATGACAGATACACATATACATTAACTTGATATGTAAAAATAAACTTTATATTTTGTAATTCTATCACATGTAGTCCATTATTCTCATAATCTTTTTCTAAAATACATTAATACAAATGAAATCTCAGAAATCTTTGTGTATCAATGATAAGATATTCTTCATTAAAATTTAACTTGGTGTTAAAATTACTGAGCAGGCCCATGTAGAATATCCTATTCATATAGGGAACAAGAAGTATGTGATTACCTTTGA
Organism: Orcinus orca; assembly: GCF_937001465.1. Classification (NCBI taxonomy): domain Eukaryota; kingdom Metazoa; phylum Chordata; class Mammalia; order Artiodactyla; family Delphinidae; genus Orcinus; species Orcinus orca. Next base: position 44,498,864 of record NC_064573.1, read on the forward strand.
ATTCAACCAGTGTTTATTGCATATCAGTTATACTTAGGCACTGCCAAAGGGTCTTGTCTTTAAAGGACTATTATTTGGTCCCTGAGGGGCATCGAATAAAGTGGGTGAGACAACATTATTTAATATTTTTTAAGAAAGGATAACATCATTAAATCGTGGTAAATGTTATGCTGTGCATACATTCAAGGTACTTCAAGATAATTTAAAAGGATAATTATTCTAGCCATTATTGTTCAGGAAAGATTTTGTGGTGAAAATAACAGTTGACCATTATTAGAAAAGGCTGAGGGGAATTAACCACATGAGACAGGGAAAAGATTTTCTTCAAAGGAGCATTGTGAATAAATCATGAATCTATCATGGTATGTGCTGGAAACTACTGTTTAAAGTATAGGATATGAGGTGGCAGATGCTGAGTTGGAAGCAGTCTGGGGTCACTTCATTAAGGGCCAGACAACAGAAATTAAACATTTCCTTTTAGTAGTTGCAGCGCAATTGAGAATTTTTAAACAAGGGAGTAAATAACACAGCCGTATTTTATTTAAGAAGGGTGAATCTTATTGAAACCATTTTAAAAATGACAAGATTGGACAAAGGGAGACCATTTAAGAATTAGAACGATTCAGATGATAGATAAATAGGGGGCTGAACTAAGTGGTCATATAAATAGAGATAGAATATTGGAGTGTAATGAAGCCATATTCAGAAATAAGATTCTACAAGACTTGGTAAAAAATCAAATGAGGGTGAATAAAAAAGAGGAATTTGGACTGATTATTAGGCTTCTGACATTCATAACTGGATACTTGGTGGATGCCCAGGGCTATATGGAGGCTGGGGAGGAAAGAATAGGAGTAATAATTTTGTAGAAAAGAAGCTGAATTCAGATTCGGACAATTAGAATTTTAAGTGATGATGGGACATTGAGCATTTAAATGCAAGTCTTCAGTTTTAGTTTTAGATTGGAGCATATGCATTCAACTGAATGTCTGAGCTTCAAGAATTAAGATGTCCTCATGCTAAAATAAATAAATTATATTGTCATTTTAAATTATTCTGCATAATTATTTCTTAAAAGAAGTGTTTATTTACCTGTACATTTTTTTGTATTTTTTCTAAGTTGAAAATAAGTCAATGACCACCTATACTAAATTTGACTAATGATGCTTTCCTTTAAGACTTCCTTTTCCCTTCCCTTCCTTACTGTCAGCAAATAATTTTTATTGTTGATTTTACTCATAAAACTAAGTGATTAGACAATCTCTGAGTTATTACAGGTATCTATCTTTTCTATCATGCTTTGAAAAATCGTTCTAGTAAATCAAATATTAAATTGAACAAAATTTGCCATAAACCAATTGGATTATTACATTCAAAAAATTAGATATAGCATAATTTTACTAAGTATTTATATCGAATATAAGTTTTCCTAAAGGAGTAACTTAATATTATGATATGCTACAGTGATAATGCTTAGTATCAGGTCTCTAATAATGATCATTGTTAACAAATATATGTTTTTAACCTTACATTCCATCCATTTCAATTAGAGTCACTGATTGATGAACTTAGAGAATTCAAAGATGAGTGAGCTGTTATTGGAGAGGCAGTATAAACATGTATAAAGTACACAGCCTTTGGAGCTGAACTACTGGATTCAAATCCCCAAATCTGCCATTCACTGGCTTTGTGACTTTAGACAAGTTATTTAACTGTTTGTCTCATTTTTCTCTGCTGCCTCAACTTGGCACATAGTATCTGTAATGTAAAGATTTCATAAACATCTAAAAGAGCTAACAATCTGGTAGAGACAATGGAGCAACAAAATTATTTACAACTAACAAACTACAAAAAAAGTCTTACAGATCAAGAAAGGTTATTAAATACATAGAAAACTGGGGGTTCAAAATTGTGTCATGCTTTCTGCCTAAAAACTTAAGCATAACAGACATGGTGATGCATAATGGATATCAAGACAGGTTTAACTTGGTTTTTAGCAGTGGCACCTAAATACTGTCATATATTGGACAAATTAATCACTATTTTCTCATTTGTAAAGTGGGAATAACATCAGCTTTACTTAATAATAATATTTATATATTCATATAAATTTATTTATACTTATATATAAATACTATGAAACATATTTTACTGATAATAAAGATTATATATTCTCTCATTTAATTACCGAGTAAAATGAGTTACTATATAGTGGAATATACAGCTGAACAAAGAGGGATATAGAAGGGTTATAAATTACTTTCTCAGAGTCATACTCTCTTTTGAATTTTATTTATTTTTTTATACAGCAGGGTCTTATTAGTTATCCATTTTATACATATTAGTGTATATATGTCAACTTAGTCTCCCAATTCATCACACCAACATCGGGGTCATACTCTCTTAAATGGCATATGTGAAGGTCAGTGTTCTTTCTGAATCCACATTCAAAGTTCTTCCTATTACCCTATGCATTGAAGGTCTGTCCCAAATGAGATCTTCATAAGAAACTGTTTATAAACTATAAAGTACTGTAACACAAGTGGTGTAATTTTAGGTATACCTTTAGGGATGAATAGGATTTTAACAGAACAGTTAGATAAATTACTCTGATACAGAAAACAAGAGGAAATAAACAGTGAGGTGTCTTATAATATATCCCAGGAGAAACTAATTTAGTTTGGTTGAAGACAGCATATTATAGATTTGACTTAGATTAGAAGGTTATAATACACTATTTGACCTGGGAACATTCATTCATGTCCCACTCTTTCCCTTGAAGTCCTCAAAACAAACATATGTGCGGAATGATTCATGGAAAGGGGAAGGAAAGTAATAATTTTCTTTTTTTTCTTTAAGAAATTAGACACAAGACTCAATACAGAACTGTGGTAGGTTGAGATGGACCATGCTGAGACACCTCTCATCTACCCTTCTAATCCCCAATTCGAATCAGGCTGTCCAACTCAACACACATGTTTCACAGGATAGAGTCATCAAGAAATAATTTGGCCCCCTGCCAAACAGTCTCTGAGTATGCTTAGCATGTCTGGGGGTAGTGCTCAAATGAACTGTCTACATTACAGATTTACCTAGCTTATCAAAAGAAAAAAAAACCATGACTACAACTGTCATATCATTTGAAATTTTACTTATGTAACCAAGTCAGTTTCCAAGATGACTAAAAAAGTATAGTTATTATTGGAGTGATTCAAATAGAAGAAATATTTTAAAATGGATAATAACTTTAAAGGGAAGAGTGCAAAGGGAATACACTGTATAACTAAATTGGGGAGAAGGAAGAAGAACACACAGCATACACATAGGGAGATATAGGAAGACACAGTTTTAACTCAACTTTGAGGAAATTAATAATAATTGACTTCAAGCCACCAACTCTGCTACCAAGAGACTGAAAGATGTATCTACAGAGAACAAGACTGGACAAAAGCTCGCTTTTGCTTACTGTGATAATTTAGCCTTAAAAAACAAATCAATTGTCTTGTGGTTTGGGTTCAATAATGTGGAAGTCTTAATTTGCCCTTGAATGCCAGACTAAAGGTCTAGTACAGAAAACATTTGAATAGCACCTTTCTTAGTTCCTTTCTAGCCCTTACCCACCTTCTATTCTGATGGCGATAAATGATCGGTTCAAGGAAAACAAACAGACCAGGGAAAGTTGGCCTTTGTGATGCCTGGAAGAAGTGGGAGCCTAATCTGACCCCTTTCCAGTGCAAATAGCCTCTAGCCTATACAAAAAGTGCTTTGACAGAGAAGGGCCATCTCTAGTCTCAGAAAAACCTCTTTATTCATCACTGTGATATTCCATGGCCTTGTTGCTGAGCTACTCTTGGAGGAAAAGTAGAAATTATATGCTTTCTGGTTCCTTCTAGAGCCTAACATCAGAAGAGGTAATACTGCTTCCACCTAGAAATGGAATCGCAAGTATTTAATTCTCCACCCTCAAAATCCCCACAGCAACATCTGAAGAATATAAACATAAGGTACAATTCTGCATCAATTCTGGAGAAAAATAAAGGTGAATCAACAAGACTCAGTTGACGAGAAACTGAAATTACATGAAAAGTTTAGAAGAGAGTAAAGTAAATAAAATGTGCCAAGATATTTTGTTAACAGGGCTTTCTCTGCTACCATTCTCTTTGCCTAGAATATTTTCTCTTTCATCGCTTTGCAAGCCTGATTCCTTGTTATCCATCAGGACACAGATGAAATCCTGGTAGAGATTCCTGAAACAATCATTTTTAGTACCTTGAGCCCTTCAATAGCATTTCAAATTTAATAAAAACCTAAATAATCTAAGGACTTAAAGCTTTATTTTTTATTATTTCATATTACATGAATATATATATATCACTTATCATATCATACTATATTATAATCAGGAACAACCTGATTACAATAAAGCAGTTTGAATTCAGGCATCAAAACTGTGGATGAAATTGAAAAGAGCAGTTATGCTTAGGAATATATTTGTAGAAGACTGCTGAGTTACTTGAGCCTGGCCAGCCTAGCCCCTGAATGTCTGGCCACACTTAACTACATTAAGACCATAACAAAGTAGTCTGAGAGGCCCAATGGCCATCTGTCCAAGACAGCCTTAGATGACACAGTGTATGCTGGGTGGTGCTAAAACTGTCATAACCCCAAGACACTCAGAAAAGTAAGTTTTCTTCCTGAATGGACAAGTTAACAACCCAGTTTTCTGGAGGATGCAGAGACTATCAAAACAATTTCAATTCCCTTCTCCACTATACCTTGATTAGAGTGATTAAGGACACTAACAATTTGATTTCTCTTTTTGCTAAGTTTTCTACCTTTCCTCCTTGTATGATCTTGAGAATAACTGAGGCAACATTAAAGTTAACTTATATTTTATCCGTAACTCTTTTGCATGGTTTCTTTATAAAGACTCAGTCATTTGGAGAGGAAAGAAGGGAAACATTCTTTTCTTTTTTTTAAAAAATTTTTATTGGCATATAGTTGATTTACAATGTTGTGTTAAGTTTCGGGGGAACATTCTTATTATCCTTATTTCTAGAATTAGAAATTTAATCCATAACACAAGAAGCTGCCTGATGACTTCCAACTGTCTATTATTTAACACCTTATTCTTGTAATTCTTACACTTTTCCACGGTTTCATTGTACATGTTTGTTTGTTTGATTATACATATTTAATTCTTGTTTGTACACCAGACAGTGAACTTCTTCTATAATCATGTCTCTTTAGTTCCCTATTATATATTCATTTCCTAAAATAGTGCCTGGACTATAGAAGGAACTAAATAAATATGTATGGAATGAATGAATTAAGGAATAAATAATCACGCTTCAGAAGCATACACTGATGATTTATGATTCAGAGACCAAAAGATGCTGGTAAAAACTAGCTTTAATTTCATAAGATGAGACCATATCTCAGTTCTACTGAGTCTTCCCAGTTATATACATGAAAACAAACATTCATGATGTTCATTCCTAGCTGCACTTGCTAAGGACAGCATAATACGGAGAGAGACTGTTGTAACTTTTAATGGCAATATTCGTCCCTGTTAATAAATAGGGCACCGTGGCCTAATTAGCATGTTGCCACAATATACATGAAACAGACAATTACAGACAAAATGTTTTATTTTTACTCAGGCTGCATCTAGCTTCCCCTCTAAACCATGAAAAAAGTATATCAGTAGCAATATGCAGATTTTCCCTTCACATTTTTTTTTTCTGAGCCAGAACAGTTTAAATAAGAGTAACTCATTCCCTGAAAAGCCCCCATGTCAACAATCAAAACTGAATAAACACAGACTTTTCTTACTATGAGCAAACAGAACGATCACTGAAAAGATAAAAAACTTGGAAGTTTTAAATACTAAATAAAGTAATTGATCTGATAATACTAAGCAAATATTCCAAAGTGGTTTAAATATAAAAAAGTAATGGAATAAATACAAAATGTATTTTAATAAGATTTGCGAAGAAAATGCAAGTACAAACCAGAATATGCACTTTGGTGAACACCTATATAAGTATTGGTCTAGAAAAGTTTCTCTTCCTAATTTAAAAGGGGTAGGGTGAAAATATACTACTATAGACATTAACATATAAACAGACTTATTTTCATTAAAGATAATGCCCAATTAAAGCAAAAAAAGATATATTATGCTTGAGTTACAAGAGAAACATCTCTCTCACAAATGAAGAGGAATAACTTTAAACAAATATTAGCAATCTGACTCAAAGAATACAACACCCCCAAATGACACAAATGACATCTTTTTCAAGAAACTAACCATCTGAAATTTAATACATAATTGATTATAGCCATAAGTCAATTTAAAAATCATATCAGTAGTTGTACGAAATTTAATTGATAACTTCAAATACTCATCCTTAATTAAAAAAAAAAAAGACACATCAAGAGGTCCCAGTGAAAAGAAGAAACAAATATTTTATCTATAAATATTTTTCTAGGTCCCACGCAAAGAAAATACTCAAATTTCCATGTCCAAAATAATGCATCATGGGATTTGGGTATGTAGATAATTGGTACAGAGAGAGTTAATGCTAATGAATCTGTTGCCTGTGGTTGAGAGAAATTCCTACTTAGATTGAGATGACTGGCTTTTGTAGGGGTTGCACAGGACCGACCTGCGGAGGAACAACTAAGTGGCACACTTAAAAATGTTGAAGAAAGAACACCAACAAAACATCCAAAGAAGGTAGACACAATAAGCTAAAGATAAAATCTCATATTAACTAAAAAACACATAGAAACAACCAAACCAAAAGTTGCTTTAAACAACCCAGTAAAATTCTTAATGTTTTTATCCTACTGACGAAGAAACAAAGATTTAGCAAAAGAAATTAGCAATGAAACAGGTGACGTAAGCAAACATACACACAAAGGTTAGCTAGATAATTCATGACTAGTACGCACACGTTCACGCCAACCTAACTTAGATAAAACTGAAAATTTTCCTCAAAAATAAAAGACTCAAATAAATGGACCAAAATGGCTGCACTGAAACTTGGAGCCCTCATCCAAAGCCCCCTCGCCCCGCCCTAGGGTCCATTTGAACAACTATCAGGTCAGCAGCCAAGGATTCCAGGTGAGGGATTTTGGCATCTGGCTGAAGAACAGAAATATTGAGGAAGGTTGGAAGGAAGCGGGCACAGCCCCTCGCCCCTCGCCCCTCCCCGCGGCCTCGGCCGCCCAGAGCGAGAGAGACGCGCTCCCTGAGGGAGGAGGGCGAAGTGAGCGCGCCGCAACCACCGCGGACCCCGAGCCAGGCCAAGCCCTGTGGCCCCTCAGGAACCCAGGCCCGGACGCACCCCGTACCTGTCCCTCCAGTGGCTCTGGACGGCATCCTTGTTCCCCGGCTCTCGCCTCTCTCAGCGCCTTTAGGGCCAAAGGCCCCAGGTGGCTTCCACAGCTCCAGGCTCCCTCCCGCGTGCTCCCAAGAGCCCGGGCCCTCAGCCCACGCGAGCGCCCGCTGGCCCCAGAGGTCCCGGGTGGCTCCCTCGGACTCAGGCAACACCGAAGACGCCAGGCTCTAGCAAACTGCTGCGATTTCAAGCTCTCCCTCGCGTCTTAGAGCAAGACGCCCCAGGGCACAGCCCTTGACACCAGGAACTGATAGGCTCCCACGAATCCAGGCCCCGGCTCACCTCAGTGTCCGCTGGCTCTAGTGGCTTCAGGCGGCTTCTGTTCCTCGGCCTCCGGGCCGCTCCCACACCACCGTGTTGCACAGCTGCAGCAAATCCAGGCCTGCGCCTGCAGCCTCAGGCGGCTTTCTCAGTATCAAACTCTCGCGAGCACCAAACTCTCGCGAGTTCCGGGAACTGAGGCTCAGCTCACCAGGGCACGGACGGCTCACGCGGCCCCAGGTGAGTGGTTACTGCTGTCCAGGCTCTCAGAGAGCCTACTAACGCTAGGCCCCAGCTCTCTCGGGGGGCCCTGGTTCTAGTAGTGTCAGATGCTCTTGCGTGACGCCCCAGGCGGCTTCCCAGCACCGAGTTCTCGCGGGTTCCCACGAGCCTAGGCCCGGATCCAACGGTGCACTTCAGGGTTCACGCGGCTTCTGGGCCCCAGTGTGAACTCAAGAGGCCAGGCCCACTGCATTATTCCCTGGCGCCTGGTTGGCCCCTTTGGAGCCAGAGTCAAGGGCCCAGGCTCATCACAACAGACTCAAGTGCCAGGCCCACCTCCGTGAACCCAAGCTCCAGGCCTGCCCCCTGGACCGGAGCACCAGGCCGGTCCCCGGGTACCGAAAACCAGACCACTTGCTGGCCCAGGCACCAGGCCTACTTGCGCAAGGACTCTAGCAGCCCGTGGACACCAGCAGAATAACTAGAGGGCTCAGTGGGGAAGGAGTTTGCCTGCTGAAGCCAGTCCGTAAAGACTGGAAGAAGTACCTACATCCTCAAATGTGCAGGCACCAATTGAAGAGCACAAGGATCGTGATTATCAAGGAACTGTGACACCACTAAAGGAAACTAATAAACACTCCAGTGACTGACCCAAAAGAAAGGGACATCTATGAACTGTCTGACAAAGCATTCCGAATAATCCTCTTAAAGAACTCCCCTTCACTTACTGTATTCATTGATGATGAACAGGGATTCTGATAGATTTGGCCATGCTGGTTCTGCAAAACTTTCCTGGTATTGTCTGCAGAACTCCCATTTGACCCGGGGAAGAAATGAGCCTGCAGGACCTGGACCTGTTTCTGGATTGGAGAATGGGAAATGCCAGGCCTGGGCTGCCTTTTACCGGCTGTGCTGTTTCTCAAGTTCTCAGGTATCTCTTTAACAAAATCAGTTTACTTTCTTACTGGTTTTAGTGTTCTTTTTTTGGCGTTCTTTTGTGTTCTTTCCAGGGCTTATAGTTGTATTTAAGTGAGAGGAGCAAGGAGATGAGTCTAAACTATTTTGTCTTCTTTGAGACCTTTCTACTATAGAATGAAAAATATGAAATTCCAACACCTTTTCCATATACTTTTTGCATACACAGCTACTGAGGGGGAAAAAGACATAAAATATAAACAAAGAGTTACTAAGACTTAGATGACAACAAAAAAGTAGTGGTTTTATTTAAAAAACAAGAATATTAGGAAATTAATACAGTTTTGTTTCTAATTCCAATTTTTATAAATCTCAGTGAAATTCAAAACACACTCCTCTTTGTTTCTTTTAGAAATGTTTGTGTCAATGATTTGTTATTTTGAAGTGTTCCTTGGCTAATAATATTATTACCACAGGATGTACATTTTCTCTCATTTTAAGAAGAAAATACATTTCATTCCCTGCAGAAAGTGTAATTAGCTTTTTAAAAAAGAAAATAAAGTTAGATGAAATTTTTTAAATACATTTTTTCTTAAAAAGTATTTTGAACAACATTTTTTAAATGAAGAAGTGAGTATCACTAGGTGTAACTATTACTTGGATTCATAGATGTTTGTCTAAAAACTACACAGTGGAGTTTAAGAACTATGAGCTGTTTATCATTAAACTGCAAAGATGTGTAAAGGCTTCTAGTTATCTAATTAATCATGATTACTCATAATTTTTAAATAATTTTATATATTTTTGTTGTTGAAGTATAGTTGATTTACAATGTTATATTAGTTTCAGGTGTGCAGCATTATGATTTGGGTTTTTTTAATATATTATACTCCTTTAAAAGTTATTGCAAGATAATGGCTATAATTGCCTGTACTGTACTATATATCCTTGTTGCTTATCTGTTTTATACATAGTAGTTTTTATCTCCTAATCTCATACCCCTAATTTATCCTTCTCCCCTTTGGTAACCACTAGTTTGTTTTCTATATTTGTTTCTGGTTTGCATATGCGTTCATTTGTATTATTTCTTAGGTTCAACATGTAAGTGATATCATACAGTATCTTTGTCTGACTTATTTCACTAAGTAGAATATTCTCTAGGTCCATCCACATTGTTGCAAATGGCAGAATTTTATTCTTTTTTACGGCTGAGTAATATTCCACTATAGACATAGATATAAATATACACACAGATATAGATATAGATATATAGATATACCACATCTTCTTTATCCATTCTATTCCTCTTTGATGGCACTTGGGTTGCTTCCATATCTTGGCTGTTATAAATAGTACTTCTATTAACATTGAGGTGCATGTATCTTTTCAGATTAGTTTTTTCATTTTCTTTGGATATATACCCAGCAGTGGAATTGCCGGATCATACAGTAGTTCTATTTTTAGTTTTTTGAGGAACCTCCGTACTGGTTTCCATAGTGACTGTACCAATTTGCATTCCCACCAACAGTGTACAAGGGTTTCCTTTTCTCCACATCCTTTCCAACATTTGTTACTTGTAGACATTTTGGTGATAGCCATTCTTACAGGTGTGAGGTGATATCTTTTTGTTGTTTTGTCTGATTATTCAGACAAAACTGAGGTTGCCTGATTACTCACAGCTCAGACCACATTCAATTCTTTTTAAGCACTATGGGCACAATATTTTTTCCCCTTGCAATGTCAAACAGAATTTTAGATACCTATAATTCTCATCATTAGCTTTTCCATTATTGTATTTTTGTAAATTCACTGACGTGTACTATTCTACTGATCATTCTAAGGTTTGAGAGGGGAAAAAAAGTCATATTCACATAAATGCTAAACATAGATTTTTCTAAAAGTTTACAAAACTCAGAAACCTTAACAACTTTCCTTTTTCAGAAAATAAGATTTTCTGAGATTTAAACATGTGAAATGATAGATAAGGGACCTACATTTTCACATATATAAACTCTTCAGAAATTGAATTATGTGGAAACATAACAAACCTATATTCTGCCAATAATCTTAGAATTTTATATCTAGTAAAAATATATGACTTAATAGAAATGAGTGAACATTTTATTCTCTTTGCTACCTTCATGGTTTTCAAACTCTCTCAGAATGATGCTCAGTTGTGCAAAAAGTCCCTGTCCACTGTGGGATAAACTGTGGGATGCCATTCTAGGAGACATTTCATAAGGCTTCTGTAAGAATTCTGCTATATTGAGCCAAACTTTAAGAATATTAGGTTTTCCTGGCAGCGGATATAGTGTTAAATCAATCTCATTTTTTGTCACAATGGTCAAACTGAGAAATAACTGTGATTCTTATTTGTTGGTCCTCTTTACTGTATGTGCTAGAAATTTCTTATATGCTTCATAACTAAGATAGAGGGGACACTAAAATATGAAACACATAAAAATAGTCCAAGATCTGAGTTGAGTATAGTCCTTTTGAAGGAGACCTAGCTTGCCCATCAGCTCTTGCTGTCTAATAGTGCAAAAAACTTATATTAGATGTAGTGACTGAGAGATCAAATCCTAATGATGCAACCAGATAATCTCTAAGAAATTCAAAACCACAGAGAGCACTGACCCAACGTTGCCAAACAGTTGAATACAAGGACAGCTGTCCATGCATCCATCATGAATATTCTAGAGTTTCTGAAATTATTAATAACCACACTAGCTATCTTCTCAGAAAGAGGGAAGTATGATAGGGAAAAGGGAAGAGTGCAATACATTTTCAAAATAATATTTATGAATGAAGACTATGAAAATGGATTTCTATTCCAAATCAAAGATTCCAAATCCAAATTCTTCCTCTGAGGGAGACGACAGTTCAATCACTTGATATCTTTTTTGCTCCAAATGCCATTTGCCAGGAATGTGACTCAGCAAATGTAGTGAGGTCACTGAAAGGTGATACACATTTTTATTTAATGACTCTGAAAGGAGAAGTTGCTTAGTACAGCTTCTAAAAGGCCCAAGCTGTAGTTAAAAACTCTCAAATTTCCTTAGTTTTCTGTAGGAAGAGGGGCTTTTTGTGGTCTTTGATCATAGAATTCATAGTATGCATCATACATGTTATAGCATTGACTACTTGTTGAGGTAGTACCGTGGCAAAATTAGATTAACACAGAGAATGTTTGTAGTCATGCCTTGCATACAGTATACAGAAATGTAAATCCTTATGTTTAATGATACCAACCATTTCTTTGTCTCAGCCAAGCAAAAATCAATCAGAGAGAATTATCACAGCAAAAACAAAAACAATAGCAGCTGATCTTTGTTGAGTAAAATATGGACAAAATAAACCCCCAATAAATTTCAGACCTAAGAATTTAAAATCAGTCTATCTGATCCTGGTGCCAATATACTTAAACATTTATTTTGCATGCAGAACATGCACATTTACTTACTGCTTCCTTCAGAAGTCTGAAGAATACTGCTCCCAACTGATCAGTAGCTGTTACAGAGTAAGAGAAGAAAATATGGGAATTCAGGAGTCTGTGTTACACATCAATCTGAGAAAGCCAAGACAAGCAGCAACTTCTTACAGTACTTCCTCTGTTTATGTTTATTTCAAGGGCAATTCAGGCTGGCTTCTCAGAATATAGAACCACCCAAATCAGTGGGGTTTAAAAACCACATATTTCTGCTACTGGGAAGACAGAGAAAAAAAGGACACTTTACTAAAAAACCATAGTAGCAATATTGTGCTTACCATCATACCTGGTACAAATAATTTTTCACCATTTAGTTTTTTCCTCTTCTTTACAACAATACAAATTTATATTGCACACAAACACATCTAAAACATATTTTCAAATATGTTTATTTTTTGTTAAAATCCTCAGATATTTAAAATCATAGTAAATTCAAATATAATCAAAATCATAATGTCAATTAAGTGATGTTTTTGTCTTGACTAAAAAAGTATCATTTTAAATATACAAGAGCAAGTTCATTTAAATGTTTATGAAGATCCAAAATAAGCTGTATTTAGGCCACACACACAAACACACACATCCCCCACTGAGTTTCTCCAAAGCGTTTTAGCTATACTTGCTACTGATACCAGTGAAAAAAATTCACTCATGGCATTTATAAGGACAGCCAAAAAGTATTTCTTGTTTCAAACATCATCAATATAGCCATCTCAGCAGTTTCTCCTGAATTTTTTCTAAAATATTGATAAAACTCAGAAATCACTAATATTCATAACAATATCAGAAATTACTTAGGGCATTCTACTTATCTCCAGTGTTATGGAATTCATTCCGGTGAGATAGTATGACTGAACTGAACTCATCAGCATCATTGGCTAGAGATGCATGTTTTGTTTCATCAAATGGAGAAAACCCACCAGCATGAAACAAAGTAGAGAGGAATGCACACTGTCTTTCTAGGTTAGTGGCAACAGCAGGAGGTTCTAGAGCAACCACAATGTCAAAAACCACAATGTTGAACTAAGTGCTGTTATACCTCCTCCTCCACCATCAGTATTTCCACTTTATTATTTTTTCAGAGATTGAAACACCTACAAATAATAAAAGTGTGGAAAGACTTACTTTGATATACCTTGGAAATGGAAGTAAAGTGCTGTAGGCAAAGGTGAAGGCAGGGAAAACCCTATTAGTACCATATACTGGGAATTGATATTTTTCATGTCCTCTCTCCTGAATTATCAGAGAACTAGATGATAAGGGTGTGAGGAAATCCAGCATCAGTCCAGAAGAGCTGAAGTGATCAAAAGAGCGCTAGACATTAGAAATAGGACTAAGAAATTTACATGTCAGTCTATCCTTAACCTCTCTTTATTTTACATTCTTACAAAACTATTTTTTTACCATTAATTTCAAGCTGAAAAATGGAGTATCTCACACCAAATAACATGGATAAGTTTGACACATTAATAGATTTTAATGTTAATTACAGCATTTTAAAATAGTTCCTTACAATTTTATGTATACCCCCCACCCCATGTCAGATCATATGTGTTGTGAAGGCACGTCCCATGTCTTATACATGCTTTGTGTCTTCAACAATATCCAGTTAATTGATACATTATGAACATGATGAGACTATGGATTAATTTAGCTCAAAACTCTCTCTTTTCCCATTGCCTTATAGTCTATATAGTTTTTGACACATAGTTGGAGGGGGCTGGTGTTTGATAAATGTTTGCTCAGTGAATGTTAACACAAATAATTGTTACTTTATTTTGAGAGTGAGTCATTTTCAGTAGAGGAATAAATTTCATTAACAAACTCACATAAGATACACTTGTCACAAGTGACTGAAATTTGATAAGAAGTTCTAATAAAGTTAAAAGATAAAAGGATTGTCATTTATAATGAATAAAAAAAGAATAAAGTTAGAATTCCTACTAGGGAAATAGAAATTCTCTATAATTTTCTTCTGTTTTATATTTAAAATTATTTTAACTTTAAAATACTTTGAAGGTAATTCATTACTCTGTTTAATATAATTTAACAATGAATTTTTTATTTCTAATATTTCCATAACTCTATTCTACAACAGCATGATTTGAATTCCAAGTGATTGCTAAAATATGAAGTCAACCTTTTTATTCTCTTTTATGTTAGCTTTACTGATATCCTCAAATTACCCAAGTTTATGTGAAAAGTCATATAAAATTGACATATTATTAACATAAAATGATTATTTTTAAGTTTTAATTATATAATATATTGAGTAGTAACCATATAGGATCAGTATATCCTCAGGGCTATTATAATACAATTTAAAATTGAGGTGAAATCATATTATTTATGCCTAAAGTACAATTAAAGAATTTCACAAAGCTAACTAAAAACAGTAAAATTTCATCCTTGAATAATACAGATAATTGTCAAGATTCTCCATTTCAGTCTTGAATGAAGAGACAGCCTAGTAGTTATTTGGCTCTTCGTCTTTCAAGGGAGAGCACAAAAGTTTATATTGCTATTTCATATATATAATTTCATTTGATTATCATATTAATTTGTGTGATGGGCATGCATAGAGGTTACAGTTTTCATTTTACAGCTGACATAGAAACATCACTGGTATAGTAAGAAATAAATTTTGGTTATATTTATATTAATTGCGAAAGACTTTAGTATCCAAATGTACTTACAGTCAATCAAAGACAGTGAGGTTATGCATTACATTCAATAATAATATTACATGATGAACAATACAGGTTATGGGTCAATTAAATTCCATTGGACACTGTGCTACTCTATCTATGTGAGACTGGAAGAAGTTATCTTAGCCTAGTTAATAATTTTCAATTCATCTAAACAGATATATGTAGAGTACAGTGCCTTATACATAGTAGATGATCTATAAGTGGTGTTAGAAAATTGAGTTGATATTCTGAAATGATTTGTATATTCCAAACAATAGCGAGTATTGCATGTCAATTTCCAGAGTCACAAAATGTCGTAAATTGGCATTACAATGCATGTAGGAAATTACCTCAAAGGACCTTGATGTTAAGATTCATGAAATCATAATAATATGGAAGAAAGAATATAATATCCCCCCACCTTCCATTCTCATCTCAACCACCACCATTTAGCCCTTGATGTAGATATCCCCTTTATTCCAAATACAGGACTAACTACACACTGTTCAGAGTGGCTTAATAAAATGTGAATGGGTCCGTGTAGGATAATAGCGTGATAGCAATATTGGGTGAGATATCTGTAAGGAAAGTGTTAACCGGTGATCTATGATTCTACCTTTTAGCGTCAGGAGAGTCCTTGATTGAATCACTGAAACACTAATTCAGTGGATTTATAAGAGTATATTAGGTCTATGATAAATGCTCTGTACCAGAAAAGAACATGTAGTTCATTTCTGATTACTTATTGAAAAAGCAGTAATTGATTAGTTACTGACAATGATATTAATGATAATTAAAGTTAATGATATTACGCTACGCTAAAATATGGGTACTAGTCACATAGCTATGAGAAAATATAAAAGGTCAAGGGACCCCAGAATATCTTTTTCCTGAGCTGGAAGTGGTCTGCACCCTATAAGCCTTGTAACTTGTGACCTCACCCATCCTATGTACAAAGTGGAGGACATTGGAAGCTGTGCCTGGGAGTCACCAAAACTTTGTTATGCTGTTTCTATTCCTGATGTCACCTATTCTAAATCCTTTTTAAAGTTAGATAAACTTATCTGGGATAAAGCCTATTGTGTCTAATGCATTTGATCATCAATTTCAACCTAAGACTATTATTGCTG
This sequence comes from Orcinus orca, assembly GCF_937001465.1. Lineage (NCBI taxonomy): Eukaryota > Metazoa > Chordata > Mammalia > Artiodactyla > Delphinidae > Orcinus > Orcinus orca. The sequence continues at coordinate 44,514,978 of NC_064573.1, forward strand.
GCAGAGCAGAGTGTTCAATACCTCATCATGCAGGTTATTCTCAATATTATAATTATCTAGAATATTTCTTTGTCCAAACAAAATATAACAGAGATTTTAGATGTGGGAGGACATATTCTGGTTTATAATTTATAAAAACTGAAACAAGCAAAAATGGACAGTGTATTTGAAACAATGGTTTCAATGAGCTAGATGTTAGACAGTGAAGTAGAGTATCCCTTAAAAAAATGGGAAACAAGTAAGTTCAGCCCTGTGAACACCCAACTTTCTACCTTAGGATTGATTTCAGGTGTTAGTGCAGAGATGGCAACACAGGCAAAGTCTTGCAAACTCCTGACTGTGGAGACAGAACTGAGAGTCTGGGGAGGCCAAGGTGTTTAAGGTTTTCTGGACAGAGTACTGGAGAAGAGAGAGAGAACACGATATATCTGTAGGAGAGTGTCCTCAAATATTCAGATAATTACTGATCAGCACATGCATGTGATACAGGCTTAAGAACTACCTGAAAAGTGATAAATAGTGCCTGGATGTCACACAAATCCAAGCAAAATACTTGTTCCCACTGAATGGAAAGCCTCATGATCTATAGGGCATTGAATAGCATAACAAGTGTCTTACCTTAGTTTTGAGGAACAATTTTACCTAGATTTAGCAATGTTCTGGTACCATCTAACAGATATTAAAAGGAAATCTAAAAGGATGAAACTGTCTCCAACTAATTTAACTGTGTTCCAGAATCAAGCTCAAGAAAATTTATGGTAGTAAAAAAAATCTAGCATCTAAGAAGATAGTCATAATATCTGGAATCAAAAAAAACCAAAATGAAACAAAAGCAAACAAACAAACAAAAAACAGGTAGTCAAAGAGCAGGATAATACTATCTATAATGAGAAGCAACCAATAGGTATCAACCCAGAACTAACTCAAATGTTAGAATTGAGATGACACTAAAAATAGTTACTAAAAATGATTTTATATATTCAAAATGTTAAATAACAATATGTACATTATTTAAAAGATGGAAGTAAGCTTTTTAGATACTGAAACTACAATTGCTGAGATAAAAATAACCGGAGAGGATTAAGGATAGATCAGTTGTTGTAGAATAAAAGATTGGCAATCTTGAATATATAGCAATACAAAAAATCCAAAATGGAATACAGAGAAGATAGGGTCAAAAACAAAAACAAACAAGCAAACAAAAATAGATAATAAGCTGTGGGGAAAATTCAAGGGTCCAATACACTTGTAACTGGAAACCCTGAAGTCAGGGGGGCAAAAATATTTGAAAAATAATGGCCAACTACTGCCCAAATTTAATGAAAAATATAACCCCAAATTTCCAGGACGTTCAACAAACATCAAGCACACCAAATGTTAGTAAAATCACACCAAGGCACATCATAATCAAAGTTCTCAAAATTGTGATAAAGAGAATAGTTCAAAGTCATCAGATATATAAGATATTTTATACACAGATTATCAAAGGTAAGGATGAAAGGAGGTTTCTCATTGGAAACAACGCAAATAAGAAGCAGCATCTTCAAAGTATTAAAAGAAAAATATTATGGAAACTAACACACCATTGTAAAGCAATTATACTCCAATAAAGATGTTAAACAAGAAAAAAAAAGAAAAATATTATGAGTCTAGAACTGTATATTAAGTGAAAATGTAATTCAAAACAAAGTCAAAATAAAGACTTTTCAGATATATAAAATCCAAGAGAATCCCTAACCAGCAGACCTAAACAACAAGAGGTGTTGAAGTACTTCATTTAAGAGGAAAATTATACCACAAGGAAATAAGAATCTGCACAAAGGAACAAAGAGCACAGGTAAAATAATTATATGTGTAAACATATAACATTTTTGTTATTTAAATTTCTTTAAGAGATAATTGACTATTTACATAAAATTATAAACATGTAGTGTAAGATTTATAACAGAAAAGATTAAATGAGTAACATAGTAGCACAGAGTTTGGGAGGTGGAAATATACTACTTTAAACTTACACTAAACATGAGATATTAAAATGTCACTTGAAGATAGACTGTGATTAGTTCAAGACTTACTATAAACCCTAAATCAACCAGTAAAATAACAAATCACAGAATATAAATATATAATAAATTTAACATTAAGCAATATGTAGGGAAAAATTTATAGCACTAAAATCCTACACTGAAAGAGAAAATTTAAACCAATGACCTCAGCTTACAACCTGAGAAACTAGAAAATAAAGAGCAAATAAATTCCAAAGTAAAAAAAGGAAATGATAAAGATAAGGTGGTAAGTCATGAAACAGAGCATCTTTGCCAAACATTTAGGTTTGCATCTAGAATATATAGAAGAAAGCTCAAAACTGAAAAATGAAACAGTAGCATTTTTAAATGGATAAAAATTTTGGAAAGACACTTCAAAAAAGATATACAGATAGCTAATAGTGCATGAACAAATGTTTATTGCATAGGTTACTAGAGAAATACAAGTTAAGACCACAATGAGATACTACTACACATTTATAAAGAATGGCAAAACTTTGGTAAAATTGTTGAAGAACTGGAACTCTCATACACAGATGATTGAACTGTAAAATGGTAAAACCGCTTTGAAAAGCAATTTGACAGTTTATTTTTAATTTGCATGGATTAATTTAATTAATTAAATCCATTAATTTTTTTATTCCATTTCAATGTTGAATTGGACATTCTGTGCTTGTTCCTGATCTTTGGGGAACTGCTTTCAGACTTTTACCAACTGTAGTTTTTTTTGTAAATAACCTTTAAATGTTTAGCAAGTTTAATTCTGTTTCTAATTTTTATTTGGTTTTTATAAGAATATTGATCAAAAATATAAGTTGGATTTTGTCAAATGCATTATTGAGTTAATCCTGTGGTTTTCTATTTCATCTGTTAACATGGGATTACACTGATTTTCTAATGTTAAACCAACCTTGCCTTCCTGGGTTAACCCCACTTTATCATTAAATATTACCCTCTCTTGTAGTCTAGTTGCTAAAATGTTGTTAAGGATTTTTTGCATATATGGTCATAAGGGATATTTGTGTATGTATATATATATATTTTTTTTTTCTTTGTAATGACTTTGTTTTAGAATCAGAGTAATGAACAGAATAAGACAGGAGTACTTCAGCAGTTTCAATTGGAAGAATATTTCTAGAAATTGTATTTTTTTTTTCGGTATGCGGGCCTGTCACTGTTGTGGCCTCTCCTGTTGCGGAGCACAGGCTCTGGACGCACAGGCCCAGCGGCCATGGCCCACAGGCCCAGATGTGGGATCTTCCCGGACCGGGGCATGAACCCGTGTCCCCTGCATCGGCAGGCAGACTCTCAACCTCTGCGCCACCAGGGAAGCCATAGAAATTGTATTATTTTAAATAATTTTTTCATAAATATTTAGTTGAATTCACCAGTGAAGTCAGTAACATCTAGAGTTTTTTTGCGAAAAGATCTTTAATTATAAGCATAAGGGGTATTCTGGTTATCAATTTTGTCTTAAGTGAATTTTTGTAGTTTGTAGTTTCCAAATAATTTTCTCATTTTATCTAACTTGTTTAATCTATGACAAAGTGTTTTATAATATTCTCTCATCTTTTTAATATCTGCAGGATCTATAGTCACATCACCACTCCCATACATAATACCAGTAATGTTTGACAACTTCCTACCTATTCTTTCTCCTCTGAGGTTCCCATGCAAATAGGTCCTCTTTAAAAGGATCATGCCTTTCTTTTGTATCTTGATGTGCCTATCTACCTGTTGTGAAAGGACCTTCTGTGTACACTAAGGGCTACCATATCCTAGTGTACATAGACAGAGTGCTTTTGTGGCTCCTATAAGGCAAGGTATGTGAATTGATAAATATATTCCTTCTTAAAATGACAATGTCATCTAGTATTTTAAAAGTGCCTGAGTTATAAGAAATGGGTCCATGATTATGGGCCCTATAAAGTGTACTAGTTTAATTAAAGATATTAATTCCACTGTTAAAACACACCAAAAAATAAAGCTATGGCTATATTTAAAATATCTTCTCTCTTGATCAAATATAAGAAATAGAACCCATAATTAGACAGCAAACAGAGCATAATAAAGAAGAGATGTTGGCCTGTGACAAAGGAAAAAAAGAATTGACAAGGAAAGCTGGCCTCTTTATAGCTCTGTATAAGATCTTAGAGAAATAAATGTGTGATTCCTCTGATTCCTGTGGTACCCAACCCTGTTACTGTCTTAAGTTCTGTACCTGAATCAGCTAAATATTTTTCTGTAATAGGCTTAAATTCAGTTTTTGTTTTTTTTTCTATATCTTTGTGAGAGGAATCAAGGTTCCTCTTTATTTTTACCTGTGGTGTAAAAATATTTTTTGCATGGATCCCTCTGTGTTTCAGGGGGAATAATTGTATAGAAATGAACTTAATCTAACTTTACTGAGGAATGATGAAGGATGTGACAAATCACAAGTGCTAGTTACATTGTCAAGAGCAGCCATAGGAGAAACTGATAAAGAATTAGAAAGAACACAAGGTCAGAATAAGCCTTATAATGAATTATGAAAACAGAAACCAAAATAAACTCAATATAACCACTAACTTAAATTTAGTATCTGTTGACTGTTTCCTAAAAGAATGACTATGTAAAACAACTATAACTTTAATCCTATATCCATAGAGCTGCAAAATCTAACTATGTAGGCACTTGTTGGCTATATTAGTTTCCTAGGGCTATTTTAAACTAAGTACCGCAAAAGTGGGGGCTTAGAACAAAAGAAATTGATTGTCCCACAGTTCTGGAGCCTGGAATTCTGAGATCTAGGTGTTGGCAGGTTTGGTTCCTTCTCAGGGCAGTGAAGGAGAATCTGTTCCATGCCTCTCTCCTAGCTTCCGGTGATTTGCTGACAGTCTTTGCCATTCTTTGTCTTGTAGATGCATCAACCAGATTTCTTCCTCCATCTTCACATAGTGGTCTCCCTGTGTACCTATCTATCTCTGTGTCCAAATCTCTCCTTTTTATAAGAATTCAGTCATGTTGGATTAGGCCTATCCTGATTACATCATCTTGATCATCTGCAAAGACCCTGTTTCCAAATAAGATCACATTCACCAATACTGGGGGTTAGGACATCATCTTTGGGTGGGACAAAATTCAACTCATGACACTGGCTAACTGCATACATTTAGAATATTTACTTTCCTCAATAATAAAATTAGTTAATTTTATATTTATTAATTGGCATGTTCCTTTGGTCTTTGATTTCTTTTTTTTTATTATGATTTGGAATATTTTAATATTCTCCATGTCGCTACTTAACATGTTCAGTCTTTTCTCTAGTTACTTAAAACTTTGACAAACATAATCATTTTAATGTCTTTTTCTATTAATTCTATCATCTTTGCCATTGCTGGGTCAATTTTGATAGATTAATCTTTTTCTAAGTATGAATCATAATTACTAATTTCTTTTCATGACCAGTTAGTTTTGACTGGATGCAAAATGATGTCAGTTTTGCCTTGTTGAATCCTGACTAGTCTTGTACTCCTATAAATAGTCTTGAGCTTTCTCTGGGATGCAGTCAAGCTGTTTGAAAACAGCAATAAGGCCTTGCTTTTAAGTTTTGTTAGGTGAAATGAGTGAAGGCTTCAGTTTAGTCTAATTTCCCCGATTAACAAAGCAACTCCTCAAGCAATCTACCTGAAGTCCTTTCAATTATAAAGTACTGCATTCTACTGATGGCAACAGAAATTTTCCATGGCCTTTGGGATTTCTGGGAATTTCTCCCTCTAATCTCTGTGTAGTGCTTTTCCTGCCTTGCATTGTTTTCTCACATATATGTGACAACCAGCATAGTAAAGACTGGAGGGGCACCATCTGCAGATTTCCGGAGTTCTCTGCTCTCCAGTGTCTGCCATAAAAACTCTATAGTCATTTTGCCTCACTGGACCCTGAGCTCTATCTCCTTATCTCAGGGAGAACACTGGACTCTTGCCTGCATTTGCCTTTCCTGCACTGTAACCCCAAACTGGAAACAACCCACACGTATCTATGCATAAATAGATACATACACACAATGGAATACTATTTAACAAAAAGTATTCAACTTTTGCTACACACTACAATATGGATAAATCTCAAAGTAATTATGCTGAATGAAAGAAACTAGACACAAAAAGTGAACATACTCTATGATTCTATTTACATAAAATGAGAGAGATTGCAAACTAATCTACTGTGAAAGAAAGCAGATCAGTAGTTGCCTAAGGATAGGTCTGGTGTAAGGAGAATGAGGAAGGAGGGAGTACAGTAGGGCACAAAGAAACTGCTGTGGGTGGTGTTTAGTATCTTGTTTGTGATGATGTTTCATAGGTATGTTCTTGTATAAGAAATATATCAAGTTATACTCTTTAAATGTGTGAAGTTAATTTTAGGTCACATAGCTCAGTAAAGCAGTTAATAAAATTAATGATAATGAAAAGAAAGTACATAGTCATCATGAAATTTAAAAACCTAAAAATAGATCAGATCTTTATTTTTATTAAAAAGACTAGGAGTTCAAGGCAGAAATATGCTATGATTGTTTATTTTGTATTTTCAGGAATTTTTTATTTTAATGTTTTTTTTAAAAATATTTCTATATCTACATTCAACATAATGATTTTCACATTGAATGTGGAAAGTTGAAACCCAAATTTCTTCAGGAGACAGTGGTGCTACAGTAGAGAATACAGTATAAAAAAAAGTTTTCACAATAAAAACTACAGAAAATGGTTGAGAATAATAGCAATAGCATTAATGTTGAATCCAGAATATTCAATAATATATTATCTTCCTGGAGTTATATTACCATTTCACCACTTAGTACACAAATATATTTTTAAATGTGGCATCAGCAAAGTCAGTAATACTCATGAATGTGGAAAACGAAGTTGAGTACTATAATACAGTGAAGATCAATACCATATTACCATTTCTGGGAAAATGGATCTGCTGATGAAAAAGCTTTCCAGAGGTTTGTTTGCAATACTTTTAATAGGACAATATTTTGTCCATTTTAAGGTCAGGGATGAGATGTCAAAAGAAGTCATCATCCTATGTCCCAACAATGAACTGAACAAAATTGTTATAAAATCAAGCATGGAATGATAATTATTCCAAAATATTTCTCAAAAGAAATTCTATTCACTCTTGCTAAAAACATCACACACAGACACACGCACAGTGATTTCTTTCACCAGCTAGGGATTGCTACAGTTGCTCTTAGAAAGACAGATGAATGGTTAATTTATCCTCTTTTATTACAAATTTTCAGCACAATGGATTATTTTAATAGCCACCTCTCTAATGATAGCATTTAAGTGATTTTCTCCCTATCTTTTTAGAGGATATAACCATGGATTCATGACTTTGTTACTTATTCAAAATATTACAATTATTTACAATCCTTTTTATTTTTAATTCAGGTGGTCTCAAATTTAGCTAGTAGAATCTGTTCAAGCTAGCTCATGGATACTTGCCCAAGTTTTCTTGGTATTTGTATTCTTTTTTTCTTTTGGCCCTAACAGTATATACCAGCTAGTTATATGGAATAAGTAATTTCACCAGAGAGTTTTCTAGTTTCCTTTAGTGAAACCAAGACTTTTATGTTAGGTGTTACTATTAAAGTGTCATTTCATCTTGTCAATTTCAGTATAGATGTACATAGATATAGGTACAGATATAGATGTTGGTGTGGCTATTGCTCTGGCTGTGGATATGGATATATACATATGTACACATATACACATGAGCATTTATACTAAGAATATAAAATCATAGTAAATAAATATAAGGTCTATTTATATTAAAATATTAAAATATATATGTTTATAAATGTCCAATCTGTGTAATCTCTGTCCACTGAAATGCATGTACATTGACACACAGATTTTAAAAAGTGACATACTATGCATAATACTTTGCCTCTAGGTCTTTTCATGAAACAATATATCCTGGAAGTCATTCCACAGTAGTGCATAGAAACTTTACTCATTGTTTTAGGAATACATACAGTTTCATTGTGTGGATATGTCTTAGTGTATTCAGTCATCCCATATTGATAGACATGGATAATTTCCAAATTGCTAATATTAAAAATAATGCCATTATGAATAACCTTCGGCATATATTGTTTTGTATTTGTTTAGATTTCTAAAATTGGCAAATGCGTATATATAACTTAATAATATACTGACAGGTTAACTTACATAGTAGTATTCCATTTTGGACATTAGCCAAGCAATGTATGAGTCTGTTTTAATCTTGTCTTTCTAACAGTTTATGTATTCAAACTTTTAAGATCTCTTCCTAATTCAATGTATGAGATTTGATATTTCAGTTCAGTTTGCTTTTTGTATATAGTGAGGATAAGCACGTTTTCATACATTTAAGTTCTGTTTGCAAAAGTTAGACTACATTAAAAGATAAAGGTATATAGAAAATTATGGAACTATTTTCTGTAAATTATTGGAAAAATGATAATAATGCTCAAATTATTGGAAAGTAATATTTTTATCATAATTATGGAATTTATTTTTAGGTAGTCATTGTAAGAGCTCTTGAAATTGATTGCTGGAAGATACTTTAGAGATTATCTCATTCAAGATTCTCAATCCTGGTAGCTTGTAAGAGTCAGTATGGAAATTTTAAGAAATAACAGTGTCAAGGACTTGTCACAGAAAATGTTCATAAGATATTTTTGGGTGGGATCATGGTATGCATCAGTTGTCTTTAAAAAATAGCCAGGTGATTATAATGTGCAGGGAGAGTTGAGAACCATTGATCAAATGCCCACACTTTACAACTAAATCAGCTTGTTCAAGGTCAGTTTTTTTTAATTGAGATGTCATGTACATCTAATAAAATACATTTTTGTAAGTATAGAGCTTGATGAGTTTTGAAAAATTTATACATCCATGTAGCCATAACTCCAATCAAAATATATTACCATCACTCTAGAAATGCCATTTACCCTTCGCAATCTCTTTATGCAAGAGCCATACTAGATAGTTATATAAATGGAGTCATACAGAATGTGCTCATTTTCTTTTCTATCTTTATCTGACTTTTTTCGTATAATATAATGATTCTGGAATTTACCCAGCTTGTTTTTTGTAGTTTGTTCCTTTTTATTGCTGAGTAATACTTTATTACAAAATATATCATAAATTGTTTATTCTTTCTCTTACTGATGAATATTTGGGTTATTTCCAATATTTGACTATTATAAATAAAGTCACTATCAATATTCTCATAATGGTCTTTTTGGTTACATGTACAATTTTATTTCTCTTAGGTCAGATATCTGAGTCTATTCCATGTTACATGTATAAGGTTAAATAAATTTTTATTGTTATATGAAACTGCCAAAGATTTTTGGAAAATAGTTGTATCACTTTACAACTCTAATGACAATGTATGAAATTTTTGGTTCTGCATACTTGGCAACTTTTGGTATTGTGTGGCTTTTTAATTGTAACCATTTTAAAGGATGTGAAATGGTACCTCACTGAGTTTATATTTTGCAATTCCCTGAAAATATTTCTGAAAATCTTTAATGTCCATATTGACCATCTCATATAACAGTGCTGTCTTTTGATGAACATACAGTTTAATTTTGATGAATTCCATTTATCTTTTTCATGTTTATATGCTTTTTTTTTAAAGACTTTAAATTTTTTTTTGAAATATTAGATTCACAAAAAGTTGGAAAAATTTGTAGAGGGGTCTCTTGTATTCTCCACCTAGTTTCCTCCAATGAAAATATCTTGTGTAATTATAGTAAAATATTAAAACCAAGAAATTGATATTGGTACGTTCGACAGAGCTTTTTCAGATTTCACTGTTTCTTCATGCATTTATGGGTGTGTGTGTGCACGTGCGTGCACCTGAGCAGGTCTTTTATCACTTCTGTAGATTCATGAAACCACCACCACAATGAAGACACAAAGGCTTTCTCATGCTTTTACTTTGTAGCCACCACCCTCCACTACCCATCCCTAAGCCCTGGACTACTTATCTGTCTTCCACATCTATAATTTTGTTATATGATTTTTTTCACTCAGCATAATTTCCTTGAGACCCATCTAAGTTGTTACACATATCAATAATTCGTTCCTTTGATGAATAGCATTCCATGGAATAGATGTATCACAGTTTGTCTAGCCGTTTAAGGACACTTGGCATGTTTCCACTTTTTGGTAATTATCAATAAAGTTGCTATGAACATTTGTGTACAGGTTTGTGTATGAATATAGTTTTTCATTTCTCTGGGATAAATGCCAAATAATGGAATTACTGGGCTGTATGGGGATTGCCATGTTTAGTTTAACAAGAAATGTCCTATTTTCCAGAGTTGTAATATCATTTCATATTCTTAACAGCAATCTGAATTTATTCAGTTTTATGTCTTGTCAAAGAAATCCTTCCTTAACACAGGTCTGAGATATTTTTCTGTTTTTTAAATAGGACCTTTGGAATTTTAGCTTTGATATTTAGGTATATGATAAATTTCAAATTAATTTTTGTTTGTGGTATGAGATAGAGGTAGTGGTTCATACTTTCCACTTAATTATCCAATATCTCTGGTTGAAACTTTTTTCCTTCTCCATTGAACCGCCTTTATATATATGACAATCTACTTCTGGACTCTGCTATGTTCTATTGACATATATGTCAATCCTCATTGCAGCACAACATTTATTGATTATAATAGCTTTACAGTAACTTGTTAAATCAGTTAGTATAAGTTTTCCAATTTTCATTTTTAAAAGATAGCTTGTGATATTCTAGTTTTTGTGCATTGCCATATAAATTTTAAAAACAATGTGCTGTTTTAAAAAGAAAATCTGTATTTTATTGAGATTTCACATACCTACAGATCATTTGGAAGGGATGTCTATCATGAAACTATTGTTTTCCATTCCATCATCATCTATCCATTTAATCAGGTCTTTTTATTATATTAACAATATTCTGTACTTTAAAACTATAGATCTTGTACATTCTTCATAAATCTATTCTTACGCATTTTATCACTTTATTGAGGTATAATTGACACACCATACACTTCATATATTTATAGGTTATCATGAATTAAATTTTGAGCACACACGCACACATACACATCCATGAAATTGTCTCCACAATCAAGATAATGAACATATCAGTCACTTCCAAAAGTTTCCTCCTGCATGTCTCTATCTCATGGCCCCATTCCCGGACAACAGCCAATTTTTCTGTCCTTATGCACTAGTGCACTTTTCTCTGACAATTATATAAATGGGATCACACAGTATGTACCTTTTAAAACTAACTTCTTTCACTCAGCATAATTATTTTTATATTCATCCATTTTGTAGTATGTATCAGTTGTTCATCCCTTTCTGTTGCCAAGTAGTATTCAACTGTATGGCTATACCATAGTTTATTTATCCAGTCTCCTGTTGAAAAGCATTTGGGTTATTTCCAGATTTTGACTATTACCAATCAAACTTCTGTGATACTTTATGTAAAAGTATGGACGTATGCTTTCATTTTCATGGGGAAATAGGAGTGAAAGGTCTTCATTACATAATATGTGGGGGGAAATTATTCAACATTTTATTATTAATTATTAGGTTAGCTGATGTTTTTTCAAAGATATCCTTTATCAAATTCAGAAAGTTACCTTCTATTCCTAGTTTTCAGAGGGTATTGTCTGTTTGTTCCACTGATTGCTAGAGAAAGGTATATCCACATAAAATCGTGTATTTTTCTATTTCTCCTTCTAGTTCTGACAGTTTTTGCTTCAAACATCCTGAAGCTCTGTAATTAGTTGCATACAAATTTAGGCCTGAAATATCTTTCTGAAATACTGACCCTTTAAGGATTATAAAATACAAATTTTATTTTTAGTAATAATCCTTTATGCCTATATTGACTGATATTAATATAGACATACTATTTTTCTTATGGATAATGTTTGTATAGAATGTAATTTTCTGTTCTTTGACTTTTGACATGTCTACATCTTTATATTTAAAGTCCATCTGTAGGACTTCCCTGGTGGCGCAGTGGTTAAGAATCTGCCTGCCAATGCAGGGTATGTGGGCTTGATCCCTGATCCAGTAAGATCCCACATGCCACAGGGCAACTAAGCCTGTGTGCCACAACTATTGAGACTGCACTCCAGAGGCCGCGAGCCATAGCTACTGAGCCCATGTGCCACAACTACTGACACCCTCATGCCTAGAGCCCATGCCCCACAACAAGAGAAGGCATCGCAATGAGAAGTCCACGCACTGCAATGAAGAGTAACCCCCTTTCGCGGCAACTAGAGAAAGCCTGCACGGAGCAATGAAGACCCAACGCAGCCAAAAATTAATAAATAAATAAATTTTTAAAAAAATAAAAAGTAAAAAATTAAAGTGCATCTGTAGTAGCATCATATATTTAAGTCAAGCTTTCTTGTCCTATTTGAAAAACTCTTGACTTTTTAGAGGGTGTTGTCCATTTAAATTATAACGATATGATTGAGTTTATTGGACATTTTGTTAGTTGTTCCCTATATTTCTTTTATTCTGTTCCTTTTTTCTATTTTTCTTCCTTTGGGACAATCTATTTTAGTATGTCATTCTTTCTCAACTACTGGTTTTAATCTATATCTCTTTATGTTTTTATTTAATAGTTGATCTAGATAATGCACTATGCATTCTTAACTTACCGTGTTTTCCTTGACTTAATCTTATACAACTTCAAATAATGTGTATCACATAATGGTATATAATTTATTTCTTTTTTTAACCCCAGCTATACTTTATGGGTTTTTTTGGTCAAATATTTTGCTTCTAGAAATGCCAGGAACTCTGCAGTTCATTATTATATTTTCACTCTTGAAAAATAAAACTGACTATTAAATAATTTAAGAAAGAAAAATACTATTTTTGAAAATATTATTCATATATGTACCATTTCTGGTAGTACTTATTTCATGCTGAAGATCTGTCTGATTTCCCATTCAGCATAAAGAATTTTTTCCATTCTTTCTTGCACTATTTTATCAGAATTGACTTATTTTTGAGATAGACTTTATCTTCAATTATGCAAATTTCACTTTATATAGAAATCTAGATTGACTGTTCGTTGTTATTTTCCAGCACATTAAAAATGTTACTTCATTGTCTTCTGCATTCTATTTTTATGATAAAAAAAAGTCAGCCATTGATGTTAATGTTGATTTTCCACATATAATCTCTTTTTTCTCTAGGTACTTTTAATATTTTCTCTATATCTTTGTTTTTCATCATTTTATTTTTTTTAATTTTTATTGGAGTATAGTTGATTTATAATGTTGTGTTAGTTTCTGCTGTACAGCAAAGTGAATCAGTTATACATATACATATATCCACTCTTTTAGATTTCCTTCCCATTTAGGTCACCACAGAGCATTGGGTAGAGTTCCCTGTGCTGTACAGTAGGTCCTTATTAGTTATCTATTTTATATATAGTAGTGTATATATGTCAATCCCTATCTCCCAATTTATCCCTCCCCCCAACCCCATTTCCCCCTGGTAACCATTAGTTTGTTTTTACGTCTGTGACTCTATTTCTGTTTTCTAAATTAGTTCATTTGTACCATTTTTTTAGATTCCACATATAAGTGATATCATTATGATAGTTGTCTTTCTCTGACTTACTTCACTCAGTATGACAATCTCTAGGTCCACCCATGTTGCTGCAAATGGCATTATTTCATTCTTTTTTATGGCTGAGTAATATTCCATTGTATATATGTACCACATCTTCTTTATCCATTCCTCTGTCGATGGGCTTTTAGGTTGCTTCCATGTCTTGGCTATTGTAAATAGTGCTGCAGTGAACACTGGGGTGCATGTATCTTTTTGTGTATCTAGAGAAATCCATAATGTCATCATTTTAAATAGGATATTCTAGGTATGTTTCTTTGCACTTATTCTGCTGTCATTTGCTGCAATTTCTGCATATGTAATTGGATTTTTAGTTTGTTTTAATCAAATTTAGAAAAATGTTGGCCCATATTTTTCAAACAATTTTTGGCCCTGCTATTGTTTTCTTCTTTTTCTGGGACATCAATACACACATGTTAGACTACTTGATACTGTCCTACAGGTCTTTAAGACATGTCATTTTTTTCAAAACTTTTTTTTCTGTCTGTGCTTCAGTTTGGACCATTTCTGTTGACTTGTCTTTATTCCTATTGAACCTGTTTTCTATTGTGTCCACTCTGTTGTTAATCCAGTTCACTGAGATGTGGTTTGGCTATTAGTGTGTGTGTGTGTGTGTGTGTGTGTGTGTGTGTGTGTGTGTGTGTGTGTGTGTGTGTGTGTGTTTGGTTGTATTTCTTACCTCTAAGATTTCTATTATATACTTCCATAAAAGTATCCATACATCTCCTGAAATATCCTACCTGCTGTTTCATTTCAATCTTGTGGATTCTCCACCATATTTATCATAGTGATTTTAAATGTAATATCTGCTAATTATAGTACCTATGTCAGTTTGGATCTGTTTATATTGACTATATATTCCTTGATGTTGAACACATTTTCTTATAATTTCTTATGTCTATTCATTTTTGTCACAAACTGGAAATTGTCAATCATGCATTGTAGGGAAAGTATGAAGTCTTTAATATTCTGAGATGTGTTGAATTTTATTCTAGGAAGCAGATAAACTGATGCAAGATCGTCTTGGTATTATGAATGATGGTTTTTAGTATATACTATAAGAGTTGTCCTTAGTTATGAGATGCAATTCTAATTTCTAACATGTGGACTTCCTTAAGGTTTAATCACAAGTTTGAGGTGCTTATCAAGTCCTTCTAACTTGGCAGGACTATAACCTCAAACACTGTATCCCTAGTGGCAGGGATGATGAAATCCCTGCAAAGATTTTTTAGTCTTCTATCTGTAGTATTTCCCTGGCTGCTTGGAGTCATTCTTGCAGAATTGCTGGTCATGTGTCAACCAAGGATGTATGGTATGTTTCTGTTCACCTCCTGGGCCTCCCACCCTTGTAGCTCCATACTTTTCAGTTGTTCTTCCAGGCTCAAACTGTAATCTGTGACTCCTCAGCTTTAAGTGACTGCTGCTTCTGCTTGAGCGTCATCTCTCAAACAAGCTGTAACTAGAAGAGTGCCTTCAGAAAAGAAGGTGGATGAATGTGGATCTCACTCCATCATGTTTACCTTCTCTGAAGGTCGTATTTCCTCCAGGTTCTGATTCTTTTGATCCCTCTCTGGTGCCTTCAAAATTAGTGTTTGTTTGCTTGTTTTTATTTTTATGGGATTTTTTTTGGTGGTTGTTTCTACATTTATAATTGTTATCAGCAGAGAGATAGATTACTCTAACAACAGTTGTTCCACTTGTCAAATGAAAAAAAATGCACAACCTAAAAGTTGAGAATTATGTTTTGTTCAGCAGACTTGCTGAGGACTTAAGCCTGAGAGACAGCCTCTCAGACAGCTCTGAGGGACTGCTCCAAAGAGTTAAGGGAGGAGCCAGGATGCATAGGAGTGTTTGCAACAAGAATCAGGTAGTGGGAACATCAAAAGATGACTGTTAATTAAAGAAAAACCAGACATCTCAAGTTAGTGAATTTAACACTTTTCTATGTATGGGAACATACAAGAGTCTGGACTTATCAAAACCATTCCTTTGATATGCACCTTAACTATCTAGGGCCATTATCTTGTTTTTCTCCAATCTGAATCCCCTCAGGGTACACAGTTGTGGGTGGCTGTAGTGGCTGACAGCTTGATGGCTTCAACATCTTTTGTTTACTGATGTGGCAGGTAATATTTTTCATCCACATACTGTAACTTTAAACCAACTGGAACCCCAAATCATTTTTACTCACTGTATTACTACTCACTTTTTGGCACAATACATTTTAAACCCTCAGGCATATCCTCTGCCTCAGGAAAACTTCAAGTCAACAATGGCAAGAGAAACAAAACAGACCCCCCCCAAAAAAAACACAACCAAAAAACTACATTTTTCCTGAAAAACATATATACATTCTGGCTGCTATTTTTCTGAAAACTAAGATCATTTTACTGTTGACAGGCAATAAGAAGAACAAAGCAGTTTTAGTTGTTCTGTCACCAGAGAAGATACACAAGTTTGTGGATCCTGACATACTGACGTACTGGGAACTCTACAGAGCACTCTGACAATACCTAAGAAAATGGTAAAACTTCAGAGAGGAATTATTCCCTGGTGAGGATATCAGTATAGGCACAATAGAATAGCGATTAGGGGACTATTCCCCCCACCCAGGCTCTGTGTAAAGCCTACTTCATTCAAATGTGATTCTAGAAGAGTACAGATAGGGAAGCCCACTTGATAACTGAGGTTAAATTTCCACCAGTTCAGGAAAATGGGAACTTCTGTAACTTTAATTTATTCAAGCTAAATAAATAAAGTAATATTTCTACAAACTTCAGTGCCTAAATTGACATTTGTAATTGATAAAATTTCTGGAAGGGATGACAGGATAAGCTTTCCAAAATAACTCAGCTTAAGTAAAAGAGATTAGCTGGGGGGAGAAGTTGTTAGTTTTGTATGTATGCATATAGGTACCTAAGACTGTTTTGGATGGGTAAATCACATACATAAATACTAGAGGCAAGAAGAAGATCAGAAACTGTATATGTATCTTTCTTAAGTAAAGACAATAGATGAAAGCATTAGCCAGCTATATATTTGTGTATTACCAGGGATAGGTAGGGAACAGTAGATAGGAAAGGAAATTTTAGGAGAGTGGAGGGGAGAAGATTAAGGCACACATTTAACTTTCATACAGTCAACCTGGCTGTTGAATACAGAAAGTGTATATTTAAACTCTGTAGTATACTAGTACATAGTTTAGAGAATCTATTTCAAGAACACATAATGCTCTACAAATCAATTCCAAAGCATTAAGAACAAACCAGGACAAAAGAGGAAAACTAAGGGCAAGTTTTGGCAGCTCAGCTTCACTTAAGGGGTAATGGAACATTAAAAAAAAAAAAAATCCAAATCTGCCATTTATGAGATCTCTTAGAATTTGTAGCTGTACCCTGTTTGCAGGATTTAGACATAATAAATGAATTTCCTATCTCAGTAAAAAAAATGCTATAAGATTGCAGTTATAAATAAGGTCAGCATTTGATGTATGATGTCATAGGATAGTTGACACTCATAAGGTAGCACATATGAACTGCTTTAATGACCTTGGGAAATCTAATGCAATTTGGATATCAAATTAACCATTTTGTGGAAAGAAAAGAAGCTGGAAAGAGTTTGGCCAATGAATTTTTTGTCCTAAGTGTTTTCTTTCATGTTGAAATGCAATTTGATGCAAAAAGAAAGGAAAGTACAATAAAAATTGTTCTATGTCTCTATGTTCTATAACAATTTGAGTAGTCTAGAGCTAGATGGTCTATTGAAGAAGCTGATGTTTTTGAATGCATCTTCTTTGATTTTTATGGAATGATTACATTTATTTATTTATTTAATATAACTTTTATTACCCTGTAGAAAGTAGTTAAGTCCAGAAGTACTGACTTATAATTTTGAACATTAAAAAAAAATTTTCTTATAATTTTGGCTAACCACAAATTAATCATGTCACCCTAAACAAATCTTTCACCAATTTTTGTATTCAATATTTAATAAGCACTTACTAAATGCTAGCTACTCTTACTGATTAATGTCAAATTTTAATCCTGTCTTGTAGTTAAAGTGTCAAATATTTACTAGTGAAACAAAGCATCATTAATAGAGGATAATGATAAGGGTTTCAGAATTACGGCAGAGGATATTTGTAATAAAGGAAGCATAAAGAACTGAAGGTTTACTGAGGACCTAACCCAGTAAGAAAAAAAAAAAAAAGAGAGAAAGGCAAATGGGATATCAAAATTTATCAGTACTGTAAATTAGAAAAGATGAATCAAAAATACCAGAGAGATATAGGGTCATGATTATGTAGGAAAAAACCCATAACATGGGTTTCTCTTACCCATGTTATGGCTGGTTTTCTGTGCATGGTATGGTTTTGAGTATAGGGGTATTTGCTGTGTTTAGTCATTCTGGAGCTAAGCACAAAGGCTAGTGGAGGAGATATAAAAAAAAAATAGCTATAGAATTTGAGATGAGAGCTATAAGTGAATAGCTAAACTGCAGTGAGAATAGAGATAAGGAAAAAGCTAATCTTTAAATAACAAGAGAAAATGTGACTCCCAGCTAGCTTTTGCATAAATAGTGCACTGAAACCTATGGAGAAGTTAAAGAGGAAGGCTATCTCTCAGAGCCTCATATATTAAAATGTGTTCATACTTAATGCTACCTAGTGAGAAGATGACACTTGAGAAGTAAATTGGGCCTGGGAAGGGCCTTGGATGTGTGAAGGGCTAGGTGTTACAATGTTCTCATGGCTCAGTTGGGATATTTCTCACTGGATGTTTTTAATCCCTCCTTGGTGAATTAAAGAATTTTCCCTCACTGAACTCACTCCATAAAACATGAAAATGTCTGTATATATTTGGAAGGAGGGAAGTGATTATACTCGTGCTGGAAGTTGTCACCATGAAATAGAACTGACTCACTGGAGCAAGTGTGTTTCTAAATAGAGTGAGCCATAGATAAGAGTCACTTCCCATAATGATCAATGTGTTTCAGTTACTAGTTTGTAACTGGCAATATTGATTCAAAGTCCACACAGCTCCACAACGATGGGGAAGGGCAGAATTTGATATGGCAGAATCTGGTAGCTTTGCAACATCATGCTCTACCCTCTACTTCATTTCTTGAATCTTCTACTTTCTGTGATCTGCTTTATCTATTCTGTGGGATAAAATACAAACCTTTATTTTCAAGTTCTCGTTTGATATTGAATCTTTGTGTCTTGTACCTTAAAGTTTTTGTGCTTAATAATCCAGTATTGGTATCCCTGGTTTCTTTTTCTGTATTGGTTGACTCAGGACAATCTCAACTGCTGTATCTGCCTTTTCTGTTTCAAGATGTCATTCCCAAACATGTGAAAGCCCATTGAAACATATAAAACCCAATACATGTTGTAAAACATGATTTTTTAAGGTCTACAATGTGATGATTTAGTATAGGTACATATTGTGAAATGAATACGACAATTAATTAACACATATATCCCCTCACACAGTTACTTTTGTGTGTGTGTGTATGTGTGTTGTGAGAACACTTAAGATTTACTCTTAATAAATTTCAGCTGTATAATACAGTGTTATTAATCCTAATCATCATGCTGTACACTAGATCCCCAGAACTTATTCATCTTATAACTGAAAGTTTGTACCCTTTTGGCTGTACAGATTTTTTCATATGCAATTTGTCTGTCATAAATAAAGCTCAAAAAATTAAAAATATATAATAAAGTAAAAACGTTAAAAATATAGAAATGCTATTATTTTTTAAAGGACTATGGTTTATATATGTCAGCTTCTATGATACTGATAAATAAAAACAAGGAGTTTCTACCCATAGTGTAGCCAATGTAATCATTGCCAGTATATTACTGTTTTTAAAGGGAGAGATTTTTCAGTATAGTACAATACCACAAACAATTTCCATACAGAGTAATATGATATATTCCCTTAATACCTCCAAGTGCTTTGAGAATAACAGACAATTTACACAGTGTAGATACACAGAGCTGCAGGGCTAAGGAAACATGTAGAGCAGCACACAAGCAAGCAGCCAATATCTTTCAGAAAATATTGTGAAAATAAGTAGATAAAACCTGAAAATACAGTAAAAGTAGCTTATAATTAGCAAGGAAAAGTAGAGAGTGGAGTTAATTCTTCTCTTATCCTTTCAATAGAAATCAAAGAGAGATATACATTGAAGCCAAGAGAGATTAAATAATTTACTCAAGATCACTCAGCTGATAATTTGACTGAGCTAAGGTATGAAATCAATTGACCTTACTAACCACACTCAAAAATTCATTTCCAGGGAAGACAATTTAGCAGAAACTGGTGAGGGCACAAGAGAAATCAACAGAAACATAATGAAGAGGAATACAGAACAGTCTAGGGCACACACTCATCTTACCCACACGTTGTAAGATTTCTTTCCAGTTCCTAATGAGGAGAAGTTAGGAAATAATGTAATCTGCTACAGAGATCATTGTATATGTAAGAAACTAAGATGTTTCATTGTTTTATATATTTATGAGTAATTATCCAGTATAAGTCTTGTTATTTATTAAAGGTTTAAATAATCTCAATCTTTTATTTTTCTTTAGGAAATTTCTGAGATGAATAAACAGCTAGACCCGATTGAATGATTAAGTCCTCCTGAGAATGAAAACTATTTGGCTGTTCACTGTAGGAAATATTAGGTAAGTAGCTCTTTTACAAAATGATGCCTTAATAAGTCTTTTTTGTTCTGTTAGTGTCTGCTACATATTGCATATTATAAACTATTAAATGTTTTTCTTTCCCAGAAGTTCTTTGGTAAATAGATTTTAGAAAGTAGAAAATATTCCCCCATAGTAGTAATTTATTAAGAATACTCATGTTCTCAAACTATCTCCCAAATCATTACTTAATCTAAAACACAGATAAAACAATAAAAATAACTCTCATGCAGTATTACTAATTAGACAAAACAGAAAGCAATAAAATGTAGTAAGAACTCATTTTAAATTTACTTTGATGCTAATATGCAATGATTAGCAGATCCTAATAAGAGAATAAGGAGATAGAAGAAAGCATTTTTACATTGACTGAAAGAGATTTGGGTACATTTTTAAAGGCTTTAATGTATTATTGTTGTTGTAAACTATTTCCTTTTCATGATTCATATTTTAAAAATCTAAAAATGTTACCTGCTCATTGTATTGTTGTAGATCTTTATATACCACGCTTTCATAGGATTTCAGTGGAATTACTGACTGCTCTGGCATGACTGAGGCTTATCAAGTGATCAATATTATTGCACTCAAAATAGAAATAATATTAGGAACTGAAATAGAGAAGAAAAGCTAGTTGAGTGAATATTCTTAGAGTTCGTAATGAGTAAAGACATTGTATTTCTATGTTAGTAGTTTTCATGGCATCCACTCCTCTAAGTCTTTACTAATTTGAATAGCAAATCAATCGTGGAAAGGGAAAGCAACTGCCAGGAGGGGAACAGGGGTTCCCGTGGTTCTTTTGGCTGTTATAATAATTAAATTGACACAAGTCATATTAACAGGAGAAAAAAACTAAATTTAATTATATACAAATAGGAATCTCATAAGAATATGAGACCCAAAGAAGTGACCAAAGCAGGAAGCCTTTATAGTTTTTCAGACAAATAAGCAATTATTTGTGAAGATTTGACAAATTAAGGAGGCTTGTTGAGGTAGCACATTAATAAAGAAGTAACAAATTTTGTTCATACAGCCAATTCTTGGCCTTGAATTTCCTATCTCTGGCGATAAGAATGTCTTTTATTCTCTTGGTGTAGGGATGATACCTTCACATGGGCGTTTATTTCTTGCTTTCAGGAGAACAAAGGAGGGTTAATGTGTCCCTCTTGTACTGGCTGTTTCTTAAGTAACTTTAATTCAAAATAATATACCAAAATGGTGTATTTTGGGGTGACCTGCTGTGAACCCCATCGCCATACAACAATAATATTTGAAGTCTGAAGTTTAACAATAAGAAACTAAGATGGTAGAGAGAAGTAAATTGACCCTTATCTCTCAGGTTGTAAGAATAATATATTTCAGTGAATAGACACTAAGTATCAACAGAACATTTGCAAATTAGGCTCTTACATGTTTTTTCTTTTTTTATTTCTGTTAAAATTCCAAGGAGTGTTCTATTGTGGCTTGACGCCAGTACACCTTTCCATGATGCTTATGGGATTGTGAAGATGTTGGGTTTTGTTTTGTTTTGTTTTGACACCAGACAAGTGCCAACAAAGAGGAGACATGTCCATTTCCAAACAGGATAGTAACAGACCTTGGGGAACAGAACGCTAGCAAGAGTGAGGAAAATCTAAAACCTCAAGGTCATAGACAGAGCCTTGGGAAGGGAACCACTGGGAAACATAGACTGGGGGTGGGAAGGAACACAAGAGGGAGGCGCTGGAGAAAGGATGCTTTAAATTTAAAGCCAGGTGTTGAAGACTTGTATTTACCCCATAATTGCACATGTATAAAACTGACTTAATTCAGCACAGAAAAGGCTTTGAACGTTGAAATACAATTTAAAAACCGATGCTCAGGTTTCAGACTGGGTATTATAAATAGATATCAGAAGCATAAGCAACAGAATATTGGTAAAGACATTTGACCTTGACCTAACCAGACTGACTGCCTGCTAAAAACAAAAACAGCAAATATCAATATTATTTAGACTTTATAAGCAGGACCCAGAGTCACATGACATAATATTTCAAATGACAAGGATATACATACCAACATTTTTTTTTAATACGCACAGAGAAAAGAAAACCTAAATCTCAAATGAAAATGTCATCAATAGATGCCAACCTCAATATAGATCAAATGTTGGAATTGTAATGCAAAACTTGAAAAGAAGTTTAAAATTCAGAATTTTAGGGACCCGTGGAACAATATCAAAATTCTAATATTCATATCATAGGAATCCCAGAAGGAGAAGAGAGTGAGATTGCAGCAAAGAGCAATTGATAAAAAATGACTAAAACGTTCCCACATTGGATTTAAAATATAAATTCATAGATCCAAGAACACAGCAAATCCCAAGTGAGATCAACTTAGAGAAATTCAAACCAAGTGACATCATAATCAAAAATCTGAAATCAGAAATAAAGGAAAAAATCTTGTTAGCATCCAGAAAAAAACAGCAAATAAGTCACTGAGTCAAGAAAAAATGCAATAACATTTTCCGGGTGCTGAAAGAAAAGAATTGTCAATCTTGAATATACCGGTATATCTTATATCCTTCAGGACTATTGGCAAAACAAACCATTCTTAAATGAAGGAAAACTAGGAACATTTATAGTTAGTACTAATACTATAAAAGAAATGCTAAAGGAAGTTTAATTGTGGAAAGGACACAATTAAATTACCCCTATTCACAGATGGCATAGTTGTATATGCAGAAAATCCCATGAATCTGCCAAAAAAAGTTCTTAAAACTGAGTGAATTTAACAAGATAAATATACAAATATCAACCAGATTTTCATATACTGGCAACAAAATGTTAGAAACATAATATTAAAAATCAGTATCATTTACAGTAATTTTAAAGAAAATGAAATAGATACAAATCTAACAAAACGTGTGGAGTATCCATATGCTGAAATATAAAATATTGATGAAAAATATCAAATATAACACAAAGAGTCATTATATGTTCATGGATAGGAAGATTTGTATAGGAAGAACATATACAAAACAATGTCAAAAAAACCCAAACAATCCAATTAAAAATTGGGCAGAGGACCTGAATAGACATCTTTCCAATGAAGACATACGGGGATGGCCAACAGGCACATGAAAAGATGCTCGGCATCACTAATCATCAGGGAAATGCAGATCAAAAGTACAACAAGATACCACCTCACACCTGTCAGAATGGCTATTATCAAAAAGACAAGAAATAACAAGTGTTGTCAAGGATGTGGAGAAAAGAGAACCCTTGTGCACTGTTGGTGGGAATACAAATTGCTGCAGCCACTATGGAAAACACTGTGGAGGTTCCTCAAAAAATTAAAAACAGAACTACCATGTAATCCAGCAATTCCACTTCTGTGTATTTATCTGAGGAAAATGAAAACACTAATTTGAAAAGATATATGCACCCCAGTGTTCACAGTCATGTTATTTACAGTAGCCAAGATATGGAAGCAACCTAGGTAATTATTTTTTTTAATTACTCAGCCATAAAAAATAATGAAATCTTGCCATTTGCAACAACATATATGATCCTAGAGACGAGGTGAAATAAGTCAGACAGAGTAAAACAAATACCATATGATGTCACCTATGAGTGGAATTTTTTTTTTTTTTTTTTTTTTTTTTGCGGTACGCGGCCTCTCAGTGTTGTGCCCTCTCCCGTTGCGGAGCACAGGCTCCGGACATGCAGGCTCAGAGGCCATGGCTCACTGAGCCCAGCCGCTCCGTGGTATGTGGGATCTTCCCAAACTGGGGCACGAACCCGTGTCCCCTGCATCGGCAGGCGGACTCCCAACCACTGCACCACTAGGGAAGCCCTAAAGGGTTTTCGTTTTTTTTTTTTTATGAGTGGAATCTTAAAAACAAAACAAATGAACAAACATAAAGCAGAAGCAGACTCATAGATACAGAGAACAAAAGTGGTGGTTTCCAGAAGGACGTAGCGGGGGGGTGGGGGGGGGAAGGACAAAATAGATGAATGCAATTAAGAAAGCTGCATACTCAAGGGGGCCATCTTCAGGTCTCTGGAATTTTCTGTCTGTGCAACAGTTTCCTCAGGGACTTTGTCCTTCTTACTCTAGATGTCTTCTTCCCCACATTCTCTCAGCTCATCTCCTAAACGTAACATTTCTACAAGGCTTCATCTGGCATTCCTCTACTGTACCAATGACCAGAACCTAAGGAAGTAAGCTGATATACTTTTTGGATTTATCTTGTTTGTCTCTCATTTCTTGGCAATGATTATCTTTCATTTCTCCGATGTCCTGTCTGATGCCCGATGTCTTCAAAATCACTTTTTCTTATATTTTGTTCATTTTTGGATTATTTCAAGTGGGTGGTTAAATCCACTTTGGCCAGTGGGAGAGTCTCAGACATATTTTTATAATTGAAAAAAGTGCAGTGAATCCATTTTTACTTAATTTCCAATATATAATTTTCAGGCTGAATGAGGAAAATATATAACCACCTAGGAGAGGTACCTTCATTATTAACATGATGGCCCCAACTAACATGAAAAAAATTGTTTAATTAGAGAAATACGAAAAGTTTTCATCTTTCCACTAATTGCTTTCAGAAAGCTTCTTGTAATTTAACTAAAGGCCCCAATATTGTTTTTATACGTATTCCTCTAATAAAGAAACCCACTGTGTCAAAAAGAAATTTTAGATATGTGTTTTATTTTGAATGACCCATGACTTTAAAAATATATAGATCAGTGCATTTATAAGACAAGTGAGATTCCACTTAAAGGAAGTGATTTTATCAGACAGATGACTGTGTGTCTGTCTGCAGACACACACCATTATTCCATCTGATTCCTAAGCGATACTACTGCCAATGGGTTTTTTGGTACTCAGACTCATTTACCCAGCTCCCTATCTACATAAAATTATATGAATAAATTTTAACTTAAAGTTATATTAGAATATCCATTTTGACTCTAAATCCCAATATTACTAAAAACACCTGAAGGCTACCTTACCATTCCAAAAGTAAAGGACAATGCCCTATATACTGAGATCTATAAATCTATCAGGTAAGGTGATTTGATATGAAGATTGGCTTGAATATCTCAAAACTTGTTTTAATAAATCTCAATTAAAACCAATGAAAACCGTGACTTATGGTTGGGTTGTCTTCATGAAACAAAGTTTCACAAGTTATGTGTAAAATGAAACACAATTTTACTTAAGCATACATTAAATGCAACTCATTATAACAGGTGCCTTTTTATATGTGAAGAAATACTACCACTATTTCTAATCTGAAAAATCCTAACAAATCTTCTCAAAAGATTCATGAAAACAAAGCGATATGCTTTTATTATAAAGCATTATTTCTGCATGTAGAGAATGGAATCACATTCTAAAAAAATGTTGTTATTCATCTCAATCTACATCTTTTAAACAAATTCAATCTCAGAGGTAAAAATTGCTTAAGATGCTTTTTTTTTACAATTTCTTGGGAGGCTTCCTTTTGAAGGTTAGGTGAATACCAAAATGTTACCCTTTGTTTTTCTTTTGATATCTGTGTGTACCGTGAGATACCACATATCCTAATTTGAAGCTATGCTTTCTGCTGTATCTATGCTGCTCGTATCCCCTTCTATTCTGGCTTGCTTTTGACTCTTTTCAACTCACTTTTTTCTTTTAGCTCTTCAGCTGTGCAATTCCTTGGAGTCTTATGCTTGTAGAGACATGACTTGGTTGCTAGTTTTCAAAAGTCACAAATGAAATGAGTTTAGGAACTTGAGATATCTGGTGCCAAGTGCAAAAAACTTTCCTAAATGCTGCAGTTTGGGCAGTCAATTACATAAACCTGTGAAGACATGGTAACATAATAAAATTATGGGAGATACTGACTGGAATGTCAGAAAAGAGATGCAGTATTAATTTAATGGATTGTAGTCACATTGTAGTCACATTATTGATTTTGTTCCTTAAGAACGTGTTTGAAAGAAAATCTGTCATTCTGCAATAACATTTTAGAGTCCAGGTGTAAACCATATCATAGTAATATTCTTGGAACATAAATAACTTGAGACAATATATTTTGTTTAATTTAATATGAAAAGTAAGAAAAAAGTAGAGTTCACTTATAAACTTTGGACTCCTAAACATGTGGGCCCATGTACAAAGTAAAACTACTACAAAATATTTTATCATTAAAATTAGGAACTATTGAAAGAGTACCTATTAAGTGTTTAATGTGTGAATTAACATCCAGAGTCAACCCCTGTTTTCTATCATCTTAGCATGTCATAGAATATACAGATAGTAAATGACTATACATTTATATAATATAAGTTCTTCAAACAACATCATTAAGCACTTTAAAAAATAGTGATACCAATAACAAATGGACTATCTAATTTCCTTGTGGACTATAGCATTTGAATTCATGAAGGGATTGAAAAGAAAAAAGAAAAACTCTGAACAAAATATAGTGATTGAAAGCAAAAATAAAATCCATAAAAATTCTCAAATTGCTAAATGTATGTGTATAATCTTGGGCACATCAAGAAATTAAAATAGGTGTCTTTTTAAAAACTTTGCTTTTAGCCACCTCTGTGTGGATCCTACATTCTCAATTGGTAGGACAAAGCATGAACCAGATGCTATAATATTCTTCTTCACTTTTTGGCCATCTGTAACCATCTGTGAACTCAAGTCTGTTTGCTACAGCTGAGTTTTGTGTGTCTTTCCTGAGAGGGGATCCTTATATTCAAGGGCGTAGACCCTGCAAAAATACACCGTGATTTATATAACCTCGAAAATTTATGAGATCTAGAGGTGGGTGTCCCTAGATTCAGATTCTGGTTCCACCACCCAGAAACTCTGTCACATGAGATAAATAGTTGACCTCAATATAAACACTGTATTTCTTATCTATAAAATAAAAAATTTTATAGGAATAAGCACAGAATCTGTACAAATATACAATGTATATGAACATATCTCGTGTTGTACTTGATTGACACATACTTGTCATCTGCACATTTTATTCTTCCTTTGTGCTCCTCAGTGAAACATCACAAAAGGAGTTCCAGTTACATCTACTGACCAATTTACACCTAATTGCAGTATTTTGTTCATTTCCTAGTTATATCTAAACACCATACAACTAAGTGTTTAGATACCTAGTATCTAACACCTAGTTAGATACTAGGTTCTAGTATCTAACTAGAACTGGATGTTAGATACTAGTTCTTACCTACCATTCATGTTCTTACCTACCATTCATGACCTCCATTCTGAAGGCCAAATGTTGAATCCTGATAAGTATAAGTTAAGTGATATATACTAATTACTGGCTCATCATATTACACATCATAGAATTCTGTTACAGTTACAATTTCAGAAATCCACTGTGAAGACTCTATAACAACAATTTTGGCTTTTAATGCTATAACTTACCCTTTTTTTTTCTGCAGAAGATATGTTTAAATCTGCCTGAATTCTAGTGGTTATTAGTAACATCCAGACAGGTAAAAAGCTACAAAAATTTTTCTTAAGATTTTACTGACAAATAGCAGCATGCTCCAAGGGGTTCTTTCTTTAGAAGATGTTCGATTGAGCAAACTGGCCCATCATTATTTATTCTACACTTTAAAGAACCTAGAACATTTTAAGTTGCTTACTCAAAGCTGCTATAGTATGAAGCCAATTCAGTAGTGATGGAATAGGGGATCTGATTAACCCACCAACAGACAACCAATATATACTCTGGAAAATTATGTAACAATAACTGCTTGAAGTTTAAAGAATAATTTAAAGAGTGACTCAAAAAGGCAGAAATTGAAGGAAAGTGGACACTGGAAGAAATGAAACTACTGAGTGAGATTCACCTTTGTAAGTCTTTTTGCCTGAGAGAAAATACAGTCCTCGCTGTGTAATATGAACAGAGAAAGTGCTCCAAAATCTGCATATGTACTCTGAAAATCCTTGTCTGATCACTGAACTGCACCTACATGGAAGACACCAAAATTTCCCAGAAAAAAAAAGTAACATCTGGAAATCTAAAAGAAAAGAGTAGAGATTTCAGTTATGGTTCACCATAAGGGTGATAGAGTTTGGGATTTGAACTGAGTAGAATTCCTGCCATCTAGACCAAAGATCAATGCTACTGAAAGGAAGATAACAGAATTGAATTCTCTACAATTATGTTAACCACAATGGCAAACCTCATACATAATCTACAAGAAATACTAGAAATAATGAGTAAAGACATGAATAATTTGTGGATGAAAATGGAAACCATAAGAACAAGGACAATGGTAATTCTATGAAATCAAATCAATATCTGAAATGAAAAATTGTACTCATCAGTTTACTAGCAGATCATAGAAGAATGTACTTGAACACAAAATAGTAAACTGATTTATTCAGAGAAACAGAATGACAAAGGACTTTTTAAAAAATGAAAAGTGTTTCAGAGATCAAAGGGGCAAAAGAGGATTCTAGAAGTAGAATATAGAAAGAGAAAATGGGGCATGAAATCATTTGAAGAAATAATTTCGCAAATTTCCTAGATTTGGTGAAAAACTTTTACTTAAAAATCAAGGATCTGAGTGAATCCTAAGTGATTCCTAAAACCTAAGTAAAAAGTAAGCCAGATATAAGTGACCAACAGCCAAAGACAAAGAGGCAAGTATTGAAAACAACTAGAGAAAAAAGGAATAATTTGCATAAAGTAAGTGATATAGATAGATATTATATATATATAATATATATATGTTTACCTTTTGTCAAAAAACAATGGAGACAAGAAAACAATGGATATTATCTTTAAGTCCTGGGAAAAAAATAGTCAACATAGAATTCTGTATCTAGCAAAAATACCTTCAATAAAGTTGGAAAACTGACCAAATTAAGGAATTGATAGACAAAACCACAAACATAAGTTGAAGATTTTTGAGAAGCCACTCAGAACCACTAGAAAAAATAGAAAAAGATATAGAGGATTGATCAACACCATCAAATGCCCAACTGCAAAATATACATTCTTCTTAAGTACACAGAATGTTCACCAGTGTAGAGCAAATGCTGGACCATATAATAAGTCTCACTGAATTTCTAAAGAATTCAAAGTTACAGGGTAAGCTTTCTGACAAAATTTAATTAAATTATAAATCATTAACAAAAAGATGCTTGCAAAATCTTCACCAAATTTAAAAAAATCACTTCCATCTTTTTTTTTTTTTAATCACTTCTATCTTGATGAATGTTCATGAAAGTTGAAAATGATGTGTATTCTCCTCTTGTTAGGTAGAATGTCAGTTAGGTCAATTTGCTTGATTGTGCTGTTGAAGTCTTGTATACCCTTACTGATCATTAGTCTATTAGTTCTACGAATAGACAGTTATCTACCAGTAATCAAGAAAGGAACCTGAGATTCCTAGCTATAATTGTTTCTCCTTTCAGTTCAGTCAGTTTTTGCTTCATGTTTTTATTTATTTATTTAATATTTATTTAATTAATTTATTTTCCTAATTTTTTTTGGCTACATCGGGTCTTAGTTGCAGCACACAGGATCTTTGTTGAGGCATGCGGGATCTTTTCTTTATGGCACACCGTCTGCTTGGGTTTCTCTTTAGTTGCAGTGTGCGGGCTTCTCTCTAGTTGGGGCATGCAGGTTTTCCCTCTCTAGTTGTGGCTCGCGGGCTCCAGAGCACGTGGGCTCTGTAGTTTGCAGCATGTGGGCTCTCTCATTGAGGCACACGAGCCCAATAGTTGTGGCATGTGGGCTTAGTTGCCCTGTGTCATGTGGGATCTTAGTTCCCCGACCAGGAATCGAACCTGCGTCACCTGCATTGGAAGGTGGATTCTTTACCACTGGACCACCAGGGAAGTCCCACTTCATGTTTTTTAAAGTTCTATCATGTGCATATTCATTTAGAATTGTCATTTTCTTTCTTTCCTCCTTTTGGCTCTCTTGAATTGACTGCTTTATCATTATAAAATTATTCTCTTTGTGCCTGCTTGTATTGCTTTTCTGAAGTCCACATTATCTCATATTGATATAGTCTCTTAGGTTTATTTTGATTGGTGTTTCTATGGCTTATCTTTTAAAATTTATTTATACCTTTAGTCATTCAAGTTTATAGAGGGATCATTTACAAACAGTTAAATTTGTTCCTTTTAGCTGTACAATCTGATGAGTTTTCACAAATGTATGGAGACATGCAACCTGTACCATAATCAAGGCGTAGTGTATTTTCATCACTCCCTAAATGTCCCTCATTCCATACTGCGGTCAATTTACTCTTCTTGCTCCAATCCCTGATATCCCCTGATATTATTTCTATCTTCTAGAATGATGTATGATACAGAATTTACTTTTTGTCTCTGGGTTCTTTCATTTCACATTATATTTTTGAGTTTGATCCTTATCATTGTATTATAGTAAGTCTTACTATCACCGAATAATATTCAGTTGTAAGGCTTTACCAGAATTTGCTTACCATGGATCAGTTGGTGGGCATTTGGCTTGTTTCCTGTTTTTGTAAATTATGAATAAAATTGCTATAAATATTTTTTGTACATGTTTTTGTATGGATTTATATTTTCATTTCTCTTGAGTAGTGACT
Organism: Orcinus orca; assembly: GCF_937001465.1. Taxonomy (NCBI): domain Eukaryota; kingdom Metazoa; phylum Chordata; class Mammalia; order Artiodactyla; family Delphinidae; genus Orcinus; species Orcinus orca. The sequence continues at coordinate 44,546,035 of NC_064573.1, forward strand.
ACAGGTGAGAATGTTGGGTCATATGGTAATTGTTAGTGTAATATTGTAAGAGACTGCCATATGTTTTCCAAAGTACTTGTAGTTTGCATTTCTGCCAGCAATTTCTTCATGTTCCAATTACTTTGCATACTCACCAGAACTTGATTTTGCCAGTGTTCATTTTTTTCTCCCATTTAAAAAATATTACCCCTGGTAAAAAGTATGTACTATTATCTCATTTTATTTCCCTGATAACTATTGATATTGAGCATCTCATGCTTAGTTGCTTGGAATCTGTTTAAACCTTTTTCCCATTAAAAGGTAAACAACTAAGTTGTTTGTTTTTTTAATCAAGTTTTAAACATAATTTATATATTCTGGATATAAATTCATTATTATATATATCTTACAAATGCTGTTCCCAGTCATTTTCTTAATAGTAATAGTGTCTTTAAAAATGTAAATTTTTAATTTTGATGAAGACCAACTAATCATTGTTTTCTTTGGTTTTTATGTGCTTGGTATTATGTGTAAGAAATCATTGCCTAAGCTAAGAGGGAAAAATGTTTTCTCTGACATTTACTTCCACAAGTTTATTGTTTGAGGTTTTATATTTAGGTTTATCAACCATGTCAAGCTATTTTTTTTTACCATGGTATGAGGTAAAGGTAAAATTTTATTTTGTTTTTAGATATGGATTTCTGATTGTCCAGCACCATTTGTTAAAAAGATTTAATTACCTTAGAACTTTTCTTGAAAATTAATTGAATATGTGGGTTTATTTTTAGACTCTGCGTTCTGTTTCATGACCTAAATATCTATTCTTTTGCTAATATAACATTGTCTTAAAAGCTTTCGACATACAGTAAGTTTTAAAATCTGTATATCCTCCAAATTTGTACTACATTTTTCAAAATTATTTCAGCCATTCTAGGTCCTTTGTACTTCCAGATGCAAACTATTAATAAGAGAAAATTTTAAATATCTAAAATGGAGAAATACAAAGTATATAGAAGAATAAATATTAGGAGGATTTTATGTAGCAATTGACAAGCTTAACAATTATTTAATATTCTTGTCTTATTGTGCTGGCTGTGACTTCCAGTGAATGTTGAATAGAAGTGGGTAGAATGGAATCCTTGCCTTTTTCCTAATTCGGGGAGAATGAAAGTAGTGTTTCAACATTAAGAATAACGGTAGCTACAGGTTTTCACAGATGCATTTTATCTGGCTAAAGGATTTCCCTTTATTTTCTAGTTTGAAGAGATTTTTTAAATGAATGCTATGTCAAATTTTGTCAAAATTTTTTTTCTAAATGTATGTGATATTAATATTAGATAGATGATGATAGATAAATGGATAGATACAGAGTTTTTAATTTAGTTTGTTGACAATAAGAATTATATTGCTTGATTTTAAAATCTTGAAACAACCTTGTATTTATTGGACAAACCATACTTGGTCATAACATATTGTTAATTCAACATATTTCCAGGTGCTTACTAACATTTTGGTAACAAAGTTTGCATCTAAATCGATAAGAAATATATGTCTGTAGCTTGTAATTTCTCACTTTCTATCTTTTCCTCTTTTATCCTTCCTTTGTCCCTCCCTCCCTCCCTCCCTCCCTCCCTCCCTCCCTTCTTTCCTTCCTTCCTTTTTTCTTCTTTTTTCAGCACTTTTCCTGAAGCCCAGGGCACTTGTTTATTATTTTAAGAATTAAAGAAGACTTTGCCATTCTGACAATGGTGTTAGAGTAACCTCAAGACCATTACCAGATTTACTCTTCTTTCTTTCCAACAATAGGTTGGGAGTGAGGCAGGAAAATATATCCTAAAGTGTAGTGAGGAAATCCTGGTGGCATTTCCATAAAGACCAGTAACAAGACAGTGATACCTACTATCTCTGCTACATGTCAGTATTATTTTGTAGGACCCCGAATGTCCCCTTGCCCTTGTTTTTCCCTTCATCACCTAATTGCCAATAAGCACTTCTCCCTTTCATTTTGCCTTTTGTCTTCCCTAGAATGTATTCATTTTGACAACTACCCCTTCAAAGTACATGCAGTTTTAAATCCTTTTCTTGTAGTTCACAGTCTGATCACAGGATACTTTCAGGGTAGACTTAGACATTTTGGTAGTGTTTTTAGAATACATTAAATTTAGTAATTTAAGCCAATTACTAGCTCTCCCCTTCTCCCTTTTTTCAGTGTGATGGGGATGGGACAAGAGCATGAAAAATTGTATACTGAACTTTTTTTTTTTTTAACTCACAGTTAATTTGATGCCTGGGCATTTTTCATTTATACCAAGGGTGTGGTGTTTATGTCATTTTAGTTTTTCCTTCTATTATTTTGTGTTTGGAGGATAAATTGGGCAGTGGAACCTAGACCGTTGCCTTTGTCTTCAGTTTCTCAGAAGTCACAATTACCTCTTTTTTATATATATATATATATATATATATATATATATATATATATATATTTATTTATTTATTTATTGGCTGTGTTGGGTCTTAGTTGCAGCATCTTTCATTGTGACACAGGCTTCTCTCTAGCTGTGGTGCACAGGTTTAGTTGCCCTGAGGCATGTGGGTTCTTAGTTCTCAGACCAGGGATCAAACCAGTGTCCCCTGCACTGGAAGGCAGATTCGTAACCACTGGACCACCAGGGAAGTCCCCACAATTACCTCTTGAAGATATGTTTTAAATGAGAATACAAAACTTTTTCACTTTCTTTAATTAATTATTTTTTCTGAATAAATTTCCTTAACATTTTATATGGTGTGTCTGATAGTGATGAATTCTATCAGCTTTTGTTTGTCTAAAAAAAGACTTTAATTTATCTATGCATAGAATTCTTTAATTTATCTATGCATTTTGTTGCCAAAAATGTTGGCAACATTTTTCTTTCAGTCCTTTAAAGATTTCACTGCATTGTCTTCTAGCTTGCAAAACATCTGGCTAAAAGCCTACTCTCCTTCTTATTTTTGTGACACTGCATATAATTTGTATTGTGCTTTGGCTACTTTCAAGATCTTCCATTTATTACTACTTTAAGCAATTTTATCTTAATATGCCTTAGAGTTGTTTTCTTTATGTCAAAAGTTTCAAATCACAAATTTTATCAATAATGTATCTAATTTATACAACTGTCTTCACAATAATGCCACAAGCTGTTGAAAGATAAAATTAAGTAAATTAGATTTTGTAGGCAAAAGTATATAATAGTGAAGTCTAATTAACTCAACACATATGTCTTCCTTTCTTAGCTTTGCAATCTACTAGTTATATAATTTTGGAAAATAATTTATCCTCCCTCAGTTAAGTCTTCAGGAAATCTTTTCCTGACCTAGACTGCCTAATGTATTAACATTTGTTGTAATTTTGAATCACTCATCTAATATATTCATTTCTTTAAACATTATTTATTGGATGCAAATTTTGTGTCAATCCTATTTTATTTTTATTTTTGTTTTTAATTTTTATTAGAGTATAGTTGCTTTACAATGTTGTATTAGTTTCTGCTGTACATCAAAGTGAATCAGTTATACATATACATATATCCACTCTTTTTTAGATTTCCTTCCCATTTAGGTCACCACAGAGCACTAAGTAGAGTTCCCTGTGCTATACAGTAGGTTCTCATTAGTTGTCTGTTTTAAATATAGTAGTGTATATATGTCAATCCCAATCTCCCAATTCATCCCACACCCCTTCTCGCCATGGTAGTAAACTTGGTAAGTTTGTTTTCTACATCTGTGACTCTATTTCTGCTTTGCAAATAAGTTCATCTGTACCATTTTTCTAGATTCCATACATAAGTGATATTATACGATATTTGTCTTTCTCTTTCTGACTTAGTTCACTCAGACCCTATTTTAGATGCTAGTGACATCATAGTGAAAGAAACAAAGACCCTATTTTTATATATTATATTTTGGTGGTAAGAGATTAAACAATAAAAATGTACTATAATGAAAAGACATGAAGGAAACTTGACTGCATATTGTTAAGTAAAATAATCTAATGTGAAAAGGCTGCATATTATATGCTATGTTTGAATGTTTGTGTCCCCCCATAATTCACATTGAAATCTTAACCCTAATACCAGGTATTAGGAAATGGAGGATTTAGGAGGTGTTTGAATCATGAGAGTGTAGCCCTCATGGATGAAATTTAAATAGGCTCTGGAGAGAACCCTTGCCCTTTCCATCATGTGGAACACAGTAATAAAGTGCTGTATGGACCAAGAAGTGTGCTCTCACTAGACACCTCACTCAATTTGTCAGTGCTAGGAATTTGCAGCCTCCCGAATTGTGAAAAATAAATTTCTGTTGTTTATATAAACCACTCATGTATTTTGTTACAGCAGCCCAAACGGACTAAGACACTGTATTCCAACTATATGGCATTCTGGAAAAGGCAAAACTATGGAGACAGTAAAAAGATTAGTGGTTGCCTGGTGCTAGTGGGGAGAGAGGGATGTGTAGGCAGAAGACAGGTTTTTTAGTGTAGTGAAACTATACTGTATGATATTATAATGATGGATACATGTCATTCTACATTTGTCTGAACTCATAGAATGTACAATATCAATAGTGAATTATAATGTAACTATGAAATTTGTGTGATTATGATGTGTCGATGTAGGTTCATCAGTAGTAGGAAATACACCACTGGGGTGGGGGACGTTAGTAATGGGGGCAGCTACGCATGTGTAGGGGCAAGGGGTAAACTTTCTCTAAAAGGAAAATCATTTAAAAATGTAATACATATCAGGTCTAAGTTCTATGAAGAAAAACATGGGTGAGTTTATGAATAGTTATAGATATTATTAGATAATGTAATCAGAAAAGACCTCTCTGATGAGGTGACATTTGAGCAGAGATTGATTTTATCATGAGAGTGAACAAGTGAATATTTCAAGGAAGACTGATCAAGGCAAAGGGGAGAGAAGTTGCAAAGGGCCTGAATTTGGAACATACCATTATTTTAATGGACCCTACCCTGCTCAGTAAATACTATTGATTGTATGAACTGTGGATTATTATGTCTACAAGCTGATAAATGAACTTATAACTCATAACACTTCCAAATAAAATTATGCCAAAGAATTGTTATATGCAGAGTTAGATTATGATTTTTTTAAAAACTGTAGATATTCGCAATAAGAGGAGATTCTAGGCACAACTGTTAAAGTAAATTGTATTAATCATTTTTATAGAACATTTGCTTATTTTCTAAAATAAGCATAACAGCACAATTGCTTTGAAATCGCACTTACTAATTTTAAAAACATTTTCACATGAATTTTATTTTCCTGCCAATTCTTCCATGAATTAGGAAGAAAATGGTGCTCATTTTGCAACAAATGGCCATATTATTTTCAGTATTACAGACCTATATGAATTACCTGTACCACAAGTTTCTACGTTAATAAAATGCTTTCAGGGCTTCCCTGGTGGCGCAGTGGTTAAGAGTCCGCCTGCCGATGCAGGGGACACAGGTTCGTGCCCCGGTCCGGGAAGATCCCACATGCCGCGGAGCAAATGGGCCCATGAGCCATGGCCACTGAGCTGCGCATCTGGAGCCTGTGCTCCGCAATGGGAGAGGCCACAACAGTGAGAGGCCCGCATACAGAAAAAAAATTTAAAAATTTAAAAAAAATAAATAAAATAAAATGCTTTCAGTTCTCACCATGAACCAAGTATTTTATATTATTTTTTCTTTTGTATCCACAGTACTACTGTACAATAGGGGTTATCCCAGTTTTGTTGTTGATAAAACTGAGGATTATAAGACATTTAAAACTAGGGTGACGTAGTTGTATTTGTATAATATGACTTCAATCCCCTGCTTTTATGACTATATCATAGACATATGTTTACATTGATATATTTCAATATATTTATTGAAATGAAATATATATTCATTATACTTAATGAAAACTTAAGTGTACATAATTATTGCTAATGATGATAGCCTAAATATAATTTGTGTAAACAATTGACAGTTTGAAATACATTAGTGTTATCCCACATTACACCTTATTTAAATAGTAAGGTAGGTACAACAGACATGGAAATGCCAGTTTTACAAACTAATGCTCAGACATGAGATTGAGAAAAGTTCCACAGTAATTAAATGGTACTCGGTAGTTTTCTGTGTTTAGGCTTGCAAGTCACATGGCCAAAGACATATGTATATCATGTAAGAGATGTGAATGATATCACTGAAGTTAAAATATAATTTTCCTTTTTTAAAAGCAGATATTTTAAATAATTAGTGTCATATCCTTTGATACCAATTTTGGAACTTATTTTGGAAATCTAAACAGGTTAGAAAGTTAATAATGTGTCTAAAGGAATAAACTCTCCTAAACAGCCCAGTTTATTCTCAGTGGAGGAGCCTTTGTGTGATATTCATTATTTGCTGAAGCTGACATATAATCCAGCTGGATCTATATTCTCATATTACTAGAGTTCTTTTTTAATTTTATAAAAATGATTTTGAATATGAAGTATAATTTATTACCTTATTGAAAACTAAAGATTTTGTTTTTTATTATAAGTGAATAAGCAAATCTGAAATGATATATTACTAAGCTCAGTTTTAGTATGAAAGCAATTTATTTATTTATTTGTTTATTTATTTATTTATTTTTTGCTGTACGCGGACCTCTCACTGTTGTGGCCTCTCTGCTTGTGGAGCACAGGCTCCGGACGCACGGGCCCAGCGTCCATGGCTCATGGGCCCAGCCGCTCTGCGGCACGTGGGATCTTCCCGGACCGGGGCACGAACCCGCGGCATGTGGGATCTTCCAGGATCGGGGCATGAACCCGTGTCCCCTGCATCGGCAGGTGGACTCCCAACCACTGCACCACCAGGGAAGCCCAATTTTTTGATTTTTTGACATCAACAATTATTGAATGAAATACTCTTCAAAGACATGTCTAAAGTATAACTCACAGAGAGAAGACCAAACTCTCCTAAAAAAAATCAGTTGTTAAAGAAAGAAACATGGCTAAGTTATAATTTACAATGGAATTTTGAGTTCTTAGAGTGTTATTGAGTTCCCATCCCACTGGAATATTTGCTTGTAGACATATTTCAAACTGTGTCGATGTTTGTGAAAATGATTTTCCTGACCAAAATCAAAGAGATAAAATCTATTTGCATAACAGTGCAAAATGAGTAAAACATTACATTAAATAAACTGTTGCCTCATTTATTTCAGCAATATTAACTGTAGAACTCTTAGGAACTACACAAAAACAAAAATAAGTGATACATTCTTTGCTATCTAGGAACTCTATATTTCATTTTCTGGACAGTTTCTCAATTTTAGCACAAAATGATGTATTTTAGACCTGTGATAATCTTTTTATTTTATCTTCATACATTTCCATTTACAGAAAGGAATGTAAATCTTGGGATGTTAAGGAATTATTTATTAATTCCAAGGACTGAATAAACAATAAATTGCCTAATTTTATGTAGCAAGCAGATAGTTCAGTAATTTTGAAGATCCAATAATGTTCATCTATTTAGATTGGTGTTGAGGCAGGGAGTCAGCTGTCAGTTGATATAGAGGGATATACATAAATATGAAGAATTCTTTGCTTCTTTGCCTACTTTCTGTACACAATTCTGGTTTGAACACTGAATCAGTTATTCATTCCCCACTACCTTTTCTCTCATGTTTTTCATCAGAGTCTTAACACCTGTCATGTCAAAATATATTTTAGAGATGGTGAAGAGGAACTATTTTAAAGAATGTGGTTAAGATGCGACCCTTCTTCTTGTTCTCCTTTATCTGTTCTGTTGTGTGTCGAAGGTCAGAAGTAGAAGGAGACGCTTAGGCTATATCCCAAGCAATATGGACCCTCCATGAATTTTAGCATCATTCACCAGGGAACCACACTGGGATTTGGAAAAATACCTCAAGGCAATAAAATGTAGCCATTTACCTGGATTTAATATCCTTCTAAGGACACAGAAAGGACCCAAAAGCAAGCTTCTGTAAAGACTAATGCAAGTAGGTATTCCATTGAGACTCACTACATCTCAGTCACTGTGCTTGGGGATTTTATGGTTATTTCATTTAATTCTTTTAACAATTATTGAAGCAATTATTTTTAGTCACATTTTAAATATGAATAAAAACTGACTTTACGTAATTTTCCAAAGCTTGCAAAGCTAGCATATAACATAGCATATAGTTGGCAACATACTTTATTCTCATTCCATATTCACTGTTCTTTTCACACATCATCATTGCCAAATCTGTTTAGTTGAATTAACAAATATGTGAAGAATTTATGTCAAAGGATTCACATTTTCCTATGGCCTTGTAACAAAGACTTTTTAAATTTATTTAGAATTTTTAAGGAAATTGGAATCCACATCATAGTTTATCAAAATGTTATTTGGATCATTATGGGTCAATGAAGAGAAATGTCCAAATAGTCTTTTTATCCCTATTTTCAGAAGCCTCAAGGAATCTCCAACTGGGAATAAAATAATGTATATACTAAATGTGACTCAAAAAACATTTGTCCTTTCAAAATAACAAGTGTCCTTTCAAAATAATAATGATTTATATAATGTACTAAAATTTGAATTTAAATTATGGCTAATTTACTATTTGAATTATTTGTTCAATGTTCACTAGAGAAATAATCATGGCCCAAGTTGTAAAATATAGAGAAAAATGTTCTATCAGAGTTAGAGAGAATCACCTCTCCTCTTTTTACCTCATGAGGTATCCAAATATCGCTGACTAGGAGAGAAAAAAATGAGCTAAAAATTACAGTATTTTTTGTATTAACATATGTGATAGTAATAGTAGGAAGGAAAGAATCATTTGTATGAAACTATTAGGATTCCAGAGTTTTACATCTTCAAATAAATTGATCTTGAGTAAAAAAAAGATATTGCTGGATGGAGAAAAAGAGATATGTTATAAATTGTGTTTTATTAAAGAGTTCTAAGCCAAAGGGTAGCTTCTGAAAGGAATGGCCATTATATTCCGATATTCGATGAGATCATTTTAATTTAAGTGATAAACCATAGAAATACAAACTGTGAAAGTTCAAATGATAAAAGTAGAGAGCAAATCGTACATAAAATTGTACATAAAATTGTACATAAAATTTTTACCTGAAAAATTAGAAAGTGCACATAAAAAACTCATATGTACACAAACACCAGAAACACACACTTACTCATTGATTTAATGTAAATACAACCCAAAAAATAGAAAGCCTTCAGGATGGCAATGGTAAAATATCTTTCTAATAGCCAGAGAGTGCTAAACCTGTTTCCAGACTCCTCTATCAGTAAAATTTGCCCTTAGGTCGTAAGCAATAATCTGGTCTGCTAGAGAGAAAAGACTGTTAATCCTAAGAAACAAAGAGTGTGAATAAAAGCAACAGAGTCAGTTTTAGTTGCAGAAGGACCTAAGTAGGTTTAGTTCTTAAAAGTTTTGGGAAGATACTCCAGTTCACAAAAGTAGTGCCTAAACTAATCTGTGACATTTCAAGATCTCGTTCTCCAGCAGAAGAGAGAATCAAATCTTACTGGTAATTCGGGGCATGCTTCTTGTTTTGCATTATGAAAGTTTTAATTTTTTTCCATTAATGCATATGTCTACAGGAAGAGATTGCCACCTTGGAAAGAAGCAAACCTCTTAATCAAATATTGCAACATTATATTTTCAAACATTATTATGGTTTTTTTTTTATTTTCACTTTTTCTCTTTGACAGCACAAATGATTATATTTTGAGGGTGTATTTTATATTTATAATATCATACTAGGATACAAAATTATTATGGAAATTTGCATTACAGTTATCAGAAGTGTAAACAAAATATCAAACTGAAAATCCAAAAAGGTTAGGAAATAGAAAGTGAACAAGTAATTAACTACAATTACATTTTATATTTTGAATTGGTTATGGTTTTCCCCTGTTATCTAAAAGCTAAATCAGACTTGGATTCATGGAAGCAATGGGCACTGGAACCAGCTTGCCTTGGTTCTAATTGTGGTTCTCCCTCTTATTATCTATTAAATTTGTATACTTTAGCTGCAATGCTTCTACTTTCTTATCCCTAAAATGGGATGCTAATAAAACCTTAATGAGAGGACTGTTATGTGAAGTAAACTTTTAAATCACTTAGAACAGTGTCTTCCATATAATAACCACTTAATAAATGTAACTATAATTTATCATTACCAGTAGTAGTAGTAGTAGTAGTAGTAGTAGTAGTAGTAGTAGTAGTAGTAGTAGTAGTAGTAGTAGTAGTATTTAGTAGTAGGGAAAAAGAAAAGAGGTAGAGAGTAAAGATTTATTCAAGAATGGGGAAGCACATTAACAGAGTAAAATCAGGAGGTCAACAAGATGAGTAGACAACTAAAAAAGGCAAGTTCTTTTACTGGTTTTCTGTGGCTAGGTGACAAATTACCACAAACTTTGTGGCATAAAACAACACACCTTTATTCTATTACAGTTCCAGAGGCCAGAAACCCGAAATCAGTTTCACTGGGTTCCAATCAGAGTGTTACCAGGGTTTAGTCCTTCTGGAGGCTCTAGGGGAGAATCTGTTCCTTGCCTCTTCCAGCTTCTGGAGATTACTGGCATTTTTCAGCTTGTTGTCACATCTTTCCAATCTGTATTTCTGTCATCATATCACTGTCTCTTCTGAAGTCACCTCTCCCTGTGGGTCCCTCTTATAATGATACAGGTGATTAAGTTTAAACCTACCTGGACAACCCAGGAAAATCTTTCCACATCAAGACCCTTAATTTAATCACACACGCAGTGTTCCTTTTGCCATATATAATATTTACAGGTAACATTTACAGGTTCCAGGATTAGGATGTGGGTATCTTTAGGGGTCATTATTCATCCTACAGCAACTTTATTTTCAAATTCCTCTCAATATTTTTTATAACTTCAATAAACATGAATAGAATCAAGGTTTTTTGGTCGTTTTTGGAGAACAACTACTTACTTTTAAATTAATGTTAACGCTTTTTTGAAAACATAGGCAACAGAAAGTTATGTTTAATAATAATATAAAAAGTAATGGAATGCTTCATAAGACATCTTTTACTTGTCAAACTTTCTAATTCTGTAATCATATAAGGGGTTACTGAATGTCATAATAACAAAATGATACATGTATATATCTACTCAAATGGGAGAAATAACTCACTTTTCATTGCCTGCTATAAGGTAGTATACTAGATTTATGAGACATTAATAAATAAATTAAATAAAGTCACATTTATTTCTAATGTGCTGAGTATAAGTTATAATATATGAAAAATTTTGCCAGATCCCCACCTGAAACCAAGCACTTCATCCACTTCTGTCTGGGCCAAGTAGGCATTTCTATTCAAATCTGGTTAAAAGCATAGAGTGGAGCACACACCCAGTGATTCAACCAGAAACAAGGACTGCAGCCTCAATTCCAAATACCAGAAACTGAAATCTTCAGCCCTCCCTAAGGGAACACTTCTGTCTTTGAACCTTTATTGTGTTGTTTTGTTCTCTGTACTAATTTGTTATGATTATTTTAAAAAATAGCAAAACAGCTTACATTTGTATTTATTTTCTATTCTACACCTCTCTCCTTCATGTTTTTTCTCCTGAAATCCGTTATTTCAAAAATAAATAAATCTTTTGGAGAAATGAAACAAAACAACAATAAACAAACAAAGGGACAGAGGCAGCGTTTATTCCCAGGGCTGGATTTTTACATAGTTGGTCTCACTTGAGCCTTCCACACCCTCATTAGGCACCAAAGCTCGGGTAGCAGCTGGAGACACTCTAGCTGAGGATAGTGAAGGTTCTTCTAAGTAGCAGAGGTGGGACTCAGCTCTGATTTCTGGTTAGGAACGAAGGCAGAGAATCTCACAATGTTGTTCTTGTTTTCTAGCATCTAATCTCTGTGTTAATACCATCATTATTAAAAATTCCATTTGTCCACAAATGTAAATTTTCTTCTAGAATCATTGTTGTCAGGATCCTTGTTTAGAATTTAAAACAAATGCCAACTTTCAGCTAATGAAAATTCAGATAAATGATTGAGTGTAAGCAATAGTCTTATTTTAGTCTGAGTTCATTCTCATCGAGGAATTTTCTTCTATAAATGATTAAAACTTATATTTTTTGTATAAATTCTTGAAATGGCCAAATAACATGGTTTTAGAGTTTACATAATAATAAGAAAGCTGAATACTTTGTGGTATTTTTCATCTTCTCTGATTCTCTCGAATCTGTCTCATTACTTTTATCTATTTCTATCATTTTCTGCTCAGTTTATTATCTAAATTGTCAGAAAGCTAGTAAAAATATTAGCTGTCTTTAAAATTGGAAAATAATAGAAGATATTACCTGAAATTATCAAAGTTTTTTAAACACTTGAATTTTTTCTGAGATATATAGCTAAGATAACTTATTTATTTTCAAGGTGTTTCATGATGTCTTGGAGGCATTTAGAGTATATTAAAAATATGAATTGTATGGGAGAAATTTCAGTGACTTTCAGTCATATAAATCAAAAAGTTTAGTATACCATGGCTAATATTATTTACACCAGTAAGATCTGGTTTGACACTTTCTTGGGAAGCTTTAGTGTTTCTTTTATTGATCAAAAGAAATATTTAGTATTATATAAGAAATTGGGTTGCTTTTTTGTAATTAATTATAAAAGAGAGGTCAAGTTTCATAGAATTTTGAGACTGTTACTCTGATACTAAATCACATGTGTGTTTCACCAGCTATTGAAGTATCAAAGTTTGTAAAGTAGTAAATGATATTTCCTTCATATTAAGTATATATTTTTTTCTTAAACTTAGAAGAAAAACGCATCAAATGCTATCTAGAAAATTGTAACATCAAGACTAACAGAGTCATATTAAGGAGAGGTTGTGGTAGGTGTATTTAATCTCTACCTGAAATTCAAAGACATTAACATTCTTTAAGTTCTTGCTACCTTTATCTCTTTTCCCAAAACATTGTGTCAATATTTTCAAATTTCTCTTCTGAGTGGCATTTATTATTTTTATCTCATTAGCATTAATTATTGCTATATTTTATTTTTTAACAGCTTTTTTGAGGTGTAATTAATATACAAAACTGCATGTACTTAATGTATACAATTTGACGGGTTTGAATATATGTACACACCTCTGAAACCATCACCACAAGCAAGGTAGCAAACATATCTATAACTTCTAAAAGTTTCCTCCTGCCCCCCCACCGCTTTTTATGGTACGAACACTTAACTTGAGATCTACTCTCTTAAAAATTGTTTCTGTTTAAAGTGCAGTATTGTTGACTGTAGGCACTGTGTTGTACAGCAGATCTCTAGAACTTATTCCTCTTGTATAACTGAAACTTTATACCTGTTGAACAACCCTCCTCCCACCAGCCCCTGGTTACTATCATTCTTCTACCTTCTGCTTCTGTGACTTTGACTATTTGAAATGAGGATATTGAAGTGATAGCTGCACTCTCATGTTCACTGCAGCATTATTCACAATAGCCAAGATATACAAACAACCTAGATGTCCATCAGCAGGTGAATGGATAACAAAAACGTGGTATATACATACATTGGAGTATTATTCAGCCTAAGAAAAGAAGGGAATCTTGCTATATGTGATAACATGGGTAAACCAGGAGGATGTTATGGTAAGTGAAATAAGACAGTCAGAGAAAGACAAAAATTCTTGCTTTATTGGACAAGTATAGGGACTAGCACTATTCTGCTTTAAAATTAAAACCTGTGTTAAGTGTGCTGCTACCCTACATAACAGAAAACAAAAAAGAAATCTCCTCAGCATTAACAGTTCCTTCATTTTATGCAGAATCCTGTCCTCTCCCAGACCTTTAGATAGCTGGAGGACTGTTTCAATGATGTTTCCCCTTATTTCCCGTGACCATAGAAGCCCAAGTCAAATAAACTGTAAGAGGTGTTTCCTTTGCTCTATACCTTCCACTTTTCCTCAGCTACTCTTTTATCCAAACATGGATAAGAATTTACCCTCTTGAAAATGCTGCGTTGGATTATTGAGCATTCCCCTTCTCTTATAACCTAATTATTTATTCTTCCTCATGTAGGCCCAACCTACACAAATTATATTAGGAATATTCATAAACTTAATCTCAGAAAGAAATAGAAGTCTGATACCTTCCTCTCTAGGAGAACAATAGAATCATTGCTTTCCTTCTCTTCAGTTCCTTAGTTGGAAGAAAGTTGAGCCATATGGTCTCTACAGTGTCTTCACATCAAAAGTTTCATGAGAATTCTAAGCCAATGAGAAATTTTGGCAATAATCCATTTTTGAAGCATTTTAAAATTCTCCATACAGTATATAAATGAGAAACACATTTCCTTCCCCAGTAAACTCTTGTACACATACTAAAGACATATGTAAAACACATCAGCAAAATCTGGTGCAGTCAGGCTTAAAAAGCAATAATTTGAACAAGCAAAAATTTGAATAAGTTTGTGATTGATTTTGCAAAAATAAATAAATTTTATCCAGTGTTACTAATTATATATCGCACTCTTTAATTTTAGAATGTGAACCCAAGCCACTATTTCCACACTTAGGTTGTTTCTGAATTATTAAATTATATTATTATTAGATAAATTATATCCTCTGGGTTACTGGGGACCCAAGGGAAGCAATTATTTTGCTTAGAATTTGACTGGCAGAACTATGAAAATAATCAGTCTGCACATTCTTTAACTTTACAACCCCTTTTGGGTTTTTTCCACTTGTAATAATGGTAATTATTATTAATAATGCATATTGCATTAAAAGGAAAGAAAAGAAATAGAAGCTAACCTCAGTATAGTTATGTAATTTGAATGTTCAATTCAAGGGAAAATCATTTAGTCTCTACTTTGTGTAAGGCATGTGGCAGCCATAGTAGGGGATAAAAAGGGATATAGGCATTATTCCTGTTCTGAGTAAAACAATATTCAAGGAGGAATAATTATAAACAACATAGAGTAAGAAAGTGAATATTACAGGCACAAATAAACACTATGGATTCATAGAAATTCTTACTTTTTGATTGTTGAAGCTATTGTGGAGAAATTAACTTTCAAGTCCAAATTAAGAATAGAATTTGGCAATGTACTATTATAGGACAACTACATATATACCAAGGTATCCATCTATCTATCTATCTATCTATCTATCAATCTATCTGTCTAGACATGAAGGTATTAATAGATAGTGTGTCTTCAGGGAATTATGAGGGTACAAGAACTGAATAAGACACATAACCTAAGAGGTAAGTTAAGACCAAATAGTAGAGCATCTGGCATGGAATGCTATGTATTTCAGTCTTTAACTATTCATTAATAGATGTAGAGCAGGTCTTTAGCATAAACAAATTGGACCTCAGAACATTAACTCTGTCAGGATTATGAAAATTATTTCATTGAAAGAATTTCACTTGGGAAAGAAAAAAAAATGCAGACTTTGTGAGACCATCCACCCATTCAACATCTATGTCTCAATACCTAAATGATGGTAGAAAATAATAAAATATAGTGATAAGATTTTTTTAATTCCTGGAAACTAAGCTCAAATAAACATTCAGAATCACCTGATTATTCAAGGATACTAGCCTAGTATATTTGACTTACTACTTGTGAGAAACAATAATAAAAACTGCTAACATTTGTTGAGTACTTTACATTGTGCTTACTTTGGGTTCTACATCATGCCTTGACCTAGGTATATCTAATCTCCACAGCAAACCCATGGCATATGTACTATTTTTAGAACCATTTTACAGATGGAAAAACTAAGTCATGTTAGCAGTACAGAAAGTGACGTAGTTTCAGTCCATGCTCTGAACTGCTATGCCATACTCCCTCTACACCACTTTTTTTTCATAATATTAAGGAAGTTTATCTGCTCTCATTAAAACTCAGTTTCTTCACTTATGTCCAGATTCCACTTTGGAAATCTTCTTAAGAGCTGTGTCAATTACATGGTCTTCTCTTTTGCTTTATCAACCAATCTCTGCTCTTCCCACCTTTACCCTTATTTCTTATGTGGAATTCATTCTTAAAATGCCATGTCCTCTGGCAATAGAAACTACCTTTATTCTTCACCCCACTCCTCACCCTGCTTGCTCCTTTACAATTCCCTCCTCCACTATGGTAGTATATTAGTCCCGCAAAGATGTCTATATCCTACTTCCTTGAACCTGTGACTATGTTATGTTACAAGGAAAATGTAAATTAAGGGAACTAATCACCTAGCCTTTTTTATTAGGCTGGAAGTTTTAAGATTTCAAGCCCGGGAGGCAGCATCTCAGGTAACCCTGAGAGAACTGCTACAAGTCGACAAGGAGGGGAGCTGGGACATTTAGGAGTTTTGCAACAAAGGGCAGGTAGTCTGAAAGTCAAAAGATTATTGTGAATTAGAGAAAACCAGATATCTCAAGTTAAGGAATTTAGCGCTTCTCTATGTATGGGAAGATGCAAGAGTCTGGGCTCACAGAAATCATTCCTTTGATATACACAACAGCTATCTGGGGCCAGTATCCTGTTTTCACATCCTGAATTTTCTCAGAGTTCACCTTAGGGATTGGATGCAGTCTTATGACTGCTAGATGGCAGGTATTCTTTTTCTTTTCCTTCCTGAGTTCCCTCAGGTCTCAACAGCTCACCATTGGTGGTGGCTGCAATTGCTGATAATTGTGACTTCCTTTGTTTACTGATATGGCAGGAAATATTCCATTTGTCCGATGGAATATATCACCTGACCTTAAAATAAAGAGATTATCATAGACTTTCAGGCAGACCCAGTGTAATCACAGGGTCATTAAAAGTGAAAGAGGACAGTCGAGAGTCAGAGGGAAATGTGACTATGGAAGACATACCAGAGAGATGTAATGTTGCTGGCTTTGAAAACAGAGAAAGGGGGCCAAGAGCTAAGGAATGTGGGCACTGAAATTGATTTTCCTTTAGAGCCTCCAGAAAGAACGCATCAGTGCCAACACCTTGATTTTAAGCCAGTGAGTCCTACGTCAGACTTTTATACTATAGAACTGTAGGAAAATGAAATTGTGGTATGTTAATACACTACATTTGTGGTAATTTGTTAAAGTAGCAATAGGAAATTAATACAGTCCCTCACATAGGCTTACCTTCTAACTGAGGAATTTGTCTTAAATTCCTGTGTTCTAAATAAGTTCTGTGTCATAATTTTATAAAAAGCATCAGTTTATTAAATGCATGTTAGTAAGATTTACCTAATATCATGAATATGTCCATTTCTCAATACCAGCCCTTCCAAGCCTACACACCAGTTCATGTCTTCTTCATAATTGAAGTATGCCTTTTTTTAAATTTCATATTATTATGTCTACTTTCAGGACCTACTTTAACATTTTCTTTTCTAAATTTTAATTGCCAAGTAAGATTTTATACATTCCTAGACAATTTTCCAACATTTTAGTTTTTTTCACCTTATTTACTTTCTAATATACATTTGTTCTGCCAGTTCAACTTAAATCTGCCAGTTAGAATTAAATACTTTATAGAACTAGGTCAGTGCCCTGATATTCTGTTTAATGCCTCATTAAGGCTTAGAGAAAAAGAAAAAGATTGTCAAAACAAATAACAGCACCAAAATCTTGAGGAAGAATGAATACATAATTTGACATTTCTGTGAGGTTTTGACCGAGAGATTTAGCTTCAATAATTTTTAAAAGAAACCATGTTAATAAAACACTTTAATCTTACAAATGTAGTGGAGTTAAAGAAACATATAACAAAATCTTGGAGGTAGACTTTCATTTAGAATTAATTTAGGGAAATTAAAACCTTCCATAATACTGAACCTTTTTCTCAAATCATTTTTGGAACTTTCAAACACAAATGGAAATGAAAAAGTCAGGCTAGGGGCAAGATACAGCAATCAGGAACTTTTTTTAAAAAATTTTATCTGTTTCTAATGCAATGCTTGGAACTGTATAATTTTCTCCTGTCATCTCTGAATTGGGTTCTTGTCTAGGAAATGTATCTATCTATATCCATATCTATCTCTGTCAGTCTATATCTATATCTATGTGTATCTGTATATATTACTCATGTTTTCATTAGGCTGTGTAGGATGATAACTGTATCAAAATAAATGTTTTTAAAATGAAATTCAGAGGAAAACTAGTTTTATGAGAAAAGGGTTTTAACTTAAAACACTATTCACTGGCTTTTATAAATTTGACAGAACAAAGCCCATTTAATTATTTACAATATTCTTAGTGGGGATGGTCTCAAACATTTACGTGTGTTGTTCTGTCCCTTGAATCCATTTAAAAATTACTGTTTCAGTTTAGTCAAGTACACAGCTTTGGAAACAATGCCTTATGGGACAAATCTAGCCCTTTACCTGTTTTTGTTTGTTTAAAAAAAGTTTTATTGGAAAATGGTCAACTCATTTTGTTACATACTATCTCTGGCTGCTTTCATGTCACAATGGCAGAGGTAAGTAGTTGTGAGAGACTCCATTGCCCACAAAGATTAAAGCATTTATGATGTGGCCCTTTACACAAAAAGTTAAATGTGGGTTCAAATTCAGGAATTACTTATGCATCATGCAAGTTCTATTAGGTTACCTAAATTTTCTAATGGCAGACACAGTTTCTTGAATTTGGTAGGCATTCAGTAAGTATTTGTTGAATACATAATGGTTCTAAATCTTCTCACCAGTAAAATATGAGAACTATTTACTCATACCAGTAAAATATGAGAACTATTTACTGTTTCCCATGCAAATGAAATAATATGTAAACTATATAGAAATATACCAGGGTTATAGTAGGTTTTTAATAAACAATGGTTTCCCTTAATTAACTTTCTCTGTTGAATTTTGGTATAGGCATAGCTCTTATCCAAAGAGCAACAGTAGTACTCAGAACCTAAAAAAAAATTAGGTACCTCAAGATCCTGACTCAGAAGCTAAGATAATATCAATATCATCTTATTCCTATCTGAAATTCTATTTTGTGAATGATTATGGACATAAGAAATGAGCAACTGAAGATGAACATTGGTTCTATCTTTGAATGTTTGAATCTTCTCTATTTAATATATTTAATGCATCATGACAAATTCTTTGTCACTTTGGATATTGTGAGCCTAGCATTTGACAAGAGAATCAAAAGTCTTTGAGCTGTGTCTTATCAAATGGAAACTGAGCATGATGTAATTATAAAAAAGCAGCAACAAGACAAATAAATTAAAACAATTATCCCTTAAGCCTAGTGTCTTTGTAGAGTAGAATGAACCAGCCATTGGTTCTGAGTTGTTTTTTCCTCTCTATTTCTTTCTCTTTATCTGTAAAATGAGAATAATGGAATGGACATGTGCTAACATTCTTCAGAGAAATCAGGGGAGATATTTAGGGTACTATATAAGCAGAGAGAAGTGTCTAGGTACTCCAGTGGGGCAAAATATCTGAGGTAGACAGGAGTGGAAAGAGCTGCTGAGCTTATTTTAAACAAAATTTAAGGGTGTTTAGATTGTCAAGGCAGAAAAAAGAAAATTAGTCAGTCATTCTAAAAGTAAGTACTAAAGTGAGAAATCAGAGGTAAAGCCAAGGTTTGCATAAATCCAGTTATATTTGAATAATTATTGACAACAGAACTGATACGTCTGCAACTGGTCTTATCAAATTTGAGTATGCATGTGATGAGTTGGTTTAACATTTATGATTGGACTTCCTCTTCCAGGCAAGATAGAACAACAAGGATTAAATTTATCCACCCCCAAACACTTAAACAACCAAAACACACATACACAATATTTGAAACAATGGTCTTCAACACACTGGGCATCAGGCAATAAGGGACAATAATATGCGAGAAATGAGATGAGTCCTATGACTGCTCTAGTTGACTGCCTTGAGAGTATTTACAGGTTTTGGTGTTGTGAGAGGGAATTCATGTAGAGCCAAGCAGACTCCTAAACTGATAGAACTGAAAATCTGGGGAAGCAAAGCCATGTAGAGTTTGAAGAATAGAAAACTACAGAAGAGAGAGCTACACAGAGAACTCCAAATATGATAATATTAGAAGATGTCCGCAACGGGAGAGGCCACAACAGTGAGAGGCCTGTGTACCTCAAAAAAAAAGAAAAAAGAAAAAAGAAAAGGTTGAAGGTAAAAGATAATTGGTATGACCCTTTCTCTTTATGGTATATTTTTATATGGGATGGAACTCTTTCTTCAGGGAGGAAAGTTCATGATTACAGAGCACTAGTTGCTTGGCATGTAGTGTATGATAAGTAAATATAGTTGAAATAAATTAAATGCCAACAACGTGTCTACAATACAGTCCAGGGATCTGACCTCCCCTGATCTCATTGAGATAAACGAATGTTCCAGTGTTTAATTCAATTCAATTAATAATTATTAAACATGATTTATGCCTTATCTTAACACCTTAGAACAGCACTGCTATATGACAATCAAAGCTGTGCTTGTTATCTTTATGGTACACTACTTTATCTGTAATCAGTACTGTGCCTTGTTGAATGCCCTCAACCTAAACGACCTGGTCAGGTTATGGTAATTTGACTGTGTTCCTCATACCTCTTAGACAACTGCAGCTAATAACACTTTCAGCTGAACTATCCCTCAGTCATGAAATTAGGGAAACATTAATTGGGAAATCATCATTCATTAATGAATTTTTTTTTCACCTTGAAAGTTAACATGCAAATTACGGCAGAAACCATTATCTCAGAGAAGCTGAATTCAAACTGGAGACAGATTTATAAATAATTATGTGTGAAAAAATGTTTCAGGTGCTTTGATAGTTCTGGGTCAAAATGGAGAGACATAAGGAAGTGGTGGTTACTATTTCTTGCGTTATGATCAGAAAAATACTTAAAATTGAGATGAGATTTGGGCTGAGATTTTAAGAATCACCTTTCTTTGCTAGGAAAAATAAATCACAGAAAATGGTCATTTTAGAAAGATAAATGACTATACACAAGCAGGATAGCAACTGAATTAATTGCATAGTGAATGGAGACTCAGCCAAAGATGAGGCTAGAGAGGTATCTAAGAGTCAGATTATAAAAGAGGCACATTGCGTAGGGGTTTAAACCAGACACTTCAGATGATACTGAGCCTTATGGCCCTAATGGATTACTTGCTTTATCTAAATTGTTCTTTCATTGCTATAATTACCCAAAGTTTATTCTGAAATATAACAACTTCCCTTCTATGCTTTGTATGGACGTATTATCTAAACCACTTAGTAAAAGCTCTTCACGTCTTAAATTCTGCTAAAACATTATATTGACACACAGCATCAGTTTTTGCAAATTCCCTAAACTTATTTAATTACTCCTGTGGTTTAGGTCACATGGAACAAGTTGTAGTATAATCCAGGAAGACACCTCTCCCACAGTTCCCTCATTTGTCCTCCTCATCTCAGTATCAATAAGGTCCTTCAAATTTCAGGGGACCAGGGGTTACATGAATTTTAGAATTAACATATGATAACAGTAAATTATACTTAACAAAACTATTAATATTAATCACTGTGCATTGAGGGCTAGCTCTGTGATAGACATAAAGTGAAGTGTTTGTATATCTGTTCCTTTAATTCTCACACTAACCAATGAGATTGCCATTTCACTGATGAGCAAACTGAAGCTTCAAATGGTTGAGATCAAGCAGATAGAGACTGGAGTGCAGCTCTGTCAGATTCTAAATAATGTAAGAAAACATAAGGTTAATGAAATAACTGATACCTTACTAAACCAATATAGCACATGTATTCTCAGGATATAATTTAGACCCTGAAAAGAATGTAATATGCCCAATTACTATTAACATTAGAATGAGAAAAGCAATTTCATTGTTAAATATTCTATTACTCAGTTAAAATTTTATCTACACGGATTTTTAAAACAAAGTCCATAAAGAACATAATTTGAATTCAAATGTTAAGTGCTTCTGATTCTAGTGGAAGCATTGGAAGTTGTTTGGAATTCTTGAACGACTATCTATAAATTGGACATTTACATAAAAAAGAAGTTTTATTTCTGAAGGCATATAATTTTGAATCTGCAGAGTGTATATGTGCTTGTTTTCATATAATGAGTCAAATTGGAATGCTGTTGACCTGTAAGAATAGGATCTGTCATCTTCAAGGCTGAAATGTAACCCAGGTACAAACTATTTAATTGAAAAACAAAATAGTAACAGTGTGTTGCTTCTTTTATATGCTTCAGATGGAGTAAACTGTCAAAGAGTAACGAAAGGCTTTAGCAATTCAACTTCTAATGACTTTAATAATAGATGCAAGGCTAAAACCCCATGCAGCATCATGAAAATTTTTCCCACGTGTCCTTTAATCATATGTGCTAACTTTACAGACAAAGCCAGATTGTTCTAGCTGTCACCATAACATATCAAATATAAATGTGACTGCATATGGCACACTGTGTGCTGATTTTCTAAGAGCATTCAAGCATACCACCAGTTTCCTTCTTGACTTTCTTTAACATTAACAATGAACCTTAAACCAAGATGATGATGGATAGAACACAAAATTAAATTGTAATCTTATTCTCACTTCAAGAAAAAAAAAGGAATCGTATATTTTTCTGTATATAAGCTAATAATGAATAGAATTATTAAAACATCATTAGCATGTTTGTCTTTGATCAGAAAGTCACCAATGAACTGATAACATGCAAAACCAAAACCTTTTAATAGGAAATAATTTAGTGGGTGTATTAAGAGTACCAGAACAAATACTGAGATAGTTGGATCTCGAAAGTATACTTATTCTAAATGAAAAATACAAGTTTGCTTTAAAATATCAAATTGAATGCTTAACCCTGAAATGCATTTCCTTTATACCTAGAGATCACTTATAATTATCACTTTCACCCTAAATCATTTCATTACTTTGAATTTATTCTTAGAGTAAGCCTGCAGTTCAGGCAGGAAATTTATTATTTTAGTATTATTTCAGAGATTGACTCCCAGAAGTTGAAGCTACTCAGTGTGCTTTGACAATCATGTTTGCAGAAATTGAAAAGTATGCATCTACCTATGGAAATATACTAAATGGATAAAGCAATTATATCAAAGGCCTTAATTCTTTATCCTTTCCTACATCCATGTCATTTGTCATGTAACTTTGCCTTTCTCCTTGTTTTCATGTTCCACTGCCTTTACCATGAGAACATTCCAGTGATAGCCTGTTAAATGAGGTAAATGAGGGAGACAAATCTACCCAGTCTTCCAACATGAGGCCAATCTGTAGCTGGTCATCAGACATATGAGTAAGTCTAGATTAGCCCAGACTAAACTGTCAAACTACAAACTTGTGAACTAAATGAATACGTATTGATTTGAGGCACTGAGCTTTGCAATGATTTACTGATCATAATTGTAGCAATAGATCATTGACTCACATCACTTTCTTTTGAGTTTAGTTTTGAACTTATGCTTAAAACATATCACTAAATGGAGCTGTACCTAATTTAAAGATTTAAAATTTCAAGTTTTATATTTTTCCACATTCTTGTACTTGAAGAATATTTATTAACTTTAAGTAACGTGGTTTTATCACCAGATAGTTGCTCAATCACAGGAGACCCGGTCCGTTTAACTAGAATGCCATCTCTGCACACTGGCATGGGAAATAGAATACTGTTCCATCCATATCTTCTTACTCAATCCATAGAAAGATTAGATCATTTTCTGAGTAAACTCCTATTTCCAGACCAGTTCATGATTCTTCTAATTTAATCATTGTTTAATGGGTAAAATTTCAGTCACATTGAATTTAAAAGTTCATGATTCTTCTAATTTAATCATTGTTTAATGGGTAAAATTTCAGTCACATTGAATTTAAAAGTTTTGGAGCTTGATAAATTGCCACTGAGATCTGCAAGAACCACTAAACCCTTGTAAAGTAGAAATTTCTGGAGTAGCTTCTGTTCTCATTGTGCTTAATGAACATGGGTGTTCCAAAAATGCATGATCTTTTTACCTACAACAAATACAGTTCTGCAAACTATGGTCTGCAGGCCAAATCCTACTTGCCACTTTTTTTTTTATCAAGTTTCATAGAATACAGTTATGCTGATTCATTTACATATTGTCTGTGGCTGTATTCATGCTACAATGACAGAGTTGACTAGCAAAGGCAGAGAATGCCCCTTAAAGGCTAAAATATTTACTATTTAACCTTTATAGAAAAAGTTTGCTGTCTCCTGGCCTATAACATCAAGTATGTCTTCAGTTTATCTTTTGTTTAATTTTGAATGTTAATCAGTCATGCATTTATCCTATTTTTCATTGATTTCAGCAAGTCCATTCATTATTTCCATGTATTTTGGCAAAAAATTTTACATTAAATATTTATATATTTTTATGTAAATAAAGAACAGAATCAAATGAGTAGATGACAGATAAATAAAGGTATTGTCTGCCCTTCAAAAAGTAGCCTAAATCCAAGTGATTCATTTGATTATTCGAAGTTCTTTATAGCTTAGCTCTGTCACTATACTGCACTTAATTCATCACTACATTATCCTTTTACCCTTTACTATTTTTTTAAAATATTTATTTATTTGGCTGTGTCGGGTCTTTGTTGCGGCATGTGGGCTTCTCTCTAGTTGTGGCATGCAGGTTTTCTTTTCTCTAGTTGTGGCACAGGCTCCAGGCTCTGTAGTTTGCGGCACATGGGCTCTCTTGTTGAGGCTCACGAGCTCAGTTGTGGCGCGTGGGCTTTGTTGCCCTGCCACACACGGGATCTTAGTTCCCCAACCAGGGATCGAACCCACATCCCCTGCATTGGAAGGGGGATTCTTTACCACTGAACCACCAGGGAAGTCCGTACCCTACTATTCTTTAAAATCATGCCCCACAGAGGAAAATATTCTGTTCATCTTCCACTATTCTCATTGTCTTTTACTTTCCATTTTGAAATGTATTATTTCCTTAGAAAAATAAAAGAACAGACATTTACAGGCATCATTGTTCTTGCTAATTTTATTAACATGATTTTTTCAAACCTTCATATGCCATTTGTATGCTGACCTTTAAGATAATTATACAGTTATGTCTACTTCTGATGTCATATTTCAAATCAGACATTTTCAAGCAAAAACTGATTTTATAAGCAAGATATAAGTACTTAAGCCAATTGTAATCTTTTCATATATTTTACATTTTCTAAGAAATGAGCAAATTGCTGGTTTCAGAGTGTTTAATAAGCGTTTTTTGAATAAATAAATGGTCAAAGAGTTCAAATTAAAGAGTTCAAGATGCTCAATGAGTCTGGTTTCAAATAAACAATAGCATTGAATAGTAGAAAATAAGGAATGCAAGGCCAAATATGATTGTTTGAAACTGAAAATTGTGGAACTAGAAGAACATATTCATAGAACTAGCTGTAAAACAATATAAAAATAGTTGATCTTAGAAAAAGGAATTGATATGTTTAATAAACATATATCAAGTGTTCAAAATGAAAAAAATCTGATTTATAAAATAATTGTATGTATGTCTCAGTAAATGTGGAAATATAACTATAGGCTCTATGTCTGACATCATCACAAACAATCTATACAATCTGGAGAGTGGCTATGCCTAATTTTTTCAATTATTTGATCAGTAAGTAGAATATCTACAAATAGTAAAAGGAGTTTCCTGAAGTCATTGAAAGAATTATGAAAAAAATATGAGATGTAATTTTGAATACAAGTGAAGATTTAGTTTATAATTTATAAATGTAACCATCATTTCCTAACCATTTTATAAAAAACTATCAGCTTTCTGCCACTCAGATATTAATATTTTCATCTACTCTTGATTAACAGGGACAACAACACTGTGACCCAATCTCTGTATGTTATACTAAGTGACCTGAGACTGGAAAGAATTTATACAGAGATTAAATTTAAAACACTTAAACCATTTTGGGGTTTTTAAAGGTGAAAAAGGTTGAATTTTTATTGCTAATCATGTCACAAGGTTTAGTAGAACACTCCTTTAAAAAACTGAAATTCTGAATGTTTTATTCCATCTTATCAGAACCTTTTGAATATAAAAACGTGATATTTAAATACCATGGGGAAAAATATAGTTTTCTGATCTTTGCAAGGTGAGGCTAAAATTACTCTAAGAACAGTCTCTCTTGGGACATCTATCTCCTTAAATAACCCTTTGACAGTATGCTACTTAAAATCAGAATTAATTTCATATTTTCCAGTTAGATATCAAATAAAAATTGCTAAAGCACTAAAATTGCATTATTTGGTTTTAGATTTTGGTGAAATATTTCAACTGAAATTTCTCATACTCTTATTTATAAATCTTCTAAAATCAGAAAAACTTTGACTAATTATTGAAAAGGGAGTGTTGTAAAATACCAGTCTGAAATAGAAGATCATTTGAAAAAGGCAAAGCTTAATTACTTTCTAGAATGAGAAATATTTAATAAAGAATAAGAAAATAATAAAATGTGAAATGAAAGAGCTATTCATTTTTGTGCATTTGTTAGCATTTATAAATGCTATGGCACATGTCCAAAAATGATTTTCTGATATTACAATAACTTAGGACAGTGCTAGCAAATAATAGTTACTAGAACAAAGTTTATTAAATGATTGATTTAATTTACTAAGCCTTTGTGTGCACCCTCACAATGAAAAAAAAAAGAGTGAAGGCAAAAAGGAAGCTATTACTGAGAGAGCTGGCATTTTGGAGAGGCTTAAGCTTGTCAACTGGAAAATTTCAGCATCATGAAGAGGATGGAAGATGAAATACTGTGAAATTTGATCTTGTTGGGTGTAGGGAATGCAGACAGAGATAAACTTGGGGTAAAGTTTTAGCTCAGCAGGACACAAGGCTGAGCAGTAAGTGTCTGAAGACACTTGGAGGTGCTGAAAGAAAACTGCATGAAAAGAAAGAAAAGAACTAGATAAAGGTGGTGAGTAAAAATGAAGATATAATACTTGGCTATCTCAAAAGTGAGCTTCATGTATGGCAGGTGAATTTATAAATTAAATTCTGAAAAATTTAAAACCTAATGTTTAAGAGAGGGAAATTGATTTCTACCTTCCCACTTCCAACCTACAAAACTATGTTTTATTTTCTTTGGGGGATTAGTGCTTCTGGAAATAAAGTAAACATATCAGTCATTGGTAAATTCAACATCTTTAAAGGTCCTGTGAAATCAAAGAGTAACCAAATAAATCAACTTACTCTGTTTTCAACTTAAAAATGAATTTTTATACAGACGTATCATCTGTTGTCTGGGTTGATTTGCAGAATGCCCACCACCTCCCAGAAGAGGTGGTGGGCATTCTGCAAATGATCTATGTTTAATTCAAATTGGAGAGGTGCTTATAGATCTCATTTCCTAAAGATTTTATTTTGGTAGTGAAATAACAAATAGAAAAACTTTATATATATTGAGGGAAAACCACATGATTAGGTCAAAATATGTTATAGAGTTGGAATCATAGTTGACTTATTTTTACTATCTTTGTTATACTGTGTTTCTGTAGAACAATCTTTATTTTTAAGTAATTCTTGATACAGAGATCTATAAAATTATAAAATAGAGGGTCTTTAGAGAGCACTTACTGCACTTCACACAGGAAGGAATTTAAACCAAGACAAGAGCAAAAGTGGGAACAGAAAGGTACTAGAATCTAGGTATATCTTTTTTTTTTTTAGGACTAATCAAGTTTTATTTATTTACTTATTTGTTTTCTAGGTATATCTTAAGTTGAATTGTTTTTGTTTGTTTACTATAACAATGTTATTGGTTGAAATGTGTCCTACAAAAAAAAAAAAAAAAAGACAAGTTGAAGTCCTAACTCCCAGTACCTATAAATTATTTTATTTGGAAAGAGGGTCTTTGCAGATATATTCAAGTAAACATGAGTTAATTAGCATAGGCTCTAATCCAGTACGACCGGTGTCCTGATAAGAAGAGGGAAGTTTGAACACAGGGAGATGGCAATAGGTTTCTACGTTTCATAGGTACACAAATGGAGAGAAATTTTGCCTCAGGATTAAGTATACTTAGAGTCTCACCCATACTTGAATTATGTGACTTACTATATGATATTTGGGATATTTTGCTTTTGAGTTAATTATTCTTAGATAAGATTTTCAAAGTGATTGATGCTGGAATGGGTTAATAAGACTTTGGGGATGTTGGGATAGAATGTATTTTACATGTGAGAAGTACATGATTTAATTATTGCCCATTTGTTTTCACTTTATTTTTTAATTTTCTAAATGTACTTATTACTAATTGATCTGACTTAAATGTGTTCAGTGATATAAGATACCTGATTCCTTTATGTTGAAATTATTTCTTCTACAGTCTTTCGTTCTTATATTCAAAACTGTACTACTTGCTATCTGGATTTTCTGGAGAGCTGTTGTTCTGGGATTTCACCTTATCCACATTTTGGGATTCCTTATCATTGGATCCTCATTTTAGGGATTCCATGTCTTCCTCACATTTACTCTCTTGTTCTGGTAGGGTGTACCTTCTTCTAGTAGCTTCCAGAGAAAGGGAGGATGGCACGTGAATCAGCCAAACTGATCAGAGAAGCCAAACTACTATTGATTTTTATCAAAGATTTTTTGTAGGGCTCAAACCTTCCACAACTGTAGGAAATGGCAGAGCACTTACTGCAAGCTGGTGTTTCTGCATCTAGTATTGAGCCTGAAGTCATTATAGGTCAGCTGGATTGGCAACTGGGAAGGAAAGCTGAATGTGCAGAAGAACAGATATAAACTAGAACCTAAGATGACAACTGGAACATGCAAGGACATACTAAAATTGTCTTCCATCACCTCCTACCTTGATGCTGTGAATGGTTAGCAGAAGAAAAATTTTTTTCCATTACCATGGAGATACACATGCACTTGGCCTTCCAAATCTAATGCAGAATGTCTCTTCTGGCTAATACTAACCTGAAGCCATAAGGAAGAGGAAATTCTGGAAATACTTAGTTGGATTTCTAGTGTAAGTGGAAACAAATATGTATGCTCACATCTACAATATAATCCTTAACCTTCAGGATGCTCTTTGTATGGATTTATTATTTGTCAGAGCTTTTATCAGCTGATACCAGTTTACTAGAATATGGACAGGACACACTTCTGTAGTAAGAGAGCATTAACAAAGGATTTAGAGGCAACATGTGAAGGATTTTGCTTCCATCTAAAGGTCTTCTGCTTTCACATGAGGGCAAATTGTACCCTCTAGGTCTGATTGTCCTTCATGGATGCCAATTTAAATTATTCTTACATTTTTATCATTTAAGTCATTTTGTGAGGGCTCTTTGGCTTAAAAATATAATAGTTATTAATTCTGAATAAATGTTTCATGGAATATGAATTTGAAGTTAATAGAGTAAGGCAATACTTGAAATTTCAGAACTATAACAAACCAGTGCTTATCAGAATCTATTGCTCTGTCTAAAGTTTCAGTTTAATGAGCATACTAACATTTCAGCATCCATTACACATTGAAGAAAATTTTTCAATAATTAAGGATAATTGGCAATAGAAATAAAATGAGCAGATGAAAATGACTCTGCATTAGACTTTGGCAGCCTGCTCTTTCAGCATGTGCTGGAAAAAGAGAAGGGAGGATGAGGATTGTAAGTAGCAATCCAAACTGGTCAACTATGTCCTTATTATTCTGCACTTTTTTCCCCACATCATATACTTCAGCTTCCCTTTTAAAATTAATTTATAAGGTTTCCTCAGATTGCCCACAAAACAGTATTCTGGGGTTAAATACCAGTCAAATTATGACTATATTTAATGATTATGCAGTGTCATTGTCTAAGTGTCAATTAGCTTCAATTTGTAATGTCATTTAAACAGTCAAGTCATTTTGAACAACCTATCTAATACAGAATACCTTTTTTTTTTTATATTTTACTATCTTTAAACCTAACATGATTTCATTGGGGATATTTTTGTTAAAAATAATTTTTGAAAATAGCATATTTGGGGCTTTATTTTATATTGGTGCCTATAGGAAAGAGGAATATCTTTTATGTCATTAAGAAAATGCTAAAAAGCTAAATTATAGTCTACCCAGCTTCATTTAATACCAGATTAGATGCTTGTGTATATTAGATTTATTTCTGGATGTACTATATCATTTTCATTAAAAATATTTGGGCACTGAAATTAAAATAGCATCTTTAGCATTATTTTCCAAATGTTCATGAAAATACTTCTAAATACAAAGCACATACAGACTCATATACACACGTAGACAGGCATACAAAGGTATATATGCTTGCACATGTATATACAAAACTGTACTCACGTATGTGGAAGTTCTCACATACAAACAAGCACACATGTAATAAAATGAACATTAATAACACTACCACTGCCAAAAGCTAAGCCTGAAGGAAATTATTATTTGAATTTGGGAGGAATTATATCAACTGTAAACCCAAAGGATTAAAAGAAAATGACCAATAATGCATTTGGAGGGTAGGAAATTGTCCCTCATACTTTTGAAACTTGCTGTTAAATCTCCTCCTATTATAATTATATACCAGTAAATCTCTTAACATCAAAATTACTTGGAAGTATTTGTTAAAATTCAGGTTCACGAACATTATAGAGATCTTCTGAATCTTATGTGTTGTGTGGCGTCAAGATATACATCTTTAATAGAGACACAAGCTGCTTCAGTTGCACCCTAAGGTTTACAGATCATTGCAGGACAATATTGGGTCTGTGTTTTTATGACAACATAGTACCACTCTCCATCATCTCCAGTTTAAAAAAATATTCGTAGACTATGACTCTGAAGAAACAATAGTGAAGGAAGAAGAGAGGATGGCAGGGGACACTTGTCATTCTGTGATATGCAGTTCTTTAATGAAGTGTTCTGTAGATAGTTTAAGTGTATTGGAGAAATAGAGGGAAAACAAAATGAGCACTGTGTGGTTGAGCTTTCAGTTTTATATACTTTCTAGTCATGGAATATCTGAGAGACAGGCCAAGGAGCTAAGAGACTTCTAGATCATTGCAGTAGTGCTGTATTAAGGGAAATAATGGGACTTGGACCTATACCTATAAAATCATTCATCATATTTAGAGATGAGGGGAAATTAGATGAACAGAGAACAGAGTCAAACCAAACCAAACCAAACAAAGCAAAACTCAGCATCTCCTAGTCCATGCATTCATATAACAAGTATTCCCTGAGTTTTTGTTTGTTTGGGGTTTTTTTGGTTATTTTGTTTTGGTTTTGTTTTGTTTTGTTTTATTATACCAGGCACTGAAGATACTACAAGCAAAAATTCACACTTCCATGAATCTTACATTTTAGTGAAGAGAAACATAGGAAACATGAAATATGTAAACACAGAAAGTGATGTGTTATGATAAAAGAATAAAGCAGGAAAGGGTAGGCAGGAGTGTAGGGGGAGAGATATTATTTTAAATAGAGAAGTCATGGATGATATCAATGAGAAAGTGACATTGAGCATGGACCTGACATGGTGAGGGTACAACCATGGGCATTTCTTAAGGAGGAACATATGCAATTGAGAAAAGAGCAAACTCAAAGTTTTGAAGTGGGAGCTTATTTAACTTGACTATAAAAGCAAGGAAGCCAACGTGGCTGATGTGAGAAAAAAAGGGGTTAAGAACATTCATTCAGTGAGGTGGGGGGTTGAGGAGCAGGAATTTGGAGTACATTTTTGACTATGGTAATATCTACATATGAGTCAGATGGCAAACTCTAAGAGGAATTTGAGTGGAAGGATGACATGATCTGGCTAATCCTTTAAAAAGGAGACTTTTGTTGCTATTTTGTTAATACTTGTAAATGGAAAAAGATGGAAGCAGGGGGATAGGAGGATTAGGAGGATATTAAAGTGATTCAAGAGAAAGATTGTAGTAGCCTAGACAAAGTCCTGATAGTTACAGAAATGAGATGAAGAGATTTGATTCAAGATACATTTAAAAAGTATTGCATCCCACTCCATCCCAATATGATTTAATGAAAAGGGCACCTCACTTCTGTGGTTTTCTTCCCCAGAACCTATTACTCCAGTCTAACCATGAGAAAACAAACCCAATCATAAACCCAAATTGAGGGACATTTTGTAAAATAACTGACTAGTTGACCTCAGAGTTTGTGGAAAAAAAACAAAGAAAGACTGAGAACATTTCGCAGACCTGAGAAAATTAAGGAAAAGTGACGACTAAATGCAATGTGAGATCTTGAATTGCATCCTGGGAGAAAAAAAATGGCATTAGTGCAAGATCTGGTATAATCCATTTAAAGTCCGTGGCTTAGTTGATAGTATTGTTCTAATGATGATTTTTTGTTTTGTTAAATGTACCATGATAATTCGGGAAAATAAGTGAAGGGGTATACAAGAACTCTCTCAACTATCTTTGCAACTTTTATGTAAATCTAAAATTATTCTAAGTTTTAAAAAGTATTTAAGTAATGCCAACAGGATTCATCAAAGAATTTGCTGTATGATATCGTATATAAAGAAACAAAAAAAATAACATTAAGGATTACTCCAATAATTTTAGCCTGAGTAGTTGTAGAACACATCTCCTTTCACTTTATTAAAAGGATTTTTCTTTTCCAGATACTGTCGTAGATTTTTCAAAGCATAAAACTGGAGTCCGAGAAGAGAAGACAGGAACATAAAAGTTGGGAGAACAAAGGAAGAAATATGTAGGTAGATAGAGAGAGAAAGAGAAAAAGATATTTGGGGGATTAAAAATGAGAGACACAGAATCAGAGAAAGGACAGTTATGGATAATAGAAAAGGAAAGATTAATAAAAATTTTATTGAAATTTATGGATTATATCAGTTTTAATGTTTATCAGGAAAAAAGTATATGTTGGAATTTAATTTATTTATTTATTTTTGGCCTGGACTATATTTCTTCAAAAGGACTTCACTACTGAGATTGGACAATTTGGTTCCAATATCCATAAAGGTTACATCTGATTTTTGTTTGTTTGTTTTTTAATCTTTACATTTTCAAGGAAAATAAGAGAAAAACTATGGTGCACTGAATCTAATAGTACAGAATTAGATAACTGCAGAATCATCCTGAAAAACCAGAAAAAGAGCATGCTTTTTACAGTTAATCACTGCAGAAAAGAAATTTAGAAAACTAGCATCATAAATCTAAAAACAAATGGATAGGGAAATGTATGCCGAAAATTCAAATAAGGTGATGTGATAGCAGGTGATTGTTTAGCTATAGAGATTGCTCTTGTTTGATTACATAGAGTTTTGGCAGAAAAATATATTCTCTGGGTGATGTGTCAAAAAACAACAAGCCATGTAATAATCAAGGGATGAACATATCAAATAAAGAGAAAAACTAGTATAAACCCTTAGGGCTGTAGCTAGCTGGGTGTATGTAAGAAGGGAATAAAGGTCAACATGACTACAGCACTGAAGGCAATGTGCAGAAGAATATGTGATGGAGTCACATAGGAAAGGAGGTTCCACTCTGGTTGTTGACCCTTAAAAAAAGAAGGTTGAGTTTTTAAAGTGGGAG
This sequence comes from Orcinus orca, assembly GCF_937001465.1. Taxonomy (NCBI): domain Eukaryota; kingdom Metazoa; phylum Chordata; class Mammalia; order Artiodactyla; family Delphinidae; genus Orcinus; species Orcinus orca. Next base: position 44,579,650 of record NC_064573.1, read on the forward strand.
CAAGGAAGGAAGGAGACAACTAAAAAAAAGAATGGCAAGAGGCTAACATTTCATATATATATATATATATATATATGTATATATATGTATGCTTTGAAAGGAGGTAAGAGTAGGATTACTATTATCAAAAATTGAATGTCATGTACTAGCAGAAACTGTGTTCATCAGATGTTTAATGTGCTCCTTTCTATTTATGAGCTTCTTGTGTAATGAAGTTGGGGTGATGTAAGTGGTTTCAGACAAATTCCTCTGAACAGAAGTGAAATATGGCAATTTTTTTGGATTGAAACTCATAAGACATGGTATGTCCCTTGATTGCTTTCATCCCCACTGTGATAACCTCTGAGGCCAGGTTTCCCATATGGTGCAGCCACCAAGCAGGTGAGCCACCTGAACATCATCAGACTGTACCTAACTGACAAATAGGTAAATCTTTATTGTGTTAAGCCACAAAGGTTTAGTGGTTTGTAGGTTGCAGTAGCTAACATTAATTATGCTAATACGTGCACCTATTAAAATTATGTTCAGAAAACTTAAATTACTTGAGTCAGAGCTCATGATATTGTGCTTAATGACAAAAGCAGATATGAAACCATCCATGTACCACACCCAAAACACATTATAATCAAAATAACTGGCAGGAATTATACCAAAATAGTAACCATGTTTATTGCTGGACAGATTATCTTATTTATTTTTACACATTGCTCTGCGTCCTCTGTTTCTCTATCTATATATATATATTTACATATTTTTCGGCATTGGGATAATTGCATTTTTAAACAAGTCATATATTTTTAACAAGAGAAAAAATAAAATTAAGAGCAGTTTCTTAGGAAGTAGAAGTATATTCATCCCCTTTCTTACTAGCAGCAAGCCCTTGAGTGAATCATTTAGTTTCTGGAGCCTCACTGCTCTCATTGTTCAATGGGAATGATTCCTTACCTAAGTAAAGGCAGGGGGCTCACGGAGAGCACCTTTTAAAAACCATGAAGACATATGCCTCTGTGGCTAGTCTACATGTACTTAAAAGTAAACCTCCATGAAATTATAGGTGCTGTGCCACTAAATCCCATGTAATATCCCTATAGTTATTATTTCCCACATTATATATAAATCCAATAACCTTGACTCATCTTATAGAACTTATTTAAACTTTAGTTATTTTGTGTATCACTTTTCTGAACTCTATCAAAGTTTTTCATTTATATCTCAAGTTGAATATAGAACTCCAATAATGTTCTATTTAATGCTGGCTGTGTTTCAAAATGATGGAGTTTTATTTATGTACTGTTGGGAAAACAATTCTGAAAGTATAGCTGAATCACATGCATATCTATTTAATGCTTATATATTTATACATATGCATATGCATATTGCAGAACTATAAAACACATAAATCATTTAACCATACTTTTATGCTTGATTTTCAGTGTTATCACGTAGATACTTTTAAGGGACTTTTTGCTGATACTTGGCCTATTTGTCCTCAGAGCCGTTCTTTGCTCTTCTGTGTATGCTTGGGAAGTGGGTTAGAGGCCTTGAGTGTGTGTTTCCCATGTGTGTGTGTTTCCACATGGAATCAGTGAATGAGAGGCAGTAGCAGTGGCAGAAGTTGAAGAGCAGGATGGTAGGAGAAGTTGGGGTATTTTTTTTCCCTTCTTACCTTTGGAAGCACCAACAACAGAAGTGATATATCCTTTCTGCCTCCATCTTCCAGTGAACAGCCTGCTATAATTTCATCTTCAGTGTGATTCTGGTCCCCAAACTCTGCTTATCCCTTTTATTCTTCAGACTAGAAACATTAGTGATTTCTAGTTGTTACCTGCTAGTTGTTACCTGCTTGATTATCTCCTAGTCCTATATTTGGTTTCATAGCTTTTCAATCATTTGTATGGCCAAAGTTTTCAAATCATAAGATGGTATATGTTTTCCTGGTTGGACTCTAACTGGTACAAATGATGGTACCTAAAGTGGTCCCTGAAGGTAGACCTTCAAAATGAGATTCTGAACCTGGGTTTCTCACTTGTTTCTCAAGTTACAATGATGATATATTTTCAGATAAGGAACTCAATATAGTGGACACTGTGGTGTGCATCCCAGAGTCCCTTCAATGAAGGGCATTCCCAACTGCTAGGAATACTACTTGAAAATAGCTTTTAGTTCTCAGCTCCTTCATGAATTGTTTTGGAGTTACTATGTAAACCATTACACCATTTCCATGGGCAGCTGACACCCAGGGATGGATCAAAATGGGTAGATAAAGACTTTACCATCTTAGCCCACTTTGGAATGACTCTGCAGGGCCATTCTAGTTCCAGAGTTCCCCTTGTAGTTGATGAAGGTTGCATTAGGCTTGCTTCACAGTTCAAAATCTCTCTCTGTCCTTTCCTTTCACCCTTTCCACAGGTGTGTTAATTACAGTTACTCCATAATAAATATCCTGCAGACTAAACTCTGCTCAGAGTCTTTACCCAGGGAACTCAATCTAAATAAGATTACTTAAATTATTAGATTGCTTTATATGAAAGCAGCAATTTGTTATATCAAGTAGAGAATGTAATAATCATATGGTATTATCAAAATGATGATGATACAGATACTGTGGAATGGGATGGTTGCCTCTGGATGAGCTAGAAATCTACAAATAAAAGTATGATAACCTCAAGATTTTGGAATATTGACTCAAGGAATGGATAGAGATCAAGAGAGCTTCTATGGGAACCATTTAAACAAAAATCTGTTATATCTGGTATCACAGGGCAACATGGCAATGAATTGGAGCCCAAATATAATTGTAGGTTGCAGAATTATAAAGGAACCTAAATTCCCACCCTCATATGTATTTTATATTAACCTTAGGAATGAATGTGGATTTGAGATTTCAGATGAAATTATTTGAATAGACTCAGAGAGGAACTGCTTTGGACTGAATATTTGTGTCCCCCTAAACTTCATATGTGATGGTATTTGGAAGTAGGGCCTTTGGGAGGTAACTGTGTCATGGGGGTGAATCCTCCATGATGAGATTAGTGTTCTTTTAAGAAGAGAAAAAGAGCTAGCCCTTTTTTTTTTCTCTCTTCCACATGTGGATATAAGGAGATGAGGGCTATATGTAAATAAGGAAACGGGCCTTTGCCAAGAATCCAACTGTGCCTGGTAACCTGACCTTGGACTTCTAGCCGCTAGAATTGTGAGAAATAAATCTCTGGGTTTTTTTAAAGCCACTCAGTCTATGGTATTCTCTTATAGAACCCCGAACTGACTCAAACAGAAACATTAAACACCCTAATATCCCAGGTCCTTCCTAGTGGAAGCAGGTTCCTCTCCACTGTCTACAAAAAAATATCTTTCCACCAATTAACTACTCAGTAATGACTTTATCTTACGATTGCTGTCTTACAAAAGGATACTTACTCTTTTGCAGTGTCCTTAACTCCTCATTACCTCCACGTCTGTAACTAGAGTTGGATCCCAGCATGTTCCAGGGCAAGACCTGTTATGTCTTCTCCAAGAAGAGAAAACATATTAAAACAAACAAACAAACAAAAACCTGAAAGATAATTTAAATCATTAGGAATCAGGGAAATATGCATGAGAATATATACTAAGAGCTTTAGACTAAGATGGAAGGAATACAGTATTTGATTGAGCATAATTTATGTATATGAGTGCACTTCCCCAAGTCTCCAGACTTAAGATTCTAGCTCATGGAGCTGGAAGTGGCTTTAACACTTTATTTTCTGTTTTATTTTTTTTTAATGAAAATTTGTTTCGATAATGGCTTACTTTCAATAAAGTTGAGATGTTTGATTTTTTCCTTACACAATATGAAGGAAGAAATTCAATGAGAGGGAATGTATTTCCATTAGAACACTCCCCACACTAAGACACTGAGAAATGCATTCACTAGTGAATGCATGCTAGTACTCAACACATGCTTGAGTAGGATAGAGTTGATGTAGGAAATATGGCTATTAAAATGGCATCCTGATTTTAAAGAAAAATTATGGAAGTCTGAAACAATGGAAGTCAGTTACAGCATTTAACATTTAGAGTTGAAGAAGTTGCAATTACCACATAGGCAACAAGTATTTATGGAGGTGCCTAGTTGGTAATGGGCTTACTAGCTATGAAACAGATACTAAAGTGTAACTTGATCTATGTAACTGGGACAATTTAGTTCTGGTGACCAGAAACCTAACTTGAGTTTTTGCAACAATTCACAGACATGAATTGTTCCTAATCATAAACCGGTCCCTACAGCCCCATAATTGAAGGGGAGGCTGAGGAAGAGGAAGAATGCTTCATTCTTTGAAGAAGAACCCCTAAATAATTCCTTGAGTATATATAGAATTTTTCTGTCAAGTCTTGCCCGAGGGACTTTGAGCTACCTGTAGCCCTGGTGGGTATGATTTGGCACAGAAAAATATCCAAACTTTACAGAGATTAAGAAACACTTACCTGGATTGATTCTAGCCCGTAGGAACACAAAAAGAAAAGTCACCATGTTCCACTGATTATAATGGAGACTCATTTAGATCAGTTGGTAAATGGACTTTTGGTGTGAATTTGTTTATAGTGTATCCAGTCTGTACATGGTCCTATCTATTGGCTATTCCCCCAGTTCCTTAATCCATAGCTGGAATGGTCATATCAGTGTTTCACCCAGGGTTCAACTAGGAAAACAGACAAACAAAGAGCTTGTTATTTAAAGCAGAGGTGTTTTTTCTTCCATAGCCAAGGAGTCAAACTGAAATGAACTCTCTCATTTTTACTTCTCATTCATGAAATTAGGCTTTACTGGTTTAAAGTTCTTAGTTCTCAAGGCCAAAATATTCCCTCCAGAGGATTAAAAAAAAAGGGGGACCCATAAAACTGAAAAATGAATGAGTACCGCTATATTGGGCTCCTTATGCTCCTGAACCAATAGGCAGAGGAAAAAATAGAAGTAATTCTTCTGACTCTAGAGATCAATTTCCATAATTTCCTCAGGTGGAAAATTAGGTTTCTGTTAAACATTAGGGTCGGGGGAACTATATATAAATCCTTTATGTCCCTTTATACTTCAATGTTCAATAATAAAGGACAACAGAAGACTATAGGAACCCAATAATGGCAGAGAAAAATAAAGGAATCAGACACTTTAGGCCTGAAGTGTTGGGTTATCCTACACCTAAAGAACCCTGACCAAATCAGGAGGTAACACATTGAAACCTGATGGGCATGAGTTCTTATTCTCAGGGAATCCAGGATCTGAGATGAGTACAAGGACAAATAGAACTTTGTGTATCAACTTTTTCTGAGGAAAGACTAAAATTATTTTTATGAAGGCAGACACATGAATGTATTAAACAAAGTTTACATATGAGTAGAAGAGGAAAATAAATGCCTAGTTTTGTTAACAATTTGAAGCCTTTAATTATCTCTGTTTTAAGTGATGAGACAGTTTCTGTTTTCCTGTTTGGACCCTGCCCGATGCAACACCCCATATAATAAAAGCACCCAAGGTATTGAATACTTTGTGAACTTTTTATCTCAAAGTTGCTTTTCTAATTTAAGATACAAACTGTATTCTAGGCAGTGAGATATCTGTTTCCTCAAGGAGAACATATTTGAGACATATTGAATGTCAGAGGAGAAAATATACTCGTAGAGAACTTATCATGCTCTAGAAAGGCCCACAGAAGGAACAAATAATGCCAACTTCACTTTCTTTGTTTTCACGTCAATAAAGACATTGATTATAATGTCACACTAGAACTGTGTTCTCTCCCATATTTTAAATTTTAATCACGTTGGGATTAATTGATAGTTTCGAGTGATATTGATCCAAGACTTCCATTGTGAAGACTCTTGGAAGTGCAAGGATTTGAGTGGACAACTTTCTTTGTGTCTCCCCAAGAGCAAATGCTCCGTATAATATAAATTCTTTCATTAATTTTTTAAAGGGGTGAGAACTTTTAGAGTTGATAATACTGGTTAATTATAATACATATAGCACAAATATTTGTTATTTTTAATGTGTTTTCCATGTTATATGAGCATATGGAACACAGATTTTCAAAGGCACAGACACATACAAAGAAACTTAATCAGTTTCACTTAGAAGCTTTAGCAAAGTATTGATTCCTCCTATTCTTCTCATTAGTTTCATGCTTAAAAGCATTCCAAATCCCCATTCACTCATGCTTTCCCAGACCATCTTCTTGTAAGGCTCTGTTTGTTTTTTCCCCTAACTTCCACCACATCTGAAAAAAGAAGGGGCACCCTCATCTGCTGAAATTCAGAGAAAGAAGGGACTTGAAGTTTAGATAAGATTTTATGGAAGAGAATAAAGACAGTAAAAATAGTGTCAATTTTATTGAAAAAGATAGAAATTAATGTTGTTCACTAAAAGTGAGACAGAGATTAAACAGTTAGGAAACATGAGGGAATAGTGAAGATTAGGAAGAGTCAAGGCTAGAAAAGGCACATAAAGTATAAGCAAAAGGATGGGTGGCCCTGAGGTCATCAGCTAAAGCTGGAGACAATTTTAGTGTCACAAATGTGTAGTGTTGATGGATTTTTTTTTCCTAGTACATTTTAGCTGATTGGGTAAAGTAATAGAGAAAAGAAGATTTCTAAAGTAATATTTTGCTATTTGAACGAAGGAAAAAGACAAGATTTTAAGAGAATCAAATTTGTTAATAAAATCTTAGATGAACAATCATAGGGTACAATAACCTATATTGATGACACCCTTTTCTTTTAATATTTAGCTATGTTACCTTTTGAACTCTATAAACCTTATTAAATGATTAAACACACATCCAGTTGTCTCCTTGATATCTGAAGACTTAATAGACCAATATTGAAATCTTTATCAACTTCTAAAACAAACAAAACCTCTTAGTTGAATCTCATCAACATTATTATGACAATGCAAGCTCCAATTTTGCTTTTTATTATTACTATTTATATTAAATTCACCATTAATTGCTATCAATATTTTCTATTTTGTTATAATTTTTTTTGTTATTTGCTGCAAAAACTCTTCCTTTTGTAGTAAAAGAGGACACGTTTTAGAGTCAGGGAAGTCTTGGTTCCAGTGATCTTTCTTTGTCTATGAGATGTGGGTGATGTATTCTTTGTAGATTTATTTTGAAGATTAAATGAAATTTTGCACATCCATGAACACCCATATACATATATATGTATACATTTGTGTGTATATATTTATTCATAGCTTTAGCGTTTTTCTTCTTGTCACTATTGTTCTGTTATCCACATCTCCACGGTTGTTGTCCTTGTTCAGGAACAAAGAACTAATTACTGACTGTCCATCTGCTCTGTTGGGGGAGGTAATCTGCTGTGGACCCTGAGAATCCCTTTATGTTCTTCTGGTTGTGCCAGGAATGCAAGGCCCTGACCACTCTTCACCCAGGCCATCTCTAAGGATTGTGTTTGAGAGATGAAGTGCCTTGCTTCCATTTACTAGAAACATGGTAAATCTCTCCAACTCAATATTTCTCTTCTGTAATGCAACTCAGTGTGTGCAGGCATTCATAATATGCACTTTGTGTCTCACCTGTGGGGTATGAGGGAGGGGAGCAGAGGGTGTGATTAACAATTGCAAATGGTTGGAAGTTCTGCATATTGATTTTGTCATGAATAGTAAAGTTATTTGCCTCTGATCCAGATCTCTCATCTTCTGCTTTGAGCCACGAGACAGTAACAAACTAAATAAGTAGTTTATTTTATGCTGTAAATAAGGTGAAATCCTAGAGTCTGCATGCTTTTTTATCACCTCCTTTGTTGTATCCCTCTTATCTATAGTTCACACTACTGGCAGGGAGGTATTTCCAAAACAAATTGTACCTTATACTCCCTTACTCAGAATCCTTCCTTTATTCTGCAGTGCTTACAGGATCTGCTTCTGTAGCTTGTTTTTTATACGGTTAACTTGTGTCTCACTAGGAAGCAAAAATTATGTATTCATGTCTCTATACATACCTTATGTCAGGTATTAGTTTATGGTGTCACATAATATACATTCTTAATGGTAAATAACCTGAGTTGTTAATTTAATAAGTACAATTAATGAATATATTGGTATTAAAATAAAGAAGAGGAAGATAAGTACAAAATAGTATATTGTCCAGTTAATGGAAAAACAATCAAAGTAAAATCAACTTAATACTCTTATTTCTTACCTATAAAGTTATTGTGTTAAATTTAAACATTATATTGTATATAGTGTATGTCCCAATAACTCTTATTTTTATCTAGTGTTTTACCAATTTGACAAATAATTATACAAAGGATTATTCTGAGTACTATTTCCAAATGATTTTCTTACAAAGAATATTCTTAAGTAACATCTAGTGCTGTTTATAGCTGTCATTTGATCGTACTGTCCTGCAATTGCATTTAATTCAACTAATTTAATTTTATCCAGATATAATTTAAACATGATACATAAAAATATTTTCTTCAAAAAATCAAATGTGCTATCTTTTTTCATTCAGTTACTACTGTTAGCATATGATTAAGTGGGATTTATAGGTTATTTCCTTAACAAATTATCTCTTGTTACAATAACAATATGGAATGCCAATATAGTTTATTTTGTTTTGATTATCAAACATCAGCTTTATAATACAGCAAATGTAATAAACATCCTTTTATTAGACTTTTCTGCTTTACAAAATATCTTCTACTTTGCAAGTATTTTCTCATTTGATAGAATACTTAGAACTGCTTAAATGGAAAAATATATAGATAGGTTTCAATTATTTGCCAGTTAGGATTCTTTTAGATGTAGGTAAAAGACTCACAGATTTCCTTAGGCACAATTTTGTATTTATTGAAAGATCATGAGATTTTACATTAAATACATGACAGTATTAGCTTTGGCAAGGGGAAGGAACAAAAAAGAAGGAACCTCTGGGGAAGGGGACGTGATGAGTTAAACAATAACCTCAGCAACAGCAGTAGTTGATCTTTTCTTTTCAGCACAGCCACAGCACTAAATCAACTTCAGCAATTCCCAGTCTCTGGGTTTCTTTGTGCAAATTCCAAGTTCTAAGATGGAGAATTTGTGTGTCAGATTTGGAGTCTGATTTTCTTACATGGATCAATCAGCAGTAACTAGGAGCCAGCATAGAAAGTTTCTTCTTAGGTGACCAAAACTTCCAGACCCAAAGAGCCCAGAATGAAAGGGGCAAGAGGCAATACATTTTAGTGCATCATTAGGTGATAAGAAGTACTCACTTTACAATTTGATCCCCCAACAGTTATGTGGCTCATGAGAAAGAAAGCTCTGTATATAGGTACCTGGCTAGAAATATATATTTCATTTTTCAAATAATTAGTCTTTAAATATATTACCTCTCTACTAGCACCATATAGAAAGTATTAATAATTCATTCTATCATTGTAGCTGTGTTGAGATTGAACCAGTGACTGTCATGAATATCAATCCATTGATTCCCTTCTTTGGCTAGTAACAACTTCTTTAGCTGGAATTAATATAGAGTGAAACGAATTGATCAGGTGGTGATTCTGGAAGAATTACGGAGATCAAAGAAAGAAAATACAAATCTTTATTAAGTGATTATTATAGAAGAATAAATTGCTAGCCAAAACATGGTGTAATGGCACTAATTTGTCCCCAGAGAGCAGGTTTCCTTTCTACACGGTGCCACAGCTAGGCATGGGGTTGGTTGCTACTATAAGGGAATTGAAAACTCAACATGGAGGACGCGGTTAGGGGATGTCTGTGCTGCCCAGACTATGCCTGGGCTGCAGTCTTACACCATGCCTGCTTTATACATGGACACAGTAGACAACACACTCACACTGTGAGTGACAGAAGGTGGAGGACTGACATCCACAGAGTGGTCATCCTGCCTAACTGATTATACAGAACATCTTTTTTTAGTAAAGAACTTCTGATGAGCATTTATATGGATTTGGATATTTTCATGTGTTGGGGTTTATAATGAAACGTGCAACATTAGCCACCTGCTGATATACTTAATACCAATCTTTAATCTTGTTTATCCTTTGCATCTAGCCAGCCCATTAGCCACTGACAAAGAACAAATAATGATTAGGTATTAGATAGATTACTGGATGTCAACCATCACAGCCACTCTTCTTTGATTAAGACTATAATGCAGAGACAGTTATAAATCAGTTTTGATATGTACATTTTTCCAACTTTAATGGGATATAATTAGCATATAACATTGTTTAGTCAAATAAAAAGAGGATGCACCGTAGAATAACAAAGGTGAAAAGAAAATTCTCTGTATGTCACTTTTGAATGATGAACAATTATTAGTGTCTTACTGTGTCTTTTTTGTTTGCTTCCCCCAGTAATGTCCTCTGCTTTTCTCTGCCTTATTCTACTATGCTGGAGGTGACAGCTATGGGCTCCATCTCCTGGATTATCTAACACGTTAATTTCTTGTTGGGTGATGGCCAATGGAAGACATTAGTGGGAAATCAGAGGGCAGTGAAAAAGCTCAGGACATCTTTATAAAGTGAGGAATGAAACTGACTGGATTGTTGCCTACTTTAATAATCTTAAATTGATACTTTTTTCTTTCTAATAATGAATTTAAGCTTATGTACTTTCTGCTTTAGTGGTAACACACTCATTAGAAGAATCTAAATAATTTCTAGTTTTATGATAATTACTTCTTTGCCATATTATTTATTGACCATTTTTTCTTAATTTCCAATCACAGGGGGTTTTCTAGTTTTTATTGTTGATGTTGCTATTTATATGTAACTTAATTGCATATTGGTCAGAAATGTGGTCTATATGACACAAAGTTTAAGAAATGTAATTGGAATCTTAATTATACATTTTGGACAAATGGATCCCACTATCCTATCCTGATAGAGAACATTTCCATCTCTCCAGAAAATCCCCCACCCCCAGAGGCAGGCACTGTTCTAAATTTTTGTACCTTAGATTGTCCCTTTTAGAACTTTGTATAAATGGAATCATACAGTAAGTATTTTTTGTATCCAGCTTTTTTTCACTCCATAATGCTTCTGACATTCAGCCATGTTGTTGCATGTGTCAGTATTTTGTTCCTTTTTATTGCTGAGTGATCTTCCACAGTGTGGATGGACCAGTTTGTTAATGGACCATCTATTTTGAATAAAGCTACTATGAACATTTTCATACAAAAAAAAGTAATTGGATAACTTATATTGTCTAGTACGATGTGAATTTTCATAGATATTGTTTGCTCTTGAAAAATATGTTCTCCAATTCTTGAATATTATATTCCAATATCATCCAAAAATTTTCCCAATAAACTTGGCATGTGAATTGTTCAATTCAAATTTTCTATGTTTGTAATGTCATTTTTATTTATTTCACCCATTACTTTTGAGAATTTAACTCAAATATTCCAGCATGTTCTTGGATCACCCAATTCCTATTAAAATTGGATAAGTCCTTTTTTTATGTAATCCATGTATTATGAAGTTATTTGGTGTTAAAAATTTGGAATTATTATACCTTGCAAGTGAGTTGAACATTTTCTCATTTTCTGGAGACTCTTTGGTATGTATTTTATTCTAAAGTTTGCTTCTGACTGATTACTATATTTCACCAGCTTATTTTTTTCAATTCTTGAACTTTCAACCTTCCTATATTCTTATGTTTTAAAATTTTTCTTGTAAATAACACATATTTAAATTGTCTTTGTTTAGTTTTCTAAGCCAGTTTTGTAAGTTTAATCCATTTCAATTTTTTAATGATATTGACCTACATCTTACTATTCTTTTACCACGTGCTTGCTATTTCTCTTTCCTTTTTTTTTTTTTTTAATTTGGTTTTTATTTTCCCCTGCCAGTTCTTGACTTCCTTTGGAAGGATCAAGTTTATTCTCACTTTTTAAATTTTTTTTCAAATATATATTATTAGAAGTTTTATATCTATGATCAGTCTTGTCTGATTATTAAACAATTTTAAATTGTAGACTTAAGAAAGACTAATCTGTCTTGTAATCAATAACTCTATGTACTTTTGAACTGATTAGCTACCTTCCACACTATAAGCTACTTTGAGTTACTATTATCTATCTTATTTTTCCTATATATTACACATTTTTTGTTACTTTGTTTTATATAATCAGCCATTGTTTTGATATATCCAGTATTTATGAAAGATTTTAGCAGTATTTTGGATCACCGTTTCTTCATATATTTTACAACTTCTACTAGGGTCCATGTTCTTCTGCAGACTAAGCATTCTTTATCATTTCCTTTAGGTAAGATTTCCTAATTAAAAGTTGTCAGGGTTTTTGTAAATAGTGTTGCAATGAACACTGGGGTGCATGTATCTTTTCGAACTATGGTTTTCTCCAGATATATGCTCAGGAGTAGGATTACAGGATCATATGGTAGCTCTATTTTTAGTATTTTAAGGAACCTCCATACTATTCTCCATAGTGGCTGTACCAATTTACATTCCCACCAACAGTCTAGGAGGGTTCCTTTTTCTCCACACCCTCTCTAGCATTTATTATTTGTAGACTTTTGCTGACTGATGGCCTTTCTGACTGGTGTGAGGTGATACCTCATTGTAGTTTTGATTTGCATTTCTCTAATAATTAGCAGTGTTGAGCATCTTTTCACGTGCCTTTTGGCCATCTGTATGTTTTCTATGGAGAAATGTCTATTTAGGTCTTCCGTCCATTTTTGGAATGGGTCGTTTGGGGTTTTTTTTTGATATTGAGCTACATGTGCTGTTTGTATATTTTGGAGATTAATCCTTTGTTGGTTTGTTTGCTTGCAAATATTTTCTCCCATCCTGAGGGGGAAAAAAGGCTAAAAAAGAAAACCTACAATATTTGCTAGAAATAAATTAAAATAAATTTACCATAAATAGCTTTTTAAAAGTAGAGATTATCTAATTGGATATCCAAAATACACTGTACATTGCTTGTAAAACTTACATATAAACACAACTTCATAAGTAGATAGTTTCATGATATATAATAGACACCAAAGGAGTCCCAGCATCATCAGCCTGTGGCCTAATTCTTAACATCTACAAACCTTGATTTTTCTCAACTATAAATTAGTGATAATGGTACTCACCTTGAAGACTACTTGTAAGAATCAATTATGATATACTTAAAGCATAGTGCCTAGTACATAATAGGAGATTCAATAAATAATTGTAGAAATAATATTTTGTTTATTAGAAAATGTTAACACAATGCAGAATTAATTTACTAATTCAAAAACCCCAGCTTATTTTCTGTTTATGTAGCTTAACAAAGGCCTACTTTAATTTGGTTGGATATTTAAAATATCTAATTTTGTTCAGAACAAAACAAATGATTAACTTAGATAGAAATGTTAAACCTCAGTGTTGGGCAGTTTACCACATAGAAAAATATTTATGGCCTTGCTAAAAAATTCCTGCTCTTTATGTATTCAGTAGTCTTTGGTCACAGAATAGCCCATGTTTGGGACTTAGCAATGCTCTGTCAGAGAAGGAATTAATGGAAGTGAAAGTATTAACAAGATTAAGTGGCTTGTTCACTTAAATGTGTTGGATTGCACAATTTAAGGAATAAAGTTTTTATTTTTAGTGTTTACAATAAATGTATTTTCTTCCTGTTAAAAAAACCCTGTTTACATACTCTACATTCTTTCTCCATACTAAATGGTTCCTCTGGTTATCCTGAGACTTTATTTTTTCTTCTCATGGATATTCAGCTTAACCATTGATATTTTCTCTTAAAATTTTTTGAGGTTAATGTAGAGGGGTGTGGTGTGATGGAGCTTCAAAAAGAAGTTTCCTAAGAAAGTATATCATAAACAATTTTAATTGCTTTTCTCTATTACAGGGGCTGCATAAATGTTATTTATGGCTATGTTAAAAAAGAGAAAAAGGAAGAGAACATATAACTGAGTAGCATTGGCTCCCTAATCTGACTTTTTACTTTCTATTTTTTTTGTTTTTGTTTCAAATATATTTTCTATTTCCTACATAAAGAATGGAATTACATTAAAAATTAAACATAAATGAATGAGTGAATGGGTATTTAAAATGTTTTAATGGTGATATGTCTTATTTGTAAATGTGTGGTATAATTATAGAGCTTTTAAATTAGTATAATTTGGAACAGTAGAATGCCTTAACTGTCATCAGCATTGGAATTTTCTGCTTATTTCTCACAGGTCCAAAATGTATATATAGCTAAGTTAAAGTATACATATGTCACTGGCTTCAGTATAACTCACATATAGCTGGGGTACAGTATAATTCACATTACAGTCACTGATGTATGTGCAGAAAATAACATTGTTTTATTTCTCTAAACTTATTGTATACCCTTTTTCTACCTGTGAAATTCTGCGCTATAAGCAAAATAGAACAAAAATAATTTTATCAGATAAATATTGGTCTAATCTCATACATTATAAAATATCTTTTCAGATTATTTTCCTCTCCCTCTTCTCTAAGATGGCTTGTGTTTGTGCATGTTCTCTTGGCATTGAAGGAAAAGACAGGCAATTGGAAAAGGGGAAACGCATGGTGAGGTAGACCCTTATCCCAAGGGTCTCATTCCCTAACTACCTGCCTGACTGAGATTTCACCTTGCTTTTCTTGTCTGAATACACCCTGTGTCACAACCTTCTTTGTGAGATGGCATATTGTCACTACCACCCTCCTTTCCTGGAACCATAATGGTGGACTGGGTGTGAGGAGAGGGAAACTAGCTAACCTAGAAAGAGCCATACTAAGAGATACTTCAGAAGCACCAAACCAGCTATACCTATATATATATACATAGATGTGTTCAGGGGAGAGAAAATATTCTATGAACCAAAACTGTGCCTAATTCTGTGTTATTATAACAGAGGGAGCATGTTTAAAATCAGTGTGGAAATCAACTTCTATTCATTTAAACGTGCAGAAAACAATTTGAGAGTAAGAAAGGAATAGAGAAGTTTAAAAATCTCTGCCACTTCTTTATTGCAGTTACATAGGTAGGTGACCTACTGGTTAGCAGAGCATATCCAAAAGAGGCAGTTCACAAAGATTGGAACTCAGGAAGGTTTGGGGAGCTAAACCTCTCAGCAAAATAATATTAAGAAATTTGTATTTCTGACAAAAACCAGTGAGGTAGAGACTTCAAAAATCAAAAGTCAGAGATTATTTAGAGGAAGCCATGGTACCAAACAAGATAGCAATGTCAAATCTACGTCATCCTAAACATTCTGCAAAGATTATGGCAGGCAGGCATTCTGTAAGACTTTTGGATGAGACCCTAACATAGCTGCAGTGGGTATAAGGAGAGCTGCAAATTGGAAGGTTAGAAGATTCATTGAAGAACATGATTCCTTGCCTATGTTGACTAAAAAAAAAAATGTAAGCCATTCCCAAGTTTTTTAATCCTTAAGGAAAAGGGTAAAAACACAAAATATCCTCTATAGAGAGCATAAGCTTTGAATCACAAGGAGTGAAAACCATGAGAGACATCTGGGGAAAATGCTTGTTAAAACATGTGTCCTCATTTTGGTAACAAGTAACATATAGTTGTTGTGACTGAATTTCACATTTGGGAAGAAGTAACTGGATATAAAGCTATTGTCATTTCTCCATGTCAAATAAGAGGAAAAGGAAAGGGGGATACTGGTATACAGGGTGATAATACATGTGTTTTGAATCAATGAAAATTTCATAGAAGATTAGTCTGTCCCTTTTTAAACATCCAATTATATTAAATTAAGGAAAAATAGCAAAGTTTATAGGGCACAATATTTATATGCTTATATTTAAATGGAATTTTAAGCACTGTAATTATAGAGCAGTATTATAATGACACTGTCTCAAATTTAGCTTAGTGGGATAGGCTCAGTTATGTAAGAGCACTGGTGCTGTGCTATTGATAATTAACAAGTTTTAGAAAAAAATAAATTGTAAGGAAATTTAAAAAAAATCTTTTATGTAAGGCTGAAATGTGATGATTTAAATGAAAATTCTTAAGTCATAATACTTATTTCTAGTTAGATTGAGCACAGTTTTTGGAAAAAGAATAATGAATCAGCTTGGTAAATCTCTTAAAAACCACATCACTTTTAATCACTGAAAAAATGATAGGAATAAGTAACTTATAACAAGTTAAACTTGCATCTTATTCCCGAGACTTAATGTTAGAAGTTTTGAGTATTATTAAGACAGATGTATGTAGTCCTGCAAAATCTGCATGATGAAAACATGTCTGAATGAAGAAAATATTCGTCCTGATATGCTGGAAAACCTTGCCTTTTTAATATACCATGAGGCTGATGTTAGGGCTGAAGTTTTGTTGTACTCATCTAAAGCTTCCGATCTCCAAGCTAATGAAGAGATCCCAACAGTTTTTCTGCAATGTCAGTAGAGAGCTTTAATGACTAGAGATTAATCAGTTTCCAAGGCAGCAATCTGTGGGGACATCTACCCCATTAAGGCAAGAAAAAGAAGTGCAAATATTTATGTCACCAAACAGGAACAAAAAAACAGGCAAAGAGCACTTTTGCTCCTTAAAGAAATTGCAAGGGAAAGGGTCTTGGATTTAGTGGTGCATTCACTTAATTAAAATAGCCAGGATTTTCATTTTCTTCTCAATGTAAATCGCTATTGAGAAAAGCATCTGCCACCTCTGACATTTTCTGGGCAATAAATTTAAATGAATTAATCATTCTGCCTATTCAGAAATTCTGAAGAGTGATAGGCACTTGCCAGTGGGCTGTAGAATCCCTGGCTCATTGATTTTTAGATGCCAGAGGATATTGAAGAGGCTGTGAAATGATTTAAATAGAAATAAAAGAAATAAATCATTCTAGATTAGGTTTACCTACTCAACTTTTTACCCTTTAATCAAACGTGGGTTATAATATTAATGTACATAATAGTATAATAACACTTGTGTAATCTAAATTTATGCTTAATCAAGGTTTGTAAACACACCATGATTTTGAACTAAACCCGAATCGGAGTTTAATTTTCAATAGAAACCTTTTAGAATTCTGATATATCATTGATCAAGGCACGTCCCTTAAAACTAGAATGTCTATGTAGTTTATCATTTAAACAAGGCCAGTTTTAAGGTTGAAAGAAGGCACAAATAATAATTATGGGAAGCTACAGGTATAAAACAGAAACCATGAATCAATGAAGATGAGGAAGTAGTGAAGAGAACAGTGGTTAGTAGGTTTTTAATCTGACCACTCAGTAGATATTTACTGATGAATATTTGATGGAGTAAAAAAGTCTATATAAATTTATAAAGTTAGAAGTAGGGTGGTTAGTGTATTAATCAAGTCAGGTATCTTCAATACTACTCAAAGATCGTTGTAACCTTGTGGTCTTTATAACTATTTAAATACATAGTATCCTAACTTGACAGTTTATTTAATGAGGACAGTAATTCTTGCCACCTGCCTTACAGGGATGTGAGAATTAATAAGATAAAATTCCTAAAGTCATTTTGAGCCCTTCATGGGAAAGTCACTATATGACACTCCTAGAGAGGGGATTCACTAGAGCATGAATTACAGTTTTGCCACAGGAAAAACATTTTCAGTAAGAGTGAGAATAAAAGAATATGCTTCAAAAGATTTACTTCTCCTATATTATTAGCTGATGATGTGATATGTATTAATTTGAAGGTCCCTAATTCTTAGATATTCTTGAGAAATTAGTATATTTCCCTTTTGGGAATATATCTTTTTGTCCTTTTAGGATTTATTTATGGATCATCTCTTCTTTAAACCTTTCCTACAACAGCACACACTATCAACTCCCTTCTTTAAATGCCCTCATTAGAACCTCCCAGTAATAATTGTCTCTGGCAGAGAACTATGATGCTCTCACCTCTCAAATAACTAGCAAGACGGGCAGATTTAATTATCATCATTAAACACAGGAGGTCAAGATTGGCTCTCAAAGGAGAGAGATGAGGCGATTGAGGATGAGATGGAAAGCTGTCTCAAGTTCAAGGATTAACTTGTGGCTTTCTCTATGTTATTCCCTTCTTACCTCTATACTAATTCCAGTGAACCTCCCTTTAGCTAATTTTTTGCATGGTCACTGGATGAAAAACGACATTATGAAAATGACATTTATTTTGTATTTAAACATCTAAGATTTTCTCTCTTGTGTACTATATACCATTACTAGTTGTATGAGCTTAGGGAAATAATTTACCATTTCTAGCCTCAAATATTGGTGAGAAATTGTAACGAGATCCAGCACTTAAGGAACTTAGCACATAGCTGTATTTTAATGGCTTTCTGTTTTTCCTTTGCCTGCCTCCTCTGCTATGAAAGCCATCTGTTTCTGCCTGCTCTGTTTGTTCTGATTATGGATATTTGAGTACATTTTAATACTCTGTACTGCTCTGATCTCTAATATTATTATTTATGTACTCAGATTTTTATGAGGCACTTGGATTTTGATGAATCACTGTCCACACCCTCTGGTTCTTATGGTTATGCTCCTTATGCCCTAGAAACAGGTTCAAGTACGTGCACTCCCCAAATCCAGTACGTATATCTTCAATATAGCATTTACTGACTTTTATTATTAGTTATTTTTGTTCAGTTTGCCTCCTCAATGGGATTGTAAAATTCTTACAAGAATTAAGTAGCACCTAGTGGACACTAATAAATATTTAGTAAATGATTGGTATGTGGATACTTATCTGCTGAATGCTGCACAACACAGTCAGTTTGAGCAACAAAAATACTTCAATTTGTTGTTTGGCAATAAGTAAGCTAAAATTCAGTGAAAAAGATCCCAGTGTTTTAATAATATTTATTGAAAATTCATTAAATCAATAATCTCTAATTTATAAGTGAAGTTTAAATTAAAGAGTAAATTCTTCAATTTGTTAAATAATATCACACTGCTTTAAATTTTGTGAAATGTCAAACCAGCGTAGATACATTTATTATGCAGAGCCCTGTATTATTTTACATTTTTATAAGTATATCCTATGTCACTAACAATATTGTGAGTCACAGTTTTCTTTTTAAAATGCCTTATATATTATCTGTATTCAGTGCACACTTGATAAAGTCTAGTTCTTATACCCACAGGAGGGGGAAACCAACAATAACTCACAGATGGTTTGCCTAGGGTAGGAAATTAGAAAAAAATGCATTTAGAAAATATAATTCAAACTAGTTAAGGTAGTAATTATTCAAACTATTTAAGGTATAACTCTATCAGTTACAGCCTAGAGCACAATATAAGACTCATTGTATATTGCAATTTTCTGCATCTGAAATCTAACATCAATGGACACCATAAGGAAGAGTATATCCAAACCCTAAATGCGCCAAAGCTCAGCACAAGATGTATACCTCTAGTTGCATCAACATCTCCTTTCTCTGAATGACACTTTTGACAGTACTGTACTACTAAAATAATATATTTCTAGCTCCAGGAAAAACAAATTTTTCTGTATATTACTTTAAAATGAAGAGCAGCAAAATTCTCTGGAAGAAGTTTGAAAGGGAGTTATATGGATGTCAAAGAAATTGTGAATTAAGACAGTAATTAGGTGAAAATTAAGTGAAAGACCTTGACCTAAATTATATACAGCCATACAAAAATTATTAAAGATATATATAGGAAGAAATTTTTAAAATATATTTTGATTTCCAAGAGGTTAAAATTCTATGACTTTATTATCTTTTTCCTCACAAAGTATCTGCCACATTTTTGTACATGCTGTCGTGGTCAATTACTTTTTATATATTGAATAACTACTTAAGTTACAATTTGTAAACTAATTTGTGGAGGGGTAACAAGTAAACTTGCAGGAGAATATATAAAGAAAAATGAAAGTGAAAGTTAAATATAAAAATCATGTTCATTATGGAGAGGAGGACTTTGAAATATTTTCTGATTTTGAATAATTATGAGAATGGAAATTTTGAATAATTATGAGAATGGGAATTTGAACATTTGATCTATTGAGGAATTATTGTATTTTTTTCAGGTGTGATAATACTATTTGCATTTAAGCTAAATAAAGGGAGTACTTCTTTTTAAATGCATGCTAAAATTTGATGGATGAATGGATAAACTGTCTCAGAATAATATGGGCGGAGAATGTGTGGTACTATAAGTGGTACAGAATTGACTTTACTTTTATGCAGAATAAGGGTTTATTATAGTCTGACTACTCTTCTGTATGTTTGAAATTCTCTGTAATATGAAATATTCAAAAATATATAAAAATAAAGGAAAACGGATAAATATGATGTAACTTTATAAAATTTTTTAATATTAATTATTTTTAGTGTTTTTAACTTTTAAAAATTTATACTAGTGTTTTTATTTATTCTCTTGAGTTTTGTAGGAAGATGATTAAATCATCTACAATGATATCTTGACACCTAATTTCCAAAATTAAGCTTATAATATGAATTACCTGACTTGTCTTACTTCTAGGACTTCCAAAACAATATTACACAATAAAGAAACTACATAATATCCAAAATATAAAAAGAACTAATACAACTCAATAGCAAAAAACAATCTGATTAAAAAATGGGCAGATCTGAGTAGACATGTTTATAAGGAAGACATACAATGCCAACAGGTACATGAAAGGATTTTCAACATTGTTAATCATCAGAAAAATGCAAATCAAAACCACAAGATATTACCTCACACTAGCGTTGATAAGGATGAGGAGAAAAGGAAACACTTGTGCACTGTTGGTAAGAATGTAAATTGGTGCAGCCACCATGGAAAACACTATGGAGATTCCTCAAAAAATTACAATTAAAAATAGAACTACCATATGAACCAGTGATTCCACTTCTGGGTATTAATGTGAAGAAAATAAAACACTAATTTGAAATGATATAGGCACCCCAATGTTCACTGCAGCATTATTTACATAGCCAAGGTATGATATGGAAACAACATAGGTGCCCATGGGTGGATGAATGGATAAAGAAATTTTGGTATATGTATATATATATATGTATATAGGTGTGTGTATATATCTATATATCTATATCTATAGAGATCTATATCTATATATCTATATCTGTAGATATCTATAGATATATCTGTAGATATATACACACTTTTCAGCCATATAACAGAATTAAATCTTGTCATTTTATGACAACATGAATGGACCTCGAGGGCATCATGCTAAATGAAATATGTCAAACAGAGAAAGATGATTTCTCTTATATGTGAAATCTAAAAGAAAAAGAAAACACCAAGCTCATGTAAAGAACAACTTGATGGTTGCCAGAGGTAGGGGATGGGTGGGGGCAGGGTAGAAATGGGTGAAGGCAGTCAAAGGTAAAAAATACATACATGCATACATACATAAATACGTAAATATGTAAGGCACTTAGGGCCACTCACACACTAAGTATTCAATAAATATTAGCTATTAAATAAAGTTAAAGAAATTACATTTCACACAATACATTTTTGTTACAGAAGTAATTGGATAAATTAGTAGAATGCTTGTAGATCTCCTTGTCTTGTTCCCGGCTTCAATGATAATCTTTCAGTTATTAAGAATACCTGAATAATGACAGAAACTGTGGTTAAAGATGGCAGAGTCAAAGTACATTTGCTACCTCATTTTAGTCCACTAAATATAAAATAGGTTTTATTTTAAAATAATGTTATATAAATTATAATATATACAATTATATAAAATATTATTATAAAACTCCCTTTTCAGTTATACCAGTCAATTATTATAGGACCATATGAAATTGTGCAGAATGCCAAAGAAAGAGAAGATGAGAGCCATTAAACACTTTTCTAGGTTTTAAGCAGGGAAAATTTCTCGAAAAGTGAGAAGGTTCAGAAAAACTTGGCCAGTGAACCTTCACCTGGGTTGCTGTGGACCCTGGGCATGAACCAAAGAAAAGAAAAAGCTACTCTTCTCTGTTCCTCTTCCTCACAACAGACTGGCAAGGGAGTCAGGGTTCAAAGAGAAATGTTATCAATATGTTATCTTTATTTTTTTCCAACAATAATCACTCATTTAAATATTAACTCAAAAAATGAATACACTTTAAAGTTAGTAAATATCAAAATCCCTCACCAAGGAATAAGAAAATAAGTTTGAAACATTTAGAAAAGTTCATGATCTACAGTACTGTTCTAAGATCTGAGGTCAGTTTTCTTGAATATTTTATCCATGCATCATACCATATCCCCTATTTCAATATTTTCACTTTAAAAATATCAATCTAGGAATTATATATACATTATTTTGACAAAATGTATTTAAATTATTGCAGTATTATATCACATTAAATTATAGGATTAATGGAAAAATTATTCCTTTGAGGATTTTTTAATACAGAAAGCAATATGGCATCTGTTCAGTTGTTTAATACAAACATGTAGTCATTCCTTTTCAGGGACAGAGAAAGCATTATGTCCTTTTAGTAAAATGTGTTGATTGTTTTAAGAGGAATTTTTAGGTTACAAGGTTTAAACCCTTTCAATTGATGACTATTAAAATCCATTCTTCTTAGAACATCATTAAGTCCATAAATTTCAAGTAAGTATCCTATTTACCAATTAGCAAGAGGACCCCAAATTTGCTGTTGTGAGGCAGGTTTGACCAAAATGGTAATATATAATATTTCTGGTTTAAAATTTTTTTCTTCAAACATAAGTGCAAAAGTAAGAATTGGCACACATGTTAGAATGTTTAATAAAAGAAAGACTTTCACAGGTCTATAATACTTTGTTTTTGCCTAAAAATTATAAGAAGACAGAAACTAGAATTAAGAGAATCAAATTTAGGTTTTAGGTTTTAGACATAATATTTTTCGAAAAAAATAGAATAGATTCTTTACTTTTGCGGGAAACTTTAAATGGTTGAAATTAAAAGTCTAAACTAAAATATGATTAAAATATTTGTTTAGAGGCTCAACTCGTTATTTTACTGCTGGGCCTTGTCCTTGTGAAAATTCACTTGTTCTAAGTTATAAGCATTGAATTGTGTGCTTAGAAAAGGCTCAGAGATCATCTTTCTCCAGGTCCCCCATTTTATAGATCTGGGCACTAATACTCAGAAATATTGAGTTCTACAAAGTCCCAGAGCTAATGAATGATGGAGTCAGAGCAACAACTTGGTTCTCCTCATACCCAGAATAGTACCTTTGTATAGGACAGTGTTGCTATCTCTTTCTGAAAATAGTTCAAACAGTTACAGCTTTTTCATTGTCTTCTGTGATGCTGGCATTATGATAAGAGTAAGAATGCAAAGGAAAATATACAAAGTGTATATACGTACTTAAGTTTTACCTCCATTGGAATAGGATAATATTTCTAAATTCCCATCAAAATGAACAGTTAACAGTATATCATTATAATGAATCACATTCAGTGTTTTGCAAATGCTAATTTTAAATGAAAACATTCCATTTTAAAGACTTGACATTTTAAAGTGCTCTGAAGTGGCTTGTGTTTTCCCTAAAACTAACAGATTCTAAGGAAAAAAAAAGTCATTGAGGTGCTCCAGAGTATAGTCAAGTATACATATAGTTTCTTGTTAGCAAAGTAATTCATAGCCAAATCTTCGCCCCAGAAATGATTCACAGTGGACAAGTTGCTTGAGCAAATAAATACAAAAGGAGATTTTATGACTAATCTCTAGAGATCTCAACTTGTCCGCATGATTTTCTGAGTTAATAATCTGGAGACACAGTGAACACTTGGCAGGATCTCAGGCATGCAGAGAAAAGTTGACTGGAAATTGAGGACAGCTATCTTTACAAGAAAAAATAAAATAGCAAAATTAATGCTAACAAAAGATAGGGAAATAGGAGAATGGGTTTGTCTAGAGAATTGTGGGCTTGTACATCTACACAAAGAATATATGCCTAACAGAGCTTCTTAATGGAAGAGCCACAGAAAAATGTTTTAGTGTCAGATTCTATTAAAAAAAAAAAAAAGCCTGCTCTTTTGGAAAATTGATTCCATGGACCAATTAGGGCATACAGACAGACTATTAAAATAAATGTTTAGGGGCTTCCCTGGTGGTGCAGTGGTTGAGAGTCCGCTTGCCAATGCAGGGGACACGGGTTCGTGCCCCGGTCCGGGAAGATCCCACATGCCGCGGAGCGGCTGGGCCCATGAGCCATGGCCGCTGAGCCTGCGCGTCTGGAGCCTGTGCTCTGCAACGGGAGAGGCCAGAACAGTGAGAGGCCTGCGTACCGCAAAAATAAATAAATAAATAAATAAATAAATAAATAAATAAATAAATAAATAAATAAATAAATAAATAAATGTATGTATGTATGTTTAACACTGATGGAACAGAGAGGAAAAAATTCCTACAATTGACTGTTTCAGACTATGGGAACTACAAATGATCTTTAGCAAACATGTTATATATATATTATTTAAACAAATGTTTTACCATCTTGCATTATGTATTACAGTTGATTTCTGATTATCTTGGTTAATGGAAAATCCATGTATTTTTACTTGGTTTTGGCATATATCGGGTATATTCTCTGATTAAAGATTTGTACTTCTGACTTCATTTTACTTATGTTATATAAATCAACTGTAGGGATTTGACTATTTAGATCCTGTGTGGAAGATTATAGCCAGGGTCATATATATATATATTTATATATTTATATATATTTGAATAATTAATTCTTACTTATTTAGGGAAAGAAACAACTGAAGACATCTCTGCTGAATTTGACATTGAGAAGAAAAAGCACATCATTTTCTTATGTTTAATGATGTAATTGTGTTAAAATGATGAAGATGGAATCAGATCTTGAAATGCTTCTATCCAGTTTCTCTAGGTCTTCTGTCTCTGATGCCACCATAATGAATGTTCTAATACAAAATATTTTTAAATTATGATATTTAATATTTATATCAAACGTGATGAATATTAATAGCTGTTAATGATGCAAATCTATTTATCAAACATCACATTTGCATTAAGTATAGAATTCCTCAACTTTAACATTCCAAATGACTATGTGTTTATGAAACAATATAAGCCTATAAATGGCCATGAAGTTTCTCTCTAAACTCATAGCTGAATATGCTGTATTTCTTTTACTTTTTCCATTATGTTATAACTTTAACAATTTATCATATTCATAGTGATAGCCAAAAATAGGCCACATTTATTATCAAAAGTAATTTAAGGACTTTTTTTTCAATACTTTATGAATGGTTGTTCTGAAATGACATTTTTTACTTGCAAAAAAAGAAAGACAGTGGCTCCACATTCATAACGAAGGTATAGGAAAGAGTGAATATAACATAAAAAGGAACACATTGATATTGTGAAAACAACAAGCAAACATTGGGTGTTGAGATCAGTAACCTGGGTAAAGCAAAGACCAACTGGTTAGCTTAGTTGAAAGAAATACGTTTGTTTAAATTGCATAGGAGGCAAGTAAAGCAGAGAAGCTATGTGGAGTGGACTGGGAATTTTAGATCTTATGTTAGGTAATATGGGCATTTACTTCAGTGTCCTGGGTAAGATGATGAAAATGGTGTTTGAGGGAGCAGTGATTATAACTTCACCAAAAATAATGGCAGAAGTTATAAGAACAGAATCTTGATGGAGATTCTGAGTCAGTCTGCTAATAATTGCATATAAACTACAAAGGCTCTTGAAGGAAAGTTAAAGGTGGAGCTTAAATGAAGCTTTGTTAAGGCTGGCATAATATAGCCACAATTAGCAGGAATGAATCACATCAGGAAGGTCTTTTTCTCTCTACATTGAATCTACCAGAGCTTCCGTGTGACTCTCTAATCTAGGAATAATGACTTAAGAACTTCTGGTATTAATGTAGACTGAAATTTCTGGAATTCAGTTGTGTTTCAAAAACATATTAATTGGTAACAAGTTAGGGGTAATTTCTTTTTTGTCCTATTGATTATTTAGTAGTGTATTATTTAATTGTCTAACTTCTTGTCACATCTATTTAGACTGGCATGGTTTTAACCAGATCAACATCAAAATAAAACTTTTGCAAGGGCTGAGAGACATGACATGTCTGTGATTTCAATATTGTTAGCTTTTACTTGCATCACTTAAATTATTATCAGCCATGTATCAGCCATGTATCTTTATCAGCCATCTTTCTTTTTTATGTGTTAGTTCCTGGTTGTAAAACTCCAGACCAGATGAAGATGGAAGAGACACACTGTAATGTTATTCACAATGAGTACGTGGGCCTCTCACTGTTGTGGCCTCTCCCGTTGCGGAGCACAGGCTCCGGACGCGCAGGCTCAGCGGCCATGGCTCACGGGCCCAGCCACTCCGCGGCATGTGGGATCTTCCCACACCGGGGCACAAACCCGTGTCCCCTGCATTGGCAGGCGGACTCTCAACCACTGCGCCACCAGGGAAGCCCCCAAGAATCAATATCTTTATATTAGTTAATTTTCCTATACAAGAACAATGTGCATTTTTCCACTGATTCAAGTCTTGGCAAGATTTTGGAATATACTTTACAAATCTACAATTTACTTCCCACTAAGACAATGCCAAGAGATTATACCTGGGTCACTTGCCTTCTTTCTTTCCTGGGAATAAACTGCTGAGAAATAGATTGCAAGCCAGCTGCTCAATCCCTTTCTTTTTAAAAATGAAGCCATGATGATCATTATTTGGCACTTTAAAATATTTATTTAGATTATTCCTCAGGTTACATTTCTAAAAATGAAACTCTTCTGTCTTCATGTAGTTCTTGAAAGGCTTTGAAAAATTGCTTTACGTGAAATTTGTCTGAATTTTTATTGCAACCAACTACATAGTATAGTAGCATTACCTCTGCAACATTGATAGAATTGATTACTATTGATTTAAATGACTTTGAACTAATAGATTTAGAACTTTTAATCTGGCTTATTATATGATTTGAACTGAATAAGTCAAAACTGTAACTGGGCAGTGTTCTTTTTTCCACAGAGCCTCTAATCTGTTTTGTGAGCTGTTTTTCTTTGGCAAAAGCTAGAGCAGGATTCTTAACTTTCTCCATAATTTAAAATATATTTTCTTTTATTTTTTTCCTTAAATTTGTCTTCAGTATAATCATCAGAACTCCAAACTTCACTTAACTAAAACAGTCCTATTCTCCAGGTCAGATATCTTCAAGTCTTGGACACTGTCATGAAGGGTAGGGGTGATTTCTTCAATTTCCCTCACTCACCTCCTACCCCATTACCTAGCTCCTGCTTCTAACCTCTTTAGTGTCGTGCTCATGAGGAGGTAACATTGAAGAAAAAAAATGCAGAACAGTCTTTCTGATAGTGATTTTTGTGATCTAGTATTGATACATAAAGCTAACACTCTCTGATGGATAATTGATGTTTTTCCTTGAAATATTTTTGTATCTTCCAACTATGATTTTCCAGACCCAAATATGTCTCCTCTAGATGCTGCCTTTACTCCCCGAGAATCTACTTTGTTCCCTTGGAATTAGTGATTTTCCCAATTGTGTTTCTTTGCCCTCAGATGATGCTCTTAGAAATGTTCCTTCTCAGGATCGCTCCAGACCTGTCTTCCACCACACATTCCTCATAATCCCCTTAATTAGGCACCTTTTTCCCTAAGTAGGTGGAAATAGAACTTTTTCCCAATACAATACCTACCCCCACTCTCTGCTTTTCATCTCAGTCCAATTTAGCCACGGTCTCTCATGCCTATCCTTACTACTCCACAAACGAAAGCACTCTGAGTAGTCGGCTCCTTGAAGGCCCTTTCCCTGGCTTATGGTTAAGGGAAACATTCTCCTCTTGCCTCCTCCATGGAGATAAAGGTAGAATGTGCCACCTACTGACAAATCCTTGCAAAAGAACCTTTTCTCTTGATTCTTCTCTGTTCCTTAAAACCGGAAGGTAGGAGATCACTTATGTTGCAGGATTCCTTTGATAGTCTCTTACAAATATGCATAGGTAGCCTAACACCTTACTTACAATATGGGGGCACCTGGCACCTACTGCATTTCTCTTAGATTTAGTCTCTTGAGAAACTTTGAGAAAATGAATGATGATGAGAATTACCCTTGTTTACATTTTTCTTTAGTAAATCTTTTTCTTCCCCCCATGAGTGAATTGCCTCTATTTGTATCTGGAATTGTTTTCTTTCCTGTAAGTTCTTAATTATTTGTGTTTTATAGTTTTTTTATAACATTGTTATTTACTTTCATCAGGATTTATAAGTGAGTATAGTCACCTTTAGAAGTTATCACTAATTTTTTTAGCTCACTTTGTAGGGTACACTGAGAGGGTAATTCACTACTGTTTCTTTTTTTTTTTTTTAATTTATTCTAGAATATAGCTGTATAATCCACTGAAAGAGAAATGTTGAATTTGTGTAAGTGGTTAGCTTATGTATTTTTGAAAGCTAGTAATCTCATTCTATACTTAAATATGTTTAGAAATCTAGAACTAAAACAACGATTACAGATGATTCTTGGCAATGTAATTTCCTTATTTCTGTATATTTAAAATATATAGAGTGGGTATTACTGTAATAGAAAAAATTTGGTGTACAAAGATTACCTACTGTTTTCTCTATAACTACATACTTCCTAAGTCTTGAATCTCATTTTTGTTACAGAGGAAAACCAATTGTTGCCAGTTCAAAGTGAAATCAGTGAGTCCCAAATTTTCCTAAGTATTTCTTGGCGTAAGGAGTATATATCATCACCCTCACTACTCTTCCTTCTAAAGAAGGTCTATGCTTGAGTAGATGATGGGAAGATTTGAAAGTCAGGGGAGACTTGAGAAAGGCCATGTTGGTATGACACGTGTGAAAATGCAATGCTGAGATCCCTTTTCAGAAAGGATTTGCTGCCCAGCTGCCAAGATGGTGGTTAGGTGAGAGCCTCAGTCTTTCTCTCAGCTTTTGAGCCAAGAGCACACTATTTTCAGGGTGAAACCTGTAAGCAAGACAGTGGTATCCAAGGATATTCTCTTCTCTGCACTGAGCAGAGAAGTAACTGAGCATACAAAGGCTTAGTCATTTCTACTCAGCATGGATCTAATTGTATCTATTTATTCTGGAGCTTCCTATTGAGCTGATAGAGACTGTTAAATCAGCTTCACTATGTAAAGGCTTCCCCTGCTCAATCTTGCTTCCTCTCTTTTCCTTTCAGTAGCGTTATTTCCCAGTAAATATTCGCATTCCTAACTATGTGTCAGTGTCTGTTTCTTTGAGTACCTGAAACTGACACACCTGGTATATGTAAGGAGTTCGATTGTTTCTCCTCAGATATTATTGTTCTTATTCTTGAGTTCGCTAAGCATGTGATTCAGTGATTCATCCGGTCAGTCCTTGGTTCTTTGTTCTGTTTCCTTACTTCATTCTTGCTGAAGATGCCTTCATACTTCTGTTCTGGGGTCATGATCTTTATGGAGGTATAGCTGCCAACTTCTGGATCCAACCTAGAGGCCTCACTGAGTCCACAGCTAATTCTTTCTTTTTCCTTATTCCTCATGGGAAGCATGGGAGACTTTTGAACATGGAAAATTAAACTTGACTTGATAACTCTTTCTAAATAAGGTATGGCACAATATCTCTTATAGAGTTACTGCTATTCTTTACTTTTAATATTATTAATGGTTCATCTTTGCAAAAACAATTGCTTTGTCTGGCTTCAACAAAAAAGGATGCAAAGATTTCCTCAGCTCTGGTTCATTCTACTTGGTATTTCTATTATCTACTACTTAGGACATGAGCAAGAAAAATTTCTCAGGTACTTAACTAGTCATAGTCCTTTGCTTCTCATCTTCGACCCTATGTTTTAACGTGAAGTGTCAGTGCACAGTTTCCTGCTCTATGACTTATAGTATAATACAAGGTCCTTCACCCTTAATACTAAAAACTAATCCTTAGTTAAAAGAAAGAAAGGGAGGAAAGCAAAGAATATAGCTTTTAAAAAGTCAAGATTATGTTTACTTTAAAAATCTAGGGGCTTCCCTGGTGGCGCAGTGGTTGGGAGTCCGCCTAACGGTGCAGGGGACGCGGGTTTGTG
Organism: Orcinus orca; assembly: GCF_937001465.1. Lineage (NCBI taxonomy): Eukaryota > Metazoa > Chordata > Mammalia > Artiodactyla > Delphinidae > Orcinus > Orcinus orca. Next base: position 44,609,701 of record NC_064573.1, read on the forward strand.
CCCCGGTCCGGGAGGATCCCACGTGCCGCAGGGCGGCTGGGCCCGTGGGCCATGGCCGCTGGGCCTGCGCGTCCGGAGCCTGTGCTCTGCGGCGGGAGAGGCCATAGCAGTGAGAGGCCCGCGTACCGCAAAAAAAAAAAAAAAAAATCTAAATTAAAATTTACTATTTCAAATGTATCAGCCTTTAACCTTACTCAGGGAAGTGGATACTGAAAATTGTCACTTCTGCTAAAATGTTGGATAATGGATACAATGGTGAAAGTAGGACAGAGAAAACCTGTCTCAGCTATTTCATAATATCCTCCTACTTTTCTCTCCCTAGAGAGTCTCTGTGCCTGGTAGGGGAATTTGCATACACATTGGTTTGCGCTGTGTTTTATTTTGTAGAGTGTATTTGCGTACACTCTATGTACTCCCAATTCTCTCAGCAGGCTTTCCTTTTTCCTTATCATCCAAGAAGCTCAGATGAGAATATAAACTGGATATTGCATGAATGAGGGTAGTAAGTCTTGTCGATTTAAAAAAAAAAGAATAGGAAAATTTCTCTTCTTAAACCAATAAGAAATTTGGCCTGGGAATGGGGCTAAGAGGTAATTTTACAAACATAAATTTGAGAGTATAAAAAGAAAACTTGACTTTTCAGTATCTATAATTATAACTCAATAGTTATTTCCCAATAATTTCACAACTCTTAAGCCCACATTTCCACAGACGGTTTTAAATCAAATATTGCCAATTATCAACTTAGTCATGCCAGACCTTTTTCTCAGTCTTGGTTTTGGGAAAAACACTAATTCAATTAAAGATTTTTCCTTTTTTGTTTGTTTGTTTGTTTGTTTTGATTTCTTCTAAAGGGAACATCTAAATTTCGGAGTGTTTACATATGAGCTGGGCATCAGACTGAAGAGTCATCAGTTTCTTCAGTTGCGTCTCATTTCCATTCTGACTTTAACTAATGATGTAGTATTTTATCTTTATCATTTTATCTTTCCCTATTGCATCTTTACTGATCTCTGGACATTAGTTAACTTCATATAGAGCTGAACATCATATGCAGTGTTAATAACTAGAAGACACAATGAAATTGTTCTTTTCTACAGCACCAATAATCTGCTATTTTCTGAAGCCCCTGTTTATCTGCTAACTTTTGCAGAAGACTTTCTTTATCAACCACAGCAAGAAATATTCTATTTCTTAAACTCATGGCTTTAATTTTACTTTTATTAGTAGTCTGGCATATTACTTTATATTTTGATTATTTATATGCATCAAATTTTCATGTAGATTTTTAAGTATTTGGTCTATGGGATCATTTATTAAACAAATTTGTTTCTCTTTAACACTTGAGTCAGTATTATTTAAAATCAATATATTTAATACATGCCTATATATTATTACTAAATATGATTTAAGGAAATTATGGTTCAATTGACAAATGACTAAGTTGACCATTAATTGGCAATATTTGATTAAAAACCACCAGTGGAAATGTGGGTTTAAGAGTTAAGGGAAAGCATTGAGAAATAATTATTGAATTACTGAATTATATTTATTGAGTTATAATTATAGATAATAAGAAATAAAGTTTTCCTTTTACACTCTTGAGTTCATGCCTGTAAAATTACCTCTCAGCCCCATCACCAGCCCAAATTTCTTACTGGTTTTAAGCAAAGACAATTTCCTATTCTGTTCATAGGACATTAACATATGACTGATGTAGAAATTAATCTCAGTGGAGGGATTTGAAGAACCTAAATTTAAAATAATTTTGTCATAATATTGAGTTGAAAGATATGTTAACTAGAATTTAGATCTGTTTTAACTATGTGTACCAAAAATAGGGCTATTATCTATGGTTGACAGACTGCTCAATAAAAGTAGCTACTTATTAAGAAATTAGTGTATTAATCTTTATTAAATAATCAAACCAATTTTACTAAAAAGTATACAGAATCTGTAAGTAAGGCAATAAATAACTGTCTGTTCCTACAGTGTCACACTAGAACATTTCTTAATAAGTCCATCTAAGAATAATCTGACTAAAAAAATGTATCTATATAGTATTTATTAAGGCTTAGCTTTTATAAAGTCAGATGTCAACTTATGCAAACTAGTAAGATTCAAAAGATTTTTCTTCTATTATTAGACAAAATAACCCCAAAGTTTTTGTTTTATTTTCCTATGGTAGATTAATCTCTTTCAGATTTAATTTGGTAATCTTATTGCAGGATTCATATCTATCTATATCTTTATTCATATCTATCTATATCAAAAGATCAGTTTCTCAAACTCTTTTTGCCTCAGGTATTTCATCTTCCTGTTCTCTTACTAATGAGCTAAAATTTTGACATGTTCTCACTCTGTCTATATGGGAAACTTATGTGTTTAGCATTTTGTAAATTATGGTAGTAGTCATCAATAAAAATAACTGAACTAGTTTGTGTTTATAGCATATTCATTTTGCAAGATTGTATCATTACATTTAAATGAAGAAAAGATGCTTTAGGTTTATTAAAAAAACAAAGAGAGATAAAATTTTATGCTTTTCCATATATAATATCCCAAAAGCATCACATTAACTTACTTCTTACAGTCAATATGTATGGCATTACACATCTAACTTTCCAATATATATTGATAATATTGGTCTTGAGTCCCTTATTGGAGACCAAACTTTCAACATAATCCTGGTTAGAAAAAAAAAGTTCTCTCTGAATCTGGCTTCACTTTTACTTATGTTTCAAAATATCCTGGATTCATCAAATAAAGTATCTAAGAACAAGTTAATGTCGAAAACGAATTCATAATTAATTTAAATGCATTAAGTGATTCCCTTGCATGGAATCTAAAGTTAGTATAAATGCATTGTATATTTATCTTGAACCTACTAAACATTATCATTGCTTCACTAGTAAAGAGAAAGGGAACATGAAATTGTATTTATCAATGTTCTGTGTTGTTTGTGGGTGCCACACAAATTGCAATCTGTTTGGTAAACATTACTCTCAGAGCTACATAGCCCAGAATGCATTCTATAAGATTGCTCTTAACAGAAAGGGCTCACTGGCACAAATATATCATTTTATATTCTATCTTTATACTCTGTTCTATTTAACATTTATGCTTAAATCAAAGGATTACAGGTGCATATTTGTGTATATTTTAATATTTTACTAAATTAGCAAAGCTGCTGCACATTTTGAAAAACAATATATTTCCTGAAAGAAGTGCACACTTACACTTCTCTTTTGTATTCTGGCAATTTTGTGAAGTCAGTGCTTTCACATTAGCACTACTGGGTGACCAAAGAGAGAGAGGAAAGAGTAGAAGAAACAGTGGATTTAGTAACCTTCAACAATGGGTAACTACAGAGCTAGATGATAACTCTACATCATAATCTTCCTGAACGTGATGTGTGGTTTATGTGTATTTCTGTCCTTTTGTTTATGAAAAATTTTGTACTACCACTTCATCAGTTTTCCTTAACCGTTAAGGTCAAAGCATTTATGGATTATATGAGGTACTATCACTCTACTATAAACACCAACCAGACTGCCAGGGATTTGGATTATGACTAGAAAATAGTCAATTTAGTAAATTTCTTTTTGGTAATATTTTTCATACTAAGAGAAAAAAGTAGTTATTAACAAATTAATTCATATATTTGATCTTTTATGTACTTATTATGATTTATTTCAATTTGTATTTGGCATTTAAAAGTAAAAAGCTAAGAATTTAAATTTATACAGTTAGGCAAATATTGGTAAAATGGTTGGTATGCATCCCAGAATCTATTTTTTTAAATAACATTAACAACAGCATACCATTAAGTTTGTAATGCATGCCAGAAACTAAAACTTTAGTGAGGTGGTTCTCATTACCTCAGTTTTTTTAAATGACAAAACTAGGACTTCAGGAGACTCTAAAAAAGTTGTCCAAATTCAAGTAACTACTGAGTGACAGACATAATTTTAACTACAGTCTTTATAACTATAAAACCTAGGCTTTTTCTATAGTATAAATCTGAAATGTTTATATATTTTATATTTAAATAGTATGAAATTAAAATTGTATTAAAATCCTTTAAATTAAAATATGGATTTAAAGTTATATTAGGCATTATTTAAATATTTATATACAATTTATGTGATATATACTATCAGGAAGTAAAATTTAAAAATGAGTCACCTGTGTAAGTATGATGGTTGAAGTTGTAACTGAGAAAAACATAAGACCTAAACTCAAGTTTCAGTATGTCACATGCACAAATGAGGAAGATGAAATAGGGCCAGCAATGGAGGAGGTTTATAGAACTGAATACATGAAAGTGTTACAACAAGGACATGAAAGACGCTTTTTTGAGAACTGGTGGTGGTAATGAATGCAAAATGTTCCAGGTGGGTTAGAAAATTGAAGACTGAAAGAATCCTCATTTAAATTTTCCCATTTAGTTTCAAAGACATAACTCTAGCTTGAAGAGGTGACTTAGACACTGTCAAAATATTCGCATATATTCCTATAGTGTCATGGGATCAATTTTGTGTTGATATAAGCAAGTTGAAAGTAAGGCAGCGGAATGGATAGGGATATTTTGTTAATCTAGTCAACTGCTACATAATCTTTAACTGTATTTAGTCCATTTTATACACTTGGTCACAAATTAGTTACAGGTTACGTATAAATTAGTTTAACAAATATTTATCGAGTGCCCACTATGTCTCATTACTAAAATGATATATTGGAGACCAAGACAAAAAGATCCCTGATCTCATGGGAGCTGAAATTGTAGTGGTGCAAAATTAAATGCAAAAATAAATATATAAACCAGACAATTTTGTATTTTGAAAAGTGCTGTTTAGAAAAACAAAAAAGATAATGGGACACAGAGTAATCAGTGAAGTTATACATTAGGTAGGTTTTGTCTGAAGAGAAGATAAGATATGAAGAACAGAATGACTATATTCAGATTCTCTCAGAAGCAAATGCCCAGATGATACTATATTTTCCAAACTTTTCTTAGGGAAAATGCCTGTGAGAGAAATTGGGGCAAGTCTGGGTAAGTCTAGAAGAGCCATCAGACTGCATTACAAGTATGACCTCAAATCAAGGTCAGAGGAAGGGAAGGTTGAAAGTGAAAATATCCTGATCTCCCTGCAGTCTAAGAAAAGTTTGGCAGGGCCATGTGAGTCCTGGAACCAAAGTCAGCCATCAGGAGATCAATGTGCCTCTTGGGGAGCAGCCTGCCCAAGTATCCTTGTTATGTCCATCCCTTGACCAGGAACAGCTCATGGAAAGCAGGGACCTTGGTGCAAACCCAGAGATGAATTTCAGAAAACAGTGGCTGAGTCTTTGTCAGCTACCTTCCCTCTGGTTGGATATCTGAGATATCAGTTCTCATGGCTGCCCCAATAAGCCAGCAGAGATGGAATATTCTGGGTAGAGAGGATACATGGACTTGAAGTGGAAAAGGGGGTGACAATTAGGAACATAAAGAAGGCTGGCAGGACCAAATAGTAGTGAACGAGAGGAAGACTGTAAAATGATATGATGAGATTGGAAAGGTAGGCTGGAGTCAGATCTCACTGGACTTTCTAGACCATGATAAAAAGTTTTTATTTTTAAAGAAGCAATTATAGAGTAGTTTTAATCAAGAGAGTGTCATTCAATCAATATTATCAGATGGCTCTGGATTCTTTATAGAGAAAAGATAAAAATGTGAACAAACTCAAAACAGGGAAACTAAGATGAACCCTGCCTTGACAGAAATGTGTATTGGATTACAAAATGGCAGTGGAGGTGAAGATAGTATTTTTGTTAGAGGCACAGTTTTAAAATAGAGACTGTAGTGTTTACTACTGGGTTATGTATGAGGTTTTAAGAAAAGAGGAGTAAAGAATTATTCCTGGCTTTGAGCCTGGGCTCCATAATTTAATGTGGGTAAGAATGGTGTAGGGTTTGTTGTAGTTGCTGTTACATTTTTCTTTTTTCTTTTATATTATAAAGCTTTCTTTATTGTAGTAAACTTAGAGAATCAATAAGTGTAAGAAGAAATTGAATATTGCTTATATTCTATATACAGTAGCAGCTTTTGATTTTGTTTTACTATTTTTCATTTATTCCCTGATATTTTGTGGATATATTTTATGGTTAAGATTATGAGGTAAGACTAGTATTGTTCCTACCATTTTCCAGATAATATGAAGACCTTTAGATTGATGCATAATATTAAATCATATATGCAAATATTTGGCATAACCTTTCCCTCACATGTAGACATTTAGGTCATTTTCTTTTTTTTTTTTCTTTATTAATATTGTATCAGCATCTTAAGGAATTAACCATTTTTGAATTTCAAATTAATTTTGAAATAGATACAATTTAGGTAATGAGTATTTATAAAGTTTCTAATATTTCTAAATTAATATTTCACTTCTGTCAGAGATGAATGAAAACACTCATGTCATAACACTTATTAGCATTGCATAGTGCTGTTTCACAATCTTTTGTCATCACAGCATTAGAATCAATGTGGTGAAACTGCCTTAAAAAAGTGTACTTAATTATATCCCTTTTATTAATTACTTATTTTTATTTCCCCTATTAATTGCATACAAGTATTTTCCCTTTAATGCATGATGAAAAATTGTCTAAACATGAAAAATACATATTTTAGGATACCTATTCTCTTCTGCGGATAGATATTACTCTTTATCTTGATATTCATCTTGTGAAAAAGTGTCCTAAATGAGGTAGTATGTCCATGGTCTTTTTGATACCACTTCCTTTTATAACTCAAATGATCCCACTGTTTAGAGCAGTTTGAAGTTTTTGGTGATGTGTCCTGTGGCTGTAATTGCATAGCCTTAATATTCCCCCAAAGCACACTAAACATTGACACTTACAATGAAGAACAACCACACTAGGTCTGTGACTTTCTACTGTATAATCTCAGGATGGCATTCTGCTGACTCACTGAGCTATCATTCTTGCTGAACAAACATGCACAAAATACGTTAAAAACTCTACCTAAGAAGACAAAATCACATACTCTATGTCTAGACTCAAATTCTGAAGTATATCTATGCAACATTATCAAACACTGCCTTCCACTGTCAAAGGGTTTAACAAATTTGTCAATCTGAGCTTGATCGGCCCAGCAAATCCAGAAAAATCTGAGTTTGTTTGACAAACACTTGTCACTAAAATTGTCTTACTAATTATGCTATCTTCCTTTGAAATATTCATTTAAATAAAAGAATGAGCTAGTATTAAAGCATAAGAAAACACCCACCACATGTATCCATAAGAAGTAAAAATATGTTTGTCCATATTATTGCCTACCAAAATGGTTTATTCAGTGATCATCAGTTTGTACTTGGCATATTTCACTAGATCCTTTTCAAGAATTCAATAGGGGGGAATATAATCCCATTTAAAATGTGAAGACCTTGAAGATAAAAGACATTTCATACCACAACAAATAAGGGACAGAAAAGTATATTTGACTCCAGACATAGAACCAATTTTTCTAAAATAAATTATATTTTAACAAAAAATAATTTCCAAAAATTTCTTTCTTTTTAATAAAAACTTCTATGTACTGATATGATACTATGTGAAAATAGACATGCCCTGACCTAATTTAGAGTCCTAAAATACAAAAGACAAAAATGCATCAGATAAATAAGAATAAACACAAGGCTAGAAGAAACTGTATACAAGTTTTTGTTTGTTTGTTTGTTTGTTTGTTTGCTGTACGCGGGCCTCTCACTGTTGTGGCCTCTCCCGTTGTGGAGCACAGGCTCTGGACGTGCAGGCTCAGTGGCCATGGCTCACAGGCCCAGCCGCTCCGCGGCATGTGGGATTTTCCCGGACCGGAGCACAAACCCGTGTCCCCTGCATCGGCAGGCGGACTCTCAACCACTGTGCCACCAGGGAAGCCCTGTATACAAGTCTTAAAAAAATAAAAAGCAATAGATAATGAAAATATATGTAAAGAGAAAATAGATTGCATACATTTAGGCAATCTATGAGAGTTTTGTAGCATATATTTATATATTGTATGAATATATATTTGTAGATGTTTTTATTTTATTTGTCCCAGCTTTATAGAGGTATAATTGACATATAACACTATGTAAATTTAAGGTTTACAACATGATGATTTGATACACGTATATATTATGAAATGACTGCCACTGTAGCATTAGCTTACACTTCCACCACCTCACATGATTACACTTATTTTTTGTGATGAGAATATTTGTCTACTCTGTTAGCAAATTTCAACTATATAATTCAGTTAACTATAGCCACCATGCTGTGCATTAGATTTCCAGAACGTATTCATCTTATAACTGGAAGTTTATACCCTTTGACCAACATCTCCTTCATTTCCCCCCTTCCCCAACCCCTGGTTGTGACTTTATTAAATTAACACTCGTTGTGTCAGTTTAAGGCCCTTGCAACCCCTGGTTGTGACTTTATTAAATTAACACTTGTTAAGTAAAGCCCAGGGATGTCGAGTGGTTAACTTCAGTTCAACAAAAGATCACAAGGGAACTGAGGGTTTTGATAAACTCCATGGGAGACTCATCTCAAGGGCACATAAGAGGAAGGCCTTGAGAGTGAGAAAGACTGTTTATTACAAGGACTGTTGGGAAAATCAATCAGGAACTTATATTAACTTGTGATTCTGTGGGCTGTTACGTAGGGCATGTGCTTGCATGAGGGGTGAATGTCAGTTTAAGGCCCTTGCAGTCCTCTTGGCCAAGGAAAATGGATGCCAAGGAAGCAACACAGGGACTAGCTTAACTAAACTCTCGACACCCTGGTAACCACCATTTTACTCTTTGTTTTTATTAGTTTGGCTGGTTTAGAATTCATACAATATTTATCTTTCTCTGACTGACTTATTTCACTTAGCATAATATGAATAATGAACCTCAAGATTTTTTTTTTTTAAATAAAAAAATTAATTTATTTTTTTAAATAAAAATTTTTTTATAAAGCCCAAAAGACAAAACATGAGAACAGGTTAGAGAATGCTCAAGTGTACATAATCAAAAAAAAAAACAAAAACAAGTTAAACTAAAGGCATAATCAAATAGAGCAGCTTTTAGCCAAATAAATCATTCGGTTACATTAGACATCCATGAGCCATGTTGACCACACACGTTAAAATATCAAATCTTTTGAAATACATTAGAGAAAGGTAAATAAAAGGGGATATCACCAGGGCATCCTATTTTGTTTTTAAAACTGCGGAAAAGTGTTGGTTGTAACTCAACAATGTGAACATAATAAAATTTAGGGTTCTTTTAAGACTGTGGTTCCTTGGCTTGAACTGATGGTTTCCTAAACAGATTTCAGTATATGTACTTGAAAGTGATTCCTACATGAAAGATTTTTGGCAAAAAATACCACGTATTGAGTTGGCCAAAAAATTCATTAGGGTTTTTGCATAACATCTTACAGAAAACCTGAACAAACTTTTTGGCCAACCCAATATATAATTTATAGACACACACACATAATTCTATATACACATGCATAAGAATATATACACATATGATTCACATATATATAACCTTATCCCCTAGATATATATGAATTATATTGTTCTTATAGTACTCCTTCTCACAGTCAAGTAAATAACAAAAGCAGGTGCTGCCATCCGCAGAACAAGGTAATTCAACTAAAAGAGCTAGATTTGCTCACGTTCCCAAGATACTCCCAACCTTCTCTCCCCAGTACTCAAGTTCAGTAGGGGCCCCTAAGGATTCCGATCATGCCGTAGCAATGATTCACTTCATCATCACCACAGCACCACACTACTGCTGGGACCTAGCAAGTGCACTGGAGAAAACCAGCTCCTTAGCGCCCTTCCTATTAATAAATGTGTATTTTCCCCTGGAAAACGTCCCTCCCTGCCTGAGAAACCAATTAGTAGCTATTCCCAGCAGAATTTAATATTTTTCTTTTGACCTACTGTGAACATTTTGACTCTAACGTGTGCCCATTTTCCCTAAGTAGAAACCACAAGGTCTACACTGAATCTTTAAAAGAAGAAAAAGGTAGAAGTCTTTGGTAACCCAGCATTAAAAACAGAGGAAACTGGGACTTCCCTGGTGGCGCAGTGGTTAAGAATCCACCTGCCAATGCAGGGGACACGGGTTCGAGCCGTGGTCCAGGAAGATCCCACATGCCGTGGAGCAACTAAGCCCATGTGTCACAACTACTGAGTCTGCGCTCTAAAGCCCACGAGCCACAACTACTGAGCCTGCATGCCACAACTACTGAAGCCCGTGCATCTAGAGCCCGTGCTCCACAACAAGAGAAGCCACTGCAATGAGAAGCCCACGCACCACAACAAAGAGTAGCCCCCGCTCGCTGCAACTAGAGAAAGCCCGCGTGCAGCAACGAAGACCCAACACAGCCAAAATTAAACAAATAAATAAATAAATATTTTTTAAAAAAAACAGAGGAAGCTAAGACAGTATGTTTTATATTGCTAGTTATTCTGTTTAAAGAAACAGTAACATTTGAAGCCACTAAACCAACTCAATACTATGCAAGCAAGTGCTAGTTGGATGAGGCCGTTTCTGCCCCAGGGTTGTGGACGTGTCAAGGCCCTTGCCTGCTCCAGGACAGAAATAACATCCTGGGAGCCAGGCATTCTTGCATGAGGGACTTGAAGGCCCTACCAGAAGGTATTCACTTCATGGAAAATTTTTCTGTTCAGCAAACATGTCATTTGGACAGAAGCAAATCTTCAAATAAATCTGAGAGCAGACAGACAAGTAAGTGTTGATAAAATTTCCAGGGAAGAGGGTCAGGAAAAGCCTGGAACGTGTAGTTATGAAAACAAGACAGCTCAGGCTCCAGGTAAGGGCTGGTATCCCAGCAGAGGGAGCACGGACCTCCGCATCAAGCAAACCTGGTTTGATACCTGGGTTTGCTACCTACTTGCCGTGCGATGTTACGTAATTCAGTTCTCGCTACGCTTTGCTCTTCTGTTTTTTTTTGTTTTTTTTTTTTTTAAACATCTTTATTGGAGTATAGTTGCTTTACAATGGTATGTTAGTTTCAGCTTCACAACGAAATGAATCATTTATATATATACATATGTTCCCATATCTCTTCCCGCTTGCGTCTCCCTTCCTCCCACCCTCCCTATCCCACCCCTCCAGGCGGTCACAAAGCACCGAGCTGATCTCCCTGTGCTATGCCACTGCTTCCCACTAGCTATCTACCTTACGTTTGGTAGTGTATATATGTCCATGCCTCTTTATCGCTTTGTCACCGTTTACCCTTCCCCCTCCCCATAGCCTCAAGTCCATTCTCTAGTAAGTCTGTGTCTTTATTCCTGTTTCACCCCTAGGTTTTTCATGACATTTTTTTTTTCTTAAATTCCATATATATGTATTAGCATACGGTATTTGTCTCTCTCTTTCTGACTTACTTCACTCTGTATGACAGACTCTAGGTCTGTCCACCTCATTACAAATAGCTCAATTTCGTCTCTTTTCATGGCTGAGTAATATTCCATTGTATATATGTGCCACATCTTCTTTATCCATTCATCCGATGATGGACACTTAGGTTGTTTCCATCTCTGGGCTATTGTAAATAGAGCTGCAATGAACATTTTGGTACATGACTCTTTTTGGATTATGGTTTTCTCAGGGTATATGCCCAGTAGTGGGATTGCTGGGTCATATGGTAGTTCTATTTGTAGTTTTTTAAGGAACCTCCATACTGTTCTCCACAGTGACTGTGTCAATTTACATTCCCACCAACAGTGTAAGAGGATTCCCTTTTCTCCACACCCTCTCCAGCATTTATTGTTCCTAGATTTTTTGATGGCCATTCTAACTGGAGTGAGGTGATACCTCATTGTAGTTTTGATTTCCATTTCTCTTATGATTAGTGATGTTGAGCATTCTTTCATGTGTTTGTTGGCACTCTGTATATCTTCTTTGGAGAAATGTCTATTTAGGTCTTCTGCCCATTTTTGGATTGGGTTGTTTGTTTTTTTGTTATTAAGCTGCATGAGCTGCTTATAAATTTTGGAGATTAATCCTTTGTCAGTTGCTTCATTTGCAAATATTTTCTCCCATTCTGAGGGATGTCTTTTGGTCTTCTTTATGGTTTCCTTTGCTGCGCAAAAGCTTTTAAGTTTCATTAGGTCCCATTTGTTTACTTTTGTTTTTATTTCCATTTCTCTAGGAGGTGGGTCAAAAAGGACCTTGCTGTGATTTATGTCATAGAGTGTTCTGCCTATGTTTTCCTCTAAGAGTTTGATAGTTTCTGGCCTTACATTTAGGTCTTTAATCCATTTTGAGCTTATTTTTGTGTATGGTGTTAGGGAGTGATCTAATCTCATACTTTTACATGTAGCTGTCCAGTTTTCCCAGCACCACTTATTGAATAGGCTGTCCTTTCTCCACTGTACATTTCTGCCTCCTTTGTCAAAGATAAGGTGACCATATGTGCGTGGGTTTATCTCTGGGCTTTCTATCCTGTTCCATTGATCTATCTTTCTGTTTTTGTGCCAGTACCATACTGTCTTGATTACTGTAGCTTTGTAGTATAGTCTGAAGTCAGGAAGCCTGATTCCTCCAGCTCCATTTTTCGTTCTCAAGATTGCTTTGGCTATTCGGGGTCTTTTGTGTTTCCATACAAATTGTGAGATTTTTTGTTCAAGTTCTGTGAAAAATGCCAGTGGTAGTTTCATAGGGATTGCATTGAATCTGTAGATTGCTTTGGGTAGTAGAGTCATTTTCACAATGTTGATTCTTCCAATCCAAGAACATGGTATATCTCTCCATCTATTTGTATCATTTTTAATTTCTTTCATCAGTGTCTTATAATTTTCTGCATACAGGTCTTTTGTCTCCTTAGGTAGGTTTATTCCTAGGTATTTTATTCTTTTTGTTGCAATGGTAAATGGGAGTGTTTTCTTGATTTCACTTTCAGATTTTTCATCCTTAGTGTATAGGAATGCCAGAGATTTCTGTGCATTAATTTTGTATCCTGCTACTTTACCAAATTCATTGATTAGCTCTAGTAGTTTTCTGGTAGCATCTTTAGGGTTCTCTATGTATAGTATCATGTCATCTGCAAACAGTGACAGCTTTACTTCTTCTTTTCCGATTTGGATTCCTTTTATTTCCTTTTCTTCTCTGATTGCTGTGGCTAAAACTTCCAAAACTATGTTGAATAAGAGTGGTGAGAGTGGGCAACCTTGTCTTGTTCCTGATCTTAGTGGAAATGCTTTCAGTTTTTCACCATTGAGGACGATGTTGGCTGTGGGTTTGTCATATATGGCCTTTATTATGTTGAGGAAAGTTCCCTCTATGCCTACTTTCTGCAGGGTTTTTATCATAAATGGGTGTTGAATTTTGTCAAAAGCTTTCTCTGCATCTATTGAGATGATCATATGGTTTTTCTCCTTCAATTTGTTAATATGGTGTATCACGTTGATTGATTTGCGTATATTGAAGAATCCTTGCATTCCTGGAATAAACCCCACTTGATCATGGTGTATGATCCGTTTAATGTGCTGTTGGATTCTGTTTGCTAGTATTTTGTTGAGGATCTTTGCATCTATGTTCATCAGTGATATTGGCCTGTAGTTTTCTTTCTTTGTGACATCCTTGTCTGGTTTTGGTATCAGGGTGATGGTGGCCTCATAGAATGAGTTGGGGAGTGTTCCTCCCTCTGCTATATTTTGGAAGAGTCTGAGAAGGATAGGTGTTAGCTCTTCTCTAAATGTTTGATAGAATTCGCCTGTGAAGCCATCTGGTCCTGGGCTTTTGCTTGTTGGAAGATTTTTAATCACAGTTTCAATTTCAGTGCTTGTGATTGGTCTGTTCATATTTTCTATTTCTTCCTGATTCAGTCTTGGCAGGTTGTGCCTTTCTAAGAATTTGTCTATTTCTTCCAGGTTGTCCATTTTATTGGCATAGAGTTGCTTGTAGTAATCTCTCATGATCTTTTGTATTTCTGCAGTGTCAGTTGTTACTTCTCCTTTTTCATTTCTAATTCTATTGATTTGAGTCTTTTCCCTTTTTTTCTTGATGAGTCTGGCTAATGGTTTATCAATTTTGTTTATCCTTTCAAAGAACCAGCTTTTAGTTTTATTGATCTTTGCTGTCGTTTCCTTCATTTCTTTTTCATTTATTTCTGATCTGATTTTTATGATTTCTTTCCTCCTGCTAACTTTGGGGTTTTTTTGTTCTTCTTTCTCTAATTGCTTTAGGTGCAAGGTTAGGTTGTTTATTCGAGATGTTTCCTGTTTCTTAAGGTAAGATTGTATTGCTATAAACTTCCCTCTTAGAACTGCTTTTGCTGCATCCCATATATTTTGAGTCGTCGTGTCTCCATTGTCATTTGTTTCTAGATATTTTTTGATTTCCCCTTTGATTTCTTCAGTGATCACTTCGTTATTAAGTAGTGTATTGTTTAGCCTCCATGTGTTTGTATTTTTTACAGATCTTCTTCTGTAATTGATATCGAGTCTCATAGCGTTGTGGTCGGAAAAGATACTTGATACAATTTCAATTTTCTTAAATTTACCAAGGCTTGATTTGTGACCCAAGATATGATCTATCCTGGAGAATGTTCCATGAGCACTTGAGAAAAATGTGTATTCTGTTGTTTTTGGATGGAATGTCCTATAAATATCAATTAACTCCATCTCGTTTAATGTATCATTTAAAGCTTGTGTTTCCTTATTTATTTTCATTTTGGATGATCTGTCCATTGGTGAAAGTGGGGTGTTAAAGTCCCCTACTATGAATGTATTACTGTCGATTTCCCCTTTTATGGTTGTCAGTATTTGCCTTATGTATTGAGGTGCACCTATGTTGGGTGCATAAATATTTACAATTGTTATATCTTCCTCTTGGATCGATCCCTTGATCATTATGTAGTGTCCTTCTTTGTCTCTACTAATAGTCTTTGTTTTAAAGTCTATTTTGTCTGATATGAGAATTGCTACTCCAGCTTTCTTTTGGTTTCCATTTGCATGAAATACCTTTTTCCATCCCCTTACTTTCAGTCTGTATGTGTCTCTAGGTCTGAAGTGGGTCTCTTGTAGACAGCAAATATATGGGTCTTGTTTTTGTATCCATTCAGCCAATCTGTGTCTTTTGGTGGGAGCATTTAGTCCATTTACATTTAAGGTAATTATCGGTATGTGTGTTCCCATTCCCATTTTCTTAATTGTTTTGGGTTTGTTATTGTAGGTCTTTTCCTTCTTTTGTGTTTCTTGCCTAGAGAAGTTCCTTTAGCAGTTGTTGTAGAGCTGGTTTGGTGGTGCTGAACTCTCTCAGCTTTTGCTTGTCTGTAAAGGTTTTAATTTCTCCATCAAATCTGAATGAGATCCTTGCTGGGTAGAGTAATCTTGGTTGCAGGTTTTTCTCCTTCAACACTTTCATTATGTCCTGCCACTCCCTTCTGGCTTGCAGAGTTTCTGCTGAAAGATCAGCTGTTAACCTTATGGGGATTCCCTTGTGTGTTATTTGTTGTTTTTCCCTTGCTGCTTTTAATATGTTTTCTTTGTATTTAATTTTTGACAGTTTGATTAATATGTGTCTTGGCGTATTTCTCCTTGGATTTATCCTGTATGGGACTCTCTGTGCTTCCTGGACTTGATTAACTATTTCCTTTCCCATGTTAGGGAAGTTTTCAACTATAATCTCTTCAAATATTTTCTCAGTCCCTTTCTTTTTCTCTTCTTCTTCTGGAACCCCTATAATTCGAATGTTGGTGCGTTTAATGTTGTCCCAGAGGTCTCTGAGACTGTCCTCAGTTCTTTTCATTCTTTTTTCTTTATTCTGCTCTGCAGTAGTTATTTCCACTATTTTATCTTCCAGGTCACTTATCCGTTCTTCTGCCTCAGTTATTCTGCTATTGATCCCATCTAGAGTACTTTTAATTTCATTTATTGTGTTGTTCATCGTTGCTTGTTTCATCTTTAGTTCTTCTAGGTCCTTGTTAACTGATTCTTGCATTTTGTCCATTCTATTGTCCATTCTATCTCCAAGATTTCGGATCAACCTCACTATCATTATTCTGAATTCTTTTTCAGGTAGACTGCCTATTTCCTCTTCATTTGTTAGGTCTGGTGGGTTTTTATCTTGCTCCTTCATCTGCTGTGTGTTTTTCTGTCTTTTCATTTTGCTTATCTTACTGTGTTTGGGGTCTCCTTTTTTGCAGGCTGAAGGTTTGTAGTTCCTGTTGTTTTTTGTGTCTGTCCCCAGTCGCTAAGGTTGGTTCAGTGGGTTGTGTAGGCTTCCTGGTGGAGGGTACTAGTGCCTGTGTTCTGGTGGATGAGGCTGGATCTTGCCTTTCTGGTGGGCAGGTCCACGTCTGGTGGTGTGTTTTGGGGTGTCTGTAGACTTATTATGATTTTGGGCAGCCTCTCTGCTAATGGGTGGGGTTGTGTTCCTGTCTTGCTAGTTGTTTGGCATAGGATGTCCAGCACTGTAGCTTGCTGGTCGTTGAGTGAAGCTGGGTGCTGGCGTTGAGATGGAGATCTCTGGGAGATTTTTGCTGTTTGATATTATGTGCAGCTGGGAGGCCTCTTGTGGACCAGTGTCCTGAAGTTGGCTCTCCCACCTCAGAGGCACAGCACTGACTCCTGGCTGCAGCACCAAGAGCCTTTCATCCACAGGGCTCCTTAATTTGGGATGATTCGTTGTCTATTCAGGTATTCCACAGATGCAGGGTATATCAATTTGATTGTGGAGCTTTAATCCGCTGCTTCTGAGGCTGCTGGGAGAGATTTCCCTTTCTCTTCTTTGTTCTCACAGTTCCCAGGGGCTCAGCTTTGGATTTGGCCCCGCCTGTGCGTGTAGGTCGCCGGAGGGCATCTGTTCTTTGCTCAGACAGGACGGGGTTAAAGGAGCCGCTGATTCGGAGGCTCTGGCTCACTCAGGCCCGGGGGTAGGGAGGGTCACGGAGTGTGGGGCAGGCCTGCAGCGGCAGAGGCCGGCGTGACGTTGCAGCCTGAGGCGCGCCGTGCGTTCTCCCGGGGTAGTTGTCCCTGGATCCCGGGGCCCTGGCAGTGGCGGGCTGCACAGGCTCCCCGGAAGGGCGTGTGGCTAGTGACCTGTGTTCGCACACAGGCCTCCTGGTGGCGGCAGCAGCGGCCTTAGCGTCTCATGTCTGTCTCTGGGCTCCGCACTTTTAGCCACGGCTCGCGCCTGTCCCTGGAGCTCTCTCAAGCAGCGTTCTTAATCCCCTCTCCTCGTGCACCAGGAAACAAAGAGGGACGTAAAAGTCTCTTGCCTCTTCGGCAGGTCCAGACTTTTCCCCAGACTCTCTCCCGGCTAGCCACGGTGCACTAACGCCCTGCAGGCTGTGTTCACGCCGCCAACCTCAGTCCTCTCCCGGCGCTCCGACAAAAGCCGGAGCCTCAGCTCCCAGTCCCGCCCGCCCCGGCGGACGAGCAGACAAGCCTCTCGGCTGGCGAGTTCCGGTCGGCCGGATCCTCTGCGCTGGAATCTGTCGGCTTTGCCCTCCGCACCCCTGTTGCTGTGCTCTCCTCCACGGCTCCCAAGCTCCCCCACTCCGCCTCCCGAAGTCCCCACCCGCGAAGGGGCTTCCTAGTGTGTGGACACTTTTCCTCCTTCACAGCTCTCTCCCGCTGGTGCAGGACCCGTCCCTATCCTTTTGTCTCTGTTTAGTTTTTTCTTTTGCCCTAACCAGGTACGTGGGGGGTTCCTTGCCTTTTGGGAGGTCTGAGGTCTTCTGCCAGCGTTCAGTAGGTGCTCCGTAGGAGTTGTTCCACGCGTAGATGTATTTCTGGTGTATCTGTGGGGAGGAAAGTGATCTCCGCGTCTTACTCTTCCGCCATCTTCCCGGAAGTGGAACCTCAAGATTAATCCATGTTGTTGCAAATGGCAGGATTTCCTTCTTTCTCATGGCTGAATAATATTCCATTTTATATGCATATAAATGTACAAGTCTTTTATGTTCGTCTTTAATTCAAGTTAATTTTTATGAGTGCTATAAGATAGCAGTCTAATTTCATTTCTCTGTATGTAGTTATCTAGTTTTCTCAACACCATTTATTGAAGAGACTGTCCTCTTCCTATTGAGTGTCCTTTACTCCTTTGTCAAATATTAGTTGACTATATATGTGAGGGAATTTTTCTGCACTTTTCTTTTTTTTATCAAAGAATGAATGGATGACAAATAGATTTTGAGCTGAACATCCTAAATATATTATTATTGATATTAATTTAAAATCATGCTCTTTTTAGACTGTTAGTATTTATTTAAAAAACTATATGTGATCATAGCTAAGTAGTTCAAACATAAGAGGTATTATTTGCATAGAAGATGGTAGGATTCTCAGATTTTTGTGAAACTTCCCAGATTGGAATCATGAAAATATATCTTACTGAAAATCCAGAGAAATAACAATATTTATATTAGTGTAAAATACTAATCAGTTATCATCAGAGATGTCTAAAATATGAAAATGAAGCAATTTTGGCATGCCTTAAATATTTTGTTTGTATTATAAAACAATGTAGGGACAACAACAATGCAAGATACCCATCTACCAACAAGCCAGCCTAGAAATATAACATGACAATTGACTTTGCAAAACTTTTCTCCTTCTCTGTGACTTGTATTTTACTCTCTTACAAGAGCTTTTTGATACATTTTTGTCTCATTTTTAATCAAATTCAATTCATCAACATTTTCTTAAATGCATTTTCTTAAGGTATTTAAAGAAACTTGTACCTATCTTAAAATAATAGGTTCTTCTTAAATCTTTCCTAAATTTCTAAAAACCTGTATTTCACTTTTTCTATGATACATTAGAAATTTATTTTAAAATATAAAAAAAATTAAGTTTAATTTTACTTAACACTTTTCCCAATCATATTAATTAAATAAGATGTACTTTTCCAAAAGAACTCTGATGTCATCATTTTCCATATATAAACCTGTTTTCTAGTCTCCAGTGTCATTAGTGACTTTGTGCAAATGCTATGCTGTCTTGATTCATAGTGCACTGTAATAACTTTTTAAATTAACTTTTGTTGGAGTATAGCTGCTTTACAATGTTGTGTTAGTCTCGACTCTATAGCAAAGTGAATCAGCTATATGTATACATATATCCCCTCTTTTTTGGATTTTCTTCCCATTTAGGTCACCACAGAGCACTGAGTAGAGTTCCCTGAGTTATATAGTAGGTTCTCATTAGTTATCTATTTTATACATAGTATCAGTGGTGTATATATGTCAATCCCAATCTCCCATTTCATTCCACCACAACTTTCCCCCCTTGCTGTCCATACATTTGTTCTCTATATCTGTGTCTCTATTTCTGCCTTGCAAACCAGTTCATCTGTAACATTTTTCTAGATTCCACATATATGCCTTAATATACGACATTTGTATTTCTCTTTCTGACTTACTTCACTCTGTATGACAGTCTCTAGGTCCATCCACGTCTCTACAAATGACCCAATTTCACTCCTTTTTATGGCTGAGTAATATTCCATTGTATATATGTACCACATCTTCCTTATCCATTCATCTGTCGATGGGCATTTAGGTTGCTTCCATGACCTGGCTATTGTAAATAGTGCTGCAATGAACATTGGGGTGCATGTGTCTTTTTGAATTATGGTTTTCTCAGGGTATATGCTCAGTAGTGGTATTGCTGGGTCATATGGTAGTTCTATTTTTAGTTTTTTAAGGAGCACCTCCATACTGTTCTCCATAGTGGCTGTACCAATTCATATTCCCACCAGCAGTGCAAGAGTGTTCCCTTTTCTCCACACCCTCTCCAGCATTTACTGTTTGTAGATTTTTTAATGATGGCCATTCTGATGGGTGTGAGGTGATACCTCATTGTAGTTTTCATTTGCATTTCTCTAGTAGTTAGTGATGTTGGGCATCTTTTCATGTGTTTGTTGGCCATCTGTATGTCTTCTTTGGAGAAATGTCTATATAGGCCTCCCACTCATTTTTGGATTGGGTTGTTTGTGATACTGAGCTGCATGTGCTGTTTGTATATTTTAGAGATTAATCCTTTGTCAGTTGCTTCATTTGCAAATATTTTCTCCCATTCTGAGGGCTGTCTTTTCATCTTATTTATGGTTTCCATTGCTGTGAAAAAGCTTTGAAGTTTCATTAGGTCCCATTTGTTAATTTTTGTTTTTATTTTCATCACTGTAGGAGGTGGGTCAAAGAAGGTCATGTTGCAATTTATATTAAAGAATGTTCTGCCTATGTTTTCCTCTAAGAGTTTTATAGTGTTTGACCTTAGATTCAGGTTTTTAATCTACGTTTAGTTTATTTTTGTGTATGGTGTCAGGGAGTGTTCTAATTTCATTCTTTTACATGTAGCTGTCCAGTTTTCCCAGAATCACTTATTGAAGAGGCTATCTTTTCTCCATTATATATTCTTGCCTCCTTTGTCATAGATTAGATGACCATAGGTGTGTGGGTTTATCTCTGGACTTTCCATCCTGTTCCATTGGTCTATATTTCTGTTTTTGTGCCAGTACCATACTGCCTTGATTACTGTAGCTTTGTAGTATAGTCTGAAGTCAGGGAGCCTGATTCCTCCAGCTCCATTTTTCTTTCTCAAGATTACTTTGGCTATTCGGGGTCTTTTGTTTTTCCATACAAATTGTAACATTTTCTGTTCTAGTTTTGTGAAAAATGCCATTGGTAATTTGATAGAGATTGCATTGAATCTGTAGATTGCTTTGGGTAGTATAGTCAGTTTCACAGTATTGATTCTTCCAGTCCAAGAACGTGGTATATCTCTCCATCTGTTTGTGTTTGATTTCGTTCATCAGCCTCTTATATCAATAGTTTTCTTTGTACAGGACTTTTGCCTCCTTAGGTAGGTTTACTCCTAGGTATTCTGTTCTTTTTGTTGTAATGGTAAATTTATTTTACTAGAGAAAATCTTTTCTCATCATTATTCTCCTTTTAGTGCCTTGACTAGTCTTTTCTTTTTTTTTCCTTTGACTATTCTTGGCCTTCTGTTCTGCCATATGTTTTAGGAAAGTTAACTCTGAAATTCATAAAACAAAATATAAAACATCATGAAAACTTAAGTAAGCCCAAGAAGGCAAAGTAAATTTAATATTAGAAAATCATTACCCAGTTGTCTGTAATAACCTATATGGGGAAAGAATCTGAAAAAGAATAGATATATGTTTATGTATAACTGAATCATTTTACTGTACACCTGAAACTAACACAACATTGTAAATCAACTATACTCCAATATAAAATAACAATAAAAAAATATTAAGGATTGATAACCCTTCTTAGGTTATATTGTATAGGTAAGTGTTATCAATGTAAATGTTCTAGAAATTATATGAAATTCTTAAAAAAAAAGAAAATCATTAATATGATTCATCATATTAACAGTTTGAGGTGAAAATAGCATTTTATAAAATTAAATATCCTATTCTTTGATGGGTTCAACGTTTGAATAATCTTTTCTTCAAAAGTTTGGTAAAATTATCCTGAATAACACTGTTACCTCATGTTTTCAATCCATCACCCCAACAGTTTTATTCTCTTCCCTGTATCTCTTTCTCCTTTAATTTCTTCCTATAGTTACTTCATAATTATCCTTTGGAGAAAGAATTTTGTTCTTGCAAATTTAGCCTTTTAGTGGGAACTAGGACCAGAATTACTTTCAAACTTCTTTATTTTTTTTTTCTTGTAAAAGACCACCACTGTTTATTTTGTCTCTGATTTTTTTCTAATTTTGGGTCTTTTCAAAGAATCAGCTATTAATTTTATTTTTCTTCATGTTTTCTATTTATTTCTGCTGTATTCATTACTACTTTCTTGTTTCTAATTACTCTTGATTTTGAAGACCTATAAGCACAAAGCAAGACTTATAAGTACAGAGCTTAGGTCATTGACTTTCATCATTTCTTCTTTGTTATTAGTTATTAGTTTCTAATTATATTTCACTATGAGGAAGGACTGCATCTTGTTAAATTACAATTATTGGAAAATGTTTGATTTACTTTACAGCCTACTGCTTGGTTACTTGTTATAAAGGCATCATATGTGTATTCTCCAATTACTAGTAGTATAAGATTCTGAATATGTCCCAGTAAAACAAATGTATTATTTATGTTTTTTTATAATTGTGTATGACCTCTATAATTTCTTGTCTAATATCAGAAAAAAATTGTTGTGTTTGTAGATTTGTAAATTTTCCCTAGTAATTTTGGTAATTTCTACTTTATGTAGATTGAGACTATTTTAAAAAGGACTATGAATTTTAAATTGTTATTCAATCCTGGTTAACTAAACATTTTTTTCATCATGTATCTATCATCTGTCTGTTTATCTATCTAATCTCTCTATTAAGCTTAGAATCTACTTTTCTTGTATTAATGTAGCTATGTCAGTATTTTTTAAGAGTCTCAGAAACTTTGCCAAAGCACCCTTACTTTAATTATGTAAACTTTAAAGATATTGTATTAAGAACTTATCCAGAGTCACTTGTTTTCTTATTATAAAGAGGTACACCAGGAGGAAAATTATTGCCTAATTTTATTCTATATGTTCCCTCTCCTTCCTTTGTATTATTTTAGCTTTTTTTTTTTTTTGGCTACAGCATGTCTAGCATTTTGCATAGCTTATAAATATTTCATATTTATGATGATAATTATCAACAGTTTTTTTTTTAATAATCTCTATGTCTTAATTTGTCTGGAAAAAATGTCTATCCTTTCTTGTTTTCCTGGAGTTCACTTGTCTTAAATCATATTACTTTTCTGCTTTGAATATTTAGAAATTGTATTCTAGTCTTCTGAGATAATTAAAACTAGCTAGTTTCATTCCAAGCTCATTGATAAAATTGTTAGATCAATCTAGTGAACAATTTTTAAAGCCACATTATTTTAATAAAAATTCCTTTTCTAGATCTGCCACTTGCACCCTGTATTTGAGCAATTTAAATTCTCAGAGACTTCATATTCTGTGCAAAATGGAGCTAATAGTATCACTAATAATAATAACAATAATAGTAATAATAGTGAAAAATGAATAGCATACCTGTTACAAATAGGTATGAGAAAATTATTGTTTAAATAAGAACACTGCAATCATTGTGACCAGCATTATAATAGCTCATATTTACAAAGATCCTTTCAGTGTTCCAAGCACTGTTTCATGAATTAATTTACTTTATCTCTATAGAACCTTATGTGATAGAACGTAAACGGCATAATGTCATACTTAAGCACTTGAGAATTGAAGCCAGACTTTCTGGATTTGAGTTCTGGCTCTAAAACTTAATGGCTGTATAACCTTGGAAAATTAATTAACTTGTCTGTGCATCAGTTTCCTTATATGTAATGTGGTGCTGATAGAGTTGATAGGAGGATTAAGATAAAGCACTCTACCATATAATAAATGTTATATTGGTTCTTAAAAGATATAAGTATTATTATCTCCATTTTACAGATGAGAAAACTAAGGCATAGAGAGACTAATTAAATCATTCACAATTATTACAACTAATATTATGTGGAATATATTGGATTTTTCCATCAGTCTTTAAGACTATCCACCTATACTCATGCCTAACAAAGGGAGAAGTGTAAGTCTTCAAGATTTTTTTTTTCCTATAGTTTACAAAATGCATGGCTGGTAAGTCTGAAAACCTGACATCAGGATTAACAAATCATAGGAACATTACAGAAATATAGTTCTGTCCATGAGCAAAATAATTTTGTGTCATTGAACTATATAGACAGAAGAAAATAACAGAAAGGTAAAACAATTTATTTTCAATTACTGTTAAATATTTACAAATGTAGTCAAAAGAAGTACCTTGAAACTTTTAAACATTTTCAACCATACCATATATATGTGGACCTGCTCCAGCACCATGTCCCCTGATGACTCACTGAAAGAGGAAATTGAAAATAAAGATTTCTTAGTGGGGATGGAGGTATGACTTAGGAAAAATAAAATAAAGCCTGTAATCTGAAGACAAAATCTGTGTTTAACATACACAAACTACAAAAAGAAAAAAAGAAAAAAGATGATCTGAGGCATTCACAAATGAGAATTGACCCCTTTGTGAGAGCCAGGTATATATAGCAGAGAGAGGACACACCACTTTCTGTTGTATGTAGGAGAGATGGCTTTAGAACAGCAAGCAGGAGGTTTTTGAATGAAAGAGAGGAAAAGGAAAATAAGAGAGTTTGCTTATACTTTTTGGCTTATAAACATATTTGTTTAGTCATCAGTTACAGCAACAGGTCTATGAGCAAGTTAAAGACAAATGCTTCAGAAATTGTCTTAGAATATTAGACTACTCAACTTTATTTAGCTATGATTTTTGTAGAGTCTCTGTTAAAAAAATGAATACTATTAATAATAGAATAATATTCAGATTCACTTCACGTGGAAAACCATTTAATACTTCTCTTTAGTTTTCTCAAAGCTCTTGATTTAACAGAGTAAACAAGGCTTAATTACAAACCTGAAGGACAGCTTCATCTTACAGTCATTTCCTCTCATGCTGCAGGCTTCCATTTTAGCTTTATTCATTACAGCCCTAAAGCTCGTGCTTTCTAAATGTGTAGGTTAGAGGAAGTACCTTGGAGCTCACCTACCTGCTCAAGATTAATAATATCACTCCAAGAAGATTAGAGCTATTACTCTTTCTGACCTGATCCAAATGGTGCAAATGGGATTCTAAGGATGATATCTGTTCAGAGATCCAACAGAGTGATGAGGTGCAGGGAACAGCTACCCCAAGGAATCAGGAAAAACAGACTGTTGAGGTTGTACAAATGATAAACCATTAGCTTTAGCTATTATCCAAAGAAAAGATTATGGCTGTAAATAAACTCATCCAGGCCTTTAGTACAATAGACAGGCGGCCCAGTGGATGGACAGGCCAGGAACATAAGTATTATTTAAAAAGAATGCCTTAGGCTAAGTTTTTATTTCAGTAGCAGGATTGCAGGTAATACCAGATGGAAGAAAATATGCTCTGTGTGTGTGTGTGTGTGTGTGTGTGTGTGTGTGTGTGTGTGTGTGCGCGCGCGCGCGCACACATGTGATTTAATTTAAAACCTTAGAAATATCAATTTAGAATTTAAAAAAATATTTCTTAGAAAGTATCTGCTCTTGCCCTATTTTTAGGCTATTGTGATTCTGACTGTGAAGACTAGGTTTTTCCACTTTTCCAATTAAAAGTTTTTTGTGATTGATTCAAAGAAGCATTCAAAAATGTGTAAATCTATCTACCTTGGAGAACAACTACTGAGAGTACACACACACACACACATATTTTTTTCATGATACCCTACATAGTGACTTTCATATACTCTATGTTTAATAATAATAATATTGATAAAATTAATAGTATCTAATGCTTACACATGCCACACTTTTTTTTCATGTACTCAATATGCATTAATTCATTTTACCCTCACAAGTATACAGTTATTGTCATATGCCCATTTTAAAGATGAGAAAATTGAGTGATAAATAGGGTATGTTAAATATGTTGATTGACCTCAGTTTTTATAGATTTAAATAGAGGAGATAATCGAGTACAACTCCGTAGAGTTGAACTTAGAAGAATGTATAAGTGTCAGTCATTGATTTTCATTTTAAAGATCAAGAAACCAGGGCAGGTAGCATATTGGTAATAGAAATAGAACCCTGGCTTCCAGTACTCTGGAGGAGGGATGCCCTGGATGACTGGGGAAATATTTATGTTCTTTATCACTACTACCAACATCTATCAAGAGAGAACTTTTTTAATCTGACTCCAGTAGAACTAATTATTCCATATCTCACTTCATATATAGGAACTTCTGTTGAGTACTCAGTGTGCTTGAGACACTGTATTTGTGACATTGGTAGGCATTATATTACTTGATCCTTCTTACAGACTTGTAAAGGGACCACTACCTACAATTTATAAATAAGGAAGTAGAGCATAAGTAGGAAAAGGTCATACAGCTTATAGGAAAGAATTTCAACTTAGGTCTTCTGCTACTCTGCCCTGAGATCTTTATGCTGTTTTGTCATTGTATGTTTGTTGGTTGGTTTGTATTGTTGACTGGTAGAGAAGGCCTATCCTGGAAGTCCTAACAGAGTGGAGAGATGGGATAGCAAGGCATATTTCATTGAGTTTTTTTTTTTTTTTTTTGCTGTTTTCTGGTCACTTTAATTACCTAATCTATTGACGAGTTTGCTAATATGGTAAATATTTTGTTGTGCCTTTTCTTTATGTTTGTATGTTGCATTTGTTTGCATTTGTTTGTTTCACCTACTTGATTGTGGACATAATAGAGGTCCCACCTGATATTATTAATGGAGAGTTGCCATTCATTGACCTATCCATTCATTCACTTGACTTTTGTAGAACAATAAATATATGTCAAGTTTGTGGTAGAGCTAAAACAGTGATAAAAAGAGATGGTGTTCTGGCTTTGATAGTGTCTACTGAAGAGAGAAAGAAACCAAATCATCACAGAATTAAATGTAAAATCACAACCATGGTAAGTTCTATAAAAGACATAAACTGGTGAATGTAAATAATAAGAATCTGTACACTTTTTAGGGATCAGTAATGCTTCCCTGAAGACGTGATGAAGGAGACCATAATGATGAGAAGAATTTAAGAAACTTTTGATGAGTATATTTAAATAAATTAAGGAGGTAGAGGAGGAAGGAGCATTCCAAGGTGATATCAGCTTATGAAAGAACTTGGGTCTTGGGTAGATGGCGGGGAGGATTCTGTAAACCAAGAACTGAAAAGCACCCCTGTGATGGATGGATGGAGGGCGATGAGAGTTATACTGTAAGATGATCATCAGTAGTCATGTAGAGGTAGGGGCTGAGTGATATACTTTAGGATCATGGTTTTCCTTAATGAAAAATATTAAACAGGATGTTGAAATTTTAGTCTTTTTTCTTTATTTTTATAAGTTTACTCTTGTCATGAGGAAAAGAGATTTAAGGGGGAGTCAGAATGTATGTGATTAGTATAATTAGAAATATATCAACTTTGTTATTGATAGTAGACTGGGTTACATTGCCATTAAGTCAGAAACTGTGAAAGGTATAAGGTGTTAACTCTTCTTCCCTTTCAACAAGTTAGCCTGCACAGTTTCATATATGTTTTCTGACCGAAGACAGGAGGCTTCCTAGATCATAAAGGCAGGCAGTTTATTACTCATAGAAAAATGCAGTAGCCAGAGCAGTACCTTTGTATCAATTCCCCAAGCCCCAAGCCCCATGGGGCAGCATGATGAGAGCCAGGTACTGCCCTGCATGTGTAGTAGGTTGCACCACAGGAAAGGAACTCTGAGGTTAGAAGACTCTGAGTTTATAAAAGGCAGCTGGCACTTCTACCCACCCTCCTCTCTAGAGAAATTGCATATTAAGCAAATTTCCTCCAGAGCAGAAGAGAAAGCTGTCTCTACATTTATTACCCTGGAAGGTAAGCAAATGTTTCTAGGGAGAGGAGGGTAGAGCCTTCCTGGCTCAAAGTATTCCCAATGTCTCTGTCTTTAGGGAGATACTATCTCTAATTTCTAAAACTGCCTGTTATACAATCATTCTTTTAGTACCATTTGTCAGAAGATTTGCAAAAATGCCAGAATTATGAAGCATTAGTTTCTCACAAGTATTAAAGAGATTTTATATAAGTGGAAGCTAACTTTAGTAACTTCAGATAATGTAGACCTCTGAGAAAAAGTAACAGGTAGGCACCAATGGATAATGTTATATAAAAGTATAGTACAGACCATGAGCAGAGCCTCAGATAACTGTTAGTTGTCTGGGAAAATAGAGTGTGTTCTGGTTATCTATTACTGCGTAAAAAACTATTCCCAAAGTTAGTGGCTTAAGCAACCTATTATTTTGCTTGGAATTTTCTAAATCAGGAATTCAGGAAGGCTCAGCTATGAGGTACATCACAGATCTACCTGGTATCAGCTGGGGTAACTAAGGATGAAGCCTCACTTCCAAGGTGGCTCCTTCTTTCACATTTCTGACTCCTCGAGGCTCCTTGGCCTGTCTTTTCACACACTGTCTCATCCTCCAGGGTCTCTCTACATGGTTTTGGTATTTTACAGTGTGGTCACTTCAATGTAGACTTCTAACACGGAGGCTATTTCCCTCAGAATGAGCATTCCATTAAAAGTTTCTCAGTGGAAAGAATAGCACAGAATTTGTGGCCATCTTTAATGCATTGTTTATTTAGAAAAATTCTGTGAAGAAAAGTGTATTAGTTTTACATTGCTACTGTAAAAAATTATCACAAATGTAGCAGTATAAAGCACAGGCATTTACTAATCTCACTGTCCGATAAGTCAGACTTCCATGCAGGCTTGATCAGTACTATTCTTAAGGTTTTACAAGGCCAAAATCAACATGTCAGATGGCTTGAGCTCTTATTTGGAGGCTTCAAGAGACAATTCACTTTCAAGCTTATTCCAGGTTTTTGGAAGAATAAATTTCCTTCTCATACCTTCCATGTGTCCCTATACTAGCAGAGTCATTTGGGATCTCTAACTTTCCCTTCTGCTAAATCCCTCTAACTCTCTTTTGCTCTCAACTGGGAGAAAGCTCTACTTTTATGAGTTTATGTGATTATATTGGGCTCACCCAGATAATCCAGGGGAAGCTCCTTATTTTAAAATCAACTGATTAGTAACTGTACTGTTTTGAATGATATCCCTCCCAAAATTTCAGAATGTGACCTTATTTGGAAATAGGACCTTTGAAGACATAAGTAGGAGAGTTAAGATGAGATAATACTGAATTGGGGGGGGGGCTCTAATTCCAGTATGACTGGGGTCCTTGTAAGATGAGTAGAAGTACTTATGTAGACGGACACAGAAAGAAAGCCATATGACCACCAGAGATTGCATGGATGCAGCTGCAAGTCAGAGAACACCAAGGATCACCAACAACCACCAGAACCTTGGAAGGAGGCAAGAAAGGATTCTTCCCTAGAGCCTTCATGGGAGCTTAGTCCTGCCAAAACCTTGATTTCAGACTTCTAGTCTCCAGAATTGTGACAGAATAAATTTGTATTGTTTTAAGTCACTAAATTTATTATAATTTCTTATGTCAGCCTTAGAAAACTAATACAGTAATCTTAATTACATCTACAAAGTCCTTTTTGCTGTGTAATACAACATATTCACAAGCATGACACCAGGGTCTTAAGGTCATGGGGCCAAAATTCTGCCTAGCACACTCTGTCCCCGAGTCCCTGAGATCCACATTATTAGCAAATGCAAGACATATTTATTTAATCCTTCCCAAGGTTCCAAAATGTCACATTACAGCATTAACTAAAAGTCCAAAATTTCATCCTAATTTCATCAATTCAGAAACTCCCAAATCTCATCTAAATCTCATCAGCTCATAGGTCCCAAAGCTCATCATCTAAGTCATATAAATCAGGTGCACATGAGGGGCCCAGGCACAATCCTTCACCATCTGCAGGCCTGTGAAGCTAATGGAACAAGTTATCTGTTCAAAACACTAAACATTCAAGGCAAGGCAAACATAAAATAACAATTATAGACATTTAAATTCAAAACTGGGAGAAAAGCAAGGAAAAAGGAGTCACTGATCCAAAGCCATTTTTAAATCCAGCCAGGCAAGCTTCATTATGGTTCCAGGCTTGGAAAAAGTCCTCCCTGACTCTCATTTTTACGCTCCTACCTCTGAATTCAATATTCTGGGCTCTTGGTTTCACCCTCTGAGGCATGCTTCCATTTGCATGAAAGTTGGCACATGTTTGCAGCTGAGTTTCATCATACTGCTCTCTGTCAGTAGAAGTTTGGGGGTCAGGCAGTCTTCTTTTTTTAATTATTCTTCCTGTCCTCTTCATTTCAATCTAAACTGGCAGAGTTTCTGCTAATACACAGTTCTCAAGAAACTTGTGGGTTTTGCATGGATTTAACAGGGAATCACTCCATTAGAAAAAGGCTGCTCCACAGATCTTTCTGAAATAATCCCTTTACTACTTTTGGCTTCTGCTGAAATGGGTGATGGACAAAAAAGAACCTTAAAATGTCTAGAGAGCCTCTAATCTGATTGAGGTGATCTGTGAGTCTCTGAAGAGCCTTCTGTGAGACTGAGTACTTTGATCTATTGATCTTTCTGATGTGTTAATGAAACTTTATACCACCACACCCTCAGCCTTTCCTCTGTGTCACACTTTCTGAAGCAATTTCTTAATTTTAGTATGTTTTGCCATCTGGATGGGCTGAGAATTTCCCAAATCATAATGTTCTGGTTCTTTTTTTTTTTTTTTTTAGCATCTTTATTGGAGTATAATTGCTTTACAATGGTGTGTTAGTTTCTGCTTTATAACGAAATGAATCAGTTATACGTATACATATGTTCCCATATCTCTTCCCTCTTGCGTCTCGCTCCCTCCACCCTCCCTATCCGACCCCTCTAGGTGGTCACAAACCACTGAGCTGATCTCCCTGTGCTATGCAGCTGCTTCCCACTAGCTATCTATTTTACGTTTGGTAGCGTATATATGTCCACGACACTCTCTCACTTTGTCACTGTTTACCCTTCCCCCTTTCTATGTCCTCAAGTTGATTTTCTAGTAGGTCTGTGTCTTTATTCCCGTCTTACCCCTAGGTTCTTCATAACCATTTTTTTTCCTTATATTCCATATATACATGTTAGCATACGGTATTTGTTTTTCTCTTTCTGACTTACTTCACTCTGTATGACAGACTCTAGGTCCATCCACTTCACTACAAATAACTCAATTTCATTTCTTTTTATGGCTGAGTAATATTCCATTGTGTATATGTGCCACAGCTTCTTTATGCATTCATCTGTTGATGGACACTTAGGTTGCTTCCATGTCCTGGCTATTGTAAATAGAGCTGCAATGAACATTTTGATACATGACTCTTTTTGAATTATGGTTTTCTCAGGGTATATGCCCAGTAGTGAGATTGCTGGGTCGTATGGTAATTCTATTTTTAGCTTTTTAAGGCCCTCCATACTGTTCTTGATAGTGGCTGTATCAGTCTGCATTCCCACCAACAGTGCCAGAGTGTTCCCTTTTCTCCACACCCTCTCCAGTATTTATTGTTTCTAGATTTTTTTTTTTTTTGCGGTACGTGAGCCTCTCACTGTTGTGTCCTCTCCCGTTGCAGAGCACGGGCTCTGCACGCGCAGGCCCAGCGGCCATGGCTTACGGATGCAGCCGCTCCGCGGCACGTAGGATCTTCCCGGACCAGGGCACGAACCCCTGTCCCCTGCATCAGCAGGCGGACTCTCAACCACTGTGCCACCAGGGAATCCCTCTAGATTTTTTGATGATAGCCATTCTGACCGGTGTGAGATGATATGTCATTGTAGTTTTGATTTGCATTTCTCTAATGATTAATGATGTTGAGCATTCTTTCATGTGTTTGTTGGCAATCTGTATATCTTCTTTGGATAAATGTCTGTTTAGGTCTTCTGCCCATTTTTGGATTGGGTTGTTTGTTTTTTTGTTATTGAGCTGCATAAACTGCTTGTAAATTTTGGAGATTAATCCTTTGTCAGTTGCTTCATTTGCAAATATTTTCTCCCATTCTGAGGGTTGTCTTTTGGTCTTGTTTATGGTTTCTTTTGCTGTGCAAAAGCTTTGAAGTTTCATTAGGTCCCATTTTTTTTGTTGTTTTAATTTCCATTTCTCTAGGAGGTGGGTCAAAAAGGATCTTTCTGTGATTTATGTCATAGAGTGTTCTGCCTATGTTTTCCTCTAAGAGTTTGAGAGTGTCTGGCCTTACATTTAGGTCTTTAATCAATTTTGAGTTTATTTTCGTGTATGGTGTTAGGGAGTATTCTAATTTCATACTTTTACATGTACCTGACCAGTTTTCCCAGCAACACTTATTGAAGAGGCTGTCTTTTCTCCACTGTATATTCTTGCCTCTTTTATCAAAGATAAGGTGTCCATATGTGCGTGGGTTTATCTCTGGGCTTTCTATCCTGTTCCATTGATCTATATTTCTGTTTTTGTGCCAGTACCATACTGTCTTGATTACTGTAGCTTTGTAGTATAGTCTGAAGTCAGGGAGCCTGATTCCTCCAGCTCCATTTTTCGTTCTCAATATTGCTTTGGCTATTTGGGTTCTTTTGTGTTTCCATACAAATTGTTAAATTTTTTGTTCTAGTTCTGTGAAAAATGCCAGTGGTAGTTTGATAGGGATTGCATTGAATCTGTAGATTGCTTTGGGTAGTAGAGTCATTTTCACAATGTTGATTCTTCCAATCCAAGAACATGGTATATCTCTCCATCTATTTGTATCATTTTTAATTTCTCTCATCAGTGTCTTATAATTTTCTGCATACAGGTCTTTTGTCTCCTTAGGTAGATTTATACCTAGATATTTTATTCTTTTTGTAGCAATGGTAAATGGGAGTGTTTTCTTGATTTCAGTTTCAGATTTTTCATTAGTGTATAGGAATGCCAGAGATTTCTGTGCATTAATTTTGTATCCTGCTACTTTACCATATTCATTGATAAGCTCTAGTAGTTTTCTGGTAGCATCTTTAGGATTCTCTAAGTATAGTATCATGTCATCTGAAAACAGTGACAGCTTTACTTCTTCTTTTCTGATTTGGATTCCTTTTATTTCTTTCTCTTCTCTGATTGCTGTGGCTAAAACTTCCAAAACTGTGTTGAATAATAGTGGTGAGAGAGGGCAACCTTGACTTGTTCCTGATCTTAGTGGAAATGGTTTCAGTTTTTCACCATTGAGGACGATGTTGGCTGTGTGTTTGTCATATATGGCCTTTATTATGTCGAGGAAAGTTCCCTCTGTGCCTACTTTGTGCAGGGTTTTTATCATAAATGGGTGTTGAATTTTGTTAAAATCTTTCTCTGCATCTATTGAGATGATCATATGCTTTTCCTCCTTCAATTTGTTAATATGGTGTATCACGTTGATTGATTTACGTATATTGAAGAATCCTTGCATTCCTGGAATAAACCCCACTTGATCATGGTGTATGATCCTTTTAATGTGCTGTTGGATTCTGTATGATAGCATTTTGTTGAATTGTATCTATGTTCATCAGTGATATTGGCCTGTAGTTTTCTTTCTTTGTGACATCTTTGTCTGGTTTTGGTATCAGGGTGATGGTGGCCTCGTAGAATGAGTTTGGGAGTGTTCCTCCCTCTGCTCTATTTGAATTTGAGAAGGATAGGTGTTAGCTCTTCTCTAAATGTTTCATAGAATTCGCCTGTGAAGCCATCTGGTCCTGGGCTTTTGTTTGCTGGAAGATTTTTTTTTTTTTTTTTTTTTTGCGGTACGCGGGCCTCTCACTGTTGTGGCCCCTCCCGTTGCGGAGCACAGGCTCCGGATGTGCAGGCTCAGCGGCCATGGCTCCCGGGCCCAGCCGCTCCACAGCATGTGGGATCCTCCTGGACCATGGCACGAACCCGTGTCCCCTGCCTTGGTAGGCGGACTCTCAGCCACTGCGCCACCAGGGAAGCCCTGTTGGAAGATTTTAAATCACAGTTTCAATTTCAGTGCTTGTGATTGGTCTGTTCATATTTTCTATTTCTTCCTGGTTCAGTCTCGGCAGGTTGTGCTTTTCTAAGAATTTGTCCAATTCTTCCATGTTGTCCATTTTATTGGCATAGAGTTGCTTGTAGTAATCTCACATGATCCTTTGTATTGCTGCAGTGTAAGTTGTTACTTCTCCTTTTTCATTTCTAATTCTACTGATCTGAGCCTTCTCCCTTTTTTTCTTGATGAGTCTGGCTAATGGTTTATCAATTTTGTTTATCTTCTCAAAAAACAGGCTTTTAGTTTTATTGATCTTTGCTATCGTTTCCTTCACTTCTTTTTCATTTACTTCTGATCTGATCTTTATGATTTCTTTCCTTCTGCTAACTTTGGGGTTTTTTTGTTCTTCTTTCTCTAATTGCTTTAGGTGCAAGGTTAGGTTGTTTATTTGAGATGTTTCCTGTTTCTTAAGGTAGGATTGTATTGCTATAAACTTCCTTCTTAGAACTGCTTTTGCTGCATCCCATAGGTTTTGGGTCATCATTTTTTCATTGTCATTTGTCTCTAAGTATTTTTTGATTTCCTGTTTGATTTCTTCAGTGATCTCTTGGTTATTAAGTAGTGTATTGTTTAGCCTCCATGTGTTTGTATTTTTTACAGATCTTTTTCTGTAATTGATATCTAGTCTCATAGCGCTGTGGTTGGAAAAGATACTTGATACAATTTCAATTTTCTTAAATTTACCAAGACTTGATTTGTGACCCAAGATATGATCTATCCTGGAGAATGTTTCATGAGCACGTGAGAAAAATGTGTATTCTGTTGGTTTTGGATGGAATATCCTATAAATATCAGTTAAGTCCATCTTGTTTAATGTATCATTTAAAGCTTGTGTTTCCTTATTTATTTTCATTTTGGATAATCTGTCCATTGGTGAAAGTGGGGTGTTAAAGTCCCCTACTATGACTGTGTTACTGTCGATTTCCTCTTTTATGGCTGTTAATATTTGCCTTATGTATTGAGTTGCTCCTATGTTGGGTGCATAAATATTTACAATTGTTATATCCTCTTCTTGGACTGATCCCTTGATCATTATGTAGTGTCCTCCTTTGTCTCTTCTAATAGTCTTTATTTTAAAGTCTATTTTGTCGGATATGAGAATTGCTACTCCAGCTGTCTTTTGATTTCCATTTGCATGGAGTATCTTTTTCCATCCCCTCACTTTCAGTCTGTATGTGTCCCTAGGTCTGAAGTGGGTCTCTTTTAGACAGCATATATATGGGTCTTGTTTTTGTATCCATTCAGCCAATCTGTGTCTTTT
Source organism: Orcinus orca (assembly GCF_937001465.1). Lineage (NCBI taxonomy): Eukaryota > Metazoa > Chordata > Mammalia > Artiodactyla > Delphinidae > Orcinus > Orcinus orca. The sequence continues at coordinate 44,644,579 of NC_064573.1, forward strand.
GGTGGGAGCATTTAATCCATGTACATTTAAGGTAATTATCGATATGTATGTTCCTATTCCCATTTTCTTAATTGTTTTGGGTTTGTTATTGTAGGTCTTTTCCTTCTCTTGTGTTTCTTGCCTAGAGAAGTTCCTTCAGCATTTGTTGTAAAGCTGGTTTGGTGGTGCTGAACTCTCTCAGCTTTTGCTTGTCTGTAAAGGTTTTAATTTCTCCATCAAATCTGAATGAGATCCTTGCTGGGTAGAGTAATCTTGGTTGCAGGTTTTTCTCCTTCATCACTTTAAATATGTCCTGCCAGTCCCTTCTGGCTTGCAGAGTTTCTGCTGAAAGATCAGCTGTTAACCTTATGGGCATTCCCTTGTGTGTTATTTGTTGTTTTTCCCTTGCTGCTTTTAATATGTTTTCTTTGTATTTAATTTTTGACAGTTTGATTAATATGTGTCTTGGTGTGTTTCTCCTTGGATTTATCCTGTATGGGACTCTTTGTGCTTCCTGGACTTGATTAACTATTTCCTTTCCCATGTTAGGGAAGTTTTCAACTATAATCTCTTCAAATATTTTCTCAGTCCCTTTCTTTTTCTCTTCTTCCTCTGGGACCCCTATATTTTGAATGTTGTTGCCTTTAGTGTTGTCCCCGAGGTCCCTGAGACTGTCCTCAGTTCTTTTCATTCTTTTTTCTTTATTCTGCTCTGCAGTAGTTATTTCCACTATTTTATCTTCCAGGTCACTTATTCATTCTTCTGCCTCAGTTATTCTGCTATTGATCCCTTCTAGAGTATTTTTAATTTCATTAATTGTGTTGGTCATCATTGCTTGTTTCATCTTTAGTTCTTCTACGTCCTTGTTAAATGTTTCTTGCATTTTGTCTATTCTATTTCCAAGATTTTGGATCATCTTTACTATCATTATTCTGAATTCTTTTTCAGGTAGACTGCCTATTTCCTCTTCATTTGTTAGGTCTGGTGGGTTTTTACCTTGCTCCTTCATCTGCTGTGTGTTTTTCTGTCTTCTCATTTTGCTTATCTTACTGTGTTTGGGGTCTCCTTTTCTCAGGCTGCAGGTTCGTAGTTCCCGTTGTTTTTGGTGTCTGTCCCCAGTGGCTAAGGTTGGTTCAGTAGGTTGTGTAGGCTTCCTGTTGGAGGGGACTTGTGCCTGTGTTCTGGCGGATGAGGCTGGATCTTGTTTTTCTGGTGGGCAGGTCCACGTCTGGTGGTGTGTTTTGGGGTGTCTGTGGCCTTATTATGATTTTAGGCAGCCTCTCTGCTAATGGATGGGGCTGTGTTCCTGTCTTGCTAGTTGTTTGGCATAGGGTTTCCAGCACTGTAGCTTGCTGCTCATTGAGTGAAGCTGGGTGTTGGTTTTGAGATGGAGATCTCTGGGAGATTTTTTCTGTGTGATATTACGTGGAGCTGGGAGGTCTTTTGTGGACCAGTGTCCTGAAGTTGGCTCTGCAACCTCAGAGGCACAGCCGTGATGCCTGGCTGGAGCACCAAGAGTCTTTCATCCACACGGCTCAGAATAAAAGGGAGAGAAAATAGAAAGAAAGAAAGAAAGAAAGGATAAAATCAAATAAAATCAAATAAAGTAGGATAAAATAAAACAAAGTTATTAAAATAAAAATAATTATTATGAAAAAAATTTTAAAAAGTTAAAAAAAAAGGAACGGACTGAGAGAATCCTAGGACAAATGGTGAAAGCAAAGCTATACAGAGAAAATGTCACACGGAAGCATACACATACACACTCACAAAAAGAGGAAAAGGGGAAAAAATAATATATCTTGCTCCCAAAGTCCACCTCCTCAATTTGGGATGATTCATTGTCTATTCAGGTATTCCACAAATGCAGGATACATCAAGTTGATTGTGGAGCTTTAATCCGCTGCTTCTGAGGCTACTGGGAGAGATTTCCCTTTCTCTTCTTTGTTCGCACAACTCCCGGGGTTCAGCTTTGGATTTGGCCCCACCTCTGCATGTAGGTCGCCTGAGGGCATCTGTTCTTTGCTCAGACAGGACAGGGGTAAAGGAACAGCTGATTCAGGGGCTCTGGCTCACTCAGGCCTGGGGGAGGGAGGGGCACAGAGTGCAGGATGAGCCTGCGGCGGCAGAGGCCAGCGTGACATTGCACCAGCCTGAAGCGCGCCATACGTTCTCCCGGGGAAGTTGTCCCTGGATCATGGGACCCTGGCAGTGGCGGTCTGCACAGGCTCCCGGGAGGGGAGGTGTGGATAGTGACCTGTGCTCGCACACAGGCTTCTTGGTGGCGGCAGCAGCAGCCTTAGCGTCTCATGCCCGTCTCTGGGGTCTGCGCTGATAGCCGTGGCTCGCGCCCGTCTCTGGAGCTCCTTTAAGCAGCACTCTTAATCCCCTCTCTTCGCGCACCAAGAAACAAAGAGGGAAGAAAAAGTCTCTTGCCTCTTCGGCAGCTCCAGACTTTTTTCCAGACTACCTCCCAGCTAGCTGTGGCGCACTAGCCCCCTTCAGGCTGTGTTCACACCGCCAACTCCAGTCCTCTCCCTGCGATCTGACCGAAGCCCGAGCCTCAGCTCCCAGCCCCACCCGCCCTGGCGGTTGAGCAGACAAGCCTCTCGGGCTGGTGAGGGCTGGCGAGGGCTGGCCTGCACAGATCCTCCATGCAGGAATCTCTCTGCTTTGCCCTCCACACCCCTGTTGCTGCACTGTCCTCCTCGGCCCTGAAGCTCCCCCCTCCGACACCCACAGTCTCTGCCCTCTAAGGGGCTTCCTAGTGTGTGGAAACCTTTCCTCATTCACAGCTCCCTCCCACTGGTGTGGGTCCCGTCCCTATTCTTTTGTCTCTGTTTCTTCTTTTTTCTTTTGCCCTACCCAGGTATGTGGGGAGTTTCTTGCCTTTTGGAAGGTCTGAAATCTTCTGCCAGCGTTCAGTAGGTGTTCTGTAGGAGTTGTTCCACGTGTAGATGTATTTCTGATATATTTGTGGGGAGGAAGGTTATCTCCCCGTCTTACTCTTCCGCCATCTTCTCCTCGAGCCGGTTCATTTTTGTTTTAACAAGTCTTCCCTCAATTTAATATTCCTTCTCTCCCATTTTACTGTAAGTACTACTTGTAAGTAGTATCTTCAACATTTTGAAAATCTTCTGAGTTAAATAACCATATTCATTGCTTACAAGTTCTGCTTTCCACATAACTCCAGTACACAATTTTGCTAAGCATTCTGAAACTATATAACAAGAATCCTATTTCCTACCATTTCCAGTAGCATTTTTCTCACTTCCTTCAGAGCCCTTACTAGTAGTACTTTAGCATATTTCTTCTTACAGTCTATTCAAGGCAATGCAGGTTTTTACTGCTATGCTTCTCAAAATTCTCTCAGCCTACTCCCACTGCCCCATTCCAAAGTCACCTCCATATTTTTAGGTATTTGTTACAGCAGCAGCCTTATCATTTCAATGTAGGTGGATTCCTCACATGTAGGCTTACTTCTTGTAGAGCAAGCATTCCATTGAGAATTCCTCAATGGAAAGAGTAACAGTGATTTGCTGCCTAAGAAGACAAACTAATTTCAAATAATTGTTAAAATCATCTCTCAATCTCCTTTAATTTGAATTAAAATTAACATTTTAAAATTTATTTGAGCAGGCTGAATGCTATCTTGACAATTAGTTGATAAACCATTTGTTACTAATTACAGTTAATATGAATTAAACCATGTATTTTGAAAGAAATGCTATGACTTAGACTTGTGTGTAACTACTTCAGATTAGAACTTCTCAATTATTTAAAATTAGTGCATGTCACTTTTTGCTCATGTAGATTTACTCTTTCTCATCTTATTGAAATTTAGCATAAGATCTCAGAAAATAATTTTAAAAATCAAGCATTTACTTAGAATTTTTATTCAAAATAAGAGAAATAGAAATAAGCAGTAATAATTCAAGGATCTCACAGAGATGACTGAAGAAAGTGGAATAAGTGATATCCAAAGGAAAGCATGAAGAAATGTGATATTACTTAACCTATTCTGCTTTCACTAAGAAGCAACTAAAAGATCAGATTTTTGTTCAAATGACAGTTCAATGGCATTTCATTTCTCAGGAAAAAAAATGAGTTCAGAAAATGAGGCCTGATATCAAGCATTTATGAAAGTTCAATGGGAGCCTAATTCAAAAACTCAAAAGATACAATCCCAGATATTCTCTAGTAGTGCTTCTTGAGAAGGTTACTTTTATTCTTGGAGATTTAAAACCTTTGAAGTGGTATTTCTGAAAGTGGTGTCAGCTAAAAATCAAGTATGTCTTATATGTGTAGATTTGTAATATTAAGGGTTAAAAACAGAATTAAATGTACCAATATAGTTGAAAATATTAGATTTAAAGAGTTTTAGGGGGCTTAAATATTTTTTTTCTTTCTTGTCAAATTAAAATTTAATTTAAGATGTCATAAAATTACTTTAAATCATCTTAAAAATCAAATGTTTTTTTAAACTTCAGAATGGAAATAAGAGAACTAGAGAAAAGCAGTAATGTGTATGATTTTCAAAGAGATGCTCAAAGAAACTAGAATAAATCATATTTAATAAAAATGGGAAAATATGTTAAATATGTATAATACATTCTCAAGCTACCATATAAGTTCTACATAAATGTATATATTAATTTATATAACAAAATTTATATTACACATGTTATATATTATAAAGTATAGTAAAGTATAACTTGTGTAATATAAATTTATATATAATTGAAATATAACATTTATATAATAATGTATCATATCAGTTCATATATGTTTATTCACATATGTTTTATTTATACTTTATGGGCATATGAATATACTGTATAAAATATGATGCACTGAATTATAAATATATAATTACATATATTTATATGATTGTTTTCCTTAGCTTATATGTTTCTGCATAAACATAAGCAAATCTTAATATACCTTTCAGTGCTGATTAAAATGACTTTGGCATATAAATACTATTTATTTTGTTTATTACCACTGGTATACTGCAAACTCTATATAGCTATTCTAAATCACTTAAAGTTTCATCATCCTGTATCTAATTACTAGGATCCTGGCTAAAATGTATGACATTTCAGTATGTGTCAGCAATTGTCTACAGAAAAATAAATTATAAAATTTGTTTTAGTAAAATCACTGTCATTTGTTTAAGAAATATTAATAGAGTACCTATTATGAGCCAAGACTATGCTATTTACTAACATTAAGCCAATAAAAAAGAAATATATAATCCCTGCTCTCTTGGAAAGGAATTACAATAGGGATACAGATATTACATAACTGTATACATAATCAGTTTTTTAAAACAATTGTGGTGAATACTAACAGGGTGCTATGTTGGCATATGAGAAGAGGGCCACATCAAGACTAAATGTTCAATGGAACTTTTTATGAGAAAGGGTTGTTTTAGGTAAGCTGTGAATAATTTAGACTGAATTAACTGAAAAAGAGGAAGAATATTCTAAAAGAGTGAATGACTTCTAGTAAGGATCCAAAACAGAAAATAGTTTAGTCATTAAAGGAGCAAGACAAGTGTAATTTAATCAGAAAGAAGAAAACAAAGGAGAAAATGGTACAATTTAAGTACTATAAAGTTGGCAATATCTAGATTCTGCAGGCTCTTCATGTTCAGTTACAATGTTTGGATTTCAATGAAGAACAATGAGCAACTATTGAAGATTCTTTAGACAAGATATTATGGAAACTTGGTATAGTAGGGATGGAATGAAGTAAAGATTACTTAAAAGTCAAGTCTATAAAACACAGTGGCTGGTCAAATATGGAGATATGGGGGAAAGGACCCAAGAAAAACCCACAAATTTCTGCCTTTTGCAGTTGGGCAAATAATGTTACTATCCATTGAAACGAAGAACATTAGCATATTTGTTTCCTTTATGTGTGTGTGTGTGTGTTGTTTTTACTTGGCTTTGTATTTTTTCCCCTTAGTTGGGATGCAGTCACGTTTTAACATTTTGAGTTAAAAATACTTATATAGTATCCATATAGGTGTGTCAAGTAGGCAGTTAATTAAAATGTCTGGGACTCAGATTATATCATGAACTGCATTCTAGGTTTGTGCTCTTGGGATAATAACTTCTAAATGGCACTTAAAGTTATGAATAATAATGGCAATTAAAGTTATATCATGTCAGGAGAAAGCAGTAAGTAAGAAGTAGTTAATTCCAAAGAGTGAAACATGAAAAAATGCAGCATTTAGCAATAGTTATATATGTATGTGTGTGTGTATTATTAACACTCCAGGAAATATTTAAAAATCCTCATTTACATGTATTTTTTTGCACAAGAGTTATAAAGTTATCTTTACCAACTTTCTATTTTTGTTTTTAGTCACCATATCTTTCCTCATGCCTACTTTCCTTTCTATGTTTGCTGTTATTATAGAATATTAGAGAATAATGTAAGCTTGATCCTATCATTCCATAAGTACATACTGGGAGACAGAGGCATAGGGGAGCCAAATAACTGAATTTGTAACTAATGAAGGAAAGCAACTCTCTGAATGAGAGAGATTAGAGGAAAGTAAGAGAATAAAAACTGAGACAAGTTGGCTTTGATCACTTAAGGGGTTAATTTCCACTATACCCATGACATTGGTAAGGTCACAGTATTCAGTGTGTTTATGCTGGAGAGTAGAATAAACGGCACTAATTACATGAAGCTAGCTGCTTCATGAAAAGTAAGAAGGAAAAACTTTATATCCTTTTGTAGAGAAATACAGCTTGAGCTAGGATCTACAAGGTAAGACCAGATAACTGAACAAAAGTGGACCTCAAAATATATTCCCAGTGGGTTTTCCAAGAACCAGGCTCTTGGCATAAAGTACCCAGAAAGTCCAAGTTCAGGAGGCAGATCACAAAGTGAATGCACCTCAAGATCTTGCATTACCACACAAGAATAATAATAACTATATATTTGTATATCATATACCATATATCTGATATATATATACACACACACACACACACCATTTATATATATATATGTATGCATACATGCTTATATCAAAAGTGTTGATACATTTGCAAAATGAGATTCCCTAGAATTTATGTTCTGTATTGGTTCTGTATTGGCAAAATACAGAATTTATGTTCTGTATTGGCAAAATACATGATGTATAATATTTTCTGTTAACTCTACCTCCCAGTCTAAGTTTATGACAAAAGTCCTGGACACGAACTTTAGATATTACCGGGAGCAGCAAGCACAGGAGATTAAGTCTAAACCATGAAGAAATAACTTATGGTATGAATTACCTAGGGAAAATTAATTGCCTGTTACAGGACTGTGGTGCTACAGGAGATTGTTTATTAGAAATATGTCATTACAATGCACATTCTTTACAGTGTTAAAAGTCACTAAAAATATTAGCAGGGGCTGTTAGTTTCAGCTCCAGCATGTAAACAGATAGGTGGTGGTCACTCCTGTTCTGACTATAAGAAAAATCTGGACAAACTGAAAAATTTACAGTTTTTTCTTGGGCCTGTCAGGGAACTAAAGACACAGAGAAAACTATCACCCAAAATTGGAAGAGACGGGGGCATTCAGAGAGATAAAACCAAGATGTGCTTACATGGAGCAAAAGCTGCTAGAGATATAAGCTGATAGGAATATTTAATTGGCATTTTGGTAAATTGGCAGAGTCTGCTGGCTGTGGACTAGCATAAGAGTGAAAAAATCCTGGAGGGTACAGATTTAAGGAATCCCCATAACTTTTGTGAGACTTACCTCCAAGAACCTAACAAGGTACTCATGTAACAAAGTCCTACATTCCATGGGAAAGAATTTTGACAGTCTTATCTTAGCTAGTGGAAGGTAATTTCTGCTTACTCCAGATTCTTCCAGCTTTCATGTCTCACCTAAGGAGAAAAATTTAATTTAAAAGGTGTGAGGACTTCAAGGACATAGATTGGGGATGATATAGCTAGGGAAGCAAGTAAGTGGCAGTGGGGAGAAAGCTATATATAGGAGAAACACTTCTGAAAGTTAAAGGGTCTAATGAAAAAACAGTAGACAACATGTAAGAACAGATGGGTAATATAAGCAAAGATATTCAAAGTCTAAAAAAAAAAAAGAAATGCTAGAAATAAAAACACTGTAATGAAAATGAAGGATACTTTTGATAGGCTTATCAGTAGAATGGACATAGCTGAGAAAAGGGAGCTTGAAGATACGTCAGTGGAAATGCCCACAACTGAAATGTAACAAGAAAAAAAAAGAGCCCTGAATATCCAACAACTGTGGGACAATTTCAAAAGGTGTAACATGCATAATTGGAATACCAGAAGGAAAAGAATAAGACTAGAACAGAAGAAATGTTTGAAGTAGTATTTGCAAAAAATTTCAAAATTAATGACAAACACAAAGCCACAAATACAGGAAGTTCAGGCAGAATAAACACCAAAATTTCTGTACCTTCAGGTATATCATATTAAACTGAACAATATTGAAAACAAAGATAAAATTTTGAAAATAGCCTGAAGGGGGCCAGGAGGGAATGAGATGACGTACAAGTAAAAGAATTACATTGGACTTCTCTATAAAGCACACAGTGAGAGAGTTGAGTGGAATATATAAAGGTCAGAAAACAAAATCATCATCCTGGAATTCTTGTATCCAGCAAAATTATACTGAACACTGAGGGAATGCATTTCTAGCAGATCTGCCCTGCAAGAAATGTTAATAGAAAGTCTTCAGGCAGAAGGAAATGATATAGTCAGAAACTTGGATCTACATCAAGAAAGGAAGAGTGTCATAGAAGGAATCAGTGAAGGCAAAGTAAAATCATTTATTCGTAGTATTCAGTATTGATCTAAAATATAACTGTTCAGATCATAACAGTAATAATATATTGGGTCAAAACCAAACTTATTAATATATTAAGGCTTTAATAGATTGGTTATTAATATTAACATCAGTGCCTTATACTGCTTGGAATTGTTTGTACACGTACTACCATTTAAAAGACAGCTGAACTTTTAGAATGTGCCCAATTCATATGTTGTAATTGTGTTTTCATTCATATAATGTAGCAGTGTTTTTTTAAAAAACTATTTTTTAGAGTAATTTTAGGTTTATAACGAAATTGAGAGGAAGGTATAGAGATTTCTCACAAACCTCCTCTCCCCATACATTCCTACCCTCCTCTGTTAGAATATCACTCATCAAAATGGTGCATTTTTTCACCCAGGATGAACTTAAATTGACACAACATAATCACTCAAAGTCCATAGTTTACATTAGGATTCACTTTTGGTGTTGTATACTCTATGGGTTTTGACATATATAGCGACATGTATCCATCATTATAATATCATACAGAGTATTTTCACTGCCCTAAAAATCTGTGTGCTCTGCCTATTCCTTTCTACCCCCAAAGTCCCCTGGCAACCACGGATCTTTTTATTGTATCCATAGTTTTGCCTTTCGCAGAATGTCATATAATTAGAATTCTACAGTATGGAGCCTTTTCAGATTGGCTTCTTTCACTTAGTAAAATGCAGTTAAGCTTCCTCCATGCCTTTCTGTGGCTTGGCAGCTCATTTCTTTTTAATGCTGAATAACATTCCATTGCCTGGATCAACCACACTTTATTTATTCATTCACCTACTGAAGGGCATCTTGGTTGCTTCCAGGTTTTGAAAATAATGAATAAAGCTGCTGTAAACACCCAGGTGCAGGTTTTTGTGCAGATACAGGTTTTCAACTCCTTTGGGTCAGTATCAAAGGAGTGTGAATGCTGGATTATACGGTAAGAATATGTTTAGATCTGTAAGAAGCTGCCAAACTCTCTTCCAAAGTGGCTGTACCATTTTGCATTCTTAACAGTGTTAGTAGAGTTCTGAGAAGGAAGAAATAATAATAATTCATGTTGATGTATATGTAGTATAGTAATTTTCAATGCAATCTTATATTTAGAACATTGCAGTTTCCTCATGATAACTTGGTATATTTAATAGTTACCATATTCCCATTTGATCACATAGCAGAGAAAAGTGATTGCATATGATCGTTCAGCAAATTATAGGCACAGTATCTCCTGATACTCTTAACTAAAAACCAGGTTGATTAATTTTTACTGTTCTCAAAGCTGTATAACCCATTCAGAGACCAGTGACAAATACTAATAATATTAGAATCCCTTCTCAGAAAAAATTTACCTTTCCTTGTGAAATACAGAGACAGCTACTTTACCAGTGTTTCAGTTCTAGGCATCCGTCTTATGTGACTGCATCAGGGTGGAGGCTGGACTGTGTGACTCAGGCTGCCTACATTTGTGAAGGCCACACGGCACTGTTTATGGCTTGTCACTCTTCATTCACCGTTGAAGTAAGCCCTACCAGCCATGCGCACTGACTCTTCTTTCCAGATAGAGCTGATAAAATTATATAGTGTTGCACATTACATTGTATTATAATCTGGTCAAATATCAGGTAGTAGTTCTGGCTGTGTTCTTCAGGATGGAGGGCAGAAGTGCACAGGACACTAGTCTGTACATGTGCAGTAAAGCAAATGCTGAGGTCACTGCCTATAATTAAGTGTCCTGCCCTTGTTAGTGGGCCCTGGGATTAATTTATGATAACTTTCTGCTGTTACTAACCTTTCTTTATTTGACTTATCTACATCAGTGGATATAGTATGTATACTATACTCCACATCAGTTGAGATATACAATTGACTCTCAAACAACACGGTTTGAACTGTGTGGGTCCACTTACAAGCAGTTTTTTTTTTTCAGTAGTAAATACTACAGTACTACAAGATCCACAGTTAGTTGGATCCTCAGATGCAGGAACTGCAGATACAGGGGCTGACAATAAACTATACAAGGATTTTCCACTCTGTGGAGGGTCAGTGCCCTTGACCCCTGCTTTGTTCAAGGGTCAACTATATTTGTTTTGAAATAAACATCCTTGACTAGGAGCTTGGCCAAGTCAAGCAAGTGGCAAGTGGTAGAATAAAAAGATAATGATAATTGTGCAGAGTGAGATCATTTAAGAATTTTACAGGTCGGATTGGAATGCAAGATGGTGGAGTAGAAGGGCATGCTCTCACTCCCTCTTGCAAGAACACCAGAATCACAACAGGCTACTGGACAGTCATTGACAGCAAGACACTGGAACTCACCAAAAAAGATACCCCACATCCAAAGACAAAGGAGAAGCCATAATGAGACGGTAGGAGGGGCGCAATCACAGTAAAATCAAATCCCATAACTGCTGGGTGGGTGACTCACAGACTGGAGAACACTTATACCACAGAAGTCCACCCACTGGAGTGAAGGTTCTGAGCCCCACGTCAGGCCTCCCAACCTGGGGGTCCGGCAATGGGAGGAGGGATTCCTAGAGAATCAGACTTTGAAGGCTACTGGATTTGATTGCAGGACTTCGACAGAACTGGGGGAAAAAGACACTCCACTCTTGGAGGGCACACACAAAGTAGTGTGCACATTGGGACCCAGGGGAAGGAGCAGTGACCACAGGGGAGACTGAACCAGACCTACCTGCTAGTGTTGGGGGGTCTCCTGCAGAGATAGGGGTGGCTGTGGCTCACCGTGGGGACAAGGACATTGGCAGCAGAAGTTCTGGGAAGTACTCCTTGGCATGAGCCCTCCCAGAGTCCGCCATTAGCCCCACCAAAGAGCCTAGGTAGGCTCCAGTATTGGGTTGCCTCAGGCCAAACAACCAACAGGGGGAGGGAACCCAACCCCAACCATCAGCAGTCAAGTGGATTAAAGTTCTACTGAGCTCTGCCCACCAGAGCAAGAGTCAGCTCTACCCACCACCAGTCCCTCCCATCAGGAAACTTGCATAAGCCTCTTACATAGCCTCATCCACCAGAGGGCAGACAGCAGAAGCAAGAAGAACTGCAATCCCTCAGCCTGTGGAACAAAAACCACATTCACAGAAAGAGAGACAAGATGTAAAGGCAGAGGGCTATGTACCAGATGAAGGAACAAGATAAAACCCCAGAAAAACAACTAAATGAAGTGGAGATGGGCAACCTTCCAGAAAAACAATTCAGAATAATGATAGTGAAGATGATCCAGGACCTCGGAAAAAGAATGGAGGCAAAGATCGAGAAGATGCAAGAAATGTTTAACAAAGACCTAGAAGAATTAAAGAACAAACAAACACAGGTTAACAATACAACAACTGAAATGAAAACTACACTAGAAGGAATCAATAGCGGAATAACTGAGACACAAGTGACCTGGAAGACAGAATGGTGGAATTCACTGCTGCAGAACAGAGTAAAGAAAAAAGAATGAAAAGAAATAAAGACAGGCTAAGAGACCTCTGGGACAACATTAAATGCAAAAACATTCGCATTATAGGGGTCACAGAAGGAGAAGAGAGAAAGGACCAGAGAAAATATTTGCAGAGATTATAGTCGAAAACTTCCCTAACATGGGAAAGGCAATAGCCACCCAAGTCCAGGAAGCACAGTGAGTCCCATACAGGATTAACCCAAGGAGAAACACACCGAGACATGTAATAATCAAATTGGCAAAAATTAAAGACAAAGAAAAATTATTAAAAGCAGCAAGGGAAAAACGGCAAATAATATACAACAGAACTCCCATAAGGTTAACACCTGATTTCTTAGCAGAAACTCTACAAGTCAGAAGGGAGTGGCATGATATACTTAAAGTGATGAAAGGGAAGAACCTACAACCAAGATTACTCTACCTGGCAAGGCTTTCATTCAGATTAAATAGATAAATCAAAAGCCTTACAGACAAGCAAAAGCTAGGAGAATTCATCACCACCAAACCAGCTCTACAACAGTTGCTAAAGGAAGTTCTCTAAGTCGGAAACACAAGAGAAGAAAAGGACCTACAAAAACAAACCCAAAACCACCAAGAAAATGGTCATAGGAACATACATATCAATAATTACCTTAAACGTGAATGGATTAAATGCTCCAACCAGAAGACACAGCCTTGCTGAACGGATACAAAAACAAGACCCATATATATGCTGTCTACAAGAGACCCAATTCAGACCTAGGGACATATTCAGACTGAAAGTGAGGGGATAGAAAAAGATATTCCATGCAAATGGAAATCAAAAGAAAGCTGGAGTCTATTTAAAGTCTTTTTTTCCTCATATCAGAAAAAATAGACTTTAAAATAAAGAATGTTACAAGAGACAAGGAAGGACACGACATAATGATCAAGGGATCAATCCGCAAAGAAGATATAACAATTATCAACATATATGCACCCAACATAGGAGCCCCTCAATACATAAGGCAACTGCTAAAAGCTATAAAAGAGGAAATCGACAATAACACAATAATAGTGGGGGACTTTAACACCTCACTTACACCAATGGACAGATCATCCAAACAGAAGATTAATAAGGAAACAGAAGCTTTAAATGACACAATAGACCAGATAGATTTAATTGATATTTATAGGACATTCCATCCAACAGCAGATTACACTTTCTTCTCAAGTGCGCCGGGAACATTCTCCAGGATAGATCACATCTTGGGTCACAAATCAAGCCTCAGTAAATTTAAGAAAATTGAAATCATATCAAGCATGTTTTCTGAACACAACACTATGAGATTAGAAATGAATTACAGGGAAAAATCATAAAAAACACAAACACATGGAGGCTAAACAATATGTTACTAAATAACCAAGAGATCACTGAAGAAATCAAAGAGGAAATCAAAAAATACCTAGAGACAAATGACAATGAAAACACAACGATCCAAAACCTATGGGATACAGCAAAAGCAGTTCTAAGAGGGAAGTTTATAGCTCTACAAGCCTACATCAGGAAACAAGAAAAATCTCAAGTAAACAATCTAACCTTACACCTGAAGGAACTAGAGGAGGAAGAACAAACAAAACCAAAGTTAGCAGAAGGAAAGAAATCATAAAGATCGGAGCAGAAATAAATGAAATAGAAACAAAGAAAACAATAGCAAAGATCAATAAAACTAAAAGCTGGTTCTTTGAGAAGATAAACAAAATTGATAAACCATTAGCCAGACTCATCAAGAAAAAGAGGGAGAGGACTCAAATCAATAAAATTAGGAATGAAAAAGGAGAAGTTACAACAGACACCGCAAAAATACAAAGCATCCTAAGAGACTACTACAAGCAGCTCTATGCCAATAAAATGGACAACCTGGAAGAAATGGACAAATTCTTAGAAAGGTGTAACCTTCCAAGACTGAACTCGGAAGAAATAGAAAATATGAACAGACCAATCACAAGTAATGAATTGAAACTGATTAAAAATCTTCCAACAAACAAAAGTCCAGGACCAGATGGCTTCATAGGTGAGTTCTATCAAACATTTAGAGAAGCGCTAACACCCATCCTTCTCAAACTCTTCCAAAAAATTGCAGAGGAAGGAACACTCCCAAACTCATTCTATGAGGCCACCATCACCCTGATACCAAAACCAGACAAAGATACTGCAAAAAAAGAAAATTACAGACCAATATCAGAGATGAACAAAGATGCAAAAATCCTCAACAAAATACTAGCAAAATACTAGAATCCAGCAACACATTAAAAGGATCATACACCATGATCAAGTGGGATTTATCACAGGGATGCAAGGATTCTTCAATATACGCAAATCAATCAATGTGATACACCATATTAACAAATTGAAGGATAAAAACCATATGATCATCTCAATAGATTCAGAAAAAGCTTTTGACAAAATTCAGCACCCATTTATGATAAAAACTCTCCAGAAAGTGGGCATAGAGGGAACCTACCTCAACATAATAAAGGCCATATATGACAAACACACAGCAAACATCATTTTCAATGGTGAAAAACTGAAAGCATTTCCTCTAACATCAGGAACAAGACAAGGATGTCCACTCTTGCCACTATTATTCAACATAGTTTTGGAAGTCCTAGCCATGGCAATCAGAGAAGAAAATGAAATAAAAGGAATACAAATTGGAAAAGAAGAAGTAAAACTGTCACTGTTTGCAGATGACATGATAGTATATGTAGATAATCCTAAAGATGCCACCAGAAAACTACTAGAGCTAATCAAGAATTTGGTAAAGTTGCAGGATACAAAATTAATGTAGAAATCTCTTGCATTCCTATACACTAATGATGAAAAATCTGAAAGAGAAATTAAGGAAACACTCCCATTTACCACTGCAACAAAAAGAATAAAATATCTAGGCATAAACCTACCTAGGGGAAAAAAGACCTGTATGCAGTGAAGTATAAGATACTGATGAAAGAAATTAAAGATGATACCAACAGATGGAGAGGTATACCATGTTCTTGGATTGGAAGAATCAATATTGTTAAAATGACCAGACTACCCAAAGCAATCTACAGATTCAATGCAATCCCTATGAAATTACCAAGGGCATTTTTTATGCAACTAGAACAAAAAATCTTAAAATTTGTATGGAGACACAAAAGACCCCAAACAGCCAAAGCAGTCTTGAGGGAAATAAGTGGAGCTGGAGGAATCAGACTCCCTGACTTCAGACTATACTTTATAGCTACAGTAATCAAGACAATATGGTACTGGCACAAAAACAGAAATATAGATCAATGGAACAAAATAGAAAGCCCAGAGATAAACCCATGCACCTATGGTCAACTAATCTATGACAAAGGAGGCAAGGATATACACTGGAGAAAAGACAGTATCTTCAATAAGTGGTGCTGGGAAAAGTGGACAGCTACATGTAAAAGAATGAAATTAGAACACTCCCTAACACCATACACAAAAATAAACTCAAAATGGATTAGAGACCTAAATTTAAGACCGGACACTATAAAACTCTTAGAGGAAAACATAGGAAGAACACTCTTTGACATAAATCACAGCAAGATGTTTTTTGATCCACCTCCTAGAGTAATGGAAATAAAAACAAAAATAAACAAATGGGCCTTAATGAAACTTCAAAGCTTTTGCACAGCAAAGGAAACCATAAACAAGACGAAAAGACAACCCTCAGAATGGGAGAAAATATTTGCAAATGAATCAATGGACAAAGGATTAATCTCCAAACTATATAAACAGCTCATGCAGCTCAATATTAAAAAAAACAACAACCCAATTCAAAAATGGGCAGAATACCTAAATAGACATTTCTCCAAAGAAGATATACAGATGCTCAAGAAGCACATGAAAAGCTTCTCAACATCACTAATTATTAGAGAAATGTAAATCTAAACTACAGTGAGGTATCACCTCACACTAGTTAGAACGGGCATCATCAGAAAATGTACAAACAACAAGTGCTGGAGAGGGTGTGGAGAAAAGGGAACCCTCTTGCACTGTTGGTGGAATGTACATTGATACAGCCAGTATGGAGAAGAGTATGGAGGTGCTCCTTAAAAAACTAAAAATAGAGCTACCATATGACCCAGCAATACCACTACTGGGCATATACCCTGAGAAAACCATAATTCCAAAGACACATGCACCCCAGTGTTCATTGCAGCACTATTTACAATAGCCAGGTCATGGAAGCAACCTAAATGCCCATTGACAGATGAATGGATAAAGAAGATGTGGTACATATATACAACGGAATATTACTCAGCCATAAAAAGGAGTGAAATTGGGTCATTTGTTGAGACATGGATGGATGTAGCGAGTGTCATACAGAGTGAAGTAAGTCAGAAATAGAAAAACAAATGTCGTATATTAACACATATATGTGGAACCTAGAAAAATGGTACAGATGAACCGGTTTGCAGGGTAGAAATAGAGACACAGATGTAGAGAACAAACGTATGGACACCAAGCGGGGAAAGCGGTGGGGTGGTGGTGGCGGTGGTGTGCTGAATTGGGCAATTGGGATTGACATGTATACACTGATGTATATAAAATTGATGACTAATAAGAACCTGCTGTATAAAAAAATAAATAAAATAAAATTCAAAAATTAAGAAAAAAAAAGCAAAACAACATCCTTGACTATATTAATGATATAACAAAATTTTTTCCTTCCTTTATGAAATACAAATATTAACCCTGAAAATCAAGAGAAAACTTAGATTTGTAATTTAAAACTGTAAACTTTTGTTTTTTCCAATTATTAGCTAACAATAGTAGATGAGTCATTTTGCTTCTTTGAGCCTCAGTTTCTTCTTTTGTAAAAGTGGAGGAATATCAATATATGTGGACACAACTTATAATCTGTAAAGAAATAACTTTTAAAATCTTAATAAAGAATGATTTAAATGACTTAACCTAGAGAAACATTATTCATTGAAGTCCATTTTTTGCAGTGGTTTTGTTTCTTTTCTACAATGTTAATATATTGAAGGGAGGTTTAACTTGCTCAAAATCATTGTGATTTACAAAGTGTTAAATAGGAACAGTTATAGGGGTTGTCTTGTGAGTGAATTTATATTCCTTCAA
Source organism: Orcinus orca (assembly GCF_937001465.1). NCBI lineage: Eukaryota > Metazoa > Chordata > Mammalia > Artiodactyla > Delphinidae > Orcinus > Orcinus orca. The sequence continues at coordinate 44,661,993 of NC_064573.1, forward strand.
TTTTTCTTTATTATTTTAACATGATAATTCTTAGCTTTTTGAGGAAATATTTTCTTGTACAGAGTGTCTCCTTTGGTTTTCTCAATTTTAGGTAAATATTTTAATACTCACCCATATGTTGCATATCTTATTATTTACACTTTTTCCTTAAGATGCTATTACAGATTGCTTTGTAGAGCTGGAATAAATTGCAGAGTCATTTATAGAAATGTCCTTTCACAGCTGGCTAACTGAGGCACAGAGAAGCTAAGTGGTTTGTGCAAGGTCACTCAGCTAGTTTAGTGAAATCTGTCCACATTCACTGCCTAGGTTAGTGATCCATGTGTTTTTCATAAGACCATTGCTTCAGATAATGACACATAGATACAAAATGGTGTCAAATATGTGATAGGTTAATCATGCCTTAAAAGAAAGATCAATCTTAAAGAAAAGAACTTTCATATTCTTCCTCATTTGCAGTCCCAAATTTCCAGCTCCTCAGCTGAAATGTGTCAGCATATTCTTTTGGGGGAGAAGGATCAGTAAGTTTTCTGACATCAAGCACAGAGAATTCCTTTAGTACTTCTTAGCTTTTATTTTGACCTAGTCGTCTACACTTAATAAATTCCCCCCAAAGACTAGACACTCACTTGAAGGAAAAAAAATTCTATGATCAAATCGCATCACATCATTTTGAATTTTCAAAATAAGTTAAGAGCTAGCTATATGTTCACAGCCTTTATATATATATATATATATATATATATATATATATTTTAGTATATGCTAGAAATTACTTATATTCAGCAGGATTTCTGTAAATTGAGTGTTCCTAAATTGGAAAAGTTAATACGTATTCCTGGTCCTATATTTATAATGGTTTCTATTTTCAGAAACCTTATTTTGATGTTCATGTACTGCATTCATTTTCTGTATTCTAATATTCTTTTTTTTATAATACAACCTTCTTATTAGACTAAAATATATTAGGAAATGTGCCTTCTTCAGCTTTATTTTTCCATCACCAAACAGAATGTCTGCAACATAATCAGTACATTAAAAAGACATCTTGAGTTAAACTGCTGACAGTTGAAATAATCTCATCTGAGAAGAGCAATCCAACATTTACATATGCAGTCTCAGTCTCCTACCTGAACCCTAATTCTTTTATTCCAATTACCTGATAAATGGTGTCTACTGAATATCGTATTGTATCACTGATATCAACATGTCTATAACTTTCCACAAGATTTAGTTCTCATTCCAAATAAACTCCTTCAAGTAATCAATTGTATTATCTCAGACACTATGGCTTAAAATGTGGGATTATATTCTCTGTACTTTATTACATTATGAACTGTACTAATTTTTCATTCATTCTTTTAATCACTCATGCATTAGTTTATTCATTTTTTCATCCACCGAATATTTGAGTGCCTGCTGTATGCCAGAGTGAGCAGTGTATGCAAAGGTTATGTCCAGGGGTATGAATGATACTTTTATTAAAAATTTTTATTGGGGTATAGTTAACTTACAATGTTGTATTGGTTTCAGATGTACAGCAAAGTGAATCTGTTATACATATACATTTATCCACTCTTTTTTAGATTATTTTCCCATATAGGCAATTACAGAGTAATTGAGTAGAGTTCCCTGTGCTATACAGTAGGTCCTTATTAGTTATCTATTTTATATATAGTAGTGTGTATGTCAATCCCAATCTTCCAATTTATCCCTTACCCCCTGGTAACCATAGTTTATTTTCTACATCTGTAACTCTATTTCTGTTTTGTAGGTAAGTTCATTTGTACCCATTTTTAGATTCCACATATAAGCGATATCATATGTTATTTGTCTTTTTCTGACTTACTTCACTCAGTATGACAGCCTCTAGGTCCATCCACGTTGTTGCAAATGGCATTATTTCGTTCTTTTTTATGGCTGAGTAATAAGCTGAAATACGGCAAGGATTTCCAGAACTCAGAATAGAAGGAGGAAACCTGGTGTGAATGTAGGCTGATTGGTAGGTCAGGGCCAAACCTCTAGGGAATTATAGGCTATATTAAAGATAAGGTAGGGTATATTAATTACTCGCTTCCTGTTCTGAAAGCAAACCAGAGCCCTTAGAGTATTTTATGGCAAGGTTGTATGTTGAATTTAATTTTGTAAAGATCTGTCTTACTCCCTGTTGAGAGGACATTGGTCAAGGAGTTGGTTGCACAATACATGCAAAGAAAATCTAGATTATTGCTTGTCATTAAATTATGGCAATGGAATAGGTTGGTGGTGGTAGTAAATCTCTATAGTAATGGTTAATTACAGAGTGGATTAGAATAAAAGGATGCATCAAAAAGTATTTCATTATTTCTTTGTTCTTAGGTATTCTGATTTTTTTCAGGTTTCCCCTATTATTATCTTAACACGGCAGCAGTTCTCTCTGTACATAAATCTTTGACAACCTCTCTGATTACTTTGTAGGATAAACTTCTATAAGTGAGATTACTGGTAACAGAGTATTGATATTTTAAATATATGTTGGCATCTACTGACTATTTGTTCTCAAGAGAAGGTGTGGTAATGTGCATTTGCCTTCAACTAAATAAGAAAAAATGTCACAGTATTGAACGAACATTTTGTCAAGCTTTAAACCTTTGCCAAGTTTATAGATTAAAATAATCATTGTTTTAATATACATGTGTAAAAATTTTATGAACACTTTTGTCTACTTAACTTATATAATTATATGATGTTAACCACGTATCTGATTTATTTGTGACAATTTTTTCCAAAGTCTTGTCTCTCTTTTGATTTTATGCATGTTTTTTTTAATATACATTTTGTCAATTCTTACTCAAATCTCAGTGTATCAATGAAGTCTATCTTTACTACTCTGTATTGTTAACTGTCCCTGTCCATTTGTACCAAAATGTAGGTTCCATAAGGGCAAGATCGTTGTATGCTTTATTCACTGATGAATCCCAAACATTCACAACAATACATAATTATTGATCAATAAATATTTGTTCAATGAATGTTAAATTTTTGTTTCAGTCCTTTTTTATGTGACTTCTTCTGTTGATATATCAATAGAATATCTCCATCTATAAAACTGACAAATATTCAACTATACTTTCTTTATTTTGAGTATATATTATTCTTTCAATTCTGTTAAGGTAATATAATCTTCTTGCTTAATTTTGCAAGGTTTGCTTATTTGTTCATCCAGCTAACCTTTAAAAATGCTTTCTCTATATTATTACAAAAATCCCTTGAAGTTTTGATTGGAGTTCGTGGTATACTTCTGAATTTATTCAATTTGTAAAGCTTTTAACATTAGAATTTTCAGAGGATAATGACACAAAGCATTTGAGTTAGACCATAATCACATATCCAGATTTTCACAATTTCACAAGACGGCAAATGGAAATATAAATATTTAGAGCATTCAAAATAAAATGATTAAAACTTAAAAAAGAGAATTTCAAAATGTACAGACATATTGAGAAATTATCGCAAATAGAATCCTAGAAAGAGTATGGACAGTGAAATTCCGTGGTCCACAATGGTACTTAGATCGGGCACAGATCAATAGAAGTTCAAAACTGTTTTGCCCACAGTGGAGAGCCTTTCCAGAACCAAAACAAACATATTTCCACAGCCTTTTCTAACTAAGAGTTTCACTATTACCCGAATAAATTAGAGAATAATGCCAGGGCCACACTGTTACTTTACATATGTATTATTTATATATATTGTCAATTTAGGTATAGAAGTGAAGTTATGTAAATATGAAAAATACTTTAAGCATATAAATAGCAGCTAGACATGCTTTTGCTACATTTTTTTTCCCTAAAATCTTTCAGTGGCTTCTCATTTTTCTTAAAATAAAATAAAAATCTACTAGCATGGCCTAAATAGGATCAGTATTATCTTGCCTCTGCCTACCTATTCAACCTTCTTTGATACTCTGGGCCCCTTGATCACCATTCTCCAGAAAAATTGCTCTCTTTTATTTTTCCTCATGTATCCCAAGCCCTTTCAAATCCCAGGTCCTTTAGACTTGTTCCTACCTCCTCCTGCATATATCTCAGTGCTTCTCATCCACCAATACCATCTCAAATATCAACTCTTCAGAAAAGCTTCCCTGGCCATCATATCAAAAGGAGTCCAAAACCCAACTCTCCAGTTATTAACTCTCCATCATTTTACCCTTGATATTTCCTTCATCTCACTGATCATAACCTGACATTATTATATCTATTTATAAGAAGAGACATCATGAAGTCTAGTAAATCTTTTGGTCAAACCAAATGCTCTGGTAGCTTAACAGTAATTGATGATTTAACTAAAATTCTAGTGGTAGAACTTTCAGAGGTGTATTTATCTCTTTCTTCCAACTGTAGTATTTGACGATTAATGTTACTCAACTGTCAATTCCATCTTTACTTGTTTCTAAGTGCTTTCTGTTTCTCTTCCTGATGGCATGTAGTTTATCTCTTATTCAAACACACCAAGATAGAGAATCAGAGTTGTGCGGCAAAGCTGTCATATAGCGCTTCTCTTTGGTTTGTTAATGAAGTCTATGATTGGGTGCCTTTGGGTCAAATTTCTTTTCTTCTGATGTAAACGACCATGACCAGGTTAGGGAATAATGTATAAAACCTTCCCAGGGCTGCCTCTCAGCTAAGAACTATGAAAGATAGCCAAGAGCTACCTATAGGAGAAAAAGGTGGTAGACAGCCAAGTGGAACACAAGAAAACTGTCCCTACTACAGTAGACAAGATAAGTTATATTCCATTCTCAAAGATGACCAGGAAAAGTGTAATCCAGTTTAAACAAGCTACCCTGACAACACTTTTAAAAAAGACTGAGTCTTTACTAAAATGAAAGAATAAGTAAATGAATTAGAGGAATTTCTATCATCATAGTCATTGGAATTTTCAGATGACTGGAACATAAGATTTGTCGTAAACTATATGCTATCTAGCTGGATGTCTCTTTCCTAGATTTAATCAAAAGTGATTTTAAAGAAAGAAGAAAAAGACAACAAACACCATTCCTGTTGAGGTTCTTCTTTCACATGGAAGAGGCTCATTGTGAATTAAGTTGCATTTTTCTCCTTTGCAGGTTTTAAATTCTGCAGAGCATCTTCATAAACCACAAGGGAGGCTGTGAGATTTTTGAGCTAATACTCTTTTCTTTTGTCTTATTGAGGATGAGAGTGATTTACCCAAGTGGCAATTCAACCCTTAAAATAGAAGATGCTGAAACAGTTATAGAGTCCCACAAGTATCTATTGACTTTGAGTATACAAGTGAAGTATTGTCCAGTCACCACTAGGGAAAAAAAATAACCTCAAACTGCTCTAGTGTAGCTTTACAGTTATAAATTGTCCCATTGGATATTCAGGAGGGAGAGAAATGTAAATACCTATTCAAGTGGAATCTCCTTGTGGAAGGAGAAGAACTTGAGCGCACATTTGAGACCTTGGAGATTGCTGTGAATTTCTATTTTATATTACAAAATATTCATCAAATTAAAGGATGAAAGTGCCTCAAGTAGATATGCATATATCAAAAAATTACTATGGAAAGTGATAACAAAGATGGAATAGACAATAAAAAGCCTTTGGAAGTAGACTTAGATTCAAATCTCAGTCCTGCCACTTTGTGTATGTAAATCACAGATTTTTCCCTATGAGTCTTTGTTGCCTTAGGTCTTTTAGAAGATTACAAATTCTCTCTTGTAAAATTTTAATTAGGGAAATAGTGAACATAAAACATAAAGAATAGCGTCTGACTCTCAACATATGAAAGCTATCAGACATTAAGATGTATAGGATTCACTAGGTTTATTCATTCAATCTGATTTGCTTACTATAATGATCTGAAATCGATGCACTCAGCTAATGTTCAGGCATTTCCAGCAATATTGATAATATTTATCCTTAATGTAAACAGTTGTTTTTTGATTCACTTATTTAAAAAAAATTATTTTCATTTGTTTTAAATTGTCCTCCTGTAACCCTGAACTGTCATTAGGACTTTGACTCTCTTTGACTCTCTAGACTTTGTTGTGTTTTTGACAGGTAATTTACTCATACACAAACAGACACAAACACACGCACATAGAAGCCTCACTACAGTTAATACTTGTACGTAATTACATTTATAGATTCAGATTCATTCATTAAGGCACTCTAAATGGTTAAATGGTTTACAGTCATTAGTTTAGTCATTAGTTTAGAAAAGAACAATGAACCAAGAATGTGTTCTCAAAACATGTACACACACACACACACACACGTCTTAATTTTGATCGAATGCCTTGTGTTTGTTAACATTAGAACTCAAGGTGTTATTTTAAATATAGGTATATAAGAGATTAATGATTTGGTGTCTGTGTACACACAGCTGTTATTGGTTTTCCAACTGTAGAGTCTACTTAGAGAAAACATTTAGTTTGAAAGGCAATTTGTATTTATTCAATATGAATTATTTTATTATTGTTAAATGCTATACATACAGTTAAGAATTATAAAAATATACAGCTCAGTGATTTATCAAAAAGTGAATATCCATATGACCATAACCCAAAACAATATTAAAACATTATCACCTCCCCAGATGCCACCCTCATTTTCCCCTGGTCACTACTCATTTCTCCCCACAAAGATAACCACTGTCATCACTTGTATTTCTTTATATATATGGATCCTTGAAATAAAAGTTTTACTTTAAAAAATATATATACTTGGAATCATAATATATATTCTTCTGTGTCTGACTTTTTTCAATCAACATTTTAATAAATTTTACCGATGTCATTGTATATATCATTGTGTATATTAATGTCATTGTGTATATCAATGTCATTGTGTATACCAATGTCCAATTGTTGACCTGAGTTTTCTATCTTCTTTTCCTAGTCAGTCTAGGAAAAAGAATTGCAAATTTTGTTTTATTTTTTCAAAGAATCAACTTTTGGCTTAATTGATTTTATCTAATGTTTTCTGTTTTTGATGTCATGGCTTTTCATCCTAATCATTTATAGCCTTCCTTCTGCTTGCCTTGGATTTAGTTTGCTTTTCATTTTTTAGATTCCTAAGGTGAAAGCTTAGGTTATTGATTTCAGATCTTCCTTCTTTTCTAATATATACATATAAAACTATAAATTTCCATCTCAGAACAACATGTGCTATATCATACATTTTAAGTAGTTTTAAAAATTACAATTCAACTTAAATTATTTTATAATTCCTATTAATATTTATTCTTTTAGCTGTTGATAATTGCTATTAATATTTATTCTTTAGCTGTTGTTTATTTAAATTTGTGTTATTTAATTTCAAATATTTGTAGTTTTCTGGACTGTTATTGTTTTCTAGTTTATACCTTTGTAGTTGGAGCTGTGCTTTGTAAGAATATAATTATTTGATGTTTAATTCTATTAGTTTTATGGCCTAGCATCTGGTCTATCTTGGGGAAAGTTCCGTGTACACTTGAAAATAATTGGCTGTTATATTTATTGGGTAAAATATTCTAAAAAATACAATTATCAATAAAAAGTTATTTGACAGTTATGTTCAAATATTTAACATCTTGGCTGATGTCTTTATTCACTTGTTTATAAATTTCTGGAAGAGAAATATTAAATCTGTTTTCATTGAGGGTTTGCCTATTCCCTTTAGTTCAGTCAAATTTTTTGTGTATTAAATGCTATTTTTAGGTGCTTATACATATATCATTATTTTTTTAAACAGTGACAATCGTAAAATACTTCCCTTTATCTCCTTAAAAATCTACTTTTTTTATGTTAAGATAGCCATAGCCACTTTAGCTATTTTATATTTGATGTTTGCAGTTATATCCTCTTCTACATTTTTATTTTCATACTCATTTGTATTTAAGGTTTGTTTCTTATAAAGAGCATAAAATAGGTTCTTGCTTTTCTATGCAACTGGAATTATCTAGCTTTTAAGTGGAGTTTTCATTCAGTTTATTTTTGTTATATTTATTGTTATATTTAAAGTTGTCATAGGATATTAACTATTTTGTCGCTCTGTACCTCTTTTCCTAATTTCATTTTTGTTAATTGTATAGCATTAGTAATATATCTTATCTCCTGCATTTTTTTTTTTTTGTTTTTGGCTATACCTCTTATTTTCATTTTAGTGCTTGGTTTTTCTAAGGATTGAAATGTTAACCTTTAGGTTACCCTATTCTACCTTCAAATAATATACTGTGGTGAACAGTGTAAGTATCTCACAACAGTGTATTTTTCCTTCTCTCATATCTTGTTCTCTTGTTTTCTTACATTTCACTGTTCTGTATAACTCCCTACTAATCTGTTTTTATTTTTACTTTGAACAATATTTTTATTCTTAAAACCATCAATTTTGTTTTATATTTACTTTTATGCATACTATAACACTGTCATAACTTTTGCTTTCAACCACTAATATTTTTGTAAGGAAATTCTTTCAACTTAAATGTTTTCTTTAAGCAATTTTTGCAGTGCAGGTCTGCTGGAAATAAATTCTCTCACCATTATGCTGAGAATGCCTTTACTGAGACTAGATTTTTGAAAAATATTTTTACATAATATTTTCAACATGTTTTTTCTTTATATTTATTGTAAATGTTAGTCCCAATAATAGATTTGTAGTTTTCTTTCAATTTTTTCAGCTCTTAAACTTAAAATTCCATTATATTTTTTCTCTGTTGTTTCTACTTAAAGTTAGCCATCATTCACAGATTTGTTTCCATGTGTGTAATGTCTTTTTTCTCTGATTCCTTACAAGATTTTCTCTATATTTTTCTTTTCATCAGTTTTTCTCTGATGTGCTAAAATGTTGTTTTTTAAAATATTTGAGATGTTTGATATTCTTGTATCTATAAGTAAATATTTTTCACTAAAATTTCAAATTTTAATTTATTTCTTCAAAAATATTCTGTAATGTCTTGCCTTTCTTTATCTGAGATATATCTCATTCCATCTGGACACGTTTTAACATTTCTTTTATGATCTGCTTGTCAACAAGTTTCCCACTATTTTTTATGTCATTTTTTTTTATTCCTTTGTTCTTGTAGGTTAATTGAAATGCTTATTTTCATCTATTATTTATATTTTATTGTTTCTTTTTTTTTTTTTTTTTGCGGTATGCGGGCCTCTCACTGTTGTGGCCTCTCCTGTTGTAGAGCACAGGCTCCGGACGCACAGGCCCAGCGGCCACAGCCCACGGGCCCAGCCGCTCCGCAGCATGTGGGATCTTCCCGGACCGGGGCACGAACCCACGTCCCCTGCATTGGCAGGCAGATTCTCAACCGCTGCGCCACCAGGGAAACCCTATTGTATATATTTTTAAACATACACAACTTCACTAATTCATATTCAAATTACCAATTCTTATTCACTGATTCTCTCTTCTTCTGTGTTTAATCTGTTCTTAAATCAATCAGTTTGTCTTTATTCGGTTATAAAATTTTTCACTTCTATAACTTAAATTTTTTTCCTTAAATATTGTTTCAGGATCGTTTCAAAGAATTTTTTCTTTAGGTTTATATAAAGGACTCACTATAATGCTAGCAAAAAGTTAACTATTTATAACTATTATTGAATGGACACTGAGCAATCATGGCTTTTTAAGCAAATTAATAATTCATAAGGAAATGAAAAGAATTGTTTCAAACAATTCAAACAAAAAGTGATAATTGCAAAGCTCATTATAACACAAAGAGAAATCTAAATATCCAGAAAAGTGGGGCAAAGAACTGTGATTTTACAGCATCCACCATTAAGCAAATTATAAAATATAAAGGGAGATCATGCAAAGCAGCTAAGATTAATTGCTGCTAATTGATGAAAATCACAAAACCAAGTGTTAGTTTCATTTGTGATGCTAATGTCATTTACAAGGTTAATTACTATGTCACCTCACAGTCCCCAGTTGTTTTTCATATTGTGGCAGACAATGTGTGAACAGATGGACCAGAATAACATCTGGCTTAGGTGAGCAGTAAGACTACAGCTGACATCCTTGAATGATTTCCTTCACTTGCACAGTCTCAGAAATAGAAAGTAATAAGAGAGAAACACGGGTGCCAAAAATAAACAACTTGATACATACTTGTTAGCATACTGGCCCTTGCCAAATCCCAGAGTGAATGTCATAATCAACATCTAACAGGACTGCAGTAAAGTCCTTATCAATATAATCTTTTAAAGAATACTTATATTTGATTTAGTCAATTTGTCAATTAAATCTTACTTTCCCAGCCTTGCTCCCAAATATGCTTTTGCATGCAAAACAAAATAATACCTTCTATTTTATGGGAAAGCCACAGTATTTAAAACCTGCAATATCCTTCCTGATCCTCGGGATAACCTTATAAATTAGATAGTACTAACATGATATCCAAATTAATAATCAAAGCCCAGAAGTACTGTATCCTACGTTAAAAAGGTAACAAATGGCAAAACAAGGACTCAAAACCAGAGTTATTTCCTTTAACCTATTGCACTCACATTTAGAGCTATATTATGTCAGCACCAGGAAGAAGAAAGCCTTTTATAATAATAATTAGACTATTAGAAACTTTAAAGTTACAAATTACATTTTTTACTGTGTATTAAGTAATATTATAATAATTTTGCTATTCATAATGGCACAGATCTAAGGAATTTGATTCCACATACTCTGGTCTAACATGATTTCAGTTTTATTTCATGTGTTAAGCACATTAATCTTTCAATGGCCCGGGAGTGTGCAACAATGTAATTTCTAGTTTTCAGAATCATCTCACACAATTCAAGGTGAAAATATACACCCAAATAACACACTGCAGTGTCACTAGAAAAGAGATCATTGTCAGAAATATGAAACTGTGGCTATTTTTTAAATGTATTTGAATTTATCCTTTAATTTGTTTGTGTGCTATGTTTGTTTTTGCTGAAGGCCTGCCCTGTTCTGGTTTTGCTCATTACAGAGAGCACAGGCTGTACATGACACATCAGAGAGATAGTTCAAGGGTAAGCTCTCTTGCCTTAATCTCTCTGCACAAGATATAATAGTGTTACTGCTGTCTTGTCAGTAAGGAACACACTGAACACTGCACATGGAATTAATTATCACTGTTGTTGTTATCACTGAGATCCAACTAGGCATACTCCACCTAGCTTTGTTGTTCTCTTTTAGTCAGGGATATCTCATAATGTATTCCCTTTCTCTCTTATAGAGCTCCAGAGACAGTTTTTGTCCTTAGAGCCAGTATTGTTTTTGTACCTTTGAACATAAGAAATTTATGGAGAAGGATGGTTATTCAAGCTGTGTTTTTTTTTCCTAAGATGATTTTTCAGTCATAATCTTCTTTCTTTTTGAGTTCATCAGTATACATGGATCTCAAGGAAAAATATTTTATTTTTCAATAAAAAGGATAATTTCAGTATAAAGAATAGTTCAGCAGACTTATATCTGTATAAGTCTGTATCTGTGTAAGACTATAAGTAATGCTTTCTAAAGAAAAATGGAGAATTACCTACACCACTGAAATCTAGTTTGTTCAAATTTATTAGGAATACAGTAGTATGTAGGCTACTACAGATTATTTTTATCAGCTTGATTGAGATATAATTCACATACTATACAATTCACCCATTTAAAGTATACAATTCAATGAATATTTTAGTATATTTGCAGTTGTACAACTATCACTGCAATCAATTTTAGAACTATTCCAACACTCCAAAAAAAATAAATAAATCCTATGACCACTAGCAGTCACTCTCCATTTCCTCCCAACCCAGTCCTAAAAAATTATGAATCTATTTTCTGTCCTTGTAGATATGCCTATTTTGGACACTTCATATAAATGGAATTATAAAATATATGTTCTTTTGGGCTTCCCTGGTGGCGCAGTGGTTAAGAATCCACCTGCCAATGCAGGGGACGCGGGTTTGATCCCGGTCCGGGAAGATCCCACATGCCACGGAGCAACTAAGCCCATGTGCCACAACTACTGAGCCCATGTGCCACAACTACTGAGTCCCACGTGCCTAGAGCCTGTGCTCCGAAACAAGAGAAGCCACCATAATGAGAAGCCCTCACAGTGCAACAACTAGAGAAAGCCCGCGCACAGCAATGAAGACACAATGCAGCCAAAAAATAAATTAAAAATAAATAAATAAATAAATTAAAGACTAAAAAAGAAAGGAGAAAAAAATATATGTTCTTTTGTAACTGGCTTCATCCACTATGCATGATCATTTCAAAGTTCATCTTTTTGTAGCAAATATAAGTACTTTATTACCTTTTATTGCTTAATAATAGTCTGTTGTCTGGACAAGCTGCATTTTATGTATCCATTCATTAGTTGATGGGCATTTAGGCTGTTTCCACTTTTGGCTACTATGACTAATGCTGCTATGATCATTCGTGCTCAAGATTTAGTGTAAACAAATATTTTAATTACTCCTAGACATAGGCAAAGGGGTATGTTTACTGAGTCATAAAGGCACTTCTGTGTTTAACCTTTGCGGAGCTATCAGACTGTTTCCAAAGTGGCTGTACCATTTTACATTCTCACCAGAAATGTATTAGAGTTCCAGTTGCTTCACACCATTGTCAACATTTGTTCTTACCTGCCATTTTGATCATACCCATCCTAATAGCTATGAATGGTACCTCATTTGTTATGTTGAATTGTATTTCCCTAATGGCTAATGAAATTGAGCATCTTTTCTTGTATTTATTAGCCATGTCTTTATCTCCTCTGGAAAAATGTCTATTCAGTTCCTTTGCTCATTAGCCTTTTTATTTTATTTATTTATTTATTTTTTTGTGGTACGCGGGCCTCACACTGCTGCGGCCTCTCCCGCCACGGAGCACAGGCTCCAGACGTGCAGGCCCAGCGGCCATGGGCCCAGCCGCTCCCGCGACACGCGGGATCCTCCCTGACTGGGGCACGAACCCGCACCCCCCGAAGCGGCAGGCGGACCCCCAACCACTGTGCCACCAGGGAAGCCCTGCCTTTTTATTTTTGAGTTGTAAAAGTTCTTATATACTGTAGAAACAACTGCTTTCCTGATATATGATTTACAAATATTTACTCCCAGTTTGTGGGTTGTGCTTTCACGTCATGATGGTGTCCTTTAAGGTTCAATGGTCTTAATTTGGTTGAAGCCATTTTTTTTCTCTTGTTGCTGTGTTTTTGGTATAATATTTAAGAAAGTTTTGTTTAACCCAGATCATGAAGATTAAATTCTATGTTTTCCTTAAAGGGTTTTATAATTTTAATTCTTATGTTAGGTTTAAAACACTTTAGTAGCTAATTTTTGTATACAGTGTAATTCTTTTCCACGTGGTTACCCAGTGTCTTAGAACCATTACTTGAAGAGACTATTTTTCCCCTCTGAATTATTTTTTGCACATTTGTTGAAAATAAATTAAACCTTAAATATCAGGTTTACTTCTAATTCTCTATTATATTCCCATAATCTTTATGAATATCCTTATGTCAATTCCTTTTTCACCCATTCACTTCAATAAGTGTGTTTCATAAATTTGTGAGAGAGATTACTTTGTCACATTTTGCATTATATCCTGGTGTCCCTGAATTCCTAATTGATCATTTCTTTAAATTAGCACACATTTGTGATGTAAAATTATATGAATTTTGACAAATGCATGGTGGTGTATGTCCACCATTATATTCAATCTCCTTCCATCCAGAAACAGACAACCACTGATTTGTTTACTGATGCTATAGTCTTCCCTTTTCAGGAACTTTACATAAATGGTATCATACAGTATGAAACCTTTTCAAATTAACTTCTTTCATTTAGCAATATACAGTAAGATTCATCCATGTTTTTATATGGCGTGATAGCTCTTTCCTTTTTCTCGCTGAATGGTAGTCTGTTTTTTTACCACAATTTGTCTATCTATTCACCTACTTAAGGGCATCTTATTACTTATACTTTTTGGTTATTATGAATAAAGCTGGTATAAATATTCATATACTGCTTTTTCTGTTGGAATAAGTTTTCACATCTTTTGGTTTCCTTGATCATATTGTAAGATTTTCCTTCCTTCGAAAGAAACTGCTAAACTATCTTCCAAATGCCTCTACTGTTTTTGTGTTCCCACCAGCAACACATGAGAGTTCTTGCTCTACATTGCCTCCAGCAATTAGCATGGGCAATTTTTTGGATTTCTGCCATTCTAATCAGATTATAATTTATTTCATTTTTGACTTATTTTGCAAACTCATAATGACGAAGAATGTTGATCGTCTTTTCCTATGTCTAATGTCCATCTATATTTCTTCTTTGGTGAGGTTCTGCTAAGATTTTGAGTTGTTACTTTCATGGTTGAATTTTAAGAGTTCTTTGTATATTTCAGATACAACTCTTATATCAGATATGTGTTTTGCAAAGATTTCTTCCAGTTGTGGCTTTTCTTTTCTTTTTTAATAAAGTATAGTTGATTTACAATAGTGTATTAGTTTCAGGTGTACAACATAGTGATTTGATATTTTGATACATTACACACAATCCAAAGTTATTACAATATTATTGACTACATTCCCTGTGCTGTACAATACATCCCTGTGACTTATTTATTTTATAACTGGTAGTTGGTACCCCTTAATCCTCTTTACCTATTTTACCCATTCCCCTGCCCCTCTCCCCTTGACAACCCCTAGTTTGTTCTCTGAATGAGTGAGTCTGTTATTGTTTTGTTATATTTGTGCATTTGCTTTGTATTTAGATTCCATAAATAACTGGAAACTGTGGTTTTTCTTTTTATTCTCTTAATAGTGTATTTTGCAAAGCAAAAGTTTGTAATTTTAAAAAAATATTTATTTATTTATTTGGTTGCTCCAGGTCTTAGTTGCGTCAGGTGGGCTCCTTAGCTGCAGCTCGCAGCCTCCTTAGTTGCAGCTCGCAGGCTCCTTAATTGCTGCACACAGGCTCCTTAGTTGTGGCATGCTAACTCCTAGTTGCGGCTTGCATGTGGGATCTAGGTCCCTGACCAGGAATCAAACCCCGGCCCCCTGCACTGAGAGCGCAGAGTCTTAACCACTGCTCCACCAGGGAAGCCCCAAAAGTTTTCAATTTTAATAAAGTCTAACATATTTTTTTCTTTCATGGATTATTTTTTTGATGTATCTAAAAACTCTTCAACAAACTCTATTTCATATAGATTTTTCTCCTATATTTTCTTTTAGTTTTGTAATTTTGCATTTTACATTTAAGATTATATCTAATTTTTTATACAGTGTGACATCTGTGTCTACTTTCATTTTATTTCCCAATCCAAGACAAGAGCTTGCACATTTTGAACGTCATTCTGCAGAAGCTACAGGATGGCCTGCATAGGCTTTCTTATCCACTTAACCAGATGTAGGGGAAGAGGGGAAGAGGGAGGATGAGGCTTGAAAATTGTCCACAGTTAAACATCAAAAATAAAATCAGACTCTTGAGTACCTCTCTTCTTTTCTTTCTTTTTTTTTTTGATGATATAGATTCACTCTTATTTCTTCTTGAAGGCATAATTTTATTTCATTTCCCCCACAGAATTTTATCCCAATGTAGTATACTTTTTTTATTGATCTTGAGGACATCTTAGTTCTGGAAGGTGAGGAAAAGGGATTAGTGTGAGGATAAAAGGATCTGATGATTGGTCCAATATAAGTATTATTAAAAGCAACTAAAATATGTATAATTTTAATTTTTTACCTAATACAATTAATTCAAGTACAACATTGAGAAAAGTACAACTTGGGAGTATCTTTATTTCTCCTGATATTCTCCAAGGACCTCAGCTATTACCACATGCCTCCAGATTTTGGAATATTTGGACCATTTCTGATATACCTGTTGCCCTAAGTCAGAACCAGACACATAGGCATGCAATAAATTTTGTTATGTAGCATATGAATATATTAATTGAATCAAATGTGCTGCTACCACAAATGTGATTTATGCCTTGGGTCTTATAAGTGGTTAATGGCCTTATTTTAGTGCCTAAGCTTGCACACTGGACCACATGTCTGATAATGTGTTCCTATCTTATACCATTTTGACTAAATCCCCTCTTGGTTTCCTGCACAAATCCACGTTGCTCTTTAGCTGTATCTCCATATTTGCTATCACGCAGCATACTAAGGACAGATGTTTTGCCCTAAACCCTAATCTATCTAGTGTTGGAAGCTACCTCCCTACTCCATCCTAACCTGCTGCCCGAAGCCCTAGTCCTTAACAAATTGCCTCCTGGTAAATCCAGCTTCTTCTTATTTTAAAATCTATCCTACTTTTAAAATTCCTTTCAAACTTAATTTTTTACTCAGATTGCTGATACAGTCCCTTCCCTGATGTGCTCCATCCTCTGGCCTATCTTCTTCCATGCTTCTGCCAGACCAATCATTCTATCCCATCTAATCATTTATCAGTTTAAAATACTGTACTGAATCCCCATTAACTAAGTTGAGACATAAACCCTTTAGCATCAGTTGTCTTTTAAAAACTCTATCTCCACCTATCTTTAAAGGATTTCTATCACCATAGCCACAGTAACCCACCTTGAG
This sequence comes from Orcinus orca, assembly GCF_937001465.1. Taxonomy (NCBI): domain Eukaryota; kingdom Metazoa; phylum Chordata; class Mammalia; order Artiodactyla; family Delphinidae; genus Orcinus; species Orcinus orca. Next base: position 44,678,562 of record NC_064573.1, read on the forward strand.
CCTGAACACTGCAAAGAAGATAGTCATGGATTGGTACTCCAGGAATTAAATGTTGGGATGCTAAACTCATGGGTGATACTCTGGTGATACTTTTATGTTGCCAAGACATCCACTATTAAGTATAGGAATACTGTATGTTTTCACCTTCACTAGGTTTCTTCTCATAGTCTGCAGCTGCAGCTGCCTTCAGGAACCTACTAGTAATAGCGGCTAGTACATTCCTTCAGGTCTAATTTCTCTAAGTAATATCCATCCTACAGGCTTCTCCGTTTTTCATCCTACACTCTGACTAGAGCTTTTATGACAAATAATGATGATACCAATACAAAAATAGTACCAAACACTTCTTGAATATTTATTTATATTACAGAGAGTGCATTTAGCAAAACTAATTTAATCCTTATGAAGATCATATTGATAAGTATCATTATCCCCTTTTTACCAGATGTAGAAACTCAAATTCAGAAATGTTACTTGTCTAAGGACATACAGCTATTAAGGAACATATCTGTTATTAAAATCTGATTGTACCAGATCCCATAAGTTGTGTTCTGAATGTTCTATTAGGATACTACATTCTCTCTTTCTCTCTCACTCTGTCTCTCTGTCTCTCTGTCTCTCTCTCTCTCTCTCTCTCTCTCTCTCTCTCTCTATATATATATATATATATATATATATATATATTCTTTACAACAGGACAGCAGCAGCAACAGTATCTTTTGATGATTGAGAGAAGAGCAATAGATTGGTTAAAACTGCAAGAAATGGGGCACACAAAAACAAAAGCATGAGTAGGTGGAAGGGAGTGGAGAGAAGAGGAGGGAAAGTTCACTAGTGTAAGGGGATTTGGGATTTCTGAATGCATGCATCTCTTAAAGGGATTTACTCAGCATTAAAAAAAAAAAATCAAGATGCTCTGCAAATGTGTTGTCTGTACCATGTGTCATACTATGCTAGAGAAGTGAGGCATGGTAATGATAATTAGAACTTTTTACAAAGTACTTTCCAATGCATCATTTCATTAAATTTCAAGTAAATTAGGTAGTACATGCAAGAGTTTTTCCTCATTTCACATAATGCTCATGAGCCATGTGTCATATGTTAATAATCTGGATGATATTCAAGGCATTGTAGCATTCATAATATCACTCCAGCTAAGAGTGAATATCCCAAAAGCTATCTGAGCTGGAATGTTTTACCTTAAAATCAATTACATATATCATGGATGAATAATAAGTAGATTGAGTACCTCTCCAACTCTTCCATAAATATTTAATGTTCAAAATAATCAGGGGAAGAAACTTGTTCAAAAACTCTAATATGTCTTTTGGGCCTTGTACTGTACCCTGTGCTTCTTGCACATGGTTGGCTCTGTGAATACTAACACTAAACAGCCTTGTTCATAAAGACAACTAATAAAATAAGAAAAACAATATTAATTTTAGGAAAAGAAGGCACTTGACACTCATTTGAAATTATTTTAAGCAGGTCATCCTGTGTGATACTTTAATTCCTAGAGATATCATTTCTGTATGATACAAAGTCACTCCATTCCATGTCTGTGTGTGTGTGTGTGTGTGTGTGTGTGTGTGTGCGCGCGCGCGCACACGCGCGCGCGCGCGCATATGCATGAGAGAGAGAGGTAGGAGAATGGAGAGAGGGAGTGAGAGAGAAAGATTGTGTGTATTATGAGGCTGGGATAAATGTCAGGTAGTTTAGATTTATTTGTTATGTATGGAGGTGTTACTACTAGATTGCATAATATAAATTAGAGATAATAAGTAGAAAATTGTGCAATAGAAATGAAAGTAAAATTAAAGTCCATAGGTTCAAACACATAGAATAATCTTTTTTCAAATAAACTCATAAGAAATATATTCATATCTGCTAGCAGCTGATGTAATCTTGCTGTTCTTATTTGAAACATTCATATTTTTATACTAAGAATCATCAGTTTTCATGTCGTAGCAAAATCCTCTGTTAAATTGATCCTCCAGACCTTCCATCACAAATTCTCAAGTGTGTTGATAAATCATCGCTTGGTATTTTGTCATGGTTTTTGTATTTCAATAAGTTATGCAGCATCTGGCCCAAGTTAAAGGCATGTAGTTATTCTACCTAAACAAGTTTTTCAATAGCATTTTATAATATCTTCCTGCATTAGTGGATATGAATTTCGTAAATCCTTCTACCTCTTTTTGTTTTATAATTTCACTTACCTCTGACCTAATAAAAAAAAAGTTTCATTTGTACACAAAGGGAAGGATAACATAAGTCACTAAAAGAGGATAATTTACATTTTTATTGCTGTTCTGTGCTAATTTCACATGTGTTGAGTAATCCTAAGGGATGTTATGAATGCTATTAATATGCACTGAATATACAATGGACAAACTGTTGTGTGACATTGTTTAATTTTTTTAACATAAATTTAATTTCTCCTTGTGGTGGCCTCTATCCTTTGCTGAGAAAACTATAAACATTGACATGGAATTTTAGACAAAGATAAACTACATGGAGAATTGTGGGCAAGGAAATACCTTCTTGGAAGTTTTAAACACGTGTTACATATTTAGAGTCTTAAGGATGCATTAATTCCTGTAAAATCATGACTCATTATATTTGTTATTTTTTAAAATTAATTTTATGTATTTATTTTTTGGCTGCGTTGGGTCTTCATCATTGCGCACGGGCTTTCTCTAGTTGTGGCGAGTGGGGGCTATTCTTCATTGTGGTGTGTGGGCTTCTTATTGCAGTGGCTTCTCTTGTTGCAGAACACGGGCTCTAGGAGCACGGGCTTCGGGAGTTGTGGCATGCAACCTCAGTAGCTGTGGCTCAGGGGCTCTAGAGCACAGGCTTAGTAATTGCGGAGCACAGGCTTAGTTGCTCCGCAACAGACGTGTGGGATCTTCCCAGACCAGGGCTCGAACCCGTGTCCCCTGCATTGGCAGGCAGATTCTTAACCACTCCGCCACCAGGGAAGTCCCATTACATTTGTTATTTAAGCACAGAAACCAAGGTTGTCAGACTACAGCCTACAGCCCAAATCTGATCCACTGACTGTTTTTGCAAATAAAGTTTTATTCAAACATAACCATGCACATTCATTTATGTTTTATGTGTGGATGCTTTCCTGCTACAAAGGCAGAGTTAAGTTGTTGCTACAGAGAGATCATATGGTCCCCATATTTGCTCTGGCCCTTTAAGAAACATTTTGCCAACAATAATATAAACAAATATAAATATAGATCTGTTTTTAACTGTAAAACTATCCTTAATAATAAAAATTAATCTTTAACATCTGTTACTTACATGCTATACCAGGTGGTTTTGAACAAGTTACAGTAATTAACCTCATTTAGTCCTCATCTTATGAGATAGACACTATTAGTATCCCTACTTTACAAAAGATGAAAAAAACTGAGTCCTAGAGAATTTGGATAGATACCGAAAGTCACACAGCTAGTAAAGGACAGATGCTAAGATGTGAACTGAAGCAATCTAATTCTAAATAGAATCATGTATTTGTGCATCTTATATTCAACCCAAGTATCAGGAAATAAATTAGATTTCGGAATAACAAGTTAAATATAGAATAATCCAATAATTTTATGTTGACTTTTGTAAGCAATCTATCATTAAAAAAGGATTCGTTTCAGAAAGAATTCACCATATTTGTAGATATTTGATTCTGAATTCCTAAATTAAGAATCTTTGAAATATTTTCTTGCATTCTATAGTTTTCATTTTGTTCATTGTTTCCTTTGTTGCACAGAAGCTTTTCAGTCTGATGTAGTCCCACTTACTTATTTGTGCTTTTGTTGCTTATGATTTTGGTGTCAAATCAAAAAATTGGATCTCTGTCAAGATCAATGTCAAGGAGTTTTTTTCCTATGTTTTCTTCTAGGAATCTTACAGTTTCCAGTCTTAAGTTTAAATCTTTAATTCATTTCGAGGTAATTTTTGTGAGAGGTAGAAATTGGGGACAAATTTAATCTTTCTGCATGCAATTATCCAGATTTTTCCAGCACTGTTTATTGAAGAGACTATCCTTTACCCATTGAGTATTCTTGTCTTCCTTGTCAAATATTAGTTAACTGTATATGGGAGGACTTATTTCTGAGTTGAGAAAATAGTTGCAAACCATCTAACAGATAAGGAGTTAATGATCAAAATATATAAGGAAGTCATACAACTCAACAGCAAAAAAAAAGAAAAAGATAAAAAGAACCTAATTAAAAAATGGAGAGAAGACCTAAATAGACATTTTTTTTTCCAAAGAAGACTTGCATAAGGTCAACAGGTACATAAAATGGTGCTCAACATCACTACGCATCAGGTAAATGCAAATCAGAACCACAATGAGGTATCACCTCACACCTGTTAGAATATTCGGCCATCATCAAAAAGACAAGTGATAAAAAGTGTTGGCAAGGATGTGGAGTAAAATGAACTCTTGTGCACTGATGGTAGGAATATAAATTGATAAACCACTTGGAAAAACAGTTTGGAGGTTTCTCAAAAAATTAAAAATAGAACTACCATATTATCCAGCAATCCAACTTCTGGTATACCTCCAAAGGAGATAAAAACAGTATCTCAAAGACATTTCTGTACTCCCATATTCATTGAATGGATAAAGATGTGAATTATATATATATATATATATTTTTTATATATATATATAAAATTCAGCCATGAGAAAGAAAGAAATCTTGCTATTTATGACAGCATGGGTGGATCTTGAGGGTACTCTGCAAAGTGAAATAAGTCGGACAGAGAAAGACCAATACTGTATGATCTCATTTGTATATGGAATCTAGAATAGCCAAACTCACAGAAACAGAGAGTAGAATATTGTGGTTGCCCAGGGCTGGGGGGTATGGGAAATGGGGAGATGTTTGTGAGAGGGTACAAACTCCCACTTATAAATAAGATCTGAGGATCTAATGTACAGCATGATAACTATAGTTAACATTACTGTGTTACATACTTGAAAGTTGCTAAGTGAGTAGATTTTAAATGTTCTCACCAAAAAAAAAAAAGTATGTGAGGTGATGGAGTCATTAACTAACCCTACTGTGGTAATCATTTCACAATATATATGTGTGTCAAATCATCACATTATATACCTTTAACTTACACGGTGCTCTATGTCAATTATATCTCAATAAAGCTGGAAAAATATTTGAAATAATGCCTTAAATTATAATACATGACCGATTACTAAGAACTAGTTAACGCCATGAGTAAACAGTAGAAACAGTAAGGCCAGTATCTAAAGTTGGTAATAAACCTGAAATGCACAGAATTCATCCAAAATACAGATTTTTGTATTATAAATTCACACAGTAACCCAATTCAGTAACCTCAGGACCATGAATTAAATTTGCCTCTAACTGAACTATTTATGAACTTATTTATTCCTGACAGAAATGAAGTCCTTTGGAATATGACTTCTCAATAAAGCAGCACATAGAAGTAATTAATTATTTTTTAAAAACTTTATTTTAATTCCTTACCTGGATTAATAATGTCTTCCAGTGAGCATTCCTCCAGACCTTTCCTTTCTTGAATAGAGTTGTCCATCACTCCAGCCAAAACTGTCTCTCCAAAGTTTCTGGAGACCAGTTTCCTGTCTCCAGGAATGTATAAATTAATATAAATAATGGAATGGACTCTAAAATAAGTTCTTAGAAGACTAATATCCTATTTAGTTATGTTGCTGTCGCTATTTCCTTTGATTTTTGTTTTCTGAAAAAAGGTGTCCTTCTGTTTATAACTTTAAAAGAAGTATTCTTTGTTATCCACACTTTCATGATAAACATGACTTTTATTCAGACAGTAGTAAAAAGGAGACACTAAATGTAAGGAACAGTAGTAAAAGGGAAAGACAGAGGTGAAGGAAAGGCAGGCTAACATTACTGAATAGAGATGCAGGTCAATTAGGATTGAATATAAAGTAAGCCATAAAGTTTAGAAACTTTAGTAGAATTTTCTTAAGTTGCTTTCAGATGCAGGGAAGATTTGAAGCACTACATTTCATCTGCATTAGGTGCTGAATCTCTAATATTCAAGTTTTTATCTGGGTAAAGGGGGTGACATCTTTTAACATGTCTGAATCACTGCTTTCTCGCTTGAAAAGTGAGCAGTCATTACATCTGTTCTCTGAAAATCCCAAAGCTGTATAAGGATCAATGATAAAATAAATCGCAGAAAAATTTGAAAATGTAGAGGATTTAGTTTTCTGTATTGTTATTTAGAAGATGGAAGGTGACCGAGGGACTCTTGTACAAATAAATTTGATAATGAAATCAGAAGAAAGAAACAGTGATTTCCAGTAATGGTTTTGCAGACACATGGAGAACCTTAGGTGAGGGTCTTGAACGGACCAGGCTGAAACACAGAAGCATGTTGAGGAGGGAACTGGAACAATTCTGATAATAAATGGGTTAACAGAAGGTCAAATAATCTTCATCTGTGATGAAGCAGGCCGAAATTCACTCACAACTGGATGGAAGGGGTAAACCTTAGATGTGGCAAAGATTCATACATTTTAGTGGAGGAAGGACTTCTAATTAATAATAGATAAAAAGCACCAACAGTCAGTGTGCTCTCATGTTAAATTTGTTAAGGATTAGAAAGTGATAACACTTTTTAACCTAAAGTAGACGATTCTTATTAAATACCTTTTCTATATAAATTGGATGGTTCTTCAAATTTTTGACTAATTAGAAATAGAAAGTGGAGATTCAAATAGTCATTTGTCAGATGCATGCAGTCTTTGTAGAGCAGTACTGCTTCATCTGTATACAAGCTGTCTTTCTCTCTCTGTCTCAATGTCTCTTTCTCACTCACCTACACACACACACACACACACACACACACACAGACACACACACCCATAATAAGCAACCATGACAGTTGTTTTATTCAACATAGATTGGGAAGGAAATCCATTAGGGACAAAGTCAACAGTGTAATTAAAACTAACAAATTTTCTTTCGCTTTATTTCCAGGCCTCTGGCTTCTAGGGGAAAGGACTCTTACTACCCTAATATTTTTTCAGTTTTAATTTCTTCACTGACTTTAATTACCTTCTCTCAGGCCTATAAATGTATTACTTCTTTCTAAAAGAAAAACAAGAGAAATAAACTTGTTTGCTGAAGGCCTTTACCAAGGTTTCACAGCTGGAGCTATTTCAAATAACAGTATTGCTAGTAATTAAACTAAACATGGAACTCCCACTTCTACTTTCCACAAATTTTAGCCCCGACTCTGTTCCTCAACTCTAAAATTAACCCTTGTTTAATATTTTGATGAGTATCTCATATTTCTTCTCACATCTTGGTTTACTCGAGGGTTTTTTAAATTGCATTCAAGTATGTTCTATGCCTGGGTATATCTGCATCAAGATGCCTATCTTTTTCTAGAGGAAAGATTTCTCATCATCCTGTTTGTAAATCATTAAGCACGTTCATTGCATAATTAAGATGTTATTTCTTTTAAAAGAAAAAACCATTTGAAATCTCATTTATTCAATGTATTTTATTTTATATTTTATACAACAACTAAAAGACAATAATGACAATACTACAGTGGATTTTCTAATATAGTATTTTTATTATTCAAATTGAATTATATTACTAAAATGAATTACATGGGTGATTCCTAATGATTTTAAACATGGGAATGTTGTCTCTGCACTTGAAATAAAACAATAATTAAAAGTAAATATAAGTATTAGGAAGCTTGGATAACTTTTCAAAAGCACTTCCTGGAGAGATGGATAGCTATTATCAAATATGTAATTGTGCCTGTTGATAAAAATATAATTTGGGAGTATTATGACATACCGAGATGTTCGCATTTTGATAGGATACTCTAGAAAATACACTAATTACAATAATAACAAAGCTATTGCTGAGATACAGTGAAAGTTCCTAGCACAGTGCCTGGCACAATTAACTTGCTCACAATTAAATAAGGCTATAAAATGTTAAGTTTCTTTTGCCTCTTGCTGAATCAGAAGGTCAGGCAAAAATAGGCCTACATTCTTGATGGACAGCAAACTACTAAAGCTGGACAGAATAGGGTTGCCTTTTATGTGGGGCAAATGATCTCTAGTTCATGATACCCTCTGTGCAGCATTTTTAAAAACCAAACAATATTCTCATTTCCCTGAACTACACACTGCAATTCTATATACTCTCTCCCCCGACACATGTTCTAACCTACACTCATTCCAAACTCGCAATTCTCCAAATACCTTTTTCTTTCCAACATAAACATGTCTTTTGCTCATGCTCTCATTTCACCTGATACAACTCGTCTTCTTTACCTGTAAATTTTTTTTTACTGATTCTTGAAAGAACAGCTCAGTATCCTTGCCTTCATGAAAATTCTCTGACTCATTCAAAGCAAGGTGTTGATTCCTTTTAATTTACCAAGAACAGTTTTGTTTTATATTATTGCATTGTTACACAACTTTAACACCTGTCCTTTCATAGTTACACGAGTGCATGGACCATATATTATTTATCTTTGAATAGTCAACACTCAATAAAGTGCCTGACATATATTAATACTCAAATCAATGCACTTTTGTCAAAATTAGTTTCTCATGAACAGTGAGAAAGATTTGTTTTCTTTTCTTTTTGCATACCACCAGGTGATGTTGTTTAATTCCATTTATTTCTTATTCCATTTGAATTCCTATATTTAGGTGTATTGAGGTCCTATATCTAACTGCTTAAAAGTGAAACCAGTAAGTAATGGCTTAGCTTTGTAACTTTTGTGTCAATAGAGGAATATAATTTTCTTGTCTCATTTTATATTATTACTTGAACATAATAGTAACTGAAGGGTCAATAGTTAGAAAAAGTCAGATTGTGGACAGAACCAGGACTAGAACACAGGCTGCTTCTCATTTATTTCCCTGCCCCTTGTTTTGTACAATGCCACCTCTACCTCTAAATGGATCTGTGCATATCTACAGTGATTCATGTTACAGATGCCAGGGCTCATGAAATATCAGGGAAAATGGCTTACTTTACTGAAAATTGGTTACAAATGCATATTACCAAACAGTTATTTAAAACTAATAACTATATAAAAGCAAGTTAATTTTAATCCAAACTATATCAATATATATATAAATCCTCCTAATAATTTAAATTATGTTTTGAAGCCCTGTTCACAAAAGGATAACTTGAAAAGTGAATAAATCTTTTTCTCATTCATAACAAGTGTTCTAATTTTCTGGTATGTTTAAATCATAGAGATGTTTTCATTATATACGTTTTTCACCTGAATATGAAGATAATGATGTTTACAATGTAAGTAGGATCTGAAATTTTCCACTATTTTTCCAGTGTTGTTGAAATAGTTGGTGCTGAGTAATGCATACTCCCAAATGGTTTTCAGCTGAAGCCAGTGGCAAATTTCCCGTGTCACTGTCTATGAGAAAGTAGTTTTCTAAATTAGTGATACTAAAAAGGGGGTTTCTCTGTTCAAGATGTGTAGGGTTTTAAGGTGATAATATCCACATACTTGGTTTAATTATCCATATATTCAACTAGATAAATAATAAGATAGAAAGAGAGTGAAAGGCAAAGAAGAGAAATAGGAATTTGTATTTTGAAGATTTTCATGTCTCCAGTTTTAATGTGGGAAGGATGTAGATAAGTAAAATGCAGCTATTGAAAAACATTTTATTTTATTTTGTTTTACTTTTTAATTTAATTTTATTTTACTATTTTGTTTTAATTTAATTTAATTTTATTTTATGTTTACATAGCTCTTAGAAAGTATCCCTCTTACAGCATTTTAGCTAGCTAATTTTATTACATGGCTCAGAGATTATTAGTAACTGGTTTACATTAGTTATTTATCTCTGCATAATAGATTATCTCTACATTCAATTGCAGCTTAAAACAGTAAATATTTATTATCTCAGTTTCTGTGGCTCGGGACTTTGGGAGCAGCTCTTCTGGGTAGGGTGATTCTGTCTCAGGGTCTCTCTGAGGTTTTTTCAGCTGAATCTTCAGTCATCTGAAGACTAGGCTGGGGTTGGTGGATACACACTTCCAAGATGGCACCCGCACCTGGCTGGAGGAGGGCTTAGTTCCCCACCATGGGGACCTCTCCATAGGTCTACTTGAGTGTCCTCAAGTAAAGCAACATACTAGTTGGCTTTCCCCAGAGCAAGTGAGGAAGAGAGAGAGAGCGCAAAGAAGTCTGCAATGTCTTTGTGATCTATCCTCAGAAGTCACATGTTTTCACTTCTGCTTAATTCTATTCATTGAAAATGAGTTACTAAGTTCAGTCCATGCTCTGAGGAAGGAAAACTAACCTCTACTTTTTGAGGGGAGAATGTTAAAGAATTTTTGGACATATTTTAAAAACTAGCACACGGATCAAAATTACAGAGGCTCTATAAGGTAAAATAGAACAAAACTTGTTGTTGTACTTCACATGAAGTGCTTTTTTTAACTGAATCATGCTATTGTCTTATTGGGTGGGGCATTTTTTTCACTACATCCTCGATCTTCTTATAATATTAAGAATACCACCTTCCTTATAGATGAGTGGAAATTCCAGAAAATTAATGGTAGAAATTTGGGAAAGGAGAGGAAGGCTTTGGTAAAGGGACATGGATGGTTGGAGAGATGTTCGGTTTATAGTTTGAAGGCAACACTAGATATATGAAATATTGCTAGGATATTTTGGAAATCTGGAAAGAGTGTGTCAGTTTAGAGAAACAGTTCAGATTTGGGAAGACCAGATACCAGTGAGGTACATCTATTTTCATTATTTGCTTTTTCAGTGATAATAGTTAAGGACCAATTTACCTCTCTCTGAATATTAACAATAACCCAGCCAGAAGCCTTATCTGAGTAGTTATTCAATCAGCTGTCCAGACAGACGGCTCTCCTTGACTCTATTCCTTACCTTTGACTCTAGTTTGATAGCACTGCTATTTTCTTTGATGCCAGGCTCCATAATGCAGGAGGCAGTATAGACTAGAGGTCCAAAGCATGAAATTTTAAATAAGATGGCTTAGGTTCAGATCCCAGATTTGACTACTTACTAATTGTGTGCATGCAGGTTGTGAAGTAACTTATCCCCTCTGTTATAATTTGCTCACCTATAAAATGGAAATGATGATGTCAATAATAAAGCCTACCCCATGTAACTGTTGTGAGAGTTAAATGAGATAATGCAGAAAAGGTGATTAGAAGCTTGACACATAGTAAGAATCATGCAGTTATGAAATATTATTTTCACTGACCAAATATCCTGTGACCTGAAGATTTATACACTATTCATTGAAGAAATGTTTAAACTTAAAATAATAATTTCAGCTAAAATTATTCATCAGCTATTATTCATCAGTATTATGAATGATAATAAACATTTTACAAGTTATATTTTATCCTCTCAACAACTCTATTACCTTTATTTATTTAAATGCAGAATTAATATTAGATGACTTTTCTAAGGCCACACAGATTCAAATGGTCAAAGCAGGGTATCTGTGTAAGGAATTGTGATATTATTTAGGGGACCTGCAGATATATCCAGAATAGTCTATGAACATAAGAAAAATGTCTTTTAGTAAGGCACTCATATCCAAGTTCCTAGCTCTGTGTCTAATTTTTATCTAACTGCCATGTTGACTAACTAGGGCATTTAGAACAAATGGGAAGCCTTTTGCTGGTTTCCCAGTGTGGTCCCAGTCATATTTTTCCCATTTTTAATTTTTATTACTTTTACCCAGCACATTGCCAAAAATGATTTTAAATGGCTGCTCTGTTTCTTTAGTAGCCATATTAATAAATGAAATGAGAATGAGTTTAACAGAAAATGTTCTGCTGCTAAATATAACCCTATCTATTTCAAAAGGGGAATTAGCTTGAAAATTATTTTTAATAACACTATGAAACATACATTGCCAAAATTTATGACCAATGGAAACATTTTTAAAAAGCATATTTTGATACCCAGTATGTTTTCTTGCCATTGGCTTACATAGTTTATTAGTGTTAAAATAACTGACCTTAATTGTTTTAAAAACTACCATCTCAAAGCAAATAAAATCAATTCTTTCAAAGTCCACTCAGAAACCACACTCTGAGTTGGAGATTTGCTTGCAGGAAATTTTTTTTGGAAAATAGCCATGGTCTCAACACCTAAGGGAGTAGAGGAAGCAGAATTGGGCAGTTGAAGAATGATTCAGTCACAATAAAAGCCTTGGCTAATCCAATGGGGAGCTCTGGAGCTGAGAAGTTCCTCAGGGTTGTTCCAAAATGAGGTAAAGTGACTAGAAGACATTTGTACCCCCAATTGAACCATCACTGGATATGGTCTGCCCCCAGGGAGGGAGGACAACTTTGGATATGGCAGTTCCCTTCATCTGAGAGCAAGTCTCATGAAATAATATCATCTACCTTGCAGAAGAATGAGGGCATCTGGTCAGTTTACCACAGCACATACAAAGAGACCACCATGTTGCACCACTTAGAGCCACTTGCTACACATTATAGATTCATCTCATCTAGAAACAGCTCTTCTAGAATTCTGGTTGATTTTTTTTTTTTTGGAAGGGAAATCTGTAAGAGGAATGTTAGTGGATGATCCATAGACTTAACTTCTGCAGCTGGTCTCCTAAAGGCAGGTGATGCTCATCATCCTTCTTCTCTGCTATCCATTCTAGATTTGGTTCACCATCTACTGCTCTAAATGATTGCCTGGTGCTGTGACCCAGACCCTTATTCTTCAAGGGTCTGAGTCAGTGACATACTCAGACCATGGCTGCTTCACTTATACACATACTATCAATATTGGACAAGGAAGTAGAAGAATACACCTCCAGGGATAAACCTAGGTACCAAATATAATCTTTCTTAACCTACTGTATAGCAGCAGCTCTACTGCCTCCTCATCATTAGGGCCAGTTATCCCTTCCAGGATGGTGGCTCCTTTTCCTTGTTCTTTGCACAGGAGTCTGGAGTAACCAATAAAGAGTAGTTTAAAACGTTTTGGGAATCTTGCTGTGTCCTCTGGTGACAGTGTTTTCTTTCTGGAAAACAACACCTCTAAATCCACAGAGACCAGCATTGGAAAAAACAGGAAACAAAAAGTGAGTCACTGGGAGTGATGGTAAGCCAGGTTTCATAGACAGGATTTCATGCCCCATGAGCTTCAGCCTCTGGTGTTACACCTGTGAATAAGTTACATTAGATGATAAAAGGAAATTAAGGTTGCAGATGGGATGGAATTAAGATTGCTAATCAGCTAACATTAAAATAGGGAGATTAGCCTTAATTATCCAGATGGGCTCAAAGTAATCACATGGCTTTTAAAACTGGAGAAGGAAAGTAGAATGGTAGGTTAAAGAGATGTGATCATGGAGAATGAGGCACAAAAGATTAGAAGCCTGAGAACAACTTGATGCACCATGGTTGCTTTTGAATATGGGAGAAGAAGGCCACAGGCCAAAGAATGTGGGTGGCCCTTAGAAGTCAAGAACAGACCTAAGCTAACAGCCACAAAGGAAACAGGTTTTTACAACCATAAGAAATTGAATTCTGCGAACTTCCTAAGTAAGCAAGGAAATGGAGTATCCACTGTGACTGGAAAGGAGCACAGTCTGTCAATACCTTAATTTTAGTTCTGCTAGATCCATTCCAGACTGTTGAGCCACAGAATTGTAAGAGCAAATATTTGTGTTGTTTTAAGCTGCTACGTTTGTGGTATTTTGTCATGGCAGTAATAGCATTAACTAATATGCAGGGCTGCTCCAACTTTCACCCCTAAAGTTATTGTATTTGAAATTTTGGGGATACAGACCATGTAATGATCATTGAATTGAATGGCAACCCATGCTGGTGGTGCATGCTAGTAATGTATATTCTTTATCACTGCTCCCAAAGCCACTCTGTTCATGCTCCCATCATATCAGCACTAGGGAAGCTGAAGACTGGGGCTGGCTGAAAACAAATGGCCAAATCATTATGAGTACTTGATTTTTAGTGCCTCCACCATTGTGGATGCTCGCAAGAAGGCATTAACAGGTGATTCAAAGCTCTTAATTTACTGTCTGCAATTGTAAGTGTATCCACACACCTCTTTCCTAGACCTTCCAGTCTTTCTCCAACAGAGACCAGCCATTTACCACGGTCCATGAATCTGTATTATAAACTTGGACTGTTTCTTTCCACACCTTTCATGAAGTCATTAAAAATGCAAAATATTTACTTCAGATAGTTTTAAATGCTTTCATAATTATTAAAACAATGGGGTTTAATTGACTCAAAATTGAAGCAGTCAATGTATACAGACCAAAATATGTCGCACACATCTGTAGTGTAAAGTACCATCGTATGTATGGACTTTGCTTCATACAGTGGAGTCTGAAATTAGTAATCCAACGAGATCAACCTTTTTTTATTTTTAACAGCAAATTCTTAAATGAGGACATCTAAAATCATAATGGTTTTCTTTCTTTTGTTGTTGTGATAGTTAAGTATAGTCATCAAGGGCCAAGAATAACAGTTGATAATAGAGTTCCCCTGACCTCAAAATCTAGTCAGTTTCCTTTAAATGATGGGTTTAGACTAAATAGGCTGTAACTTATGTGGTATTGTAAACTCTCCATCACTTACACCTCTTGCATTCAAGGTTAATATCATTGGAGAAAATTGTTTGAGAGGCAGCACTTTTAGCACCATAGCTCCTGGCAGTTTACAATCTCAAATGTAATAAGCTGGGGAACTGAAATTTATGAGTGCGTATTTGTGGTGTGAGGAAAATGTGGGCAAAAGGTGAGGGTCAAGAAATACAAGGTTATAGGCAGCAAATTAGCCTGAGGAACAGCATCTAGTGTGTCTTTCTCTTTGCTTCTTTTCTCCTAACAGCTGCAACATCCTTTTCAATCAAATATCAGCCACAGTAACTTTCTCTACTGGTTTTAAAAAAAAAAAAATGTGTCAATATACAGGGCCGATAACATTTTTAGTAGTGGAACTAGATCAGATTTAGTTGAGGAAGCTATACAGTTGTTTTTCTTGTCCTTTTTTCCTTTAAACTGGTTATATTTCTAGCAAGAAAGCTTTATTGTTACTTGAAAGCCCACAAATATCTTTCTTGGAAGCATAAACTTATCGCTTTCATAAACCCATTAAGAAATGCTTAATCCATAAATTCAATATAATTAAAATCAGCTTTGGAAATTAGTAAAACATAAAACTGGAGAATTTTTATTCCATCAACCAAAAATATGCATGTTTATGAAGTTTTGAATCTACCGAACCACGCAGAATAGAGGATCAATAAATAAATGTTGATTCATTTATGTAAAGTCCTGTTTCTTTGTGGAATGAAATATTCCACAAAAGGAAATTTCCTGTAAACTAATGTTTATATCTTTGGATGCCAATTTTAAACTTATTTGATATTTCCAAAACAAACCCCTATTTGATTAAGTAAATTAAATAGAATTTAATGTTTTCACTGAAGTGCTTTCTCTTTAAAGCAAGCACATTATACTTTTTGAGAAAATGTGTATCTTTTATTCAATAAGGACTTTTTCAGTGGTATTTTGCCTCCCTTCACCTCTACTCTCCCTTCCCTTGTGAATAGTTTGCCCAAGGTTATATAATTTGCAAACAGTAGAATTCCGGAGTGACATTTGATTCCAAACCCATGTTTTTAAACAATCTGCATCCCAGAGGCCAAGGAAAATTAACCTTTCTATATGTAGTCCTAGAGAGTTATCTACACTGTTACAACCAAAGTTTTTATTAACTTTAAATAAAACAATTATATTTCCCTTTACTATAAATCCAGATGTACCAGAAACAAAGAAACTTGTCTAAATCATTTTAGTTATAATCAACTTTTTTACTGGATTCTATGAATCTAACCTTTCATTCTGTCCTCCACAGTGCAGCTAGAGTAGTAAATCAGTTGCTTATAACTAAAAACCATTTAGTTGCTTCCCATTGCTCTGGCAAGGCAGTTCAAGATCTTCAACATGTCTACAGTTCTGCATGATGGGGTCCAGATTTTCTCTGAAGTTCCACCAAAATCATGATATTCCTTCTTGTCTCAGGATTTCATACATGCTATTCTTTCTGCCTGGAAGAGTTTCCAACCTTTCCACCCAGTGCCTTCCTCCTGCTTTCCCATCTCACCAAACTACCTTTACGCTTTGTAATGCCTTCAGTCTTTTTTTAGGATTGCTTCTTTGATCACTCCTCTTTTTAAACGATCTTAATTACCTTTCATATGCCCTCTTAACTCTCTCTACATGCTTTTGAATTAGATATCAAAATTGTTCAACATTTACAAACTTTTAGCATCCCTTTCTCCTCTACACTTAAACTTCAAAAAATAGTCAACTTAATTACTCCCATTTTTGTTTCAGTGTCTGGTAAAATGCTTGGTACATTGTTCATATTATTAACCAGATGAAGAATATAAATGATGTGAGAAATTCTATAGCAATACTGCTTCAAATGCAATCCTCCAGTCTGCATTGTGGTTGTCTTCTGATACACGAAGTCATATCACCTGAGTTTTAATCCCCGCTCAATGGCTCACTAGCTATGTTTGGATGAAACATTGGACAGGTTGCTTAACTTCTCTGCTTTAGTTTTCTCATGGGTAAAATTGAAATAATAGTAGTTCTTATAAGGTTACTGTAAGAATCAATAGTTAATACATCTAAAGCTATTATAATAGATAGTTAAAGCTATTAGAATAGTTAATACATCTAAAGCTACTAGAACAGTGCCAGGCACAGGTTAAGCACACAAAATATTAATTGTTAGTATCAGAATCCTTCTTTGTATGTGGAGAATCTGTTTATACTACCATATCCTGCTAATGTTTTATATTTCTTAATTTTAATTATATTACAATGAATGCACCCATTCTTGACAGTTATAAAAAGTAGAATCTTTACTAATGAAGAATTAAAATATGATTTCTGATAGGACTACTTGCCAAAGTAAAATTATAAGCTGTCAAGGAAATAATATAAGATTTTAGTCATTATTTCCCTAGAACCTAGGTGGTTCTTCGGGTTTGAAGCTGTGAGTTAGTAGCTGATGCTGGTTTTTCTGACTGCAAAGTGATGGAATTGCATAGCCAAAGTGGGCCACAGATAGATATTTAAGAGAGACATTTAAGAAGTTCATATTTAAGAAGTTCAAGCAGTTAGTAAAAATAAGAACGGCTTGTGGTAGACATGGGAGCCAAAAAACGTCAAGGAATTAAGAAACCATGAGGTATGAGAAAAAACAAAAATTCAGACCAAATGGGGAAGTTAAAGGGTGAATGTTAGAGACTAGGTGCTGGTGTTTATCTGGAAAGGTTTGTTTTCTGCTGTACATTTACTAGATTTTTATAAAGTCCCATTTGAATCCTGAATACAGGGGGAAAGTAAAGTGGTCTTTACAAATAAACAAACATTAATTAAAATTTAAGGCAAATAATAATCCATCTGTGTGGTTCCAAGATAATTAGATGATGGATATTGCAGTAGGAAATAAAATTCAAATCTATTCTTTCTCAAAAATGATCTGTCTCAGCAGCTGAAATAATGACCTATGGAGACTCACTAAATAATTTGCTGCAACCAAAGTTCTCTCTGATCTAAACTTTTAGAAAGCATGCTCATCTGGTTTATTAATTGCAATTTCAGGAAAATAAAGGCAAATGTTTACAGTCCCTCTCTCTAACAGTACTTCAAGTGATTACTTCAATATGGCATTTTGTTAGGACAAAAATGTCTGAACTGTGAAGGTCTAAAGACACATCATGGAAATAACTACACATCTTGCTTGCAGGTTGCCCATGCAGCAAGCAGGACCTAGGTAAAATCAATATATACCATAGTGGACAGGCATTGTGTTCACTCTAGGAAATAAGACACCAGAGAGATAAGAGCCATGAGGAGGAAGTTTGAAATAGTAAGGGTACAGTGGAGAACAAGAAATAAGACTTTGAAACTAGGGGATTTAGCCAAGGAAGTGACAGCAGTGAAGTAAATAGTCATTATTATCATTCAAATAATTGACTTCATTATTCAGGGATATTTTTATTGATTTAAGAAAATGTGTTCCTGCTTTAATGACCAGCACTGGATATAAGTTTAATAACAATTGTTATGGTATATAAAAATATAATCAGTGAATTATAAACAATGCACATATTTACTACATTTAAGCCGTATCCAGTCTATGTGTCTATAATTATCTTGTTAATAGACTAACAAAGCGCCTAATGAGAAAATAGTATTTCTCTTTTGCTCCCCAAGGAGCTTCTCCTCTTCTTCTAGTGTATGTTTTCAATTCATGTTATCTCTCTTGTGACTCTGGATTCCTTCCTGAAGATAAAACTCAATCACTGTTGGCGGGAATCCTCCTACTTTGACTATAATGGCTCCAAATCAGCCCAGAAAACATTGTGCTTCTAGTAACCTAGAATGATGCAGCTAACTGTTTTTATCTAAATCTGTGTATTTTATAAGCTTCAGAATGTAGAACGATTGTGAATGAGTTTATACTATAACTTCAGAATGTAGAACGATTGTGAATGATCTCACTAGTTTAGATAAGGGGAAAAATAGAAAAGAAAATCTCCAAGACTGAGTAAAGCTTCAGTAATTCAATTGAACAAATGTTTATGGGATGCCTTTAATAATTCTTGCCTTTCACTGATGCCATTGAGCTTTTTGAGCTGAATACTGGTAAAAATCATTCAGTTAACTTTTTCAAACTTCATAGGTAAGTTATAAGATAATTTTAGCTTATGCACACATAAAAATGGGTGAGGAAGGCAGACATACTATTTATACACAATTTCTATTTGAACAATGGCTGTCCTACTTAGAAACTGTTAGGAATTCAATTTTAGGGCAAGTAATAACAGCAAAGTTATAGGGTATTGAGAAATTTTCACAATATACATTATAAGTTGTAGGCGCAGTCTTGCATGTACTTATTCTGACCTTAGGAGAACCTCAGACCTCTTCAAATTGCTGAGGATAAATTATGCTCCTTGTATACAACTGGCCAGACAGAAGGCAGGAGAGGGTATTCATCCTTACTCCAGCATAGCAACATTATTTAAAAAACCCTTAATGCTGAGGTTTCAAAGATTTCTTAAGATTGAAGGGTTGGAATCTTAATACTGAAGAGTACACAGAGCCTAAAAAGAACTCTGGCAGATAATGAACTTGTATAGATACTTGTCATTTAAGAATAAGAATAAAACAGCATAAGATCTATTTAAATAGCTCAGATTTAAAAGAAGAAAATCTCTAAGAATAGAAAAAAATTCTTAGGAAAAATAAGAGTAAATTATTTTAAACTGTTCAAACATGCTAGCTGAAATAAATTTATAATCAAACTGGGTAGGCTTTCCCATAAGGAAGTCCATGGAAGAAAGCCTCTCATATTTTGAAGGATGAGTATTTGGGTTGGTCTTAACCGATCTTGGCTTCAAATTCTTTTCCTGTAAAATGATGAAATTGAACTAGATGGCCTCTAAGATTTACGTCTAAAATTCTAGAGATTTCATGACCATCAGTAAGAGAGACTTTGCAAAAGGGATGTTGAGTAAATTATTCCAAGGGAAATAAAGAAGCAGATCAAAGAGACCACACCTAAAGTAAGACTGTCCAAAATTTAGGTAAAGGATTGTAAATGGAACACTCAAACCCTGATCCTAATCCTTTGCTTGGGGCAAAAGCCACTGTAAACAATTTAGATTCCAGATAAACCCTTTACCTTTTCTTGATTCACTATGAAAATGCCATCTTTCCATCTGTAATTACATTTATTTGTTAGGCTACTTTCCATTAACTATTTACTTGAGGATTTCCTTTCGATTTGTCATTTGATTAATGCTTATTGTTGTGGCCTGTTATTGCTTTCCAATATGAGCAGACATATTGAAATGAGATAACTTTTGAGATAGGTGACCTTAGTCTGAGTGGGAATGATGAGTTGAAGAAGGCTCATGGTAAAAAAATAAATCCTGAAAATCTACTTCCTCAGCATTTCTTTGATACATGCAATTAAACTCTACTTCAAACAATGATTCTCCTGGAATACATATAAGACAGCTATAAGAATAACATTGGTGTGAATAAATGCTTCTTATTCATTTATTCTTGAATAAAAAGAATAAACTATAGGTTAGTTGGCAAGAATATTTGCTTTACAATTAATTGATCTGGGTTCCTGTCTTGATGAACTGTTTTATGAACTGTTTAGACACATTAGTGAGGTTAAAATTTCATTCAAGGTCTTATCTATAAAATAAAGAGAATACATTTCAAAATATTCTGAAAATCAAAAGAGAAGAAGCAAGCAAAGTACTAAGCATACTGCCTAGAAATGACGAGATAATCAATGCTGGCTAACATACATGAATATCACTATTATTTTGAGGAAGTATTTTTATACACAGATGCTTAATCATTACTGTTGGAAACTTATATGCGCTAATTGTTTCTTTTTACTTGCAGTAAATATTTTCATTCAATCTTAAATTCATTTATTTCAATTTCTTAAAATTAAGACATTCACACCCCCCTGGGCAGCAGGAAGGTGGGGGTGGGAATTGACAAGGAGCTCTGTATGATTTCATGTTAACATCTTTATTAAAATATAATTCATAAACCATAAAATTCACACTAGGAAATTGCGTGATTAAATGTTTTTACTGTGCAATCATCACTGCTGTCTTATTATGGAAGATTTTTTCCAGAAAGAATCCCCATACCAATTTCCTATCCCCCTCTCTCCCTACCCCTAGGTAACCACTAATCTACTATCTATAGTCTCTATGTATTTGTCTATTCTGAACATTTCATATGAATTAGATTATGCAATGTGTCTTTTTATGACTAGTTTCTTTCACTTAGCCTAATATTTGCAAATTTGATACATGTTGCAACATGTATCAGTATTTCATTCCTTTTTATGGCTACATAATATTTAATTGTATGGATATACCACATTTGTTTGTTCATTCATCAGTTGGTGGCCATGTGGGTTTTTCTACCTTTGTGGCTATAATGAATAATGCTCCTATAAATATTCCTATACAGATTTTAAACAGATGTTGTTAATTCTCTTGGATATACACCTAAGAATGGATTTGCTGGCTCATATGATAACTTTGTTTAACCATTTGAGGAACTGCCACACTGTTTTTCAAAGTGCCTGCACCCTTTAAAAATCCCACCAGCAATGTATGATGGCTCTAATTTATCCACATCCTTACCAAACACTCACTATCACTCTTTTATTTTTTATTGAAGTATAGTGGATGTTTTATATATATTTTTTGTTGTTGTTGTTTGTTTGTTTGTTTTTAGTTTTTTTTTTTTAGTTTTTCTAGTGGGTGTGAAGTGATATCTTGAGTTTTTTATTTGAATTTCCCTAATGATTATCTTAACATGTGCTTTCTTTTTTCAGTATATCTTATGAGAAATGTGTATTAATATCCTTAGCACACTTTTAAATTGGGTGATTTGTTTTTTCATTGTATATATTAATATATTCTGCATATAAGTACATATTTTATATATTTATATATTATGCATACAAGTCCCTTAGATATATAACTTGCAAAATTTTTTTTGCAGTTTTGTGGATTGAACTTTACTTTCTTGGTTATGTTCATTAAAGCACAAAAGGTTGTAATTTTAATGAAGCCAGATTTCTTTTTTCTTTTGCTGCTTTTGGCTATTTGGTGTTGTATCTAAGAATCTGTTAACAAATCTGAGTCATGAAGATTTACCCCTATATTTTTTTCTAATGGTGTTATAATTTTAGCTCTACAATATGGGCAATAATCCATTTTAATTTAACTTTTGCATATCGTGTGAGGAGGGGCTCAAGTGTATTCTTTGGCATCTAGACATCCAGTTGTCCTACCACCATTTATTGAAAAGACTGTTATTTCCTATTGAAATTCTTGCCTCACTGTTAAATCAATTTACCATAAATGTAAAGGTATACAGTTGACCCTTGAACAATATAGGTTTGAACTGCATGGGGTGACTTATATACAGATTATTTTCAATAAATACGTACTACAATACTATATGATATGTTATTGGTTGAATCTGTGGAGACAGAACCACAGATACGAAGGGCCAATGATAGTTATCTGGGGATTTTTGACTGCGCAGAGGGTTGGCACCCCTAATGCTTGCATTGTTCAAGGGTCAACTGTATAGGGCTTTAAATTATTTTCCCAAAGACCAGGAAATATCTTTTTTTTTTTTAATTTCCTTGTTCTTTCTTTTACTCTATAGTTTTAAAATATGTTCTTAAAAATTGCCTTTGGCATTAAAATTAACATTTTTTCTTCCACTAGTTCAAATCTGCTATTAAACCACTCTAATAAACGTTTTATTTTAATTGTTGTAATTTTAACTCCATAATTCCTAATTTTTAAAACACAGCTTTCATCACTTTATTGATGTTCTCTATAATGGCAAGATATCTTTCTCATTTTTCTTTAATCCTTAGACATGGTTTCCTTTAGTCCTTTGAACATACTTAGAATTGCTGATTTAAAGCCTTTGCCTGGTAAGTCCAACATCTGGGCTTTCTTAGAAACAGTTTTTATTGACTATGTATTTTTTCTGTGTATGGGCTATATTTTCTTGTTTCATTGCATTTTCATATGTTTTTGTTGAAAATTGGATTTTATATAATTATAATATATTATAATATATATATAATTATAATATATATAATATATATAATATACATTATATAATTATAATTATATTAATATAATGTGGCCACTCTGAAAATCAGAGGTTCTTTTTCCTACTCAGGATATTTTTGTTGCAGGTGGCTGTAATTGTTATTTGTTTAATTAATGACTTTCCTGGTCTAATTCTCTGAAAGTCTGCATTCATGTATGGCTACTGAAATCTGTGTTCAATTAGTCTAGTAGTCAGCTATCATTGGACAGATACTTCATTAATTGTCTTGACCTAGTAAGTTTCTCAGGCTTTGCTGAGAAGTCAGTGTCCTGGCGGTAGGTCCTCAATGCTCTAGCAGTTTACATCTCTGCCTTAAGCTTAATGACCTGCTGGTGCAAAGCCTCAAGGCAATCAGAGGTGAAACATTAGGGCCCTCTCATAGCTCTTCTAGAAATGTCTACAGCTGTGCATTTTCTGTAGCCTTCTAGATTCCCACAAATATGTTGGAGCTTTTCCAAGACCCCTCATTCCCAGTTTTTCCTTTTAAGCATTTTGGTCACCCTCCTGTTAGCCCTAACTCTTGTTGCCACTTCAGTCAGCTATGATGTTAAACAATTTCTGCAGATTATTTTTGACAAACACCTTAGGGATAGAGCTGTTTGCACAGAGAGAGCTCCAAGTCAAGTAAAATAAAGACAAACCCTGAAGTGTAATTATCAGGCTGCTACCAGCTGAGTCCAGATGGATCAAATAGTGATAATTCTCTGGGAACAGCACTCTGGGGAGGATCCCAACTCATTCTGACCCCTAACAGTGGCTGCTAGGATGCTGACTGTAGTTGTGAGGTTTTTGGTTGCAGTGTTATCATGGAGCTGGGGAAAAGAGCTTGGGAATAGGGTACATCAAAACACCCAAAAGCTCAGTGTTCTTAGAGAGATTCAACTATTTTTCTTGAATAAATGCTTCTTTTTTTTTTTTAGAAGTCTTTTTTTTTTTTTGCGGTACGCGGACCTGTCACTGTTGCGGAGCACAGGCTCCGGACGAGCAGGCTCAGCGGCCATGGCTCACGGGACCAGCCGCTCCGTGGCATGTGGGATCTTCCCGGACCGGGGAACGAACCCGTGTCCCCTGCATCGGCAGGCGGACTCCCAACCACTGTGCCACCAGCGAAGCCCTACAAGTCTTTTGTTAACATCCAGAGACCTGAAAAGGTTGATTTGGACAAAGTTTGTCAGTGTTCTCATTACATTTATAGAAAGACAGTTTTTTGTTTTGGTTTGGTTTGGTTTGGTTTTGGTTTTGGTTTTGCAGTTCTTGTTCCAGAGGTGACTCTCCATTATTGTTTCATTTTTAAAAACACTTTCATATATTACATAATCATAAAAAGCATGTGAAATAAGACAAGAATTAAGTTCACTATTTTACAGAAAAAGAATATTAGGATGAAAGAATCTATTTGACACATATTTATCAAATAGGCAATGCCAAAAACTAAATCACATATCCTAGCTCTCCTCACTTTTATCCAAAATTGCATAAAAGCGTTACATACATTTTTCATTGTCTAATTTTAAAATTCCTAATACTCTAATAACTTCCTTGAATAGGCTACTTCATAAATAGGTGATCAAAATCTACCAACTATTTAGACATGAAAAATTTCAATCACTGTTCTTGTGATTGGACATTACTTTATACTCATGTAACTCACAATTTTCCTTAGAGATTAGAGGCATGGTGTACTTTACTGACAGGATAAATTTTGCTCTTACATATGTTTATATTGGATTTTGGTTTTGACTTAAACTAAGGTATATGTAGGATCTGTTGGTTTTTCAATATACTAAATTACAAGTATCTCTTCTTTCAAAAGACTACACAAGATCACTTAAACAGCCACTTCTGTGTCTAAATAGTTCAGACATTTTTCTCTTTTTTTCATTGACACTCCCACGTAGAGAATAAATGGGGAACTACCACTCAATGCCAATGTAGAATTTAAAGACAAGGATAATTCAGGCAGACACGTTTATTGCATACATTCTGACTGACCTTGATGAAGTGCAAGTCATCACAAGTACAGAAAGGCAGATATTATGTATGTATCATCATAGGCTTAGGTATTTCTTTTTCTTATTGAATTCTACTGAAAAAAGCATAACAATTACATACAATGTAATTATATTAAAATTAGTTTTTCAAAGCACATTTTGAAAGAAAGCAAAAGAAACCAACTCTGCCAAACTTCAGCAAAAGGAAATTATTAGCCCATATGATCAAAGGAAAAACAGAATTATCAAGCTTAGAAAAGGATAAGAACCTAAGATGTCAGTATGTTTTCCTGGCATGTGGTCTCACAGTATTTTCTGGCACAACATCAATTTCTAAGCTCTGTTGTCTTTCCATTCCTGTGGTCTCAACCCAATTTCAGATTTACATGTCGGCCTAACTTGATATGTGTTATCACCCCTGTGGTCAGAGGATCAGCGTCCTATAAACTGATCATGCAGAGTTTCTCTCAGTGTCAATGAGATCAGGAAATGAAACTTCCTCTTCAGCATTTCAAGAACAATTATTCTCTGGCCAGGGTCACAAAATCCTCTGATTCTTGTAAAGGATATAGTGAATCATGGGATGTGCTGAACACGCATTTTATCCAATGATGCAATCCAGACTGCTCCCTTTCCTTTCGTTCATGAATATTATGCCAAGAAACATCAGGGTTTTACGTACCATTCAGTGTAAATTAGCATTAATTAATGAAATGAAATGTTAAAATGGCTGGACCATTCAATGAGAGAATTGAATGCATGTTTTGTGGATATAGAATTCTTGATTGGTTCAGCTTGAACCACTGTATATTCAAAAACTATTCTAAAAATTGTGTTGTTCTGATTCTACAATTTCTCCACATCCTGGCCCTCTCTGCACTCCCAGAAAAGTTGAGTTTGAATAATGGTTACCACAGACTCACAGCTTCCTCAGGCTAGAAAGATACAGTGGGCATCATGAGTATCTGATGCTTTCATGTCCTGGTGGTCTCCAAATATCAGAGATTATTGTTCAAGCATTTTTGGATTTTTCTCAAACTAGTGCCCTTTTTTGGTATTTTTGTTTTGCATATTATATTCATTGTTAAAAACTCAACAACGTTGTTATAATTATTACTTCCCAATCTGTCATCATTTTCCATTACATCTTTGCTCCTACACAGCTGCTTTGGGTCATTATTGACAAATGTATTACACACATTACATATATTTGTTCCAGGAGCAATGATAACTTATATTTTTATGCCATTGCTTTTAAAATTGGTTAAGACAAAAAGGGGGTAAATATGTAATAATAGCATCCATTATAACTACGTAATTAACTTTGGCATATTTTTCTCTTGATTAGTTAACATTGTATTGCCTTCAAGAAACTTTCCTATAGTTTATACCTTATTTATCTTCTATTAAAAAAGAATAAGGCAAAATTTCCCCAACCACCTGAGTTTTCCTATCAGTGGGAACACTGTCCCAGGTGATATGGCATCTAGATTCATTGTTTCCTCACTATACATGGCTCCAATTAATTGAAATGTAAATCACTCTGCCTTTAACCACATATTAACCGAATACCCATTTTCTAATACCCCATGTCTCTGAGAGAACACAGTCCCACCAAAATAATTTATAGAACTTGTGTCAGAATCACTTAGACTTCATAATTGGAAGCAACCAAAAAATTGAGTATCAAACAAAGGAATCTCAATAGGAAGAGTGTGTGGATGTCTCTGTAGTTGATTGCCATTAGATGAGCCGGTACTAACTCTCCTTAGTTTCTGTTTATACGTACATAATTTCTGAATTCTCAAGAAAGTCTGATTGGCCTATTTAATTTTGAATAGATTTTATTTATTTTATTTGCAAGCCTTTATAAAAAATAGATGCAAGTACTTTGTCAGATACATGTACCAGAACTAGTTTTTCCTAATCAGTATATTGTCTATTCATTTTAATTGTTATTTTTGATGAATAGAAAGTTTTAGTTTTAAGGAGACAAATTTACGGTTTTCCTTTATGGGTAATGTTTTTTTGTATCTTGTCCAATACATCTATACCTATCCCAAGACTGCAAAGGTACTATCCTACGTTTTCTTCCAGAGGCTCTATGTCCTGGGCTTTTGTTTTTAGTCCTGTGATACATCTTGTATTGATTTTTTGAGTATGGAGTAAAATGGCTTCAAAATGGATCTTAAAAAGATGCTTGCACTATTCTTGTATCCCTTCTTTAGACTGATTTTTTTTTCAAAATCAAAATATTGACCATAAGATAAAAATTGGCATTTTAAAACTCCATTTGTACTAGATCCCCTTCTCTTGATGCTCCTCCAGGGGTAAGAAGACTGTCTCCTTTCTTTCCTTGTCACTTTCTAAAATTTAGTTCACTTAAGTTTTTTTATTTTCAGCTCTCTAGTGTTTTGTTTGTTTAGAATTTTCTGTTGTTGTGTTGTTGTTTCTATTAAGGAGAGACCTTATTTAAAAGAATTATTGCAAAGTTGATAAAAGAGATTGTTGCAATAGGGAGAGGAAGCTATTGCAATCAGGAGACTACTCTGACCAGAAGATCTGAAGCATCTCTTTAAAAATTATTTTTTACTGCTTTTACTGCTTCTCTGGTGTGTTGTAACAGTTTGAGAGATTACCTCTTGTGAAATTAGATGCTTTCTAGAGATTTTTAGTGAAAGTGCATTTCCATATATATTGTTTTTCCTTACAGTAGCTTCCTGTATACTTTTATTTTTCTTATTTGGAGCCTGGAAAGACATATATATATATATATACACACACACACATATATATCTTTTAGTTTCTCTAGTATTACTTTTACAGATTTAATTATTATAACCAAGTTTATATTTTCATTTACTACTTTAAGAAATAAAGTGCCATTGCATTTCATTTCACATACCTTCCTCAAATCATTTCAAACTCCCAAATGTTCTATGAAACTTCAGAAGTAGTTGCACTAAGACATTATATGTACTAATATTAAATGTCACAAAATTTATTTAAAGCATTGTAATACTTTTGTTATTTAAATAACATCTCAAACGTTTTTAGCCTTTGTTCTATATTTTACTAAATCCAGGACTCACTGCCACATTTTTTTATGTCATGGCTCCTCATTCCTGATAGATTGATTTTTAAGTTCTCCCTTAGATAGATGGAACAATGTTTAGCTGGATGTAATGTTAAAAATTATTTTTTTAGGGTATATAGGTGACATATCTCTGATCTATTATGTTCAAGACTACTTTCTTTTTCAATATATTGCAGAAATTACTCTACTCTTTTCTGGCATTGAATGCTATGTGGAAAAAAATAAAAGTAAAAACAACCACCCACCATAAAAAGTCAGCTTTTTTTCCATCTTAGATACTTGCTCTTTCTCTCTGATGTCCAGTAAAATCCATGATTTAATTACTAATTTTAAGTAACTTAATATGTATTCTCAAATTGTTTGCAAGTTTTTACCTTTCTCTTTAATTTTTGTGTATATAGGAGTAAAGGATGAGCAAAGAGTTCACAATAAAATCTATCTGTGCACATTTTTCAAAGTTTATATTACAGGCACACCTTGTTTTATTGCACTTTGCTTATTGTGATTTGCAGATACTGCATTCTTTATGAATTGAAAGTTTGTGGCAGCCCCCATTCAGCAAGTCTTTTGTCATTTTTCCAACAGCATTTGCTCACTTCATGTATCTGTGTCACATTATGGTATTCTCACAACATTTCAAACTTTTTCATTGTTATATTTTATGGTGATCTGTGATCAGTGATCTTTGTTACTTTTGCAAAAAGATTTGGACTCGCTGAAGGCTCAGAGATGGTTAGCAGTTTTTAGCAATAAAGTCTTTTTAATTAAGGTATATACATTGCATTTTAAGATACAATGCTATTGTAGACTTAATCAACTACAGTGTAGTGTAAACATAACTTTTATATGTACTGCAAACCCTAAAAATTCCTGTGACTCATTTTATTGTGATATTTGCTTTATTGTGGTGGTCTGAAACCATTATCTCCAAGGTATGCCTGCATTAGGTTGCACCCTCTTACCCTGAGCAGTGATAGTAAATGCTTTGTTCCTTCTACTTATTTATGTAGCATTTTTTTCTGACATTGGCAGGTGTAAGTTTTATTTTTAATTCTCTTCTAGAAAACCTCAGTATCTGTTTCTTAGTTGATAAGTAAACTGCCACATTACATCTCTGAGAGTAAAAACTAAAACTAGAAAACACATGTCAAAAATCTGTATATTTAATTTCACTTAAGAAATATGTGAAGTTTAGTATTTTGGCTATGATGGATAGTATTTTTCAAACATTTGAAGTACATTTATATTCAAGTTTTGAAGATCAAATGGGAAATTTCTTACAGGCTTATTACATTTTGCAAATATCAGCCTACACTGCATTTTGTTAAATGTCTCTCTTTTGCTTAAGATGCTCTAATTCTATCAAGTCAGCATTTTATTTCCAAAATCGAAATCAATTAGCATGGCACACAAAGCCCCTCAGCACTTCCATGTAGTCTACCTCTTTCTCTATATATCCAACAAGATTGA
Organism: Orcinus orca; assembly: GCF_937001465.1. Classification (NCBI taxonomy): domain Eukaryota; kingdom Metazoa; phylum Chordata; class Mammalia; order Artiodactyla; family Delphinidae; genus Orcinus; species Orcinus orca. Next base: position 44,707,927 of record NC_064573.1, read on the forward strand.
TCTCTTCAAACAATCTGTACAAAACTAGGTTCAATTGTTCAAGAAACATGTAAGATTCTATATTCTCCCTCAGTGCCTCTGTAAACATGACTCTTGCTACCTGGGTTCCTCATCTTTCTTCTCTCATCACAGAGACTCAAACTTGTCTTCAATGTCCAAGTCATATGCCATGTTCTACATCTGCATCATAGGGGAAATTGTCAGACCTATATATACCTAATGTATAAGTTGCAATTTTTATAAAGTGTTTTAATTATTTGTTTGTACTTCCTGTTAGACTATGTGTTCCTGGAAAGTAAGGGCTATGTCTTATTTGTCTTTGTTTTCTTAGTGCCTAGCATAATATATTGCCTATACAGTTTTAGTATTTTTGAGTGTGTGAACCACAATAGTTTTAGGGTTATACAGCTTATTTTCATTAATTATTGAACCACAATTTTCACACTACTATTTTTTCACTAAGGATAATGAAACAAAGCAAAGACTTGCAATTTTTGAGACCTCAGTCAACTCAGTAATAACCTCTCAATACTTTCTATTTACCACAAATGCCTTCTCACTCTCCATTCTTGTTGAAAGATTTTTATATTTATAGACACAAAATATGTCAAAAATATAACTTAAATATAAAAATATAACTTAAATATAAGGTACATGTATGGAGATTTAGATGGAGGGGGATAACTATGGAAACTCTGTTGTATGAGTACAAATGCTTTCATAATTGTAATAAGGCAATAACTTAGACCTTGACTATTCTGTCAAGTAAGTCAGGGCTAGTGGCCCAATTTTTCGTCATGTGAAAAAGGCACATTACCCATGATAGAAGCTATGGGAGGCAAGAAGGTTACTAGCAATTAAGAAAGGGGCAAAAAAGGGTAAAAACTACAAGCTGAGCAATAAAATTTCAGTATGAAAAGAACAAGGACAAAATATTTATTGGCAACATTGGTATTTTAGCATATTTCTGACTCAAAGTTGTATATCTTATTACTCAGTAAAAGTTTAAATTTAAAAGGAACTCTAGTTGATCCAAAGAAAAGAGAAAATATTGATATTGTGCTACTGACATTGATAATTTTTTTAAATAAACAATTATAAAGTTTTCTTGCCACTGGATCAAAAAGCCTGATGCTGAATTGTTCTGATTCTGAGCAGATATCCATCTCATGTCTTTAGTCAAATAGTGTATGTCTACTACCTGAGAAAAGGTTATTTCAAATGATTACTCTGCCAGAATTATAAATATTCACTTACATGGATGCAGAGTAAGACACACATTGTTCTTCACAAAGAGAAAATTAGTGAAAATATTGATAATAAAATTATTAAACTCACTCTACTCTCAAGTAAGTGGTGATTTCAAATGAGAAAAAATAAAAATTTATGGCCCATGAAACTTTCATCTTTTCATTGTTTTTCTTGGCCATTTCCAGTAATGATCAAAGTATTTCTGTTTCCAGATAACCGTGTCCCCTATTTTATGATGCTAATTGTTTTTGGAATTAAATAATCATTCAAAATAATAGCGTTTTTCAATATTTTACCCATGATACTTTGCTCCTCTGGTAAAAGGCATTTTACCCTTCATTTCAGTTAAGATACTATGATTTCTTTCTTTATAATATCTAATTGTTGTGTGATTTCATTTCCCATATATCTATTATTTTCCCTTATGACTTACAGAATAAACCCATGGTCCTCATTCCTCTCTAAAAGTTCTTAGAGACTGCTTACCAATCCTTAATTATAAAATGGATAGAAAATGTCATGGGATTAGTTATCTTTTCTGTCTTCTTTGTCACTATGTCCCCAGGTTCTAGAATATTGGATAGCACATGGTAAATATCTGTGGGATACCTAAATGAATGAAAACAGAGTAGAATGAATTATTTTCATTATAAATTTAGGAACAATTTAAGCTAGAGTCTCTTGTAAAAGGATCCTCATTTATTTTAAAATATTTAATAATCAGGAGCTTCAATATGAATCACCTTCAAAGCCAGCAATTCAACTTTTCTACACATACCCCTGCCAAAGAGGAATAATAGCCGTGTACCCTCAAAGGTAGTCTCGTCACTGCAACATCTTGCTCCTTTTAGTTGTTTTGCATTCATATAAAACTCCTTGGAAGCTGCTTCCCACTAGCTATCTATTTGACATTTGGTAGTGTATATATGTCAATGCTACTCTCTCACTTCGTCCCAGCTTACCCTAGCACAGGGAGATCAGCTCAGTGTTTGTGACCACATAGAGGGGTGGGATAGGGAGGGTGGTAGGGAGACGCAAGAGGGAGGGGATATGGGGATATATGTATACATATAGCTGATTCACTTTGTTGTACGGCAGAAACTAGCACAACATTGTAAAGCAATTATACTCCAATAAAGATGTGAAAAAAACTTCCTTGGCAGCAGCTTAGAGCCATCTGAGGACTTGAAATGTACACCTAAGTATCAAACAAGCTCTAGAAGCAACTTAGTGGCATTTTCTTCTCACATCCTAGATGTTTTGATAACGCAGCCACCTTTTTCAGAGTTATGCCTTACGTTTCAAATGAGATTGACTTCACTGCTACTACTGAATTTCAAAATGCTTTCAGCAACGCTATAAAATCTATTGTAATGCCAAACCATTAAAACCTGTAGAGCTTTCTTCAAGTGTAAGAGTTATAGTGTACTAGGCAAAAAAAAGTTCACTCCAAAACAAATTAATTTTCATTCTCTAGACCCCGTATGTATCTGAAATTGCTAAAGAACAACATTTATAGTCTAAAGATCACTTTGCACAAAAGGTGATAAAATTAGCAATATTAAATGTCATTCAGTTTACATATGGATTTGGCATAGGAAATTGAACATTGACAAAAATTAAATGGCTGCTTTTTCTTTCTTAGCTTCTACTGGTCACAGAATGACCTGAAAATATTTCAGACTCTAAAAATTCAGTTGAATAGAGGTAATGGAGATAGGAAAACATAGGTTATAAATTCACAGAAAATTTTTGTAGCTATCAATGAAGCTAATTAGACTTTTTGCCTCTACTGCTTTTTCTACTGATTTCAGTTATCTTCAGGCAGATCCAATAACACACAAAGAGCCCTGTGGAAAAATAAACATCCCAAAATAGAAAGTGCATGAATGTACAACAAGACCTGCACAAAGATCACAGGGGACTATGCACCTGCCAAAGGGCTAGATACATCTGTAAAGTGGTGTTCATGTAATAACAAAGGCATGGGTAGCGGTGATGAATTCTCCCTAGGACAAATGACATGAAGTTAACGGTAGGTGAGGAAAGACATTCATTCTTGGGGAGATTGGGAGAGCAGCAAGAGGGAGAAAGGCATCAGGTTGATTAATCAGTGGGATTAAAATTATATTGTTGAAAGCATTAAAGAAGTAGTTACATTAAAACAATTCTTGTCTTTATTATTTGCTAGTTCTGTGAGTTTAGGCAAATTATTTTTACCTAACAAGGTGATATTACTAAGTTAACATTTTCTTATAATGATTGGATCATTTAGTAGATATAAAGTTCTTAGAATTACCTGGTCTATAGTTAATGCTTAATAAACATTTAATGATAGTCGCTATTTAAGAATAAATGCTTTTCTTTTTGCTTGGAGCCATTCCTTTTCAATCAGGTAACTGTCCGAGGCTTACTGCCTCCCTGAAACATAATACCCATGACTTCTTGATGTTTAAAGTCTCTCTGTCTCTCTCCTCAAAGTTATTTAGGACTCTGTCTTGATAAATGAGAGGAACTGTCATAGGTATACTTGGGAGAGCATATTTTCTAAGTGGAAGCATGACTATGAAAAAAATTATATATATATAACTATACATATAATATTTATACGATTATTTATATCTATATATATGAAATCAAAATTTCTCATATTACAGGAGGCATATGGATAAATAGTGGGAGAATATAGTGAAAGAATATAATGGTGACAGATAGCACACAGGTGGACCAAATGAGAAACTGATCAGGAGATTAGTTCATTATATCAAGATGAGGCCATAGATTAGTGTGTAGCAGGGATTAAAAAGAGAAGAAAATTGCAAGAGAACCTGGAGATGTAAATTTGGAAATATTTAACTACAAGCAAACATATATGCCAAGTCAAATAGGAATCTTTGATGACGTTAAAGAATAACTGAAAGGAACCTTATTTAATTCTCTATTGATTAACTTTCTAATGGTACCTGTCACAGAAACCTCTGAATACATGTGGTAGATATCCAAATACCCGGATGAAAACCCGAATCCTACTTTCTTCAATCTAGTTGCATTTCAGTATACCTGAAAGGCCAGGATATATCAAGTTTCCTTTTCTCTGGGCTAAATATTAAAACCTGTAGCTTAACTTTCCTACAGCAAGATAAGTAAAGAAAAAAGTCTCCTAGAAAACCGTCAATATATTATAGAGCCAATATATTGCTATTTTAATTGAAATGTATACATTTATCTTACATTGTGTTTAATTGATCCACAGAACTTGTGCATATCATTATGGCATGATATATTTTTCTATTTTGCATTACTGACAATACTAAAATTCACATCTAATTAACATATGCCATTTGAATCCTGAATTAAGATGATATCTGAAATATCACAGTTATACAGAGAAACGATGGTCATAGTTATGGTCCATGACAAATATAGTACAATAACAGCTTTGCCTTTAATTTAGAGAATCATTTAAAAATTCAAGAAATGCAAAATTATTTGAGTAATCATAGAAAAACTCCATTCCATACATTAACTTTTAAAAAATCCCTCCTATTCCTCATAGAGAAATTGACTTCACTACATATAACAAAAGTAAAATTTATCAAACTCTTCAGATCATACCTTTCCGTTTTACCATTCTAGAATCCCTAGAGAACAGCCTAAATAGAAATAAGAGCATATTATCTTGTACAGCCTGAAGATATTTATATTTCCTCTCTGTGTCACATATCCACTATACCCAGGTGCCATATCAGGGCTTCAAGAGAGGGGAATGTTACTTGATGGTTACCTGAGAATTCCCTTTATGTCTACCCATCTTTCAGAAAGAGTATTAGATTACCTGTTTTCACAAACTTGAGGATACTTATACACAATGTAAATATGAGAAACATTTGAGTCAGCATCAATCTCAGAATAAGAAATACCATTCTGAAAATATACTAAGTCCTCAGAAACCCAGTAAATTATACCAATCCCTGGTACAGTTTGTCTGTATTTGAGACTATTAAACCTTATATTTGATTTTGTCTAATCTAACAACTTCCTTTTACACAATTTATTAATATGCAACTTTTGTTCATGTTACATATTTAAAATACTAATTTTGCATGATGTGAAAATAATTACATATTTATGCATCCAAGTTATTTGTAAACCTACCTTTAAAGTTTGGATTACCATAAAGTCTGTTAACTATTTGCCTTCATAGTTTTTTTCTTACTACTTTTATGCCTATCTATTTTCTTTTAATACATTAACATTTTAGATTTAATATTTATCTATAAAATATTAATTACTTTAAATGAGTATTAAGAAGTGGTAAAATAATAGGGGGTTATGTGGATATAGTTCTTGTCTCAAATGGAGAAAACTGGTGTTCTATATTATGAAAGTTTACTGTACACAGACCCAGATCCTTACTGATACTTTAAAGCAGGTACTATAAGTTGGTCCTTAATTCAAATATATGTGGACCAAGGTTTAAATGCCTACATTTGTAATTAAAATGTCTATAGGCCGTGTTACGCCTTCATGAAAATGATAAAGCCTGTCCTTTATATGACCAAGGGTATCTCTTGAATTGCCTTACTATGAGGCTTCCAGATTAAATTAATTTTTTTTTAATGTTGGTTAATTAGACCCTATAGTGAAATACATATTCGCTTATGGAGACATCTGAGCAGTCCATGCTGTGGATTAAGAATTAGGGAGTTGGGCTTCCCTGGTGGCGCACTTGTTGAGAGTCCACCTGCCGATGCAGGGGACACGGGTTCGTGCCCCGGTCCGGGAAGATCCCACATGCCGTGGAGCGGCTGGGCCCGTGAGCCATGGCCGCTGAGCCTGCGCGTCCGGAGCCTGTGCTCCGCAACGGGAGAGGCCACAGCAGTGAGAGACCCGCGTACCACAAAATAAAACAAGAAAACATTATTCAGTAGTAAGGCCATATGAGACTATAAAGTGAAGGTTTATTGGTTGAAAACTAATTTTTAATTTTATTAAGTTATCTTTGTAGGTTTTCCTCTCCTCTTCAGTTTAAAATTGAAATAAAATGAAAGCAATAAATAAATAGCAGTTTTACTGCCATTCAAATAGAATAAAGTATTAGCTGTACAGTTTATGTAATTTGGTGTTACATTGTTTCATAATGTATCACACAACCAGTTGTCTTTGTTGTAACTCTAATAAACCTTCCAAGAACTTTGCCTGTAACAAGAAAGGTAAACAGTAAGTTGTGCTGGACCTCCGCAGATAATTGTGATGGGTTTTACGTTTATCTGACTCCCAATGACAATGTTTATAACTCATGTCTCACTAATAAGGTGGATTTTTCAATAAAGTAGATCAAGTGAATGCCATTATTCATAATAAATCCATTACCATATGTGCCATTCTGAAAATTTTATATTTAGCCCTTATAATATACAAGCAATATTTTAGTTTTCAAAAACTTTTAGTTAGTGTCTACCTGGCTGTCAGTGGGAAGATATTTGCCAGATATGTGAGCTATTGGATTTCCAATAGGATAAGTTTAAATATGCAGATCCATAATTTGGGATCTATAAATAAAATTAATATAAAATAAGTATATTAATAGCATCCTAAATTGAGAAATTGAAAAGTAGCCATAGATTTATAAGGCAAAACAGGTTGCTATTGTTGGGAAAACATCATTTTGTGCCTGTAAGTTATTCATATTAACTACCTAGATTGATCAAATATACCAAATGGTTTATGTACCACTATATGTACCACATATACCACTCTGGTTTATGTATGTTTGACAAAGCCAGAGAGTCTGTGAGAAATCTAGCCATAAAATAAAATTCTGGTCATCATGAAATTGCTGTGTTAATGAACAAAAAGGCGGATAAGCTAGAGGCCACAATAAAAGCAAGGGCTAATATTTATTTAACAATTTCCTAAATTTCAGCACTCATAAATATACATTTGCTTAACTTTTGGGCTGAACGTACTTACTGTTACTTATTCATGCCAATTCTCATTGTGTAATGTAGTTAGAACACAAAGAATTTCCAGCATATCATCAGTGTCATTTATATGTCCCAAGCAGGAATTACAGGACCCCAAATACTACTATAATAAGCATATGCCATAATAAAGATACTCTGAATGACAAACCATTTCACTAAAAGGCAGTGCTCTACCCCTCAGAGTCCTTTGTACCTTTGGGTTATGTAGGATTCTAGCAGAGAGGGGTCATTGCCCCCATCTTGTATCTCTTGCCCCAACTTCTACCCCAATGGAGTCAGCTTGCTTGCAGAGCCTTAAGTGTACTGTCGTATTTATATTAATACTTCCTTCTTCCACATATGTTGTTCTCTCTTCCTGAACCACTCTTATAAAACTTTTTCATCCAGTTCAGTCTTATTGTGCCTTCAGTACTCAGCAGAATCTGTGGCACATATGGAATTTGTTGTTCCCCTGATAACAATTTTTGTTTTTATCATTCTGCATACACCTCTCTCATGTAATTAATCGTAATGCATTTTAAATGATTGTTTATAATATATATTGTTCTGGATAAGCTCTCCAAAAGGAAGATTGCATGTCTGTATCTTCAATTCATTACTTTATTGAATAAGTGAATGAGTTTGTTATATACAATATAATCTTCTAGTGCTTTTCTTGATATCTTTGTTTAATATGAGTCTATAAATACAGTTGTTCTTAATATTTTAATGCATATTTTTAAAAAATAATGCTCTATAATGATTAAAATGTTTAATTTTGGAGGCATTTACACTATTCTTATCACCATGCTAATAACTTTACCTGCTTTATGCAACGTAGTCCTGGAAACAATCCCTTAAGGCAGCTTCTGTTAATTATCTCCATGTTAGTGATGATAAAAATGAAACAGTTTAAAACATTTTTTAAATGTTTCAAAACTCAGAAGTAAGAGTTGAACTCAAATCCAGCTCTCTGTGAAAACAAAGGTGGTCTCTTAGCAACTATAAATTTAAGATACCTTTCCCTGTACAATCTCACCTAGCTCTTCTAGGAAGTCTTTTGGAGGCCTGGTACTTATTCTACCATTTTTGATAGCCTTGCATTGTTACCCCTAATGGAGCTGGTGTTTGTGTCAAGACCTTTGACTCCAAAAGCTACAGACTTCAAGTTTCTAAGGTATCATTGCATTTTATAGAAAATTCAAAGCCCTAAAGCCAAGGTTCCTTCTATACAAAAGGAAATAAAATGTAGCCAGCATCCCTGACTCCATGTCACACTTCACCATCTGGGCCTAAAATGAGCTCTGCACAAATTCCAAGGTGAAAGCATTTCCTCCAGATTCTAATTAGAGCTCTGTCTTCCGTAAGTCTCAGGCATGTTTCCAAGAAGCTGGATCAAGTGACAAATGTCTAAAAAAGAAAACAAACAACCTTTCCCTTATCTTATTATCCCAAACATATCCCTTCTCACTGTTTCCAAAACCCTTCTTGGAAATTGTCTCATATAAATTGACTTGATCAAATCTATCTTCTCTGTGAAATCTCACCAATTTTCCAGTTATATCTGGCACTTCTACTTTTCACCAATGATTTACCAGCTCCTAAACTACTGTGGATCACATTTTAGGTGCTCCCTGAATATTTGTTGAATAAATAGATGAGTATATTTCTCAAACCGTATCTTAGTAATAACACAGCTTTTTTTTCAATTTTGTTCCAACCTGCCTGCACGCAACAAATACATGCTCAGAAAGTGATGTATGGAAAGGGAAACACTGTATTTAGCTTCATTTAAATAAACTCACTTAAACAAAGGTCTCACTGAATTTTCCTAACTTCTGTGCTTTATTTCCTATTGTTCATTCTGTTTAGAACACATTTCTCTCTCTACCATATTATCTACTTCTGTAAAAATTTGACACATTTCATATGCCAGCTTTATTCTGATGCATTCTCTGACTTCCCAAAGGGGAACAAAAAATTCTTGAAAAGCAATGTTGGCAATAATCAGCTTTGATTAGAGATAACTCAATCATTAGAACATTAGAGAGCATAGTAAATACTGTGAGTTGAATTGAACCAGAGCTGCCAAGTGTTAAAACAAAAATTAGTGCATTTTTGATGATGATGGTGGGTAAGGTATGAGGAAATGGGGAGGATAAATTGAGAAATATATTGTGGAAGTTTGGTAAGAAACCAAACTTCAGAAGTGACATTAAAGGCACTGGATGTCTGAAGGAGCCACTGGATTAGAGAGAGAGAGAGAGCTGGGGTCTAGGTAAAGCTAAGATCCCAGTGATAACTAACCAGAGCTCAGTGGTGGAAGCTTTGAAAGCTCTGAGCACAGCAGAGCAGTCAGACAAAAGGCTGAGTGTCACTTTAATATTAGTCTTAAAATCAACAATATGTCCTTTTCTTTGGGGATTGCTAGAATTTCAAAACTACCATCTGCTGCTAAAGTAAATTCACCAGTTTGTGGTCAGAATTCTCAGGATTAAGAAAAGCTAATACTAGTCATTTAAGTTATGTTAGGCCTTCTAGTTTTTTCAGGCATTTTTTTTGGTTCCCAAAAGGATAAAAAAACAACAATAAAAAGTGCATATTTGGGAAGTTATTCAGTAACACCTGAACAAGTTGATCTAGTAATTTTTTTTTTTTTACTTTTGCTTCTTAAATCCTAGAAATTAAGCTTTGTTTAGGTTTTAGCAGCACATATTACTGTATAAGAATATTAGTGCTTATACAATTATTTTTGTTGTACTTCTTTAATATTATAATTAGTGAAAATCAATATAAGGACACAGTGGATGGACTGTGCACTGAAACAATGGAGGCTAGATGTCTTCTTCCTTCACCCCTTGCAGGCTATTTCAATACCCCAACTTCATTTTCTCTAAAAAATTCTGGCCTACCTCTAGATTCTTTTCTTCTTGAGAAGGTTGACAGACCCATATTTTAAAATGTCCTAAGAATCAGATAAAACGTCTTTTCAAAATTCTCCCTTAAGTGAATAATAAGCCCACCTCCAAAGATAGCTCAGGAGCTATTGAATGGCTCAATTCTTCATATTCATAAATTTGGAAACTATAAGGAAAACCTATAAGGATATGCAACAATGATGCTAAATTTGAATATTTACTTAGCATAATCATCTCCCACATTTTTACAAATTAATGTTTGAAAGGTAATAGGGAGTAGAATGTCACAGATTTGGAAGTACCTTACAATGTGATTTAGTCTAATTTTAAATATAAAAGGAGGTTTAAATCAAAACTTCTCCTTTCCCCTTTACTCTGATTTGTTTTAAGTCAATATATTCAATTCATTGTGCAATGTCACATAGAATATGTGTTTAGTTTATGTATATCAAGAGCCAAGAAGGCATAATATTAAAAAAGATTGAGATATTCCCTGTTAGATCATTACTGAAGATTTCAGAAACCCTGTTACTCTTTCCTTAGGGAATAAGTAACAAATCATCCATATCCATTAATAAGGCTCAAAAGTACATATCCTCTTACTGTGTCTTGAGTTAGTTTCCTACTGCTACTCTTACGCATTAGCATACAATTTAGTGGCTTAAAAGAATGCAAATGTATTATCTTGGAGTTCTATAGGTTAAAATTGCAACACGTATATCACCAGGATAAAAACTAAGTTGTCAGCAGAGGTGCTTTCCTCTCTGGAGACTCTAGGGGATAATCTGTTTCTTTACATTTTCCAGTTTCTAGAGGCATTCCTTGGCTATGACCCCCTTCCTCCATCTTCAAATCCAGCAATATTGCATCTCTCTAACCAACCTTCTGTAGAAGGTTAGAAGTATCTCCTTCTAATTTTCTTCTGCTTCCCTCTTCCGTTTTTAATAATGTTTGTGATTATACTGTGCCCACCCAGATAATCCAGTATAATCTATTTTAGTGTCAGCAACCTTAATTCCAGCGGCAATCTAAATTCCCCTTTGCCATGTAACATAACATAGTCACACATTCCAGGGATTAGGAACATCTTTGAGGGTGAGCATTATTCTGCCTGCCACGTTTTGTATATACTATTTTCCTCATTTTACCTGGAAATTAAACTGGAAGTTGGCGTCCAGATCATTATACACGTTAACCTCTTTAGGTTTCAACTGAGCATCTACTCTCTTCTCTTGAAATTAGATAGAACAAATCCTACCTTGAAAGTTATTTCCTCCTATCTTACCTCCCAATACTGCCTATGTTTCAGTTGTGGACAAAAAGAACACCTTGGTCCCTCTAACTAAGAAATTAATGAAAGCAAAACTTACAGGTATGTTATGAAAAGAGGTTGGGAATTCCAGATGGGCTTACTAAAATCTTCTGTGATGGAAGTCAGGTAATCTAGAAGGAAACTTTTCTGAGATTGTATATGTCTTGTTGCAAGAATATTATGGTGGTGATGTAAAAAAATATCTATATATCAAGGAAGCTTCCAAAGTAGAGTAGCATCATCTTTCTGGATGTAATTTGTGGAAAGTTCTTAAAAAGTGAGTTCCTTCTTTACATAAATTATGAGCATAAATGTAATGTCTCTCAGAGCAGAAATACAGTTGAAGGGTATTAGGTGGCCAGAAATACATGTACCTGACACATATGATGCCCCCATTACCTCTTCCTGTTAGGATAAATTGTGCTGATTTATCTGTGTGTGTATGATAAAACTTAAATTATTATTGCTAGATGATGAATTTACAATTTTTAAAAATCCCTTCTAAGAATTCAAGATCTTCTTCAGTTTTTTTTTGTTTTTTGTTTTTTTTTAATCAGAATCACTCTAAAAACATTTTAAACACCTCATTCTTCCCACCATCCTAACCCTGTCACTATCAATATGTCCCCTGGTGCATGGGAGATGAGAGTGTGGGGTGTGGACATACTTTTAAAGAAGAATGTTTCAAACTGTTTTGATATCACAACAGTTAAGAACCATAGGTCTATTCATTTATACATAAGTGTTTAATATATAGTGAAAAGTGTTGGGGGAGGAGCCAAAAAGAGGAGAGTTAAGCAAGACTGTCTTAGCACCAATCTGATCTAACCTGACTCTTGGAGGATATAAACTGGAGGGGAGGAGCAAATTCAGTACAGAGGAAATCACATGAACAAAGGCATAAAAACAAAAACACAGTTGTGTGTTCTAGGAACTCAAGCAGTTCTATACTGCACAGCAGGAACGGTCAGAATAGGGCTGAAAATGGTTGAGGCAGGAAGCTATGAGCGATTAGACCACAGATGGTTTTATACACTAAATGCTACAAAACATGCTTTATTCAGTTAATAACGGGAATCATTGATGAGTTTTAATACATGGAATTTGTATTGGTTATTATGTTGGCATCACTCTAAAAAAATCATTTAAAAATGACCACACACTATCCCCACCATCTGAATCTCGGTAGTATCCGGTGTTTTTTTGTTGGACTGGGAATGGAGATGTAGGATTTGAATATGTTTTTTAAATGATTTCAAGGAAATTCTTATATTAGACATAGTTGGAATCCCAGATATATTCATGTATAGTAATTATAGTAATCATAACAAATAACTGAAGATATACTCCCTATAGTAACTGATAAATAATGACTGAGGATAGAGACTTCTTCAAGCAGTTTGCTAATAACTGAGATTCTGATCTTTAACTCAGAACATCAATTCCATTCCTCTGTAAGAGTGCTTACCAGTTTGTGAAATTCATTTACATATCCTGATTCTCCCACCCCAGAAAATTATCAGAATAAGATTTGCTTATTAATTAAATGAATGTGATAAATATTTGAAACCAATAGAGTATCTTCGGGTGGCTCTGAGGAATAGAAAAGAAAATACAGGATAGAGGGCTGAGTCACTGCTTAATCCTGTAGAAAGTGCAACTCAGACACACCTAGTAACACCAATATTCTCATTAATGTCACCTCAAAAACCTGTGAAGTTTAAATTGGACAATTGTATTCAGAGTTACATACTTTTTAATATACCTTTGCTGTTATTACTATACGAGGTAAACCAAGAGAAAGGCTTTATGTTTGGTTATAAATGTAAATGTGGAATAGCACACCGTTCTAAGTCTATATCTTGGTGGTAATTCATTCATTTAACTTTCATTCATTCAAACAACATATTTATTGGCATACATGTTTTCATATATATCAAAATATATATGTGCATATATATGTTCATTTGTTTTATACATATATATGTATGTATATGTGTGAGTGTGTTTGTATGTGTGTTGTTTCTGGAGATTCAGTGGTCAACAAAACAAATCTGTCCTGAACCTTTTGTGAGTGAGGGGAGGGGATTTTTTATATCAGATGATGAAAAAGTTCTTTGAAGCATAAAAAGTACAGGAATAATTTAGGATAGAACAGGGTAGGATAGGGTAACATAGAATAGAATAAGATACAATAGGATAGGATATTTTAATGTGTAAAGGATAAAATATAGAAGGGCAAGATCTGAAGCTAGAAACCATTTAAAAGTTTATTTTAATAATCAGGGTAAGAGATGTTGATACCTTGGACCAGAATATAGTGGTAGGAATGGTAAGAAATGATAATTAGATTCTATATGTTGAAGCCAAAGCTTACAGAATTTCCTGATGTTTAGATGCAGTGTTGGAGAGAAAGAGCTGTACAAGGTTGACTCCAAGGTATTCAACCTGAACAATCAGAAATATGGAGTTGTAATTATTTGAGATGGAGAAGATTGTATGAAAATCAGATTTGTGGTGGGGTTTGTGTATCAGGAGTTCAGTTTTGATCATATCAAGTTAGAATGTTTTTTTACACATCCAAACGGTTTTGGATATAGAAGTTTGGAATTCAGGGGAAATAATGGGGCAAGACATAGGCATTTGGAAATTATTAGCATATAGAACAGGTATTGTTTTCCTGGTTGTTTTTATGATTAGATGAGATCAACTAAAGTGAAGGGGAAAAGGAGGTCAGGAAAATGATCCCCTGGGGTCATGAAAGGAAAACGCTTTCAAATTATTGATTGGCTTTGTCAGCCACTGCTGATAAACCAAATAAGATGAAAAATGACACTTGACCATTGGCTTTGGCAGCATGGAGCTCACTGATGATCCCCACAAGAGCTGTTTCAGTATCCTGGTGGATTCCAAGAAGCATGAGACAACATTATCATTAAATTTGAACAATTATATTGAACACTTTGCTCTAATTGGTAGCAGAGAAAAAGACAGAATGGAAGGGGATAAGGAGCAAAGAAAAACTAGTTTTTAATGATGAGAAATATACCATGATGGAACTGATCTAGTATAGAGTGGAAACTGTCCATATACAGAAGGCTTTCTGGAGCAAGATTCTTAGGTGGAAAAGAGATCATGGAATTCAGTGAATGTGTGAAGGAATTGGATTTGGATAGAACTAAAGAATGCAATCCATTGTAGGGAAGGCAGAAATAAAAATGCAAGTGGGGGCTTCCATGGTGGCGCAGTGGTTAAGAGTCCGCCTGACGATACAGGGGACACGGGTTTGTGCCCCAGTCCGGGAAGATCCCACATGCCGCGGAGCGGCTGGGCTCGTGAGCCATGGCCGCTGAGCCTGCACGTCCGAAGCCTGTGCTCCGCAACGGGAGAGGCCACAGCAGTGAGAGGCCCACGTACCGCAAAAAAAAAAAAAAAAAATGCAAGTGGCTTAAAGTCATTGAGAGACAGCATTTGTTGTTGTTATAATTACTTTTATATCTTAGTGAAATACCAACCCTGGTCATTGGTTGAGTATTGGAGGGAAGGAGAAGTATTAGAGATTTGAGGTGACGTTGTAGAATAGTAACCTAGATAGTAAATAGATGAAGAAAATATGATAATAAACATAAAAGAAAGCTTAAAACAGAAACAAATTGAGTGCAAATTAGAGAATAAATTGTTATTCAGTTTTTTTCTTCTCAAGTTTAACAGGTGTCTTTTTAATAAAAGTATTTTGACTTCTCATTTTTACTTGTTTAAGGGGTAAAACAGAAACCACATATACATGAATCCAGGATACTCAGAGGAAGAATGACAGGAAAGCAGCAAAGTGGGATTTTAGGAAAATATAGAGAAAAATAACAAAACAGTGGATCAATGGCTGTGGTAAGAACAGAAAGAGGGAATACTGATAAATAAACTAGAGATGAACAAAAACGAAAAATAAGTAAGACAGTAGAAGATGTCTCATGCTATGTTCAAAGTTTAATATGAGGCATTAAAGAACTAAATAAGGCGTATAGAAGCAGAGAAAGCAAATCAAAAGCAGATGTGTTTGCCAAATAGTATTAGAAACAGAAATTTAGAAATGTAGCCATATAAAGAAACTAGAAATATTTTAGAGTAGAAAATTCTAGTGTATTAAAAGACAGTGTCTATTGGGACTGCACTTTCATTAGATTTTAATATGTAAACTAATTTGTAGAAAAAACGCATCTTAAAAATTTCATCTAAAACTCTCCAGGCCAGAATTTTTCAAATTTTGAAATGTTAATATGGGAACTATACTAAAAGACTGTAATGAAATTTACATTCATTTCTCCTTTGTCTAGAGCTTCAAACACAGTGCTTTTGTTTTAAGGGGAGAAAAGAGCTACAAAAAGGTTCATGACACTTTAGATAAGGATTTGTCACAAAGCAGCATTTCGAAAAGATAAATATTTGAGAGCTTTTTGTATGGCAGATGTGGTATTTTGGACTAACATTTGTTTTTCTCATTCAGAATCATATAACATCTTTCCATTTATTCTAAGGGGGAAAAGCCAACTTTAAAAAAATTAATAAGCATTATAATGTTAATACAGTTCTCATGAGTGTCTTACTCTATTTGTTTACCAATTTAGTGGCATCTGTAAATGTGAAACTTCTGAAAATATATAAACAAATTGGTTATGATTACTACATATTATTTTGCATAATTATTCTGCATTCAGCCACATTACTTGAATTCTCATTATTCTAATTGTATTTCAGTTGGTTCTTTATTATTAATTTAGGTAAACAACATTTTCTTCTCTTTTTGAATATTCATGTTCATATTTCCACTCCAGTATTTATTGCAATGATATGAACACTTTAAGAAATAGTAAAGACAGTGGTTTACATTTTCTTTACCTTAATTTAAATAAAAATATATGTGTGTATATATGGATGCATATATATGTGTTCATATATGTATTCATTGAATACATTCATATGTATTCAATTTATATGTATTATATGCATACATATAATACATATAAATTATGTAAACCTAAATGAATGTGTGTGTGTGTATAGCTTCAAGCTAATGAAGCTAATCAATGCAAAGGAGGCATTTTGAAAAAGTTCTTATTTATTAATAATTGTTATTTTTTAAACTGGATTGACATTTTGATGTATTGAAATGCTCAAATATCTAATTCCTTTCACTTCATGCATTGATGAAATACATTGTTTTATTTTATAATATTAACATCTCATATTCTTTTAAAAAGCACAAAATATCACTAAAAAGTAGGTATTTTCATCATTTATTTATCATATTTTTGTTTCTGTTTCATAAGAGCTCCATATAATAAGGTCTGAAGATGTGTTTTTTTTCTTATCACTTGGGAATTTTATATAATAAAGAAATTTCCCCTATGTGTAAAATACAATGCTATTGTGTGACTTGAAGCTCTTTGGAGGATAATTCCTTAATCAGTTTACTGACTTCTTTCCTGGTTTTTGTGTAGCCAGGTTTTTCCCTTTTCTTGAATTCATTTGTGGTATCTATATTTTCCCAAGATATATCAGTTGTGAGATTTTTAATGAATTAGCATAAAGTTCTTCATAGAGCATAATTACAATTTTTAATTTTGTGTCTGTGTTTTTTTAAATTTTAATACTTCTGATACACTTTGAATAAGGTAAATGTATTGAAATATAAATTATTTACAAGATGTCTATGCATAAGAACTTATATATTTATACAAACATGTAAGTATATGATTACATATTTAGTTATGTAATTCCACATTTGAATATAACCGTATTATATATACCCATATTTAAATTAAACAATGAAGCAAAATAGCTCTGAAATAGAATTATATGTGATATCATACACTCAGATCTCACTTAACAGGTTGACTTTGTCTATAAAACAAGGATCATTTATTCAGTACTGATGTAGACTTTCCTTAAAAAATATTGATACCAAAGATATCTTAAGGCAAGATATGAGTTTTCTGAATTTTATATCCTCTAAGAATATTTCCAAGTGATGATTATATAAATTCTTAGGAATACTTGAACTATCTGTTGGGTAGTGGGTTTATACAAGGTTAAATACATTAACTAAAAATGGTCTCCTCAGAGAAAATTACTTCAACCAAAAGGGCAATATTTTGTTAATCTCATTTATCATCACAATTCTAAAATGTTAAATGGCAGTACCTGGAATAAATGTAGGAATATTCACAAACCAATCTCTAATCAAAAAGCCATGATAGTGGCTTCATAGTAACCCCCTGTTAATAACTACTAAGAATTAATTAGGAATGTCTGTAATGCAAGGAATCTATTAATTCAGAACAGACTCTTAAAAAATTACACCCTACTACATTCTGACAGAATGACTATATAACTAACAATCTAGGGTTAATTTTACTTGAATTTCAGTTTCCTCAATGGAAAATTTAAAAGTGAGTTTTTAGTCTTAGCATCTTTATGTTGATTTTATGCTATTGCTCATATTTCCAAATAATTACCAACCTGAATTTTTATGTAGTGCCATCTGGACCTAATGACTAGATAGTAAACATAACAAACTAGAAGGCAGAGGAGATGTTATTTTTAAGAGGAGACTAGTGAAATTCAAAATTTGGCCTGATAATCTGTTGGCATAGGATTCCTACATGTCTTATGTCTATGGAATTTTCAGTAGTTGGAAGTCATATCTTCTTCAATAGAAGGTTGATACAATACAAAGATAAATTGAATTTTGGAGTATAGTCATGAACACCTACTAGTATGCACCAGACAGGCATTACTTTTATTTTGTGTAACTTTATTTCCATCAGTTGCATACTTATGAAAGTTATCATAAATGTCATTGTTAAACATTTGATTTAGCCCCCAAATTCACAGTAAGACAATAGTATAGGGCTATTCTGGGAAATAAGAAACTCAATAAACAACTGTATAGTTAGTTGTAGGTCATTGTTCAAGGTAAAGTCTTTTTGTTCTCAGTATCTTTATTACTAAATGGGTATGTATAATGAAGAATCATTAAGAATTTTTACTTCCAAGTTCCAAATGTTGAACAGTCTTTGAACCATAGCCTATTTGATACGTTAATAAATGAAATGACTCCCATTAATTTTCATAACTCTTGCTACTTAAAATGAGGTGTGTGGATGCAAATAAGTAAAAAAGTTTCCATGATCATAAGCCAATGGTGAATTAGTGGATTGTGTACTATAATTAATTGAAACAATTGATTATATTTCTGAAAATTATAAAAACAGTTTAGAGCCTCACTCTCAACTTACATCAAAATAAATTTAAAATGGAATAAAAAACTTTGATGAAAAAATATAGCTATAAAATTATTAGACAATACAAAACAACTATAAGAGGAAACAGTTATTTAGAGCTTACTCTGTGATAGGTGAGAGCTGAGTGAAAGAATTACAGAATTCTGTGAGCTGGTAAACAGCATGTTGGTTGCCTGACATGGGTTTCTCATGAGCAGTAGGTAGATTTTATAGATCTTTACACTATAAAAATTGACAAATCCACAAATCAAGGCTTTCTTTATTTTTTCTGCAAAGAGCTGGTTATTAAACATTTACTGGCATACCACTGTGTGTAACTCTTTACAATAAGCTTGTTAACTAATTTGGTAGGGATTACAGATGAGGAAACTTAAGAACATAAACTGGAAGTGAATTGATATCTGACTAGAAATCTATTTTTGAAAATTAAAACCACAAATGAAAGTACAAAGGTGGTATTGGTATATTGTACTACATAAAAGAGATGACAGATAAAAATTATTATTTTGTATGGTAAAGAGCTCAAACAGATTATGAGATTAGCACTCTAATAAAAATCCAAGTACAGGGAATATAAAAGCAAGACAAAGAGAAGGAATATGCAAGATCAAAATATAGGAATCAAAACATTTACTGAATGTATAAGATTCTAATTTTTCTCTTAAATTGGCAACGGAATATAAAATCTAAATATTCTACATGACATCAAGTGTATAGAAAACACTCACACGCACAGATACCCCATTGGTGAAGCCCAGCGTTGCTGGTAAGCAAATATTGGTAAGCAAATATTTGTGCAAAACAAGAAGGGAACAAATATATATCCATCCACTTTTATAAACATACAAGTTTTGGAAGGATATACAGGAAACTAGTAGCAGTGATAACCTACCCTCTGGGGATATCATGGGAATCACCGAAGATAGGAAGCAGTGCAAATAGAGAATCCTCACTTTATACAATTTTGATTTTACTTTAAAACCATATGAATGTATTTTCTAATCAAATATTAATTAAATAAATTTATAATGTTAAAAAGAAATATAAATTATACAACATGTGATGTATTGTTTTGTAAATTTTATGCAGATATGCATGCATAGAATGAAGAGTCAAAAAAACATTTTTAGCATTTATCTTTGGTTGGTTTTAGTTTCATATTTACTTTGCTGTATTTTCCAAATATTCTGAAAGATAAAATTTGATAATCAGAACAAAATACATACTGTGGATGTAGGATAGTTATAGGTTTGGGAGGTTCATAAACCCCTTTGACAGAGGTAGGAGAATATGGCATTTTGAATATTTCACAAAACCTAATAGGGTAAAACACAAACACACACAAACACACACATACATAGCATATGGGAATGTTTTTATTACTTAAGGAAATTGAATGCATAAGATTTCCTTGATTTGCAAATGTTGGGAACAGCTGCTTCAACACTGAAAATATGCATAGTTCACAAATGATTTTGTGTGTACGAAAAATTATCTGAGGTGCTCATTGAGATGCAGATCCCAGAACTCCATTCCCTACAAATACTTCTTCAATTGCACAGGGTTTTAGATGGCATGGTCAGAGGTACCCAGATCACATTTTCACACTGGCTTGGAACTGTATTTTCCCTGAATCTAACATGTTAAGAATGTATTCAAGTACTGTCAAGGTTGAAATGGGTAGCACGAAGGTGTTCATCTTTATATAGGAAATGGCTCACATTCCTCATTTTACAAATTGTAACAACGGTTAAATAAGAAAAGAACTGTTTAAAAAATCCTCAAATGTAAAGTATTTTCTGTATCCTGGAAGGTTGTGAATGTTAGAATGAAACAAAAGATATGTGTTACACTATTGATCCATAAATTGTTACATTACTTATCAATAAATCGTGAAATTAACTATGACCCTTCTGTGATTTCTCCTTAATTATACAGATCACAGAAGAAAATGATAGATATTAATACAAATATTCATGTCAAAACTGAGCAATAAATATATGTGTAGAAGTACAGTTTAAACTAGATCTTTGATGAAACAAATGAAAAGCGATCATGAATTCGGAATGGCCGTGAGACTGACTTTCTGCTTAAAAAAAAAGTCACAGTCTAGATAAGTGTTCTACTCAGGATAAAAACATTATGATGACTAGAGAGATAGCTCTCTTTCATAACGTTATTTCATAAGACAGTAAACAGAAAGGGTAAAAAAAGTAAGAGCCTGGTAAAGCCACAGAAGGAAGCTAAGAAATCCATGACACTTTGGAAAATACTCTGGAGTAAAACTCTGTGGTTGGGGAGCCAATTATAAACTAGAACAAAGGAATTGCTCCATAAAGGAGCTACTAACAGAACTGTCACCCAGAAACCGATATCCAAGAGATAGATGATCCATGAGGAAAACTTCATAACTGTATGGAATATTTCTGAGAGACAGAGAAAAGAAAATCAAGGAGAGGCAGCAGGAGACTGACCATGAATGCTGATACATAAATATATTTTGAAATTTTGAAACAAGTAGCAGACATTGTATCATCTCATCTCTGTGCTATGTGTATAAATAGATATGCATATATGTATAAGACTTAGGTTATTTTGTTTCATTTTGCTTTAGTTTTTTAGACCTTGTTTTTTATTAAAAAATTATAATTTTGTTTTACATTATGTAAAATATTTTATATTTCCCAAATTAAATCTACAAAATAGTCTATATTCAGAGAAATTTACCCTTTCTTTCTTCCTAGGAATATGCTGCTTACAATTCAGTTCCTGGTTCCTGGGTTGGGGAGTGACAGGTATGTGACCTTTTAATTTCTGTGATGTCTGATGCAAAAAGTTGGAAATGATGACAAACTGTATCTCAAATATACTTTTCTCTAAGTACTAAATTTATAGTAAATGATAGCAAATTTCTTTCAGGTGCTTATTGTATTCCATTACATGTGCAACATTATTATCCATTTCAATCCTCATTACAGCCTGGTAATAAAATAATTATGTTTTTTGCAAACAAGAAACTAAGGGATCTTAATTTTCTAAGATACTAACAATATTAAAATTTGAACTTGAATTTAGTGCTATCTAACAAGGAAACTGAAGAATACTGTGACTGGCTGCATTGAGAAACAGGTAGCACAAAGAAAAAGATACATTGATAAGCAAAGTATTTAATTAGTGAAGAAAAAGAATAAGGAGATTCCTATTGTCAAATTATTATGACAGAATTGAGTCATATTTTAAGGTAAAGTCAATGAGGTGGTGTATTTATGTATATAACAGCAGCCAAAAATGTGAAAAAAAATTACTGTGAGGCAATGTATAAGAAATGGTGCAGGTGAAGAGCAAAGATGAAAGGTTTCAGAAAATACATCTTTGTTATTTTTTGTCACATAATTATGAGAAGAGAACTCTGTTTTACAATGGTGCATTTGCACAGTTTGATCTAGTCTCCTCTTATCACACATGCAACAGTAACAGGACAAAATTTAATTATTAATATTTTGTCATATTTCCTCTTCTTTGGTAACCTCTGTCACTTAGATGTTTGGTCACCTTAGTTGTCTGTATCTATTAGATTTCAATTAATTATTCAGAATCCTTTGTCTTTTTCCATTGTCTTGTATGTTTTCTTTCTTACGTATGTTTTCTATATACACGATTGTGTTTTTAACAGTATTTATTATTCTCCTTTCTGCTACTTAAAATATATTTTACTTTTAATTCCATTCCTGAGGTTATCAGATACTTCTCGGTCTCTTGTTTTCCACTTTTTTCTTTGATTTTCCACTTAGGGTACTGGTTTGTTTTCAAAGAAGGCGCGAGGGAGCGTGTGCATGCCTGTGTGTGTGTGTGTGTGTGTGTGTGTGTATGTAAAATGGCCCTTTCCTATTAAAAAAAATATTGAGTAGGTATGCATTGGCACCACATTGATCCATTTCTAATAATAATTGCTCCCTTTTTAGGTTCATTATTCATGCCAACTGTCTAATAAGAATTATAGGGTGGGAGTAGCTAAGGAGTGTATGAGGGATATAACAGTTTGAAATTCAGTATAATATCCTACAATACTTTTTCTTAATCTATATTTTGTCACTCTGTGCTCTCAGCAGTCTGGATTTCTCACTCTTGAGTGATCAGAAGACTTTGATAACTTTGCATGAAGCTATGTAGATTATAAATTGTTCATATTATGATAATGTCCATATACTTTCTCCTGCCTGGATCAGTAGCCATTTATGTAATTGCTGCCCTCCAGCTCTCAATCTCTCCACCAACTCCCCACAAATTGCTCTTTTAAAAACTGGTAATGCACTTGTAGGGTCACATTCACCGCCATCTTTTCTAACCCTCCACCATTTTTAACAAATTCAAAGTTGCTTACTTTATTTATTTATTTTGCTTAACTAATGTGGTTACATATGTACAGTATTCATATTTTTCTGTGATATTTATATTTCTTCTTTTCTAAAATGATCATTAGTTTTCTTGGTACTTTATTGATAACCGTTTTTATAAATTTCTTTGCATATTTGCTATATAAATCTGTCATAAATATTATGGATCATCCCCAATTCATCATTTGCCTTTTACTTTTTGTGGTTTTCTTTTTATTTTATATATATATATATATATATATAAAATGTTAGAAGTTTATGAAATCAAATATAGCAATATATTAGTTTCCTCTGTTGTCATTATGCTTAGGAAAGAATGTTTCATCCTGAAATGCAAAAATTATTTATTATATTTACTTTTACTTATTAAAAATTTTTTTTTTTACAGCAGAATGAGTTTATTTATTTTTTACATCTTTATTGGAGTATAATTGCTTTACAATCGTGTGTTAGTTTCTGCTTTATAACAAAGTGAATCAGTTATACATATACATATGTTCCCATATCTCTTCCCTCTTCTGTCTCCCTCCCCCCCACCCTCCCTATCCCACCCCTCTAGGTGGTCACAAAGCTCCCAGCTGATCTCCCTGTGCTATGCGGCTGCTTCCCACTAGCTATCTATTTTACATTTGGTACTGTATATATGTCCATGCCACTCTCTCACTTTGTCACAGTTTACCCGTCCCCCTCCCCATATCCTCAAGTCCATTCTCTAGTAGGTCTGTGTCTTTATTCCTGTCTTACCCCTAGGTTCTTCATGACATTTTTTTTCTTAATCCATATATATGTGTTAGAATATGGTATTTGTCTTTCTCTTTCTGACTTACTTCACTCTGTATGACAGACTCTAGGTCTATCCATCTCATTACAAATAGCTCAATTTCGTTTCTTTTCATGGCTGAGTAATGTTCCATTGTATATATGTGCCACATCTTCTTTATCCTTTCATCTGATGATGGACACTTAGGTTGTTTCCATCTCTGGGCTATTGAAAATAGAGCTGCAATGAACATCTTGGTACATGACTCTTTTTTTTTTTTTTTTTTTAACATCTTTATTGGAGTATAATTGCTTTACAATGGTATGTTAGTTTCAGCTTCACAACAAAATGAATCAGTTATATATATACATATATTCCCATATCTCTTCCCGATTGCGTCTCCCTCCCTCCCACCCTCCCTATCCCACCCCTCCAGGCGGTCACAAAGCCCCAAGCTGATCTCCCTGTGCTATGCGGCTGCTTCCCACTAGCTATCTACCTTACGTTTGGTAGTGTATATATGTCCATGCCTCTTTATCGCTTTGTCACCGTTTACCCTTCCCCCTCCCCATAGCCTCAAGTCCATTCTCTAGTAAGTCTGTGTCTTTATTCCTGTTTCACCCCTAGGTTTTTCATGACATTTTTTTTTTAAATTCCATATATATGTGTTAGCATACGGTATTTGTCTCTCTCTTTCTGACTTACTTCACTCTGTATGACAGACTCTAGGTCTATCCACCTCATTACAAATAGCTCAATTTCATTTCTTTTTATGGCTGAGTAATATTCCATTGTATATATGTGCCACATCTTCTTTATCCATTCATCCGATGATGGACACTTAGGTTGTTTCCATCTCTGGGCTATTGTAAATAGAGCTGCAATGAACATTTTGGTACATGACTCTTTTTGGATTATGGTTTTCTCAGGGTATATGCCCAGTAGTGGGATTGCTGGGTCATATGGTAGTTCTATTTGTAGCTTTTTAAGGAACCTCCATACTGTTCTCCACAGTGGCTGTATCAATTTACATTCCCACCAACAGTGTAAGAGGGTTCCCTTTTCTCCACACCCTCTCCAGCATTTATTGTTTCTAGATTTTTTGATGATGGCCATTCTGACTGGTGTGAGATGATATCTCATTGTAGTTTTGATTTGCATTTCTCTCATGATTAGTGATGTTGAGCATTCTTTCATGTGTTTGTTGGCACTCTGTATATCTTCTTTGGAGAAATGTCTATTTAGGTCTTCTGCCCATTTTTGGATTGGGTTGTTTGTTTTTTTGTTATTAAGCTGCATGAGCTGCTTATAAATTTTGGAGATTAATCCTTTGTCGGTTGCTTCATTTGCAAATATTTTCTCCCATTCTGAGGGTTGTCTTTTGGTCTTGTTTATGGTTTCCTTTGCTGCGCAAAAGCTTTTAAGTTTCATTAGGTCCCATTTGTTTACTCTTGTTTTTATTTCCATTTCTCTAGGAGGTGGGTCAAAAAGGACCTTGCTGTGATTTATGTCATAGAGTGTTCTGCCTATGTTTTCCTCTAAGAGTTTGATAGTTTCTGGCCTTACATTTAGGTCTTTAATCCATTTTGAGCTTATTTTTGTGTATGGTGTTAGGGAGTGTTCTAATCTCATACTTTTACATGTACCTGTTCAGTTTTCCCAGCACCACTTATTGAAGAGGCTGTCCTTTCTCCACTGTACATTCCTGCCTCCTTTATCAAAGGTAAGGTGACCATATGTGCGTGGGTTTATCTCTGGGCTCTCTATCCTGTTCCATTGATCTATATTTCTGTTTTTGTGCCAGTACCATACTGTCTTGATTACTGTAACTTTGTAGTATAGTCTGAAGCCAGGGAGCCTGATTCCTCCAGCTCCGTTTTTCGTTCTCAAGGTTGCTTTGTCAATTCGGGGTCTTTTGTGTTTCCATACAAATTGTGAAATTTTTTGTTCTAGTTCTGTGATAAATGACAGTGGTAGTTTGATAGGGATTGCATTGAATCTGTAGATTGCTTTGGGTAGTAGAGTCATTTTCAAATGTTGATTCTTCCAATCCAAGAACATGGTATATCTCTCCATCTATTTATATCATCTTTAATTTCTTTCATCAGTGTCTTATAACTTTCTGCATACAGGTCTTTTGTCTCCTTAGGTAGGTTTATTCCTAGATATTTTATTCTTTTTGTTTCAGTGTAAATGGGAGTGTTTTCTTGATTTCACTTTCAGATTTTTCATCATTGGTGTATAGGAATGCAAGAGATTTCTGTGCATTAATTTTGTATTCTGCTACTTTACCAAATTCATTGATTAGCTCTACTGGTTTTCTGGTAGCATCTTTAGGATTCTCTATGTATAGTATCATGTCATCTGCAAACACTGACAGCTTTACTTCTTCTTTTCCGATTTGGATTCCTTTTTTCTCCTTTTCTCTGATTGCTGTGGCTAAAACTTTCAAAACTATGTTGAATAAGAGTGGTGAGAGTGGGCAACCTTGTCTTGTTCCTGATCTTAGTGGAAATGGTTTCAGTTTTTCACCATTGAGGACGATGTTGGCTGTGGGTTTGTCATATATGGCCTTTATTATGTTGAGGAAAGTTCCCTCTATGCCTACTTTCTGGAGGGTTTTTATCATAAATGGGTATTGAATTTTGTCAAAAGCTTTCTCTGCATCTATTGATCTTTTATGCATCTTCTATGCATGCATGTTTCATCTGGATACTGTTTAATATCTGGGGCAAAATGTGTCCACCATCTGCACATTACCCAGATTTGTTTCAAATGTCACTGCATTTGAGAGCCATTTTGTAAAAATCATTGCTTGGAATTGGGTTTGTCTCCATGTATGGGTATGGAGTTTTCTTTCCGTTTTCATTTTCTTTTAATTTTTAGTACATTCACAGAAAAGAGAGGGACATTGAGTTTTACCCAGATGTCTCTAAGAGTCTTTTTCAGTTACAGGTTGGGCCTATATAAATTGAAACTGGAAGAACTTCCTTTTGATTTATCCTTCAAGCAATTTTAGTTTTTAGTTTATATTGTTAAGACAGGAGGTTCCATCTCCTCTTATTTAGACCCCATCCCTAGAACAAGCAGTTTATATGCAGGATGAGTGGAGGGACAGAACATTCACCTCTCCCTGCATATTTGTTCTATTTTGTTTTATTTTTCTATTACTGTCAAACAAATTACCTGAAAAGTCCATGGCTTAACACAATGCTTCATTATTTTCTGAAATCTATGTTCAGGAATCTGGGCAGTCTTCTGCTAATCTTGCTGGGATCACTCACGTGGCTGCAGTCCTCTGTTAGGATTGAAGGGCTCAGGAGGCCCATACATAGTTGGCAGTTGGTGCAAGCTGTCAGCTGGGCATCTTGATTCACTACCTAGTGGCTTCTCATCCTCTAATAGGCTAGACTGGACTTTCACAACATGGTGTTGTGAAATGTAAAATGTGAAAATGGAAACTGTATGGCCTCTCAAGGCTTAGGCTCTAGAACTTGCATGCTATGTCTGCCATGTTCTATTGGTCAAGGCAAGTTACAAGCAAGGCTCAGAGTCAAGGGAGTTGCTATGATCTGAATGTCTATGTCCCCCCACTAAAATTCATGTGTTGAATCTTAACCACCAG
Source organism: Orcinus orca (assembly GCF_937001465.1). Classification (NCBI taxonomy): domain Eukaryota; kingdom Metazoa; phylum Chordata; class Mammalia; order Artiodactyla; family Delphinidae; genus Orcinus; species Orcinus orca. Next base: position 44,735,454 of record NC_064573.1, read on the forward strand.
AGGTTATGGTGTTAGTAGGTGAGGCCTTTGGGAGGTGCTTAGGTCATGAAAGTGGAACCCTTATGAATGGAATTAGTGCCTTATAAAAGAGACTCCAGAGAGATCTCTAGCCCCTTCCACCATGTGGAGACACAGGGAGAGATGTGGGCTATGAACCAGGAAGAGGTCCCTCATGTAACCATGTTGGTGCCATGAGTGTGGGTGTCCAGCCTCCAGAAATGTGAGAAATAAATTTCAGTTGTTGATAAGCTACCAAATCTGTAATATTTTATTACAGCAAACTGAACAGACTAGACAGGGGTGGATAAACTTCAACTTTTGATGGTAGCAATGGTAATGTCACAGTGCAGAGCCATGGACCCAGGGAGGCATGATTCATTGGAGGTCATTAATATAACATAAGGCAAAGCCAGAAAATTTCTAACAGGCTTAGTCGTCATCACACATAATTATAACTTTTATATTGTATCATAACACCTTTTGTGGATTCAATAATCCTCTTGTTCTGACAAAGAAAGCTGGGGTTTAATGTTTTAATTTTCAAAAGTACTGCAGAGATGAAATCAGCCCATGTTGTCAATAAGAAAGGGGCTGAGGGTGATCAGTAAATCATTCCTACTCAGTCCTCTGACAAAATTAGATTAATACTGCAACCATTTACTGAATGGTTATTTAGAGCCAGGGTCTCGGGTATGCACTTAAAATAATTATCTGTTTTAAAATTCACAACCTCCTTGTGAGGTCTATATTGTTATCTTCCTTTTGCAGTTGAGAAATATTAGACCTGGAAATTAGTAAACAGAGGAACTCTGCTTCAGACTCAGTTCTCTGTGATTACAAAGGCTTACTGTTAAAGATTATTCTGTAATCACCAAATATCTTAATAGATTTATTAAAATTCCAAATTTTCATTGATTTTATTCATTCATATATCTTTTTTTTTAAAGAAGATGTTGGGGGTAGGAGTTTATTAATTAATTTATTTTTGCTGTGTTGGGTCTTCATTTCTGTGCGAGGGCTTTCTCTAGTTGTGGCAAGCAGGGGCCACTCTTCATCGCGGTGCATGGGCCTCTCACTATAGCAGCCTCTCTTGTTGTGGAGCACAGGCTCCAGATGCACAGGCTCAGTAGTTGTGGCTCACAGGCCTAGTTGCTCCGCGGCATGTGGGATCCTCCCAGACCAGGGCTCGAACCCGTGTCCCCTGCATTAGCAGGCAGATTCTCAACCACTGTGCTGCCAGGGAAGCCCCATTCATATATCATTTTTAAGATGGCAAATTAGTCTGTATTTAACCTGAGAAGAATGACCCATGGAAAAATCCTCAGAAATGTTTTAAATGAAAAATTATTCAGTGAACTTTGCCCCACAAGTAATAAAATGAACTAAAATGCTACACTAATCAAATGAATTTAGTATTCTTACAAGGGTAGACACGTTGCTCAAGGAAGCATAAGAAAGCCTAGAAGTAGATTCTTCAAAATATAAAAAATCCATGTGTAATTAAGGTACATTTTGGAAGAGTGGAGAAATGTATGACTCTTTGGTAATGTTGAATAATTTGTCCAAGCACAGGTTTTAAGTGTTTTAAAAAACATAATTTTATTCATATATAAGACATTAATTCCAAACATGAATTCCACATACATTTAGGTTTTAAATAAGTGAAAAAAAATGTAAGGGAATAACTTTTAGGTTTCAGTATGGAAAACACTTTTTAAAGAATAAAACCAGCTAAGTGATTTCTATAAAATATTAATAGATTTATTCAAGTGGTTATGTTAGAAAATATGTAACCTGGTTAGCAGTCAAATGAATGCAAAATAAATTTAGGCCCTCGTTTCAGATGTGAGTTTTAGAAAACTACAGAAGGTACTAGAATTTTCAGTACTAGGAAGAGATAGAGCAACTAGGCCCATGAGCCACAACTAATGAGCCTGCGCGTCTGGAGCCTGTGCTCCGCAACAAGAGAGGCCACGACAGTGAGAGGCCCGCGCACCGCAATGAAGAGTGGCCCCCGCTTGCCACAACTAGAGAAAGCCCTCGCACAGAAACGAAGACCCAACACAGCCAAAATTAAAAATAAATAAATTAAAAGCAGTCTCAACATTAAAAAAAATAAAAACAGTAAAGAGGAAACTGTGAGATATAAGAATTGGTGGGAGTAAACCAGAGGTTCAATGAATAGGAACATTGATATTAATGAAGTATCAATTGGTACTAATTTGAGCAATCCACTCAAAGTAAAAATGCTGTCTTCAAGAAAAATAGATTTCATGCATTTTTTTTTAAGATTTAATTTATATTTATTTTTTGGCTGTGTTGCGTCTTCGTTGCTGTGCGCGGGCTTTCTCTAGCTGCAGTGAGAGGGGGCTACTCTTTTTTGCGGTGTGTGGGCTTCTCATTGCGGTGGCTTCTCTTGTTGCAGAGCACAGGCTCTCGGCGCGCGGGCTTCAGTAGTTGTGGCTTGCAGGCTCTAGAACACAAGCTCAGTATTTGTGGCACAGGGGCTTAGTTGCTCCGCGGCATGTGGGATCTTCCCAGACCAGGGCTTGAACCTGTGTTCCCTGCATTGGCAAGCGGATTCTTATCCACTGCGCCACGAGGGAAGTGCCTCATGCACTATTTTAAAATAGTTTAAATTTGGGAATATAGTAAAGAAGACATACATGTATTGTTTCAAAGACAGAAAGAAAAAAATTAAAGCATGGACAATTTAAGGTAGTGAGCAGAATGCAAATGCAATCAGCCTTGAAAATATAAAGGTAAAGGTACAGCTGAAAGAACTAGGAGGTGAAAGAGCATCTATTAAGGAAAGGCTTTTGACATTAAAATGTTCACTTTATGTTGTGGGAGTCAAAGCTGAAGGAAAATGTTGATTCAAGCATATTATCTGAAGTTATATCTAAAAGCCCTAGAAGAGGTAAAATCAATTGTGCAGGAAATTTTCTTCAGGAGGGATTGAGTGGAAGTAGAGGTTGGGGAATGTGAACTAAATCTTTGCTTTTTAAACTGGACATCAATATTTGAACGTGAAAAAGTAATAATATAAGCTTTGTTTTGTAATTTAAAAACTACTTTGAAACTAAAATGAGAACCAGTTAAAATTTGTGTCTCTAGAAAGTGTGACAAGATTGAGGTGAGTGTTTAGAGTTGCGCTGTTCATTATAGGACTCTTTGTAAACTTTGTTTGTCACGTACATACTACATTACATTGGTAAAGGTATCAAAGTAAAATTTTGAATCAGAGCTCATGAAAGCACCTGATAGCTTGCTTTTGATACTTGATTTAAAGGTTTCAAGTACTTGTACATATACTAGTTCGTTTTTTTTTCTTACATTAAAGCTGTCTTAAAATAAAAACCACTAAGCCTTGCCCTCCACTATTTTGTTACTTTTTATTATACAGTTGAAAATTTCAGATGTCTTCATTCTAAGCCATTTTAACAAATGCTACAAGAGACAAAATATGGAGGAGCTTTAGGCTAAAACAGAATTTAAAATTATATAGATATATTAACATACTTTTGTCTCTCATAAGTCTTTCTTCAATATAAAGGCAAAATAAAGTTTACTCAGCTAGTTTGGGACAAGATATTTAGTCTATGAAGGAGCAGTAGAGTTACCAACTAATGTACAACAATAATATATATAAAGTTATATACATTAATATATTATGTATATGTACATAGTGATATGTGTTATGACTTATTTCTCCCTGAAAGCAAGAGCTCATATAAAATAAAAATAAAGGATAATCAGACATGTCTCCCTAAAAATGTAATTGTGAAATGATTTGAAAGTATTTGCCAATAATAGCTCTCTTTCTGGAAATTTATTTCTAAGTCCAACTGTATCTCCTTCCTCTTCTCAATAGATTTAATACACACATTTTTTTTCTTCCATGCATCATTTCTGCAATTAAATTATGACTATGAATTGTCAGTATTGAGCAAAATTTCCCAAGGGGATCAATAAGTGCACAATTGAATCTTGGTGTAGTGGCAAAAACAGCCAAATATAAAAATAATTAGCCAAATAAAGGAGCAATTAAATTCTATGCTTATAAAAATGCAGGTGCAAAATATAATGCCACCGCTAAATCTCATGAAAAATTCAGCTCTTCATATTAAATTGTTGGTCACTGTTTCTTGTATAGACACAAAGAGCATTATATTCTAGGAGAGAAACAACTTTGAGTTATAAATGTCTCTCCAACAGAAGCCACCCTAGAATCTGTTCACTGTAATCACATTTGAAAAATTCTGCACTGTCTCAAATAATTATGTCAATTGAAATATCTCCCATAAAGAAATACTTTGAAAAAATTGCCTGGTAAGAATGAATGGAAGAAGCAATTATGTACCTGAAATTGGAAACCTGATACAAATCATCTTTCATTATATTATTATAAAATCTGAAGTCCCTATTATATAAACACAGATTATTATCCCATTAGCCAGACTTTTCTTTAGTTGTGAACATGATACAGGAAATGTTAATGCTGAAGATAACAATAACAGAAACTTTCCTGCATTTTATAGGACTAAATTATTTTTTAAATTCAATAAAATAGCTGCCTTCAAATATTATTTAAATATAGGTGACAAAGCACTTATTTACAAATTTCAGACATTTAGGAAACATTGCCTGGGATTCCCTGGGCACAACTGAGTATATGAATCTCTTCCAAATAATTAGTGACACATAATTACATGTTAGGTCATTCTTTCTGTTGTCCTAAATAATGGTAGGCCTAAATAAAACAACCATTTTCATTTGCAACTGAGATATTTAATATGCCAGTTGCCTAGAGAAAGACTTTTAAATTTGATCCAGTATTATTTAGCTTTCTAAAATTGATTTGACAGCTAGCTAGCTATTCACTTATTATACAACTATTCACCCTATTAAACACACTAAAATACCTTAATAAATTAGAGGCAATCTTGCTGCAGATATTTGTTCTGTTCCATATTGTTTTAGATATCAACAAACAAAACAGAATGGCTATGAGCTGAGAATTCCCACTCTCAAAGACAATACAAATTAAAATACACTTATCTGATAAAGGAAGAATTTTTAAAAACTGAAGTATAGTTGACTTATATTAGTCTTAGGTGTACAACATAGTAATTCAATATTTTTAATTGAAATCCATATAAGGTTAGAATGTTGGATATGTTCCCGGTGCTGTACATTACATTCTTGTAACTTACCTATTTTACTATTTTATACCTAGTATAGTTTGTACCTCTTAATGCCCCTCACCCATTTTGCCCCTCCCTCCTCTGGCAACCACTGATCTGTTCTTTGTTTGTTTCTGTTTTGTTACATTTGTTCATTTGTTTTATTTTTTTTAGATTCCACATACAAGTGAAAACATATTCTATTTGTTTTACTCTGTCTGACTTATCTCACTAAGCATAATATCTTCCAGGTCCATTCATGTTGCTGCAAATAGCCAAACATCTTCTTTAACCATTTATCCATTTATCTGTTGATGGATACTTAGGTTGCTTCCATATCTTGGCTATTGTAAATAATGCTGCTATGAACATTGGGGTGCATATATCTTTTCGAATTAGTGTTTTCATTTTCTTCAGATAAATACCCAAGAGTGGGATTGCTGAATGGTGTGGTAGTTCTATTGTTATTTTTTTGAGGAAATTCCATCCTGTTTTCCACAGCGGCTGCACCAATTTACATTCTCACCAACACTAGAGTACTAGGGTTCCCTTTTCTCCACATCCTCTCCAACACTTGTTACTTCTTGATTTTTGATGATAGCCATTCTGACAGGTTTGAGGTGATATCTCATTATGATTTTGATTTGAATTTCCCCAATGATTAGAGAATTATTGACCAGGCAAATATATGTAGAAAATATTTTGATCCATTTTGATCCATGGAGGAGATGAGAACAATGTAAGATACCAGTTGATAGTTTCTTTCTCCAGCAAGTGCAGTGATGTGAAGTAAGAGGATTTTCTATTGCATTTGATAAATATTGCTGATAGATTCTATGCCATAAATCCATGAAACTGTCCATGATAAATTATCAGTGATACCCTATATATGTCTATTGACAGTAAATATAAATCATTATCATTTACAAAGGTAGGTAATATTATTATGCCTATATATTCAATTTTCAAGTGAGGAAACTGAGGCATAAAGAAGTAACTGAACTTGGCAAAGACACACAGTCAGTAAGTGACAAAAATGCCCAGGAAGACTAGTTCCAGATCCTGTGGAAAGCCTATACTGGTTTTAAGGCACTTTTATGAAAAACAATAACGTCCATTTAAAACATGTAATTTTCCCACTAGAAATGCCATAAATATTCTTAAACTAATGTTTTAAATCTGCCTGTCATATTACTATTTTGACTAAAGACATTATAGTGCATTTTGAAGTTTTAATAAAGCTCCAGTTTAACAGTTAAGGAAAACTAGAAAGCACACAGTAACAACCCAGCAGGGAGCACACCTTTCTTCTTAATAATTATTCCTTTGAAAGTCAGTTGAAGAGAACCGTATTTAAGAAAGAGATTTTACAAAACTATATATAAAATTATAGGCATATGTTGATAAAATACTTTCTCATCTATACTGTTATTCAGTTGAGTGTTTCAAATTTTGAACAAGTTTGATTTATCTTCCAGTTTACGACATTATATTTTGTTGTTGAGCCTCATTTCTTGTGAATTGTGCCATTTATTTATGTCATAGTTTACTTCTGTGTATTTTTTATTCTCCTGATTCATCTTTTCTTGCCATTCAAATGTAATACATTCTTAGATTCTTCCATTTCAGTAATTTTAATAGTAAGAGTATCTAGAGATTTGAAGTATTAAATTCTCACTGGCTCTTGGACAATAATCATTAGGCTGCCAGTTTTGAATTTTCAGGTTGCACATAAACCGTCCTTTAAAATTAGACACGTCACACCTATAGCCTTATAAACTGTTCTTTATGACTAGTCTGAGGAAATAAAACGAACAAAAAATGTCTACACCTAATTTTTGGATGGGTCTTCATATTATGTCAACATCATCTGGAAACTGCTGTAGCATCAAAATCCCACTCAGGAATGCGCCTGAAGACAATAGGAAGGAAAAGTCTTCGTAGTAGGCAATCTATCACAAAGTACATTTGTTTTTTACCTCTGACTGGATGTGTTATAGCCAAAGATCCTGCATGAATTTACGGATAGTGGCCAACATTTTGGCCAAGTGGTCAGGAACTTGAACAAAATTGGAATATAGATGAAAAGGAAATCTGGGCAAGAGTAATGTCCGTTGACGTTTTGGAATGGGTACAGAATGTGTAGATATTTATGCATAACAAGAAAGCTTGCAAAGAGTACTCACTGCAAAGGAGGCTAGAAATAACTAGGAGGACAGGATGACCCATTCTTTGGCTGTCATTTAGCTTCTTTCCTTAACATCAGTGCTTGTACCACATAACCAGGTACAAAGAGGCAATAATAGCAGGAAGGGAGGTTGCATGTGTGTTTAACAATTTCGGAGTTTCTTCTCTAACACTATTTCAGCTACCGCCTCAACACGTGTCAAAGCTCCTAAGAACAGAGAGCAACCTAAGTTTATGCTATGGCACAGTTCACCAAAGAGACCACCAAGTCGCCTAGAGGCAGACTGCTTACATTTATATGACCCTTGAATCATAGACAGTGATTTATCCTTAATGGAATATCTTCTTTCCTGTAATGCTATGTCAGCCACAATATATAAATGTCTGATAGTATTCATTGCTGTGATATCATAAAAAGTCTTTCTTCTATCAAAGCAAATTAGTTTTCATTAAAATAACTGTACTGATGGCCTCACATCCATGAAGTTTACTCCTCGAGACATATTCCATTATCAAGAAGCAGTTGGCCTCATAAAATGTGGGAATTATCACTTGAATATTCAGTTTAGGCTCTAGCTAAGAGACAACACTGTAAGTTTGGGATAATTCTATGAGGCGATATATATAGACTTTGAAATATGGACCATTTCTTGGTTCTATTTCTTTTGTTGCCAGAATGCATAGAACTAGAAATCAAGACATGGATATATATGAAAGATTTCACTGCTGTGTGTGGGCACAGTGTCAGATGCACATCCTGCCACTTTTGAACTTGCATTAACAATAAACTAAAAATGGATATGATATGTATTACTTCCACGCAGAACTTTCAACAGTAAGGTTTCCATAGCACTTTTTCACTCTCGTATTATGACCAGCGGTAATTGAGATGATGGCTGCCCCCTCAGATTGTTTCCCAGACTAACGCTGGCAAGATGGAGATTCAGCCAATGTATGATAGATGTGTAGGATGAGCAAAAAATGAAAGTTTTTTTTTAAACCACTGAGAATTTTGAGTTTGTACCACATACTGAAATATTAAAATACATTATAATAATAAGCAGGCACTGAGAAAAAAGAAAGATACCATCTATTGTTTCATTTTATTATATATTATTTATTTATTATATATTAAATATATATGTGCATTAAATAGTAGCCAACACTGTAGTGCTTGGTTATTAAGCAGAGAGTTAGTGCCTGGAAGGATGGTGTCCCTTTTAATGCAGCAGTGAATCATTTGGGAAATATTCCCTGTGGTGATTTTGGAATTGAATTGTGTGCACTTATATTCTAAGTCTAGAGGCCATAAAACAGAGTGTTTGTACTGTGTGTTGGTTGCTCTTGGCTAAACTGGACAAGGTAGTTCAAGAAAGAGATTGCCTCAGAAAAGGGATAGTATACATACAGGAATAAAATGGAGTAAAATTCAGAATCCAGGAACTTAGATTTCTAGAAGAAACCCAGCTGCTGAAAGATAAATTTAAGAAGGTCTTGAACAGCAACAAAAAAAATGCAAATTGAAATTAAAGGATTCAGTCAAGAGTATCTGACACTCTCACTGTTAAAATTTCTGTATTTTTTAATGTGTTCTAGATTAAAGGGCTATTTAAGGGCATACCACTAATTAAATCCACTAAATTGGACAAAAAGGTTAGGGAAAGAGATGAAAGATGTAGTTCTCCCACCAAAGCCTGAGAAGACAAATGTATATTCAATTAAGTCAAGAGAGAGAGAAAAAGAGAAAAAGAAAAAAAAATGAAAGAAAGAAAGAGAGAGAGGGAGGGAGGGAGGAAGGAAGGAAGGAAAGAAGGAGGGCAGGCAGGCTAAGAAGTTTATTAAGAACAACTTAGACATGATCATTGGTACATGGAACTGACTACGATAAAATATATGAGGCCATTAAATTTTTGAGCATCTAGTGCCACAAAGTCTATTAACTTGGAGTAAAAGAAACAATGTTTGAAACTTAACATGAACTATTAGCTAATAAATTTCTCCAAGCATGTAGCAGAATGAGACATTGGCTCAGCACCAAACGAAATCACAGGAAAACATGGAAAAAGTAGGACCTCCCACAGAGGTTAATTGCAGGAGTGTATACATCCTGCTTCTCCATGAAGGAAGTGTGTGGAAAGGAGCTTGTATTCTTATTGGTTTTCTGAATCCAAAAGGCAACCTAGTAGAAATCTGGTGCAGACAGATTTCTTCTCTGCATCAGCTTGTGATAGAAAGACTACTCCAAACTGCCCTGAAATGCTAGATTTTGAGCTTGATACAACAAATTGCAGAAACAGCAAGTGTATTTTATAGTGAAAGGGAAAATCAACCAAACATTTGTTTACCAGGAAGGCAGAAAGTGGTAGTACCCAGTTGTGTGCACCACATATTTCCAGTTCATTTCTTTATTTATTTGGCATGATTACACTTCCCTGACCCCTTAGAATTTATGTGCTGCCATATGAATTGCTTTGATCAATGAAGTGTGAGCTGTTACATGTCACTTCTTTAAGAATCAGACTGCCATTTAACATAGCTTTATTTTTGTCCCCTCTGTCACTACATATGTTAATATAATAGGGTGACTACCCTGCCAATCTGAATCCCAGAGTGAAATCAGCACGGAACAGAGCCCTAAGCCACTCCATAATGAAATTATGAAATAATTAATTAAATTATGCAATTTTAAATAGGAGAAAAATAAGTATATATTGTTTGAAACATTGACAGTTGGGGCTCCATTGTTTCCCCAGCATGTCCTAGCTACCTGTCTTACTTCTTATGTTGTGGAACCTGAATTCATGTGCCCAACACACAGTGAGGCCAAACGAACTGAAGCATTGGAGTTTGGAGCAGAGAAAGGTTTATTGCAAGGGCCATGCAGGGATAACAGGTGGCTCATGCTCAAAAGACCCGAACTCCCCCATGGATTTCAGGGAAGAAGTTTCTATAGACAAAATTTAGGGGGGAAGGCGGCAGCATATGTAAACCCTCCTCTGATTGGTTAGTGGTGAGGTAACAGGGTGGGGTTCCAGGAATCTCAGTCGTCACCCTTCTGGTTTCAACCAGTCTGGGGTCCACATGCTTGTGCTCAGCCTGAAGTTACCATCCTCCATCTGGGTGGGGACCTTGGTTCCTGCAGAAGAACTTACAGATGTGTGTCAGATTGTTATACACATCCCCCTGAAGAGGAACCAGGCAGGACCAGGCCCCATCGCTGCACTGTTATTTATTTCTGCGTTCTCTCACTCTCCTAATTAGTAACTGTTTGAATTTGCCCTTTGGAACTCAGGGAAGGTCTAGGAGGCTAAAAGCCTTTTTCCTTCAAACAAGAAACGGGAGACACAGAAAGGCTTTTGTGCCCAGGAGGGTCCAGCAGGGTCTTGCTTGGTTTCACTTACACCTGATAAGCCACTCACAAAATATTCGGTGTGTGATATGTCAACTCTGGTCTCTGGTGATTCAAAGGTCTTATATCCCAATGCTTCTTCCAGGGGCACAGCAACAGTTCCCTTGGGATGGAAGTTAAAATGGCCTAATTGTTATATTGGGCTCCATATAAGACTGAATCAGTATGCACAGAAAAGATTCAGTGTAATTGCTGAGGAGCTCAGTCCTAAAGCTGTGGGGAAATAGGATTGGCTTTGTCCAGTGGAGATAGAGAGGCCTACGCCTTGAACTTAAAAACTATCTGGAGATTCTATTATTACTTTCATGTTGTGTAGCAAGTAAATGTAAGATGGCATCAACCTAATAAAATCAAGACCACAAAAGATTCAGATCCTTCATTTTGGAGGTTTGGGTCACTTCACCAGCTCAAGAACTATGATGAGTTTTAGGTACTGTCTGAGGGCAAAGGGCACATGAGAAGAACATTAGATGTGTAATTTGTAAATATCAACTGTTCACTCACTTCTAATTACCAAACTGAAGACCTTGGCAGTTATGGACTTTGGCTTCCTTGCTTTTTGGTATTTGTTTGTAGACATTAATAATTTTTCTGCTTACCATTTTTCCTACTACTTTATATAAGGAGTGTTGGCCATGATTAATTGTACAATGTATTTTTAGGTCACAGAATATTCAGGTGTCTGAATAAGAGAGGAATTAACATCACCCAGAAATGCATTTAGTGACTGACGTGCACCTGTAATTATCCTCTTTGTGCAGAAGTGTTAGTACACCTTCATTTGCATGAGAAATAGTTCCATCATGCTGGACAAAGCCAAATTATCACTGCTGTTTCTTTATGGAAGTTTAAATATGGGTAGTAGCATGAGTAAGATTGCTTAGTAGCCAAAGATGTGGAGTTTGCTGTTGATTTGCCTATTGGCTCTTAATACATATTTCCCCTTATACCCTCACCTCTCTACTTTTAAGGACAGTATAATATGACTGTATTGGACAGTACTGGATATATAATGGACAGTCTTATATACTATAAATACTGCCTCTTAGATTTCTACTCAGATGTGAAGTGGCAGTTCTAAAAGCATAAACTGCAGCAGACTCAGTCATTAGTGTATTTATTCAACTTTATGTAACATAACTTTCTTCTTCTGTTCCTCACACGCTCAGGCCATTTCAGACATTTGAACAACATCATATATTTTACTTTGGCTCTTCCTGTTCTTACAGCCCTCTTACCAATGTCCCTCCATTTAAACTGCAGGTACCTAAAGTAATACTTGGTTTTCTCCTGAGTCACTAATACAAATACAAAATGTGCAGCACTTTTTCCCTTTAAAATCAGGAAAGAGGTAAGGACTTCCCAGTATCACTACTTTTGCCAACATTGATTAGAAGTTTTTGCCAACATAATATGACAAAACAGATAAAAATAATAATTAGAAATAAAGCTATCATTATCCAAAGATAATATGATCATGTAGAATTTGAATGCAAATCAACAAGGAAAATGCAAAATAAATCTGGAAAATATTATATACAAATTTTGGTGTTAAACGAGTTTTTAGGTGAAATTCACACAAGATGAAATTAAACATTTAAAGTGAACAATTCAGCAGCATTTACTACATTTACAATGTGTGCAACTACTACCTCTATCTAGTTCCAAAACATTTTCATCACTCCAAAATAAACCCCCATACCCACCAAACAGTTCCTTCCCATTTCTCCCACCCCAGCCCCTGTCAACCACCAATCTGCTTTCTGTCTCTCTGAATTTACTATATTACTATGAATATTTCATATAAATGGAATTATACCATATATGAACTTTAGTGTCTCATTTCTTTCACCTAGCATAATGTTTTCCAGGTTCACCCACATTATTGCTTCATTTCTTTTATGGTGAATAGTATGTACGTATACATTACAATTTGTTTATGTATTTTTGGACATTTGAGTTGTTTCCACTTTTTGGCTATTGTAAATATGAACATGAATGTTGATGTATTTGTTTGAACCTGTTTTAAATTATTTTGGGTATATACCTGCCATTAGAAGTTTTTAAAACAAGATAACCTTCTTTATTAGATAGTAAAATATATTATTAAAGTATGGTATAATAAAGAAACAAATTGATAAAAATTGAGGCTACAAGATCAGTACCAAATCTGTATTTTGTTATAGTATCAGACAAAGGTGGTATTTTAATTCTGTGAGAAAATGAAGAAACTTTTAATATGATAGGAACATTGGAAATATCATTGGAAAAAGTGAAGATAATTTAATTTCCCATTCAGATCATTACAAAAATTAAAATCCAAATATTTCAAGTAAATAACTATATAAAAGCCAAATTACAAAGTATCAGAAAAATATAGGACTACTATAAATTGAAAAATTGGGGATAGAATAATATACTCATGCCATTTAGAAAGTAAAGATCGTTTGAAAATATGAAATAATGTACAAAAGCAAAAACTAAAACATTAATAAATTTCAGCGTATTATTTTTGAAATTGCATTTATGATAAAATATACCACACACAGAGTAAAAAGATAAAAGATAGAATGGGAATAAAACATTTGCATAATAGCCAGATTAATGTGAAAATAAAATGTGAAACCAGTGTGTTATCTCTTTTCTTTTCCTCATTAATTTTTTTTCATAAATCTTAGATCAGGGAATTTGAATTATGCACAAGAGACCTTCCTCTGTGACCTGGAAGGTGTTGAGAAAAGGGAGAAGAAGGGGATTGGGCATCTAAGTCTGTTTCAACCAGCTTAGTTCCATTTTTATATTTTTCACATACTGTTTTTTTTTGTTTATTTGTTTGTTTGTTTTTTGCTGTACGCGGGCCTCTCACTGTTGTGGCCTCTCCCGTTGTGGAGCACAGGCTCCGGACGCACAGGCTCCGGACGCACAGGCTCCGGATGCACAGGCTCATCGGCCATGGCTCATGGGCCCAGCCGCTCCGCGGCATGTGGGATCTTCCCGGACCGGGGCACGAACCCACGTCCCCTGCATCGGCAGGCGGACTCTCAACCACTGCGCCACCAGGGAAGCCCCACATACTGTTTTAAATAAACCTTACATTTGAATGAAAGGTCCCAGGTTGAAAGAAAAAGAGAGACAGTGGGAAGAGAGAGGAGAGAAATAGAAAGAGAGAAATAATTTCTGTTGAGTAAATTTATAAATGAAGAGATTTAATTCTCATTGTTCAGATAATTGAAGAGTTAATATTACTAGAATCTGTAAGACTTGGATTTCATGAATATGACTGGTTATAGAAAAGATTTGGGCACAGTTTTTGATTTAAATTATTGTAACTGGGTTAATCTTTCAAGTCACCGATGATATAATTTAGTAGCTGATTTCAGTATTTGAAGAAAGCAGAATACAAATAATATTAAATTCCAAAATATTAAATTCCAAACTACTTGTCTGAATACAGACAAGTAGTTTGGAATTTGTTCTAAAGAATACTGAAAATGAAACTCCTTATAATATTTTTCCTAAATAAAATGGTGGTACAATATTCGTTAATCTAGAGTCCTATTGCATATTGAGCCCATGCCCTTTATTTTTCACGTAGATCTAAGGTAACAGTAATTATTGTATAAAAAATTGATATGAACTCAGAGTACAGGTTTGGACATGAGCTGATTCTGGGCATATATGAAGTATATAATAAGAAGTTCAGTTTGCTCCCCTCTAGCAAATACCTTGCTATATTATATCACATTTCCATTGTATGCTGAGGTAAGGAAGTGCCATTAGAAATAAAAAAAGGTATCACAGGACTTAGAAGTCTTCTGAATCTAAATGGTATAAGGAAAGTTCATAAGTTCCATACATGGCAAATGATAAGATGCTTATGAATTACAGACTCAGTACACAAGAATGCAGTTTGATCAAACCAGTATGATAACACAAAGACACTTTTATTTTAGATATTTTCCCTGAAGGCAAATGAGGTTTATAGAATGGAGGGCACTCAGGAAAATTGCAGTCACTATGAAAAACTCCTCATTTACTTTATATCAGTTTTGAATTTATTTTAAAGCCTTCCTTATATCCTTAAAATCTAAGAAAACTTTCCCATAAAGGAACTGCAAAATCAAATAATGTCACCTATTTTAATTTAAATTAGTTATGAATATATAGGGAAATTATGTAATCTATGGATGACTTTTTTTAAAAACCTGACACACTGAGAATATAAAACTTCCCCCATACACCTCCTCTTCTATTCACCAATGAAATAACTACCTATTTTTAAGGTAACATAACCCACCAATTACTCTTGACAAATCGGTTATACAGAACACCTGAACACCTGCGCTAAGACATGCAGTAGCAAATCACTTTTCAAAGGTTATGATTTTTAAAAATCTAAGTAAATACACCTTTCTTTAAAAGAGTACTCTTTAATTGCAGGGCTTTTTTTCCCTTAAAGTTTTGAAATAGTTTTGTGGCAAATCACTGTCGTCTCCACACCCCCCGACTCCCCTGAGTAATTGCTATGTTCATTGGCAACATTATAACCATTTTTTTTTTGAGGCTAAAGTACCCATATTTAAACGGCAGTAAAGAACGGTCTTGCTAAACTTGCTTTTGCAATCAAGGCTGAAGGAAAATTATTAGGTTTTCCGTGTTTTTGTTCTGCGATCTTCCTGGCGTAAAACTAGTGTTCCTCTTGGCATTCTCAAACTTACAAACAGCTGTTTATAAATAGACGATTTTAAAAGAAAAAAATGACCACATGAGTATCAATCATGGCAAACAAGTTGGGAGTATGATCAAAACTAATTTACTCCACAGAAGTGTTGAAAAAAATACCACTTCCCCATTTCAATTCTTGTTAGTTTTTTTTTCAAATCATTTAAAATACTAGTATCAGTAGTATTTTATAAAACTGAGCACACAGGAGAATGAAAGCATATTTCTAACCAAGCATTTTAGAGAAGTTCACTTCTACAACCGTTCTTTAATCTGCCTTTTATTTATAAAATAATGGTGATACAATATCTTTAATGTGGTAGGCTAATAACTCACATGAAAATCCTTTAATTGTTAAAAATTCAGGTCCTTAGAGCTGAGCCCAGATCTACATAAACAGGATTTCCAGAGTGGAGACGCTTTATTTTTATTTTTAACAGGCAGCCCACATGATTCTTAGACACAATGAAGCTTTAAAAATCTTAAGTTTTTGGGTTTTCAATGAAAACCCCAAAATTTTCCAAATTTCTGAAGATTAGGAATTGACAGTGGTGATGACAAATTGAGTTATATTAAAATATATTTTATATGATTTCTAAAAACTCCTCCCACTAACTACTCTTTTTCTACCAGCTACTGAGGATTTAGGATCTAGTGTAATGGAAGTTTTCAGGGGAGATGAAATCAAAGGTTTGAGAATTATCAAACTGCCAGAACTAATAGTCACTACATTAAGGAAGAAACTGTAATCAAAGAATTAAAATAGTAGGTATAGAGAATCAGGGAATTCCGATCAGGGAATCAATGGACATACTTTGAAATACCACCAAATGCTGCTTTACTTTTGAATTGACTACTTATTTAAATGTTTATATTTCACAAATATCAGTCAGTTACATTGACTTTTTTTCTTTTGGAAAAATTAACCTGAGTATTTGTTTTTATTATTTTAACATTCTATAATTAGAACTGAGCAAAAAATAGTTAATACAAACCATTGGTGATGCTATAACCTGGCTACTACCAATTTTTGACATACTGATTCATAGACTTAGAGTTTTTTTAATGTGTGACATTGTTTAATGTGTCCATTATTCAAATGTGTGTATAGTATATATTATATAGTTAAATAAATATATATATTTAAAATTGCAAAATATATTTTAAATCCTGTTATGTTATATACTGTGAGTATATCTATATGGAAATATAATTCTAAAATATCATGTTTATAAACATATCTCTACACTGTATTTCAAATGACAGCAAAATATCTATTATTCTTTTTAGTAGGTGTGCCATAATTAACTGTACCTGTCACCACATCATTGATCGTTAAAGTGTTTTATATTTTTGCTATGCTAAGCAGTGTTGCATGGAGCAACAGTGGAGTCTAATGTTCCCGTGAGGAATGCAGATACAAATTATTTTACTGCCTTCTGTTAAATTTTTCTCTTTACAACTATTCTACAAAATTTGGATTTGTTATTCCTAGCAAATTAAAAAATAATAGAAAAAGCAAGATTATGCTACATCAAAGTATATATTTTGCAACACAAAAAATGCTAAATATGATTAATAGTAGTTCTGGATTAAATTTTCAATGATGGCATCGTACATGGAGTCTAAAAATACAAAAGCTCAAAGACTTTAGATGGAAGTAAAGATGACTAACGTGAAACTGGATTAGAGTCAAAACACAACTCTGATGATGAAGACCAAAGTGCAAATTAAATTATTTCATGAATTTGACAGATTAAGCAAGATTTCCACATATGCATATATGAACATGCATGTGTATGTGTGATTTGAAGCATGTATTTGTATCTCAATTGCTGTATTCAATATACAAAAAGATTTTTGATTGATTAGGTTTCTTTAATTATTGGCTAAATTATTATTTTAATAGTTCTCTTTGGGACACTGAGGGATTTTATATACACACTTGTTTTATACTGAAGCATAAATTTTTTGTTATCTTAAATAATTGTTTTGTATTTCCCAAAGTTTTCAAGATATTTATGTAGTGCATCAATAATAACTTCATGATTTTCCTAAGTGTTTAATTTTTGCATATGTTTTATGGGGAAAAAATATTGTCTTTAAAGCAGTAGTTCCAATGCCCCTCTTTCTGGTATAGCTTTAATAAACAAAAGTGACTTTGAAGTGAGAGGTATAAGTTGGGGTGTCATGATTGTAGTAACTACTAAGACCATCTGTCAAGGCAGGTTTCCAAGAGTGTAGAGCACAGTCCTCCAGCCTCAGGACTGGAGGGAACTAAGTATGTGGTGTTAACTGAATTGTGAGAATAAAACAGACTCTCATTCCTTTTTCTTTCCTTTCACACTAGCTTCAGGTCACATTGCTTTCTTTTTTTTCTCTAAGCAATAAAATGTGCTAAAGAGTTGATTCAACCAACTGTCTCTAATCTTTTCTATTTTAATTAATCATTATATTACTTATATTTTAAATATGTAAATATTGTTTCATTTTTTTTGCTTCTTATTTTTTCAACTGTACCTAAAACTTACATTAATTTAACATTGTGATCATTTTCAACCCTATCATAAATAGCCAATACATTGTGTATAGACAGATAAATATACCAAAGAACATTTCATTTCAGAAATGGTGAAAATTTAGAACAGTCACCTTGAAAGAATCCTTTAGAAAAAAGAGGAGTTAATTATCTAACTCTAATTTATTGATCATTAGAAATCTACCTTTAGGATATGTTTTGTTTGCCTGTCTGTTTGGTGTTTCTAATGCACAATGTAATGGAACTGTTTTCTTGTCAGATTTTGAAGAATGGTTAACTAGACACCAATGAGTTTGTTTTTCTTTCTTAAAACTTACATGTCCTTTTCTAACATCTGACACCCTATTTAATTTTTGTAAACTCATATGTATAATCCTCTGTTTATCTCAACAGTGTCTAGCATCCCATCAATTCTATGCAAAATAATGTATTGGAAATTTAAAAGTGATAATAAGAAGCGAATCTGAAAGTATAATAGAGATTCAATATTGTTTCTGTATAAAACATATTAAAATAAGTTTATAACAATGGACATATATTGTAGACAACAAATTAACAAAATAGACGTTGATGTTTACTAAGAAATGACAAGTTCCAAATGATTTTATAGTTATTTGAATGATTATTTTGGTAGCACATAATTATTATCTTGCTTTTCTCTTTCTGTATTTTAACTTCATTGTTTGATTTGTTTCTGTGAGGGAATGCTTGTTCCATTTGGATATAATCAAGTCAGGATCAAAGAACTATAAATATTTATACTTTGAAAATACTTCATTTTGTATTTATATACCTTATAGATCTGCTATGGAGATGAAATAAGTTAATGCATTTAAAGTGTTTTAAACTGTGTCTGGCAAATAATAAGTGCCCGATAAGTCCTCGATGATGAAGAGGAGGAGGATGATATTGATCTAAGCCAGATATATCAAATGCATTGTCTAAACAATTCAGCTACTTGGTTGCAGAACAAGAACTAACACAAAATTTTCTGATTCTCAGTTCAGTGATTTTTCCACTATGTCGCTCATTTACTACTAACAGCAGCTCTGTAAAATAGATTTGAAGTCTCATCTTATAGATGAGGACATTAAGGCACAGAGAGTATAAATGACATGTTCAGGGTCTTTGTAGTCTGTGTAACTGTGTTTTGGGGTTCACTGAATTTCCAGCAGAAACTCACTCATCAAAAATATAAAGTATAGGGCTTCCCTGGTGGCGCAGTGGTTGAGACTCCGCCTGCTGATGCAGGGGACACGGGTTCGGACCCCGGTCTGGGAAGACCCCACATGCCGCGGAGCGGCTAAGCCCGTGAGCCATGGCCGCTGAGTCTGTGAGCCTGTGCTCTGTAACGGGAGAGGCCACAACAGTGAGATGCCTGCATACCGAAAAAAAAAAAAAAAAAGTGTATATATATATATATATATATATATATATATATATATAAACTCACTCATTAAAATATATATAGCCGATCACCAATTTCTTTCTTTTTGGAACTCAAATATTTAAAGTTATCCTACTAATTATGTTTAGCTATAAAATAAGACTTGTCCAGGTTTAGCAAACATTTCATATCTTCCTCTGACCCAGGTGTGTGTACTTATTTCACAGTAAGCCTATATAAAATTTCAACGTAGCATTTCTGGGAATACTATTAATGGATCAGAACCGATACATAGACTGAAATTCTCTTTCCATGCCTACCCTCTCTTTTCTTCCCAATGGCGAAATTCTGGTGTCAGCCCTATTGTAGAGGTGCATATAAAATTTATGAACAACTCCTAGCAGTATCTTCAAAAGTCCCCCTTGTCAAGGCAATCCTTATAAAACCTACAGTCGTTGGCAGCAGCTCCTGGTTTTAGATGTTAACTGCTGCTAATGATGACTCTTTTGGGTCTTTCTCTCAGTGAGATCATTCTAGGTCTTAGAACATCTCCCAGCTCCCAGGGTTTACTTCCAAGCATGACATGGGGAGGGAAGATGAGAACAGAATACCTCATGATATCTCTGAGAGTGAGGCTTTGTCTCAGTTTCGTGGTATGTGGTGTACTAAATTTAGCATTGTGCCGTTCGCAAGTAACTAGTTACCAATTTTAAACCTAAATGTGTGCATGACATACTTTTTAAAAATATAGTGGACTCTATTTCACGGTCATGCACATTTGGATTTATCCCTTGAATGGATAAGAAATAGATGATATTAAAGCAGGAGTTCACAGAATCGCACACAATCCTATGTATACCTAGACCTGTCTATATCACCCAGCACATCTGGTGAAACAAAATCTGAGAGTCACTACTTTCAGGCAAGTTATGGTTTTTTGAAACTCTTTTTGTGGATTAATAAGGCCTTTTTTGTTTGCTTGGTTTTGTGTTTAGGAAGATTATTGTTAGTTATTTTTCATTCTAAAGTTTTTATCTATTTATTTTAGTAATTGTTGCAGGATAACATTAGTCATTTTAAAGCTTAAGCAGTTTAGCAATGAATTTTTCTTTACTCTTGGGAAAAAACAAAATAAATTATAATTGTTAAATACTATTATTAAGTAGTAGCTACTGATTTTAAGTAAGTCCTTCAAAAATTTGTTTGTATGTTTATCAAAACCAAGCCTTAAACTAATTCAATACATGAAATATGGAATCCTTGCAAAGATTTTATAAGAAATTATACCAGGATGATGTTTAATGTTGCTTAAATGAGGTCATGGAATTATGATTGACATCATCACTGCCAATCACATTGTCCACAGAGCACTTACAAAGAGGCACAGAATGCGTCTCTCTTTGAAGCTATATACCTGGTTGTGGGAAAAGCCATCTGGCCCTCTTATCATAAATATGAGGCATCCAGTTATGTTTAGATATATGAAAAAGGAATTGAACTACAGGCATAAGGCTAAAATCAGTTTGGTAAAATCCAAATATCGTGTAATGTTTATGTAGAAAATAAAGAAGTAGAATAATTATTTGTTTGATCTGTAGGTGCTGGCATCTGGAAATTTGTCTTATTGACATTGTATTTTAAGTGAGTTAGATATTAAACTTTACTGTGATTGTGGCAATTGCCTAATATATGAATATTATCAAAGCACTCTGTTTCTTTAGGGTGCAATCCTTATGTTATCAGGAACTTGCCCACTCCCATGTTTGAAGATAAGGCTCAGTCTATTGTCTTTTATAGATTCTTCACTGTTCACTAAGCCACCCTTCCTGAGAGCTGTGGTGAAGAATCATCAATCCCTGAGTGGTAGTCAAAATAAAATAACTACAGAGCATGTAGTAAGAAAAAAAACATACATTAGTATTCAGATACCCATTCCTTTCATTTCATATAAAGGTTTTTATGCAAATCAATATTCAGTAAATCTCCTTGTTATTGGTGATTAATTTGGATAAATTTTACTTATAAGCATTATTATCATTAAACATTTGTTTCTTATGTTTAAATACATTCCACAGATCTTGAGAAGTTTGAACAGCAAAACATTTTATAAGCAAAAGATACAAGAAGATATATGTATTCTAGTTTGGAGAAAATACATTCGTTTTTGAATTTTTCTCAATTTATGCATTCCAAAAAGCAAAGAGTGTATACATTTATTCAGACAGATACTACAGAGTAAAGTATATCTTGTATATATTCTGATCTCAGCACTGGTCCAAGAAACAGAACTTATATTAAAGACAATTTACTGAATAGTGGAAGCAGCCTGTATTTATTTAATTGAAATCTGGTTTTCTGGGGAAAAAATCTGCTTTCCAGCATGGTTTGCCTTATCTCTTGCAGTTCCTTTACATAATCATCTGCCAATTTAAAAACTACATAACATGGAATTAATTATGGAAATTTTAACAGCTGATTATAAGGAGGCAAAAAACAATATTATTTTCTAGTAAGATTTTTTTATAAGGTGGAGATTCCTAATTGCTGGACAGCTGTCACCATTGGGATTTATTCAAATAGCTCACCAGCCCAAACCAAAAAGCAAAAAAGCATCTGCAAATTAACAAATACACACATACACAAACACACACATGCGTTCACACACTCACACATGTTTGTGATTGATTATTCCAAACTATTCAAGAACCCTATTTCTCAAAACAACTTCACATTAAAATTAGCAAATGGAACTTTTATAGTAAATCGGTATATGAAGTCTACCCATAACAACTGAATCAGATTATCTAAGAGTGGATTCCAGGAATCAGTATTTATTCAAAGCACTCCAGGTGATTCTACTGTAACACTAGGTTCCACTGGCCATTAGTATCCACACTACCTGGGATTTACTTATTTATATTACATTTGTATATAAATAGATAGATGTAGATAGATATGAATATATATATAATATTTAAAACCTGTGTATATGTGAATATATATTTAAAACATATAGTATATATATAATAATAAATCATCAAAACATGCATTATTACTGTTTCAATTCTGTCCTTTAAGAAACCATCTACCTTTTTTTTCTTCACACACATTCCCTAAGCTCTCTCACTACCTTTATTTCAGTGTTCAATAAATAGCTTATTTTTACATGGATAATATACCTATAGTTCTTTTTTGTGAATCTATATGAAGAGACTTGTTTATTCTCAAAAGTTTTTTTGTTTTGTTTTCTGTACAGTAAAATAATGCAGACATTTCCATATATTAAATTTCTTTATTACTCCTTTGATCAATAGTATTATTATTAATTCATCCAATAGGAAAGATCACTGATAGGAATCGTCAGTTTAAACTTAAATAAAGTTGCTTTACAGTTTAAAGGTTTTCTTTACCACTAAGTTTTTTCAGTAAAATTAAATAATAATTGATGATAAAACTTAAAAAAATAATGCACTCCTATCATAGGACACTTGTCTAACCCATCATTTAACAAATATGCTACACTAAATACCTCATGTAAGAAGGAAATTAGCAGATAACACCAAGGAATATAAAGAAATTTTAAATTCGATATCTACTTGTATGAAATTTTTGTTGCACAGATGACAATATTTTAGAATTTTACTTTTGCAAGATTATTCTGTTTAAAATTTCTTCAAGACATATTTTGATTTATATTGTAGTGTCATGAAAGCAATTGATTGTCCTGTCATCAGAATTGTTGTAGCTCAAAATGCTGCTGCTGTGTGTATGGGTGTTTGTGTGTATGTGTGTGTATTTCCTGAATTAGCAAATCTTTTTAAGTTTATAAAGTTTATCCCAGAACAAATATCTTAGGACAATGTTTGATATTTTGGGGTACTTGCCACCGAATAACCTTGCCACCTGTTAAGATTAAGGACAAAAGAGAAGTTAAGAGGAAGGAAAGCTTTACAGAGATGGAAGAATGATGCAAATAACAAGGAATAAACACATACTTAAGGAAAGCACTGGACCTTCAAACCACTGCTAGATGACAGGCACTCAGAGGATGAGGACAAAAGTTTATTTACTAGTCTGATTATGCTTTTCCCCCCGCCAAAATAAGACTGTGACAGTTATCTAATGTCTACAATTGTAGCTAACTTTTGATAGGGTTTAGAAACTTTTTCTCTTTTTACAGTAACCAGAGACAAATCTCCTCACTGCTCTCCTGTAACCTGTAGTATGACAAGGCTTTCACATCTTCAATTAAGGAGGCAGCCATTGATATGGATAAGAAATTATTTTATTAGAGTGCAATTAGAGAGAGTCCCTAATTTATGATAGTTTGGCTCATGATTTTTACAGTGGTACAAAAGCAATACCATTCAGTAGAAACCGTTTTGAATTTTGAATTTTGATCTCTTCCCAGGCTAGCAATATGTGGTAAGATACTCCCTGGT
Organism: Orcinus orca; assembly: GCF_937001465.1. NCBI lineage: Eukaryota > Metazoa > Chordata > Mammalia > Artiodactyla > Delphinidae > Orcinus > Orcinus orca. The sequence continues at coordinate 44,759,326 of NC_064573.1, forward strand.
AATGCTGGGCTGGGCGGCGGCTACAGCTCCCAGTCAGCCACGAGATCACAAGGGTAAACAACCCATATGGTTACAGCCATTCTGTACACAGACAACTATACTGTTTTTCACTTTCAGTACAGTACTCAATAAATTACATGAGATATTCAACACTTTATTGTAAAATAAGTTTTGTTTCAGTTGATTTTGTTCAGCTGTAGGCTAATGTGAGTGTTCTGAGCACGTTGAAAGTAGGCTGGGCTAATCCGTGATATTCAGTAGGTTCCCAATCAATGAGAACACTAGAGCCTTTCTTTGTAGTATGTTAAGTCCTGAAAACCCTTCTAACCTGAAATTAAAATTAAATTAATTTGCTCAGCAACTTCATGATACTTACTCTTGCCTCCCTTTCCATATTGAATAAATAGTTTATTTTAGCAATTCTTATTTCACCGACAGTTTTGAGTTCTCTCTTAAGTGGATTCTATTCTCCATTTCTACTTTAGTCATCTTATAGCTTTCATTGCTAGCTTGTCATTTCTAGTTTCCTATCCCCTTGTCATTTTTCCCCAACTTCACTATTTAATTATGGGTTTTAAACTAGAAAATAGTTCAACTGTATTATTAGTTCACGCTAGACTCAAGCAGAAATATTTTTAGAATAAGCATACCTCTTTTTTTTTTTAACACTAAATGATCGTTAGGTCATCAGTTTGAAACACACACTAATATACAAATATAAGGTTTGTTTTAGTGTCACCCAGGAAACTTATATTATCATAATTCTCTCAACATTTATTATAACAATAACACTCTTCAAGTTCTTATATGCCACTACTAGACGGCATGGCCAATAGAGTTGTCCCCACCATTTTCTTACTGATGATGAACTTTTAACCATTATTATTCTTGCTTTAATGTTTCCTTTGTTTTGTGTCATCAGATTCAAATTATATCTACTTTGATGGAAAACATATTCACTGGTGATTATTTGTTTTTAAAAATCTATTTATTATTTAACTTCAAGCTTCTAATAATATCTGAGGCATTTTCTAAAATCTGCACTATCATTTTCATTCAAGGAAAGCAAACATTAATGGAGCAGCTACTATGTTCAAGAGAACATCTCTTCAGAATTCACAATCAAAAGAGGAAAAATTGCACAAAATATAATATGAATTAAAAGGTTAAATTCATGATATAAGCAGGCTGTGAATGCACTGCAGAAAATGCGAAAGTAACCCTAGATATGATGTGATGAGAATGGCACTTTGCCTCTGTGATATTCCTACCCCCCATCCCAAATAAAAAGACAACCCCTATACAATCATGATTAAAACATCAGACAAGCCCCAAGTGAGTTATATTCTGAAAAAAACAAAAAAAAAACAAAAAACTTGACCAGGACTTCTCAACAATGTCAAGGTGATCAACACAAGGACAGTTTGTGCAGTTGTCACAGCCAATGCAACATAGCAGTGGCAGAGGAAAAAAAAAATTCTAAAAAGAAATAATTCTTAAGTTGTGTGTTTTTAAAGAAAAATAAAAGTTATGCAGGCAGACAAATAGGAAGTGGGAAAAAACGGTATTTCAGGCCAAGGCAAAAGAATTAGCAATGTTCTATACTTATGGGAGAATACAGCATGTTCATGGGATTTAAAATAGTTCCCCATGGCTAAAGAAAATGTGCCTGGATATATATGGTAAAATATAATGCTGGCAAATTACACTGGGGCCAGGCGATAGAAAGCTTCTGTGTCAGGCTATGAGATTTCAGATATTCTTGAGCACCATGGAGAAATTTCACTTGGAAACACCAGGGAACCCACATGCAGAGATTTTATTTATTTCTATGAAGAATGTGTTGTGTATGTGGAAGAGATTAAAGACAGACCAAGAGGGAGGTTATTGATATAATTCGGGAAAAAGAAACTATAACCTCAAATTTGGCAGTGGCATGGGGTAGATGGGAGAATGTAGAACAGGCAGATATTTGGTAGAATAGGTGACTTTTTTTTGTTTCAGCACTCAGTTGTGAAAGTAAAGAAGAGAGAATGATCTTGGCCATTTTTCAGGCTTAAATGACTGGGTTGGGGAAGATCTTTTAATTGAAATATGGAATGGAGGAGGAACTAAAAGTTTGGGAATAATAATCCAATGTCTTCTATTTAGGATGTAGGATGACACCACCAAAATAGTGAGGGCTCTGAAGGTAGACATACATGACTTCTGGTTCTTATTTAACTCTGAGATCTCAGGCATGTTAATTAGTCTCCACACTTCACTTATTTCACTTGTAAAATGGAAAAGCTATCACTACTGAGTATCAGGAAACATGGAAATAATTTATGCTTGATGTCAACCCAGTGTTTTCCATATCATAAGCAAGTAATTAAATAGTAACAAATATAGACATATCAGTAGGACACATATAGGTGACTCAAAGCTTAAGAGAATAGATTGACTATGAAAATTACCAGCTTGAGTCATTAAAATACAGATAATTGAAGCCATGGATGTAAATGTAACCCCAGAAGATATACTATCTCTTCAGACAATTTTGTACAAAGTGTTTTCAGTGAACTTTAGGTAATTTTTCCTTTAATCCTATCATATCTCAACTCAAGTTTTATTGCTCTCTTTTCAGTACAGTTGCTTCTGTGTAGATGACAGATGAAGGGAATTTGGGACCTTCAAGTGAGGTTTAAGGTGAACCAATCTCATCATAAGCCTATCTGGTTGACATCCCCACCATTCCACCATCATTCAGCCAAAATGACTCTCGTAAGCAGCTTGTAGCTTAATCCAATGAACAATATTTTTCAGTCTTTTACTTACTTGAATTCTTAATAACAAGTTGCTACCATTAACTAGTTCGCCTTTATAACACTCTTTTATCTTTCCTTCTGGAACAACAAGACATTCTGGTTTTCCATTATCCACTCTTACCTCTCCTCCTCAAGTTTCTTGGATCAATCCAGGCATTAAATTGTAGCATTACTAAGGTTTATTCCTAAACTCTCTACATAACTTGTGTGTAGGAGTTTCAAATTCATATCTCCTGTAGAAACTATCTATTTAACGTCTCCATTTAGCTAATCCAGTCACACAAGAAATCTGGTAAGACAATTCAATTCCTATTTTTGGCCCAAAGTAGAAAACACAAGTTACATTTACTCTAATATCCATATTGTGTATACCAACAAGTCCTGCTGATCTTTACTCCCTACGTGCAAAATCCATGTACTTCTTTCTATATCCACTGCATTCTCCTTAGTTTAGAAAAATGCCTGAAATATTTAAATAACTTAAAAATAGCAAGTTCCCAGTTACCCTACACTCAGCCTCCCCTATTATTAAAGTATTACGTTAGCATTACGTTATATTTGTCACAGTCAGTGGACCAGTATTGACACATTATAATTAACCAAAGTCTATATTTAGATTTCCTTATTTTTTTCCAAATGTCCTTTTTCTCTCTCAAGATACTGTATTAGTCTCCTTAGGCTCCTCTTGACTGTGACAGTTGCTTAGATTTTCCTTGCTTTTAATGACCTTGACAGATTTGAGGAGTACTCGTCAGGTATTTGTAGAATATCCCTCAGTCACAATTTGTCTGATGTTTTAATTATGATTATACAGGGATTGTGTGTGTGTGTGTGTGTGTGTGTGTGTGTGTGTGTGTGTGTGTGTGTCTGTGTTTTGGGAAGGAGGAGAATAGCTCAGAAGTCAAGTGCTATTCTCATCACATCACATCAAGGGCACATCCTGTCAACATAACTTATCGATGTTTATGTTGGCCTTGATCACCTGGCTGAGTTACTGTTTGCCAGATTTCTCCACTATAAAACTACTCTTCTTTTTTTCTCCATTTCTGTACTGTACTAATTGAAAGGAAGTCACTATATGTAACCCACACACAAAGAGTGGAGAGTAATTCTCCCCATTGTTGAGGGCAGTGTATTTATATAAATTATTTGCAGTTCTTCTGCACAGGAAATTTGTCTCTCCATTTCCATTTATTTGTTTATTAAATTGTTTATTTGAATTATTATGGACGACTGGATACTTATTTTATGCCTTGGCTTATAATCTAGTACTATTTTATTAATTTTGTTGCTTTAATAGCCCAGCTTTGGCCACTGGAGCTCTTTCTGTTAGCTCCTGTGTCCTTTTGACATAACTCAGTATTGTATTTTGTCTGAACACTTCCTTAGTTTCTGTCTTTTTTTTTTTTTTTTTTTTTTTTTTGCGGTACGTGGGCCTCTCACTGTTGTGGCCTCTCCCGTTGCGGAGCACAGGCTCCGGACGCGCAGGCTCAGCGGCCATGGCTCACGGCCCAGCCCCTCCGCGGCATGTGGGATCCTCCCGGACAGGGTCACGAACCCGTGTCCCCTGCATCGGCAGGCGGACTCTCAACCACTGCGCCACCAGGGAAGCCCAGTTTCTGCCTTTAAAAGATGCTCCAGGCCCTTGTATATGTCCTGTTCCAGTCCTAGAACTAACTATCCAAGTTACCCTGATTCCTTTTATTGGAGAATGGTATTAGAAATCAAAATCCGGATGCTAGGAATGTTTTTTCTACTGGTTGGATTATCATTGCTTCCAGGCCCTGTCAGTGGACAGAACAAAGGAATATGCCTACATATTAATCTATGTATATACACGTATCTATAGAATATTTCTATGTGTACCATCTCTGTACTTACTAAGTTTAGCATGAGTTTTAACAGATGTCTCCAACTCTAATCCATTATCACATGAGTAATCTTACCTCTTCCCTTGCTTGTCTGTAGATTACCACTCCAACAGTGATTTAGCTTCTTTCACTTACCAATATGCATTTAAATTTATATATATCTTTGTATACCTTGATAACTCATTTTTTATAATGAATACTATTCTATTATATGGATTCACTAAATTTGTTTATTCATTTACCTATTAAAAGACATCTTAGTTGCTTCCTCCACTTTTCACCCTAAAGCTCAAGTATCTTTTCATTTAGTCATGACCACCCCTATATAAGCCCTACAGTGACTGAGAATAAATGTCTTTTGTTCTTAGGCTCCCAGATAATTATGGTAAACTCTTAGGATCCCAAATAATTATGGTAAACTCTTTTGACTCCAGTGTCTATATGTCTCTGCTATTACAAGATCATCTGCTTCCTGCAAATAGTTATAATATGAATTATGTATCTTAACAATTCTTTCCAAAATTGATCCAAATTTAACTACAAATTGAAGCAACATTTCCGCTTATGTTTGTCAAAGCAAAACAAAAGCAAACGAATAAAACGAATACACACTGAGTCCAAATATGTTGTTCCTCCTTATAATGATGATATAACTGATTTTATTCTGCTCTTATTTTGCTTCAAATGCTTAAACTCCCTAAAAGTGCATTTTTTATGAAAGGAAAATAATAATTGAGGTGGAGTTAAAGATAACTCTGTCCTCTGTAAAGTTTAACATGGTGTCAGGTTAATCCTAAAACAGAAGTGAAATAATGGAATGACGGCATGAAATTCATTTTCTTATGGCGCCACCTCATTGTACATCCTTAGAAGATAAAAATAGTAGCTTTAACTGAACTATTCTCAAATTATATTTCCCCCAAAGATAAGATATACACTTTCAGGCTGCTTATTGTTTTCTGTTTCTATGATGTATAATTACATCAGTTTGACTAATGAAACTTTAGTTAAATTTAGGTAATGCTCTGGTCTTTATGACAAAAGGAAATTTAAGTAACAAATCCTTACTCTTGCTTCTTTTGAAAATCTAAACCTAGGGAAACCAAAAAGAATAATTGGGATATTATTTTTATTATCATATTTTAATCAAATACTTCTAAGTAAATAGTGTCTTTAATGTACTATTTTACAATATTTTTTAAGTATTGAAGAAAATAAGTCAATTTCCTCATGGAGAATTCACTGTACATATTCATGTCAAATCATAATATCCTATAAGGCTTCCATCCTATAAAATACTTGTAATTTTCCTAGAGAATAGATTTTTTTTCTAGAACTCTCTGACTAGCATAGATACTAAAATCAGATGGCAAAAGCCTGAGGATTTCATGGACAATCAAGGATAAAATTATGCTAATACTAATTCTGGGTCATTATTATAAATTACCATTTTCACAAAGTGTATTAAAGTGACTCTGTGGGTGCTTTATATAATAAGAATTCATAAATGATTCTGAACATACATGCACTAGTCACTAATAAGTCAAATACCTATCTTAGTAGAATTAATAATAACAGAAATTATTTGATATAAACCTAGTAGAACAGTCTAGAGGAAAGAAAACATTTCTATATGGGATGAACATGATTTGGTCTTTTAAAAATATCTTGTTAAATTTCTCATAAACAAAAATTCTAAGACTGCCTTATAGACAAATCACTTAGGGACAGACAAGAAAAGTTTAGATCAATAGTCATTTAACAGAAAAAGATTACTACTAGTGTCATGAGTTAGTTGAGAGAAAAAATATATATAGTTAAATTTCTAGTTTATAGAGAGTAATAATTTTAGGTGTATAATAGAAATATGGAAATAATTTCAAGAATAGCTGAAAATTCCAAAGTTTCAAATGTAGAGGGTAATATTGGGGGAAAATATATGTAAAGCATTAGGAATTCAATGCAGTGTAGCTCTTGGCTTTATTTTGCATTCTTTATGATTCAAATGGCCATTTACTATATCACACTTGTTAGAGAACATATGCTAAATGAAAAAGGTTAGAAAAGTCAGAAATTACTCTTATTTGGTAAATGAACCTGAAGATAGGATATTTAGTTTAATAGTAACAAAAACTTTTTTTTTCAAAATGCTATTTAAGAGTCAGACAATATAGTATAGAGGTCAGACATGAAATCAAGAACGGTAAATCAGCAAACACAAGCTGATCCGACCACTATATAATCTTATATAAAGATAGAAAAGTATAGCTGTCTGCCTCTTGACTACTTTTATTACTTTTCTGTGGAAAGCTAAGGCAGAATCTTGTGAGAATCACTGGGCAGTTTGTTAAGGGAGGCAAGTGTGGAGTGACTGAGTGAAGATAGATTGTCCTGTCAGAAATGTTCCCTTACTATTGTATTCGGGCCACTATATGTAGAATTACATAAGGATGTGTACCTAAAAATACATGGTTCATTGTTTTAGGGAGTAAAAACTCTATAGCATAAAACAAATGGAAATTTTGAAGTATTGTATTTTTCTTTAAAAATTAATCAAGATTGGGCTTCCCTGGTGGCGCAGTGGTTGGGAGTCCGCCTGCCGATGCAGGGGACACGGGTACGTTCCCCGGTCCGGGAAGATCCCACATGCCGCGGAGCGGCTGGGCCCATGAGCCATGGCCGCTGGGCCTGTGCATCAGGAGCCTGTGCTCCGCAACGGGAGAGGCCACAACAGTGAGAGGCCCGCGTACTGCAAAAATAATAATAATAATAATTAATCAAGATTTTTAAAAAATGTTTTACTATATTTCACTGTCTTACATATATTTCTGTTAAGAGTGAGAACTCATGAGTGGGGGATTAAGACTTTCGTGAGAATCATCAAAAGTCATACACATCTGGAGTGTTGGTGGTGAGAGTAGTTGCAGTTTTCAGCTAAGTGCACCTCTTCCATGTCCCATAATTGTCAAAGAATTAATTCTTACCTGGAAGAGTCTTCTGAGAGCAAAGCTAAAAGAACACTGGCAAGAAATACTGAACATTAAACCATCGCTCTTTGGAAATATTCCAATGTAAACAATATTTTTTTTCAGTTATTCTCATCCTAGGTTATAATTAGTTAAAAGAAAACTTCACTGATTCTAATCTGTTCAGTTGTCACTGGAATAGTTTCAAGAATCACTCTTTTTTCCCTTCTATTTTGCAGTAGATAAAATCTAGAGATAACATTTCATATGCTTTCTTATAGAATTTCTGTGCATTATTTAATAAAATAGTTAACATATATTTGATCAAACCGTATCACAAAACATGTATTCTAATTACAGTTAATCCTCACTTTCTTTCATCTTACCAATGTTAAACATTCTCTACCCACTGTTAACTAAAAATAGAATTACATGCTAACTGCTGCACCAATTCATTTAGTGGCATGAGTTTTTTGTCTTTCATTCAATACGTAGAGAAAATTTAATAATGACATAAAGAGAATTTAGTGGAGTTATTTATAATTTTTATATGTGATTAGCACTTAATATTCCTCCCAAAGCAAAATAACATTTATACATATTATAACTAATCATGCCACACATTTTTATACTTTACTTCAAAGATAACACAATTTTAGTGAAACATTAGATCATTATTCATTAAATGAGAAAGACTGTTATCTTCTTTTTGTAACAATATAAATGAATATATTAATTATATTGTATCTTTATCGTTTTGATGCCAATCTTTCTTAAAAGATTTAGTCATTTCTTTCTAAATGTTTCTCATAATATGCCTCTAAATGTATATTGATATATTTACCTAAACTGAAGAAAATGAAGTTATACTATTTTAGAGAAAAAGTATGACTGATTTTTCTGATTAGTTTGACACTGAGAAAACATTGCTAGTCAACTTGTATAACACTTTCCATAAATTGAATGAACTAAACATGAAATTCCATGTTGTTGGCTTAACATATTAAAGCCAATGAAATTTTATCAAAAATGTTGTATTGACAAAGATATATCAAAATGAACAGTGTGTTCCATTTTATTTTCAGTTGTTTCATAAGATATTCAGTCAAAAATGACTTTACTTAAAAAAAAAAAGCAGGTATAGTTAACACTTATTTGGCAAGTCTTCGTAAAGCAATTTTATATCTTTTCAGGCACTGTAAAAAATGAAAATGAGTCTAAATGACTGCATAAAATATGTTTTGCAAGTTGGTTGTTTTAAGACCCCTTTAAAAATGTAAATCAAAGTCTAATTGAATTGTCAATTCGTAGATTTTTCAAAATAATATTTAGCAATTGATTTTCATGTGATTTTGAGCATATAAATCAAAGAGAATCCAAGTAAATAAGTGACATTGATTTAACAAAACACACTCTTTGTGAATGAACTTTTCTCTGAAAATACCAGGCATTAAAGGATCACTGAGGCAAATGTAACAATATTCTAGCAATAGGATTCAGGACATCCTTATCCATCAGTCAGGACATCAAGAATTCTCTAAACCTCAGGTGGCAAATGGCTAAGATACATGACTCCTATTTAGCGATTAAACCTAGAATGCTATTCATAAGTGTACATGCTACAGAGCCCATTAGGATTTTACATCTTGTTTTATACCTTGTTCATGCTAGGGTGAAGGGATTTCTCATCAATATTCTAAACCAATTCATACATTGTAAATAATTGATTTACAAATAATTAATTTACAAATAATTGTTATGAACCATTTTTATTGTTTTTTACTTTTGAATAATTTCATATTTGCAAAAGAGTTGCAAAGATAATACAGAGCGTTCCCATACTCCCATCATCCATTTCTTTATGTTAAAGGATTAGATATATTACCATACGTACATTAGATATATTACCATATATACCATGGTACATTTGTCACAACTAAGAAGCCATCTTTCATACATTACTATTAACTGAACTCCAGAATTTATTTAGATTACACCAATTTTTCCAGAAATCTTTTACTTTTCTAGGATCCCACATTGCATTTAGTCATCATATCTTCTTGTTCTCTTCTGGTTTATCATAGTTCTCAATAGTTTCTCAGTCTTGTCTTTTTTTTTTAATGATCTTGACAGTTTGAGCAGTACTGGTCAGATGAATATGCCTAAATTTGAGTGCGTCTGATGCATATCTCATGATTAGCCTGCAGTTATTTATAGGTTTGGGGGAAAAATACCATAGAGGTGAAGCTCCCTTCTCATCATATCAGGAACACATGGTTGCCACATGTCTTATCATTGGTGACATGTACTTTGATTGTTGGTTATGGTAATTTTTGTCAGATTTCTCTCTATAAAGTTACTGTTTTCTCTTTCCATACTCTCTTCCTTCAAAACAAGCTCCTAAGTCCAGCTCGGGCATGGTAGGGATGAGGAGATAAATTCCTCCTGATGGAGGGTAGAGTATCAACACATATTGTTTGGATTGCTTTGGAAAAAAAGATTTGTTCCTTCTACTCCACATATTTATTCAAATCAGAATACATTTTAACAATGTTTAGCTTTATTTACAACCTCACTCAGGGCCAGCTTCATGGATGTATGACTTATGCAGGCATGAAGGACCCCACACAAAAAGGCCCCACTCTTGTTAACATTCTGATGTTCAACTGTCTAGAAATTCTTAATTTTTGAACAACAGGCCCTATTTTTCCATTTTGCTCTGGTCCCCACAAATTATGCAGCCAATCCTGATATCATAAAGAAAAATCCATTTCTACCATTTATAGTGCTGACTAGCAAAACCCCATGTGTTGATGAGAGATTAAAACATAGAGAGGTAGAATTTGGAGCAGTCATCCTTGTAGTAATTTTAATCAAGAGCTAACTAAACTCAGTTCCTGGAGTTCACCCCAGATGAGCTTAAACCAAGCAGCAGATTTAATACAGTATAATGTTATCTATACCAAAAGAGTTTAAATTAAAATATGGATGTCAACTCCCAATCTCTTAAAACATGGTCCAATACAATATTTTAATCATGTCTTTTGTTTAGTGCTGAAACCTCTATAATAATTACTTAGTATTTCTCATTTTCAATATCCTTTTTGCCTAGCTTCTGTCTAAGATGGTGTCCAAGTGGAGGGCATGAGTTGTGTGGTATGACTTTGGTGTGGTGAGGTGGGTAGGGTTCTTCAGTGTCATTTGGAAGTATACTGCAGGGAAAGTGTCCCTCATTCACTGGGATGTTCTTTGTTGTTGTTGAACTCTGATAGCCTCCCTCTCTTGTACTGAGGTTACCTATAGCCCATGTGGAGTCGTTGCCACATCTTCCATCTGTACTGGGCACCTCCTGCTTGTGACAGTTGGTCAATTGTTTCTCAGGTCGACTACTTTCTGTTCATCTCTACCTGGGGGAGGAGGTATTGCAGGAAGTCCTGAAGCTATCCAGGCCTCAGGATAAGGAAGAGTGGCCCTAGAAGCTCAATCTTAAGGTTCACCTTGTACCACCCTGCTCTTGGTTGTTTTAGCACCTGTGGTCTAAGGTGAAAACAGGGACGAGGGCAGAAACCTGCCTTTTCCTCAACATTGCCCTCACTCATCTACCACAATTCCAACCATCCCCCTCTCTTCTTTTTCTTTCTTTTCCTCACCCTTAATGTCTCCGAACCTTAAAGAGCGACACTTTCAAAAAAAAAAGAAAAAAAGAGCGACACTTTCTCTTGCAGAACTTTCTCCTTTGTTGACCTCAGTCTTCAGACTTGATCCTTAATGGCACAAAAGGGAATTCTGTGATCTGAGTCTTCCAGGTTTAGTTCTCGCTGTGTTATTTGGGCTCTGGAAGAATTTAGAAAACCTCTCTACACAAAGTCTGAATTTCAAACTTTTCCAGACTTTAACAGTGAATACTTTCTTTCCTGTCCTGGAGTAATCTACTCCTTGACTATTTAGAATTGCCTTAAAATTAGAGTTTATGAATTTAACGTACTAACATTTTATCTTTCTACCTCTTATGTCAATGAAAACCCATATGTGTAAATATTTGAAATAAGTATAATACACTCAATCATTTTATGTTCATAATTATACTTTCATAACAACCTGAAAACAAGAAAAACATAGAATTTGGGGATTCTCAGAGTTCCTTGTCAAAATGTGGTGGTGTGGGGAGAGCTGCTTCTCGCTCCCCGCATCCACTGATCCCTTTTTCTTTCCACTTTAATAGGATAATATACCACAGGGATGTTGTCCACTACCTCAGCTTGCCTACAAAAGCTCAGTCTATATCTCTCACAAGAAACTTGGGCCCTGTGGACTCTGCACTCTGGGTTGAGACACAGTTGGAGAAGGCCAGAATGAGGTGTGCTAAAGCATCAGTGGGTGTCCTATCTTTGTCTAGGGGCACATTTATGAAAATATAATCTTATACTTATGAAAATAAAATATAGTCACTATCCCTACAACTTCTAGTGGTAACCAGTGTTAATAATTTGCAATACACTCTCTTAGATTTATATATATATATATATATACACACACATACATATAAGCAAATGCAGACTTACATATAAATATATGCATATACATACACTCAGAGAGAGGAAGAGTTTTGTACAGTACTTTTCTGATTTAACAGAATGTCATAAGCTTTTCCTTCTTATTCAGTACTTAGTCTTCAAAATATTTAATTTTATTGATATTTATAATTTATTAAATGATTCTTTGATTGGTGGGCATGTAGGCCATTGAAACTTTTAAAATATTATAACCAATTGTCTTCTTAGTTGAATACGGTAGGGAGAATCATTCTGCACCAAAATATATGAACATCTTTAATAATTATATACTGAAGCCTATATTCATAAGAATTGTACTATAATTTTATTTCTACCCCTAGAGTATATGCATCTATCTCACCCACTCTTTGACAGTTATGTAAACAATGTTTTTTAATTTTTTAAAATTTTTCTTTCTTTATTACTGAGGTTAAATATGCTTTTAAATGTTGACTGAACATCTACATTTCTCTATTCATATAATGTCTTTTTGTTGAACTGGTATCGTAAATCTTTCAAAATATTTTATTTGTCAGGTTTGAGGATTGTTAAGTGATTATTTCCATCTTTTACCAAAGCACAGACTTTTGAATAGCATGGACACCAACTCTGACCATAAACATTTAACCAGAGAAACTGAAAATAGAAATATGTGAAGTATAAATTATATTTTATCTAAGAAAGTCAAATCCATGTCAATTAAATGATGTTTATATGTTATCTGAACTTTCTTATGAGGATGAAAAACACTCAAGGCCAGTTTTGTCTTCTTTGTTGTTGAATAGATTATGTAATATGATGTTAAAAAATCATGTAAATTACTATATGTATTATTCTTACATAATTTTATTTTATGAGTGACATTTGTGTAGTCTTACAACTAGACATATAGAGTATGCACTGGAGAAATTAGTTTCAGATTGACAGACAAAATTTCTTTCACTGGTGAGTCATTGTGTTTTCAGGAAATGTGGCTCTTAATGAGAACATGTATGTTTATGCTAAATAACCTGTAATACCAACTGAAGTGGTACAGTCACCTAACCATTAGGAAGATTGATTTGGCCACAATGTATCACTTTACAACAGAAGTACCCTTCGGTAAGTTGAAAACGTTATCAAGCACGTAGTTTAAATGAGCAGTGTGGATTCCAAGGGAGGCAGGAGAATTGCAACTCTCCACTGAAAGAGCATTTCAATTCTCAAAGAAGACAAGCAGTCATCTGTCAAAATAAAGTTGCTACATTTTTTGACTTTTGTTTTCCCTTTCCTTAATCTTTTTCACTGTAATAACATTTGCTAAGAAAAACACACTTTTTTTCTTTTAAACATAAAATATTTTACCAAGCAAGACTACACTATATTAAGTGCTCACTGGAAAGAGTACTTAATTATCATTTTCACAATAATGAAAGTATATTCAAGAAATTCTGAGTGTTCTTCAAGTGCAAATGGTTTTCAAAACTAACATTTTAAGTTATGTTAATTGTGACAACTGGCCTTTCCATTGTCTCTTTTCTGCAAGCTTATTGGTTCATAGACTTCATTCACTGAGTCCTTTGCTTACCTCAGCAAAACTCCATATTTTTCACAGGAATAAGTCCTGTTTTTGACCATTACCTCTTCTGCTTCTGATATTTATTTAATTTCCATTTTCAGGACCTTTACAAATAAATCAGAAATAGTACTTCTCATTTCTTTAAATAAAATGCATCTGTTTTCCTGAATGAATTCTGGCAATAATTCTACAGCTAGCCATCTTTAGCATAGTCTGTTAGGACTTTTCAAAAAGATTAAATATTATGTAAAGAAAATAGGACAAGAGCAAAACCTTAGAAGTTTTGAAGCAAATTGCTCAAGAATAAATTCTCTTTACCCTAGATGTTGGATCTATAAAATCTTTCTTTCCTGATTGTGATCTAGTAAATTTTCTTTCTAAATATGATTTGGGAAATCCAAAGATAAATGAAAAGCAAGATAAAAGGGAGTGAGGAAGACAGAGAGATGGAGAGAGAAGAAAGAGGAGAAAACTGTATTTTCTTCTTTTAATCTCACCTAGAAGTCACATAGAGTCACTTCTGTTGCAGGAAGGGGGACCCCTTCCAGGGCCAGAGAGTGGGCTCTTGTCTAACACTTGGAAATGAATTGTCCGAGGAGACACACATGCTGACAAAGCAAGAGACTTTACTGGGAAGGGGCACCTGGGCAGAGAGCAGGTGGGTAAGGGAACCCAGGAGACCTGATCTGCCACGTGGCTCGCAGTCTCAGGTTTTATGGTGATGGGATTAGTTTCCAGGTTGTCTCTGGCCAATCATTCTGACTCAGAGTCCTTCCTGGTGGCACTCAGCCAAGATGGATTACAGGGAGGAGGATTCTGGGAGGTTGGTAGGACATATGGACTCTCCTTTTTGACCTTTCCCAAATTCTTCTGGTTGGTGGTGGCTTGTTAGTTCCGTGTTCCTTACTAGGACCTCCTATCGTAAAACAACTCATGCAAATGGTTACCTGGCGGGGGTGGGTGGTTTTGGTCAGTGGTTCCCCTAACACTTCCACTGCATTCTATATTTTATAGAAGTACAAACAAAGGCTGGACCAGATCAAGGAGAGGAGAATTAAACCGCAAAATCCCGTCATTAGGAGCTAGCTAAATAATTCAAGTCCATCTGTAGTCTGGAATTCTTTGCAGCTATTAAAAATGAGAATGGACCCCTAAAAATTGTATTGGTTAGTGAAAAACAAAGGAACAGAAGAGTCTATATAACATACTACTAATGGGGGAAAAAAGAGTATTTTCATGTACTTGTGTTTTCCTGAAAAAAACTTTGAAAGGAAGCTGCTAACAGTGGGAATATCGGTAACCTGGGGAATGTGGTATTGCAGAGAGAACTGGGCAGATAAAGAATGGAGGAAGGAGGTTTTTAAATGATATAGTTTATATATTTTAGATTTTAATTTTCTTAATTCATTACCTCTTCAACAATATTTTATATAAAATAATATATAAAGCCAACCAGATGAGTAATAATTATGTTAATCAGTTATTTGTGCATAGGAATACTCTACTAAGTGCTTGAACATTTGGAAAGCAGTGATGAGAGTAACATATAAACCATCCTTCATAAAGCATTGGAATATATTACTGTATATGGATGCCCATAAGCGCAAAAGATATTGTATACTAACATTTGGCAAGATATGTACTTTCACATATTTCTTTTCCCGTGATTTTGAAATACAAGCCGTTCTGCTCCTTTGAAATGTATAGCGTGCATTATTTTTTGAGGAGGAAGATTCAAAGGATGAATAATCATCTGTGAATATTTTCTCTGGTAAATGGAGTAATGTATAAATTTGGGACAAACATTTTAAAATTTGAGCTTGGAAGACATTTTGTTATGACAGCAAATATGCCTGTGGGGATACAAGACTTCCATTTGTATCCTACTTTTATTATAATTATCTCATGAAGTCAGTATAAATGTTATAGTTAGAAGCAATGTTTATAAAGAATTAAAGATCTGGAATCTAAAAAAAAATGGTTCTGATGAACCTAGGGACAGGACAGGAATAAAGACAGAGACATAGAGAATGGACTTGAGGACACGGGGAGGGAGAAGGGTAAGTTGGGACAAAGTGAGAGAGTGGCATGGACATATATACACTACCAAATGTAAAGTAGAAAGCTAGTGGGAAGCAGCCGTATAGCACAGGGAGATCAGCTCCGTCCTCTGTGACCACCTAGAGGGGTGGGATTGGGAGGGAGATGCAAGAGGGAGGGGATATGGTGATATATGTATACATATAGCTGATTCACTCTGTTACACGGCAGAAACTAACACAGCATTGTAAAGCAGTTATACTCCAATAAAGATGGTAAAAAAATAAAAATTAAAAAAAGAATTAAAGATCTAGTCTCTCCTTTAAAAAGGAGTATTTTGTTTCAGCAAACAACTTTAAGTTTAAAAATTATTGTACTAACCTATCTCTGACAATTTTATTTAGGATAATATATAGATTTTGTACTTAGGTTTAAAATCCATTTCTTATATTTTAGAGCAAGTGTGACAGTTTAAAATAGTTCTGATATTGCTAAAATAATATTTTAAATTATTAACTACAATATACTTGTTGTATCACAATTGTGCTTTTATTTGACTCTTACTTTTGAAATCAAGTATTAACTTTCTCAAAATGATTTTTGGGATATGCACACAATTTATATTAATATTTAATTTGTAATATTGTAACTTTGCCTCTAATTTCTTATTGTTTAAAGTATGAAACTGTGGAAGTCTAAAAGTGTTCTGTATATCATTTTAATAGTTCCTTAGTTAAAATAGTGTTTAAATTTGACACCAGACATGCTGTATGCTGGATAAATACAGTGTTATAGACATATAACAGATTATCCAGTGACAGAGTATTGGCAAAATATTTTAAATGCAGCAGAATATACGTCAAGGGTAAAGAGGGAAGAATCTGAATTTTCCGTTTGTGTGCTGAAGGCAAGTAAGAGAGTGTATGTGGCATATAGATCATAACAATGGACAAGCATGAGGACATATACGCTTTAGACCAATCTGCTACTAAAAGTAATTGTCATTTAGGGGAGTCAATGTCACTGTACTCAGTTTCCTTGTTTCAACTATAAGTGAAAGCATTATACTTGGATGCCTCTAAACAGCTTTCAGTTTTCTCTTTCTTTGGCTAGTAAAGGATTCAAAATGGAGAAAATAAATGAAAAGAAAATAAAATAAGATGACATCAATGTTAACATAAATTATATTAATAACATGGCATATAATAAAATGGCAACAGTTTTTTTGTTTTGTTTTGTTTTGTTTGCGGTACGTGGGCCTGTCACTGTTGTGGCCTCTCTCGCTGCAGAGCACAGGCTCCGGATGCGCAGGCTCA
This sequence comes from Orcinus orca, assembly GCF_937001465.1. Taxonomy (NCBI): domain Eukaryota; kingdom Metazoa; phylum Chordata; class Mammalia; order Artiodactyla; family Delphinidae; genus Orcinus; species Orcinus orca. The sequence goes on from NC_064573.1 coordinate 44,776,437, forward strand.
GCAGCCATGGCTTATGGGCCTAGCCGCTCCGTGGCGTGTGCACGAACCGGGGCACGAACCCGCATCCCCTGCATCGGCAGGCGGACTCTCAACCACTGCGCCACCAGGGAAGCCCAACAGTTTTTTATGTAGAGTTTATTAACGATTAACTGTTTCATTCATGATGTACTGATTTTCAGTTTACTAATAGGGATAATATATATTTGCACGTGTGCTTATAAATATTTCTTAAATTGACTGATACCTTTGCATGTCATCTGCAAGATTGGAGTCCCTGGGCAAGGTTACATGGTAGTTATTTCCAGTGTCCTCTTAACTGCTCTTCTCTCACATAAATTTTTCATCAAACCCTTTTGATGGAACACACTACTTACTTGTCCCACTAGATTTAACATAGAATACATTACAGAAGATAAAAATGTTAAAAAGAAGAATGTTTAAAACAAGAGTAAATGAATTATACACTATATTCTTGAAAAGTTAACCAGAGGAAGGGAATCTACCCAATTCATTTTCTGTCCTCTGAAATGATGTATATAGTGATATATTAATTTGTCTACAGATTTTATAGAAGGTAATTTGAAATTTTATTTAAATTGGGGAAAGACAGCAATGTAGAAATGAAGGAAACTAGCTGAAAACAGAATTATTGATTGGATTCGAGATATTGATTTAGGAGATGGAAAGGTTAGGGAGAAATTTTCAGTGATCAATAACAGATTAAGGGCAATTAGCACAAGACCAAGGCTAGAGAAAGGCAACATAATATCACATCAAGATTTAATTACTAAGCCTAAAGCAAAACTGCTACTTAGCTAAGAATTCTTGTTAGTAATGAAACTAATTCATCCTTTTTGACCCATTTTTCAGAAAACAATGTGATTCCAACCTGAATACTAAATTAGGTAATTAGCATAAAACAAAATTTCCAGGTTTCTCAAAGATACTCTCTGTATTTTTATAAATTAGACTGAGAAATTCTTCAGTAATGTCCTTCTGAGGGTTTAAGGCTTAGAAATAAAAAATAAAGTGTTTGAATCAACCTAGTCCCCAACTCTGTATTTTACTGATTTCTCTGCAACTGAAAGAAGCTAACCACTACATTCACTTGGGCAGCACTTCCAGTGTTCTGGTTCATAAAATACTCTCCTCAGATACTCTAATCCCTTAATCACTCAAAAACACCCCCTTTGGACTCAGTCAACGTATCTGTTTTTCATGGGTTTGTTGCATTTTTATTATGTGGCAGACACCGTTTTAGATACCAGTGATAAAGCAATGAATAAACATACACAATAATCCCTTCTGGCAAAAAAAATTCATATTCTTGTGGAGATAATATATACTAACACAGTGAGTCAATAAAATGTATGCTATTTTGCATTGGGATAAGTGCTATAAAAAATTAAAGCAGAAAAGCATAATTGGGAGTGTGGAGAATATTGTATAATATTAAAGTTGTATAAAGGGTAGTCAGGGGAGGTCTCTTGGAGAAAGTGATGTTTGACTGAAGTCACAGAAGTAGAGCATGAGCAAGCCGTGAGGATACGTGGGAGACTCTTCTAGGCGTGAGTGCAGCCAAGTTCCAAGAAGTGGGAGAAGGCTGCATATTTTCGAGGAAGCGATTTTTACAAAGTAATTTGAAATTTTATTTTAATTTTAGGAAAGGCCTAGCGAAAGGGAAATAAACGTGAAAACAGAATTATTGATTGGGTTTGAGGAATTCATTTAGGACACTGGAAGTTTGGGGAGGAGTAGTGTGTTTGAGGAATAGGTCAGTGTGAATGGAGCTGAATGGCCAGTAGGGGGAGTAGTGAAGATGAAATCAGAGGAGTTAAGAGGAGCTGAGTCCTTTAGGGCCTATGGCTTGCACTGACTGATTTTATTCTGAGGGTTTAAGGAAAGGAGAGACGTGATCCGACTTGGCTGCTTTATTGAGTGTAAACCATAAGGAGATGAGAGTGGAAGTTATTGCAATAACCCAAGCAAGAAATAACAATGACTTGAGGGTAGGAAGGTAAAACTAGAAGTAGAGAAAAGTGATCAGAGTCTGGATATATTTTGAAGACAGAGCCAAGAGAATTTTCTGCAATAGTGGCTGTGAGGAATGGGAGAAAAAAAAAGATGAGTCAAGAATGATACTAAATTTTCTGATCTGAGCACCTTGAAAGCATCCACCAAGATAGGGAAAACTGCAGGTAAAGTAAGTTTCTGAAGGAAGGTAAGGAGTTTGGTTTTGGACATGTTAAGTTCAATATGGGACATAAACTCAGTTTATGTCAAACTGAGTTTGACATGTTAAGTTCAAAATTAGGGACATAAACTCAGTCGTCTTAATTTTCTGATGCGTGTAAACCACAATCCTTTCTCATAAGTACATTTCCTTATGGCTGCAAATTATTTTATGTGCTATAAGACAATAAAGTAAATATTCTTATTTTCTAAATAATTGTAAATAAGTGCATTATGATTATATAAAACTATACGTGTTTAATTTTAATAATTATTTAATGCATATTATAAGACTGAACTCATCATCACTAGCATGTTTCACAAAATGAGTAAAGTAGGAAGAGCTTTAAAAAACAGCTAGTTCTTATATTTTCACATTTTTACAAAAAAAAAAAAAAAAAACCAGAGGCTGGACTGATAGTTTAAAGCCCAATTTGACATAAAAGGAGACTGGTTTTATATGTCTAACCTTTGTTGATTGCATTTTACCATCGACTCTTAAAATTCAACCATCCTTAAATCCATAATATTATGTTATGTTTATATTCAAAACAAATTCAAGTTGCCTTTCAAAATAAGAATTTTGATTATGTAGAAGAGATAAATTTAATAAATTTTAAAATTTTAGAATAGTTTAAAAAAAATTTTTTTTAAAAAGACACATTTATTCAGCTCCATGATCAGGCTATTAACATATAGCAATCAACACCATGGGTGCAAAAAAAAAATCTACATTAAAACCCTTTGTTGGAATGCTTTCCACTTTCCACAGAAGAGAAACTAAAATAACCTTTAATACAATTAGTCACAAATACAGTCCTCAAGGTTTTTTGCCCATACACATGAGTATTGTCTAAAACATGTCTTCTTTGTAGCAGCTAGGCCCTGCCACCATTGCACTTGGCTGAGTTCACAAATCTGTTGTAACCTATAGCTTCCCTGTCACTTCTCTGGCTCTCCTTTCCTGCTAAGCTTTGTTTCCTGGCAATAGTTAAAACCTTCTGCCACTGCCGTAGCTACTGCTGCTGCTGGAACCATCATGGCCACCTTGGTTTCATGGTTTGGCAAAGTATTGGTCTCCACCACCACAGGGGCCGGAACCTCTGCCTCCAAAGTTTCCTCAGAATAGCTTTAGATTTTAAAAAGCTTTTAGTACAGAGTTCTCATATACCGTTCACCCAGTTTCCCCAAATGTCAACCCTTTAAATTAGCAGGAGACATTTGTCAAAACTGGTAAAACAATAGTGTACATTATCTTAAAATAACCTCCAGATTTTATTTGGATTTCAACTGGGGTTGTGGATTTTGGAGACCATCACAGAGGTAAAGTACACACAACATTTCAAAGAGAATACATGCAATGAAATGATTTACCCCTGGTAATGTTTGAATTGATTACTTAGTTAAGATAGCTCCACACTAAAGTTACTTTTGTCCACCTTTCCACATTATTATTTGGAAATCTGTCACTAAGTGCTGCATCATCTCTTGGAAAGAGTAGTTAAGGAGTTGTTCAATACCTCCCCATTTATTTGTGTAATAATTTATTATATCAGTATGGACTTATGTATATTATTTTATACTTTGTGTTATAATCCCAAAAGACACTTTATTAACTTTCTGTTCAAATTGTTTCAGCTTTGCCCATTGGGAGCTCTTTCAGGTTGGCTCCTGTGTTTCTCTGATATGCCCTGATCCTTTTGCTTTTTAGTACTCCATTACTTTCTGGTACTACAAGATGCATGGTGTCATTTTACATTTTCCCTACCCCAGTTTTAGAATCAGACATTTCTCAAAAGAGCTCTGATTCCTTTTATTAGAGAATGGTAGTTAGAAACCAGTATCAGGGCTCTGGGTATGTTTGTTATCAGGATGTCACTGCTTCTAGCCCTTCCCAGAATCTATGCATCTGGATCTATATTAAGCTAAATAAATGTGATGCTTCCAACTCTAATCCAGTACCACACAGTTATTTCTAGTTTCCCTGGATATTTATAACTCCTAAGGTGACCAACTGTTCTTGTTTGCCTGGGACTGAGGGTTTTTCTAGTAAATAGACTTCAGTGCTAATGCCATGACAATCCCAGGCAAACTGGGATGGTTGTTTACTGTAACTCCCTTTTAGAAACCACAATCTGCCACGTTTTGTTGTAATATTAATAAATATCTACAATGGTCTGAAAAAGTAAAATACTTTTTCCTTTTCCAGCTGACTACCTTTCTGAAGCTAAATTTTCTCACATACTTCAGTCAAAACAACAGATCACAACACACTAAAGGCAGAAGTAAAGATTAAAATCTTATCTGTCAATTATTAAGCAGATGAAAATTCAGCTATTGTCCATTAAAAGGAATTTTAAAAAGTTAAAACAATGCCATATTTTACTATAATTTTCCTTTTTTGTTTGGAAAAAAGTTGTTACTTTTCTATAACATTTTTTATGTTACCAGGAAATGGAATTATTATTATTAATTTAATCAAATTATAAGCAATGTTTTCAAATTTGTTTGAATTCCTAATAAGGCAAATGTTTATAGATACTATCCATATAACATAAAGCTCTTGGAATCCTTAATAACTTTTAAGAATGCAGAGAGAGTCCCAAGACAAAAGTGTTTGAGTCTTAAACAAATATTTGAAAGGAGAATTTTAGTCATTCTGAATACTAAAAAACAATAGAGAGATTTTCAAAATGATTAATAAAAAATAGGTTTGAAACTTGTTGTTCCCAGCTAAATACTACTACTATGACTACTACTACCACTACTACTACCACTACTACTACTACTACTACTACTACTGTTAATGGTTCTAACTTTAATTTTCTTAACTTCATTAAGCATGTATCCTCTCATGTAGGTTACACTTTATAAAATTCAATGGAAGTCCTGTTACATCAATCATGATTGAACTATCTCCAAATATAGGGTGGGTCAAACATTTTATTTTGAGATAGATAATGGAGTCTTGACATATATTGTAGAATATATAAATATTACACATATTTATATATATTAAACATATATTTTTATAATATATAAATATTATACACATATATAAGTACTAATATATGTTGCTTTCATTGTTGTTGTTTTCTATTTGAGTCCTCTCTTATGTAGCCCTCCACAGACTATTACAACCCTTTCTGTTTCTCAAAATCTTAGCCAAAAAAAAGTCAGCTACTCTGATCTGAAAAGACTATCTCTGTAGTCTTAATTCACCATAATTAAGAATTAACAGATCACTGTCATTTTCAGAGTTATGCTTTGAGTAGCACATTCCAAGAACAGGATGCATCCTCAGGATAGTCCGTTTTCAAACAATGTGTCAAGCTGGACTTATAAACCATAAACAAACCCTGAAAATTCTGTCATTTTTGTACCCAAATAATGTTCACTCCTTCTTTCATTTGGAATTTATTGATGCTGACAGGATTCTAGCCATAGGGCTGAGCCTGAGTTGCTGTGTGTAAAGCTTGGTCTGTCTTCAAGGAAATCAGCGTAAAGAAGCAGAGGCAGATGCATATCCAGAGAGTCCCAGTGAAGTTAGGTTTGTGTGGGGAAGGTTATTAACTGACGAAACAGCTCACAGGAAAGTTTTGTTAGATAAGTTATTAAATATGGAACAGTTGGAAGAACTAAAGAAGTCAGCAAGTGCATTGTTGTTGTGAGGGTCTTATTTGAATTAATCAAAGGATTTTGACGTTTCCTTGGAAAGCACATGCAATGATTTCTTTTTAAGAAAGAGATATAAATACACAGAGTTTTACTTCATTAAGATCAATTTAAAAAGATAGAAACCTGAAAGGAAAATAAATACCTATCAATAGGAAATAGTTGAATAAATTGTGGAACTTCAATACGGTGGAATTTTGCACCATTATTATTAACATGAGGTAGATTTATATCAATTGGCTTTTAGTGAGTTTTAAAATGTGAGTAAGGCAGGCTGCAGAAAAGTAAGCTCTATATAAGGAAAGAATTGGAATATGAAATAATGATGCATACCTTATATATGTGTTCTCATTTTCCACTTTTATTAAAGAACTGTTTAGTAATATGTTTTTAAATGTTTGAATGTCCTGGAGAAAGATAATTAGTTTTTTAATTTTGTTATTACATCATAATAAAATAATGGTGTTTGTGTTGTTCCCAATTTATTAAATTTTGCATTGCTAAATGAATAGTAATATGATATTATAATAATGATATACATTTATGTTCCTCATAAACTTGAAAAGATGGTATGTTCTCTATATGTAGGTAAAATTTTGATATATTTAGTAGATCCATTAGATCTACTTTACTGATGATGTTGCTTACATCTTCGAACACATATTCATTTTTTCCAAAACTTGACCTGTCTTAGACTAAGAATGATATTTTAATGTTTCCTGTTGTTACTAGATTTCTTCTATTTCTTCTTGCCATATCAGTATTTCTACTTTGTTATATGGTGCATGGGTATTCATAATTTAATTGTAACTTATGGTATTTGAAAATTTAAATATTTTATATTCTTAATGCTTTGGGGACGTGAATTCTGTCTCATGTGATCATGGTAATAACTCTAGCTTTTTTATTGCTTGCATTTGCCTGATAAAGTTTTCCCAACTTTTTTTTTTTTGTAAAGACATGTCTTTTGTCTACAAAATAAGGTTGAGTTTGTATATTTTTCATACACATTATGTACATCTAGTCATATTCACTTGTTCTTGCTTTATGTTTTTAATAATATCCCCTTTCTCCCTCTCTTTTGAAGCTTTTAATATGCATTTTAATGTGTATTCTGCTATGTCTATTTTTTTCTTCTGCCTGTTTTAAAGTTTTGTTTTATCTTTTTCTAATGCCTTCATTCCTCATATGGCTTATTATTTTTGACATATTTCCATAGGACTACTGGCCACTTTGGATGAATTTTGCCTTAGAGTGAATGTGCAGAAACTTGTCCCTGTGTAAATATATCGCACAGAATATTGTGATATCCAGAGAGTTGATAGGAGGCTTTTTGCTAGACCTTGCATTTTTAGGATGTGATTGTTCTGTCATAAGGGGTACAACAGTGACAAAGGCAGTGGTAGTGACAAGGTATATGTCACCACATTCTCTAAGGCAGCGAGAAATGACTAGCTGGAAATACCAAATTTACGAATTAGTGTTTCCCCTTCTCAAACTTGGCAAACTAGTATCTGCTGTAAAATAAACCTTATAGTATATTTATAACAGTATTTATGAGCACAATATGACTGTCAACATTTTATAAAAATGTGCATCTGTTTAGAAATTAGTCTGACAACATTGGATGTTGATATGAAGAGAAAAAAAACTCTTTATTGCACTACTCTCTAGTGAAATAATACTCTCTTTTTTGTTTAAATAAGTAGTTCTTCCTTGTGCTTTATAGTATAGTGCCAAAAATTAAAAATTTGCATTATAGCTTCAACATCAGAACTGACTTTTAAAAAGAAATATTTTCAATAGAACTGTAATGCCCTATATGTAAAGATTTGGGAACAATTGATAGAATTAACAGTGAAACTAAACAGAAGACAAGAGCATGAGAGAAATGCTTTCTCATAGTCTGTCATCATCCACAGCCCCCAGCTCTTTTCTTTCCTAGGTTATTTCCTTTACTTACACCCCTGTCCATTGAGACCCAATCACCTATTTTTCTCTTCACATTTTTGAAACGTTTTCATTCTGAGTTCTGTGACCCACCATGTTTCTAAACCATATCAAGTAGAGCTGAGCAGCAATTCTTCTTTGTTCCCCATATTTCAGTGGCTTCCCTTTGATCTGAATTATAGATGAGTGGTTGGCTTCTAAGACAACAACATTTATTAAGGGTCTAGAAATACCCGTCTCCCAATAATACATTATCAAAATGTGTTATCAGCTAACTGGATGCATTATTAGAAAATTCAGTTCACCTGTACTTAGAGATGGAGCTTCTATAGTAGTTAATTTTACTTTCTATATATAATTAAGTATTAGTGTATTCATGCATGGATATTTAGTCATGGGCAATTATCAGATCAAGTGAAACATTTGAATATGTATCTTCCACTTTTAAAGCTTTCAAGGGCATTTTTTTCATATAGCATTTTTTCCATTTATAATATTTGAAGAAAAGAAAAGCAGTTGCTTAAAAAATAATACCTAAGTTCCACAGAAAATGAAATTAATAATGAAACAAAAATATTGGCACTGTACGTGGAATAGAAAACACATAATACATTTCTTGAATATAAATTAGCAGTGCTAGTTGATGACACTGTTAAGTACTTACTAGAAAATACTGTACATTTTCCCAATAATTCATGTTATAAACTCTATTTTCAATGCCACCTTGCCTCACATGCTTTATTTCATCATTAGGAGAATGTATAAGCTGTTATAAAAGAAGATAAAATTGCTTTTATTGAGATGCATATGGACCATTTTCCACTCCAAATTGATTTGCTTTTTGGCCACGTAGTTTAGCATTGAAGAATAACAGTGAGGTATACTTCTTTTAGATTGTACATTCCAGAAGATCACAGCAGGAACTTAGGATGATTTTTATAGTTCTAAAACTACACAAAAGAATAAAATTGTGCAGTTATCTAATTTACAGAACAACCCGTTATTTTGCAGGATGGTCTCATTCTGAGAGTAAGCCCTTCATCGGGATTCCAGTACAATGACATCCTTACCAATCATTTCCACAATTCTAGTTGTGCCAGTCTTTAATAGCATTCTGATTGTAATAAAATAAATCAGTGCAACTGTCTGGTGAACCTAAGCTTCTTTAGAATTGAACTGAATTAACATATATAAGATTAGGTAATATGAGTTCTTATTTACTAAATTGATGATTCAACTGGATCTTAAGTACAGGTTTATGCTATGAGACCTTAAAATGAGATATTTTTATTTCCAGTATCTGTTTTTTCTTGTACAGAATCTAAGATAGATCTGTCCTATCATCAAATATTACTCTACAGTAGCAACTGGTATTCATTTGAATTATAGTCACTAGCTTAATAAAAGCAACAGAAGACATGATTAATAATCAGTATTGAACTAAAATATAATTAATTTGCAGCTCAGCCCTTCACCTGAATTCCATGACTTTTCTCCTTAGCTAGGAATCATTCAATTCCCACTTCAAAGAACCACAGTGAAGGGGAAGTCCTTGATATTTGTAATAATAACTGAGATCTGATCAGATTTCCTTTGGAGGATGTACCTATCACCTCTGCAAAGATCAGATTCAATTAATATCTTCTTATTTGTATCTACAGAAGCATGCAAGTCAATTTTAGCTATAAAATGAGGTTAAAGGTCAGCCACTCATCAAATATATCTGTTTAAACTAGAATTGCTCTTGTCCAAATGCTCATTGCTTTGCAAAATGTGTTCAGTAAGTTTATTTGTTTTTCACAGTTGGTTAAATCTTGACCTACATTGTAACACGGCATTCCTTCACAGTAGGATGCTCACACCTGCTGAATAAAATACAAATGGAGATGAAAACTCAGGATGAAATAAATGAATGTGTATTTATTTACGAAAATTCTTAGATATGTGAGAAAAAATACTCTTCATGTGTGTTAAAGCACTTTCTTTCGATTTACATTATTTTTTAACCAAAGAAGGCCATCTCTCTCCCTAGGTATACATGAGTTAAAGTGATTTTAAAGAAATATTTGTTTAACACTCTAAATATAACAGAAGTTTGTCTTAGCACTGGGTTCAGGTATGCCTATTAACTTCATATTCTTGTAAAGATTCAGAGAATGTGGAATGGGAATGTTAGAAAAATGGACAGTTGATACGTAGAATATATTAGGAAATCAAGGGAAATTAACAGGGAGTGAATTTCTCAAAAACAAAATTCCCAAATTTGATTTTAGGAGAATTGGGGAAACTGGGAAGTCCTACATGACAAGAAAATAAAGAGAAATTAAGGAATAAAATTACATGGGAAGAAAATAGTAATTCATAAAGTATTTAAAAATGTGAAGACAGTAAATTATTAGAGTGCCAAATAAATTCTAGTAGGGCACCTAATAATTTTGTACATTAATATTGTACATTCTCATACAAAGTTGATAACAATGATTTTGTTAATCAAATGAAAAGTTTTAAATGCCAGATTTTGAGACTGAAATGAATTTTCTCATTTTCATACATAGATTTCAAGGGAAGGATATTTTAATATTAGATCTTGTGAAAACCAATTTAGAAGAATTTTACTATATGACTAATTAATGATTATAGTGACATTTTGAAGTATGAAGTGCCATATAAACATGAAGATACAGTGCCATTGTTACATGCAAAAAATAAATTATAACCAACTTTCTAGATTATTGTATACACATTTATAAAGTTAGTAATAAAATATAATATGAAATGAGGGATAATATAAATCACAAAAATAAGCTAAAAAATATAAACAACAGTAATTTGAGTTTTGGAGTAGCAAATATGAGTAGTAATCCCTGAATACACAGAGTTTCATATAAGTTATCATAGCTTTAATATAAAATCTAATCTTCATGGTGAAACCAGATTCTCTGTGTATACACAGATAGATCTGATATAGTTTTCTTCAACTAGATTTTAAATCACAGTCAGATTTGGCTAGGAAAGTATTCCCATACTGAACATTGGGCTTCTGAATACCTTATACATATGGATATTTAATTATGCAGTATTATACTTCTGCTTCCATTACTCATAATAAGTACATTGTAAACATGTTCAGTATTGACTAAAACCATCTTTCCTGAAGCTAGTATTACTGAATAGTGACCACTATGGAGAAGCTGTATGATTTAAAGCCTCGCTGAACACAGGGAACATTTTTGGCAATCTCAGATCTTACCCTAAACCTCTTTTATCTACTTTAAATCTCTCATAGCATAAAAAATTTTGTCTAGGAAATGATATCATATTTATGAAAATAATAATAATAATTATGTTAAGCCCTTTACTCATTATCTCAGTTTATCCTCACAACTGAGTTAGAAGGGAAATACTACTATTAACACACTCATAACAGATGAAACTAAATTTAAGATGAATGAAGAGTAAATGGCCGAGCAAGGATTTATTTTCATCATTATCATTATTATTACTGAAGAATAAAATTCATGTAGACATGTACACATACCATAAATTTATAGTATATTTCAGGAATTTATAAGAATTCATTGGTGAAACCATGGAAATTTTCTATGTAAAAAAGTTTTTAATTATGAAGTCCATTTTTTATACATGTAGGATTATATTTATTTTCTATTAATCCCTTCATTATTAGCTTTACTAAATTGTATTATAAAGACATTTTAAAATTTCATCAGTTATAAAGTTTATTGGTTTACATTTGTGTATGGCATCCACTTTTAAAAAAAAATTTATTTTATTGACGTGTAGTTGATTTACAATGTTGTGTTAATTTATTCTCTACAGCAAAGTGATTCAGTTATACATATATATACATTATTTTTCATATTCTTTTCATTGTAGTTTATCACAGGATATTGAATATAGTTCCCTGTGCTATACAGTAGGACCTTGTTGTTTATCTATTCTATATATAATAGTTTGCATCTGCTAATCCCAAACTCCCTATCCATCCCTCCCCCACTTCCATCCCCCTTGGCCACCACAAGTCTGTTCTCTATGTCTGTGAGTCTGTTTCTGTTTCATAGATAAGTTCATTTGTGTCATATTTCAGATTCAACATGTAAGTGATATTATATAGTATTTGTCTTTTTCTGACTTACTTCACTTAGTATGGTAATCTCTAGGTCCATCCATGTTGCTACAAATGGCATTATTTCACTCTCTTTATGGCTGAGTAGTATTCTACTGTATATATGTACCACATCTTCTTTATCCATTCATCTGTAAATGGACATTTAGGTTGTTTCTCTGTCTTGGCTAATGTGAATAGTGAACGTAGGGGTGCGTGCATCTTTTTGAATCATACTTTTGTCTGGACATATGCCCAAAGGTGGGATTGCTGGATCACATGGCATCTCTATTTTTACTTTTTTGAGGAACCTTCATACTGTTTCTGATAGTGGCTGCAGCAATTTACATTCTCACCAACAATGTAGGAGTGTTCCCTTTTTTTTTTACACCCTTCCCAGGATTTGTTATTTGTAGATTTTTTAAATGATATCCGTTCTGACCAATGTGAGGTGTTACCTTACTTTAGTTTTGATTTGAATTTCTCTAATAATTAGTGCTGTTGAGCATCTTTTCATGTGCTGTTGGCCATCTGTATGTCTCCTTTGGAGAAATGTCTATTTAGGTCTTCTGCTTATTTTTTATTGAGTTGTTACTTGTTGTTATTTGTTGTTGTTGAGTTGTATGAGCTTTTTGTATATTTTGGAAATTAAGCCCTTGTCAGTCACATCATTTGCAAATATTTTCTCCCACTCTGTAAGTTGCCTTTTCGTTTTGTTTATGGTTTCCTTTGCTGTACAAAAGCTTGTAAGTTTGATTAGGTCCCATTTGTTAATTTTTGCTTTTATTTCTATTGGCATCCACTTTTTATTGAACCCATAATGATGTCCTTTTTTCACTTAATAGCATTTATTTTGTTTTCTTTCCCTCTCTGTCTTCTAATTTTCTTGATTAAATTGCTAATGATTTTTCAGTATTACTAATTGTTACAAAAAGCAACTTTTTTCACTTATTAATTGTCTCTACTGTCTATTTCATCTATTTCTGTTTTTTATTATTTCTTTTTAAGGATGACTTACTGTTTTGTTTTGTTTGGTCATTTGTTTTCTTATGTATTTGTTTTTTAGTTTCTTCAGTTAGAAGGTGAAATCATTTGTTCAAATTCCAAACAAGTGCTGTTACTCTGTTTTTACTTTCTAAAAAAATTTTGATAAAAAACATGTAACATGACATCTACCTTTTTAATGAAGTTTTAAGTGTACAGTACAGTACTGTTAGCTATAAGCACAATGTTGAAAGGAGATCTCTAGAAAATTTTCATCTTTCACAGTGGAAACTCTAGACTTAATGTAAAGCAACTGCTAGGGCAATCAGCAGTGACCAAGTTTATTGGGATCAGATGATATGCAGGACTAACCATTTAAAACTTTCAAAAAAGATGGTTCACTAAGAAGCTGTGTGCCTGCACAGAGTGGAAAGGATGATTATTAATGGTACAATTTGGCATAATGTATATAAAACATTTAATAAAATTAACATGTTTTATAAATGATTCCTTGTTCAAGACACTATTATTTTGGATTTTTTCCATTTTGTGCCACTAAACACAATACCTATCTGATACCAAGAGTAAGCCTATTTTCTAAGCATATTTTGGGCCAGGCAGAAATAATAATTTAAGTGTTCTCTTCATTAGTTACATAGCATATGGCATACTAATCATTCACAAGGTTAACACAAAAGAATATGCTAGTTTTAAAAAGTTATAATTCTTGATCAATCCAAGAACAATCTCATATTTACAAGTTTTCACAAAATGTAACAAGTTTTCACATCAGTGTGTATGCATTGATTTCAAATTCCACCATGACCATTTTATTCTAAAAATCTCTCCATATTCTGGCAACTGATGATGCAAACACAATCCAAGAATTATTTTGCTGATTTTAGTGTTGAATGGATATACACATAGAAAGATGTCAGTTAAAGAACAATAGAAATATTGTCATTCCTTTTAGGAGCAAATTCTTCTTAGGAACATGGGTGAGATTTTGATTGTTTGGTATTTTTTAGGCTTTTACTCCACGTTAACTGCCTAAATGAGATAGACACATATACACAGAGGAATAATGGACAATAGAAAACAATGTGTTTTGTCATTAGCTTTACTCTAAGTGTTTCCAGCACCAAAGCATATTTAAAGAAAAAGCCTATGGCCTATGCTTAAGGATTAAATAGGGCCTCCTACCATTCTATTATTCATTTAATATCAATTCTAGGAAAATCAAACTCTTCCTGAGGAAAGTCAGCTTTAAACTAAAGTCCCCGACTACTTTACAATTTGAAGAGGAGATTGTGCATAAAAGCATAACGATTTTACATACAACAATCCCAACCATTGTTAATTATGGATCAATATTTGCAATATGACATGATTGGTATTTTCTTCTCCTTTTGGTGGAAAAGAGAGGGGATGAGTTACCTCAGAAAGCAGCAAAGAGGCAAAAGCATTGTTGATGTGTGGCGAAAGGAATGAGAGCCTCTCTGCCTCTTCTCCCAATTATAATTTTTTCCTTAAACTATTTGGCTTAATGATTAAATCTGTGGTCAGTCATGGATAGAGTTTACCATTCAGGAGACAATATCAGTTAACCATCAAGGAAAAATTATTATAATCATATATGATTCTTTATTTTTTAAACACCATTGTTTCTTTGTAGACACTTGGGACCAGGGTACATGACACATTAGCTACTGTCTAGATCCCTTTGAACAAGACATTAATTTACTTCAAGGTCAAAGATCCAGTCTGATTCTATTTCCTAAATTGTATCCTATTCCATTGCTCACACATCATTATGCCATTTCATAAAATTCATATGGGTGATAGCTTAATGCAATGAAAAAGTATGCCCTATATGTGAACAATATGAGTGACTTCCTATTGTTAAGTTTGCCCAAAGAATTTTGATTTCTAAAATAAACAAATCCCCTCAGTCAGAAAACATATAGCATAATAAATTAATATTCATATATCTGAAGTCCCGATGTGATTTCAATCATTATCATTAATAATCTGAGTCCCTTATTTGTTAGATGTAGCCTAATCTGTCAACCACTTTTATGACCACCTTAATTATCTCAAAATTTAAATAAATTTAATTCTAATCTCTCATGAGGCTCATTTTCAAACCCTCCCAAAAGTCAGTCTATTACGGTAATGTACCCTACCATACCACATAATTTAGGACACAGTGTCACTGCACCAGTTGTAGCATTTCTTAAGCAACTAGAATGTTTTCATATTGTAAGTGTCTACCATGAAGCATAGTAGACATTTACTGCTGTTGTAAATGGTAAGATAATACGAGAGGGAAAAAAAATCTTAGTTTTAGATTGTCCCATGCTCAATTCAATCTATGTTAGAGTAAAAGGAGGATCCAACCAGCAATGAAGAATGATATCTAGAGCTTAACTGAACTCAGCTGCCTATACTGAGGTGTAGCACCTCCATATGAGAAAAAAGTCAAGGTAACCTATCCTAACTAAAATGATGGACTTTCTTATTATGTAAACATGAATGGAGAAAGCAAAAACATGAGAGATGACTTTATCGCACAGTGATACTCCCCACAAATAACTGTGCTTGAATTAATGTCTCCTACTTCGAACAAATGGATTAACATTCTCTTTAAATTAGAAAACATGGAAGGAATAGTGAGGCCAGCAGAAGGCAGGAAATATTCACATATAAGGTATTTTAGAGGTCTGGGAAATTTCTCACTTGCACTTACCTTAACTATTCCTTTATCTAAAGCATAAGCTGAAAAGGTAGAGATAATTTTCACAATTCTGTACAAGCGAAAGAAAGAAAGGGAAAGAAAGAAAAAGAAAGAAAGAAAAGGAAGGAAGGAAGGAAAGGAAGGAAAAAAGATAAAACTGTAACTATATATTAATAAGGGCCAAATAGTGTTGTGTAAAAGCAGAAGTATTAATACCTGAAGAATTTGCCTTACAGGAGGAAATTTGCATAAATGGAAAAAAGAAAACAGATTGCACACCTATTGCATACCAGTATACATAATACATTTATTGAAAGAGAAAGTAAGAGTTGAATTGTTATTATCATTTGCCTTTCTATGATTGCAGAAAGTCACCAGTAATTTTAGTCATTCATTTCTGCTTGTTTTCATACATTTTAAGACCCAATTCTTTATCTGCTTGCTAAGGGGAAAATAGCAAAAGGATCATATAGCAAAAGCTTCTATGTGATACCTACTTAAGCTTTACACTTGGGGGATAATTTTCCACCTAATTATTTTTAGTGAAGAACTTATTCAGAATTGAAAGGCAAATTGTACATATATGTAGTGGGTTTGATTTTCTCAGTTAGAATACAGTCATTTTAATAGCAGACATAATTAAGCTAAAACATTCAGAGGTTTAAGAATAGATCCCACTCATGGATATTTGTTAGATGAATCCTTTAATTTTATGTTTTAAGACATAACATTGAACCATAAAAGTTATCTGAAGATATATTTGGAGACATATTCAAACCATGATGTTTTTTTGTCCTATTAAATTTTTTTTTTGTATTTTTTCTAGAGATACTCTTAACATTTGTTTATTCTTGTAGCACAGTGATTTCAGGTAGGTATAGTCAATAGTAAATCTGGCAAAATTGCTCCCATTACTTTCAGATCTCTATTTGTTTTAGAATATTGAATCTAGCCTGGCACTGTCAGCTAGATAGAGTGATTGTGTTTTTACACTTAATAAGAACTGATTCTATGATTCTGATATAATATCTCATACCATTTAACATTTAAATTTGGTACGTAGGCACTTTTCCCTGTGTTAATACAGCAATGTTAACTGTATATGTATACTGTATCTGTTTACTATCCATCCATCTAAAATATAGCACAAATTAGGAGCATATAAAATTTAAAATAAACAAGTATGACAAATTAGAAATTATTTGATTAGAAAACTGAATTTATATGTTACACTTTAATGATAATCAGAAACTATGGTGGGCAATTTATGTACATTAGCCCATTTAAACTTCTACAAATTCCTAAGCAAATTAAAAATGTTTCATAGAGTTTAAAAAAGCTATTCAAGGTAATTAAGTTATAGTTTAAAGAAACTGAGATTGAATGTTTACTCTAACATACTATCCAATTAAATTAAATAAAACAAATACTTTTGCGGGGTGGGGGTCAGGTTACGGGGACATAGATCCAGTCATTAAAAAAATTCTAGTTCATAAAATTCCTCAATGTTTTCTCCAAACTGCTGCCATTTTTGTATATCTTATCCTGTAACCCCTCTTTCAATATTGTTAAAAGATATAGTGAAGTTAATTGTTATTTCTGTCACTTTACTCCTGTATTCTAATTTGATTTTTTTTCTGGCTACATTCAGTATGGTGTTTTTATCTTCAATTTCCATCAGTTTTTCAGCATCACCAAAGTTTGACTATGATGTGTCTAGCTCTACTTTTTCCTGTGTTTATTATATTTTTATTTCTGGATAAAGATTATAATCTATTGTACAAATTTAATTTTTATTATAGAGCTATGTGTAGCTAGCAATATTTTAAAAATTGTAACTCTCTTGCTTTAAGTGGCTAATATTAAAACTAATGAAATAAATAACATCCCATATTGTAAGCAATAAATGCATATTTTTTCTTAATATTTGATATGAAAAAAATGCACTAAATATCCATTTCTGGTTATACTCCTCTTTATGAAAAGAATGTGGTATATTCCTGCCTGGTGGCATGTGCTTTAACCAGGGAAGTATTATAGAGGTGGTTAGCAGTGTTAAAAGATTTCTAGGATACAAAGAGAAAGGCTTGTTTCTAAGAGTAGCTCAGATCACTCTAAAGTAACTTCAGAGTAGGTGAAGCTTCTGGATTTGATTCCCTTTGAATAGTTTTCCTTTCGATAATCTGTGTGTTATAGGAGAGACCAAATTTAAAACTTCTTCTCAAACATTAGGTCTTTACTTTAAAATTTGACAAAGGATAAAGACAGACAATTCACAAAGCAGAAAATAAAAATAGTAACCAACTTCTGAAGAATGCCCAATTTTATCATTTCACTAGTTTTAAAAATGATCTTTTTGGATATTATGTTTCAATATCAATATATAATTAAAGACTAACATTGGTTAAATCTTGATAGGAATACAGAGATTTTATATTTTCTTTTCCCCGGGTTTTTCTGAATTTTATATTAAAAAATATATAAATCTACCTCTATCATCTACCTCTATTGAATCTACTTTAATGGAAACAATGGGAACAGTGCGTTTAAAATGCTTATTTTTTAACCCTATACATTATTGCCATAGACTCAGATATAAGATATCATATATGAGAGATTAAGGCATTCCAATAAGGCAAGAAAGAAAATTAAAGTCATTAAAGTTTAGAAAGGAGGAAATAAAATTGCCCTGATTTACAGGTGATACAACTTCCAGCATAGAAAATCCCAAGGAATCTATAAGCAAACTCTTAGATAATAATAAATGTGCTCAGAGAGGTTGCAGAATACAAGATCAACACACAATTAGTCATATTTTTAGGTCACAACATTTCTATCACAATGGCTATAATACAAAAAAATAGCGACAACCCTAAATGATGATGAGGATGCAAAAAACTGGATAACTCATACATTGCTGGTGATATGTTAAATGTATAGCCACGTTGGAAATAGTTTGGCAGTTTCTTTTTGTTTCTTATAAATTACCATGTGCAATTACTATAGGACCTAGCAGTTATGCCCCTGGGCGTTTTATCTCGGAGAAAAGAAAACATATTTATTCAAAAACGTAAGCATTAAAGATCATAGCCTGTGCATTAATGGTCATAAATGCATTAAATTTTTTTTAAATTAAAAACAGTAGATGCCCTTCAACTGGTGAATGGCTATGAAACCATAATATATTGATTCCATGGAATACAATTCAACAATAAAAAAGAAAGGGCTGTTGATAACATAACAAACTTTGATGAAACTCCTGCGAATTTTGCTGAGTGAAATAAGCTAAGCTAATCCAGAAAGGTTGCATACTGTAAGATTCTATTTATACAACATTTTAAAATGAAAAAATATTAAATGGAGAACAGATTAGTGGTTTCCAGGAGTTAGGTATGCAGCAGGAAGTAGGGGGTGGGATGGAAATATTCTGTATCTTGACTGTGGTGGTGGATATAAAAACCTTTACACGTGATACAATTGTTTTGAACTAAATACACATGTGCACACCACACATACACACACACACACAACTTGGAGTACCATTAAACATGGGAATTTTGAATAAGGTCAGTGGATGGCAGCAATGTCAATATCCTGGTTTTACAAGATGTTATCATCGAAGGAAACTGTACACAAAATCTCTTATGTTTTAACAATCATATGTGAATCTATAAATTAGCTCAATAAAAATTCAATCAAAAAATTTTAAAGATTAAATGTGTCCTATCATCACAAAGAAACAAGGACATTTTACATCTATTCCTCCAAATTCAGAACAATATCTCATATAAGTTAACCTTAAATTATCTAGTTAGTTTTTATTCAGGTGCATATTGAAACTTATGCAGTTGAGGGTTTTCTGATTCATTTCACTTTTATATTTAGCCAATGGACTATATGTTTTCATTTAAGTAATTATAATGAAAAATTACATAAGCACTCACATATTAAAGATACTCAGTAATTTTTTTTAACTTGTTAAATAAGATTATACACAGAAAGTCTACTTTAATCTTATTGACTGTTTTTAATATTCTATAAAAATATGGCAATTTTAAATATATATTTTTGTAAGTAACTATTCACAACATGGTGAACCTTATGGGTAAAATATAAATGAACAGTGGAAATTTCTGCAGGGTGTGTGTGGAGGGGATGGGAACCTTTGCTTTGTTGGCTTCATGCAGTTCCAAATCTGCGATCTGTTTCAAATCAGTGTTGCAACCTATTAAAATGTTGAGGAATTTACATTTTACTTGTGTTTTGCATTGAAAGGAAAATGACTAAAACTCCTCTATTTTGTAAGCATCATTTAATTTTGATTCTATAAATGTACAAAAATCCATAGGACAAGACCAGTAACATGTATTTTGTTCATCTACCCACCCATAATCATTTTGTCAATCAGAATTTTCCCATAGGCATCTGAAATTAATTGCAGGGAAGAGCACTTACCAATGATAATTTCCTTTTGGACAGCCTCAGAAAATCTGTTGCCCAAAGAGATGACTATTGGAGAAACATCTGAAAATATGACCATATTTCAGGCTGTTTTTTGGGGTCCAAAAGAACCATGACCTTGTAGCTTGTGACAAGTGACCTGTGAACACTGGGATTGAAGTTTAACCACTATTTTGATGTTCTGCCTATTATGTGTGTCATTTAAAACAAATACTGTTAACTCTTTTTGTGCTTATTCAACACACTACATTTATAAGCCAAAACTGTCCCAGATATATACAGCACAAAAATGCCCCAGATATGTACAGCACAATTTAATAAAATGTAGTTTTTACTAAGGTGATAAAACACTAAAAATATATATGACTTTTTAAAACCCCAGATGTTCATAGCATTTATAAAACAACTATAAAATAGTTTAAATATACTGCACAAAGAGTGGGAAAAAATCACTACTAGTTCTATAATGACACCTTTTAAGGAATATTAGGAGCAGACTTCTTTAAATCAAAAGCACTCAAAGACTCAATACACAGTAACTGAAGACCATTGGACCAAGAAACTAAAACAACAAAGAATAGAGAGAGTTTTATTTCTTTTTATCTGTCTTCTGGTTCAAGAAAGGGAATAGGAAAGAAATTTCAATTTGTTTGCTTCTTTTTAGACCTTGCCTTTTGGAAAATGTATAGATCCCATTAGTTAAGTCTTTTTCAATATGGAAAAAAATATGTTCTTCCCACAGTTATAAATGGGGACACATGAATTTCCATTGTCATTGATTGTCTTGGTCAACTGACTGGTTTGTTGGCTGTGATAATTTATGACCCATAACTATTTTCAAAGACAAAAGGAAAATATTGCAAATAAATATAAGTAGGAAAAAATTACCTGGTCCAGCAATGTTTTTGTTAGTTCTGTTAGTAAGAATGAAGACTTTAGTTCTACTGAGAAAAAGGTAGTAATCTTAGTTCCCAGTGAGCCTAAATTCCTGTGATGATCTAAATTTTAAAGTAAAATGTAGACTTCTGGCCATTGTCATATTGTAATAGCATCAAATCAAAGTTCACTTCTATTTTATATACAATAATTAGATAACTTCCTGGTGATAGACAAGAAATCCTGATTACATACTGCTGTCATCCTATGATGTGTGATTATATATAGGTGCATTCTATTCAATTTCTTATTAATTTTCACTTGGATGCCCATGGACACTTGAGTCTGACTATGCTCCAAACTGGTTTCATCATTTTCCTCATATGCGTTCTTTCTTCTAGATTTCCTCTCTTTCTACTTGGATTCTTTATTTACCATCCACCCATGTCAAAAATTTGGAAATTCTGTAAGAGTCTAATATTTCAATTCTCTCTTACATTTAATCTCTGACCATATCCTGTTTCTCCTATCTCCATAACATCTCTAATATTCATCTTCTTTCATTTCAGTTTCTATTCCTTTATTACTTGCAATAATTATCTCATTGGTCTCAGTATCAGAACTTTTGATCAGTCTTCCCCAGAGTGCCTGTGTTGATCTTCCTAAATTACAAACATGTTTCATATTTCTCCTCAATTTAGGGCACTTCCCAATTGTTTACAGGATGAAATCCAAATTTCTTAACTTGTTCTTTACTCTACTTACCTTAAGGTCTTACAACTACTCATAGGCTTCACCTAGGCTGGAATTAGTTATTCATTTCACCACTTTATATTCAGCATATTTACTAATACCTGACACAGTAGATGCTCAAATATTTATTGGATGGAAGAAAATATCTTTTGCTTTGTTTCTCTCACTGCCTATGCTCAAACTAAACTGTCTTTGCTTACGTAGCTTTCTCTGACATGAATGCCCTTCTTTTGCCATGCTCAATGTTGATTGTCAGCTACGTGAAATCAAAGACTAGTTTCGTTCAAATTTCTAATGCCACTTGCTAGCTCAGTGCTTAGTTTTTTAATGGGATTAATGTATTGGTTGAATAAAAAGTATAGTTATAAATCCATTCACATATTTACTTTCTTCAGTACTTTTATTCCTAAATAAAAGTAATCAAAATAGTAAAGAAAGATGTAGAAGTGACCAGTGGGAAGGAATGTGTTATAAGGCAAGCAATGGATACGGAGAACAGTGTTTTGTGCTTTGTAGTGCAAACAAAGAAAGCCATGGGAAGCAATTAAAAGAGTTTCAAACAAGGAAACAATATCATTATGTTTTAAAAATATGGCTTTGATGCACTGGAGAATTTAGCAGAAAAATATAAAATTGGAAGCTAAGAAGCCAGTTAGGAGGGTATATCTAGGGACTAGGCAAGAGGTGATGGTGATTTGTACTTGTGATTTGGCAGGAGGTATGAAATTAGAATCAAGAAAGGGAATACATGAAGTAAAAATTAGAAAATTTCAAGACATCAGTAATGATTCCCACTTTTCAGCTTGAGCAACTAGATGGAATGAGGTATCCTTTACTGAGACATAGCAAATTAACTGTGCTATTGGCAAAGACTAGATAGATAGGCAAATGGGATAGATTACTATAAGCCAGGTGTTTATAAAGCAAACCATTACAAATTAATGGAGAGTACAAAGATTATTCAGTATATGGTGTTGGGACAATTTATTAATTATTTGCTTTAAAGACACCTATTTTTTTAACCTCTCATAACATTACCAATTTTTTAAATCTTGTTAAATAAATAAAGATACAATTGAAAATTTGGTAAGTCTGAAAGAAAATGAAACTAAATGTCAGACTTCTTAAAGGAAAATACTAAAATTCAAAATGATAATAAATATCACAATTAAAGATGTACTTGGTTTCAGTATCATAAGA
This sequence comes from Orcinus orca, assembly GCF_937001465.1. Taxonomy (NCBI): domain Eukaryota; kingdom Metazoa; phylum Chordata; class Mammalia; order Artiodactyla; family Delphinidae; genus Orcinus; species Orcinus orca. Next base: position 44,799,428 of record NC_064573.1, read on the forward strand.
ACTAAAAACTTTAGTATATAGCATGTAATCCAAATTGATTTTCAAATGAGAACCCTATTTGTAGAATATGGCCAAGGGTTAGCACATTAAGAGTGCATTGGTAGAAATCAGGAAAATAAATAAAATTCATGATCAAAAATAGGCAAATCATTTGATCATATAATTCACAAAAGAAGGGCATAAGAAAGCTATTTTCATGTTTTCTAATAATTAAATTAATATAAATTAAGTATAGATATACCTTTTGACCACTAAGTTACCATACCAGAAAAAAAATCGTGGTCATGTCCTATTCTAGTGAAAAAGCAACTTTCATATATTGCCAATGGCAGTATAAATTGATCATTAACTTGATCATAAGATATTCTTGTAACACCAAAAAGTGATGATATATACAGCATCATTAAATGATTACAGGTATAATACCATAGTCATTTGCTGGGCTATTATTATTGCTAGGATATTTTTTAACGTGGAAAAAGCTTGTGACATACAGATGATACCAAAATTTATGTACAATATTAGTGCAATTATATTTTAAAATACTCTATATTCAAAAACTCTAACATGGAAAAAAGATGAATTTCAATTTCTGACCTTAAGGCAGACAAGATATTTTAAAATGACCTTCCACTACAAAATAAATTAAATCCTTCATGGGACATAATTTTTTACTGCATGTAAAAGAATTAAGATCCCCCCCAATTTTTTTTTAATTACTAAATATTTAGGAAATGTTTGAGGAATTTTTAAATGGCAAAAAAAAATAAGCAACCAAGAAGACACATTCTGAAATTATCAGATTTGAAAAATAATAAAAATAAAACATAAGGAAATAGAAATAAAATAACTGACACAAAAAAAACTCAGTAAGTGGGCAAAACGAAAATTAGAGACAGGTAAAGAATGAATTAATAACTCAAAAGACAAGTTTTTAATTATTTAGAATGTAGTCCCAGAAGATGAGAATATAAAAATATTTTTAAATGAGGTTAAGAAATATGAATAACTAATGGGATAGTTTACACATGTCTAATGAAAGTCACCAAGAAAACATAGAAAGAATGATAAGAAAAAGCAATATGAATAAATAATAACTGAGTTTTCACCAAAACGGATGATGAATCTGCAGAAGAAGAAAGTATAATGTATACTAAGCAGGATAAAATAAAAGAAAATTATGATGTAAACCCATTGTAGAGAAACTGAAGAATACTGAAATTAAAAAATTACCTGTAAATAAATAGCAATTAGGTGATTAGCACACTTCAAAATAGCAAAAGAAAAAGTTGGAATTCGGTCCTGTAATCTCTTCAGAATTTGGGAAGAAATTGACCATAAAACCTGAAATTTGTGCACTAAAAATCATCTTTCAAGAACAAAGGAAAAATAAACATATTTTCCATCAAAATTTGTACTTACTACCGTGAAAATTACACAAAGCAAACTTCTAATGGACAGTCTTTCAAAATAACAAAAGTGATCCCTAAAAATCTAAGATGAGAGAAGAAATGCTGAGCATGTAGCTCAGTACTACAATGTATTTACATGTAGTTTGTCTACAGAAAATACTGACAAGGATAATGTCTAACTGATAGAGTATAAAAATGGACAATGAAAATTTGTGGGAAAAAAGTTATGGAAATTAGAAATATGTTGATATAGAGTAAAAGATCCTAAGCTCTTATTTAGGAAGATGATTAAGACATTAACTTCATGTATTACCTTGCATAAAGTGGTAAAGTTTCAGTGATATTGCCTTTAAAATAAAAGAGAGAGTATAAAACACCCAAACCAGCAGAGAGGGGAAAAAAGCAGGAATTTTTAAATGATTAAAAAGTTAAATGGAAAATGATATCAAAGAACATAGAAGAAGCATAGCAAAAGCAAGATAAACAGAAAGTCTATAAATTGTGATCAAATTTAAAGTATTAGACAAAATGTACCATTTAAAAGATAATTGTCATATAGTATTTTTTAATGAGCTTTGTACTTTTTACAAGAGATTCACTTAAAACATAAAAAAAAAAGGGCTTCCCTCGTGGCGCAGTTGTTGAGAGTCCGCCTGCCAATGCAGGGGACACATGTTCGTGCCCCAATGCGGGAAGATCCCACATGCCGCGGAGCAGCTGGTCCCGTGAGCCATGGCCACTGAGCCTGCGTGTCCGGAGCCTGTGCTCCGCAATGGGAGAGGCCACAACAGTGAGAGGCCCGGGTACCACACACACACACACACAAAAAACATAAAAAAAGATTAAAATACAAGAGATAGAAAGCAATAAAACACTAACTAAAAGATTGCTGTATTTATATTATTCAAAATATAATTTAGGGCAAAACGTTTTAAGAATAAAGATGGTTCCCATATAATAAGAAAACATCAGCTCCCCAGGAAGCTGTATGAAGTCAAAACCTTCATGCACCTAATAAACATTCACAAAATATATAAAACAAAATTTGTTAGAACAACAGAAAAATGTTTTAAAATCTACCATTAGGGTGGGCGATTTGAAAATGGCACTCTTAATTATTGATAGGTCAAAACACAATTAAAACAATGAAGTTGTAGATGATTTAAACAACTTAATAATGTGTTTGGTTGGTAGTGTGTGGCACTTAAAACACACCGCTATCAAATCTAGTGAATCCACATTCTTCTTGAGTATACAAAGAACATTTACAAATGAATAATCACATACTTTGCCAAAAAAAACTCTCAAAAAAGTTTAAAAAAATAATTACAGAGACCACATCTTCCCATTATAGAAATAAAAGTAGCAATCAATAGCAAAAAGACAAAAGAAATGAATTTTGTTTTAAAAAAAAAGGTAAATCTATATTAAAAAAATGACAATTAAAAATGGGCCAAAGACCTGAACAGACACCTCAGCAGAGAAGATATAAGGATGGCAAGTATGTCATCTTTATGAAAAGATGCCCTATGAAAAACATCTCTATGAAAAGATGCTCTACATCTTATGTCATCAGGGAAACACCAATTAAAACAACAGTGAAATACCACTAACCATCTATTAAAATGGCCAAAATCCAGAACACCAAATGCTGGCCCCAATATGGAGGTATGGGAATTCTCATTCATTGCTGGTAGGAACCCAAAATGGTAAAGCCATTTTGGAAGACAGTTTGGAGTTTCTTACAAAACTAAATATATTCTTACCATACAATTCAGAAATCACACTCCTTGGCATTGACTCAAAGGAGTTGAAAATTTATGTCCACACAAAAAACCTGCACGTGAATGTTTATAGAAACTTTATTGATAATTGCCAGGACTTGGAAGCAAACAAGGTGTCTAATAGGTGAATGGAAAAATAAACTATGGTACATTCAGACAATGAAATATTATGCAATGCTAAAAAGAGATGAGCCATAAAAAGCCATAAAAAGACATGGTGGGAACTTAAATACGTATTACTAAGTGAAAGAAGCCAATTGGAGAAGGCTCCATGCAGTGTGATTCCAATTATATGACATAAGAGCAAAACTATGGAAGCAATAAAAAAATCAGTAGATTCAAGGGAAGAGGGGAGAGATGCAAAGGCAGAGCAAAGAGGATTTTTAGAGCAGTGAAAATACTATGCATGATAGTATAATTATGGACATATGTCCATACATTTGTCCAAATTCATAGAGTATATATGCAGATATATTATCTATATATATTTATTTATATAATATGTATATACATGTGAATATATATAATTTCAGAAACTAGATTCTTAGCATTTAGGTTCACAGTTTTAAAACTGAAAAGGTCTTTAAATGCCTAAATGTCTTATCCAATATTCACATTTTATGTCACAAAAATGAAAGTGAGTAATTAAAATTCACACAAGAAAGGATTTAGGCTAGAAAGAATTAATTATTCATATAAAAGCTGTGTATTTTGGTCAGAAATTCTTACCTATCTGCTACATATGTCTATCTCTACCTCTCTGTCTCTCTACCTATACCAATACCCATCAATACCTATACCTACACCTGTATCTGTATCACTTAACTACAGTTGTAAGGTTTTGTAGAAATGACAGCTGATGTCCTTTTCCAGCTTGAATAGGGTGTGTCTCCGTGTGTTACGTAACTAATTAATTGCAGAATTCAGTCTTTATTGGACAAAAATTTTGACTTCAAAATTAAACACTCTTTCTACACTATATTCTTTCTACACTTTCTGCTGCCTATAATGAGTTACATAATTAACAAAACATTGGTTAATTTTAAATGATTATAGATTGGTAAAATTAATATAGTTACATGCCAGACAGAATCATTTTCATTTTAAAAACACTGTTATACATCAAATATTGTGTCTTTTATTTCTCACAAGGAACGGAAGCTCTCTCCAAAATCTTAATACATCTCAAAAGTCTGATATCTTTTATATATTATTTAATAGATTAGTCAATCCAATTACGACCGATCCACTAATTTTATTTTTAAATGTTTCTTAACATATAGAGGGTAGGACTAGAAGACCATCTGATACTAAGTGACTCAAATATGCAATAAGAAATATAAAATATATATCTATCCACATTCACACCAAATGAAAAAAGAATGGTTTTAACAATTCAAGTCACACTTTAGGAAAAGGAAACAAACCGGGGCTAGTAAACCGAACATCAGTTTTCTGGCCCACTTAATTATAAAAGACTGAGACATTAAACTGTGCAAACTAGAGAAAAGCTGACACTACCTTAATTAAATTGATACTACTAGTGATGCCCTGATAGTGTACTTGTCAGGGTATAAATTCTTATAACATCAAATAAAAATGACAAACTTCCCCAAGGACCTAATGTAAGTTCTTCTAGAGGGGATTAGTTAACACAAATTACTTCTAGGATATTTCATTTAAATTACTTAGAGTCCAAGTGAATGGGAGCTGAGCTAAACCACATATCCCACCTGCTGCATAGGCAGAAAAAAAGACGAAAAGAGTCCTAGGAAAACTCATTGTGTAACACCAGCCAGAGGTGTAATTGTGGAGCAATTTTTTTTTTTTTACAATTTTTGAATACTGTAATTTAAGAAGTCTTCAGAGATAATACAGACATAGACATCAAGGTCACTTTTGTAGGGATGAATAGTTTATAATAGAAAAAGCTGTTGTCATTTGCATCTCATTGCAAGCTTTGCATCTTGAGAAAGATTATATGTGACTCCTAAGTTAAGAATTTTAGTTTTCATGTATAATTTCAACTTTCTTTTCCAATTCTCTGTGAAATGAGGTCTAGCCTTGCCAAAGCAGAACACGTGTCAACTGAAATCATGAAGGCTTCTGAGCTACCAGGACAGTGATTCTTAAGAAACTAAGTGTTACTGTAACACTTGTCTCTCACGACTGAGGAGATGTGATGGCCTTGCTGGTAGTGTGAAGACAGTGATCACCAGTATGACAGTGAGAGGATGAAACACTGCCAGGCAGCCAGGCTTCCAGACTTCAGAAATTTATACTGAACAAAGCTGACAGCTTTGAAGAAGCATACTAAATTCTGGCTGCTTCCCTCTGAGCTAGAATGCTCGTACCTTTCAATGATGTGAATGGAGTCAGGGCTATGCTGAGAGTTTACCTAGAGAAACATACTTTGGTGGCAGGTTCAAAGATCTGGAAGATATAAAATATTAAATATTTATGCAAGAAATTGGGACTACGTGACATAATTGAAGAACATGCACTAGGCTCCATCTGTTCTTAGAACATGAGCTCCCTTAGCTTTTAAGGTTGCCTGTAATATACCACTATTTGGTGTGACTTCTTTTTAGCTACTGCCTCCCAAAGACTTCTTTACAATATGCACTCGTGGACAGAAGCATTACCTTAGCAACCACCAATCAATAGAGATGCTTTTCTAGGATTATCTAGTAAGCTCCCTTTCAGACACCAGGTACTATAGTACAGAAGAGAAAAAAAAGTAAAATAGACATTGAGACCTTAAAAAACATCTAGAAAACAATTGGGTCTAGTCAATAGGGCTCCCCTTTGTATGGGATACTCTCCCACAGAAAACTCTCTGTTTTACCATATATGTCTGCTGCTTTTGGCCATCCATGTTTCTACTAAAGATGAAAGGTCAAGAGAATATTGTTTGATAGTTTCACAAAATTCTGTGGAAATAAACTTCCTCTTAAACCATATAGGCTCTTAAACCATATAGAGAACTTTAATCTCCACCTTCCCTCATAAAATGCATGACAGTAAGAGCTGGAAAGAGTTGGAAAGTTCCTTGAGCTAGGCAAATGGAAGAGAGTGTTGGTTAAATGTCATGGAACAAGCACTAGACTATGGATTATTGATTCGAAATGGAGTAAAATCAGGATTCCTAACCTTGAACAAGGCATTTCTGAGAATATCTGTACAATTCCAGTGGCATAGAATCCTTTCGGTTATTGATTCTTGCCAAAGTTCATACTGAAATTTTACTGAAAGATATATGGAGATGTGCAAAATAATACTTCTCTCAGTGGGCTCTTGTTTTATTTGTTTCTTTTTTTATTTCTCAACAAGTCTAGACTCAGTGTCTCCATTTTAATTAAATTGTATTTTAAAGTCAAAGAACACAAATAGATCTATGTTGTATTGAATAAAGTAAAAACTAACATTACATCTCTACCACTACCCTGTTTACTCTTAATTTAGACATGATTGAAGTCATCTAGTATGGACATCTCTTCATTTTCCTGCTCTCTTCCTTTTAAGTTCTCTGTATCTTCATTGTTTAAGGAAGTATTCTGTTTAAGTAAGTATCCCTTCCTTCAAAGTTAGCTATTCCACTTTTACCTTTCTTTCTTTTTCCAACCTGACTAATGTAAAATAATATCCTACCAATTATTTCCTTATATTGCATTTTCAATTTTTCTCTTTCCAGTGTGTCCTTCCTTCTCAGTCTTTACTTGTGATTGGGTCTCCTTCTTCTAGAAAAACTAACCTAACCAACAAACAAAAACACTTTTTTTCTTATTTATTCTAACCCACTAGCATATTTAAAGCAATCTCTCTCCGCTCTCACTCACACATAACTCCATCACCAAGTCCTACTAAAATATGTCCCAAAGTTGACTGTTTCTTAGTACCTCCATGACTACCACCCCAACCCAAGTCAAGTCTTCCTCCTGGTGGATTAAGTGTTACTTACTGGTCTCCTCCCTGCTATTGCCCTTTCTCCCCAGTTCAGCATTATGAGACAAGGAAGACATATGCTGATCTCTATTCAGCAGATAGTTGTGCTTTTAAGACGAAAGTAATTCATTTCACCCCTATGCTCAGAACTTCAAAGGTTCCCCCTCTCATATGAGAATATAATCTAAAATACTTAGAATGACATGCCGTTATTCCTGTTAACTCTCTGATTCCATCTCCTATTATTATTCCCTTACCGGAGACTTCACAACACTGTGGCCTGGCTACTCTTCCTCAGCATGTCCAGTGTGCTCAAACCCTGGAAATGCTGCACTTAACTCTGTCATTAACCCTTTTCCCTTAACATTAACCAGGGCGGTGGGCATCATTCAATTTCTTGAGGGCCCAAATGGAACAAAAAAAGAACAAAGAAAGGGAGAACTCTTTCACCGTCCTCTTGAAATGGGATATCTTCCTCCCCAGAACCACTTGTTCTGGTGCCCTTGAATTCTGACTGGGAGTCACACCACTGACTGTTTCTCAGGCTTTTGGACTGAGTCTGAATTATACCATGGCTTTCCTGGTTCTCCACTTGTACATAATAGTTTGTGGGACTTCTTGGCCTCCGTTTTCCAATTCCTATAATAAATCTTCATATATATATATATATATATACACACACACACACACACACACACACACACACACACACACACACACACACCCACACACACACACACACGCACCACCCTAATGGTTCTGTTTTCTGTTTTTCTGGAGAACCCTGGCTGTACAACTACCACCTCTCTGTTTCCTTTTACAATTGCTTAACTTTTCTTCATATCCTACACCACGTCTCTTGATATACCTACCTGTTTATAGTCTTCAATGAGATTTGAGTCAATGTAAGCAGGTTTTGTTTATTGCTTATCAAAAAACAATTAGAGCAGTGCCAGGCACATGGTAGGTTCTCAAATATATTTGTAGAAAAAATTGATGAATCCTTTGAAGTTTGTTTTAACATTCTTAATGACAAATGATAAATCACTTTGTGTCAGGAAAACTGAATTATCTGGGGGAAAAAGCAGCCACTTTAAGTGACTTCTTTTAAAATGTGAAACAATTTTCAGAGTATAAATAATGAGAAAAGAGTTGTATCGGGAGGCTATCTTGAGAAAATAAGCATATAAAAATACTTCTTTGTATTATATTATAACATTTGGGATTATAACAGCAACTACACTCCAGATTTTAGAACCACATAATTCAATCATTAATATTCACAGAAGGACATAATTTGTCTTTCTATAGTGTGTGCAGTATTTCAGATACTATCATTCATTTAGCATTTTGAGAGTGACTTTTGGGGCATTTTTAAGAAACAACAAAAAAAATGTGATGGTTCATCAATTTTCAAAATATCCTATCAATAATCTTGTACTCGGTTCACTCATTGTGGAAACTTCTCATTGATTTTCTTTCATTTGAGTATTAACAGATCAAACTGTCAAATTCTAAGTAGTCAATGAGCTTGAGTATGATTTTAAAACTATTCCAAAATCATCAAATAGAATACTGAATATTTTTAAATAATTTGTTCACTTTTCCATGTATAGAACTGTATTTACAACACAAAGATATGTGAAACTAATAAATATTTTACCACCATTAGAAAATATATGCCCTAAGCTAGTAGTAAGTGAGAAGAAATTTTTGAGAAGTCACTTCTTTAGTAAATGCTTGTATGTTACAATGACTTCTGTTGGAAGATTTGGCTGACTTTTTTTCCATGAAACTCAGTTTCTAAAGATTCAGATAAGAAGTACTCTGTAATGCAGAGTGACTGTTTTATAAAAATAGATCAGTTTCACTTGGAAAATAGGGTTGGACATTTTAGCTTTGAGTTCCAGCTCTGTCCTTTACTGTTAATAATAACATTTGTATATAATAACTTGATATACAAAGTTATCACCTAATTAACTCTGGCAAAATATATACCTCCAAACTGTTTCCACGTCCTGAATGAATGATTTCATATCAGTGTGACTGAAATTATACCAGCAGGGATACTGACCATGGAATTTAACATGGAATTAGTATATGGTAATGTGAATTTTGGTTCAGATGACAAAAGAAGTAGATGCCCTTTGAGTTGAATGGACAGATCATAACTTAGAAAAAAGACAATGAGTAAAACAAGAATATCAGCAATTGTTATATCTAATTGTTGAGTGCCAGACAAATATCAAACCGTGAAGAACTCGGTTATTTCTTGGAATAGGTGTGCAGATAGAGGCAGAATGAAGAGATAAAATTCCAAGTATATGCACATGGGTTTTAGAGACTTGTTAATCCTGTTTCTCGGATCTGAATGCACTAACAAAAGGGCACGATATTTTAATATCTATATTTTGGTCTCCTATGGTAGGTTATTCCTGTAGAAGGGATTGTGTCTGATGAATACTCCTCTGTAAGACAGGATTTCTCAAAAAGCTAAAATGTTTTCAGGATATTAATAGATTTTACCTAAAATACCCATGATCCTTTAAATATAAGAAACTGTGAATTAAACAAAGGCTACAGATTTTTTTTTGCCTGCTTGCTTTGTTTTGTTGTTGTTGGTAGTGATTTTGGTGATGGTCGGGATAGAGTCAGGCATGAAAGAAGTTGATTTTATTTCTCTAAAACTTTGCATAGACAAATGTGTGTTTTTTAATTTCTTAATGGGGAAAAATGAAATATGGAGTTACTAAAATTTATATAATGCTTCAAAAAACAAAATTATACTTTATGGAGAGTTGTATTAAGGTTATTAAATTCCTGTTGTTCTGCCTACATAGTTACTAAGCAGTGGTCTGAAAATAAACTGGCTTCCTGCACTTAGATAAAAATGGAACATGTTGGCCAGTCACAGTGTATTCTAATCTCCCTAGAAAATTTTTTTCTTTTGTTTTCTAGGGTATTGATCCATCATTAGCAGACACTGAGCTCTCAGTAAATAAGAGTATGTTTTTAGACACAGAAAACTGAAGTCCCAAATAACATGAGCCTCTGCATAAGTGTCCGGCTATCCCCTCTTTGGAGCATATGTTCATTAGTAGCATAAACATTCCAGTTCAGCTTTACTTAAGGATGTAAATGAGGTAGAGTAGCATAGCTCTAATTTAACAAAGAAAATACAGCCATCTCTCCTGGATGGTTGTGTTGATGCAAAAATCACTGTGGTAACCACGTTCCTTACAACTGTCAAAAAGTATTAGGTGTAAATCAAATAAAATCGATTGACTTCCACTGGCTGGTGAGCTAATTCAGGGGGAAGTGTTACTACCTCATTTTGAACTTAACTAATGTTTCTTTTAATGTGTAATGATTAAGCCAGAATTGCCAAAAATTTTCCACCCTTCTTTAAAGAATGTCCTTGAAATACTCAAAATTACTTCAACGCTAGAAATAAAGAATAAATAGATCATAGAATAACTCCCTACTTAACACAAAATTGCTTCCAAGTAATGAGCAGTAATGTTGAATTTAGTATATTCTTTATCTCAAATCCAGCCATTCAGAAAAAAATGAAAATGTTTCTTACATTGAAAATAGCCACTTTGGGTATCTTTAGTTCCTTAAGAGTATAGCATATTCCATTCCTTACTAAGATAAAAAGAGACAGAGACAGACACAGAGAGAGTATTCCTTGATGTGAATTTTTCGGCAATGCTAATCTGTTTCTTTTTATTTAAAACACATATTAACAACTTCATAAAATGCACATATTCACCAACCTAAGCATGACTCTGCTAGATTATTTTAGTTTCCAGTGTGTCTTCTTGTGATGACTCTTATTTTACATCATTAGTTTTAAGAAACTGTGACAAGGAAGCACTACAATTAGTGAAAAAGTTGACAGAAATTCAAGTCTATGAATCAGAAACCTGCCAAGAAAATGTATTTTTATCACATACAACAGAGAAATAGTATGTATGCGTTAGACTTTTTTGGACAATGATGAAAATGGACTAATATAGATATATACTAATAATATAGAGTCCTAGCTCTGTGTTTTCTTCAATTTGCCCCCAAGTGTCCTATCATATTTAAATCTTTCCTCTGGTCATCCATATGGTCTAGGACAAAAATAACCCAGTAAGAAGGGACAGAAGGTGAATGGTATTGGCAAAACTAGTGTTGAAACCAGAACATGGAAGTAAGCAGTGGAAAGAGCCCAGGCTTTAGACACTTTGTTGATCTGAGTTTGAGAATCATGACTGAGTAATATTCACCACCACATTATAATTCTTAAATCTGACTGAACAATAAGCTACTCTGATCCAGAGGTGACTTCAGAAGCCAGGCTTAAAAATATTGTAATAGTCATCCTGGCAGTCTGAAAGACTGTCCATCCCCATAGCAGAGCCATCTAAGGAGGGAGCATTCAAAACTAATAAGATGTTTATGCTGACTCAGGGCAGATCCCTAGATAAAAGATTAAAAACAAGGGTAAAAACTCAACAAGGACACCAGAAGCTTTAAAATTCAGGAGAACTATTTTGCAGAATTAGCAGTATACAGAAGGAAATAAATAGCTATAAATGCTTACATTAAAAAAGGAAGAAACATTTCAAATCAATAGCCTGAGTCAACCTTAAGAAACCAGATAAAGAAAAACAAATAAAATACAAAGAAAGCAGAAGAAAGGAAATAATAAAGGCAAAGACAAAAATAAATGAAATAAAGAATAGAAAAATAATAGAGAATTTTCTCAAATGATAATTTTTTTACAAATCGATTGAACAACTTTAGTTGGGCTGACCAAGAAAAAAAGAGAAAATGCAAATTTTAAAAATCAAGAATGAAAAAGCACCTTCAATAAGACCTTACAGAAATAAAAAGAATTATGAGAGAATACTGTGAATAACTATATACCAATAAATTAGACAACTTGGAGTAAATTGAAAAACTCCTTTACAAAAACACAAATTACTGAAACCTAAGCAGGAAGAAGTAGAAAGTTGGAATAGACCTATAACAAGTATAAAGATTGAATTCGATTTTTAAAATTCCTACAAAGAAAACCCAGGCTCAGACAGCATCACTGGTAAATTCTACCAAATTAAAAAAAAAAAAAGAAATCTATACTCATTTTCCACAAATTCTGCCCAGAATACAAGAGGAGTATAGTAGTCAGCTCAGGCTACCATAATAATATGCCATAGACTAGGTGGTTTAAACACCAGAAATATTTTTCTCAAGTTCTAGAGACTGGGAATTCCATGATCAAGGTAGCAGAAATGTAGGCCATTCTGGTGCCTCTTTTCTTGGCTTGGAGGCAGCTGTCATTTCACTGTGTGATCACGTGACCTCTTCTTGGTGTGTGCAAGGAGGGAGAGAGATTGAACTTTCTGATGCTCCTTCTTGTATCTCTACACTACTCCCCTCAGATCAAGGTCCCATTTTTATTTAACCTTCATTACTCCCTTAGAGGTACATCTCCGTATACCATCACACTAGAGGTTAGGGCTTCAACAGATGAATTTTGGGAAACACAAATATTCAGCCCATACCAAGGAGAGAACCCATTTCAACTCACTCTATGAAGCCAGTGAAACCCTGACTTTAATATGAGACAAATATAACACAAGCAAAGCAATCTGCATATCAATATTTCAAATGTAAATATGTACAATTCCCTCAACAAAATACTAGTCAGAATCCAGCTATTTATAAAAAGAGTTATAAACTAAGATGAAGGGGATTATTATAGGAATGCAAGGTTGGTTAAGCATCTCAAAATCAATTGATATAGTATACCATATTAATGCAATAAAGAAAAACATGTGAATGTATCAATGGATGCATAAATAATTTTGACAGAATCCTACACACCTTTATGATAAAAATGTTCAACAAACTAGGAGTAGAAAGGAACTTCCACAAACCGTCAAAGGGCATCTATGAAAAACCCAGAATCAACATTATAATTAAAGGTGAAAAAATGAGTTATTTCCCTCCAAGATTAGAAATAAGACCAAGAAGTCTTCTCTTGACATTTCTATATAACATTGTACTGAAAGTTCTAGCATGGGTAATTAGGTAAGAAAAATAAATAAATAAGTGTTGAGATTGGAAAGGAAAAAGCAAAACTATTTCTATTAACACATAACACGATCTTGTCATAGAAAATCCTAAATAATCCATGAAAAAACATTAGAAGTAAAAAAACAATTTCAGCAAGTTTGCAGGACACACTATGAATACACAAGCATCAATATCATTTCTATATATTAGCAATGAACCATCCAAAAACAAAATTAAGGAAACAATTCCATTTACAATAGCACCAAAAGAGCCCAAAATACTTAGGAATAAATTTAACCAAAGAGGTGTAAGAGTTTTACACTTAAAACTACCAAGCATTATTGAAAGGCATTAAAGACTATCTAAATAAATTCATGTTCATGTAGCTTAATATTTTTAAGACAGTACTCCCAAAATTGATCTACAGATTCAATAAAAACATATGAATATATAAAAACATATATGCAAATGATTAGATCAACATTATTTATAATAACCAAAATGGGAAAACAAACCAAACGTCCATCAACTGACGAATGGATAAATAAAATGTGTTATTGCCATACACTAAAATATTATTCAGCAATAAAAGATAAGTAGTGATACATGCCTCAACTTGAATAATATTATGCTAAGCGAAAGAAGGAATTTACAGAAGGTTGCATATTGTATGATTATATTTACTTAAAATGTCCAGAATAGGCAATTCTATAGAGATAGAAAGCAGAGTAATGGTTCCATAGGACAGAGGTGCTCAGGTTATGGTAAAATGAGAAGTGACAGCTAATGGGTAAGAATTTCCTTTTGGCAGAAATTTGAAAATATTCTGAAGTTAGATTGTGTTGATGGTTGCACAGCTCTATGAATATACTAAAATACATACAACTGGACACTTTAAATGGATGAATTGTTATGTGAACTTTATTTCAATAAAGTTGATTTATAAATACATAGTGAAAAAAGGAAGAAAGGAAGGATTTTGATGTTTTTGAAATATCCTCAGATTTTTCTCATATGCACTTAAAAAAACATTGAGAGAGGAATGTTGGGAATAAAAGAAGGAAGAATGGGAAGAAACAAAAATATCTGACTTAAGCTATGGGTGATATCAACCGTGAAAGATAAGATAGGCCTTTTGGGTTTTTTTTGGTCTAGGTAGAATGCTTTATAATGATAATATTTTGCACTTCCTCAGTCTCCAACGATTTTCTATAGAGGACAAGCAAAAATAAGGTATAAAGGATTTTCTCTTCTTCATGTAATGAAATTTTACTATTATTTCCATTCAGATATGAAACAAAAATAAGCTTATTGACAATTTATTATTTTATTAAAACAACTCAATTTTTCTACATTTGTGAAATTTCTTATTAATCACACTGTGGACTTAAAGATACTTAGCACTCTTCACTGCATAAGACTCATTTGTCCTGTCCAAAAACGGACAGTATACCATCTCAGCCCGTATGTTCATTTTTGCACTTGGGTGCTGTTTACCATCATTGTTACATGAAATGTGAGAAAACGTTTCTCAGGATTTTTTGGATTTAAAACTATCTGCTTGCCAATTATTTTCAGTTTAGAAAACCTGCTGTTTCTTACAGCTTCACTTGCTTTATTCCCAAGAAAGTGTTTCCCACTTGTAAATACCCAGCATAAGTGTCAATTACCTTCAACCCCTAAGTTTCAGTTGCACCCCACACTCATTTACTAAACCAAAACTACATGTGCAAACATTTGATGCAAAACACTGGTATGGGTGGTGTCTAACCAAAATTATAGAAGTGTGAGTGCCTAATGAAGATCAAAGTTCAAGATTTCCATAATGATGTAGCCAGATAAAATGAGTTCCAGGATGCCTTTGGGAATCTAGCAACTTTGTCACACATTAATGCTTTTTAGATGAAAATGAGTTTCACTGTCCAAATTAGCTCTTGAAAGCTATTTCTCCTCAGTTTCAAGCTGATTACTATCAAATATTAGCTGACTTTAATAGTATTTATTCAATAAGTCCGATAGTTATATTTTATTAATTAACTACAACTGATTTAAGTGTAAATATTACTATAGCACAAGAGTAGATGAACAAAGTCCTTAAAGAATATTGCTTACAATTTTAAAAATAATGCAATATGATAGTCAGGAAATTGCATGTATATATTATATGTGTTTATTTGTGGGTATATGCGTATATATGTATATAATATATGTGCATGGTGTGTATGTGTGTCTATGTGTATACACACATATAAAACATTTAAAACACAGTTTTTACATTTAGTGTATCATTTGACACAAATTCTTTTTTTTTTTTTTTTTTTTTTTGTGGTACGCGGGCCTCTCGCTGTTGTGGCCTCTCCTGTTGCGGAGCACAGGCTCTGGATGCACAGGCTCAGCAGCCATGGCTCACAGGCCTAGCCGCTCCGCCGCATGTGGGATCTTCCCGGACCGGGGCACGAACCCGTGTCCCCTGCCTCGGCGGGCGGACTCTCAACCACTGCGCCACCAGGGAAGCCCTGACACAAATTCTTAAAGAGTTGGTTTTGGATTAATATATTAAAGTTGAAAGATTTGTGCAAGTATGATAACGTAATGATTTAATGAACAGAACAAATGACCGTGACTACATCCAATGTGGAATCTTTTCCAGACCCACCATCCTTCATTAACTGTAATGAACTGAAACATTAACACTTGTGGTATAGTACTTTAAATGATTTTGGGAATCTCCTTTTGGTCAATCTAGCAGTAGGCATTTTATCATCTGTTAAATATTAAAATGACTTTTTTTTTTTTTTTTTTTGGCTGTGTTGGGTCTTCATTGCTGTGTGTGGGCTTCTAATTGTGGTGGCTTCTCATGTTGTGGAGCACAGGCTCTAGGAGCACCGGCTTCAGTTGTGGCACGTGGGCTCAGTAGTTGTGGCTCTTGGGCTTAGTTGCTCCGTGGGATGTGGGATCTTTCCGGACCAAGGCTCAAACCCATGTACCCTGCATTGGCAGGTGGATTCTTAACCACTGTACCACCAGGGAAGTCCCTAAAATGACTTTTAATAATAAAAATTTTGTTAATTAGGCAATACTTTATAGCTATTAAAATATTATTGTGTAGGTAAACACAAATGTTATCCTATTGGGTAAAATTAATGGTTGATCATGAAAATTAGCTTTGTTTTATTAATCTGGAATGCAAAATTTATTTATTCTGCTATTTTTTCTGAAAACTTCAAAATAGCACCTTTGTGTTAACTTCTAAACAATGATTTCTTTTTTTTTTAAATTCTGAAATGGTCAACTAATGAAGTGATCAATTGTGTTGTAGATAATTTGAGTTTATTACTAAATTATTCGTTTGGACTAAATAAAAGCAACCTGTGTGAAACTATCTCAAAACACTTGATTCACTAATTATCTAACCTGTCTCTCTCCCTGATTCTACTAGTTCCTAAGTTCTTTAAGAACATGCAGAGTATCTAATTCATGTTTTATTCTTAAAAGTAAGCTAAAGTAGGCACTCAAATATTTATTTATGATGAATGAGTGAATGAGTGAAAGAATAAATGACAAAAGGGTTTCAGTTATGCAGGATGAATAAGTTCTGGAGATTCTAAAGTACACTGTGTAGTGACTATAGTTAACAATATTATCTAATTGAAATTTGCTATAAGTGTTCTCACTACACACACATTCAAAAGGTAACTACGTGAGGCGATGGATATATGAATTAGCTTGACTGTGGTAATCATTTCATAATATATACGTATCAGAATATGACACTGCACTTTAAATATATTCAATTTTTATCCTTCAATTATACCTCAATAAAACTGAAAAAATAAAATAAAATAAAGGCACCAAGGCAGTTAAATTAATGCAATTATTTCTCTAATACATTCAGCTCACTAATTTGAGATTATTGCATATTATCTTAGATTCAAAGAATACTTTGTCAAGTGACAACTATAACAACAATCTTCTAGTAATAAGTAAAAAGATATGCTAAGCCTTTTAACTTGATTGATACAGGCCGAATCTACATTTGTTTAGAGAAAAATTTTATCAAAACCAGTTTTTCCAGCAGCTAAATATACTGCATGGCAATTAAAAATATTTTCCTTCACTTCGTGCCAAGAGTGAAATGTATTTACAGAAATATATTGTTATGAGTCCTAATGGAAATGAATAAATTATTTCAGCCCACATGTCACTTCAATCAAATGTGACCAAATGTGTTGTATATAACACAAGATTCTGCCCCTCCTCCCAAGCTAATATATGATGTGCTACATTAATTTTTATTCAAAAATTAACATATTTTAATGTCTTTGCAGTGTTTCTAGAAAGAAAAGAATTACATATTTTTAAGTTTGAAGGGAAATGTGCCAAGTATTCACTGTAGTCAAAGAAATATTCAACTATAATAAGGATATGCATACACAGTTTCATTTTGAAAAAGAAAAAATATTTGAATTCTAAATTATTGATACATTTTAATTGCATACATTCCCAATAAATACCAATGTGTAGTCAATTCTCTATCAACATGTTTTATGATAGAAATTGCATTTTTTCACTGAAACAAAATTGTCCTGATAAAAAACATGCTCAGATGTGTGCATGCCTGGCAGAGCATGACTGCAATAATGTTGCTTTGCATTTGTTGCAGTTTGTCGAGGTTGACTCTGTCATTGGCAGCAATCTTAATATAATGTTTACTAATAGCTCTGTAGAGAAGCAGTATTTCCATAGCAACAAATGAACAATACTAGAGAGATTAATCGCTTCTATGTTATTGGTGTACAGTTTCCTGTAAAGCAGTGTTTTGTAGTCTGATAATTGCAAGTCTGGAATGATTGTGCATTGTGAGTTGATTAGCATAAACACTTAAGATGAAGAATGTCTCTGTTGAAATGGGGAGAGTGTTGCAAAATAGACAGAACTATATAATAAATATGGCCATGGTTCAAAAACTGTGTGTAGAGCTATTAAATTATAGCATTAATCATATAATTTGATACTGGTCATTTGATATGGGCCATTCATGGAGGGTTCTTTACTGGCAACACACACACACACACACACACACACACACACACCCCACCTGAAAAGAATGACATTAGAGATTTGTCAGAGATCCCTAATGAAATTATTTCTACACAAAGGATGATCTCTAGATGATCTCTAGAAAGTACAACCTTGACTCTAAGTAAAAGCTATGTGAGCCCTGTTACAGGCTTTCTTTTATGAACACCTATGTTTCATTTAAAAGTTATTTGATTATAGTATAGATTTGACTACAATGGATTACCTCAGATTATTATACTAACCAGGTAATATCCTTAATTTTACAGAAGAATGGATTCTAGTCAAAAACCTTGTGTCCTGTTGCCTCTTAGAAGCACAATACATATTTTATATGTACACGGCACAAAGGATTGTATTTTCTTAATAACTTCTTACTACTGATACAAAAAAAAATGACAACAGAATTTTTTTGTTTTATTGAATTGAGTCCCTTTGATAGTTCTATTATTTCATTTGTTAAGAACAAACAGTTCCATAAGGATGAATGTCTACAAAATCAGAAGAAAAAATAATTTCATTTAAATCTACTAAAATTGGAACTGATCTATGGGTTTCCTTCTATTAAATGGAAAGTATTAAAATGATTGCTATATTTGTCATTGTGTACTACAGTAAAAAGTAGGTTTATCATAAGCAAAAATCTCTGCATTTTTGGATTCTGTAACATTTCTAGAGTTTATTTTAATTATATTTATAATGGTTATTTATTTTTAAAGGAATAAAGGACAATATATAACAAGTGAAAAATATTCACTGCAGCTGTTTGGTAATCAGAATATCATTGACTGAACAATACTTGGAGATATTCATTTGTGCTGAATATAATTAGTATAGAGGGAGTACTGTTCCATTTGGGCAGTAAATATTGCCCATGTGATTCCATTAAAATCACAGTTCAGAATGATTATAAAGGAAACAACCACCACCAGTATACCTGGGGACCTATCTAGTTAGCATCTTTGGAATGAACCCAGTAAATAAGATTTTTTTTTTCTCAACAAGCAGACCAGCTGTTCTTTCCATGGTTTCTCTAATAGCTACTTCCGCATGCACTATGGATTAACTAGCAAATTGATCAATCCCTTCATTAACCCATGGTTATTCTCACAGATTGTATTGAGGAGGCTCAATTGAATTTGAAGCACAAAATATCAAACAATTCTTATGGGAGGAATAGAAAAATTAGAATTGAATGACTATTCTGTATTGATTTATTCTATACGTAGATTCTTTATTACTATTTTCACTTAAGATTTTACTCTTTACAATAAGTGAATTCCTAAAAATTTATGCTGAATTGTTTTATAAATAATAAGTGTTTTTCAAATTAACTCTAGATGTTAAATTTTATAGATTACTGTATTGATATTTGATTAATTTCCAATTAAAAAAGAGTACCTAAGATGCTCTATGAATGTCTCTGACAGTGCTTACTAGTCTACAAATAAACAGATACCACCAGTACAATTGCCACCAAAAATTTTCTTCGAAATAATTAGTATCTCTTTATAGCTTCTTTAAATTCAGATTTTATATATCTGATTTTATTAAGGCAGATATTATATGTAGAAAGAATGGTGCAATATGTAAACAGTGCAAGATTCTGTTAGTCATTAAATAATACTCTGTTTGAATAACAAATTTTGAAATTACTTTTACTTTTATAATAAACGTTATTCATATATTACATATATGATATGTATTCTGCTGTAGTAGGGCATACAATGCATGCATTTAGATCAAAACCCCAAACCAAGACACTAAATCCAAGTGCAAATCTCCAGATATTAATATCCAAATTAGTTTTTCTTAAAACTGCTTTCGGGCTTCCCTGGTGGCGCAGTGGTTAAGAACCCATATGCCAATGCAGGGGACACGGGTTTGAGCCCTGGTCCGGGAAGATCCCACATGCCGCGGAGCAACTAAGCCCGTGCGCCACAACTACGGACCCTGCGCTCTAAAGCCCGTGAGCCACAACTACTGAGCCTGCGAGCCACAACTACTGCCTGCGTGCCTAGAGCCCGTGCTCTGCAACAAGAGAAGCCACCGCAATGAGAAGCCTGCACACCGCAACAAAGAGTAGCCCCCACTCGCGGCAACTAGAGAAAGCCTGCGCACAGCAACGAAGACCCAACACAGCCACAAAAAAAAACAACTGCTTTCTACCTCATCCTGGTGGAAATTAATTGTGGTTAATTGTGTGTGTGTGTGTGTGTGTGTGTGTGTGTGTGTGTGTGTGTGTTGGGATTAGAAGGAGAGAGTTATTGCTGCTGTCTGTGATGGACGGTGCCTTATCCTTCTCTCTGACCCACTTAGTGTTTTGAAGACTGGGGATATATACAGTAGGGCTTTGCATAAATAGATGAGTACATCTGCTTTACAAAAGTATAATACATATTTTCTAGATTTACCATACTGCCTTAAATAGGGAGCAATCTATTTACAAATTACCTTTCTTTGGAATTCCTTAAAATCACAGCACTCTTAATACATAGTAAAATTATAAAAGTGTCATATATGTGGTATAGAAACATCTGACAATTTGCACATGCACATGAAAAAAGGTCTGACTATGTAAAGTTTGTTGTTCTACTTTTTTTACTAAATTTTTCAGAGGAGAATTTTGTCAAGTCTTCAAAAAATTAAAGCATAACTCTTAGTAATTGCAAAGTAATTCATCTTATCAATATATTTTATATATCATTCTATAGCATTAATATTTAGATTTTTTACTTTTGATGTTATAAAAAGTAAGAAAATATTCCCTTAATACATACAAATCGTATCTACATAAATTTCTGATTAATTGCTTTAGATTGTGTATTAGGTATAAGGTTAATTTTTTTCTACATGTATAGCACATTTTAAATTATTGTTTAATTAAGACTTTATTTTTTCAGGTAGTTTAAAGTCTAAAGAAAAATTGAAGGGAGGATACAGGGATTTCCCATATACCCCCTGCATAGCATTCCCTTTATCAACATCTCCCACCAGAGTGGTACATTTATTACAATTTATGAACGTACATTGAACATCATAATCATGGGAAGTCCATAGTTTACATTACAGTTCACTCTTGGTGTCCTACATTCAAAGGATTTGAACAAATGTATAATGACATATATCCATCATTATGGTATCCTACAGAGTATTTTCACTGCCCTAAAAATCCTCTTTGCTCTGCCTCTCCATCTCCCCACACCTCCAAACCTTGGCAACCACTGATCATTTTACCATCTCCAACTTTTGCCTTTTCCATAATGTCATATAGTTGGAATCATACAGTATGGAGCCTTTTCAGATTGGCTTCTTTCAGTTAATAATATGCATTTAAGTTTTCTCCATGTCTTTTTATGACTTTAGAGCTCATTTCCTCTTAGTGCTGAATAATATTCCATTGTCTGGGTGTGCCACAGTTTACTCATTTATCTACTAAAGGACATCTTCGTTGCTGGACAGTTATGAATAAAGCTGCCATAAACAGCCATGTGCAGGTTTTTGTGTGGACAAAAGTTTTCAACTCCTTTGGGTCAACACTAAGGAGCTCAATTGCTGGATCATGGTAAGAGTATGTTTGGTTTTGTAAGAAACCACCAAACTATCTTTCAAAGTGGCTGTACCATTTTACATTCCCACCAGTAGTGAACAAGAGTTCCCGTTGTTCCATAGCCTCACCAGCATTTGGTGTTTTCAGTGTTCCAAAATTTGGGCATTCTAACCGGTTTGTAGTGTTACCTCATTGTTGTTTTAACTGAATTTCCCTGATGACATATGATGTGGAGTATCTTTTCATATGCTTATTTGCTCAGGCATCCATCAAGATCTTCGACCTTTTTTTTTTTTTTCCCTGCACAGCACAGCTTGTAGGATCTTAGTTCCCCAATCTGGGATTGAACCCAGGCCCTTGGCAGTGAAAGAGCAGAGTCCTACCCACTGGACCGCCAGGGAATTCCCCCATTTTTAAAAGTGGGTTGTTTTCTTATTATTGAGTTTTAAGAGTTCTTTTTATATTTTGGATAAAATTGGAGTTATACTTTTTATCACTATGTAATGAATTGGTCTTACTAACCATTATTAAAAGTTAGACAGGTTGAAGGCATCCCAATAATAAAACTTTATTTTCCAATTTTACAACTATAGAAACCATTTTATTTTATTTATTTTTTTGCCACACCGCACGGGCATATGGGTTCTTAGTTCCCTGCCAGGGATCGAACCCATGCCCCCTGCAGTGGACGCTCAGAGTCTTAACCACTGGACCATCAGGGAAGTCCCTATAGAAACCATTGTTAAAAGTTAGGTTGAGGGACTTCCCTGGTGGTCCAATGGGTAAGATTCCGTGCTCTCAATGCAGGGGATGCAGGTTTGATCCCTGATCAGGGAACTAGTTCCCACATGCCTGCAGCAACTAAAAAAAGATACTGTGTGCTGCAACTAAGATCCGGCACAGCCAAAATTAAAAAATAAAATAAATAAACAAATTTAAAAAAAATAAAAGGTTGAAAGAATCTCAATATAATTTTGTGTTTTCAATTTCACAGCTATAGAAATTATAAATCCTTTAAATTGCATTAAATATTTTAAGGTCAGAAATATCAAATTCATAAATGATAATATTTTAAAAACTTGCATATATAATTTCCATGTTTTCAATTGTGAACTCAGTGAAAACTATCCATGAGCTCAAACTGGCTTTTAATATATTTTTTCCTTGATTACTAGTCAGCTGTTAAGGAAAATCATTTTTAAAAGTTTTTGTGGATTTCCATCTTTGAATATATTTCAGCAGATAGCGATTCAATGTGAAGACTCTCCATCAACTTATATTTAGTTTACAGACTTAGCGTCTTTAAATTTACATGGAAAACTAGAAATAAAGTCTGATCTGCAAACTACAATTGTATGAATCCATTCATTCCTAGCAGATGGGATTTAAATGCTTCAACCAAATAACTACTTTAAACATTTAGTACTCAAAAAGTACTTTAGCTATTAGGCATTTTCAGGGCTGGCTGTTAGAATCATTTCCTCTAGAGAGGCTAATGCAAGAAAGAAGAGAGAAGGAGCAGATCAGGAAAAATGAGAAGAATGTATTAAAGAACTAATTCAGAGCAGGGCAGAATTGAGAGCTCTAAGAGGGAGGAGCAAAAGAGAAAAAACAGAGTTGGCAGCGCTAGTGTAGCTCAGCTTTTTCCTGAAACCAAGTTAACCTGAAAAGAGGAGACAATGTTTCTTGTTTACAATAAATTATTTTGGCGTTAAACAATATGCAGGATCTTACTACATTTAAAAAATGTGTTCTTTGATGGGCTTGGGTATTAGATATTTTGATTTAAAAAATTAGGATTGGGGCTTCCCTGGTGGCGCAGTGGTTAAGAGTCCGCCTGCCGATAAAGGGGACACGGGTTCGTGCCCCGGTCCGGGAAGATCCCACATGCCGCGGAGCGGCTAGGCCCGTGAGCCATGGCCGCTGAGCCTGCGCGTCTGGAGCTTGTGCTCCGCAACGGGAGGGGCCACAACAGTGAGAGGTCTGTGTACCGCAAAAAAACAAAACAAAACAAACAAACAGAAAAAATTAGGATTGTTTCCTTCTGGCCATCTTGTGTTGGTCACAAATCCAAGAAAACATGTTTTAGTTACTATAATAGTTAAATTTCCTGACATACAATGTCAGTTTAATAATTCTCAATAGACTGCTAGTTTATTATTTAATATTTATCATATTGAAGCTGGTTTGCTTCAGAATGTGAATGGAAACTACTGAATGAGATATTATGTGACCTGAAATCAATTAATCAAAGAATTTGTTCATTGTTTACCCATCAATTTTAGACACTTATGATCTGTCAACTGTTGAGTTTATTATTCATGATGTAAACAATTTCTCACCAAATTAATACTATTATTATTTTAAATTAATGTTACAGTTAAATAAATAGGATATTTAAAGTAAAATATATTTGACTGTTCATCGAATTTGTTTCACTCTCACTTTTATTCTTAGAGTAATATTTTTGTGTGTAATTATTTGACCATAAAATGACATAATTAATTAAAGAATTAAAAAAAGAAAAGCATAATAGGACCTCTTGAGAACTTGGGGGTAAATTACTCAGCTTGACGATTCTTTGGAGATTTGCTTGCTGGCATGTGTGATTCAGGGTTAGTCTTCCAGACCTCTATCATACGATTCTATCACATAGAGAATACATTGAACAAAACTGAGCACATTTTACAGTCTGATGTCTGACATAATTTGTCCATTCGTATTACAGTCAACTTCTCTTTCCACCTAACCAGATCATCTTTAGTAGTGAATATTTTATCCATCTTTAAAAAATGTCCCTGACTGACATATTAACTGCATACGAAATATCCCAACTTTTTAAAGGATATATCAATATGTATATGATAATCTTTGTTTACAGTGATGCATTTTGACAAATGCTATTAATAATAAGAAAAATTTACCAGTCTAATAGTTCTAATGTGATTTAAAATATTAAAATGAACCATGTTTAACAAATTAAAAAATATTAAATATAATTTGGAAACAAGGGTAAAATCAGTCAGCATGTCAGTTTGAGACACATTCCTCTCTTTTATCATTTCTGGCATCCAAACGTTATCTATTTTTGTTTAATTTTATATTTTTCATGGTGAATATCATAATTAAGAAAACAATAAAATGCATATCCATGATACCTACATCTCACGTAAGAAATAGAATGTAACTGACTACTAATTCAAAGACATCTATATACTCCTGGTAGATGTCATAGCCCTTCTTCCCCTGACATAACCGTGTATCTTATTTTCTGTAGTCATTTCAAAAATAGATTTACATACTTTAATGTATACTAAAGATATATTTTTAGTCTTGATTATTGAAGACTGTATGTTATAAATAGAATTATATTGTTTGTGACTTGCTTTGTTTGTTCAATATTCTGTTTTTCAGTTTCACCCATTCTGTGTGTATATATATTTCATTTGTTGATTTTCACTGCTATATAATATTATATTGTGCATATACAAATAATTTATTTTTCATTCAGTTGCTGATTGAAATTGTTTTGTATTGTTTTGTGTTATTAGTTGCTATTATGATGGTATTATAAATGTACATAGCTTCATAAGGATCTACTGGTGCATATTTTTAACTGTACCATTAGAGCATATTTATAAGAGAAGGCTGTATTTACTCACAGATTCAAAGGAGTTATGTATTTTGGTATAAATCCTTCATAAACTGTATATGTTGCACATATCTTCTCCCAATTTGTTAATTATACTTTCACTTTCTTTATGATGTCTTCTGAATAAGAGAAATTCTTAATTTCAATGTATTCAAATGTATCAGTCTTTTCACTTGTGGTAAATGCCATCTGGTCTTAAGAAACACATCCTTAATCCAAGGTTATAAATATATACATCTATGTTTACTTTTGATTCTGAAGTTATTTTTTAAAATTTGAGTTCTTAATCCATTTGGAATTGATTTTCATGTAAGTTGTCAGATAAGAATCCATTGTAATATATTTTTTATATTTAAATAATATTTTTTTCAGGACCATTCATTGATTAGGTTGTTTCCCCCTTTGATTCTTGGTGCCATTCTGTCAGAGTGCAGGTTCCTGTACCTGTGTAAATTCATTCTGTGCTCTCTGCTTTTCCACGGGTCCCTTTGTCTATTCTTCTGCCCCAAACTCGCAGGTTAATTACCATACCTTCCTAAAACTTCTTAATAATTAGAAATATAAAGACTCCACAGTATTGTTCTTCAAGAGTGTCTTGGCTGTTTCCTCTTGAACTTTTTGTTCTTCTGTCAGCTTAT
The DNA here is from genome assembly GCF_937001465.1 of Orcinus orca. Classification (NCBI taxonomy): domain Eukaryota; kingdom Metazoa; phylum Chordata; class Mammalia; order Artiodactyla; family Delphinidae; genus Orcinus; species Orcinus orca. The sequence continues at coordinate 44,825,560 of NC_064573.1, forward strand.
TTTAAAAACTCTGATGGAATTTTTTTGCAATTGAATTAAATATATGGATCAATTTGGAAGATTTACTTATACAATGTGAAGTTACTTGATGTATATTTTGTGAAAATATATTAGGTATTTTAATGCTCTACATAATGAATTTTTATATAAAGATCTTAAAATCTTTTGTTACATTTTATTGCAGATATTATTCATTGCTAGTAAAAATGGTATCAGTTAAGTTATATATCCCCTTTACACAATTACCATTAATATTTGAACACCCTACAATGTTTCTATACTACTTGTTACAGCTAAATATTTATATTGAACAAATAAATTCTTACTAGATTTTTGAATATTTTATGAGTATTTTGTCTAACAGTTTTTTGATGGAGTCTATATATAAGATCATTTCATCTGTAAACAGATACTATATGACTTCTTTTATTCCAATTTAGATGCTTTTTATTTCTTCTTCTTGTCTAATTGCTCTGGCTAGGACTTCCTAAGTGCCTAGGATAAGAGTGGGCACCCTTATCTTATTCCTTACCATAAAGAGAAAGTTTTCAACCTTTTACCACTGAGCATATCTTTAGCTATGAGTTTCTCATATATGGCCTTTGTTGTGTTGAGCTCTGTTCCTTCTATACCCAATTTATTAAGAGTTTTGATCACGAAAGGATGTTGAACTTTGTTAAATACTTTTTCTGCATCTATAGAGATGATCATATAATTATTTTTCATTTTATTAATGTGGTGTATCACATTTATTGATTTGTATATGTTGAACGATTCTTGTATCCCAGGGATAAATCTTGCTAAATTGTGGTGTATGATTTTTTTAATGTTCAGTTGAATTTGCTTTGCTAATATTTTGTTCAGAATTTTTGTATCTATATTCATCAGAGATATTGACCTGTAGTTTTCTTTTCTTGTACTGTCCTTACCTGGCTTTGGTATCAGGGTAATGTTGGCCTCATAAAATGAGTTTGGTTGTGTTTCTTCCTCTTCAGTATTTTGGAAAAATTTGAGAAGGGTTGGCATTAATTCTTTAAATATTTGGTGGAATCACCAGGGAGACCATTTGGTCCTGAGAGATTTTTGATTACTGCTTCACTTTCCTTATTTGCTATTGGTCTGTTCAGATTTTATATTTCTTTGTGATTATCTTAGTAAGTTGTATATTTCTAGAAATTTATCCACTTTTTCTAGATTATCCAATTTTTGCTGCATAATTATTCATAGTAGCCTCTTACGATGCTCTACATTTCTCTGGTGTCAGATGTATGTCTCATTTATTTATAATTTTATTTATTTTAGTTCTCTCCTTCTTCTTAGCAAGTCTAGCTAAAGGTTTATCAATTTGGTTTATCTTTTTAAAAAACAACTGAGTTTCAATGCTTTCTTAAATGTCATTCTCATCTCTTATTTATTTATCCTCTACTCTTCATTGTTACTTTCCTTCTGCTAACTTTGGGCTTAGTTCATTCTTCTTTTATAATTCCTTGAGGTGTATAGTAAGGTTGTTTATTTGAGATCTTTCTTTTTTCTTAATGCAGGCATTTATCATTATAAACTTCCTTCCCTTAGAACTGCTTTTGCTGCATCCCATAAGTTTTGATATGTTGTGTTTTCATTTTCATTTATCTCAAGATACTTCTGATTTCCCTTTTGATTTCTTCTTTTGCCACTGGTTATTCAGGAATGTGTTGTTTGCTTTCTATGTATTTATGAATTTTTCAGGTTTTTTTCCTGTTACTGATTTCTGGTTTCATACCATTGTAGACAGAAAAAGATACTAGATATGATTTCAGCCTTCTTAAATTGGCTAAAGCTTGCTTTGTGACCAAATATATGATATATCTTAGAGAACGTTCCATGTTCTGTTGAGAGGAATGCATATTCTGGTGGTGTTGGATGGCACGCTCTAGATGTGTCTGTTAGTTACATTTGCTCTATAGTGTTATTCAGATATGCTGTTTTCTTATTAATTTTCTTTCTGGTTGAGCTGTCCAGTGTTGAAAGTGGGGTATTGAAGTGCCTTGTTATTACTGTATTGCTATCTATTTCTCCCTTCAGTTTTCTTTTTTTTTTTTCACGGTACGCGGGCCTCTCACTGTTGTGGCCTCTCCTGTTGCGGAGCACAGGCTCCGGACGTGCAGGCCCACTGACCATGGCTCACGGGCCCAGCCGCTCCACGGCATGTGGGATCTTCCCGGACCGGGGCACGAGCCTGTGTCGGCAGGCGGACTCTCAACCACTGCACCACCAGGGAAGCCTTCCCTTCAGTTTTCTTAATATTTGTTTTAAATATTTGTGTGTTCCAATGACAGGTGCATTTATATTTATCATTGTTATATCCTACTGATGAATTGACCAATTTAGCATTGTATAATAACCTTCTTTGTCTCTTGTGACTGAATTTGACTGAAAATCTGTTTCATCTGGTATGAGTATAGCCACTCTTGCTCTCTTTTGATTACCATTTTCATGGAAAATATTTTTCCACTGTTCACTTTCAGGCTATGGGTGTTCCTTAAAGCTAAATTGAGTCTCTTGTATGAAACGTATTTTTGGCTCTTGTTTCTTTATCCATTCAGCCACTTTTTGAATTTTGGTTGGAGAATGTTGTTTTCTTAAATTTAAACTAATTACTCATAGTTAAAGACTTACTGTTACCATTTCCTTAGTTGCTTTCTGACTAATTTTTTAGTTTCCTTATTTTTTTCATTCTCTCATGCTGTCTTCCTTTGTGATTTATTTTTTGTAGCGATGTGCTTTAATCCCTTATTATTTATCTTTTGTGTAACTACTATAGACTTTTTCTTTGTGGTTACCATGAGGCTTACATAAAACATAGATATAACAGTCAAGTTTAAGCTGATAACAACTAATCTTCAATTGTGCACAAAAACTATGCACTTTTACTTTTCCTCCCCTTACATTTTATGCTATTGATGCCACACTTTGCATCTTTTTATATTGTACATCTATTAACAAATTATTGTAGTTGTAGTTATTTTTAATATTGTTTTTTAGCTTTTATACTAGAAATAAAAGTGATCTACATACCACCATTATACTAACAACAAAATATCTGCAGGACAGATTAAGAAAATAATCTCATTTATAATAACATCAAAACAATAAAATACTTAGAAATAAATTTAACCGAGGGATTTGAAGATCTATACACTGAAAACAAAAAATTGGTGAAAGAAATTGAAGAAGATGCAAATAAGTGGAAATGTACTCCATGTTTCTGAAGTGGAAGAATTGATATTGTTAAAATGTTCATACTACACAAAGCCATCTATAGATTCAATGCAATCTCTGTCAAATTTCCAATGGCATTTTTCACAGAAATGGAAAAAACAGTCCTGAAATTCATATAGAACACAAAAGTCTCTGAATAGCCAAAGTAATCTTGAGAAAGAAGAACAAAACTGGAGGCTTTTCCTGATTTCAGACTATATTACAAACATATAGTAGAACTACATCAAACTAAAAGTCTTCTTCAAGCATTCAAGAGGCAACCTACAGAATGGGAGAAAATACTTGCAAGCCATATATTAGATAAGAGGTTAATATCTAAAATATACAAGGAAGTCATACACCTCAATAGCAAAAATATCAATAGCAAAATAGTCCAATGAAAAACTTGACAGAGGAACTGAGTAGACATTTTTTTTCCGAAGGAGATATACAAACAGGCAATATGTACATGTAAAGGTGCACAGTCTCACGAATCATCAGGGCAATGCAAATCAAAATGGAAACTGATACATTCACTATGGAAAACAGTATGGAGGTCCTTCAAGAATTAAAAAATAGGACTGCCATATGATCTAGCAATCCCACTTCTGGGTTTGTATCCAAGAAAAATAAAATCACTATCTTGAAGAGATATTAGCACCTCCATGTTCATTGCAGCATTATTCACAACAGCCAAGATATGGAAACAACCTATGTCCATTTATAAATGAATGGATAAAGAAAAAAAATATATATATATATACACACACATATATATATAGAGAGAGATAATGAAATATTTTTCAGCCATGAAAAAGAAGGAAACCTGCTTTTTGTGACAACATGGGTAAACCATGAGGGCATTATACTAAAAGTGAAATGAGTGAAGCAGAGAAAGACCAATACTGTTTGATTTCATTTATAGGTGGAATCTAAAAAAGTGTCAAACTCATATAAACAGAGAGTGAAATGGTAGTTACCACAGGCTGAGGAGTAGGAGAAATGGAGAGATGTTGGTTAAAGGGTATAAACTTCCTGTTACAGATGGATAAGTCTGGGGATTCAATGTACAGTGTGGTGACTATAGTTAACAATACTGTACACTTGATACTTGCTAAGAGAACAGGTCTTAAATGTTCTCACCACACAAACACAAAAAAGTTATAATTATGTGAGGGGATGGATGTGTTAACTCCTCATTGTAATTATTTTACAATACATAGGCATATTAAATCATGTTGTACACCTTAAGTTTACACAATGATATATGCCAATTTTATCTCAATTAAGCTGGGGGGAAAAAAAAGAAAAAGTAATACATTTTTACCAGATGCACCTACAAGAATGTTCATTGAAGGATTATTCACAGTAAACACAAGCAAGTAACAGCACAAAAATTTTGTTTTACCAATAACGGAATGCATAAGTTGAAGTCTGTTCATACAATGGAATATCATACAACAGTGAGAATTAATGAACTACATCTACATGAAGGGAACTGATGAATCTCACAAACCTAAGATAAGCTACATCATTTAGAAATGATCCCAAATCTCCAACATTACTGGAATTTAGTCGCATGACAGCAGCTAACAACATTGGGAAGCTAAAAGTAAAATCTGTGTCCAGGTAAACCTTTGGAGGTTCCTGCTTCCCTTATTAAACGAAGATAGAATTAGAGGTATTGGAGAAATATTGTTGATATCTGTCATAGATACTGCTTTTAAAAGGTAGTGATTTACAAAAGCATATAATATTATGAAATAACATTAGCTCTTTTACCAGAAACATAAAAATACATTGCCAACAACTATAGGGAGATATCTGATATACCATGTGTTTCTACCATCTCAAGTTACTTTTTTTTTAATGTACACAATACATTTCAGGCTTTCTTTTAGAAGTCTTGCATTTCACAGTTTCTCAGAAATCTTTTCTCCTTGTCCTATTTTCCCATCATTCTCGTCAAAATTTGTTTAATGCACTGGTTAATTAGAAAGGTTCACATAAATTCATTTATACTCAAGCTTAAATAAGAAAATATTTGAGAGTTAATATTTGCATTTTAATAGAGATTCCATCCCTTAATAAAACAATGAAACTACAGTGGGGAAAAGTTTGGAATCAGAAGCAAAGAAACAAATTTGAGCATAGAGTTGAGACATTCTCAGAGTCTCTCATGTTTTCTAATATAGAAGGTTGACCTTAAGGTTCTGTATATAATGCTTTCTCCATTTATTTCAGGCAAAAGAAGGTTTTTCAAACTTGAAAAACCAAATGTACACACTGCCTAAAATCTCGCTGTTAATAAGCCCTGTACTTAGAGGTAATTTCCTTCTAGCTAATCAGAGTAAAGTTTATTATACCAAAGAAATAATTTAACAGTATCTTAAAGAATATGGTCAAGTTAATGAGGTTTGAATTTGCTTAATTTAAAGTCAATGTAGAATTTGGGCACAGATAAATTTATATTATTCCATCTTTCATAAACAATATTATAAATTTGGATCAAAATTGCAATATTTTAAGTTTATTAAACTCAGAGTTTATCCGCCTCTATAAACTTTGTCATATTGAAATGCATAGTCAGCTAAATGACCATGGAATGGAATTAAAGACATCTTGTCAAATTCATTTTCCATCACTAATGATGTAAAGCAAAAATATGTCATGGCACTTGCTTTATTCAATCTACTTTGCATAGCAATGATGAATTATGTAACTGATAATGTGACACTAAACACAAAGTGGTATTTGTAATCATCTAGGATGTTCATTTACCTCCATCAGCTAACAATGTCCCAATATTTAAGGCAGCATTTCATGCTCCAATATTATCTGACAGCTGTAACTGTCTATATGGAATTAAATTATTTTAAAAAGCAAACTTAATTTTATAGGCAGTAATGTTGTGCTTTCCACTGAAAATTAGTTTTCCATCATATTAAAGAAGTTCAACAGACAAGTTGATCAGATGTTACTTCAGATCTCCATCCTTCCCTCTCTGGATCAGGCACATATACTTGTTAGCTAATTGGCTAAGGAAAAAAAAAAGAAAGCAAGAAAAGAAAAGAAAAAGTGTCCAAAACTTGAAATTCAGATTGAAACAACTCTTCTTCATAGAGAAACACATGGTTAATTTCCCTCAAGCCATCCCTATACCGCCCCTCGGAGTTGGGAAAATTTGCAAAATATTCAGTCATATAGTTTGATTGAAAGCACCTGGGGCTTCCCTGGTGGCGCAGTGGTTGAGAGTCCGCCTGCCAATGCAGGGGACGTGGGTTCGTGCCCCGGTCCAGGAAGATCCCACATGCTGTGGAGCAGCTAGGCCCATGAGCCATGGCCGCTGAGCCTGCGCATCCGGAGCCTGTGCTCCGCAACAGGAGAGGCCACGACAGTGAGAGGCCCATGTACCACAAAAAAAATAAAAAATAAAAAAAATAAAGAAAGTACCTGAATTTGAAACCAGGATTTGTAGGTCCAAATTTGATATTATTTTTAAAAATATTGTCCTATATTATGATAGTTATCAAAGCAAATATCATAAATATGTGTGATGTGTTTTGTAAATATCAACCCATAATATGTGTGATGTGTTTTGTAAATATCAAAAAGAAGCTTGGTCTAGTGGAGAAAATACTGTCTTTGCCATCTGACGACTACTAACTACTTTCCCATGCATCACATTAACCTGTGATCTTGAAAGAAACAATAACTTAAATTTAGACATTCAAATTTTTCATTTGCAATTAGAACATAATTAATACATCAGAGCATTGTGCAGATTAAGCATATGTAAACTTACCATTTCAGCATCATAAAAACCCTCTGATGAATTTCTAAGTGCCTAGCACAGAGACTGGCATTGTAAAAATAAAGATGGGTTGTTTTATATCTTCTAAGTAAGGCTTGAATGAGGTAAATCTTGCCTTGTTGGCAAGAATGAAAAGGAATGCTTCCCATAAAGGTAGGGAAAACAGCACTTTATCAACACAGAAGTGATAAGATAAAATTGGGTCCTAGATTGCAGGCAATGGAAAGTCACATACCATCTCAGCAGTCAAAAATAACAATGTCTCTCCCTAGTGGGTGAGAAATGAGGATCAGTACTTTTGCAACAAGACAATCTCCCTAGTAAGGTACGCATACATGGCTCAGATCATAAATCAGGTTTACTGGGTGTTGTGTCTACAGGTATGAAGCTCATACATGTAGACGCAATTTCTATTGAAGAAAATCATGAAGAAATTGAAGAAAATCATGAATGTTAACACTGGTAATTTTACATGTGATTGATAATTATAAAATTAATTTTTATAAGTTTATACTGACACCTGGTGTTTTATGGATGATTTTTGTATGTCATCAAGTATAATACTTTTGTAATATTATTGCAGAGATATTTACATCACAATAGTATAGAACTCTAGATTTTATAATCAAAAATAAAGGCAAGAAAGATTGATTGCTTCTCAACCTTCAGGTCTTGATAGTAGCTAATCTATTCATAGACTTGCCTAAAAAATACCCCATCACCACAACTCTCCATGTGTTTTAACTCTTATGCTCTGAATTTAACTTTACCTAAATTATCTATTGCTCACAGTTCTCTGAATAAGAATTTGGAACTGGAGCTTTCTGCCATATATATTGCTCTCTGTGAAGAAACAAAATTTCATGCAGTTGCACAAGGACATACATCATCTGTTTTAATTCTTTTTAGTAAAATTCTTCATTATTCCTTAGTCATACTTTGCTTGTCATCATCTTGAAGTTTTTCTATCTACACTATTTCACTTCAATGAATTGTGCTTAATATAGTGGTTATTACAAATTTAAAACAAATTGTTTCATTATTGTTATTAATTTCAATTATAGGGGGTCCTCTGAATATCATTCACCAAGACTGAAAGAGATATTTATTTATTTGGGAAAACATCTGCAAAAATAGGAAAATGGAAAAGGCCCCTGAAAGATGTTAAGAGGTGGTGGTGATGCAGGTCTGACTTCTGTGAATGAGACAAACAAGGAAAGAAAGCCTTTTATGGTAATGTAGTTCTAAGAAAGTTTCAACAGAGTCAATGGCGTCTTCAAGACAGAATTGATCATGTCTCTCAGTAACAAAGTTACCTTATTATCCTTGCCATATTCAATCATTGGCTGGGAACAACCCATGGAAACCTGGTCTCTGATGGAAGGCAGTGGTGGATTCTCAGTAAAGCAACTGGGGATGACAGTCAATTATGCTCCTGAAGTAGGAGATCTGAAAGATGTATTTTTGTGGTCAGCATAGGAGCCCTTGCATACCAACAAGGGTGACTAAGGATTTATTTTAAATTTAACTAATCCTATGGAGTTTCACTTAGTTCTCTGAATATTTCTTTTTCTAAAAAAAAAAATATATATATATATGTATTTATTTACTTATTTTGGCTGCATTGGGTCTTCGTTGCTGTGCACAGGCTTCCCCTAGCTGCGGCGAGCAGGGGCTACTCTTTGTTGCGGGGTGCGGGCTTCTCATTGCGGTGGTTTCTCTTGTTGAGGAGCACGGGCTCTAGGCACGCGGGCTTCAGTAGTTGTAGCACACTGGCCCAGTAGCTGTGGCTTGTGAGCTCTAGAGTGCAGGCTCAGTAGTTGGGGCACACAGGCTTAGTTGCTCCGTGGCATGTGGGATCTTCCCGGACCAGGGCTCGAACCTGTGTCCCCTGCATTGGTAGGCAGGTTCTTAACCAATGAGCCACCAGGGAAGTCCCCTCTGAATATTTCTTTCATCAACACTGTCTATACTATAGTTCCACATTGAAAATTATTTCTTAAAAACTCAGAAAAATTGTAGTCAAATGTTTATCCCCTTTTGATTCATAATCCAAACCAGTTCTATTACAGATGAGCTTCTGAAATGGATATAACTGTTTGAAGTCTGGGATCCTTACAAAGTAAGTAGGTAGGAAATATTACTGTGAAAGTACCTTCAATTTCATCTCCAGACATAATTCTCTCAAAATAGTCATATGTTTCTCAAATTTTCAGAATGATTTCTGGTTGCTGCAGTAATAAATCCTTCATTTAATTTCTTCTCACACCTACCTGCTTCTAGAAAAATTTTAATGAGCTTTATCCACATCACTTCAAATCAGTACCAAAAAACAACAAAACAAAAAAAACCTTTTTTTAAAAAAATTCCTTATTTTTCCCATGGTCATTAAAGTGAGGAGTGGGAAATGACATCATATCCCCAAAGATCTTCAGAAGTTTTCACATACTCTTCAAAACACATTGCTACTTACTCAAAATCTATTTCTACATTGATAAATAAACCTATAACAAAAAATAGTTTAGTTTCTTGTTACTTCTGTAACAACTTACCACAATATTATTGCCTTAAAGTTGTTGAAGGACAGAGTGAATGAAATGAGCTAAGATATAGTTAAATATAACATATACATGAGGAACATAAGTAAACAGCAGAAACATCAGTATCAGCAGTAGGAAAATGTGCAGTGAAAGAGCCAAAGTGAACCCCTACTTCCTGAGGAGGATATGTGCAAGCTCTTCAGACCACCTCTGGCGCCTGCCAAGATGGATTCTCTGCTCATTGCAAGCCAGATTAACACTTACTGCCAGAACATCAAGTAGCTCACTACCCAAAACTTAGGCACACTCTTCAAGGTACAGCCTCATCAAGAATACAACTAAGAAAAGGAAGTTTCCAGAAAAGGAGTTAACATGGACTTTTAAGATCCCATGGAGGGGGGGAACTCTTGGAAGAAATACATTTGCATAATGAAAAGTCTTTCTAGCTAATAATAAAATAAGACAACAGCAACAATAAAACCAGTGCCTTAAATATTAGTGCTATAACATAACACAAATTGATTATCTTACAGTTCTTTTGACCAGAAATTCAGAATGGATCTCATGGACTGATATCTATTCCTGTAAACAGGGCTCATTCCTTCTGGAGACTCTAGACTCCCATTCTCTTTCCTTTCCTTGTTTCTGGAGGCTTCCAACATGCCTTGGATTGTGGCTCCTTTCACCTTCAAAGCCAGCAATGGCCAGCGAAGTCTTTTTCATTCTGCACCAGTCTGCCTCTGACTCTTCTGCCTTACTCTTTTACTTACACTTTTATGATTGCATTAGGCCCACCTGCCTAATCCAGAAGAATCCCATCGCAAGGTCCTTAACTTATCACATCTACAAGGCCCCTTTTGTTTTAGAAATTTCCACAATTATGTCTTCTTAAATAATGACAGTATTATTAACCCTGTAAAGTTGGTAGCATCTATAGTGATACCAATTTTCTCATTCTTGATTTTAATTTGTGTTTGCTCTTTTTCCCCTGATCAATGGTATCGATCATCTTTATATATGAATAGAGAATCAGTTTATAGTTTCATAGATATTTCATAAGTTTTTCTATTTCTACTGTATTAACATTTCAGCTTATCTTTATTATTTCCTTCCTTTTGGTTTACTTTGGGTGAGTCTGCTATTTTTTTCCTAGTTCCTTTAGTTGTAAGCTTAAGTTCTTAATTGTAAATAGTTCTTCTTTCCTGATATAAGTATTTAATGCTATAGATGTCCTTCTAATTGCTGTATCTAAGTGCAGCATCCCACAGATTTAGATAGGTTGGATTTTGTTCAGTCAGTTCAAATAATTTACTAATTTACCTTGAAAATTCTTCTTTGAACTTGAATTTTGAATTTGAAATTTATTTAGAACTTCATTGTTTAGTTTCCAAACATTTAAAGAACGGATTATACTTTTTATCTCACTTGTAGGTTCTTCAGCTGTTATTTTGTTAAGAGATTTTCCCTTCCCCCTTTTCCTTCAATATACATATATTGAACCATTTGATATTGTGTCATGAGCCACTGAAATTCTATTCATTTTTTTCATGCTTTTTTTCTACATCTCTGAGCCTCAGCTTGGATATTTGTCACTATGTGTTCAAATTCACTAATTTTCTTCTGTAGTATTTACTCTGATGTTAAATTTGAGTAAATTTCCCCTTTTAGACATTATATATTTCTTTTTATAATTTCAATGTGATCTAGTTTCTTATACCTTCAATTTATCTCATTCTTTTAATGTTTTTCTTTTAATTGTTTATCATAGTTATAATTTTCATAACTATTTATATATCCCTACTTGTCTATAAATGTAATAGAGATCAAATAATTGCTGGCATTTCTGGAATTATATCTATAAACTGATTTAGGTTATGTGTTTTATGTATCTTTGTTTGTTTTTGTTGTTTTGGGTTTTTTTTGCTTTTTTTCATGATGTGATAGACAAATAATGCTGCCACTTGCCCCAAAGATGTTCATGTCCTGTCTGGAATCTATGAATATGTTACCTTAAATGGTAAAGGAGACTTTGCCTTTAAGGTTGCAGACCTTGAGATAAGGAAATTATCCTGGATTATCTGGGTGGGCCCTGTCTAATTACAAGAGTCCTTAAAAATGGAAAAAACTTCCTGACTGAGGTCAGAGAGATACCACCTTAGAAAGAATCTACCTCAAGGTCCTGGCTTTTAAGATGGAAAATGAGGGTATGTGCCAGGGAATACGATAGTTTCTTGAAGCTGGGAATGACCCAGAGTTTACAGCCAACAAGACTATGAACACGGTGGATGGGGTCTTCCGTCCTACAACCAATGAGAACTGAGTTCTGCTAATGACCCAAATAAGCAGGAAACAAATCCTTCCCTAGAGCCTCCAGAGAGGAAGGTAGACTGTCAATACTTTGTTTTCAGTCTGGTGAGACTCTTGCCATACTTTTGACCTACAGCACTGTAGATAATACATTTGTGTACTTCAAATCACTAAATTCGTGCTAATTTATTGTGGAAGCAATAAAAGGCTGCTATATATTTCTAGTAAAATTTCATCCATTGCCATACATTATGAATATTATATTGTTGAACGTTTGGATTTAGTTTTCTTTCTTTAAAGAGTGCTGGATTTATTTGGCAGGTAGTTATGTTACTTGCAGAAGAGGTTGGTCTTTTCAAAGCTTGTTTTTAAACTCTTTTAAGTGTTATCAGACTTAGTCCAATTACTAAGGCATGGCCCTTTTGTGGTCTCTACTGATTTCCCAAGGTATTCAGATAAATTTCTGTGCTCTGGCCTGGTGAAATTCAAACTTGTGTTGCTCTGGGAATTGTTCATTTTAGAGCTTCTCAACAATTGTTACTTTCCTCTATTTCATGGTTTTTCAATCTATATAAGTGTGGGTTAATATTTAGCTAAAGATTCAGAGCAAATTTCTGAAGCTGTTTCTCAAAGTTGTTCTCTTCTCTCCAGTACCTACCCCATCTACCCAAAACCTGATATCTACTTCCTTATATCAGCAGATTGCAGTGTCCTACTTTGGATCACCTTTTCCCTTCTGGGAAGTGCCTCCAGACAGAAAGCCCGAGCTGCCATAGGAATCATCTCATTTGTTTCCCTTTCTAAGTGATCAGAGTTTTGCTCTGCATGATGTACATTATGTGAAGATAATTGTTTCATAAATTATCATACTTTTTATCCAGTGTTCCCTTTATTTATGGCTTTGTTTTTGGTGAGAGGGTAAGTTATACTCTCCTGGCTAAAAAACACAGTTTTGTCTGCTTTTTTTTTTTTTTTTTTGCTTTTTTGTCTAAAGACAACTCAATTTCATGATAAAGGTTTAGAAAAGGCACACACACACAATATTAACAGTTAGTTCAAATAAGTTTTAGTGCAGTCATGCATCTTCCAGGGATCATCCCCTAAACTGTGAGTATACAATATTTAACTATTTATAGATTCTTTAATTTCAACAAGAAATTTGTCAAGTGGGAGAAATAAAAGAAATTTAAAAAAAATATTTGATAAATGGATTATTTAGGGACATTGGCTATAAATGTAGTAAAAGTGCACCCAGTGAGTGCAGCAGAAACATAGCTATCTATTTTTATATATGCACACACATCTACATCCTTAAGCAATTCAATGAAGCAAATTTTTAGTTAGCAACCTGTATTTTTAAAGCAAGAAGGTGATTCAGTGAGAACTGTGATTTAATAAGATTAACCAAACTGAGGTGTGTACCTTGTAGGGGAGACAGGGGAATCTAGAGCTAAAGAGACCAATTAGGAAACTACTGCCTTAATCCCCAGGGTGAACTTGATAAGGACTTGGAATATGGTAGCAGTAATTAACTGCATAGGTAAAGGTCCCTAATTATCTATCAAGTTATTTTTTTACATTAAAAAAGTACTGGTATCCATCAATATTATCACCAAAAACTTTATCATCTCAAAGAAGGTATTCAAATTAACAGATTTTTTGAACAGTTAATAGTTTACCCTTTAAAGGGAAGGGAAATGAGCTAAGATCATGAATTTTTCTCCTCTAATGTCTTGTAGTAAACCCATTAGAGAACAATTTGTATCTAATTGTCTAATCACAACAGAAGGCTAAGAGTGACATAACTCTAATGCGATGAAAGTAGATTATAGTTCAATATCCTGTATTCTGATACAGTCTGCATATAGCAATAACCTTGGAGACCATTTCATTTAATTTACTTAGAATTTAAGAAGGAGGGGAAATTTTTATTAAATGGACTCATAATAATTAAATGGAATCATGTTAAGTGGAATTTTTATTAAACAGGACTCATGATGGTTTGGTTGTACCTTTAGAATGCAAAGTTAAATCTGGGCTTATTATAACATTGCCCTTCAACCACAAAGAAGAAATTCAAACTGAAGCTCTAAAAAGAAGTCAGCTGAGACTCCTTGAGTAAACAAGAAGCTAAGTGAAAACTGACTAAGTAGATTCCATGTTAGATAAGAAAATAACATCATTGCACATGGTAACTATGTTGCAAAACCTTAGACAAGTCTATAGCCCCTTTTTGCTCTGTCACAAGACTTTTTTCATTCTTTCCTGTAAGAAAGAATATTAGATTAGATGGAAGAGAATTCTATTTTAACTCCAAAATGTATGACTTTCATTTTATTTCATATTTTAGGATACACTTTCCTCCAATTTTTCTATATACCCACTAAAATTAGGTTTACAGCCCACCACCCCATAAAAAGTGTTCTTTTCCAAAAACTAGTAATAACTGCAGTGACTATTATATTGTCAAATCCAATAGTCTGTTTTCAGTTTTAACATTCCTTTCAATCGGTCCTCCTCACCCCATTACTTCTCTGGCCTCATCTTGTAGCTCCCTTCTTCTTTACTCTACTTTAGTAGAATAGGCCTCCTTTCCTGGGGGTTTCTGCATTGCTCAGCCCCTCACCATTGCCAAGTATTTGCTCAAAAGACAACTTCTCAGTGACAGCTATCCTAACCATTCATTTTGTGTGTGTGTGAAAAAATATACATAGCATAAAATTTACCATTTTAACTGTTCTTATGTACACTGTTCAGTAGCATTCGGTACATCCACATTTTTGTGCAACCATCACCACCATCCATCTCCAGAACTATGTCATCTTTCCCAACTGAAAACCTGTGCCCATTAAATACTAACTCCCTATTTGCCTCTCCCTGCAGGCCCTGCCAACCAACAGTGTACTTTTTGTCTCTATAAATTTGACTATGCAAGGTACCTCATATAAGTGGAAACATAAAATATCTGTCCTTTTGTGACTGCCTTATTTCACTTACCATAATGTCCTCAAGGTTCATCCATGTTCTAGCCTGTGTCAGAATTTTCTTCTAACACTGAATGATATTCTTTTGTGTATATATATCACATTTTATTTCTTTATTCATTCATCAGTGGACACTCAGCTATTGTGAATAATGCTACTATGAACATGGATATGCAAATATCGCTTCAAGTCTGTGCTTTCCGTTCTTTGGGGTGTGTACCTGGAAGTGAAATTGCTGTATCAAATTCAACGTTTAATTTTTTGAGGAATTTCCATACTATTTTCCACAACAGCTACATCGTTTATATTCCCACTAGCAATGAACAAGAGTTCCAATTTCTCTACATCCTCCATAACACTTATTTTCTGGGAGATTTTTTTAGTACATTTTTCTCCTCCTTGCCTTCCCTTCCTCCTCCCTCCTCCTCACCTCCTCCCCCTCCTCCTCCTCCTCCTCACCTCCTCCCCCTCCTCCTCCTCCTCCTCCTCCTCCTCCTCACCTCCTCCCCCTCCTCTTCCTCTTCCTCACCTCCTCCCCCTCCTCCTCCTCCTCATCTCCTCCCTCCTCCTCACCTCCTCCCCCTCCTCCTCCTCCTCATCCTTCCTCCTACTTCTTCTTCTTCTTCTCCCTCCTCTCTTCCTTCTTCTTCTTCTCCTCCTTCTTCCTCTTCTTTTTACGTCCACCTAATTGCAAAATGTGAGCTCCACGTGAAAGGGAATCCCCCCGTTTTGTTTTCAATAGTGTATTCAACATGCCTAAAATATTACTTGGCATATTATGGATACTCGATAAACAGTTGTTGAATCTATAATAATGTAAGGATGGATAACATGTGTTTGCTTATATATATGTTTGCCTAGATATAATACTTGTAAAGAATAATAATAGTTCAGAAGAGAACACAAAAACAGGCACACAACTTCATATAAACATGATGGATTGTACATAAATATTTTTACCACTGTTTCAACTGAAACCTCCATAAAATGAGAGTAAAGGAATAAAAAATAATAATAGTAAATCAGCCAGGGCAAAGAAAAAAGGAGAAGAAAGGACAGTTTTTTACTTGTTGGAATATACATGGACAGCAGCTACCTAACTAAACTGATGAAGAAAGTGAAACCTATCCTGGCAGCAAGAGAAACACAAAAGTCAGTGATGTTCACTGAAGATCAGCATAAAACATTAAGAACGGGGGCACCAAGTATCTCATAAAATGGAGTGTGGAATGGCACTGAAAACAGTAGAAATTTTTATAGACTTAGGTCCTACAGCTCCGCTCCTAGAAACACTTTTGTCTCAGAGAACATAGGCTCAACACCTGGTGGGGTATTATCCCCCAAACAGGAATGAGTGAAAGACTACACATTGAATAATGAGAAAGCTGGTTCCCTCTTCCATTCAGCCCAAGAATACTAACATCCCAAGTAAGAGATTGGAGAGGTCCTCTCTAGGAAAACTGACTAACTAACCACTACAATCAGACAACTGGGAGAAATACAGGTTCTACTCAGCTTTTTAGTGCATCTCATTGAACGTGATCTATCCAATGGTTGCCAGACATTTCATCAAACCCTCTCTGCAAGACAGAGATTAAACAAGTATAAGAAAAGAAAACCAAAACATAGTGTGCAGACAGTGGAAGAAAATTTCAAAGAAATAATAAAATGCCATTAGATATATGACAAGATACTGCATTTACAATACAAGAATAAAAGTTTATAAAGAAAAGAACATTCAGAGACCAAAATAGGTCTCATAAAATAAAAACATGACACCAAAACTGAAAACAAAATCACAAAAGTTTGAATGTCAAATTTGGTAGTTCTCCCAAAATGTGAAACAAAAATATAAAGATGGAAAGTAAAAGGTAAGAAAATTAATGGAGGAAATGATAAGGTGAGTAAAAAGTAAAATTTCCTACAAGTGACGATTCTGAATTTCTAGACCAAGAGGGCCCAGCAACTACCCAGCACAATTTGTAAAAATAGTCCTATTCCAATGTAAATAATCAAGAAATTTCTAAAACAGTAGGTAAGAAAAATATCCCAAATGCATCTAGGGAGAAAACCAAAATAGGTCTCATGTAAAAAACTGCAAGTAAGAATGACTTAAGACTTCTTACTAGGCTAAATTGATTCTAGAAGATAATGGGAGAGTGCTTTCAAAATCTTGAGGAAAATGTACTTCCAATCTTGAATTCTATATTCATCCAACTGCAAATTAAGAAAGAGGTACAGTAAAAATAGGTTCAGAAATCAAGACTTCAAAATAAATGTATTTCATCTTTCAGGAAGTTACTAAATAATATGCTCCACCTATGCAAGGAAGTAAACCAAGAAAAAGAAATACAAGAGTTTCACCCCAGAAGTGATGTAAAGGAAATGACCAGGATGATGGTAATAGAGAGACAGAGCTCCCACCATGCTGCTGCTTAACAAGCAAGCAGTCCAGTTGGAAGCACAAGAAGGAAAGGCTCCAAAGATCTCTCCAAGGAAGGAAAAGATGAAATTGATAGATGGCCTAAAGCTTTAAATGTTTTGGGATGATATAGACACTTCTGGAAGAGGGTTTGCGGGTAAACAAGTAAAAGATCCATAGAAAACCATGCAAAGAGCAACAATAGGGAGTTAATGCCCCAGAAAACAAAAAAGTGAACAAGAAAGCCGATCACTGTGTTGATCGGCTGTCAAAATATTTACACAGTCACTCAAACTATTGCGTTTATACAATTAAATAAGATATTGGGAGGATGGGGGTATATGAGAGTAAATATATCTCACAATGGGAGATAAATAGAAAAACTGAGACATAATAAAGAAAAATTAAGAAAAAATTGATGTTAAGTAGAAAATTTAAGGAATGGCTATATAACATATTATTAGAAAGATTTTAATATATTTACCTGAAAAGAGTAAGAGTTTGTCATGAGGAGGTATGGTTCAAGAGAGTGCTAGGATGTCTGTTAATTTGTTTGTTTGTTTATAGGCCTTATACATGTAAATTTTTTTTTTTGTGGTACGTGGGCCTCTCACTGTTGTGGCCTCTCCCGTTGCGGGGCACAGGCTCCTGACGCGCAGGCTCAGCGGCCATGGCTCATGGGCCCAGCAGCTCTGCGGCATGTGGGATCTTCCCGGACCGGGGCACGAACCCGTGTCCCCTGCATCGGCAGGCGGACTCTCAACCACTGTGCCACCAGGGAAGCCCAAGAAGACAATTTTTAAAGGGATTTAACAAAGTCAAGAAACATCTAATTAAATTGTACTATGTGCCAAGCACTGTTCAGTCATTAAGCTGGAGGTACAATAGTGAACAAAACAGGTCATGTTCTTATTATTTTGGAACATATATTCTGGTGAGAGAAAAATTAGGTTAGCAAATAAATAAATATCAGGTGGAGGCAAGTACTCTGAATACAAATGAAACAGGGTAAGGAGACAGAAAATGAGAGAAAAGTGAGTCCTGTTTTGGAAGGTGGTCAGGGAAGACCTTTATGATATTTGAGCATAGACAAAAATGATGTGAGGAGACTAGTCAAGTGTTTGTCTGAGGGAAGAGTGTTCCAGGCTGGTGCAAAGACCCTGAGGCAGGAATATGCTTGGCATGTACAAAGAGTGGTAAAGAGGTCAACATGGCTGGAATGAAGTAAGCAAGGGGCAACGTATTAGATGAGGTAGAAAAGTAGCTGGTAGAAAATTTGTCTAGGTCCTTATAAGCCTCATTTAGGATCAAGTGATATGGAAAACCATTGAAAATCTAGAGAAAAGAGTGATATGTTCTGAGCTATGTTTAAAATGTTTCCTCTAGATAGAGTATAAAGAATAGACTGCAGTGGGACAAGCCTGGAAGCAGGCAGAGATCCAACAAACCATGCAGTAGATAATGGTGGGTCAGACAAAGATATTAGCTGTCAGTGGAACAAGGTAGTGAGAAACAGTTGATTACAGATACATTAAAGGAGTTGAGCCTATATGCTGTGCTTATGCATTAGACACAGTATGAGAGAGGTTTTTGTTTTTTTGAACTGAGAAATTGGAAAAATGGTGTTACCGTTTAATAAGATAAAAAGTTTAAGGGAGGAACATTTGGAGTATGTGAAAGTAGAGGTATTTTTTTTAACCACTGAGATTGAGATGATGCCTGAAAGCCACACGTAGAAAATAGATTTTCGGAGAAGAAGAATGAATGGACATTGGAAAGCAATTTAGAAATTTAGCAGAGGGACTATAAAAATGTAGAGGGATTGAGTATAGAGAGTAGAGTAGACAGACAATTAGGAAGTAGAAACAATTGGACTTGGTGATTAATAAGTGAATGAAAAGGAGGAATCCAAGATGACTTTGTTTTCTGGCTTGGTTGACTCTTTGGAAAATAATGCCATTTATCAAAATAGCAATTACAGGAGGAGGTATACCCTTAGACATTTATTGTAGGTGATTTTTATAAGAACTCATTTTAACTGAATAGTACCTTTATAATTTCAAAAGTTAGTGACTTTGAGAGATTGAATATTACTCAGTTAAGCAGGTTCAGCCACACTGGCTTCAACTTCCAGGAAGGGAGAATGTTTCCAGACTGAATAACATGAATATTCTCAAAGCCACTAATATGAGGTTAAACAGCAATGTTAGGCTAATGATTGATCCTCCAATTACTCTCCTGTGAGTATTAGGTTTCTATATCAGGCAAATATATTCATAGGTCCAATCAATCCACCTGTCGTTTGGAAGGCTTAAAAACACCCGCAAACAGAAGCACATTTAAAAAAAATTGTTCTTGTTGCTCATCTTAGGATCAGAGTAAAACTCAAAATCTTAACATCATCCAAAGAAACAAGCAGTAACTACAATAAGAAAAGGGTATTGATTTCTGAAAAATATTTCACAATTTATTGAAAAATATGTTTATAACTAAGATCCCAGAAAAACACTGTTACTTTTCTACGTCAAAGTATTCTCTGTAACTTCATGGACTGATTCCTACAAATTCTCATGGTCACCATTAGACAGCGCCTCCTTCTGCCGAAGAATCTGCATGAATCCTGTGTTAGTCTGTGCACTTGCGTTTCCTCATGCTTTGCTCACAAGATGTTATTTGATCAAATTTGATTTTCAAAGTAATATATTTGGGTCATCTTCATGTTCTGACCTTTAAACTGAAACTAAACTACTTTTTATTACCCTTAAACGAATAAGATACATTTTACTAGTTATCAAGCACTAGATGAAAGTGAGCTCTACTTGTGATTCCTAGCGGAGGAGCATTTATGTATTTCATGGATCACCTCTTAGGAAGCAGTCATCTGTGACTAGTATGGCTATACTCCTCGTCTGTAAAAGCTGTCTCCTGTGCTCAGAGTTTCCTTCTTCCGTGAGAGCAATTTTACGCTTTCTCTTTTTTCCCTTCCTTCTTGTCCTCCTTTTCTTCCATTTAGCATTTATTTTGTCTGCTACACATGGATATCTGCAAAGTACTGTGGCAGGTTCCAAAAAAAAACAATGACGAAAAAATACAGTATCTGCCATCAAAGATCTTATAATCCAGTAAATATATATATATATATATAGAGAGAGAGAGAGAGAGAGAGAGAGAGGGAGAGAGGGAGAGAGGGAGACAATGATAAATAATTTCAGGAGTGAAGTGTCCAAGAGTGCAGTGGAGAAAAACACAGTGAGGGGAATAATTTACTCTGCACGGGAAAATCATGTTCCTAGCAGAATGGAAATAATGAGCTGGGTGTTGAAAGATGAGTAGAAGTTTACTTGTTAGAGACATATCTGATACAGAGACCATCATATATAAACCACACATTGTGAAAGAAATGCACTCAGGGAACAATGTCTGGGGCATAGACAGTATTAGGAGGAGTGGCTGGGGATGTGTCTGGGAATTTAAATGGAACTAGATTATAAAGTCCTCGAATGTCACAAGAAGAAGTTTACACCCACTACTAAAAGGGGGTAGAATCAATAGATGTTATAATAATACCTATACAAACTCAGCTGAGAGGTATGCTGACTGTGGGGTAACTAAGACCAGGGAGGATACCTTTACAGTGGGAAAAAATATGACTGTGTTTAAGGAAGAATGTAGACTATAGTAAATATTGATAAAGTAGAATTGAGTTGCATATAAAAGTAAACTCAAAATACCTTAAATAATAAAGGAGTTTCATTGGCTTACATAGCAAGAACTTAAACAGACTTCAGGATTTGGATTAAAGGTTTTTGAATATTGTTCATGGATCTGGTTTCTTTCTGTCTCTTTGCTCTTACTTGCATGGTGTCGGTAGGCTCCCCATTGTGGCTGCAGGATGTTTGTCAACACCACCTTAAGTTTCATTCTTCATTATGCAACTATAATGATTGCCAGAGCACCTGGGGGATTTCAATTTGTGGATGAAGCCCAGCAGCAGTAATTTCTGGCTATTGCCTACATTTGCATTAAGAGGGCAGATGTGTTTTGAATCCAGAGAGGAAGTATCTAATTTAAAACAGAATGTCAGTTAGCAGCTGGAAATATATGGTTTAATACTCTGATCATGATGTTATAAAGTGCTAGGAACTATGGACTCTAGCCCTGTTATCTGACTTAAAGCTAGGCTTCAGTTCTAATAGGAAACTGAAGGGAAAATAAAGACTTGAAATGATTAAAATGCATGGACTGAACACAGCTGATAGGGTAAAAGTTGTATAATGGGAAGATAGGGGCTGATAATTCAATGCACAGGATATGCCATTCAGATCCTTATTTGGCATATGTATGGTACTTGCCACTATTGGGAGCTCCAGATCCATTTAATGTGTGTGCTGAAAGATAAGGTAAATACAGTTCCCTTTGGGAATTTTATATATTTACTCTACTTTCAGATTGTAGATTAAATATTCAAAAGTATAATATTTAATTTACTATACATATTTAAAATTACACATAACATAAAATAATGAAACTGTTTTATTTGGTTTTTAATTTTCAACATCAGACACTCTTACTTTATCAGAGTGATTTCTTTTGGATTTATGTAACACAGATTTCTATAAAATATCATCTTTTTTGAGCATGTATGTTGTCTGAGAGGTGGGTAATGATCAATCCATGTATTATGCTGTCACAGTGAATTTTATCCAAAGCCACAATAAGCCGTTTGTATAACAGAACATTTTAAAATTTCTCTTCCTCTTGGAAAAGCATTGTTATCTCTGCTACAGAACCATTTTCTCTATTGCTCCTTTAAAGTATTTAACGAGCTTGTTTGTAATGACATGCAGCCTTTAAATCTGTGAGGTCACACTCCCAGGAATAATGACTAATTGGTGTTAATTTTCTTTGCTTCCTTTTTCACATTTCTATTGGTGACCTCTATAAATTTCCCAGATTAGCATTGATTGAAGTCATTCAGGCTAATGTGTCCTCTCTCAACATTACTTTGATGCTCCAAATAAAGGAATTGAAAAGAAATAAACAAAAAAAAAACATAACATGAGAGATGTGGGAGGGATTCAAACACAACAATAGTTGTTCTTAGAGAATTTTGGGGAAAAGAGTGAAGGGAAAAAATCTTGGTATATTTAGGGGTATAAGGTATTCAAAAGCTTAGAATTCTCCTTCTGAATGTTTAAAATGCACCTCAAATTCAATATGGCCAAAATAAACTCAACATCTTTTCTTCATAAATTGGCTTTCCTTCCTATATTCCAATTCTCAAACAATAGCAACAATATTGATCAATATCTCTTCCTTATTGTCTATATCTTATCAGTCCCCAAATTCCTCCATTTCTAGCTCTTCAGTATCTATTTTGTCTCCTTTCTCTTTCCAATGCCCCTGATTCATTTTAGACATCGTCATTTAGTCCCTGAACTATTGTAAAAATCCTCAAACTGCTATCCCTGTCCTAATTTTTCACAATCTCAGGGACATCATACTATTGTTCTGGTTAACTTTTTATAATGTGCAGTTGAAAATGTTATTTCCTGAACTGGGAGATTGGGATTCACATGTATACACCGATGTGTATAAAATTGATGACTAATAAGAACCTGCAGTATAAAAAAAACAAACAAACAAACAAAACAACTAATACTAAACTTTCATTGCATTATTTGTATGGAAATATGTTAATATAAATGTTTCAGACGTTACATGAAATTTCTAAAAATTTTATATGTTCTGGTATAATGTTATAAGTCATAATTCTAGTTATTACTTTAAAATGTATATCTCAGAAATAACTAAATTTCCTTGTCAATTGCATTATTATGAACTTTCATCAAATTTTTAACCGTGGTCATTTTTAAGTCTTTTGTCATTTACAGACAGTTCTGGGTGTACTCTGATGCTTTTGCAAATATGTTCCTATAAAAGGGTTTCATCTTCAAGGAATTCATGGAAAAGACTCTGACAAGTACAGGTTTCTGGTAACTGACTATACTGCTGAACTGAATGAATAAGCATTTTCAGAACTCTAATGAAAAACTGATGAACTCATAAAAGTGCTAACAAAAGATCAAGATAAAAAACAATTAATTACATGGGACTGAGTGAACTGATGAGGATGATTATAATTTTTGTGACTTTCTGTTTGAATTAAAAAAAAAAAACCCCAGAAGGACTCAGAGGCAAAAAATATACAAATCAATTTTCACTGCAAAGTATAGGAGCTGTTACAGTGGAGGATTCCTGGACTGAATGTCAATATTATGACATAGTATGAGTGTGTTTCGTGTTTGGTAATTGCAGTCATTGTTGCTTCTGTTGTGGTCATCCATTTACAATGCTTGGTGTCAGTCTATTTATCTCCTGTAAAAATAAAACACAGTGTGTGTGTGTGAAAAAAAAATGTTATTTCCTGATTTAGTCATGAATGACTACTTGTGGTTTCTTGAACTGTATATGCCTTCTAACACTTGCAAAATTTTCACATGCTGGTATCTTTCCTAGGAATATTCTCTTCAATATGCATGCCAATAGGTAGCCTTCCCTTGTAGAATTATGTTGTGTTCAATTTTGTATCTGCAGAGTATAGGCTACATAGCTCCTCAAGGCACTTACCATGATGCACATATTACTGCTTCCCCCAGTCTCTGAACCCTTAAAGGAGGAAGGACATATTTTTTCTTGTTTCTCCAATATAAAATATTGATATTTTGCAGAGGACAGAGTAAATCCTTATGTTGAATGAATAAATGAGTGAAGGCAAGAAATTAACTCAAAGCATAGTATCTATATCTTTGTTAAACAAGAAAAAAGAGCATTTTCTAGAGGTGAAAAGTAGAGGATGATGTTAGGAAAGTTGACGGGACTGTTAAGTGTAAAATCAATTGCAAAGACTCCATCCGGGGCTAAGTATAATAATGGACCAGCAGTAATGAAAGTTCTAAATTGAAGTGTAATTCTACATTTTAATATACTAAACAGTAGAATCTTATAGTTTAGCCAGTAGGAGAGAAGAAAAATGACTTGAGAAAAAAAAGACAATATTTTATTTGAAATGTCCCCATGGTTTTCAGAATGAGAAACGCTACCAGGAGTAGAGAAATTCAAAAGAGGAACTATGATTTTTCAAAAGACGTTTATAGGAAATGAAAGCATGAGAGAGGTGGAAAGATGGGAGGCTATGGGCAGAGCATAGATATATTATGAGTTAAGTTCAAGGAAGTTTGTAATTTTTTCCCAAAAGCCCTCTTAGTTAAATGTCATCACTGCCTTTCTCATGATTTTGAGGCATCTATCTATCTATCTACTAAGAGTATGTAGTGAGAGTGTTTTTGACTTATTAAAGTCTATTATGAAAAATAGCATGCATGTACTTGGTAAAGACAATTCCTATCAATAAATACATTTGCATTGAAAAATATGAGTCTTTCTTCCATCCCAAATTTCCAAACTCACATTCAAGAGCAAGGACCCTGGGCCCCTACCTGTAGGGCTTTGGGGGTCCTGGAGCTGGTGTCAGCCCGTGGTGGGCAGGGCCAAGGCAGGCAGTCTGGGGACTAGTGCCAGCTCACCGGTGTCAGGTCAGAGGATCTCTGGCTATAGGGTCCTAGCAGTCCCAGAGTTGGTCAGGCTGCCCACTGGTGGGTAAAGCTAGTGCTGTCCCCTAGTAGGTAGAACTGGGTCCATGGGTCTCTGGCTGCAGAGCCATGAGTTTCCCCAAGCTGGTGCAGGTGCACTGGTGTGTGAGGTCTGGTCCTGGGCTCTCCGGTGGACAAGGCTGAGTCCTGAGGTGGCTGTGGGCTCAGAGGGTCTTACAGCAGCAGGCTTGCTGGTGGGTGGGGCTGTGTTCCTCCTCCCTCTCTGAGAGGTTCTCCAGGATCAGCAGGTAGGTCTGACCCAGGCCTCTTTCAAATTACTTCTATCCTGGGTCCCAGAGCATGTGAAATTTTGTGTGCACCCTTTAAGAGTGGAGTTTTGTTTCCCACAGCCCTCTGAGTCTCCTGAAAGTAAGGCTCGGTTGCTTTCAAAGCCAAATGTCCTGGGGGCTTAACTTCTTGGTGCAGGACCCTGGAAATGGGGAGCTTGATGTAGGACTTGGATACCTCGCTCCTTGGGGAGAGCCTCTGCAACTATATCCTCTCATTTGTGGCCCACCCACCAGGGTGTATGGGTCTTGCCTATACCAAGTCTCTGCCCCTCCAACCCATCTCATTGTTTTCCTTCTTTATATTTTTAGTTGTAGAAGAGGTCTTTTTCATCAATCATTGCTCGGTAAATAGTTGTAATTTGGGTGTGCCTGTGGGAGGAGGTGAGTTCAAGGTCTTCCTAGTCTGCCATCCTGGCCACCAAGTCTTTCATTGGCAGAGCTCTTGCCAGGCAAGAAGAGGAAGACTTTCTTCTTCCTGTTGGGCTCTGCTATTGTCATAGGGCATGAGAGTTTCCCCTTCTGGTTTCCTGACTCTATTTAATTGAGGCTTCTCTTTATTGATTTTTATAGTATTCTTGTTTTTCTTTCTTTATCATCAGTTTTTCAGTTTTTCCTATTTTACTGGTCTTTTCAACATTTACTTGTACTTTATTTATTTATTTATTTTTCTTTGCGGTACGCGGGCCTCTCACTGTTGTGCCCTCTCCCATTGCGGAGCACAGGCTCCGGATGCGTAGGCTCAGCGGCCATGGCTCATGGGCCCAGCCGCTCCACAGCATGTGGGATCTTCCCGGACCAGGGCACGAACCTGTGTCCCCTGCAACGGCAGGCGGACTCTCAACCACTGCGCCACCAGGGAAGCCCTTACTTGTACTTTAAATTAAATCTATTTACTTAGTATGGCTTTAGACTATTTTTTTTTTACTTGTTTTCTTAGCTTCTTGAATTGAATGCCTAGTTTATTGATTTTTCCCCCTAATAAATTTTCCTCCAAGGAACTGTCCTACACAGTTGTCTTTGCAGAGATTTTATTGTGTTGATTTCTAAATAATTCCCATTATGACTATCTTTTTTATTGTTTAGAAGTGTCTGTTTCCTTTTTTTGTCTGTTGGGTTTTGCTATTTTTGTTGATTGGTTGGTCAAGTGGTTTATACTTTCCATATGAAGGGTATGTTTTGGTGTCCCCTTTCATTGTTCATTTCCAATTTATTACATAGTAATCAGATAGTATTTGTATGCTTTTCACTTTTTTGCAAATGTTTGAGGCCATTTTTAAACCTTTGCTACCCTGTCAATGAGATTTCTCTTGTTGTAGCATTATCTCACTTGTTACCTCATCGCTAGCCATCTTATTGACTTCCATCTTACTCTTTTTCCTGTTATCTTTCTTTGCCATATTTTAAAGTGAATTAAGACAGAGGTCCAAAAAATTGGGGGAAATAACCAAATTTAATTTATTTGCCTCAGGAAATTATGGGAAAATACTTTGGGACAGCTTTCCTCTGAGATCTTTAAACAGTTTGTGAATAGAAAAAAAGGATATAAAATTTGTCTCTGTGGCAGAGATCTTGATAATAAGAGCTGTTGATGCAAAAGAAATTTTCAAATAGAAAAAATTCCAGATTTCATAATACAGTCATTTCAAAAATAGAACACACATTCACAGGCAAACTGTGACTATATTAAAGCCTTTACTTGTGGGAATTTCTTATTTTCACAGAAAGAGAAAGAGACACATTTCTCAGTGTATCATAAGCTGATATTAAAAATAATGTATAATAAACTGGGTCATTCAAATGATATATTCCATTTACTTTCAGTCTCATACGTCCAAACATGAATGTAAAACTTAGAGCGCTGTAAGATGTAACTTTTTGATTAATCAGTAGTTTTCTTAAGTCAGAAATTATTTCCATAATAACTTTTCAAGAATTTACTTTTTCAGTCTTCCAAAACAAGTATCCTATTTAATTTGTGGAAGTCAGTGATAAACTAAGCTAACACAGACCTCCTGTTGACATCATATATAACAACAATATATTAAGATAAACTGCCTAGCACTGAGATACATACACTTAGAAAGTAAAATTTATTCTTTCTCTTTTTGATACTTTGCTGGAGAAAAAAAGTAAAGATGCAGCTTAATGTCTTAAAGATAGAAAGTGTCTTAAAATGTAGGTAAAAAGCTCTAAATGACTTTTGAATTAAGTCTTTCTCAATTCAGAGTCACCTATCAATACTGTTTGAGTAAAACAAGGACAAAGTATGGGGTTTGTTTTTAAACTAAAGTGTTGAATTTAAGGGACCTTATTAAATTTCTATTTAAATTCTCTCCTCAGTCTTTTGTGTAAACATTTATTTTGCTTTTACAATGCGCTGATATAAGTAGTTATTTTTTTAAATGCACTCACTTGTTAGAATAGAAATTGCGACAGAGTAAAAGGGCATTTCTTTTTAATTATTTCATGGAGAATTATGAACTTTACATGAGTTTAAGGTCTGTTCTAAGTTTTGTGAGGTGATATACCTCTCTTGCTTTGCTTATTTGGAACCATCCTCATTAAAACATATGGACACAAGAGAGAGGAAACTTGCTATAGAGGAAACTTGTTTTCTACTACCCTCCCTGCAAAAAGAAAATGGCCAATACCTCCTGCTGTGTAGAACAGAGCTTGCTGAATTCTAACTGGCAATCCACAAAAGAGCTTTCAGTAAACAGGAGCTTAACATTTAACTGCCAACATAAGAAATTTAGAGTAAATTGAATTTTCTGTGGCTTCCCAGGTCTAGCAATGGAAATCAACAAGCTGAAGAAGCCACACTTAGCTGTTGCTAAGTTACAGTGAATACCCATTGTAATGCTGGTGGATGTACATTAATTCCAAGTACTGTCATTATGCACTGTGGTAATACAAAGAAGAACAAATAGATTTTAAATGATTTTTTAATCTCATTAAATTAAACAGAAGCAGTATTCCTCTTTCACCATTTTCCCTTTTGTCTTCAGGCTTTTTTTTGTTTTTTCAAATTATTATTGTTGCTAAAACTTAATAGAGAAGGAAGGAAAATGCAGCTTTACAGGTGGAAATATAGCATACATTTTGTTTCTGCCTATGAGATAACAGAATAGTAAGCAGTTCCAAGAAAGAAATAATATGTGCGTAGGTTGCAGGAAGGGGACCCCTTCCGGGGCCCGAGAGTGGGCTCTTGTCTAACACTCAGAAATGAATTGTCCGAGGAGACACACGTGCTGACAAAGCAAGAGACTTTATTGGAAAGGGGCACCCAGGTGGAGAGCAGGGGGTAAGGGAACCCAGGAGAACTGCTCTGACATGTGGCTCGCAGTCTCAGGTTTTATGGTGATGGGGTTAGTTTCTGGGCTGTCTCTGGTCAATCATTCTGACTCAGGGCCCTTCCTGGTGGCACATGCATCACTCAGCCTAGATGGAATCAAGCGAGAAGGATTCTGGGAGGTTGGTAAGACATATGGGCTGGAGTCTCCTCTCTCCTTTTGACCTTTCCTGAAATCTTCTGGTTGGTAGTAGCTTGTTAGTTCCACGTTCCTTACCAGGACCTCCTGTTGTAAGATAACTCATGCAAGTGGTTACTATGGTGCCTGGCCAGGGCAGGTGGTTTCGATCAGTGGTTGCCCTGACACTTATATACAATGTAAGTGTAGAACATATCTTCAGTATTTTCTTGCTGCTCAGCAATAACACAGTGCTCTTACTGAAGCTTACTTAGAATACAGTTTAGTCTGAGACAGAACTTTACAATTTCTACCTGAAAACCAATAATGGTGGCTCATCTAAACTGAGTTCCCAAACTGAGAACAGAGATTTGTTTGTACATCATTTGGGAGTAGATATTTCTTGCAAATTCTATTCACTCTAAGGCCCAAATTGCTATCATAAATGCCACATCTTCCTAAGAATCCTAAAAGGACGTATCACTCATATCTTTAAAAAGACAATGAACTATTTTAAAAATGAATTAATCATTGTGTATGAATTATACTCTATCTGTATTTTATTGAACAATTTTCTTAAGTCCTTTCTATTAATGTTATAGTAAGTACATATATCCTTTACAACAACTAACATAATGAAGCTATATAAATACCACAAGTATAAGTAAAAGTAATATATAAATAGACCTGATATTAACCCATAATCTCCACTCATTGGGACGCATATCCTTTTCCTCTTTTTCATTTGCTAATCCGCCCCTGCTGTCCTTGCCATTCCATTCTCCACAGCATTTCATATCTCTCCACATTGCATCTTAACTGTGCTTTCTTACAGTCGTTCATTTAATCAATAAATATTTGAATGCCTATCAGGTGCCAGGTCTGTTATAGACACTAAAAAAAATGATAGCAAGGAGTATCAGATTTGGTAACAGCTTATGACTTAAATACAAATATTAAATACTATTATTACACAAATACATATATATAAGTGTACCCATAATAAATGCTATGGAGTAGAGTTGCAGGGTTCAGTGAAACCACATACCAGAGAAGTTTGAGCCAGTCAGGGAGGTCAGAAGAAAGCTGACCTAAAGAATTAAGAAATGAGATGAGAGCTGTAGGAGGAGTTGGCATTCAACCAGGCAAAATGAGTACTAGAAGTAGAGATTTCCAATCAAAAGCATGTGAATATATGAAATAATCAAGGATACCGAACAGTACAGCATGTGAATGAAAAACTTATGTGAAATGACTGCCTTGAGCAACGTTTTAAGGAAATTGGTATTTATCCTAATAGCTTTGGAAAGTTTTTGAAGTGGCACTAAGCTGTGGTAGGTAATAGAGTTTGAAAAGTGAGAAAAGAATTAATAGGGACACACCATGTAGGAAGGTAGTGCCTTAATTTAGTTTAGAAAGGAAGATGGTGAGAACAAGATCCAGACAAGTAGATAGACTTGGAAGCATTTAAAAATTAATATTAAATAAAAATGATGCATAGGATATGGAATGTGGGAGATGGATGTGTTAAGGATTACTCCTATGGGGATGCCTTTCACAGGGATAAGGAGTGAATTTAGTGTCCAATACATTAAGTTTGGAGCACCTTTGAAAAAATCCAAGATGAAATGTTATTTAACAAGTTCAAGGCCGCTGGTGGCAGTGTATGAGTCAACCAAATGCTGGTGGAAATTGAAGCAGTATAGATACCATTCATTAGAGGGAGAATATAGAATGAGAAAAGAAGAGAATCCAGGAATAAACTTTGAGTAATTCCAACATTTAATGACCAGGTAAAGGGAACATTTCCAAAAGAAAGGCTAAAGAGTGACCATAGATGTCAGAGGAAATTCAAGAAAGTGATGTGTATGGGAGAGAATATTTCAAGGAGAGAGACTTCAAAAGTGTCGAATGTTACTAAGAGACCAAATACAATGAGATCTAGAACGTTCCTATCAAATTGAGAGACAAGGAGATAGGTCATTACTGATCCTAATGAAAACTGGAATTAAGGGCAGATTGGAGTGGGTTGAAAGGTGAATGAAAATGTAAAAAATGGGGAAAGGAAACATAGAAAACCCTTTTTATGATTTTCTTTTAGTTTTTCTAATTGCTCAAAATTCATTCTTTAATGTGGTTCTGAGAATCTATTTAGTTCTTATCACATAATGAAAAAATATGCATACCACTCTGTAACACATGGGTGCTACATGGTATCTTCTCAAAAAATATTAGTACTACAGAATGGCAATTGCTGCTCTACTTGGGGATATTTCGTAGTCTTACTACCACTGAACAAAAGAACAACAGTCAGACTTGGAATTAACCCGATGGCTCTTCTTCAATTTCTTAGAATTTTTATTTTTTGTTTAATCATTTTTTTATTTGCTTTATTCTTACTTCTGTTTCTCTACAACACTCCAAGTTTAAAGATTGTATATTTTCCACTTGACTTGTGATTTTGACTATGCTCAGATTTCATGTGTTTTACACTAAGTTGACTGTTTCTTAGATGCAGAGGGGAAATTAAATCAAGAATTTATTTTCCAATCATTCCTATTTCCCCCACATTAGTATTTTCCACCTTGCACCACTAAGTGGAGAACACAATGGAGAATATGGGGTGTTTATAGTCAGAGGAGTACACATTTTTAAAAGTATTCACTTTTATTGAATAAAAGTTTTTTGAAAAAATAAAATAACTTATTTTATTGAAAACAAAAACACTTCACGACATGAGAGAATGAAGCAAGTTGATAAGACATCTATTCTTCTCTAGCAGTCCTTAATTTTACCCTCAAAGTTCCTAAGCATTTTAAGGAAAGGTTGAAGAAAGTCTTATTTTTATACTTCTGCCCTCCCTTTAGACCTCTGAGGGCTGCTCAGTGGCAGCATTTGGTGAGGTAGCATATAAATGGGTCATATGCCTCTTTGGAAATAAAGTGGCCTGGATTGAGTAGGAGAGCCAGAGGGAAGATGGGTGAAGGCAGATGCCAGGAGGTGAATCAGAGGTTGGAGTTAGTAGGCAATGTTTTACCCTATCTAGAGAGAACCTCATGATGAAAGCTGTAGTAAGAACCAGATGTTACCTATTTCCTGTAACAGCATTAGTGGTCTCTCAGGCCAGGGTAAGGAAGGGCCTGTGGACAGGTTCACAGCAACTATGTACTGTGTAAATGTCAGTGCCAAATTTGAAAGAACTAAAGTGGCTGGTGAGAACAGGGTTAAGGCACAAAGGTTAGAGTACACCAATTCACAAAGCTCTAACCCCATGTATGCGTATATATATAAAACATACATAGACTTATTTGCATACACTTGTGCACGCACGCACACACACACACGCACACACACACACTTGAACAACCACTCTTTCATTCATATTTCCTGGTGCGGAGAGACAAAGGGCGAATACTAGGGTGATTTGGTTAAAATAATGCCCAGTATTTAAAAGAGCATTATATGAACTTATCTTTTTGTAAAAAAAAAAATTTTTTAAGCTCAGGTTCTATGAACTATACATACAGTATTTCATTGAAAGTCATCTCTAACTCTAGATGCTTCCACATGCTCTTGAAATAATCTAAAATATAAAATATAGGGGAAAACACCTGGATGCACAAGTGTTTGTACAATATTCAATATTACTTAAGCTATTAATGTACCAATAAATAATTTATTTGAAAGAAGATTAAAAGCTCTATTATGCTACCACAGAAATATAGTCAATCTTCCTTATCTAAAGTAAAAATTGGATTAAAATTATTTAATACTCAACAGATTCCTGTGACAAAGTTAACTTTAAGTCTGACAAAATAAGTGCCCTTCAGATTCTTCCTAAACAATGAGCATCACTTTTTTTTTCCAAGAAAGCTGAGATCATTTTGCTGAGATAGGCAATGCCTCTCAAGGAGTCAGGCTTAGTGTAATGTAGCCTTAGGAACTGAGAACTACAAGGTTTCAGCTGCCCATAAGTATATTTTTGTGTTCATCTGCCATGATCTCACCCTTTCTTTGTGCCTAGCATGACATTCTGGTACAAATATAAGGCTGTCTCCAGAAGGGCATGAAAAGATGAAGGGGAAACCCAGTCTCTCCAACCTACCATTATCTACAGATAGATCTAATGAATGAGTTTGCCAGATTTCCTAATTGGCTTGGAAGCACAAGAAAAAAATTTTAAGCTTAGGTTCTATGGAGGAGGTACCCAGGTAGGAAAGGAATAGCAACCACTTTCTCCTTTACAGCTGTGCTTGGAGTACTCCGTGGGTCTTCACTCCCTGTTCATACTTACTCTTATTTGAATAAGCTTAATACAGATGAAGAAATACAGCAAAAAGTAACAAAGAGTAATAAGCCAAACATAGTGCATTTTTTGAAAGAAGTAAATAAAACACAGTGAAGTGAGGAATTAGATCAGATATTAGGTCCTGAAAGTACAATTATTTTTGGAAAAAATTAATCAATATTAAACATCAGAATGGAAAATATAGAAAGCCACCCATCCCAGACATCTCTACTTGCTTATTTGGTGCTTTGCCAAATTGTGCCTTGGAGGAAAAATAGCATTTATTTTCTCAATGTACTAATTCAATTAAGAATAAACTGTTGGGGCTTCCCTGGTGGTGCAGTGGTTGAGAGTCCGCCTGCCGTTGCAGGGGACACGGGTTCGTGCCCCGGTCCGCGAAGATCCCACATGCCGCCGAGCGGCTGGGCCTGTGAGCCATGGCCGCTGAGCCTGCGCGTCCGGGGCCTGTGCTCCGCAACGGGAGAGGCCACAACAGTGAGGGACCCGCATACCGCCAAAAAAAAAAGTAAAGCAATAAACTGTTGTATTTTTCATATGCTTTCTGATGAATTTTGAAAATTCAAAAAGGTCATGTGGACATTTAAAAAAGAGATAAATCATTTATTTCATGTGTAGTCTTTCCATTATCAATTTGACATAATTTTATCCCAAAACTGAATTCTGGAAAATATTGGAATTAGTCAAGGGAAAATTGTTTTCTTTTTTTGGTAGAAATTTCCACATAACTTAGTAGTAGAAGAACATTTTGTTTGAACTGTTAACCATAATAGCTGCTGCCAAGAAAGAACAGGGTTTCAGGCAAGAGTAATCATTCCTGACAGCTCAACTCCCCATAAACTTAAGCGTATGCTGTCAGATTAAAATAAATGTTTTTAATCATCAACCTTTGTCTGGGTGATACTGTCTTCAGCAGGTGGTTCAGGATCAGATTTTCCAAGGAACACAGAAACAATGCATAATTGTTATGTCATTAACTACTATGCCTGTCAGAATTTCTATCCCGTCATTTATGGCTTTTAAATTCAGCTTCATGATTAATTTTTCCATTCCATCTCAAATGTATGGCCAGAAAGCTCTAAGGTCTGTTTGGTATAATTAGCAGCAGTGCCCACTTGTTCTAGAAGAGACTATTTATTAAGCATTTTCATTCCTTATTGAAGATGACATCATTTATCTCCTTCCCAAATACATACATACTCACACACACACCCTTTTTTCCCCTTAATATTCACCCTCTCTATTATTTTGCTTTAGAATTTCATAAGTGGAGAGAAACAGATCCAAGGATTGTATGTGTTACATACAGTTTTTGCTCTAATAGAATCCTGGAATATTCCATTATAAACGCTATTTTTTCCTTAGGGAATTGACACATAAAATTTCCTTAAGTGTTCTGAGAGTCATGCAGGTGAGAAGAATGCCGGGTCACAAGCAACAACAGCCTTAAAAATCTTTCTCAATCATTCTTGTTGACAAACATTCATCAGCTTTGTGTTGCACAACAAATCATAACACTGCATTATTTATGTTTCTAACAAGGATTTCCATTTCAGCTCTCTAATGGGGGAAAGTCCAATTCTACATGCAACAGCCCAATGCAGACTGGAATTCTAGGAAATAATAAGAGATGCCAGGATATCAGCTAATCTAACACATTTTATTTCTTTAACCTCCTTCAGAATGTCAAGCTTGACTTGCCATTTCCATAAAATTTAACTCCAGAAATTATACATTACCCATTTTCAGCTTGTTTTTATATATTTCTATTACCACTGTAATTACAATATTTATAAATAAATATTTACTTTGGTGCTTCCATCATACTGTCATCTTCATTGTAATATCAGTGCTATTTAAAAATATTGTGTACTATGACTCATAATATAGTATAGCCATAGGCTCCTTCATTTGTGAGTGGTGATTAGGACAGCAATTTTAAAAATATTTAAATAGATCTGATAATTTCAGAGAATAAGTCCATGATTTTCATGTTCCTACAGCTTGTAATTGACCAGAGTTGATTTATCATTGTCCCTTCAAATTTTTCAAATTAAAGATGTAAAATGTTTTACATATGAAGTTATTCCCTTTATCATCCTACTTTCTAACTTCCCTCCTCCTCACAAGAGGCTGTTATCATAAATTGGTGTGTATCCCCCAGTGTGTGTGTGTGGTGTGTGTGTGTGTGTGTGTGTGTGTGTGTGTGTGTGTGTGTATGTGTGTGTGTGTGTGTGTGTGTATCTCCACATTGTTTGAAGAACGTTTTCTTTTCTTGTCATAAATGACTTAAGTGACATATTACAACTTTTGTTTTCACTCAGCATTGTTTTTTAGACCTAGCCATGATGATAAATACAGTTCAAATTCATTGATCTAGATCATTCATTGTAATTGTATGCAGCTCCTCCATAAGCAATTACCACAATAGAAGTTGCAGTTGTTTCTGATTTTTCTTTATGATAAATAATATTGCAATAAATTTGTGTCCTTATGCATATGCACATAAGTTTCTCTAAAGTAAATAACTGCAGATGAAATCTCATAAGTTATATGCATTTTCATATTTATTAAATATTGTGAAACTGAAGGAAAGGGAATTTAACTTGGCTAAGCTGTGAGAAAATTACATGCTCTTCATATGCAGTGTTTTTGCTGACTCATAATATCAAAACATCTATGGATCAGGATTTAAAAGATTTTTATGTCAACAGCATAAGATTTAATAGTTACAATTTAACCAGTAGTAAATTACAGTAAATACCATGGCATTGTTTTCCAAGCTCAAATCTTTATAAATGTGAAGCAAAAGTGAATAATATTTTCATAACTTTTAAACTGCTATAACAATAGTCTTTTCCTAGTAATTGCCTGATGTAACCAAAATCTTATATTTTTATGCCATAATTATTTCTAAAATCATATATATATTTTTTAATTGAAAGGAACCATAGAAACCAACAAGTTATTTTAGCAATAAAATAAAATTCAGGCCAAATAAATTTTCAGTATTTTTTGGATACCTTCCTTTTCCATATTCCTCAGAATGAGTATAAATGTATTCACAAGAGGAAAAAATAGTGCCTAGATACTCACAGCCATATTTTTATATACTACCTACTATCACTTTCCATTTATTTTTATATACATTCTACTACTTCCAGTATTTGGAATACTCCCCAAATATAAGATTATATTTTTATTTTGTTTTGAAGATTAGATAATAATTTATATTTTGAAAGTATGATGTTGCAGATGATAAAATGATTTACTTGTGTACTCATGTATTTAAATGTAGATTTCCTGCAATGAGCTTCAGATATACACTTGATTAAGACTAATCAGACGTTAAAATACTATATCTTTGGATCCTGATCCTATCATTTTTTGCTTTACTCAGATGGTATAGATTACAAACTCAGATAATGTTTTCTCCTAATTTTTCCCTTTCATTTTTACGAATATCACTCTCACTAATTAAGAAATATGAAATACTTTTGTACCACTGCACTACCCCATTATAATTATCCTCAACATCATTTGCATGATTAGGTTGTTGACTCTATTTGATCTGTGCCCTCTCTCCTTTCATTTGGGATGCTGCAGGTTATATTGTATATATGTAAATCAAAATCTACACTAGTTTGTTTTCCAGATAGGTTTCATTTGTGTTCTTTACGGCAATGCTCATCACTTTACCATTATATCCTGATAGTCACTTCCAATATATACTGACTCCATTACAGTAGTGGATTCCTAAAAGCTCTGGGAGAAATCATTTACTTCCTCATTGCAGTAGCTGGCCATGCAGCCCTAGTGAAATCAATCTGTGTGCTGTAAATAAATTGTTAATAAACACACTCATTTATTGGCATCGGCCATATGAACAGATAAAATCCCCGGCCAATTTTTCTTCCGTCCTAGGAATCGGGTAGTTGATTTGCAGTCAGATACACTATCCTGATATCCTACCTACGTTATCCTTGGGAATGCTTCCTAAACTACACAGGTGTCACCGCATCGTAGAAAAACCCCACAGCAATCGGAAAGTCTCTCGTCTGTGCAAAGTAGAGGGGAAAGCTGCAAGACCCCAAATCTTTCTCCTCCTTGCTAAAAGATGTAGAATTTGCTGCCAATAAAACAGGCCTCTTAAAAAAGAAAGAAAAAGCTACGTGTGCAAGCAGCGTACATAAATAGGGGCTAGGGAAAAGGTCCCTCCCTCCCTCTCTCCCGTCGCTCCCCCCTTCTCTCTCCTTCTCCCCTTGCCCCCTCCCTCTCTCTTCCTTTGCTTCTAATTGCACCTGTAATAGGATGAAAAATCACATTCACCGGAACACCGGGGCAATTGCCCCTGAGAGTGGTGCCAGCCCGCAGTCTAGAGCACTGACTTTGAGAAGGGGCAGGAACATGATCAGAAAGTGCAGCCAAGGGAAGAGCTTGGTAGTGAGTAGACTGTATACAGAGAGAGAAGGACGGAGGAAGAAATATTTAACATGCAATGTAAAGTTTTTAGTGGAAAGTGTGATGAACTTCTATATAAATGTGCTAGTTATTTGCAGTATGTTCTAAAAACATTGTCTCTATGATATTGTAACATTGTCTCTATGACATTGTAACATTCTAGGCTTCCTTTGCGGATAGCCTGGCACAGAGTCAACTCTGTGTGTGTGTTTCTGTGTATGTGCTTGGATATGTGTGTGAATATTCCATGTGATCCCCAAAAGAATAGCTCTTCTTGGGTTTAATATGTGTGTGTGTATTGTTATATGTTAGCCCAAGATTAATTTCTTATTCAAATCTGTGGTACCTTTACATATTAAATATAATGGTAATCTCTTAGTGTCTGAAAGGGGTGTTGAAATCTCCCACTG
Source organism: Orcinus orca (assembly GCF_937001465.1). Taxonomy (NCBI): domain Eukaryota; kingdom Metazoa; phylum Chordata; class Mammalia; order Artiodactyla; family Delphinidae; genus Orcinus; species Orcinus orca. The sequence continues at coordinate 44,863,453 of NC_064573.1, forward strand.
TACACTTTGATACAGTTCTGGCTTCTCTTCTAAGTTCTAGAATTTTTGCTTTTTTAATTCTGGGCTATACATTTAGAGACCTACACAAAAGACCATGATTTATTTTTCCTTTTATCAATGTGTAATGCTTCTCTTTATCTCTTGTGATGTTTATATCTTAACTTCACTTTTAGACCTAAAGTGTTTTTTTGTACAGGTTTTAGTGTCTTTCAATTTAAGCATATTATTTGCTTGTTTAAATAGGATTTCCTTAGCTAAATAGTATTAGATTATATATTTGTATCCAACATGAGGAGGTCTCTCCCTCTCTTTCTCTCCCTCTCTCTATCTCTGCCTCTGTCTCTCTCTGGCTGAGTTTTACTTATAACTTTTCTTATATTTCCATTATATAAGAAATTCTGCCATCTTATTTTGTGCTTACTGTTGTATCTTTTCCTACTTTCCACTATATAAATCAAATTTTTTATGCAGAATTAAAAAATGTATTATTAAAATCTACCCTTAATTGTATCTACCATTTGCTTAATTGTATCTACCAATTAAGATACAGTTAATTAATACAATTAATCTACCAATTAATTTCTCAATATCTATATGCTTCACTGAAACACTGCAAGAACTTTAGCACATTCTCGATTTTGCTGGGTTCCCAAAACCAACTTGCACCGGTGGGATACTTAAATCTAGATTAAGGATACCTTTATTTAGTTTGCAGATTTAGATGATAGTTTATCAAGCTATAAAATTACTTGTGCAAAGTTCCTTTTCTCTATCAATTTGAAAATATTAATAGTCACCTTGCATCTAGGAAACTGTTGAAAACTCTGAGAACAAACAATATTCTTCCTTCATAGGTAGTTGCATTTTTTTAAGTTTTTAGAATGTATCCTTCTTTTTAATCTTCTTAAATTTCCCTATAATACTTTTATAATGTATTTTTTCTTTTTATTTTTTTCTAATATCATTTTGAGACTCTAAATAAATTTTAGTTGAGACCCGGTATCTCTCTTTAATTCAAGGAAATAATTAATTCTTTAAATATTTTCCCTTGTTTATTACTTTTTTTCTCCTTTGAGACTCCCATTATAAATATATTGATGTCTGCTTTTTTTTCTCTGCATTTTTTACCTCTTATCTCACTCTAAAATATCTGTTTTTTTTAGATATTTTCCAAGAGAGTGCTGGAGTTGATCTTCCTCTTCAGTAAATTGAGGTACAACCATTATATACTTTGACTATGCACATACATACATATGTGTTTACATAACACATACTATATGCCATTGATTTCAGTATGCACATATTTTCATTCAGTTCTTTAAAACGGAGATATATCTAACAATTGATGATATCTCAAATATCCTACTGTCAGGTAGCTGTCAGTAGTTGCTACTGCCTATGCATGCATGAACTAGGTTAAAGCCATTCATATGATTGTGAGTTTTTCCTTTGTACTGTTAACACTGCACATTTATAGTTTAATTTCTTTGTAAACTTCAAAACTATTAAACCGTAATTTGACCTTAAAATGAAAATTTACTGTATACACAACAAGGCATAGGAAGAATGACATCAGGGTCAGGTTGATGGTAGTGAATTAGATATTTGTCTTTGAAGGAATGTGCACAATTTCATAGTGCTTGCAACACAATAACCAAGTACTTTATGAGACCTAAGAAAAGAAGATGGCTTCCAGTAAATGAAGCTATGCTACATGTTGTAACTGATATGTATACAAAAAGCTTGTAAAAAAACATGTTTTACTAAGGTTCTCCAAAGAAACTTAACCAATTGGATATATATAAAGAAAGAGAAAGAGATTTATTTTGAAGGATTGGCTTGTACAATTTTGGAGATTGCAAGTTTACAGGGAAGGCTGGTAGGATGGAAATTCCAGCAAATGTTCATGCTGCTGTTTGAGCTGGAAGGCTGGAAACTCAGGTGGAACTTTTATGTTGAAATCTGGAGGCAGAAATCCTACGTCTTCACGGGACCTTGGTCTTTTCTCTTAAAGCTTTCGAATGATTGGATGAGGCTCCACATTAGGGAGACCAATCTGCCTTACTCTAAGTCTACTGATTTAACCCTTAGTCACATCTAGAAAATAAATACCTTTAGAGCAATATCTGGGCTGGTATTTGATCAATCAGCTGGGTATTACAGTCTAGCCAAGTTGACACATTAACCATCACACAGGCCAAGTAAGGTAAATGAAGGGAGAATAAATTGCCAAATCCCTAAGAATTCATCAAAGAAATTTCAAAGTAATGAGAAGTTGGTGTGGTCACACATTCGGGACTAAGTGTTGAAGATCATTTTTAAAGAAACTTTCTGCTGACTTTGAACAAAAGCTATTTAATTTCCAGTGATATATTTCAGTAGAGGGAAAAAAAGTAACTGTGTTTAGTAAAATTTTTTAAATTGCTGATGAAATCTTGGTGTTCTTACATATGGCCTTGAGACAGCACTGTGCATGGTAAAGATTCTCAGATCAATACATGACCATGGGTTATGGGCAATTTATATCTAAATATGTCTAAAAGAGATTTATCCGTGAGTATATAATAAAAACTCTAAAAAACAAGTGTTATAGATCAATACATAGCATTATTTTTCTTATGGAAAAAATACTGGAGCATTCTGTAGTTAAAGATGACTTGTTTCTTTAACTTCTTGTTTCATCCTCCTATTTCCAATATAAGCATTTAATTCTAAGAACTTTTATTTTAAATTCCTGTTGTGTCTAGTCCATCAATTTGTCTTCTTCTTCCATAAAAGGTTTAGTTTTCTTTCTGAGATTTATCAGCCACATAAGTATTTGTACCCGAAAGGAGAAATAGAAAATCTATATCTTAACTTGTACTCCTTCAGGGAAGGGACTTAGAGCGTTCCTTAGAGCGGGAAGGAGAGAGGGAAGTGGAGAGCATGTCTCAGAGCAGAGAGCCTTTTAGGTTGCAAACTGAGCTCAATCACTCCCTGCCTCCCTGATACCTGACAAGGCAAAATTACCCTGCAGAAAACCTCCCAGAAACTCCTCCTAAAAACTGGTCTTTTATATAGTTCCCCTACTGATTGGGACTTGAGGGGAGGTTGGCTTGACACAACGTAAGCTCATATTCAGCTATTGTACACCATGACAACTATACCAACTGGGAAAATGTTTGAAATAACTGCTGTTTCGAGACCCCATTTTCACCTTTTGTTTTTAAAACATACATTTATTTATTTATTTATATTATTTTTTTTGGCCACACCTCACCACATGCAGGATCTTAGTTCCCCAACCAGGGATTGAACCCGTGCCCCCTGCAGTGGAAGTGTGGAGTCTTAAACCCTGGCCCACTAGGGAAGTCCCCCATTTGCACCTTTCACTCAGAAACCTCTCTACTATCCAGTAAGAGATATTGGCTGGCACAGACAGAATCTCCATGAGCACCATTCCACGATGCCACTTGTATCAGTCAGGAATATGGTGTAGCACACTTCTTCAGGGGTTACCACTACAGCCACTGTTTGTTCTGACAGATCAGTGACTATGCCTTAACAATTATTAAATATTTTGACTATGTAACTGGAGGAAATACTCAGGGCTGTGCATCTACCTGTGCTTGTTATTGTAGGGTCCTCATCCCAGCCAGGCTACAACACTACCCCCCCAAATTACCAACTTGCTTGAAGTAGTCAGTGGCAAGGGATGGTTTTAGAGAGAGATATGCTGCACCATAACATGGGGAGTCTTTTATGTGTTGTTAAGAAACTTGAATTTGATCATTCAGGTCAGAGATTTCAAAAATGTTCTCTATACAGCACTGTAAGATGATGATAGTAAATCTTAAAAGGGGGCTCTCTAACCGTAAATGTTTAGCAAATTCTCAGGCCAGAGAAAACAAATTTAAACAGGTATTCTTACTGCCAGACTTCTCAAAGTTGTTATAAACTAATATGTATTGTGACCATCCAAAAAAGAGATATAATATTGAGCATTTTACAAACACGTTTGTTTCTACACACATAGGTGCTCTTTAATGAGCACCAGTGAACAACTTTCAGAGCTTTAGTATTGTGCAACAATTTCTAGAACTTTAGTATGGTGTGACTAGGGGAGACCACACTGATATAGACAATGAGGAATCATGAAGGAAGGGATTTCAATTATAAATATATTGCGGTGATGGTGTTTTGGAGAGTACAAATGAGGTAGAGGGGTAAGAGGAATGGGATTTTTATTGTGGAAGTCTAAAGTGGTATGAGGGACAAAACTAGCTTTGCAGCAAAAGGGATGAAGAGAGAATGTATCTGTCCATTCTACATGGTGCTATTTTTAGTACTTTGCTATTTCTTGGGCTTTCTGCCCCTTCCTGAAATGCCCTTTATTTCCTCTTTTCCTCATCAACTAAGAGTCAACATTAAAAACTAAATCTTATCAAAGTTCTTCCAGGAAACATTTCCTAACTCATCCCTGGTACAAGAGTTGCCTCCACATTGTTTTTTTTTTCTGAAATATCCAATCCGCATTTCTATCCTCATACTTTTCACATTGAATTGTAATTATCTTTCTATTTTCTATCATTTACACTAGATATTGTGTTTCTGAGGAATAGAAACTCTCTTATTAGTCTTATCCACAATAACTTATACAGTGGCTGGACAAAATAATCACTAAATAAATAATTGTTAATGAATGAGATAATTATTATATGTTTAAAATTGTGTCAACAAGATAAGAGTACATTACCTACCAGTTTATTTCTATTTCCAATGTGAACATTTTTTTCATTGAATTAAATAATTTACTAACTGTAAATCCCAATTCTAGGCCTGTTGGTTAGCTCTGATTAGAATTTGTGACATAGTAGTAGAGACATACAAGGAAAGAGCCAACTCTAATTCAAGAGCAAATCTATATGTATCATAATGGGAGTAAAAATCCAATTGTTATGAATTCAATGCAGAGGAGGTTCATCATTTTCACTTGCTTCAGAGAAGTGATTTTTGAGTTGAGATCTACAAAACAAGTAAGTTATCAGGAAATGATGCGCCCAATGGAAGCAATGCATGAACAAAATTATGGAAACATGACAATGTGTGATATGCTTGAGCAGCTCAGTATGTCTGAGGCATAGAATCCATAGAGAAAGCAGTGAATCAGAGGCTGCAAAATCTAGTCAGATAGGCTCCCAGGCAATCTGAATCCTCTTCTTAGGAGATGATCGCTGTTGTTACACTCATGGGGTAGAATATGCCAGTTCAAAACCGTTTCTGGCTTGCTTTCTCACTGTAAAAACAATTCACATAGAAGACAGATTTTAAAAAGGCACTATGGTTGCAGGAACATTTTATGTAATAACTGTAATTTTATAAATATATAAAATATATAATTTATATACATATGCAAGTATTTCCAAAAAGAGAGAGAGAATAAGAAAAAGGGGGAAAAAATGAACAAAACTAGGGTAATGTATCATCAAAGAGAAGACCAGTACTTCAATGAAAACTTCTTCTGAATTAAAATACTTGCTCTCCTAAGGGGATCAGCTTGAAGGAGGTTTGTAGAAAGAAATTCTCAGTACCAAAAATGACATGTCCAGAGATTTCAGAGAGATTAAGCTTGAACAGGGAGTGCAAGGAGCGGTGGGCTTGATATTGAAGAGTTGAGCATCTAAGAACTAAAACAGAATTTGCCCTTTTTGAAAATAAGATTTAAAAAAAGAAGAATAAAAAAGAGAAAAAGAAAAGAGCTTACAGTGTTGAAATATTGAGTGGCTTAGCTGTAGACAAGAAAGGAATAAAGGACATGAGCTAATTTCTAGCCAAGGATTTAGGACTTAATGCTTGAAATTAGATTTCAGTGATCTTTTGGATCTAATTTGCACCTGCAGTAGGGGAAATAGATGTGGGTTATTTGGAGTTCTGTATTCTTCATAGAGTTAATACGTAGAAGATGTCCCAAGGATCAGGGTAAGGAGATAAGAATTAAAGTCATTGGCCAGTTGGCCAATACTATTTGTAATGGAGCCAGGAAGCAGGCCTGAACAGGGGCCAATGACAGGGATCTGATAGTAACTCCTCCAGAAAATTTTGTTGCTATTGTCCCCTCCCAGGTATTGCTGTACCATAATGATGTCTAGAAAGCTAGGGATGTTGTAGAGAAGAAACTGAGGGAAAACTGCATAATAAAGGGACTTAGTGACTCTGTGTCAAGTTTTATAGGGTAAATTTGAGAACTTAAGTGATTATGTGAATAATTTCAAGCAAATAAAAATACCCTCCCTTTACTTGCTTAGATTTTAGTAAGAAAGATTTAGGAAGTAATCAAAGATCCATTTCACCTTACCTCTTTAGACAATGTACATTGGCAACATTCAATATTTTTAAAGAAGTTTAAGAATTAATATTTATATGTAAGTATTAAATTGTTATAATTACATTCTTTGTATATAGACTTAATATATAAATTTAATAATTATACATTTATATTATCTTTTATATATCTTCTTGTAGAAGAACCAGGTTTTTTGAAATAAACTTATGACCATCGATATGACATATATTTAACATATTTATAAGTGCTTTTGACTGTTTTGTTCTCAAGCAACCATAGTTAATTCTCCTTGGCATGTCTTCAGTTATATCTCCCAGAAAAAAAACTTTAAAACATTAACAACTACATTAAACAAATATACATTATGGCTGGACTAATTTGAGAGCATTTGGGGAGTTACAGGAAGACATGCCTGAAGGTGAAAGTTGCTAATTGCTCTAATTGGTTATCAGGTGATATCTTGTATATGTTGTGATGGTCTCATAGGAGATTTAACTGTGTTTCAACACTCCTGATCCCTTCCAGGCCTCAACAAACGGTTACACGGACAAAATGGAACCCATCATCAATGAAAAAACAGCAAATTTTTAAAAATTAATATTCATTAAATCGTATGAAGTGAAATATATATAAATATCTGTATCTCCAAAACCCAAATACAGAATTTAACATTTTATGAGGGAAAATTCAGAGTTCACTTACATGTTAGACTCATAAAAATTGCATATGTAACCACACACACTATGACATATACATAAGGGAGATGCCTGAGAAATATAAAACTGAACAGTTTCTGTTTTCATTAAAAATTTATTAAACAGACATTATCCAAGGGTCTTGATGGGAAGATTTATGCTTCCTACTGCAACTTACCATGACAGGATCTGTGTTAGCCTTTGTTCCCTGTTCTCTAATTTTCTCTCATTGCCATATAATTTTACTGTGTATGTTTTACACCACATATGCCTCCACCTTGCCCTTTAGACACTATTTTGATTTGTGTTCTGCTTGACTGGATCTGCATCATCAGATACCTCCTTTTCAGGTAGTCAGTGGAGATGTTGGTTTTATTGCCCATAACAAATAAAAGTTATCTCCACTCTTTAAAGCTTATCTGTGACTCTGAGACACTACAAGTTCAACAGCACTCAATGACAGAAGGCTCTAGCACCAATAAGTAGATGAGACAATGAGATTGTAACCATTTGTTTAAAGGATTTAGGACCTCTTTATAGCCATAGCAAGCCACTAGGAGTACTTTATTGTCTTCCTTTAGAAGGACAGATAAGTCAAAAGGTAACCTGAAGGTGTGTTTATAAGTAGATAAGACTGGGAAATCATTAAACAAAGGTTTCTGGGAGTTATGAAATCAAGGGTGGTTTGGGAAATTGTTCATTACAACCAAAGGAAACAATTTACATTAGCTTACAACTTTTTTATCATTGAAACCAATTAACTTTAGCGTATTTCAAAAACTCTCTGTAAAACAACATACACTATAGGCAGTATTTTCTGCCACATATAATTTTGTAAATAATGATGCATATTACTGTTATGTTCTTATGTGGCATGATATGGGGGAAATATAATAATTTTGAACCATGATAGGGGAAATTCATCCCACAAAACATAGGAGATAAATAAATGTGATGGTGAAATTGAGGTCCAGAGCTAAACCATCAGCTATAGTTCTCAATAGTTTAATATATATAGAAAACTACAAAAAACCAACAACAACAACAAAAAACTACAACTCAAAAGTTTCACATTGAAAAAAATTCATTGCCTTCCTTTTGAGTTAGGGAGAAAGTTTGGCTTTATGATTGCAAATGTGTATCAATATTTACTTACTATATGCCAGGTTCTTTGATTACCAGTTTATGTTGGCCATCTGATTTAATCCTCATAATTGTTTATGAGTTGGGAACATTTACTGTTATCATGCATGTTTTACGGATGAAGTAATTCAGGTTTAAGTAGTTTACCCAAATTAATATTGTTTGAGTCTGGCAGATCAGGAATTTGAATACAGACTGCTCTGAAAATTGAAGAAAACCTCTGTAGGGACATACAAAGTTTGTCATACAAAGTAGACAAACTTAAAGCAAACTGTAATTGGTTCAACAGAAATGAATTTTACAGGAGCCTTGAGCATATTTCCTATAAATTTAACTTTGCTAAAATTGGGAAAATGAAGAAATAAAATTTTATAATAACTCATGATATTATCAAAATAATATCAACTGTAAGATCCATGGGGATATTATGACATCTATACAGAATGGTTGACATCAAATAGAAAAAATACAATAAATTTTTCTTAAAGGGTTAAAAAAGGAAAATAATGTATTTAGTAGACCTTTATGGCTTGAATAACCACACATTCCACTGCAGTGGCAGAATTATTGATGCACTAGGGCAAACATAGTTGCATCATATTCAAACAAAGCGTGCGTGCGCACACACACGCACACCAAAAAAAACCCTGCTTATTGTGTACACAGAGAAGCCCACAACAAATAAGAAATAATTACTCCTCCTATCAGGAAAGAAACTCTGAATCTCAAATTAAGAATTTTGATTGGAAAAGGCTATGGAATTTTAAGAGCTCAGTCTCAGCCATAGCTGAAATATAGCTACTGTTTTAACTAAGTGTTAAAAAAATTTTTGCATCCTTGAGGAAAATATAATAATAATAAACAACATTGTTCCCACATAAGTATATACGTATATACACATATATACACATATATATCCAAAGGAAAATATAATAATAATACACATTGTTCCCACATATAGCATATATATGTATATATTTCCAAACACTCAGATTAACGTCTTTCATTATCAGTAATTGTTTTAAAACAGGTACACTGCATTTCTGCCAATATTTCTTCTTTATATGCCTTAGGCAGCCATATTATTTCCTTAGCCTGGGCCTCTAAGAACCTCTCAAAACAGAGCTCCACTTTCTATCGATTAATTAGAATTGATATATAAGATTTAACTCACCTATCTGCTCAGGTTTAGATATATTATTTTGAAAAGCTGTGAGTAACGTTCCTAGATTAGTGCAAACATTTGTGTTCTTAAATAGTACAAATATATTTAATAGGACATCTATCATATTCATAGTTTTAATTGAGCTATTGTTTAAAGATTATTCAGTAAAACACACTACTAACTTTATGCTTAATGCAGAAAATAAAGGCCAGAAATTATCTCATTGGCTCCATTTCCCTTCTAAGTGGTTAAGTGAGTTATGGTGCACTTGTAAAGAAAGATGCCAGGAAAAGACTGGAAAATGAACCCATGTTCATATGAATCATGGAGGTTCACAAATTCTCACAAAGAAATGCTTCAACAGTTTTAATTCTTTCTTTTAGTAAGTTTGTTCATGTAAGTCTACTGTAAAAATATGCTTATGCAACAAGTTTTGCTGTATTAGAATAAAGATTGGTCAAGTTGTAAAAAAATATAAAATTCTGTTAAATATTAATTCTTAACTGTTTTCTTCAAGATACCTTAAAATTGAGATAAATTTTTATTGCTGAGTTAAAATTCCATCAATTTTAATAAGCTTAGAAGTAATCTTTCATGCTTAAAATATAGTAGTATTCTTATCTTTGGATAGTTTGATTTCTTGTATATCCTGCAGGTGTTTTTATGATGAAGTTCTCATCGCAGATCTTATCATAACTACTAATGAAAGTAGCCAGGAAGGCAATTTACATAATTTTGAGTTGTAATTTTATTGTATTATGTAGTCTTTTCTTTATATTATTTTGAAATATAGAATTAACCTAACATTTTTATCATATATCATTTTATAGAATTGAATAACTAATCAATGGATGAAGGTAGTCAAAATGTACAAATGTCCAGTTATATGGTAATAGTGACATAATGTACATGATTAATATAATTAACACTGCTCTATGTTATAGTTGTCATGACAAGGAAAATTTTTGTTTCCTTTTTCTTTTATTTTGTATCTATATGAGATAATGGAGGTTCCCTAAACTTACTGTGGTAATCATTTCATGATGTATGAAGGTCAAATCATTAATGCTGTACAGCTTAAACATATATAGCACTGTTAGTCAATTATATCTCAATGAAATTGGAAGAAAAAATTGAATAATCAATTTTGTGACTGGAAGAGACAAATAAATAATTTTCAAACATTTTCATGAATCATCTAGGGTTGTTTAGAATCTTTTAGGGAACATTGGGCAGAGGAAATGAGGAGAGTGAGAGTGGAAAAGAAATTTAAATGGGGAGGGGAAGTCCCCATCACTCTTCATCAGAACAGTTCTGTATATGTGTGTAAATGTTTATGTGCACATATGCATGTGCGTGTGTGTATAGGATTCCTAAGGATTTTAATTGAAGTAAGTACTCTGCTGAAAGAAAATGTTTGAAATCCTCCGATTATGTATCTGAAGTCTCATGATCTCTTTTATCAATTAAGTTACCTGAGATTAATTGCCCTGAGACTCAGTTTCCTAACCATATAATGGAAGTAAGCCAAATTTTCTCTAATGTTCATTATACATGAAAGATTTATAAGCCATCGTTTACACAGAAGCACCTCATCTCCAAATACACACAAATAATTGTGAGAATAAAATGTTCTCTCCATATATTTTAAGATTCTATATTTACAATATCAACGATTAATGAAATGAGAAACAAAGTATATTTTTGGCAAGCCTATATTTTCATTGATTAAATTTCCAGATTGCTTCAACCTTCATTCATTCATTTGTTAAATAATTGAACAACTATTTCTTGAAGATATTTGTATTGATTTCCAGTATAGGGAATGTAAAGTTTTTATGTGAGTCACATATTACTTGTGAAACAATATGAACTATTCATATTTTATCCATCATAAACACACTCTTTTATAATAAAAAATTGAACTTTAAAAAGTATTACTTTTGTGAAAACAAGTCTCAGCTAACAGTGAAGAAAAATATATTTGTCATATAACAAGGAACTAAAGAGGTGCCTATTGATTTCATAAGCATGACCTCACCTCTCAGTTCAGCCTTCAACTGAATAACAGAAATTTAGAAATGCCTCAATATCACATAGACTGCAAGCAGTGGATTTAGGATCCAAATCAACCTTTCTAACTCCATATCTCATCCACCTTCCACTCTTCAGCTCTGCCTGCGACTGTGACAGGGGAAATCAGTCAAACCTTCCGTACTTTATCCAGATATGGAAAAGTGTTTCACTGCATACTATGGCATTAGAAAAAGACAGTTTGGCAACTTCTAATTGTCTTTTATTATGTTAATAAATGAAATGGATGAAAACATTTCAGAAAAATTAATATTAACAGGACATCAGAAGAATTTTTATTTCTTGAGAGAGAACAATGGTATACTAGAGGAAACACTCCTATTGTAGGAAATATAAAAAATAATAATTTTGATGATAGTATTAATAGTCATTTCTATCTAAAAATACTCTGATTATAGTCCCTCTAGTCAGAGCAAATGAGACTCACTCTTAGACATTCAAGTTAAGCAACAAGTGGAAACTTTTCCTGAAAGATTTATGAAACCATTATTCTCTCTCTTCCCAATAATATGCCACAGTGGACTGACAGTTCATGCAGAACTGCATAAAAGGCAATTAATTAATCCAGTAGAACACTACACAGAGGCAATTTGTCTGACATGTAGCATTTGATTTTTCAATAGTTGCTTATCTACCCAGGGAACATACCAAGTTCATCCTTTAGAAATGAGATAGGGCAATAAGCCGGTTTTGTGTCCTGAGACTCAGGGGTACCATTTAGTTCAAGATCTTATGAGTATGGCATTAGAGGCATAGCTAAAGAATAGGCTGTAAAATTTATTCTCTTGAATAAAACAGACTTTGAATTATTGTATTAAACAAATCATATCATTCAATATGTGGTCATTTATGCATCTGCAACTAGCCCATGAGAGTTTAGATAAATAGATAATAATAATCATGATAGATAGATAGATAGATAAAGGTAGATAGAGAGGTGTGCTGTCCTCTCCCCACAGCTATCAAAATCAGTCTTGATTCTGCTATTATCCCCACCTGTGATGTAACCCTTATAGCACTCAATTTATATTATGTTGTTAGGATTAATTGTAGAATACTTAGAACAGTACTTTATTTTTAGTAAGTGTTTGATAAATTTAGCTATTACTATTGGTGCTGTTAGCGTGATGATGGTTTTTAATAGAAAGATCAGACTAGCAACCCTCTGCTTGGATCAGCGCATATCTCACTCAAAGCCACAATCATAGTATAAAATAATGGGCTGATTTTCCCTTCCTACATTGCCACCCTTGTCAGTGAACCCTTTGTGTCTTTCTTATCTGTGTGACCTCAAGCCCCACCTAGCATGGTGCCTGGTACAGAATACGTACTCAGTAGGTATTTGTAATGTGACTGTTGTACAAATGAATAAACACTTTATATTGTGTTATTTAGGAATTTTTTTTGAATGTGTGAGTGAGGTATGAAAAACTTCCTAAACTGAGTGCTAATTAAAAGATTGTTTTAAATCAGCAAAGTTCTTTCCCTGTTTTGTTTTTTATTTGTTTGTTTCACTCCTCTTCTATCCTTCAGTAATTCAGCAAATAGAATATAACCAACCCCCTCTTCTAATCAGTCATGTTGTCATCAGGATCCTTATGAACTTCCTGATATGCTAATAATGATATGTGACATTACTGTTTTCATTCATTTATTCAGTTAGCATTTGAGCACCAATTGGAGGACAGGCATTGAACAGGCATAGTCTGTAGCAAGACTGTTTGATCAAAGTACAATGAAAGAAAAAAGGTTAGAAAGACTGAGTGAAATTAATTGCAAATGATATATTCAACAAAGGACTAGTATCCAGAATTAATGTTTTTCGAGCCCTCAAAACCTAACACTAAAAAACAAATTATCCAACTAGAAAGTGGGCAGAACCCATACACACTTACACTGAGTAGGATATACAGACATCAAATAAGCACATGAATTAATGTTGAACATCATCAGCCGTTTCAGAAATGCAAACTAAAACTGCAGTGACGGATCACTACCCACTAATCCTCATTCTAAAGTAAAAAACAGTGATAATACCAAATGCTGGAGAAGATGCAGAGAAATATCACTCATATATTACTGGCAGGATGTAAAAGGGTACAACTACTCTGGAAAATAGTTTGTTAGTTCCTTTCAAAACTAGAAATCCCAGCAATTGCACTCTGAATTGATGACTTATTTTCAGGCAGAATCTAGTACCCCAATATTCATAGCAAGGTTATTTATTTTTTTTATTACTGTGGTAAGAACACATGATATGAGATCCACCCTCCCCACAGATTTTGAATTGCACAACACCCTGTTATTGTCTATAGGCACAGTGTTGTACAACAGATCTCTAGAACATCTTGCATAACTGAAATTTTATAGCTGTTGATTAGCATCTCTCCATTTCTCCGTCCCCATCCCCTGATAATCACTATTGTATTCTTTGAGTCTACAAATTGAATTGTTTTAGATTTCTCATATAAGTGACCTCATGCAATATTTGTCCTTCTGTGGCTGGTTTATTTCACTTCGTTTAATGGCCTCCATGTTCATCCATGTTGTCATATATGGCAAGATTTCCTTCTTTTTAAAAACTGATTAATATTCCATTGTATTTAAATACCACATTTTAAAAATCCATTCATCTGTTTATAGATATTTAGGGTGTTTCCACATCTTGGCTATTGTGAACAGTGCTGCAGTTAACATGGGAGTGCTAATATCTCTTTGAGATCCCTATTTCAATTAATTTGGATAACTGCCTAGAGGTGAAATTGTGCGATTATATGGTAGTTTTACTTTTAATATTTTGAAGAATCTCTATGCTGTTTTCCATCCTGGCTGCACCATTTTGCATTTACCCCAGCAACGCACAAGGCTTTCAATTTTTCTACATCCTCACCAACACTTATAGTCTTTTTTATTTTGATAATAGCTGTCCTAACAGATATGAGGTAATATCTCATTGTGGTTTTGATTTTTATTTTCAAGATGATTAGTGATGATGAGCATCTTTTCATATACCTATTGGCCAGTTGTATGTCTTCTCTGGAGAAATGTCTATTCAGGTCATTTGCCCATTTTTTAATTGAGTTTATTTTATTGCTATTGAGTTATAGCAATACAATATTGAGTTCCTTATATATTTTGTAAATTAACATCTTATTAGACATATGGTTTGCTAGAATTTTTCCATTCTGTAGGTTGCCTTTATACTCTATTGATTGTTTGCTATGCAGAAGCATTTTAGTTTGTTATAGTCCCATTGTCTGGTTAGCTTTTGTTGCCTGTGCCTTTGGTCTCATATCCATAAGATTATTGTCAAGACCAATGTAATGAAGATTTTCCTCTATGTTTTCTCCCAGAAGTTTTACAGTTTCAACCTTAGGTTTAAGAATTTAATCAGTGTTGAGTTAATTTTTGTGCACAATTTAAGATAGGGGTTCAACTTCATTCTTCTACCTGTGGTTATCCAGTTTTCCCAACAACATTTGTGGAAGAAACTTTCATTTCCCTGCATATATTCTTGGCACCTTTGTTGAAAATCAGCTGACCTTATATGCATGACTTTATTTTGGGTATCTCTATTCTGTTCCATTGGTTTACATGTCTGTTTTATTCTGTCAAGCTATTTTTCAGCTTTGGATTTTTCTGGACCATGCATGTATGCAACTTCATATTACAAACCTGTTTGAAGTTAAGTTTGTATTTAGTAATTCTTAAGATAGACTTTTTCCTCATGCAAGGCCTACACTAAGATAAGTTTCAAACATTTAAGGGTTACAGTTTTATATGGCAGTTTAATTCTCTCTATTTTAAGAAGGTGCATGCCTTACTCTCTACCCTTTCTGTGGTCACTGAAACTAAGAATATAGGTCATGTAGCTGTTAAGCACTACAAAAGAAGTACAGCATCACTTGTGAAATAATTCTACCACTCCCCTGATTTCCACCTTTATGTTTCTATTTGATTTCTGGGGATTTCCACATGTGTATGGGTGTGTATGTATGTGTGTATATGAGAAAGAGAGAGGGAGAAAGCAAGAGAGCAAGTACTATGTGTTTTGAAGGATATTTGTTATCTAGTATCTAGTGCTTCTGAGTATTGTTAAAGTGAGAGGATTTTTCAGAAGATCCTGTTTGTCCTCATCTCACATCTCCAATTTCAATATAGAGCCAGGTCCTATGGTAGTGTTTGGAGTCTCCTGCCTTGTGCTTACATTGAAGATATCTAAACGACAGATAAGAAACTAGTTAATAGTGTTATTTAATACACATTTGTAAAGAAGCATCAGTGTCATTGCCACAACTGCCTGTGAAGGCCATAAAGCCCTTCTCTCATTATGGCCTTCAACAATAGTCTCAAACTCACTGCCAGCTTTTATAACTGAAACTCAAGAGATCCATAGCCCCTCTCAGTGCTTTGTGTTTCTTGTCCATTTCACAATCCCTGAAGTTATTTACATTATTTACTTATGTAATTATTTATTAGTTTTTAGTTTTCTGAGATGAGCTGTGCCCCTTTAGTGTTCTCTTTTGCATTTTATATCTCACTTCTAAGTGTTTGAAGCAGAGTATGTTATCAAAGTGTGAACTGTCTGTCATATCTTCACTGAATGTCAAATATACAATTTAAAAAAGCATTCTTGAAGGAGGAGGGAGACCAGTTAGAAGGTTTTTGCAATAACTTGGGCATGGAAATAAAGAGCCCCTAAGTCAATGAATTATCTATGGCAATAGAAAAATGGAGATTGATTCAAGAGATATTCTAAAGAGGCAGAACAATTGAATCATTGTAAAATTGGGTGTAGAAGTTAGGAAAAAATCTAGACTTACATAACCTTTATTGAGTGCTTACTGTGTTCGTATGTCTGAGTCATTGGATATAAGACATTAAATATAAATATTAATATAATAGATATTATATTACAATATTATATTAATATAATAAACACTGAATATAAGTATTTAAACATTAAATATAAGACAATCCTACAAAGCATGTTCTTGAGTAATTTCACAGAGCTGGAGTGGACACACCCAGCTAGGTCCTGTGTTTCTAAGACCTTCACTATTAACCTCAATATTATATTGATCTGTAGTGTAGAAGAGAAATTTATGAGATGAGATAGCTATGAGTCTGATTAAATTTTCCCTTCAAGACTGAAGGGAAAAAAATCATAAAAATGGATAAGAACAAATAAGAAAAACATACAAACAATCTGTAACAACAATCAGAGTCGGAGATCATAGGTTGAGTTGAGCCAGAGTTCAGCTGGGTGTGACTTTTGTGAAGTCTCTTCATCTTTCTTTGTCCTTTCTTTTTCTGAAGAGAAGTGGTGCTGAACTTATCCCTAAATTCCTTGTTTTCTCTGATTTTTTTGCTCTAATAGATTTTTTTGAATACATATTCATGCAAACAGAAAATAGTTCCACTAAAACTATAATCAGTAATCTTAGGTTCACTGAAGATTCCAATGACCTTTTAATGTAAAATGTAAATATAGACAAGCTGGCAAAAATAAACATAAATAGAGAAAAAAGACCTCACCATTCATGACTATCTTCAAATGATTGACCTAAAACACAGGTTTTTTTTTTTCTTAGCAAAATAATTTCTTAAGTATAAAACTTAAAGTCATAGTTACTGCAAGTTGCCTTCTTTCTCTGCTTCTTCCTACTCATTTAATAAACTATAACTAAGGTGAGAGAGCAAATACTTCTTAGTAATTTATGCCAGTGGAAAAGATATAAACTTCTATGTAACATATTTACACAAAATTAAAACAGTTATAACTTTGGGGTATACTGAAAGTGATTTTATGTCCTATTTCTGTGTTTTGAATCTCAGGGAAAAATATCTTTCATTTAATTAAACTATTCCATTCCATTACAAGTTTATTTATTAAACACTTTCATATACTTGACAGTGGCCTGGTTGATAACAGGAATAATAAAGTAAATAAGACCAAATTCTTATAATAACAGGAGAATAAGACTTCTTCTATGTGGGAGTAGTTTGGAAAGGCCTTTGGAGTAATTAGTATTTGAGTTCAACCTCAGACGACAGGAGAATTTCAGCCTGTGAAGGAAGTAGAGAGATCATTTCACATGGGCATGAAGGTGAAAATGGAGGTGGGAATCCATGTTAGTGGGGGTTTTTTTTTAGACTTATTTTTTATTGAGGTAACATTTGTTTACAATATTATGTAAGTTTCATGTATACAACATTATATTTCTACTTCTCTATGCACTACAGCATGCTCACCATCAAAATTTAGTTTCCATCTATCACGGTACAGTTGATCCCCTTTACCAGTTTCACCCAGCACCACCTCTTCCCCTCTGGTAACCACTACTCTATCCTTTGTATCTTTTTGTTTGGTTTGTTCATTCATTTTGCTTGCTTGTTAGTTTTTTAGAGTCCACATATGAGTGAAATCATATGGTATTTGTCTTTCTCCATCTGACTTATTTCACTTAGCATAATACCCTCAAGGTCCATCCATGTTGTCAAAAATGGCAAGATTTCATATTTTTATGGCTAAGTAGTATTCCATTGTGTGCGTGTGCGTGTGCGTGTGCGTGTGCGTGTGCGCGCGTGTGTGTGTGTGTGTGTGTGTGTGTATGCCACATCTTCTTTATCCATTCATCCATTGATGGGCATTTAGGTTAGCTCCATATCTTGGCTATTGTATATAATGCTGCATTTTGGTTCATTTTAACTGGCAGTAGGGACCCCACCAGTTGAGCTAGAGCACAGATCACTTGCACCTCAGTAGTGCAGATTAGAGTGGTAATGCAAAGGGGGCAGTTTGTAGAGCAGATCACATATCAAGCAGGAAGGAATTTGTCAAAATAACATGACTTTTATATCTTATATAAGTTGCTTGTTATTTATAGTCACATCTAAAAGCCCTATTATCCCTGATTTGTGCCTTTTGAAAATAACTTTTGATTCAAACATGTGTTTTTCTTTTTTCTCCTGTATGTGTGTGTGTGTATCTGGACATTTACGTACTAATCTTAGAGGGTGAGGAACATAAGTATTTAGCATTCCTATTTGCATATAAGTGGATTAATTCCCCACTTTTGCCAGAAATGAATAGGGACTAACATATCAGAAGATGAATTGAGTATAAACATTAATCTCCCTCTCCCTCTCCACTTCCTGTGCTCTTATCATTTCTCATCTTGATTGCCACAAAGCTAGCTTTATATAAACCAAGACTTAATTTAACTAAAGTTAATAATTTTAATGAGAGTTATTGTTTAGCAGCTATTTGAAAAACAATGTCATTAATTTAGCTACTGCTATGAAGTATTCTTTAACACTAAAAATCAAAACTTCAAATATTCCCAATTCTTTGTGCTTAATGAAGCATAAGGGGGTCTTGCAATTTCCTTAGAAAGATTAAGCAATATCACAAAGCAAATTTGTTTAGTAAGAAAATGTGATACATTAAAGTTTTGTTAATGGCTGTGTATTTATCTCATGAAAGACAGTTAGAAAGGTAATTATAACATGCAAATTAGCTCCCATAAGACTGCATATTAAAATTATATATTAATGTACAATATCTCAAGTTGCAACCTGTGCTTGGGCTTTTTCCAGGTAAGTAAGTCACTGAAGCTTTTGTCTTAGGTTTGTGTTCTCTCTACTAATCATTTCTTTCAGGTATTTTATTTAAAGTCCTCGAATGCTCTTGTCTAAAACTCTACTTTTTTCCTGTTAGTCTATTAGAGATACGCATTCTAGCCCCTAATTTTTGCTTCTCTCTTATGTATTCATCTGTTTCAATCCTACCATTTTCTTATTTCAGCAATATGTGCAATATTGTTAATAAATAGAGTATAGCCATGAAACCAGGAAATAAATCATTCACAAAGAGTTCAACTATAGGAAATGTATGTTTTTGTTTAAAATCATTCAATTTTTGTGATCTATTAACATTTACCGTAGGATTGTTGAGCTATTCTGAGAAAGAAAATGTACCTGTGACTTTAGGAATTCAGATTTCTTCAGCTCTGTCTTTCATTTTCTGGTTAGAACAAACAGTAATTGATTTCATCTTTGTTTGAAACATCTAGCTGTCTCAGACACCCTGTGCTGTGTTCTTTGTAGTTGTTAATAGGAAATCACTGAATGGTATTGTTCGCATAATACAATCCTTCTCCTTGATTTCACTGTGTATATGTATTGTCATCTCTTCTGGTTTGAGAGAAGATTGCTATTTGGGTTATTAGAAAATGGTAAAATCCCTCATTTCTATGGGAGACTGAATATTTCTTCGCTTTACTGTATACTTTATGCCTCCCCTATTGGTTTACCATTTTGTAGTCCCTTCTCTATCGGCCACCATTCCCCCAGTAAATATATTTGTCTTATTATCCAGTTCTTCAAGATCTTTGCATGGAATCTGTTTTTTTTTGTTGTTGTTTTGTTTTTGCTTTTTAATGTGTGCATAGAAATGTTCAAGAGTGCTAAATAAAAGAATTTCCTTGTGTTTATTAGTGACCTTTATAATAGATATAAAGAATACTCTTGTATTTAGCACCTAGATTTATTGAACCTTACTATTCATCCAAATTTACATTAAAGTTTTTAGAACTAGTAAAATATTACAAATATGTTATATCACCTGTGTGCCACATCTACTACCATTCTTAGACCTCCCTGATAGTTGTTATTCAGAGATAACTATTATTCTTACCATTTAAAATTTACTGACTACTTTTTATTATTTTGCTGTGTAGGTAAGTATCCAAAAAATAATAGTTCTATCACTTATGTTCAATAAACATTACATTTTTTGACTTGATTTACTCAATATATTTTTGATATTTATGCAGATTGATGCATGTAGCTTTCATTCACTTATTTTAATTGATATCATAGTCTTATGAATGAATAAACCACAAATATATTTATTATTGCTTATATTTGTAGACTTTCATCTGTTTTCCACTTTTTAAAAGTATTATCAAAAAACTGCAATAGTACATGTCTCTTTTTACAAATCAAAATTAAATAATTCTAATGACTGAGCCCCACCCCCAGAGATTCTGTATTAATGGGATGCCATGGAAGATTGGTAATTTTACAAGTTCACCAAGTGATTTCAATATGATTCATATGTTATTTGCCGTCTGTGCATCTTCCTTGGAGAGGTGTACCTTCCGATATTTTACTCATACGTTTAATTGGGTCCATTTTTTGTTTCTCTGTCTGATTTTTGACTTAAGTGTTCTTTCTATGTTTGGATACAACTTTTTTCATAGATGTGTGTTTTGTAAATATGTTCTCCCAGTCTGTGGCTTGTTGCTTTTTTTTCTTAACAGTATTTTTCATAATACAGAAGTTTTTAATTTTAATAAATTCAAGTTACTAATTTAATAGCTTTATTGAAGTCCAAATTATCTATTTCTTCTTTCTTGGATCATACTTTTTGTGTTGTATCTCAAAACACATATCCATTTCAAAGGTCACAAAGACTTCCTCATATGTTCTCTTTTAGAAGTTTTTATAGTTTTGCAGTTTATATTGAGATCTCTTATCCATTGTAACTTAGTTTTATGAGAGGTAAGGTCTGTGTCTAGGTTTGTTTGTTTATTCATTTATTTTTATAAATTATGAACATTTATGCACATCCAATTGTTCATGCATCACTTGTTGAAAGTCTTTTCTTTCTCCATTGGATTGCCTTTGTGTATTTGTCAATATCTGCAAAATAGTTTGCTGAGATTTTGATGGAATTGCATTTAATTGATAGTGAGGATTGACATCTTAACAATATTGAATCTTCCTATCCATAATCACACAATATCTCTCAACTTATTTAGATCTTTGATTTATTCATCAATGTTTTTTACACTTCTGTATACAGAGCTTGTACTTATTTTGTTAGATTTATACATATACATATTTCACTTTAGGTGCTATTTTTTTTAAACTTCAAATTCCAATTGTTAATCGCTAGTGTACTGGAAAGCAATAAATTTTAGTACTTGGACATTGCATACGAAGACATTTTACTAAGGAATACATTTATTAGTTCCAGGAATTTATTTATTCTTTGGGATTTTCACATGGACAATCATGTTATCTGTGAATAAAGACAATTTTTTTTCCCAATTTGTTTATGTTTTCTTTTTATCCCTTTTTTTCTTTCTTTCTTTCTTCTTTTTTTGAAGTGCTGTTTTATTACTTAATTGGTTACTTATTTGTTTATTTTTAAGCAGGAGAAAATCAAACATTTTTTATCTTTTGCACTACATTTTAAAAAATTGAAGTATAATTGATTTACATTATTATATTAATTTCAGGTGTACAGCATTGATTCAGTATTTTTGCAGATTATATTATACTCCATTTAAAGTTAATACAAGATAATGGCTATAACTCCATGTACCATACAATATATTATTGTTGCTTATGTATTTTTTTACTGAAATATAGTGAATTTACAATCTTGTGTTAGTTTCAGGGAGGGTCTGGCTCAGAAATTAACCAAAGAGTAGCAGAGTTCCAGAGAAGATTAAACTCTCAACCCAGACAAGGCTGCTCCACTAATTAGGAAGGAGTGGGGTGCTAACATTTGGAATAGTAACATCTGGATAGATGCACTGGGAATTCTTGAGTGCTCAAATTTCCCTGAACTCGCTGTGCCTACCTAACTGGCCTACTCCTCTCTGTTAACGGATAATGTTCCCCTTTGCTGAAACCTGATGCAAAGATTGCCTTGAAAGACCAACTCATGCCTCCTTCCTGTCCTCATCCTCCTCTCGTTCACAAAACTTCACATAATCCAGCCAAGGAAGTGATAGGGATGGGCGGATTTATAACTCCGCCAGAGTTATAACTCCGCCAGAAAGGATTTATAACTCAAAGGATCATCAGAATCTAGCCAATAGGCACCAGCAGGAGCCAGAAGAATATGTGTATAGGATTGAATCCAATCCTCTTGGATCAAAGAGGTTGGAATATAAAATTGGATGTAAAAAAGCCAGTCAATATGTCAGTATTGTGCTATGATACAGAATTTTATGCCTTGGCAATGACCCCACTAATAGGGCTGTGAATTGCTCTTGGAAGCAATAGCTCCAGACTAAATGAAATAGAAATGCCAGAACTGTGTGAAATATGGTGGGAGAAGAGATTTAAAAAAAAATCTCAGAGAAGTGGGCATGCTAGAGTATATAAACAACGTCTAGGGGGAAGGCCTGAAGGATACTGTTTACCAAAGCAGTAAGGAATGTTCTCATGAAAGGGGCATAAGAATTATTGAGAAGCTCAGTAGTGCCCATCATCTGTAAGCCAGGGGTAATGATGAGAGATGCTGTCGAGAACGTATCTCTCTGAATGTAATGGGAATGACAGGATCTCAAAATTAGAGAAGCCAGGTGGCAGCATTAATCATCACAAGTAAGGCGGATGCAATTATATAACAAGTGGCAAGGCATTCTACCTAGAATGACCCAACGAGAGCTATGGAGATGTTATCAGAACAAGGTTCCCCAATGAAGAGATATAAACTTTCATCCAGTGTCTGGACCCAGTTTTCTGACCTGGAACCCTTTATAAAACATTAGTATCAAGTAAAAAGATTGAGGCACAGGTCAAATGAGGGTTTATTCAAGAAGAGTATTGCAATAAGGGGAGGTGTATTATTGCATTCGGGGCAAAGGACCTTACCATAGGGAGAGAGCTCCAAACATAGCAAGCATCCCAAAATTCAGGCAAAAAAGAGCTTTTCTTTTATAGGGAGGAATAAATAGGCTGGAAGGAACTGGGTGTGGGGGAGTGGAATGAATGGGTGTCATGATCAGATAGTTACTTTTTGTCCCTGATTTCAGTTGCTTCTCCTGGGGAGCTGGAGGCATGTTAAGGAGAGGTTTTTCCCATGTTCCGATGCTCAGTAAGGCTTAGGGGTTAGTGAAAATTCAGGGCCCTGTGGAAAGGAGAGAATTCGGTCAAGTTAATAAGCATTCGGTTCTGATTAATCAACGAGGACAAACACCTCAGTAATCATTTATGAGACAAAGAATGGGAATTTTGAGGGTCTCTGTCTGGCTTTTTCATAGGTAAATATGAGAGTTTTCCAGGAGGCTTATCTAAGTCATCTGAGAAAGAATGTTTCTTTGAAGTAAGCAGTTTTCTTGAACACAAAGGGTGTGGGGGGGGTTATTAACCATCAGTTTTTTCTAGGATTATGGGGCTCTGGTAAAGTTCAACATTGTTAAGAGGAAGGACCTGGTGATGCTACAGTAAGTGAATATGGTGATGATCCCTTAAAGGGAACTATGGCTATTTATTCAGGTAACTATATAGTGGGGGAAAAGGGACACCCAGGACTGTTCCACTATGTGTTTGAGTTGGTATTGCTAGTGAGAGAATCAAAGCAACATCATGGGGCTTTTGTCAGAGTGGAAGCATATGTAAGCCAGGTAATAAACGAGGTCTTGACACTTGTGTACTCCACAGTGTGTTTACTGAATCCATGAAACCATCCAGTGGTCATTTCCCCAATCCGAATCTACAACTGAATTGGACATACTTGTTGGTTGGCAAAACTCCCACATTTATTCCTTGGCCTTGGACTAAAAACTGTGGTTGAGGAAAACCAAGTAGAAACGTCAGAAACTGTACTAACACCAAAGCAAGGAGTAATTTTAAAACAATATTTCACTCTGGGGACAAAGATAAGAATGAGAACCTCTCTCAGAGACCTAGATGATACCTGGCTGGTGATACTCATCACATCTCCATTTCATTCACTAGTCTGGCCCCTGGAAATACTGGGTGGATTCTAGAGAACAGCAGTGGACTACTGAAAACATAACTAATTAGCACTTCAAAATTGTAGGTAGCTGCTGTGCCAACTGTGGTGTGTTTGCTGAGCAGGTTAATATAGCCTCAGGTACATGATATGTGATAACTGATCTCGTATTTCTATTCCTATCTGAGAAACAGAACAGAAATAGCTCACATCCACTGGAATGAGTAACTAATGCATTTATGGTTTTGTTCATGGGCTATGTTAACATTTCAGTCACTGCCGTAATATGGTTCAAAGAGACTTAGACTATCCACACATTCTGTAGAATATCATATTTGTTCTTCACTTTGATGGCATAATATTAAGCAAGCCATATGAGCAAGAAGTAGTATGCACATTAGAAGCTTCATTAAGACACATGAATTTTAAAAGGGGGGTGGTGTAAACTGTATGATTATTTAAGGATATATCACATCAATGAAGTTCTTAAGGATCCAGAGGTATGGGAGGACATCTCCTCCAAAGTAAAAAAACAAATTACTGTAGTTCATACTTGTGCTTGATAAAAGGAAATCACAAAGTTGAGTAAACCTTTTTGGGTTCTAGACGAAGCATATTCTGTGCTTGGGATTAGTTCTCTGAGGGACATGGAAGTTCGCCAGACTTGAGTGGGGTCTAGTGAGTCTAGACTGTGGTGCAAGTAACTCTGCTACTTTGGCCATACAGCCTGGCAGACCTTATATATTAGAGATCTCTATGGTAGAAAAATATCATGTGGAATCGTTGTAAGCTCCAATAGGAGAACCACAAAGTCGATCCTTGCTGATGGGGAGCAAGACATTGCCATCTGCAGCAGATAATTAGACACAATATTATTAGGCCCTAGTAGATATGGATTGCTTGTCTGGAGGACATGAAATGACAACAAGCAATCCACTCTGATGGGTGTGGTATATCCAAAATTGGGTATGATCAGGGCCGAGAGGCACAATTAAGTTTCAAGAGCAGCTGGTCTAGACTCCGGTGATATCCACCATATTTGTGCTATTGCTCCTACCTCAGGTCATACCTCTGGCCATATGATGAGATTCTTTATAGCCAGCTACTAGAGGTAAAAATGTTGAGCTTAATTCATGGATAATTCAGCTGAGTATGTGAGCGCCAGCCAAAAGTGGACTATGGCTGTAATACCTTCAAGGGTGGTCTCCAAAGACAGCAGAAAGAAAAAGTCTCCCACTAAGTCATCTACTCTGTATGGAAAGAGAAACAAGTATAAAGCTCTTGGGCAGGGGCAAATGGCCTGGCTAATTAGTTACAGGTCTGTAAGGAGAAAAATTAGAAGATGGGGACAAGGAGATCAGAGGAAAAAGCATGTGGATAGACTGATGGGAGTGGCTATGAAATATGAAGATTTTTGTATGACATGTTAAGGACACCCAGAGTAGTCACTGTGGAAGTCACTAAACAACCAACTAGTTGACATCAGCCAATCTCTGTTATTGTCACCATTCCCTGCTCTTCACCCACTCCCACTCTTGCCAGTGTTAGCACCGTGGACACACAAAGGGAGTAATCATATGAGAAGGATGGAGGTTATACATGAGCCTATACTGCTGCCATCAAATTCTCAGACTACTGGTAACAGAGACTAATATTGAGGCCTATATATGGAACTATCTCTCAAGGACATCCAATAACCACATAGTGCTACTTTAATTACTTTAGACCCCTATCACCATGGAAAGCACAACAATTTATCTTGACTAGAGTATATAAATATTGTGCCTGTGGTTTTCCTTCTCTGACCACAGGGACTCTGACAGCACTACTATCCAAAGGCCTACAGAGTGTTTAACCCACTGATACAGGATCCCACACAACACTGCATTGCAACAAGGGACTCACATTACAGCCAAAGAAGTGTACATAACCACAGGACTCAGTAGTCCAGGTACATTGTGTCCTGATTGAGTGTTGGAAAACATTTTAAAAACACAGCTTCCTTTGAGCAGATACCTGCAAGGATAGGGAATTATTATCCATAATAGTATACACCTTAAGTTAGTGATCCTTATATGGCCCTGTGTCTGCAATAGGTAAGAAACCATGGAGGTCCAGAAGTTCTGGTTCTCAAAAGGCAATGCCACAAATGCCATCTGATCACTTCAAGTTCTTGGAGTATTGAACCCTATGGCTGAGGAAAGTAGTCAATGTTCTGGCAGAGGTAATTGGCCATGTTCATTATCAGAAGGTAGGATGCGATTATATAATGGGAGGCAGCAAAGAATATATTTAGTATTCAGGGAACCTACTGGACATCTGTGGGTAAATCTCTACCCAATTTTGATAGTAAATGGGCAAGTGCAATGGCCATAACACAAGGAAGAAGAAAATCATTAGGTGTGAGGAAGTTAAAGAACTGGGAGTCAATGACTGAATGAATAATGGTCATCATGAATGTTTAAATAACTCTGAATTATAAAAGAAGTAATGTTGAGAGAAATAGTAACATCTTCAATTCTAGAGCTAGTGACTTGAATATTGGTATAGGAACAAAGCAAGGAGGGGTGTTGGTGGTAAAGTTTGATGTCATAAGTTTTCAGATAATTGGAGTGAGGATTTAGGGAATGGATAAGAAACAATGCACTAGAAGTAGTAAGGGGAGTAAGGAGGATACTACCCTAACCTCCAAGATCAGTGACTGAGAGACAAACACGCTTGAGAGAGTTGCAGTGGAAGCTGTATCCTCAGGGGAGAGCCAGATTTCATGTAGAGAAAGGGGAGAGGATCCTCCAGAGAAAAGGCTAGGATATGAGATTTTGATGATGACACATACTGTGTTCCAGAGTGGAGGTGTTGAAGGATGCAAAAGTGCTGGGAAAATGTCCCTCAGGTAACTGTATGAATAAGAGTTTAAGAGATGTGTGATGGCCTTGAAATCTTGGGCTTGGTGGTAACTGAGATAAATAGGAAAATAAGAAATCAATGGATTCAAGTAGGTGGTCACTTCCTGGAGGGGAAGTAGATAATTAGTTTGAATTATAGCTTCCCTTTGAGAACTGGACTCTTTGGCAGATTGTGGTCATAAGAAGGGAATAAGTGCATGGCAGAGGCTTGCCAGAAGCACCTGAAGTTTTCTTGGCATCCTCTTTATTCCTGCCAATGATGATACTGGGGTGAGAAGAGGGGCATGTTGTCAGGATACTGCAGTGCTCTGAGCACCCCATGTACATGCCCCCTGGTGAGTATCGTCATTATCATCATTTTGGTTGCAAGAAGCCACAGCAGGAAGGATAGCATGAACACATTAATAGATTAAAGGAAAAAAAAAAACCAGATGATCGTCTCACAGAGGCAGAAAAATGATTCATAATTTTTAAAATATGTGTTCAGCAGACTAGAAATAGAAGGAAAATTTTCTTTATCTCATATAGGATAAAAATCTTGCAGTTAGTAATATTTCTTAATGGAGGTACCTTAGAAGCATTTTTTTAAGAATCAGGATGGTTTTATAAATGAAAGTTATTATCACTTCTATGTACCATAACAATAGAAATCCTAGTCAGGGAAGCATGACAAGATAAACAAATAAAAGGCACATGGAGAAAGGAAGAAACAAAAATATAATTAATGCTTTACATACGTTATAAAATCATATATGTTTGACACTATATTTGTTATAAATACATAAGTATAATATGCACGGGAATTGTAAAAGTCCATCCATCAAATTTAGGATTATGAATTACTGCAAGGGAGAGAAGAAAATGATACTGCGGATGGTAACACAGTTTCAAAATTATTTATAATATTTTGTTACTAAAATTGAAAATAATCTAAAACAAATACCATAAAATTTTACAATTTGAGAAAACTAGGTGGTAGATATATGGATGTATGTTTAATTATTAATATAATTTCATCTTGAAATATTTTTAATAAAAATTGTCTATCTATCTATCAATGTCATCATGTCATTGGACTTTAAGAATCATTCCTGAAGAGGATACCATCTAGCCCAATGTAAAATACCATCCATTATCTGTCCCCAGTTGTCTTTTTAGATGTGTTAAGTGCACTTCAAGATTCAGAGTAAGTGTCATCACTAATGACTTTACAGTACCCCACAATTCTGCATAGGGTTCTTCTACTTTGTACTGTGTTAACACCCAGGGCTTATATCTATCATGGCATGTATTACACTGGATTGTAATATTGTTACTTGTGGGTGTCTCACCAAGTAGGTTGTAAATTCTTTGCGGTAGGAACTGTATCCTTTATCTTTGTATATCCAACTTCTGGGTATACAATAGCATATAATAGGAATGAGTGGCTTTTGAATGAATAGGGGTCTACTTAAATTTAAGAAAGCCATGAACACTAGAAGCCAAAAAATTGAGCAATGACAATGATAGTATTAAGAAAAAAAGAGGGCTTCCCTGGTGGCGCAGTGGTTGAGAGTCTGCCTGCCGATGCACGGGACATGGGTTCGTGCCCCTGTCCGGGAAGATCCCACATGCCGCGGAGCGGCTGGGCCCGTGAGCCATGGCCGCTGAGCCTGCGCGTCTGGAGCCTGTGCTCCGCAATGGGAGAGGCCACAACAGTGAGAGGCCCGCATAACGCAAAAAAAAAAAAAAAAAAAAAAGAGAGAATTCTATCTTTGTCACTCTTAATATCTGAAAACAGAATTTTGTTGTCTTCAAAAGGAAGATCAACTCTCATTTACAAAAAGTTCATTTTTCTGCTCATATGATCTACCTGTTTGATAATGTTCAAAACTTTTTGGAATCTCTGTGGCTGTTATTTTGTTGGAAGAATCATTTGAAACGTACATAGATTATTCATCTGCAACTGTTGGTATAGCAGAAAGTCGAACATTTTAATATGATTAATTTTCCATGTGATGCACTAAATAGTAGCCTGCAATGAAATATACATTTCCATAATATTGCGTTTTTCCTGAACTGTATTTTATTTATATTAAAATGTTGGCAGTATTTCTCAAAAGCAGTTTAAATTTCTCCTACAAGAAAAAATATCTAGTGACTTCAAGTATAATTAGCAAATGTCACTGCTCAATGAAAGAACGATAACTTTTATACCTGTTGTTTAACTCAGAATGTATAATGTCTTATATTCTTTCTCCATTTATGACTCATAGGGTACCCAGAATAGAGTCTGTGGCATAGGCATTAAATATTTTGAAGTCAAATGACCTGGGTTCAGGGTTCAACTGTCAGTTACCAACCCCTCTGTGTGGCCTTCAGCCGGCCACTTACTGTACCTCATCAATTTCCTAGTTCCCAGTTGGACAAAATAGTATTTTTGCCTGGTTTTTTGGTCCAAATTAGATGATGTTATTATTGCTCCTTGAAGCTTAAAAAGCACGTTAAAGTGTGTTGTACCTGCTAATATCTGATCAACATGTCATATTTTACAAAGCTTAATCTTTAAAAATATCTGAGATAACTGTTACCACAGGCCAGTGACCTAGGGTCTAACACATGCAGTGGATACTCATTCTGTTTCTACTATTGATGTTGCTAATATAAATGCAGAAAAGAACGCTGGAGAAACATAACAAAAATGTCTCTGATGATATATTAGAAATATATGACAATATACATTAATGTAAAGGAAAAACAAATTATTGCAATTAATATTGATGCTAAATAAAGATCTAGTGACTTAACCAAATTTTTAATCACTACTCGTGGATAAAGCATTCATTCCATCTGTTGGTCTATTTGCAGTATATGAAATGGATTATAATTGAATGATTAGAGATCTAGTACTTCCTTTTTGAAAAATGACTGGTGTGAAAAAATTACCTAATGTTAAAGCATTATCATTTATATGCAGACCGTTTGGCACCGATCTGCATTATGCTTTCTAATAATCAAAGTAGGTTCAACTGATCATTTGGCACAATCCATTTTGTAACCAAAAACATGTATTTGCAAGAAAATTGGCTGAGGTTAAATGGGAATCTTAATTAAAATTAACTAAATCAAATGGTTCAGTAGAAGGACAAAACATTGCCTTGGTCTTATTCATTAGTGATGAAGTCTGATCAAATGAATTGGCCAGCCTCAAGTCACCACCCACCAAATTATTGCCTTATAGAATAATTTTCCTTACCATGGATGCTACTTTGAAATGATGCCTACATAAAACAAAATACAGACTATCAGAAGGCCTTTATTTTTTTACATGATTGCAAACATCTGCATAATTCAAATTACTTAAAAAATTCAAGTGAAATGTTTGATGTATGTGATAGTTTGTTGTAGCTAAAATAAAGGATGACTTGATGCTTTTTGTAATTAATTAACTGATTTATTTATTTTTGGCTGTGTTGCGTCTTCATTGCTGCGTGCCGGCTTTCTCTAGTTGCAGTGAGTGGGGGCTACTCTTTGTTGCAATGCGTGGACTTCTCACTGCAGTGGCTTCTCTTGTTGCAGAGCACAGGCTCTAGGCATGTGGGCTTCAGTAGTTGTGGCACATGGGCTCAGTAGTTGTGGTTCACAGGCTCTAGAGCGCAGGCTCATTAATTGTGGTGCATGGGCTTAGTTGCTCTGCAGCATGTGGGATCTTCCTGGAGCAGGGCTTGAACACGTGTCCTCTGCATTGGCAGGTGGATTCTTAACCACTGCACCACCAGGGAAGCCCCAAGGATGACTTGATGCTTTTAAGAGGTGAACAATTGTTGGTTTCAGTATATTGATATGTCATCTTTAATATCTACCAGTTTTATTTGGCAGCCATTTCCTAACCAAATTTTTTTAAAGACATTTAAATATTCATTGGTTATTCAAATGAAGTAAACTATTTTGTTACCTTCAAACTGTTTCACATTGGTATACATACCTATATATATATACTATCAGAACAATATTTTAAATTATTGTTATAATTGTTATAATTTTAATTTTATAATTATAATGTTTGTAATTATAATTTTTATAGTTTTTATGTTATAAATTTTAAATTATTCAGTTATAAGACAGAGCTTATTCCAGTTCCTGTGAAATTCTCAGAACATATTTTTCTAAAGTAGAAACTGAATGACCTAGAGAATGTCATACAGAGTGAAGTAAGAAAGAGAAAAGCAAATATCATATAATAAACGCATATATGTGGCATCTAAAAATGGTATAGATGATCTTATTTACAAAGCAGAAGTAGAGACACAGACGTAGAGAACAGATGTATGGATACCAAGGGAGAAAGGAGTGGGGTGGGAGGAACTGGGAGACTGGGATTGACACATACACATTATTGATACTATGTATAAAATAGACAACTGATGGGAACATACTGTATAGCACAGGGAGCTCTACTTATTGCACTGTGGTAACCTAAATGGGAGGAAAGTCCAAAAGGGAGGAGATATCTGTATGTGAATAGCTGATTCGTTTTGTTGTGCAATGGAGGCTAACACAACATTGTAAAGCAACCATACTCCAGGAAAAATTAAAAACATGATTTTATCACCAAAAAAATGTAGAAACTGAAGAGGGAAGTTGAAAGCACCTAAGTCAAAATAAGAAAGCTCTCTCCTATAAACAGTTGCTCTCTGAGAGTATTTCTTATAACTTTATTAAAGTTAAAATGAGTGGAAGAAAGGAGAAAGCAAACTCTTTCTCATGACCAAGGAGAAAAGAGAAGTTGGAGGGCAGAAAATGGTGGTAGGAGTGAGGTAGCATAGTCAAGATACGAGAACACAAAAACCAACAAGAGGAAAGTTGGAGTAAACAAAGAATGAGGGAAAAAAAAAAAAAGGAAGGCTCTCGAGCCAAGTGAATGAGATTATAATAGGAAATTTAGAAAGATGAAGGCAATCTAATCCTACAAAAAAACGAATAACAAAAGAAAACTAAGAAGTAATTTGAGATTCTTCAATTTTATAAGGAGAAAATTTTTAGGGAAATACATTTTTTTTAGGGAATAAAATAAACACAGGGAAATTTTAAGAGAATAGTACTTAAATTTATGTTTTCTACAAATATTACGTACCTACTCTGTTCAGGCATGATGGTAGGCTTTGACTGCAAAAATAAGATATGTTTGCTCAAGGAAAAAAACAGTTATAATAGCATAGTTGCTTTCTGAAAGTATGTACAATGTACAGTGTGAGAACATAGGAAAAGAGGGTATAAGTTGGCTAAAAAGACAACAGAGGATTTATTCTGAGACTAGAAAGTTAAATAAGCATTTATAAAATAAGGTGAGATGAAATCTGATCAAAGGGAACAGATTCTGAGGTGGCCTAAGGACCTTCAAGAACTCTGGCTTAGTACTGTGGTACTATAGAAGGCATTGGTGATTCTGGTGACCAGAAACAAGAAGGCAAACAAGATGATCAACAGTCATCTCACGTGCCTGAGAAGGAGTTCCAGACTCTATGCCAGAGGTGAAGTGGAAGAGCTGGGTGATTTTGAGTCAGAGAGTGACTTAATCAAATTTGCTATAAAAAGATGACTTGATGGAAATATGAAGAAAGAATGAGATATGGAAATATTAAATGCAGAGACATTATTAAAAAGATAATTGAAACATTACAGGTGAGAAATTATAAAAGCTTTAACTTGAACAATGGTAATAGACTAGGAAAAGAGGAGATAAATATTTAAGGGACAGAGTTAATAGGACTTCGTGATCCTAATTCTTCTATATTTATGGGTTTCAAGTACCCAAGATTCCTTCATCCTCAGGACATCCAAGCTCCCTTGACTGTTTACTCTGCTTCTCTGCAGAACTGTGATCCTCCCCTATGTGAACTATGATGGGGAAAATGTTGAAATGTACTTACCAGTTTTATTAATGTTTTAAAAAATATTTTCAATAATTAAAAATTGTAGTTCCTGAAAGATTTATTTTCCATAAGAAACAAAGTCCATCAGTTTTAATTACAACCAGGATAGTATTACTTCACCGCTATGGATTTCTGTTGTCTCTCGGTAAGGTAGAAGAGATAGATTTCAATCTGCTACCTCCCCCCTCCCAGACTTAGTTTTTTTGAACTTGTGATGTCCAGCAACGACATGAACACCTAACTATGCATCAAGCACAGGTTTTAGACAATTAGTAAGGAGAAGGGAGCCCCTCCATTTATAGAATTCAAACATAGTAGAAGAGAAAAATATGATATACATATTAACAGGAATAAGTACATAGTTACCAACCACAGCAAGTGCTATCAAAGAAAAATGCAGGGAGTCATGAGGCATCTCAGTGGAATGACTTTAGTGTAGGATCTGAATGGGAAGAAGCCGAAAGGAACCGGTCAGAAATAGAGTGGAATGGAAGACCATTATACCAGAAGTAAGGATGGGTTAGATCCATGACATGGGGCTAGAGGCTCTAGAGGATAGATAAGACAGGGTATTTCTATCCTTGTTAGGATTCTGAGTTTATGCTTGGGTCATGGAAGGACCTTGAAAAATGCTGAACAGAGGAGCGTATGATCCAATTTACATTTTAAGATCTGAAAACTGCTTAGAGCACTGATAGGAGATGAAAGAGCCTGGAAGTGGGAAGCTCATTTAAGAAACTTTTATATTGGATTGAAGTGAATGAATCCAAGATACATGTTGGAGATGGAATGAATAGGATTGGAATAATGTAATGACTCCAATCTAACATAAATAAGCCTCATTTTAACCAGAGCTTATATATTAGAATAAAAACATTGATTTTAATATTTTCTCAAATCCTTCCTAGTGAACTGCTTTCCTTCCCACTGCTCCCTTCCACAGCAACTTCTGTTCCATTACATGTACTGAATTCCTTATCAGGAGAGGTAAACTGAGCTACCCTGCCCAAACTTCCCAAGTCCTCAGTTTGGAACTGTTTGTATTAAAGGGTTTTATACATTATACATTACATTTTATACATTATACATTACATATACAGTAATCATTTTTCTTTTCCTTTCTCTTCTTTTCTTTTCGTTTTTTTCTTTCGAAAACCTATTGGAATTTTGTAACCCATAAGATCTGAGAAAAACCCACACTTACTACATCAACGATTTCAAAGTCTTGATTTCATAGTGTGATTCAGATTACCCTACATAGACAGAAATAAGGTCATTTGAATACCAAAAATTATTTTGATCTTTTATAACCATAAGAAAAAAGGGGAAGGCAATATGTTTTAAGATTTAAAGGAACAAAAGTTAGCCCCAGCTGGTCCTGAATAATGGAATTTCAGAATCATAGAAATTTGTAACTGAGTCTAATTCTGAAGAACAAAGGGGAAACAATGGGACTCCAAGCCCTGCCTTCACGTCCTTGCTGCTTAATTGGAACTTCAGTGTAGCTTTCGCAGTTCTGATTCTGAGTGCTGTCTTTGATTCCCCCTTAACAGCACAAGCATTTCTGAAAAGGTATATACAGGGAGAGAGGAGAGGGGTTGGGGGAGAGTGAGAGAGAAGAGGAGGAGGAGGAAGAAGAGGGGGGAGAAGGGGGAGGGAAGGTGAGGGGGAGGCGGAGGAGAGGGAGGACGGTGAAGAGCGAGAAGATAGGGAAAAGGAGAAGAAAAAAACCAACAAGGGTGCAAATATGCACAGGTTAGGAAACGGTAAATAAAATTTGAGGTGAAAAGGGTCTGATGTTTTTGTTTGTTTGTTTTTTGCGGTACGCGGGCCTCTCACTGCTGTGGCCTCTCCCGTTGCGGAGCACAGGCTCCGGACGCGCAGGCTCAGCGGCCATGGCTCACGGGCCCAGCCGCTCCGCGGCACGTGGGATCTTCCCGGACCGGGGCATGAACCCGTGTCCCCTGCATCGGCAGGCAGACTCTCAACCACTGCGCCACCAGGGAAGCCTGGGTCTAATGTTTTTAATATGACTTTATATTAATTAAAATTTAATATTACTTTGATAAACACTTGACTTGTATTTAGTTGATGATGAATTGGTTGGTCTTATGTGTGTATGACTATAAGTACAAGGAAGCACGTGAGTGGCTGTGTTTGAGGTTCAGTCCTACCTCCCAAACTAAGGAATAACCACACCCCCTTATTTGTGCCTTGATCTTGAAGCATGCTAAATGGCTTGTTAATAACCTTTAAGGATGTGGTTTGTTCTGGTTTTTTGTTGATGTGTTGTTTGTTGCTAGGAAGAAGAGTTTGCATTTCATAATCATGGGTTGAATTTATGGACTTTCAGTGAGTGTGGAGAGCATTATACTTTAACTGGAGAATAGTTTAAATGACTCATCTGCGCTCCTGATTTTTAGAGCCTGCTTCACTTTCTGATCCACTCCAAGAGGCTTTTATCTAACTCTTAGAACCTGACTATAAGTATGGTGATTCACATTCAATTTTTTTTGCATTGTATAAAGAAGTCGGAAGCAAGAAGAATTGGTCAATACAGAAATTATGTGGCATCCTTTTGTATTTCAAAATAATATTAATGCACAAATTCTAACCAGGGCCTGTAATAATTTCATTTCAAAGTTATAAATGGCAATATAACAAACTAATAAAATGTATCCAAACTGAAATATAGATTAGAGAAATCAATGACAGAGACATGCATTCTCTTAGGTTCTCTTTATAACATACTGGTTTCCACTTTTATAACAGTTTGGTGATGAAGCATCCCTCCCTTGCCTTGGATTACATTTCCGTTTTTGACATTTATGAACTTAAATTTTGTTATACTCTATCCACGTAATTCTTCTATTTCTACTTACAACAGAACTAAAAGTTCTGTTTACCAGTTGACTATATCTCCCCACATTGATGATTTTTCTGCATCAATACAACAGCTTGATTTAACAGATAGGTTGAGTTTAGAAAATACTATTATTTTAAAAGGAACATTCAATTCTTTAGGCTCTGATGGGATACTTCAGTATATGCTAATCACATTTGTTAAAATTTCTTTGATACCATTTTTTATTATAAATTTGTACCTACTTTGTTTTTATTTCTATCAGCCACAAGTTTCTTTGTAAGGTCATGCAGAAAATATTTTCCAGCTATTAGAAATCAGTGTTTGAATGTTTCTCCATATATATATATATCCAAAATAGCATTAAGAAGTGTGAACATTATTTGGTTACTCCATTGTGGATCTCTTTTTATTGTCTGTTTGTGTTCTCTGGGTGTTCATATCATCACCCAATTTAGTATCATTTGTGATTTGAATTAATGTGCTGTGTACCTCTATGTGCAGACCAAAAATAAAAGAGTTAACATTCTTCTGAGATACTTTGAACTGAATTCAATTTAATACCAATAAAGCAGTGCCGTGATGTTTTTCAGAAACGGATTGACAGAATATTTCTACCTAAGGGAAGTGCAGCAGCATACTGATCATGAAAAAAGATTTCGAACTTCCTTAAAAAGAATCCCTTAAAGCCTGCACTTAATCTACTGTATAGCTGCAGTAAAGAAAGATAACAGTATGGTCAGTGAAATGATTTATTTTTAAAGCACTTAGATTGCAAAGGAAATGACTATAAGAGTTAATCTTGCATGTTATCACCATGAAACTTTAGAGACAGTAATGAGCATAGCAAGTGTGAAAAATCCTTACACATTAACATGAGAAGAACAGCAGAGTGAAAATTCCTGTTCAGGATTTCCACAACTTAAAAGATAAGTTGTATGCCCACTATAACTGTATTCCTTAGGATGCCTGATTTTATTACTCTACACACGGGTAGATAGAGAGACTTCAAGTATGCCCTATATGTATTTCCTCATTGAGAGAAGTTTATGATACCTCAGAAATGCCCCTAAAAGGGTATGGAATAAAAATCCAAAAGTAACAACACCCATCCATACGGCTGGAAATCCCATGCCAGACAATGCTGCTTGCAACTGTGACATACTGTATATTCTTCCAGCAAAATCTCATTGCATTCACGGTTTTTATAGGTATTGTGGTAATATAATTTTTTACTATTTCGTTCTTACTTTGGAGTCAATGAAGGGGGAAGAAGTTTGGACTATATGGAACTAAGGAAGCATGACCTTGATTCACTGTCCTTCTGAAACAAATTTATAAGCTTTATATGGTCAACCATAGCATACTGAGCTTTAAATATTGAAGCACTTTGAAGACACTGGTGTATTACTTAGGATTGTCTTTGCAAAACAAAATTTCTTATATTTTTCTTGATATATGAGTAATATACTTTGCTATATGAGTGAATTCATAGTTCCTTGTATGTTTATAGTCTTATTTGCTGTGTCCTTTCCATGATGAGATTTCTAAAATCCTTTTCTACTATAAAGCTCTGCCTATTATCACTTACACTTTCCCTATTCCACTAGTTTAATCATTGATGCAAATGATAGACTGTAATGTATTGTGTGTGTACTTTTTCTGAATACGAAAAAATTCAGGTAAAATGTATTTCCAAAATTCTGTCTTCTCTCTTAGGTGCTTTATAACAAATGATTCTAAAATACACTGTGTAGCCAGCAAATGGTAGAAGACCAGCTTAACTTTTTCTAATATCAGAGGTACTCTTTCATCTAAAAATAGGCAAGCATATAGAATTTGCCAAACCAATAACTAAAGCACCCAAAATTTGAAGGTAGTGGACACTTTCTTAGCCCTTCTGAAGGGCAATCAGGGCGATTTGGAAGCTGCTCATTTTACTTACCAAAAGTTAAAGCATTAGGCTGTCCTTAAGGAAAAAAAAATATTGAATTATAAAGTATAATTTTATGCATAATTTAACTCCCCTTCTAGAAATATCTGTCTTTATCTGAAGAGATTAATTGCCTGAAGAATCTGCATGCCCCAGTACATCTAGAAAACCTTTATGCAATAAGCATTGTTGGATAAAAACAATATTAAAATAATATTTTGGACGATTAGGACAAACGTTGTCTGTTAAATGTAATTAAGGTAATTTCAAGACTCGAATAAAGTGTCATGGAATCATGAAAAATGACATGTATGGAAATAGAGGCTATTCCCTCATTATACAAGTTCAAGACAGTTTTGGAGCTTGCATATAATTGATAGTTTGATAATGAGAAAAAAAGTTGTAAGCCTCAAAAAAAAAATCATGGGTAGGAAATAAAAATCAAATAGTGCTTCTATAGTTCCTCTTGATATAAGAAGCTACTTGAATATGAAATTAGAGCAGAATACATATGACAAAGAGCAGGACAAGAAGCTCATTTCCTATCTACACTAAATAGTGAAGTTCAATTTCGTGTATGCTTGAAGGGAATAACCAATTTGTATTAGATTTGTTTAAGTTACAAAA
The DNA here is from genome assembly GCF_937001465.1 of Orcinus orca. Taxonomy (NCBI): domain Eukaryota; kingdom Metazoa; phylum Chordata; class Mammalia; order Artiodactyla; family Delphinidae; genus Orcinus; species Orcinus orca. The sequence goes on from NC_064573.1 coordinate 44,901,879, forward strand.
AACACTATATCCTGATTTTGAAACATTCCAACTATTTTGAATGCTGTTTAGAAAACATACTTATTGTAATTTTATGCAGCACGTAAATACTCCATAATCCCTGCACTCAATGCCCTATTGTTCTCACATGTCCTTGTACACACACATATACACAGCACACACAGAAAAAAATATAGAGATACATATTCCAAAGCACACACATAAATTGAAATAGACTCTAGCCTCTGACATATATACATATTCTACATTTATTTGAAGCTACTGATATAGCCATTGCCAGCAAGATACAGATTTTAAAGTTTGAAATTGTTTTGAAATCTCTCACAACAATTTTCTTGAATTTATGCAATTGTTATTATTTGACATAGCAAAAATCTGTTTTTCCTTAGGCCAATTTGAACATGAAAATGTTGATATGTTTTTAATTCCATGGGAACCATCTCTCTGTCCTTTAAACTATTTGTCTACAATTGTGATGACACAAATAATAAATAGCTTTACCCTTAAACGTGATTGGCTTTCCTGATTCAGCCTTGGTATCCCATAATTTAGGTAAATAGATGGAATATTTGTAGGTCAAAATAAGTTAGGAGAGTATAGAAAATAAAAATTTTAACACATTATATCTGAAGTCCATGAAAACATAATAACTGAAAAAAGATTATTAAAAAAACACAAACGAAGATGCAAGAAAATGAGTATTTTAAATTGTTTCAAAATGATTCAACAAGTTTATTCCTAAGTTGTAAAAATTTGACCATTGCTGGCAAGTAAACCCTACTTTTTTTTTTTTTTTTTTTGCGGTACATGGGCCTCTCACTGATGTGGCCTCTCCCATCGTGGAGCACAGGCTCCGGAGCGCAGGCTCAGCGGCTATGGCTCACGGGCCCAGCCGCTCCGCGGCATGTGGGATCTTCCCGGACTGGGGCACGAACCCGTGTCCCCTGCATCGGCAGGCGGACTCTCAACCACCACGCCACCAGGGAAGCCCATCTCCTACTTTTTCTAATCAGAAAAAACAAGAGTTTATGTAAGCACTAGGGAGCAAGTTGAGTATAACAATAGATCTTCAAAATGACTTTTCCATTTAGAACTCAAAGGAAAGAACTCTTGATTTCCTTTCAGAATGGATATCCCTAAGTGTCCCAGGGAACAACAATCAGGGACAGTGTAATGAGATAGATAGAGAACTCACCAATTTGATTCAGAATGGAAAAGGTTAATTCATAATGAGCATCATTGTGTCAAATATATGTATTTTGAAGTGAATTACAGGAAATATCCTCTTCATAACATGATAAATAAAATCACAAAGTTCTACCAAAATCCATGGTCACATTACTGCAAGTTCAGGGAGCTGATCCCAGCTGCAATTTGGGGCCTCCTCACGATAATTGTTCATTATGGCTTATATGTCAAAGGAAAATAATATTCTGGTTTCAGAGGATTTCTAGAACATGGAAGGAATTCAAGGAGTTTCCATTTCCATTTCATTGGCATTTGTTTCCATATGTATAATTTCTAATTGTGGTAATAAAAATTTGCTCTCTAAATTTACTAGCTAAACTTCTATTAAGTGTACTGTTCAGTAGTGTTAAGTACATTCACATTCACATTATTGTTCAGCCAATTTTCAGAACTCTTTTTACCTTACAAACTGAAACTCTATACTCAAGTAAAACTCCACATTTCACTCTTCCCCCAGCCCCTGTAAACCACCATTCTACTTTCTGTTGCTATGAATTTGACTACTCCAGGCACTTTATATATATGGAATCATGGAGTATTTGTCTTTTTGTGACAGGCTTATTTCATTTAGCATAATGCCTTCAAGTTTCATTCATGTTGTAGCATGTGTCATAATTCCCTTCCTTTTTAAGGCCTAATAATATTCCATTGAATGGAGATACCACATTTGTTTATCCATTCATCTGTCAACAGACATTTGGGTTTCTTCCACCTTTTCACTACTGTGAATAATGCTGCTATGAACATGGGTCTACAGATGTCACTTCAGAAACCCTGCTTTCAATTGTTTTGGGTATATACCAAGAAATGGAATTGCTAGATCACATATGGTAATTATATTTCTAATTTTTTGAGAAATGGAAGGATATTGGGCTAAGATAATTCTGGAGGTGAGTGAATTCTCTGCTTTCTGTTACATTTTTCTGTTCTTTCTCCACCTGACTTTGCCCTCTTCTCCACATCCAGTAGCTGAAGTGAACAGAATGGGGAGAATAGGAAGACAGAAATGAATCACATGTCACCTAAATCCGCATTTATAGCTATACCATGAGTTTTAATATACTATGAAATTCAGTGTCATTCTTGATATATAATGTGACACTGATAACTCCTCTTCATTAAGGCAGGCAATCGGGGCTCTTCAGTAGTGCCTGGACTTACCTTAATTTGTATATGCTCTATCACCCAGGCTTTCTTACAATATTAGCATAAATTAGAAATCTATGATTGCTACCCACAAAGTCATAATGTCAACTTAAATCTGTACTTTCTGCAAAAAAATGTTGCTTATGAAGTAAATATGACATGATACAAAGGACTCTTGATTTTTTTTACCTTTCCATTTAGCCAATATAATGGACATTTGTTGATTTTTGACCACAGAGACTCCATAAACTTTCATCACATTTCAATTACCTTTTGGGAAATTACCCATTTTCTATTAGATGTAGTCTGATGGGATTGTTAATTATGTTCCCTGACCTAGGGGAAGGTAAGAGACCTAGGTTAGACCAATCAGACTCACACTCTCAAACTGAGGAAGAAGGAATAAACAGTAGTTGGAATTTATTCATCCCATCAACAATATGAGGACCAAAATATTACTAGTATGAGGAGTTTTCCCTGATGTTCGTGATGATAACTCCCTCCACAAACTCTTCTCCAGTTGAAAAGGGGGAAACACCTCTATGTAGCTGTCCCCATTTATGTATATGGGGAAAATGTAATGATGTAAGCAATTCTATTCCAGATTACACTTTACGTAAAGATTATTGGGAACAAATTCTGCTTCCATTTAATTCTGCCTAAGTACATTGCAATTTCTCTATCATAATGTTTATGGAATCTTCATAATAAAAGGTTTTATTGTTCTGATTTGGTTTGTTGGTTTCCATATTATAACACAAAATCTTCTCGGTTTATGAGTTTTCATAAAGAACAGTTACCTATAATATCCACAGTGGAGAAATGGTTTCTTTCTTTAATTTTGACTAGATAGGATTTTATAGAACAATATATATCATACAGATTTATATTATTTAAATTTAAAAAAAAATTTATATTATTTAAATTAAAAAAAAAAAGAAAACCAAAAAGGCAATTTACCCATTTCTCTCATCCCCCATCCCCTGCCTCTACCAACCACCAATCAGCCCTCTGCATCTATGAGATTGCTAAAAAAATATACAGTAGTAATTCCCCCCTTATTTACAAGGAATATGTTCCAAGACCCCCAGTAGATGCTTGAAACCGTGGATAGCACTGAACTCTATATGTACTAAGCATTTTGGTATACATACAGACCTATGATAAAGTTTAATTTATAATTTAGGCACAGTAAAAGATTAACAACAGTAAAAAAATAACAAAATAGAACAATTATAACAATATACTGTAATAAAAGTTACGTGAATGTGACCTCTCTCAAAATATCTATCGTACTGTACTCACCTCCTTCTTCCTGCGACAATGTCAAATGATAAAAATGCCTATGTGGGGCTTCCCTGGTGGCGCAGTAGTTGAGAGTCCGCCCGCCGATGCAGGGGACACGGGTTCGTGCCGCGGTCCGGGAGGATCCCACATGCCGCGGAGCGGCTGGGCCCTTGAGCCATGGCCGCTGAGCCTGCGCGTCCGGAGCCTGTGCTCAGCAACGAGAGAGGCCACAAAAGTGAGAGGCCCGCATACCGCCAAAAAAAAAAAAAAAATGCCTATGTGATGAGTTGAAACAAGGTGAATTACAGAGACATTGTTATCTGACCATACCTCAGAAGGAGGATCATCTGCTTGGGGTGATCCTGGATCATCCAGCCATGACTTGTTGATGGTTGGGTATCAAGAGCGGATGATGTTGATGATGAGGGGATCTCAGGTAGGATGGAGCAGGATAGCATGAGATTTCATCATGCTTCTTAGAATGACAGCATGAAATTTAAAACTTCTGAATTGTTTATTTGTGGAATTTTCCATTTAATAGTTTTGGATGAATGTTGCCTGTGGGTAACAGAAACCATGGAAAGTGAAACTGCAGATCAGGGGGAACTACTGCATATAATTTTTAGATTCCACATATAAGACAGATCATATAGTATTTATCTTTCTCTGTCTGACTTATTTCACTTAGCATAATGCCCTCAAGGTCCATCCATGTCACAAATGGCAAGAGCTCATTCTATTTTTATGACAGAATAATATTCCATTGTATATACACACCACAATTTCTTTATCCATTCATCTATTGATGGACACTTACGTTATTATTATATAATATCATTATGTATAATGTAACAATATATAACAATGTATTACGTGTAACGTACATAATATACATAATGTAACAATAAATAATTCAATAATATAATTATATAAATCTATAATACAGAAGGATCATATATACATAATATAGAAATATTATATATCATATATTTATAAATATATAATAGAAATTTCTTTCTTCGTTCCATCTTCATACAATGGTATATACCTTATACCCTTCAGATAAATAAGACTGTGTAGATGTGACTATATAAGACACAAATAATTCTGGTCCATTTAGCCAATATATTCATACATTGATCCATGTATTTACTCCTTAAAGCAACAATTACTAAGTACTGACTGTCTCCCAGCATCATGTTATGTACTAGGGGTAGTAAAATGAATAGGTAAGAGGGCCTGACATGACTCAATCATACAATTTTTTTAAATTAAATTTCTTGAAATTTTTGTGCTGCTTATGGACAAATGTAGGATGATGTGAATTGAGAGTGTACATTAATTTACATGTTTAAAATTGCCCTCTGAAATAATTCCAGTGATAATTCTGGTATATTTGAGAATGATGGCTGTTTGTTTCTTTCTACATTACAATGAATTGATAATCCAGGCTAGAATGAAAAGGAAAGTGTGACTTTTGCAAATTCTGCTGGTGAAACAAGATAAGCATCCAACAGGATAAGAATATTGACAAGATTTCTAAAGATTTAAGAAATAATGCACTTTGAAAATTGATTTATAATGGTGATAAATAATCTACATTTTAAATCAAGTACATTGCTAATAAATGGTATTAAGCACTTAATAACTTATTATTAAAATGAATGAATGGATAGGTAAATGTAAAAAGAGATTATTGCTTTTTTGAATAGAGACGGATAAATAAAATAAGTAAATAACTGATTGCGTAATGAGTGCAATGAGGAGAAAAGTGTAAAGTATAATCCCACTTTATGGACATGTTCATCCCTAAGTATCATATGAGAAAAAAAGGCATACCAGGATTGTTGATTGATGAGAAGAGAAAGTGGTCAGGACACACTTAGAGCATAGAAACACGTAGAGAGTAAGATTTAGGCAAAGGAACTTGCATGAATCAATAAAGCAATATGAGAATAATTAGGTAGAGTGTGATGGAACACCTATAGTACTCAGAGTTAAGACAGGGTATAAAATCCACTGCTTATATCCATTTGTATTTTACAGTAAACACATGTATATTATTCAGTAAACACCTGTTTAGTGTCTGTTATGTGTCAGGCACTGTGCAGGAGAAAAAAAGTGTGCAAAATACCTTCCTCCATTGATATGTGGAAAGGCTTATTCTTACATTTTGCAAATATTTATTGTGTCCTTGCTACTATTAGGTGGCACCCACAGGGAACACTGCAATGAGAAAGCTAGACCAAACTACCTGCCTCATAGGTTCTACATTCTAATGGTGGTATAGCTGAGGGAGATGGTCTTTTAGAATAAAAGATTGAGACAAAGAAGGAAGGAAGAGAATGGGCAGGAGAAACAGAAGTAAGAGTATAATTAAATTACCATAAATCTGAGTATGAGTTTCATTAGGCTTCTGTTAGGTGTCATTAAATAGTACTGAGGAGTACTTAAGGACCAATTTCATTTTCTAGAGATAACACAGAGTCATGAAAAATCTGAAACCCATCCTGGGAGTAAGATTGAGTTAGACATTCATAAAGAGAGAGATTATTGTGAGTTGAGTAACACCTATAAACTTGTTTGCACTGTACAAGCATAATATAAATACTAAAAGTAGTTTAATGGTTGAGGCCTGTAAAAACAGCCAGACCTTGTTAGTCTACCAAAACAGGCATCATCAGGAGACTTAGGATCTTAACCCAGACTTGGATCTGTAGCTTCATATACCTTTCCCTATCTCAGGAAAAAACAAAAACAAAAAAGGAAGAACGTCGGCTCAGAACAGTCCCAGTAAATGCCGTGTGGGTTTACTATGGATATAACCTTATTTTTATTTTATTGAGTCAATTTAAATTGAAGCCAAGTAGGGTTTTCTGTTTTGTGTTCTCCACACTACACACACTGACTCCACAGAAGCAAAGAGCCTGCTCTCTTCCAGGAAAAATCAAACAAAATTTTTTGTTTTAAAATTTGAATCCAATTGATTTCAGAATTGAGATTCATTGAAAAACCATAAAGAAAGGTAATGTAGAATGTCCCAACATTCAAATCTCTAGGCATCTAAATGTCACTTTATATACTTTATATTAACCATGGTGTTTCTCAATTATTGCTGTAATATTTCAGTAATGGGATAGAAGCTGTCAAGGTCAGAACAGCCTCATAAGGGAGATGTGCAAAGGGAAAGCATTAGATCTAAAGAGCACAATTGTAGCTGTTCTAAGGAACCTTTTTATGAAAGTAATGGACCAAGTGATATTATGTAGAACTGTGAGATTCCAGAAAACACCATGTGGCAAATTTGCTCAGAGATGAAAAGTGGTTTTTCCTTTCTGTAATCTTTATATTTTAGTACATAAAACACCTTGACTCCTTTCATTCCAAGTAAAATGTATATTTAATATCGGTAAAGCTTAATGAAAGTGGCTTTTCTAAAGAAAGACGGATTTAAACGACTTTAAATTGCATTTTTAGTCCACAGACTAGCAACATTATTTGCAGTACTCCTGGTAGCCTGCAGGAAGAGCACTGGGCTGCACAAATGGTGGGTGCAGCCTCCACCGGTGTGTGCCTCAGACATCTCCTGTCTTGCTCTTGAGAGGTCCTGAAAGCTGCATACAACCACTAGGAACATAGCTTGGTCATTACTCTTTCTTCCTAACTAAGATACAGAATGTTTTTTCATATTCAGTTGCTCAATCAGTGGCCAAATTTCAGATCGTGGGGTAAGTCTTCTACCTTGCTTTCTCATCACGGTACTCTGTTATAAAAGAAGCAAACAGACAAACAGAAGAGAAAGCAAAACTCTTAGCAATGGATATTGGATTGTAACCCCACAAATCATCAGCATGTATACAGCATTCACAGTTCATTAAAAGTCTCTGTTGTCTGTGTTCTCTTTTGATCCTCCCACTACCCCTGTGAAGCATAGTTGATTAGCATCCTTATTTGGCATCTGACAACTCTGAAGTGCAAAGATATCACATAGCTGATGATACTGCGTCAATAGGTGTTTGAACAGGACCCAATCAAGACCCCCTTACGTTATATATTATATAATATGTGTAATTATTTTCTCTGCACTTATACATCCTACAAAAATATTTTAAACATTTTTTTATAGTACCGTCGTCCCAGAGAGATCCAGGTGAGTTTGAACCTTCAGGAGCTGTGTAATCCTAGAGAAGACTGAAACACTCCACCACTTTTTTTCTCTTTCAGAATAACGAGTATAAGTTTAGAAATTGATTTTTTCATTAAAATTTAATATCATCCCTGGCACAGTATTCTATATAGATATTTGACTTTTACTTCTGTGTAGGTAACAGTTATATTAATAGTGCCAAAGGTATGAACTTTTGAATAATGTTGCTTACTTTTTTTCTTGTTTGTACTAGACCTGAGATAAAGGCTCTTGAACTCACACTTTCTTTAAAAACCTTTATGAAATCCCCAAATAAGGTCATACTAATATTATTTATTGTAGTCTCTCCGTGTTTTATTAAGTCAACACATATACCTTGATGCATCAAAATGCTTTTTCAGTGAAATCACTGGACTGCAAAATAATTGTTCTGTTTTTCTACATCATTTAACCAGCAATGATTTTTGCAATGTTTTTCTATGTAATTAAATGTGTCTGTGAATCATTAATGCCATCCAAAAGTAAAACATCCATAAAATTGTTGATTTGACAGTAATATAAACATGAGGCATGAATGTTCTCAGGTTTTCTGAGAGGCAAAACCTGTTTTGGGAAACAATATTTCGCCACTATGGGACATTTAATTCTTAACCAAATACAAAGCAAATTACTCTAGCTTAAATAACATTCCGAGACTTCTATTTTGGCATAGTATTTCAAATATTCTTGACTGTAAGATTATTCTAGATGATCAATAGTTTTTAAGAGCAAGCCCATCTTCAATTTAGAATAATCATGAACTTATTCCAAGAGGAATTTCAAATGATAACCATTATTATTTTGAACAGTAATTAAATATCTCAAGTAAGATTAGCACAAGGCCAAGCAAAAGACCGGTACTAGCACAGGAACAAGAATCAGTCAATATTTCCTATCTTTCAAAAATGTGTCTTTTAAAAAATTTTGTATTTGTTTTGTTTCCTTTGTTTTTGTTGAATTTTTGGAAAACCATTATTCTCTATATGGGGGAGGGTGATACCAATATTTTTTCACATACATTCATCTTATTAGGCCAGTTATTTTTCCCCCCCAAAATTTTGGTTACAATTGAGCAGAATACCTAGAACATTTAAGTAGTTTTTATTAATATAGTGTATGAGGAAATGTATGGTATTTCCATCACATTGACTTGACTTGAGATACCATTTCTGCCATACTTAGCTGTTTAATTGCAAGAAAACCATTTGAACTCTCTCAAGCTTACTTATTCTTTAAAATAGAAAAACATACCTCACGTATTTCATAGATTTCTTAGGATGTGTTCAAAACTTTTAACAGTTCATAGAATATAATAAATGCACACGATGTAGTAGCTATTTGCATATTCTTCTTACATGGAAGTATCTGGATCACTTGTTTACAGTGTCCAAATGTATTAAACAATTAGGTGATTATTCTCTTTGACAGACTGTATTTTTTAATCATTCACTCATTTAATAAACATTTATTGAACACTTATCATGTGTCACTACAGAACTAGGGATATAGATATTAGTAAAGCAAAACTTTTGCCTGAAGAAATTTACAGTATTATTAGAACCATAATAGTTCTTATTTATTGAAAAAATGTCATATAAAAAGAATTGCATTAAACACTTTTAAAACATTATATTTTAATGAAATATATGTTTCATGAAACATATATTAAACATATATTAAAATATATGTTTAATGAAAACTGTTCTCAAAGTCAGGATTTGAACCTCTATTATATTCTGACCTTTAAACCCAAGTTCTCGATTGGTACAACATACTACTATGGAAATAGGAAGCACATTTTGATACAGGAAGACAAGAGCAATAATTAATTTGCTTAATGACAAATATCTACTTTTTTTGCCATTTATTTTTCAAATGCATATTGATTTTGGAAGAGGAAAACAAATGGGTTTTATTTCTTTAAATTTTTCTTTAAACAATATGTTTATTCTCTCACACTTCTGGATGTTAGAAGTCTGAAATCAAGGTGTCAGCTCTACAGAGGAATCTTTATTTGCTTCTTCTAGCTTCTGGTGGCCTCAAGCATTCCTTGGCTCGTGGTAGCTTAACTCCAGTTTGTGACTCTTCTTTGCCTCTGTGTGCGCTCCTTTTCTTATTAAAGCACTAGTCATTAGATTTATTGTCTACTCTAAATTAAGCGTATCATCTCGATGTTCTTACTAAGACATCTGCAAAGACTCTATTTCCAAATAAGGTCACATTCTGAGGTTCCAGGTGGATGTGAGTTTTGAGGGACACTGTGCTACCCACACAATTTATAATCTGTAAATTATTATAGAAGAAATTTTGTATCAAAAATGCAGCAATATATATTCTTTTATTAAATTAATGCAATTTATTAATTTTCTAGGGCATATATAATACATTTGTCTTTAAGTAATTTGTCTTTAAGTAAAATATGCCTTGAAATTTATTCTGCATGTCTATTACTATATGTGATAGGTATGCATGGAGTCCCAAATTTATGGATTACCTTATAGTCTCACAATCTAGTAAAGAATCCAAGCATATAACAACTAATTACAAAAAAATCATTTAGTTATATATGGGATGTGTAGAATAAGGCAAATGAACAAGTATTCTGAATACTTATATCAGATAGATTTGACCAAATCTTTGAAATTGGATTCCTTGAGGAAGTAATGTCTAAATTGAGATTATAAGAAGACTAAGAATTAACTAATTAAAGAGAATTTATCTATGCTTCCACTATCTACGCTTTCATTGATTCTGACCAATCTCTCGTATAAAATCAGTTATTCCAATTTTCTGAGGAATGTGTTAGTTAACACTCCTTTTGTTTATTCACTCTTATAGTATGACCTAATATCCCCCAAAGAGAAACCAATGAATTGCCCTGTGAGTAGGCAACATAACCTCACTTTTTTTTTTTTCCTGCGGTACGTGGGCCTCTCACCGCTGTGGCCTCTCCCGTTGCGGAGCACAGGCTCCGGACGTGCAGGCTCAGCGGCCATGGCTCACGGGCCCAGCCGCTCCGCGGCACGCGGGATCCTCCCAGACCGGGACACGAACCGGCGTTCCCCGCGTCGGCAGGTGGACTCTCAACCACTGCGCCACCAGGGAAGCCCCATAACCTCACTTTTACATTAACTTTTCGCATTTAGATGCAGTTGGACAGAAACAGTAGGAAAACTTCAAGAGTAAAAAAACCCTAATTTGACCTCTAAACTCTTCTGAAAAATCTTGTTTTATAACAGTATAATTATAGGTAGAACTCATCCAATTTAACACAAAACTATAGTCCTTGGTAGATTTCAGAGAACTCTCATTTGCAGGGAAAAGCTTGTAAGTACTGTATTTATCCTAACATCATTTCTTTCATCTATTATGCATAAATGGACCTGTTGATGAAGATATATATGTGTATATATACACATGTATATGTATGTTTTAATATATACATATGTACAATTAATATATATGTACATATATATATTAATCCATCCAGGCTTTTACTATCTATCATGTACAGTAGGACTCCTAGGAGATTACTGCTTCTGTATATTTTTCCATTTCCTTGGTAATTCTGGGAAAATGGGGATTTCTTTTTTTACTTGTTCATATTACTTTATTTTTTTTATTTAATTGGAGTATAATTACTTTACAATGTTGTGTTAGTTTCTGCTCTACAATGAAGTGAATTAGCTATATGTATACATATATCCCCTCCCTCTTGGACCTCCCTCCCACTCCCCTCATCCTACCCAGGTAGGTGGTCACAGAGCACCGAGCTGAGCTCCATGTGCTATACAGCAGGTTCCCACTAGCTATCTATTTTACACATGGTAGTGTATTTATGTCAAACCTAATCTCCCAATTCGTTCCACCCTCCCCATCCCTACTGTGTCCACATGTCCGTTCTCTATGTCTACATCTCTATTCCTGCTCTGCAAATAGGTTCATCTGTACCATTTTTCTAGATTCTACAAATATGTGTTAATATACGATATTTGTTTTTCTCTTTCTGACTTACTTCACTCTGCATGACAGACTCTAGGTCCATGCACATCTCTACAAATGACCCAATTTCATTCCTTTTTATGGCTGAGTAATATTCCATTGTATATATGTACCACTCTTCTTTATCCATTCATCTGTTGTTGGACATTTAGGTTGTTTCCATGTCCTGGCTATTGTAAATAGTGCTGCAATGAACATTGGGGTACATGAGTCCTTTTGAATTATGGTTTTATCAGGGTGTATGCCCAGTAGTGGGATTGCTGGGTCATATGGTAGTTCTATTTTTAGTTTTTAAAGGAACCTCCATACTGTTCTCCATAGTGGCTGTATCAGTTTACATTTCCACCAACAGTACAGGAGGGTTCCCTCTTCTCCGCACCCTCTCCAGCATTTATTGTTTCTAGATTTTTTGCTGATGACCATTATGACTGGTGTGAGGTGATACCTCATTGTAGTTTTAATTTGCATTTCTCTAATAATTAATGGTGTTGAGCATCTTTTCATGTGCCTCTTGGCCATCTGTATGTCTTCTTTGGTGAAATGTCTATTTTGGTGTTCTGCCTATTTTTAAATTGGGTTGTTTGTTTTTTTGATATTGAGCTCCATGAGCTGTTTGTATAGTTTGGAGATTAATCCTTTGCAAATATTTTCTCCCGTTCTGAGGGTTGTCTTTTCATCTTGTTTAGATAAGAGTCTCTACAAGCTTGTTCCTTAAACAACAGACGACTGAAGTGAAAAATCTCAGTGACCATAACATTAAGGTTAATTGATGCTATTAAAAATAAGTCAAAATATCTGAGTAAGATTGTCCCATGTGGAAACATGTCTACTTTCTGATAATATGGTTGACTGCTTTCTATGAATAGCTTCCATGGAATATCCTAAGAGCCCAGAGAGGAAAGAGGGAATTTAATAAATAATCCTCTGTCACAAACAAGCAATTCCATATGAGACAATCTTAGAAAAACAAGATGACAATTTAATCTAATTTAATCAAACATAATCATATCTCTATTGTACCAGTAAGACCTTCCCTTAGATGGAGACTGTTTGCAACTTTTGTGGTCTCTTATCAATTAAACAGTCAGCTGAAGCCCTGTTTCCAATATGATTCAATCCTAACAGTGATTAAAATGACTACAGAAAACCTCCTCTTTGTTGGGTTAGCAGTTTTGCATACATCAGTTGGGAACAAATGCACATAATTCTGTTGAATACATGATGATACTCTTATCCTTCTATTTTCAGTATTGAAAACCAATTTAAAAAAAGATGTTTGATTATATCCTCCACGGCTCTTAATTGGGCAAATTTTCCTCCTTTATTTTAAAGTATAATAACCCACTGCCTAGAAATGGTTGTACATTTGTCATATACGTCCCTTCACTAGTGTCTGAAAAGCAAACTTCTTACCTGCCAATTGCAAAATTCATTTAAATTCTGATCACCAGATATAAATCAAGGACACTCTTCCAAGCACTGAGTTCATCTCCACAGGTACATGAGTAAATTTGTCTTTTCTCCTAGAGCCATCTGTACCCTAGACAGAACGATTATGCAGAACATTTCCATACAATGTTAAAAGTGCTATAAAAACAACAGGTATTTATTGGTTTCTCACTTTGTGCCTGGGACTGTTCCGAGCATTCTTCATGCACTAACTCATTTAATCCTATATACCATCACCATGGAAAAAAGTTACAAGGCAAATTTAAGTAATTGGCCAAATGTCACAAAACTAAAAGGTGGGGAAAATACCACCTTTTTTACACTTCAGACAAATCACTAATTACTATGTTTATACATTGGCAGAAATAATACTTATTGGTCCTCTGTGCTTTTTATCCTAGCTCCTTCCACCTTCTGAAGGACTTTGTTAATCATTTTTTGTTTCTTCCACATAAAACTTCTCTCTTAACTCCATTCTTCACATTAACATTTAAATATACTCAAGTCTCCTGTCTTACAACAAACAATAATAAGTATAGGACTACATTAATGTCTTATACCAGGATTTGTTGTTGTTGTTATTGTTGTTTCAATACAACCTTTTTCTAGGAAATATTACCCTTTCCCAGGGCTTCCGTTATCATTAATGTGGCAATAACTCCAAATTTATAACTTCAGTTCTTAACTCTTGGTACCATGCAATAAGTGATCTTCAGCGTCCCCTGCTTCAGTAAATGGCATCTTTATACACCCATTTTGCATGTCAGAAACCTAGAAGTCACCCTACCTTCCAAGCCTCTCTTTCACTCCATTACAATATCCTACAAGTTTTTACTTTCTAATTCTCAAATATATCCACTTATCTCCATCTCATATCACATGACCCTAGATCAAGCTTTTTTCCTATCTGGAAAGAAATAGCCTCAAAATGGATTTCCCTTCTTTCACTTTTTCCATGCTGCAATTTAGTATCCACTCTATAATGATGATGATTATTTCAGAACATAAATGTGACAAAGACATTTCTCCCATTAAACCCCATCAGTAGTTTCAAATATCTTATTTGACAGAAATCTTTAGCATAGCCATCAAAGTCTTATACGGTCTGGTGCCTTACTACTGACTTGACAACACTGTCTAGTGTTTAAAATATTTTTTCAGGAAGAATTTCTGTTTCTTTAGCTAAAATTTTAAGTTGGGGGTCTTAGAAAGAACTGATTCAAAGTATGAAATATATAACTCAGAAAAATGCAAGAGAATTTTTCAAGGAATTTAGTCTATTGTGCCTGCACTTTCTTCAATTTTCTAAGAAAATTATTCTTACCTGAAATTTGCTAGCACTAAGATTTAATGGGCATAATGCATGTGACAGTCTTTCTCAGAAAATGAACACAAAGAAAATGAAAAAGAGTGATTGACAGAAATGTAAATTCAAGAGAGCAGAGAATAAACTGCGAAAGTATATGTCCAGATAACTATATGACACTAAAAGCTATTAAAGGTGACAGTGGCTTCATTCTTTGTCCGTGCTGTGTTTTATGCAAAATACACTCAGACTAGACCTGGAGTGACCTCTCCTCAAATGGCACAGCTTGGGGTTTTTGAATGCATCTCGGATTGACATTATATTTTATTCATTTTTGTGCTGACAGTGGCAACTCCATCTAATAATATAAAGACTGTAGATTCTGCCTGTATGATATTCGGGTCACTTCTACACCACAGTTGTCTAGGTCTCTCTCTCTCTTAGACAATTGCAGTGTAGCCTGTCTGAATGTACAAATTGGAGCAAAGGGTGAACTGCTGGAGGAGGAGCTTCAACACTTTTCGAGAAGCAACTTTAGGGGTCCCTGGTAAGTGCAAACAGAATCAGTAATAATCACTCAAGAAGTGAAGGTGACTATGGTAGTACTTTCTGGATCATACGTCATTCAGTCTGAGAAATCCTACGGCGGGAAAAAAGAAAATGCAATTGAAATGCTTTCCACAGTGCCTTCTCCCACCTCCACCTATTATATATTTTTCTTCAAAGTGTTTGCCTATAAATCCTGACCTTCCTGCTTGTAGTGTGAAGTCAAGTTACCCCAGAAATGGAGCTGTGCTAGATATGGGATTTTCAGTCCTCCTGGTCTTGCAATTGTGTTTTCTTTCACTGCTGGCACTGCTAGGTCTTGTCCATTTTAATGAAGAGGTAAATGCAAACCCTTATTCACAGGGCCTTCTATAATGTCTCATGTATTTGAGACCCCAGCTGTCAGAATTGTATAAAACTTTGACATAAACATAATCTCAGTGCTGAAAATTGACCCAAACTATTGCAGACTTTTAGAGCTGCATACTTCCCAGCTATGAGAAGGGAAGAATTCAACTGACTATAAAAAAGGGTTGTTCCACAGTTACCGATGTCTGAAGATGGAAAATAAAAGCTATATTAGGGCTTCCCTGGTGGTGCAGTGGTTGAGAGTTCGCCTGCCGATGCAGGGGACACGGGTTCATGCCCCGGTCCGGGAAGATCCCACATGCCACGGAGCGGCTGGGCCCGTGAGCCATGGCCGCTGAGCCTATGCGTCTGGAGCCTGTGCTCCTCAATGGGAGAGGCCACAACACTGATAGGCCTGCGTACTGGGAAAAAAAAAAAAAAGCTATATTAGGAGTTTTCTGTCCCCTTATCATGACAGTTTTTTAATCATAAATTGGACAACTACATGATTAAGTTGATATAAAAAGACATCTTTAGGAACCTTATGAATGAAGTATCTTTTGAGTCCCTATGTTATTAAAACAGTTTTCCTATCTATTTAATAAAAATGTAAAATGAGAATTATTAAATTCTAAATAAGTAAGCTAAAAACAATGAAAACACTCTTAGTAAAAGTTCTCTACATAAGCAGAAGCACCTGGAATGGAAACATAGTTGGTACCATATGGGTTTGACACTGAGGCAAGTAAGGAAGATAGGGTTTCTGGTTGTTTGGTATAAACATTAAAAGCTGCTGAATTTATAAAATTATAAAATATATATATTTTTATATATATATATAATATATTATATATATATATAATATATTATATATATATATAATATATTATATATATATAATATATTATATATATATAAATATATATATATAATATATATAATATATATATATTATATATATATATATAATAATATATTATATTATATATATATAATATATTAAAAATATATATATTTTTATATATTTTTATATATATTTATATATATATAAAAATATAATTTTATAAAATTATAAAAATATTCTAGTGACCAAAAGAAAGAATAACTTAACAAGAGATTGACCTAATCTCTATTGTGAATACATCACCCATGTGGTTTGTAGAAGGCTAGAGAAACAAAAGGAGATACAAGTGGGAACAGTGCCCATAGAATCAGCAAGAAAAAAAATCAATAACAAATTTGGTGTGTGTACTAAGGGAGAAAACATCTCTGTGTTGTGTTAGTAAAATGAGATTCGGTTACATGGTGGGACCCAGGACTGTTGTTTAAGTGTGATAAATGGCACGCTATCAGTGAGAGTATTTTAGAGTTTCCAAGATTAAACTTATCTGCGGTTCTTGGGAAGAGACAATGGAGCAGCTGAGTTTTTGCAGTGTTCTTCAGCCTTCCTTCTCTTTTTATGGTAATTTTCTCTAAAATACTTAATAAAATGTAATCAAATATGAAATCTTATAAACAAACACTCACATAAATTTGATTTATGGCATAAAAACTGACATAGAACAGCTCATGTGCATTAACATTTGGAAAAGTAAATCTGTAACCGCCACAAAAGCAAGTGGGTACGTGATATTTGTTATGTCACAGGGACGGAGTGATAGATTCTCAAACAAATAATTCAAATTAAGTCAATATAATTAATTGGATGCTATAGTGAAATAGAAATTTTAAGCAAGCAGCATCTTAAACCATAGTAAATCTTCTAGGATACAGATCCAGAGCCATTGAGAGGAAATATGTCATGATTCCTGGTCATCCATAAATCAGCAGACAAAAGAGGATGGGAAGCATAGGAAACACTTTCTATTTCTGCTATATCCTCTTTTTCACTTAATGTCAGGGAGTTCAAATGGATTTTTTTGTGTAACCACCTTTAATCTTACTGTGAGCAGGCAATATCATATAAACTGGTAAATTCCCACTTCCTTCAGAAAACTCACTACCACCTAATTATACATTGTAAGTTGAGCATAGGGTCAGCTGGCACCCTATGAATAATTCAGTTTTATTAATTCATCTATATCAAAGACAATAAATTATGTAATATGTGCAAGTTAATACAATGGAACTCACTTATGGTATTGAACATTCAGCTTACATTTTGGTGTAACTAAATGCATGCCCAAAATAAAACATGGTCCTATAGAAAGATATTCCACTGTGATATGAGGGTTTCAATAGAGGTAGCAACACGTTACCAAAAAAACAAAGACTGGAGGGGGCTCTTGTTAATAAGACTAGAGTAAAATCTTGTATCTTGGGTTTATTCATTTAATTTTTCATTAAATTCATTTATTCAATAAATTTGTATTGTTGGAATACTATGTTCTAAGCACAGTGAAAAATGTTCGAAAAAATAGTTTAAAAAATAGTGTTAAAAGTTTTACAATTTGATGGAAAAACGTGCAAATAAATAGATGATTACAATAAAGTGTGCTATGAGAGATAAAAACGCAAGGTCTAGACATATGACTCTACATGTGCAGAATCCCCCAGTCACACAAAGAGCATATAATTCCCAGGGCATGACTGGCAAAGTGAAAGTAGGCAGTGTGGTAAGAGATGAGAAAGAGGTCCTTTGGGGAGCAAATTATTTAGGAAAGATGAATAAAATGTTATTTAGAACCAGGTTGGGGAATTAACCTTTAGAGGCAAAGGAAACATCTCTTCCACTCATAAAGGGTTAAAAATGACTATAGATATACACTGAAACAGTTAGATTTATTGGGGACAGGATGTGAGGCGCCCAAGTGTTTTCACACCTCGTAGCCTAAAAGTTCTTTGTAGAAAAGGAGGCAAGATATTTTGATAACTGAGAAATGGGAAGGGATTAGCTAAGATGTTTGAGTATGAAAATGACTATTTGGAAGAGGTATTATGAGAAACAACAACAAGGTGAACAAGTAAAATGATTGCTAATAGAACTGAGTGTCCAGTGAGTATGAAAAAAAATGTGTAGAAACGTCAATCTATATCGATGTATGACTTCCTCTAGCAAGTCTTAGCATCCTGAGGAGAGGAGGTAGATGGCTTTATTGAGCAACTTACAAAAATTTTTATGGCGCTTATGTCAAAAAATCATATAAGCCAGAAAAGCAATCCAAACAACCAATTCAAACACTTTGCAAACTTCAAGTAAAGTGTTGATATGACTCACCACTGAGCCTGGGATTTATAGGAAATAAACTGAAGCAATAGGAATGGGAGAAAAATGAGGGAGGAGTTGAAAATCCAAAGACTTGATGAAGATAAATACTGTATAGTGGGCTTCCCTGGTGGCGCAGTGGTTGGGAGTCCTCCTGCCAATGCAGGGGACATGGGTTCGTGCCCCGGTCCGGGAGGATCCCATGTACCACGGAGCGGCTGGGCCCGTGAGCCGTGGCCGCTGAGCCTGCGCCTCCGTAGCCTGTGCTCCGCAACGGGAGAGGCCACAATAGTGAGAGGCCCGCATACCGCTAAAAAAAAAAAAAAAAAATACTGTATAGTGAAAGTAATGAAGTGAGAGGCTGAAATAAATGGAGGCTCCGATCAGAGATTAGTATTTTGAAATTTATTATATTGGAGGTAATAAAAATATAAGTGATGATAAAATCTAACTGAGGCCAGGGGAATGGTTGTCTAAAGGAAGGTGGAAGTTGAGAGAGCTGGGATCCAGGATGTCAAACATCCATGAGAATAAGGTGTCTAGTGGTCTAGCCACATACACTTTGAAGTTATTATAGAGGCTGTGATGATTTGAAATAGAAAAGAAATACTGTGAGCCGTGTGCCCAAGGGCCTCAACGGATGACAATATCAAAGGATGATAAATAGAGGTGAAGCTTCAAAGATAGGAAAGATTTTGCATGAGCCAAACAGCATTGCTTGGGAAGTAGCAGTGAGAGTTAAGGAAGTGCAGATTCCGTCTAAGACTAAATGGAGTGGGAATGAATGAAGCATGTCCCTGCAGGAGAAACTGGCAGGCACAGGAAGAGTCAGACTGTGGTGGAGTCCAAATGTTAAAAAAATATTTGGATGAGAATTTATGCATGTTTAAAGGGTTGGTCAGACATTGAAAAGTAATCAGGGGGAGGGAAATGCAGAGTAAATTAGGGATGATATTAGAGAAGAGGAAAGTTGATCAAGAAACTTGAATTCTACACATAGCTGTGAATGGAAAATTATGAAGCGTGAAGAGCATTATTCAAAGTGTGACAATGACGGGGCTGGAAAAAGTACCAAAGTCCAAATAATGAAATTTAATAGACTGTGTTTATAAGTTTTTACTTTAACCTAAGAACGTCAGGGAGAAATTGAACATTTGGGGCAACAAAATGTCATAGTCCGATTCTTGATTTGAAATATTGTTCTGACTTCAGAGAGACTAGATTGGGGGCAAATAATGCTTCAAGTAGGGAGAACAATCAAGAGGCTCATGTAGCAAACCAAAAGAAAGATGATGATGGACAGATTTAGAATTACTGAGTGGGATGGGGAAAAGTGGGTCACTATAAGAGATACTTCAGGATTACTTGACAGGATTGTCATGTCAAACTCACGGAGAAGTTGTCAGATGATATGTGAAAAATACTGATGTAAGTGACGGTGATGCAAAGTTTTGTTAAGAGTACTAGTTTTGTAGGTTTTATATATGCATTGATGTTCTGAGCCACCAAACTATCCCCCTTGTCACACAGAGTCTGGAAACCTAAAAACTGTATTCCCCAGAATCCTTTGCCGGCAGGGTCTTATTTTATACTGCAACAGGAAAGTAAAGTTTTGAGATTCAAAAATCAGAAGGAAATATATTTTCCTTCCTTTAGAAGCTTCAAGGAAGTGGGTGAACAGACTACGTATATGAAGCTCTCATTGGTTTCCTGGAAAATTCCTTTGATTCTGGAGCTTCAGTGCTCCAGGAGTCTGAAATCATTAACAATGATTTCCTGCAGCACTTGCACTTCCTACTTGCATTAAATACAGCAATGCTTCTCCCTGGTCCAAGTTCTGCTAGCTCTTCAGATGTAAGCATCTAATTCCCTCTGTGCCCTCTGAGTTAGAGTCATTTCTGTTTTTTCCCTAATCAAACCCTTAACTGATTCAGAATTTTGTAAAATAAATGGCTCAGTGATGGGAAACTTGAATTGGTTAACTGACTCAGTCTTATTTGAAAATAATAATGAAATAATTACTAAAATAAATGAAATATTAGTAGGTTCCAGCATGCCTGTAGTTGCCTGAAAGGAAATGTTTCTTCATTGTATGGCTTTGAGAGACCACAGTGATTATTGCAGTAGAACCTAATAGAGGAAATAAAGCCTCTAAGTACTTTGAGATGGCTACTTCTGACTGTGTGGTTAGCTTACAAAAAAATTTACAAATTCAGGGTTTTAAATTTTTGGCTTAAGTCAAGACCAAAAACAAACAAACAAAATTAAAAACAAGATTCTATCAATATTACTGCTTTTAAAAACTAATCTAGTGAGGTGGATGGACCTAGAGACTGTCATACAGAGTGAAGTAATTCAGAAAGAGAAAAATAAATACCATATGCTAACACATATATATGGAATCTAAAAGAAAAAAAGGTTCTGAAGAACCTAGGGACAGGAAAGGAATAAAGATGCAGAGGCAGACGTATAGAATGATTTGAGGACACAGGGAGGGGGAAGGGTAAGCTGGGATGAAGTGAGAGTGCGGCATGGACTTAAATATACTACCAAATGTAAAATAGCTAGTGGGAAGCAACCGCATAGCACAGGAAGATCAGCTCTGTGCTTTGTGACCACCTAGAGGGGTGAGATAGGGAAGGTGAGAGGGATACTCAAGAGGGAGGAGATATGGGGATATATGTATATGTATAGCTGATTCACTTTGTTATAAAGCAGAAACTAACACATCATTGTAAAGCAAGTATACTCCAATAAAGATGTTAAAAAAAAGAAAGCTCTCTAATCCCCTAGAATCTCAGGGTCAATGTTAAAAATAAGACCAAAGTAAACCTTTCAGGGTCCAAAATTACAGTTCATGGATATTCAGAGAGTCATTCACAAACTCTGTAGGGCCCTTATATGAAACTCAAAGCACTGAATGAAAGAAAAAATGTGACACAATAATTTAGAATGATGATATTTAATAAATTCTGGTGATTATGAATAGTCTGAACCTCAGAATTTCACTGTGTCTTCCCTGGCAACAGAACCATTTCCTTCTCATCTGCCTGAGATCAGTCTCCTCATATTGGAAGACCCTATAATGAGGCAATTTGCTTATTTCAAAGGGTTACTAATTCTCTTCAAGACCTATCCCCACCAAATTTCAGTGCCTACATACTGATAACAAAAGTTAAATCCCAGTTCATTCTAAAGAAATGGTTTCCTTCCAGCTTACCCTAGAAGGAGGGAACATATAAACCAAAATAATTCTAGTTGTTTTGTCAATTTATATCAAAAGAAAATTGGAGAGTATTTGTAGGAATGGATTTTGAGGGTGCATACCAGAGAAGAAAAAACATAATAAAATGCAGGGATGTTGATAAACAGAACATGTCTCTGGTCCACCATATCAGAGTGGGAAGGAGAAGTAGCAAATACCATAACAGACCTGGTAAAAATCAAGCTTGGCCTCACAAAAATTCTGAATGCAGAGCCATGCCACTTTGACAAAGTTTTTAAATTTCAAAGCCTTGCCAAAGTGTCCTCCAAAATCAAAGAAAAATTGCTCTGCTTTACTCCCCATACCACTAAAAAGAGACAAGATTTTTTTGTTCTCTTGGGATTCTGCAAACAGATACTACATTTGAGCATGCTGCCCCCAACCATTTACCAAGTAGCCCAAAGCCTCAGGATTTGAATGAGGATGAGAGGAAGCAAATGCTCTGCAGGCAGTAGAGACTTGAGAACAAGATGCTCAGCCAATTAGACCTTGTGAAGCAGAAGATGCAAAGATGCTCAAAGTGTCTATTGCCAATCGGGATGCAATATGCAGTCACTAGTCGTTTGAATCAAAGCAATGGCCTCGTCCACAAACAACCGTTTTCACTCTGAACACCAACTGCTGGATTGCTATTATATTTGTACATAGTAACTAATTTTACGTTTTATTCTTCTTGTCTTCCCACATTACTTTATATGTGGTATGTGTATAGTGTTTTTATTTATATTTCTATTTTTTCGTTTAAGTTATAGAATGTAAAGATAGTTTGTAACTGAACAAGAAGTACAACAATCATTACACAGAGATGGATACAATAACTCATGGGATTTTGTGTCTGTCCCTCCCCGCACCCACCCCAGGGTGAGGTGTAGGGACAAACAACCTCATTTGTTTGTAGGACAAACAACCTCTTTCCTCCCTCAACCAGGGAGGAAAGAATATAGCAAAATATCCATCATCATGTTAGAGGGATACATGCTGTTGCTTTTACTTTTTATTTTTTTGCTTTTATATTATTTTTAAGAGTTTAAATGTCAATAGGAGTATTTCTTAGATACCAGGAATCCGAGGGGAGGACTGAATCACATATGCTTGTTGATATTTAACACTACTCCCATTATTCTAAAGGCTTTAGAATCCACAAACTATACTTTCCAGGTTCTTGTCAGCAGAATTCCAGCTTAGATTTTAATAATAAGCATTTGTGTGAAATTGGGTAGGTAGAAAACAGAAGTCATTTTTCTCTTCCAGTAGAGGCTAATATGTATGTACCTAGGCAGTAAGTGTAACCTTCAGAGGGATCCTGACCATCTTCAAATCATTTTCCTCAGTTCAGCAGACAGAAGAGTTCATAGACAGTTCACACTTTCTGGTTTCCCCAAAGCCAGCAGTGGTTCTTTCTGACCTTTAGTCACCCAGCCCTTTCAATAGTTTTGTTAAGAATCGAATTCCCTATATTAAGTCCTGTCTACCAAAATATCTACATTCCTGACTAAACTCTGACTTACGTAATATAGCAAAATGGAAATAAAAAGTGAACTTTAATCAATTTTAATGAAGAAAGAAAAAAAAAGAGTAAAGTTTAACCTAACAATTGTGATATTTGGTTCTGACCTCATCCCTCCAAGTGTATCATGTATACACATTTTTGTTATTCTTTATGATCATTCCCTCAAGGAAGATGTCTCCAAATAACTTTTTTCTTTTCCATATATATATATATATATAATTTGCTATATATATATAATTTCTTTATATATATATATATATATATATATATATATATATATATATATAAAAAACTAGCTAACTCCACATTTGGGATTTTCTGGGATTAAATAAAATGTTACCAAGGCAAGTACTGTAATCAAGTAAGAAACAAACTATTTTTGAGCAACTGCTGTAAATGCTAAAATTTTAATGGTCAGGCAGCAATTAAGAGATATGAAGAGATTGTCCCAAATCATTCAAAATAATTTTCTGAAACTCAGTTTTCTTATAAGTAACATGAAGATAATAACACCTCATAAAATGTATAAGAAATAAATGAAATAAAATATGAGCAAATCTCATTGTTAACAGTAATTTGCAGTACAATTGATAGTTACTGTTTTTGTTACTACTATAATGTGGATTTATAATATCTTTCTAACATTTTAATCATTATTTAAACAGATGTGCCTTATTATGTGGTGATTTCTTCACGATAAATCTGCCATAATTAAAAGAAAAATAAAGAAGATTTATTTAGCATTCTTTCTGGGAAAATAAAGAAGATTTATTTAACATTCTTTCTGCTAAATTTATTTAGCATTAAAGGAATTCTACTAATACCACTGCTGGCAAATAGGAGGTTTCTGAAAATGTATTCTAAATTGGTTTCTCAGCTGTTCACATCACCACAGCCACTACAAGATGCAAATGACTGCCACTTTGGTCTCTTATTCCCTCCACCTGGCCCTCATGTAAAGGCCAGCTGAATAAACCAACTGATTATGGCTGGTGAGAAAACTAATAATTATGCTAAATGTTCTCACAATACATTGATGACCACTAATCTCAAATGGGCCCCTGACGTTGCTGAACTTTCACTTTACATTTCTCTAAGCTATTTACTCTCTTTGTTGGCTTTTCACACCTTTCCCTCTCTCTTGAAATTTTGACACCATCTCATTCATTCTAGAAAGCTCAGATCCTATTTAGTGTAAAAAGTTTTTCTAAATCTAAAAATAACTTCCATCAACTCGCACCATATCTACACTCATATGCTTTGAATACCTGCTTTCTGCTGTCCCTTTTCCTTTTATGAAATTGATTGTCCATATCCCTAAGGGAAGCCTCCCCAGTTTCTGTACTAGATACTATCTCTTTTGGCCCTTTTAATGGCTGGAGCCCAGTAACTCTCTAAAATTGCAATGTATCTTTCTCTGTTGGATCATTCATAAGACTGTACAAACATGCTATTTTTTTCTTCCATGTTCAGAAAACATTTCCAATCCCAATTCAGTCTGAAGTTACTGTACCATTTCTCTGCTCCTCTGTAAACTCCTCATGAGAACTGGCAATGCTAGCTATCTTCTGGTCCTCTCTTCTTATTCTATCTTAAATGTCCTTTAAGGAGTCTTTGCCTGCAGCCATGCCATCAAAACGTATGTTGTCATGACCCTGATGCCTTAAATTTGTTAAATCCAAGGATTAATTCTCAATCCCCCTACAATTTCAATACACTTGACTAAGTCCTCACTTCCACAACTCATCACTTGGATTCTAAGGCTTCATCTTCTGTAGGTTTTCATTCAATCACACTCACCTCCTTTTTTGGTTCCTTCTCATTTTTTCAACCTCTTAATATTGGGTCTTGGCCTTGGACAATGTATGAGTTTAGTAGGGCAGCTGTAACGAAGCACCAGGAACTGGGTGGCTTAAACAAGAAATATATTTCCTAACAGTTTTGGAGGTTTGAGATCAGGTTGCCAGTGCGTTGGTTCCTTCCAAGGGCTATGAAGGAGAATCTGTCCTATGTCTCTGTCCTAGCTTCTGATGGTTTGCTGGCAATCTGGCGTTCCTTGGTTTGTGGACCTATCACCTCATCTCTGCTTTCATCTTCATATGGCATTCTTCCTGTGTCATGTTTATGTCCAAATGTCTCCTTTTTATAGGGACACAGGTCATGTTGGATTGGGGCCCACCCTACTCTAGTATGACCCCACCTTAATTAATTACATCTGCACTGACCATATTTCCAAATAACATCACAATCTTAGATATTTCAACATATAAATGTTTTGAGGGGACATAATTCAACCCAAGAGAAATGATTTCTTGAACACATATTTTACACAGCTCATCTAGATTTATAATTTACATTGTGTCTATGCACTAAAGACTCTCTATACCCTAGGCTAGACTTCTCTGAATTCCATACTCATATATCCAAATATATTTTCAATATTTCTGCTTTGATATATAACAGGCATCTCAAACATAGCAGTCTTGTAAAATGAACTCTCATATAACCTCAAACCAGGGCAATAACATAGACCATGATGAGCACTCCAAAAGCCTTCCACGTGTCTGACAAGTATTCCCAATCGTTAATCTCTCCCTTCTCCAGGAGTAAATAATACTCTGCCTTTAATGGCATTCACACCTTTGTTTTTGAAATTATGATTATCTAAACAATATAATCTAATACTATTTTTGAACTCACGTATGGCTGTGTCTTGCTTCTTTCATTCAAAATTATATCTTTGAGATTTTTTTCAAGTTATTGCCTTTCACCGTGTTTTATTCATTGTGAAATAGTATTTCATAGCAAGATTATCTCATGATTTGTTTGTCTTCATATTTCAGCCTTTATAAACATCAAAGTTGTTCTATCCAAATTTGGTCAGGAAAATGGAAGTCACTTTCTATATTCTATATTTGAGGGGTTTATATTTCAAAACCTGCTTTTCATTGTATCAAAAGTAGCAGAAATTAAGAAATTGAAAAAGCCACCCAAACAACCACCCCCATAGGATCCTTATGTTAATAGCTGGTTAGAAGAAACTCAGGATACTTAAATATGAACGTGAGTAATAAAACCACAGGCTTGTGAACACAACTATGTAAGGAAAACAGCCTAGAAATGTAAAATGAGAAATGAAACATTTGGCAGACAAAATAACTTCAGAAAAATATTACCTCAAAGCAGAAGAAATATAACAAAACAGTGTTATTCAGTGTGGTGTATATACATTGCATTAATGGCCCTAAATAATGTCCCCTCCCATTCTGGCTCTAAGCCTTGTCATGTGACTTGCTTTAACCAATGAGATATTAAAAATATGGTGTCAGCAGAGGCTTGACAAAACTCTTGTGCCCTTCTGATTGCTCGTTATCCTTTTGCCCTTGCTATAAGAACAAGCTCGTGATAGCCTACTGAATAATGAGAAACCACATAAGCAGATGTTAAGTCATCTTAGCTGAGCCATAACAGACCTGCTAACCCCAGTCTACCTGCCAGCATGACAAAGACAAAAATGTGAACCTAGTTAAGATGATCTCAACCTGGCCCAAAAAGTAGAACTGAACTGTTGGCCCATAGATTTGTTTTAAACTGCTAAGCTTTGGAATGGTTTGCTATACTGTATAATTGTTGCAATAAATAACTGCTATTAGCATCATGAAAAAGAAGTGCAGAAACTGAGAAAAGAGGATATGAAACAAGAAGATGTGAAATGGAAAGGCAGAAAATAAATTGGAAAAAATGACAACAATCTTTTCATAAATGAACACATAATTATGAGATGTATAGAAGAGATTGTATATGATCAAAAGTGCATTAAGGGCTTCCCTGGTGGTGCAGTGGTTGAGAGTCCGCCTGCCGATGCAGGGGACGCAGGTTCGTGCCCTGGTCCGGGAGGATCCCACGTGCCATGGAGCGGCTGGGCTCGTGAGCCATGGCCGCTGAGCCTGCGCGTCCGGAGCCTGTGCTCCGCAACGGGAGAGGCCGCAGCGGTGAGAGGCCCGTGTAATGCAAAAAAAAAAAAAAAAAAAAGTGCATTAAGAGAAATAGACAACAGATAAGAGAAAAATACAGGGGAAATCAACAGAAATTGAGAAGAGATCTAAAAAATGGCTGAGAGAAAACATGAAAGACAGGCAATGGATCTCTAATATACATATATGTAATGCTCTGAAATTTAAAAAATAATAGTTAATTTAAAATATTTTCTAATCGTCTTTTATATTAGTAGGTTTCCCTGTTTTTCAGGCATGAATTTATTTATGATAATTGGGTTTCCCAATTATGAAGCTTTATATCTCTTACAAGTTCTGGAGAAAATACCAGCCATTGCATCTATAAATATTGCCCTCATCTTACAACTTCTCTGTTTCTTTCTGAAACTTAGTTTGCATATATGATAGATGTTCTCATTCCATCCCCCATGAATCTTACCCTTCTTTTGTATTTTCCATCTCTTTGTTCCCCTGTACTGAAATTTCTTCATATCTGCTTTTCATTTTATTAAGTTTTTCCCTCAGCTATTTCCAAACTTCTTTTTAAAATACCCATAGAATTCTTGGAAATGGCAGAGTAGGGAACTCTAAGGGTCTATTCCTCCACAGAAACAAGGAAAACCTGGCAAAAATGGTCACAATCAGTTTTATTAGAACTCAAAGGTTGACAGCAACCAAGTGAACTCTGAATCAACAAAAAGGCAACTGAAACACATAGGAGAGATGTGTGGCATTTTAACTTACCCTTGTCTTATCTACCCTCCCCAGTTCATTGGTGGTCTGTGGGTTCCTGGTTGTAGAAGTAACAGCGCTGACTTTGTCCTCAAGAAATTCTGATTGTCTTTTTTTGGCTAGCCCAGAGGACTAACTCAAAAAGATTGCCTTTATTTTCACTAACTCTGAATCAATCAGGGTGGAAAATGAGCAATTCTGAGGACATTCCATGAAAACATTGAAAGGCAAAGGAATAAGGCATTGCCACCTTGGGCAAAAGATAATGGTTGAGTCAAACAATAAACATACTGAAAGTCTGGGAAGAAAAGCTGGGGAGTGTGATACTTTAGAGAATAAGAGTTTTGAAAAGCTCCCATGCATGCTGAGGAGTATAGATTTACATGCAGGCCAAATGCAGGACACATGCTCAGAAAATGCTAATCATTAATCTCTGGCTGACTTTTTTTAAACTGTCTTTACCATTTTTAAGAGTGTAGTTCAATATGGTTAAGCGCATTCACAGTGTTGTGCCACCAGTCTTCAGAACACTATTCTTCTTGGAAAACTGAAACTCTATGCCCATTAAACAACAACTCACCATTTCTTCTACCTCCAAGCTACTGGTAACCACCATTCTGCATTGTTTCTATGAAACTGAATACTTTAATACCTCATATAAGTGTAATCATACAGCATTTGTATTTTGGGACTGGCTTATTTCACTTACCAAAATGTCCTAAAGATTATGTTGTAGCATATGTCAGAACTTCCTTCTTTTTTAAGGTTGAATAATATTCCATTGTATGTATATATCACATTTTCTTTATCTGTGTGTTGATATTTGGTTGCTTCTACCTTTTGTATATTGTGAATAATACGGTTATGAACATGAGTATGCAAATATCTCTCTGAAATCCTGCTTTCAATTCTTTCATAAATATACCCAGAAGTGGAATCGCTGAATCCTGAATCATTTGTTAACCCTAGTTTTAATTATTTGAAGAATGATTATACTGTTTTCCATGGCAGCTACACCATTTTACAGTGCACAGGAGTGAAAATTTTTCCAGTGCTTACTGATACTTATTATTTATTTATTTTTTATAATAGCCATCTTGATGGGTGTGAAGTGATAGTTCACTGTGGCTTTGGTTTGCATGTCTCAAATGACTAGTGATATGACCATCTTTTTATATGCTGTGAGCCATTTATGTATCACCTTTGGAGAAATCATTATTCAAGTCCTTTGTCCGTTTTTAAATTGCATTATTTATTTTGTAGTTGAGTTGTAGAAGTTCTTTGTATATTCTGGATATTAATCTCCTATCCAATATGTGATTTTCAAATATTTTCTCCCATTCCATAGATTGCCTTTTTAGTCTGTTGATTTTGGCCCTTTGATGCACTGAAGTTTAAAACTGTGTAGTCCCATTTGTCTATTTTTGCTTTTGTTGCCTGTGCTTTTGGTGTTATAACCAAAAACTCATAGTCAACTCCTTATGTTTTCTTCTAGGAGTTTTATAATTTTAGGTCTAATATTTGTCTCTAATTAATTTTGATTTAAATTTTGATTTAGATGGAAGATAACATTCTAACTTTATTCCTTTAAAAAAAATTACAGTTTTCCCAGCATCATTTGTTAAAGAGATAGTCCTTTCTCCACTGAGTGTTGTTGGTACATTTTTGAAAATTATTTAACCATAGAGAAGGTTTATTTCTGGGCTCTCCATTCTGTTCCATTGGTCTATATGTCTGTCTTTATGACAGTACCATACTGTTTTGATTACTGTAGCTTTGGAGTATGTTATGAAATCAGGACAAGTGAGTTCTCCAACTTATTCTTCTTTTTCATGATTGTTCTGGCTATTCAGGGTCTCTTGAAATTCTATATAATTTTAGGATAGGTTTTCCTATTTATGGAAAAATGCCATTAGGATTTTTATAGGGATTGCATTGAATCTGTAGATTGCTTCGAGTAGTACTGACACCTTAAAAATATAGTCTTCCAATTCAAGAACATGAGTTATCTTTCCATTTTTTTGTGTGTCTTTTAAAGTTTCTTTTAGCAATGTTTTGTAGTTTTCAGTGTGCAAGTCTTTTCCCCCCTGGTTAATTTCATTGCTAAGTATTTTATTCTTTTTAATGCATTATTATGGAATTGTTTTCATAATTTGCTTTTCAGATTGTTCATTGTTAGTATATAAAATGCAATTGATTTTTGCATGTTGATTTTGTGTCCTGCTACTTTACTGAATTTGTTTATTAGTTCTAACAGTTTTGTTTTTCCACCTATAAGATCATGTCATCCAAACGTCCAACAGGTACATAAAAGAATGTTCAACATCACTAATCATCAGGGAAATGCAAATCAAAACTATAATGAGACATCACTTCACATTTGCTAGAACAGCTGTCATCAAGAAGACAAGAGATAACAAGTATTGGCAAAAATGTGTAGAAAAGGGAACGCTTGTACATTGTTGGTGGGACTGTAGACTGGTTCTGCCACTATGTGAAACAGTATGTAGGTTCCTCAAAAAATAAAAAAATAGAACTATTATATGATCCAGCAATGCCATTTCTGGTTATATACCCAAAGGAAATGAAAACAAGATGTTGAAAAATTATATGCACTCCCATGTTTAGTACAGCATTATTCACAGTAACCAAGATATGGAAACAACCTATGTACCAGTCAATCAGTGAATGAATGAATAAAGAAAATATGGTATGTGTGTGTATGTGTGTGTGTATATATATATATATATATATATATACACACACACATACATAGGAATATTATTCAGCCATGAGAAAAACGGATATCCTGCCATGTGGAGCAACATGGATGGGACTTGAGGACATTATGTTAAGTGAGACGTCAGACAGAGAAAGACAAATACTTGATGGCATCACTTATATGTGGAACCTAAAAAAGCTGAATTCATAAAAACAGAGTAATATGGGGGTTACCAGGGACTAGAGGGTGGGGGGAGTAAGGAAGACGATGGTTAAGTGTACAAGAATGCAAGTAATAAGTAAATAATAAATAAGCCCTGGAGATCTAATGCACAGTATAGTGATTGTAGACAACAATACTGTATTATAAACATCTAACTTGCTAAGAGATTAAATCTTAATTAGTCCCAGCACAAACACAAACAAAATAATGATAATTATGTAACATAATAGAGGTGTTAGTAACGCTACAATGGCAATCATATTGCAGTATATAAATGTATCAGATCAACATGTTGTACACCTCAAAGCTGATTTGTCATCAGAAACCATGAAGACTAGAAGGAAGGGAATGACATATTTAAAGTGCTGAAAGAAACAAAAGATATCAACTGAGAATTCTATATTTGGGAGAACCATTCATAAGAATGGGGAGAAATTAAGATATTCCCAGATAAACAAAAGCTGAGGGATACTGTCAATAGTAGATCTGTGCTACAACAAATGTTAGTCTTTCACACTGAAATAAAATGATACTAGAGAGTAACTTGAAGCTATATAATGAAACAAATAATTCTAGTCAAGGTGACTACACAGATAAATATAAAATCCAGTATTTTTATATTTTTGTTTTGTATCCTCTTTTTTCCCTATATGTTTTAAATTCATAAAAGTATAATTATACATTTACATTAATGGGTACATGATGTATAACAAAAATAACAACTTAAAGTAGGAGGGAAAGACCAGTATAGGAGCAGTTTTTGTATACCATTGAAATTAAGTTGTTATTAATTCAAAATATTGTTATGAACTTAAGATGTTAAATGTAATGTCCAGGATAGCTACTAATAAAATAAATAAAATATACCCATAAAAGGAAATGAGAAGGGAATTAAAATGGCACATATTACAAAAAATAAATGAAATAATAAATCTGTAATGGGAGATTTGAGAACAAAAGAGATATAAGACAGAGAAAACATATAGCAGGATGACAGAAGTAATTTATTCTAAATCAGTAATTGTTTGGGGGGTAAATTGGTTAAACTCTCCAATTTAAGAGCAGATATTAGCAAAATGTATTTTAAAAAATGATTCAACCATATGCTGTTTACAAGACACTCACTTTAGATCCGAAGACACATAAATCGAAAGTGAAAAGATGGCAAAAGATTTTCCATGAAAATAGCAACTGAAAGAAAGCAGAGGTGGCCATACTTAATAACAGAAAAAAATAGATTTTAAGATAAAAATTATCACAAGAGACAAAGAAAACATTATATAATGATGACAGGGTCAATTCAACAGAAATATATATCTATATATCATCAGACCTATCTAATATATAGAGCAAATATTTATAGAATAGCAGAAAGAAGTAGACAGCAGCACAATAATAATGAGACAATTCCCCACTTTCAGTAATAGAACAGGCAGACAAAAAATCACTAAGGAACAACACTGTATGACAACACTAATGGACATATACAGAACATTCCACCTGACAACAGCAGAATACAGATTTTTCCTAAGTGCACATGGAACATTCTCCAGGATAGGCCACATGTTAGGCCAGAAAATAAGTCTCAGTAAAGAAGACAAACTATGCAAAATATCTTTTCTTATTGCAGTGGAATGAAACTAGAAATTAATAGCTGAGGAAAATTGGACAATCCCCAAATATGTGGAAATTAAACAAAATCTCTTAAACAACCAAGAGGTAAAAATAAATTTCAAGGGAAATTAGAAAATAACATGAAGCAAATAAAAAAGAAGTTCAAGCTAAATGCAAAGCTAGAAGAAGGAAGAAAATAATGAAGATTAGTGTGAAGATAAATGAATTAAGAGAATAGAAAAATTATGGAGAAAAATCAATGAAAGCAAAAATGGGTTCTTTAAAAAGATTACCAAAATTGAAAATTATTTTCCAGATTAAGAAAAAGAGAAAGAAGACTAAAATTACTTAATCAGAAATGAAAGTTGAGACATTGCTACAAACCTTACAAAATATTAAGTATTCTAAGAGAATACTATGAACACCGGGATGCCAATACATAGGATAACCTCGATAAAATGCCAAATTTTTAGAAGTACACAAACTCATAAAGCTGGCTCAAGAAGGAATAAAAAATCTGAATAGAACTCTTAACAAGACACTGAACCAGTAATCAAACACCTTTTAACAAAAGAAAATCCACGACCAGATGACCTGTGATAGTCAATTCTACTGAACATCTAAAGAAGAATAAACACTTCTCAAATTCTTTTAAAAAGTAAAATAAAAGAGGAAGGAACACTTCCCTGCTTAATGGATACAGGGTTTCCTTTGGGGATGACAAACAAGATATCTGGAACTACCTATTGGTGATGGTTGTACAACATTGTAAATGTACTTAATGTCACCGGGTGGTACTTTAAACTGGTTGAAATGGTAAAGTTTATGTTAAGTGCATTTTATTACACACACATATACAAACACAAAAGGCTTAGAGCTTTACATTTTAATTATTATATTATTTTCATTTCTGAGGTTAATACTTGGACATTTTAAACTGTGAATAATCGATTTTTATGCTTTTTCCTTTCCATATTTTAGATTCCCTCTTTTATTTTTAATGCATTAAATACCCATATTTTCCATTCTATAGATGATAATTCCAATATCTAAGGCACTTTTATTTGATCTGGCTGCATATTATATTAACTATCATTTATATTGCTTTATTGCCTCATTTGCTTTGTGATTACTTTTATTGGGAATTCACTGTATTTGTGGGAAATCCTTGTGACCAAGACTGAAGTTTAGTTTCTTCAGAGGGCATTTGCATTTGTCCCTGCAACAGTGGCAACACATGATTGCCTCATGGGATACTTTAAACCTTATTCTCCTGGGGTTGTCAGCCCACATAGGTAATGTGAATTTGAACCACAAAACCACATGAGCACCAACTTGCGGTTAAGAATTCTGAAATCCAAAGCTGAGATAGATAAGCTTCAATCATTCTATCTTCGCAAATGACTACTTTTCTGCTTTACTTATTTTTCCAGGTTCACTCCCAGCTTTATGTGTGATCCCTGATTTGATCTTTCACTTTGTGCGGGCTCTGGGCAAACAAGTGTTATTAAAATCAAAGCTCTATATTAAGGGATGTACACCTTTTCCCAGGGAAGCCATGGACTTGACTTCACTTATTACTGTGGATTTATGCTTTCTATTTGCTTTCTGCCTCTAAGGATTACTCTGATTTTATTGCTAGCTCAGACATGCATTTTAAATTCTTCTTTAAAAAATATATTCAACATTTTCTGGCCTTTTTGAGTAGGATGTTTTGGGTATCTCTTCTGACATATTGCTAGATATGATATAGTCTCATCTTGTTTTTGTCAGGGCCTAGCACTGTATCACTGTCCAAATTATCCTAATGATAAATGAATCCACCAATTCTCCTTGTCAGTCTGTGTGATCATTAGTGCTTTCACCAAGTATTTCCAGTTCTTCAACTTTCATGTACAGGGTTGGATTGCCTGCCATCAGTTTGAAGTTAGAGTTAGCCACGTAGCTTTATTTGGCCATTGAAATGTGAGTGAAAGTGAAATGTGTAACTTCTGCCCAGAAAATTTCAGAGACAGTGAGTGATTCTGCACATCCCACTCCTGCTCCTCAGGTCGAGTACAGGTCAAGATAAAGCCTTTTTCTGGATGGATCCCTGAGGGATTATGATGACCAGGGACAGTCCCTCCCCATGTGGACCTGCATTAGAAATGCAGGCTGTATAAGTTATTGTTTCATTGTCTTTTTGTGTGTGTCTGTGCAGTATGCGGGCCTCTCACTGTTGCGGCCTCTCCCGCTGCGGAGCACAGGGTCCGGACGTGCAGGCTCAGCGGCCATGGCTCACGGGCCCAGCCGCTCCGCGGCATGTGGGATCTTCCCAGACCAGGGCACGAACCCGTGTTCCCTGCATCGGCAGGCAGACTCTCAACCACTGCGCCACCAGGAAAGCCCTGTTTCATTGTCTTGAGCCACTGAGGTTTGGGGAAGTTTTTCTTACCATAGCATATTTTAGCCATACTGTTGGCTCTACAGTCAAATACCATTACCTTTTTAGCTCAATCCAGTACCTACTGCTTCATGGTGACTTCCCTGATGTTTCTCAAAAAATAGTCACTCCTAGCTCTGTACTATACTGATAAAAATAACAATAAAAATGACTAATTGTTTACTATTAGCAAGTTGCTGTGTTAAGACTTTCACATTAACTCACGTAATATCACCACAGAATTGTGAAGATGTATATTATCCCTATTTTACAAGTGAGAAATATAAGGCTTTAAGAAATTGAGGAACACGCATATTGCTCCTGTGATCTCTGTCATAATTTTTACCGAGATTACAGTTATTGGTTTATTCATGTATTATCCCAGTTAAAATTAGAACATCTATTAACTTCATAACCACCAGTCCCAGCCCCGTGGGATGCATACAGGAGGTGCTCAATTCTTAATTTTTTTTTTTTTTCTAATTAAAAAAATACACTGAAGGGCTTCCCTGGTGCCGCAGTGGTTGAGAGTCCGCCTGCCGATGCAGGGGACACGGGTTCGTGCCACGGTCCGGGAGGATCCCACATGCTGCGGGGCCTCTGGGCCCGTGAGCCATGGCCGCTGGGCCTGCGCGTCCGGAGCCTGTGCTCTGCAACGGGAGAGGCCGCGGCAGTGAGAGGTCCGCGTACCACAAAGGAAAAAAAAAAAAAAAAACACTGAAAATTTAAAGGTGAAAGAAAATATAATTGATAATATAACAAATATGGTTACGTTTACCCCTCTGAGAAGGTCTTAAAAGGGATTTGGTTTATTTCTTTATACTTTTTCTATGCATGTAAAATTTGTAGATTGTTGTCAGAATATTCTGTGTGCGCATTTGTAGATTGAATTTCATGTTTAAATACAAATATTAAGCATTCCATGCTCTTGACATCTATATTAATGACTAAATAAAATGCAATCATATGGGTAAATCCACAGTTTACTTCACATTTCCTGTGATATTATTAATTTCATCCATTCTTTAATTAAAAAATATTTATGGAGCTTCTCTTATATTCCATATACTTTTCCAGACATTGGACACAGGGCAAAAACAAAAAAATCCCTGCTCTCATGGTACTTGTTTTCTAGTGGCAGGAAATAGATAAAAGATCAATAAATATATAACCTAATATAATCACTGAGAAGAAATAAAGTGGGGTAAAATGAAAGAGAATGATGGATAATTCTATATTTTAGAAAGTTTGGTCAGGGATGCTTTTTGATGAGGTGATAATGTTTCGGGCAAGGGTGGAATGAAGCGAGGGGTAAAACCATCTGGTTATTTGAGGGAAGAGAGTTCCAGGCAGATGGAACAGCAAATGCAAAGTAAAGTCCTGATGCAAGTGCTGGGCACCTCAAGAGGCACCAAGGAGACAGGACGGCTTGAGGAATCCAGTGAATAAGGAAGCGATCATTAGGGATCAGATCAAGGAGGAGGCATCAGGGGCCCAGATCTTATTAGCCACGGTGGTTTCTGAATTTTACTTTGTGTTTATAGGGAAGTAATTAAGTTATTTTGATCATAAAAATGTTATGATTTTATATATATATATATATATATATATTTTTTTTTTTTTTTTTTTTTTCGGTATGCAGGCCTCTCACTGTTGTGGCCTCTCCCGTTGTGGAGCACAGGCTCTGGACGCGCAGGCTCAGCGGCCGTGGCTCACGGGCCCAGCCGCTCCACGGCATTGTGGGATCTTCCTCGACCGGGGCACGAACCCGTGTCCCCTGCATCGGCAGGCAGACTCTCAACCACTGCGCCACCAGGGAAGCCCTAGGTATATATTTTAACAGGATTTCTCTGGTTGCTTTATAGACACTCTCTGAGGTGGAGGAATCAAAAGTGTAAGCAGGGAGAGCAGTTAGAGGCTATTGCAGGGTTCAGGCAAGAGAGGAGTGTGGCTCAAAGCAGAGTGGTAGTGGTTTAGGTGGTAAGATGTAGATGATTTGATCATTTGGGATGTACTTTGAAGGTAAAATCAGTACGATTTCCTGGTAGATTATATGTCAGGTATGAGAGAAAGAGTTAAGGCTGATCCCTAGCCCTTTTGTGGCTTGTAATACACAATAAGATTTCCAAATTATCTATAATAAGTTACACCTCAGTGGATGCCTTGTGCATAATTGTCTATATCCCTTGGAGATATCCCCTATCCTTAAAATATTCCCCTAGAAGGGGATAGGTATATCATGGGGGAATTTTAAAGAAATCACTTGTCAAATCATTGGCACACAATGGCTTTTGTGGAGGCATCTTTTTGTTCGCATTTACTTTTGGTTCCATATTTATTTGTTTGTGTATACTTTTTGATTTGGATGTTTTTCTCATTCATTCATTGTCATATGTGTGTGTCCACGTGGATGTGGATGTGCAAACACAAGTATACGTCTGTAAAGCTATGGATTTGCAATTATTATATTTTCAGATAAATTAAAAATATGTTCTCATACAGTTTTCAGGCCATCTCTTCTTTCTAAGGCATGTGTAATTTTATTTTGATTTCCTCATTGGTCCATTTATCAGGAATAATGTTTAAAAATCTCTAGTAGTTATGTTGTTTTATAATTTTCTTATTAACTGGTTGTACTGAAAATTCAGAGATGTGGTCTGTATAGTTTCATAGGTATATCCTTTCTGTCTGTCTTGTCTATTTTATTTTCCAAACACTCTGTTAGCCATAGTGATCTAAGTTCAGTGTTAAAATATATGAACTCTAATTTTGCATCAAATATTAATTGCTGCTTTAGGCTTATAAGTTAACAGCTAGAAGGGTCATTCCAGGCAAATGAGTCCTGCTTATTTTGAACTCAAATTTGTCATCTCCCAGCTGGAAAAATTCCCTATTACTCATGTTATCTGTGAGAAGTCCTTTCTTACTTACTAGAAAAAAACCCTTAAGAGCTCTCTTCCATGCTCATTATTTCCTGGGTCTCCATCCTGGATTTATTTTGGCTTTAACATGTGGAGAAAGGCCTTGGAGGAATGGGAAACAATTCTTCCAAACAAATAGAAACCTCTTTCCAATTAGAAAAAGAAAGAAAGAATCTCCTTCCTGTTACGACACAACAGAATAAGATCCAAGAGAAAATAAGGCAAAATTAATCAAAGAGCTGGAGCAAAACAGAAACAACCACAGATTATGACATGTGTTCTCCATGTGAGAAAAAAGTCACCATTTTGCTTTTTCCAGTGAAGATTACATCATCCAGGGCCATGACCCAGAAGTCTGCCCTTGATCTGAATCCCCATTCACAAGAGTGGAATGATGGCCTTAATGGTGATCATGGAGGACAGAAACCTTTGAACCCCTTCCATATGTTTTACTGTGATAGAAAAATTATTTAGTTCTTTCACCTTCCTCTTTCTTGCTAAATGTCTATTTCACAGAGTGGCATTTCTCCATATTATTCTCAGAGGGCACTATCTACTCACTCACAAAACCACTGCAAAGAATGCCGGGTGGCTTCATCTGTTAACACATTTTGGAAGGTACTTGCTTGTTGAACATTTCCACTCAGGGAAGAACAGCTACTATACGAGCTTATCCTATTACAGTGTTACTCTTGGGATCATCAGCCCAAGAGTGGTGGGTTTCTGCTTTTTGTTCCTACCAATGCTGGGAGGAGTCTCTGTTTGGCTTTTTCCATGTGGAAGACATCACACCTAGACAAAGCCCTGCTGCTATGTTGGATTTCTGCTTCATGTGTCCACTAACCCCTGGGTTATAACATGATCTTCTCCACTTACAGTGAAAAATATAACTAATTATGCCTGCAAGACTAGTGAAAGGATTTCCAGAACAGATGGTATTTGAACTGGCTTTTTGCAGAATGAATTGCAATCTGCTATATGGAGAAGGGCAAGGGAAGTATTTTCAGGTTATAGGGAAAACATCTGCAAAAGCTGGATTCGGAACTAGATATTTCCATATTCAAAGCATATGCAATGGTACCTCTGGGATGCTGAATTTCTATGACTTTCCAAAGAAGAATTTACATGCCTTTTCAAAAACTTTTTATATCATAGTATGGCAGTGTCAAAATAAGTTTACATGATTGGATTTTGGGGGGTGATAATTGTGGTATACTAGTCATGGGATTAATCAGTAAGCTTTCTGTCAACTTCTCTATATCTCCCCACGATCAACAGAATCCACTCAGACTGATCAAAACACTAGGAGTTGTGTTTTAGAAGTAGTTTTAGCTCCTTCTGTAAAGAAGGTTGAGTCCGCAAGTGATTCAGCGATGAAGGTAAACAGTAACCTCTCTGAATATTCTGTTTCTGGCTCAGTGCCCACTCACACTCTGGGGCCTGGTTCTCAGCCAGATGACTTGGATTTCTTTCCAACTTTATTCTTCTCAGTCCTATTTGGAAGGATTCTTTCAATGATCAGGTTCTGTCTGAAGATCCCACTAACTCTGCCTTGCATTCTGTAATACTCCAGGACCTGTACTTTTTCGTTGTTGTTTGTTTCTGTAAAGGGCCAGATAGTAAATATTTTAGGTTTTGTGGGCCATAGGTCTCTGTCACAACTACTCAACTCTGCGATTGTGGTGCAAAAGCAGCCACTGATAATAGGAAAAGAATAGGCATGACTGTGTTCCATTAAAACTTTATTGATAAAAAGAGGCAGTAGGCTAGATGTAGCCAAATGGCTGTAATTTTTATCTCCTGTTCTAGACCTTCCTCACCTTTATTCTCAAGGCCTGCTTGAACTCAGCTGAATTTATTACATGTTGATTTCATCCTTAGACCATTACCTAGCTCCCATTATGTTGTGTTCAAAAAATATTTCTTATTATTTCTGTACTAAAGCAGCATGGCTAACTTTGCTTCCCAGACTCTGTGCAGTTAATCCTAATTATCATGTGGCACTGAGAACAGTTAATGTTGCAAGAGCTCAGGAAACTAATTATGAAAGCCAGAAGAATCATAAAGGTGATGGGAATTAATAGTTAATAATAGTATCTAATACTTTGTAAGTGTTTACTATGTGTCAGACACTAATTAAGTGTTTATAAATAAAAACATTTAATCCTCACAATGATGCTTTGAGTGATCCTCTCTATTTAAAAGAAGACAGAACTGAAACAGATTAATTAAGTAACCTGCCCAAGACCAAACAGCTGCTAAGAGGTGGAGCCAGCATACAAACTCAGGCAGTCCAGCTCCAGAACCAACATTCTTAACCACTACACTCTTCTGAGAGGTGCTGCAGAACAAGAGAGAAAATTCTCTGAGTGGGAATGATCAGTGCTCAGCAACCAATTAGATGAAGTGAGAGAAGCAGAAGAAATACTGAGGATAAATTGCAAATCCATTTAATTGGGAGATTAAAGAATACAGGAGAATATTTGTTGACTATGTTAATTTTTCAATTATTTTTTTAATTTATTTTTTACTGGAGTATAATTGCTTTACAATGGTGTGTTAGTTTCTGCTTTACAACAAAATGAATCAGTCATATATACACATATGTTCCCACATCTCTTCCCTCTTGCATCTCCCTCCCTCCCACCCTCCCTATCCCACCCCTCCAGGCGGTCACAAAGCACCGAGCTGATCTCCCTGTGCCATGCGGCTGCTTCCCACTAGCTATCTACCTTAAGTTTGGTAGTGTATATATGTCCATGCCTCTCTCTCGCTTTGTCACAGCTTACCCTTCCCCCTCCCCATATCCTCAAGTCCATTCTCTAGTAGGTCTGTGTCTTTTTTCCTGTTTTACCCCTAGGTTCTTCATGACATTTTTTTTTCTTAAATTCCATATATATGTGTTAGCATACAGTATTTGTCTCTCTCTTTCTGACTTACTTCACTCTGTATGACAGACTCTAGGTCTATCCACCTCATTACAAATAGCTCAATTTCGTTTCTTTTTATGGTTGAGTAATATTCCATTGTATATATGTGCCACATCTTCTTTATCCATTCATCCGATGATGGACACTTAGGTTGTTTCCATCTCCGGGCTATGGTAAATAGAGCTGCAACGAACATTTTGGTACATGACTCTTTTTGAATTATGGTTTTCTCAGGATATGTGCCCAGTAGTGGGATTTCTGGGTCATATGGTAGTTCTATTTGTAGTTTTTTAAGGAACCTCCATACTGTTCTCCACAGTGGCTGTATCAATTTACATTCCCACCAACAGTGCAAGAGTGTTCCCTTTTCTCCACACTCTCTCCAGCATTTATCGTTTCTAGATTTTTTGATGATGGCCATTCTGACTGGTGTGAGATGATATCTCATTGTAGTTTTGATTTGCATTTCTCTAATGATTAGTGATGTTGAGCATTCTTTCATGTGTTTGTTGGCAGTCTGTATATCTTCTTTGGAGAAATGTCTATTTAGTTTCAATTATTTTATAAACAGTTTTGTATGAATTTCAAAGTAGGTTTCTCATAGACAGAAGTAATTACTTAGGCCTTGTTAGAGAGTTCCTAGCCAGAAATACTATCTTAAGATCATTTTAGTCTATTAGTGCTTCTCAAAACACATATACAAATGAATCATCTTGGGATCTTATTGATTATCAGATTATCATTCAGTAGGTCAGGGGTAGGGGCTGAGGTTCTGCATTTTTTTTTTTTTTTTGCTGTACGCGGGTGTCTCACTGTTGTGGCCTCTCCCGTTGCGGAGCACAGGCTCCGGACGCGCAGGCTCAGCGGCCATGGCTCACGGGCCCAGCCGCTCCGCGGCATGTGGGATCTTCCCGGACCGGGGCACGA
Source organism: Orcinus orca (assembly GCF_937001465.1). Lineage (NCBI taxonomy): Eukaryota > Metazoa > Chordata > Mammalia > Artiodactyla > Delphinidae > Orcinus > Orcinus orca. The sequence goes on from NC_064573.1 coordinate 44,943,862, forward strand.
ACCTGTGTCCCCTGCATCGGCCGGCAGGCGGACTCTCAACCATTGTGCCACCAGGGAAGCCCTGGGTTCTGCATTTTTAACCAGCTCCTGGGCCGGGCTGGATTCTCAGATTTGTGACCTGTGCAGTTACACAAAGGCTTCACACTTAATTTAATGCTCTGCTGTCAGCATTTTAAGTTTCTTAGTAATTTATGAGCAAAGGGCCCCGCACTTTTATTTTGCTTTGGGCCTCACCATCATGTAGCTTGCTCCCAGGGAATGCTGCTGCTGGTGGGCTGTGAACCACACTTGGAGTTGAAAATTTCTAGTGCAGGAGTTTGCAAAATATGGTTCACTGGGCAGATTTAGCCAGCTGCCTGTTTTTGTAAAGTTTTATTGAAACATAGCCACACTCATTTACTTATATGTTGCATATGGCTGTTTTTGAGCTACAGCATGAGTTGAGTAGCTGTGACTTACAGAAGAGAGGTCTGTCAAAACCTAAAATATTTACTATCTGGTCCTTTACAGAAAGTTTTCTGACCTCTGGCCTAGTAGTTGATAATAGAAGTTATAGGATCAGGAATAGCACATTAAACAAATAGTTTTCTAATACTTTAGAATAATTGGCTTACATATTTTTTAAACACAGCATTTTTAACATATTTAACTCAATTTCTCTCATAACACCCCTTGAGGTAGATGTTATATTCTTAACTGTATATGTTAAAAACTGGGGTTCAGAGAGCTTCACACACTTGTCCAGGATCATATAATAGCCTGCTAAAGAGACCAGGCTCTTCCCACTTTCTCACACCTTATTCACATGCTCTGTTTCTCTCTGATAGTCTCAGAGCATTTTTTTGCTAAGCAAAGGCTATAACTACTTCTAGTCTTTTGATGCAAGGACATCATTTTTATACTGTAATTTACTGGTTATCAAACTGCATTCCACATAGCACTAGGGACTCTTAGAGATAGTTCAGAGGCAGTCGAAAATGGATAAGTTTCAGAGGGTAGACAAGCAGGTCCAGGATACTTTACTGATATTCCATAGAGGACCTCTGTGTTACATTTAGTTTGAAGAAGTATTTCATTTGAAATTGTTTTTAAACACTGCTTTAATAATTGCTAACTCTTATTGTTTTGTTGCTTAAACCACTCTAAATCCCCTGGAAACATCTGCTTTTCTTCCCTCCCTCCCCCTCCCTCAAACAATATAACAGCACTCTATTATAAATTCGGTACAGCATTATCTTTAACAAAGTTGATTATCTGTGAATCATGTTTCTCAGCATGACTACATTAAAGCATTATGCAAATTGGGTCAATTATTTCTTCCCTTTTGTATATGAATGGAGGATTGTTTAGGTAGAGGTAAAGGGGGAGATTGATTAGACATTATATCCTATTATACCGCAAAAATAATTAAGATAGTGGTTGGAATCCTCACAGATATATGACAGAAAGGCATATTTAAGAAATAATGTTGAAACTCTCAAAAAAAAGGAACATTATATGGCTTTTAGGGCTTTTATCCAGGAATAACGAGACTAAATATGACTGTGGAAAGTACTGTATCTGGTTTTAATAAAGCGAATAGAGTCACATTTCACTTTTTTTCATATGAAACACATAGCCAAGGAGAAAATGAACTTCCCTATTAGCACTTCAAGACCTCATTGATAGTAGAGATGGAAATGTATCTTTTTAACCTCATATGTAGGTTTATCAGAGATTATTTTAATAATTTCCTTAATTAATTTTTCAACTATGCTATCGCCTACTGAAATTGTCATCCAGTCCAGTACTGTCATCTAATTTTTGTACTCCTGTTAGGACTGAATCCTACTTTTATTTCTTCTCATGAGCTTCAATCCATAGAACATTTTCAGCGTAGAATCATTATTAACTTCTCAGATTGAAAAATTCCCTACAGCTACCCAGTCTGTTTTCAGTAAACTGAAATGTAATTGTTTAAAATAGGTAAATTTCAAAGACTTTTACTAGATGGTAAGTAGGCCAATGTCAAATTACTTTGAACAAATGAGAATTAAAGCTAAATCCAAAATACAGATTCTGATTTCTACTGCTCCTTAGTTTGTACATGTGTACATGTATATGAACAGGGCATCTCTCTTTCTATTTGACTTCTCTTTTGGGAATTTCTGATTTATAAAATATAAAAATGCCTATATGATTTCTTAAATAAAATATATTCAAAAAGTAATCATCTTAAAGGAAAATATCAATAAATTGGATTATATTAAAATCAGGTTTTATTGATTAAATAAGAGTTCAAAGAGCAATCCACAGATTGGCTTACATGGCTAACATTGTTGGCAATGATGTGGGGTGACAGGAACTCTCAAACCCCGTTGGTCAGAGTTTAAATTGGATAATCACTCTAGAGAAGTCTTTGGAATTATCTATCAAATTTATTGATCTGGACCAATAATATCATCGCTACTTATAAATGCTGTTCTGTTTTGTACTCAAGGATATGCACAGGAATGTTCATGGCAGCTTTGTCTGTAATTGCCAATATTGGAAACAATCAAAATGACCATCAACCACAGACAAGGTAATTACATTATGCTGTATTTATATAATAAAGTTCTACAAGGCAATTACAATAAATTGCTGGTACATGACAATAAATGCTGCTACAGGATCTGTGAAACAGCCCTGAGGAAAAATAAGTAAGATGTGTAAGGGCACTTAGAAAGTTGTTACATTTATATAAAGAACAAAGACAAGCAAAAACTGTACCATATTGTTTTCAGCCAGGATAGTAGTCACCTTAAGAAAAGAAGTGGATAGTGATTGTGAGAAGAATGAGCATGGCTTTTGATATGCTGGTAATGTTCTCTTTCTGGACCTGGTGGTGTTTACTTGGGTTTCTATTTTGTAATAGATCATTGAGTTCTATATTTATGTTTCATGCACTTTTGTGTGTATGTGTTATATTTCTTTTTGGAAAAGGGGGAAGGTTTCAATGATAAGATATAATCTATATAGTAAAAAAAATACTTTTTTCCATTAATTCACTGGAAAATAATGCATACTAGTGACAGCTGCAATTTTATCACAGTTCAGCAGAGGTATTATTTTACTTCCCACTCTTGAAAATATATAAACATCTAACACTTATTTGATTGACCTAATACAGTAATTCTATAAATAACTTGCAACAAATTATTAATATAATTATAGCAATGATAGAATGGTTTTTAGTATCTATAGAATAGATATTCATACTGATAAAGTTACCAATTGAATCACTTTAACTTAAAAAGTAGTGAGATTTCACTTGAATTAGCATTTGTTCTGTACATTTGAAATGGTTAAGAGATAAACTCAACTTTGTATCTGTTAAAGAAGGAGGAAAGATCTTCCTTTTACAAAATCTTGAATGAATTATTGATAACTAAGTAGATACATTAAAAGCTATAAAAGAGAAGCAAAGATGAGGATTACTTCTGCCTAAAGAAAATATTCCTAAATACAAAAAAAAGTAGGAAAAAAGCATAACTGTGACACAACTGCACTGGTAATGAAATACTTTAGAGTTGATATCAAACAGTGGCTTCTAGAACATGTTTGCCTTAGCAACCAGGCACATGTCCTTCAAGAAGAAAGATGGGAGCCATCTGAAAAACAAGATTAATAAATTTCAAGCAATGTATTTGGCAGAATCAGTAACAGTTCAGGTTTCAAGAACTCCAACGTAATTAAACAAACACAACAATGTGGGGAAGGCATGGTCAAACCAAGTCATTATTCATAAATTTAGGAAATGGATATATTTAGCAAGAGGCAGGCTCTAGAAAACATGTTAATTATTTAATTGCTACTTTAAAGAAATAGAGCTATATTTTCAGGACAGTCAAATACCAAAGGGTCCTATAGGAGCTAATAAAAGGGAAGCAAAGCAGTTTCTACAAGGAGATCCACAGGAAATAATGTCATGAGAGATGGATAGTAAAAACATGTAGGACAAAGTGGGGAATACCAGGCACCGCTGAGAGAGATTTCTATCAAAATAGAAATATAATGGGATATAACTTACACTATAATTTTCAGAAAAGAAAATTCTAGTCTGTTGCCTGATCACCTTGTGTGAATATTATTTTTAGAGTCCCTTATTTTTCCTGAGAGAAAAATAAGTACAAACAGGGTGAATTTTCACTATAACCCTCAATCTATGGTCAAAATGAACAAACACAGAGATCTTAAGTGACAGCTGGGAGCCAAAAAAATGAAGCTTCTCAACAAATGTGAGGTTATTTTTCTTATGATCCTTTAAAGATCCCAAGTAAGGATATTGTTTATTTGATATTGTGAAATCAAATTAGCATGATAGGAATTTTAAGAATATTAGTTTTCCACTACTCCCTAGAATTACAATGTTATAAGTCCAAAAATAAGCACACAATAGGAAAATTAGAGTGAGGGAATGGAAATGACTTTCCGAGTGTGTAATATGTACAAAGAACAGTGCTTATATAAGGTTGAATTAGAAAAATGCAGGGTTTTTTTCCTTCTGTGTAGGGAAAAACCCAGTTCTTCCTTCCCATGAGTTTCTTCCTTCTGAGTCTCCTTTACTATTCACACAGAACGCTTTATTTCTGACACTTCTAGTCACCAAATGTGTGTAGGTTTTTCCCCAGAACAGGCAATTCTCAATGACACTAGCCCAGTGTCCTTCAATTTAACTCAATTCTGACACTATCTACCTGGAGATACCTTCACATCCCACAGGTGAAGAGCTTAGTCCACAAAACTGCCCTTTCCCACTTCAGATGCCCGTCACAAGCCCAGGTTGTCACCTGTGCTTCTGACCAACACCCTGTAGACTGGCGGTCCCCATGACCCCCCTCCTTGGGCTCAATTAACTTGCTAGAGCAGCTCATAGAGCTCAGGAAAACACTTATTTATCTTTGACAGTTTTTTAAAGACTATGCTAAAGGATACCAGTGAACAGCCAGATGAAGAGATATGCAGGGCAAGGTCTGGGGGAGGTTCCTGAGTGCAGAAGCTTCTGGCCCCATCACCCTCCCAGGATGGGTATGTTTGTCAAGCTGGAAGCTCCCTAAACCCCTACTACTGGGAATTTATAGAGGCTTCCTCATGTAGGCATGATCAGTTATTAAATCCATTTGCAGCTTATCTTCCCTCTCTAGAGGATGAGTGGGGCTGAAACTTCCAAGCTTCTAATCAGGCTTGGTCTTTCTGGTGACTAGCCCCCATGCAGAAGCCATGCAGAAGCCCACCCAGAGTTGCCTCAGTAGAACAAAACAGGGCTCACAGTGCCCTTAGCACTTAGGAATTTAGCCCTGTGTCAGGAATGGGGTCAAAGACAAATATTAAAACAAGAGATGCCCGTAGTGTTCTTATAACTTAGGAAATTACAAGGGTTTTAGGAGCTTTGTGCCAAGAACCCGGGGCAGAGACCCATATATACATTTTCTATTATTTCACATAGGTGTATGATTTATTTCCCACAAGGTTACATGCATTCAGATTCAGGCCCACAAAGATAAAGTAAATTGCTAGAGGTTAGTTAATGTTAAGTGCTGAGTAAAAAGTTGAAAACATACCTGTTTGAGAGATACCTTTCCCCTTCTACTACTTGGTACTCAATCCCTAGAACCCAAGGAACGAGCAAACGTAGTGGGCTTTGCATGGTTGACCTTATTGTAAGGGTCAGGAAGGCAGTCACTTCTGAAACACAAAATATTCCTTTGATGGCTCTAACATGTTCTTGACATTCCTACTGTTCGTGTCTGTATTTAGAGTTGAGGGCCTCAGTGTAAATATTTTCAAATGAAATAGCCATCACAATAATCAATCCCTCAAGAACTGAGTGCCTTAGAAACCCAGGTATCTTGAGGGAATAGCTGAGAAAGAGACCTAGAGAACTGTTCCATCTATTTCCATTGATTCCTGGAGATAGTTGTTCATTTGCTACAGCTACAGCTTTTATAAAGTTTAAACATTATCAAGTGCATGTACTTCTTATTAGTGGCTCTGAAAAAAAAATTTGGCAAAATATTTTTGAGAAACTCTGTGATTTGATATATTAAATCATAAGCCCAAGCCACTATCATTTAGGGGTAGATTTCAATTTGTTATTATGTATATTAGTCTATTTCACAAATATTCATTAAGATCCTACTCTATATCAGGCATTCTGGCATGTTCTGGGGCCACATAAATGAAAATAATTTTACCTCTGGAGTCTGAACTTAAAAAGCTTAAGTCTGTTGAGCATACAGACTGTTCTTTACACTCCACTCCTGCCCTTGCTTCAATTCCTTAAGCAGCCATCTCCCTAAAGCCACACTGCCTGATGAACAGCATGTGCTAGTCACCCCACTCCCACTTCCTCTCACCCAAGTAATACCTACTTATCCTTGAAAACCTAAAATACCACTTTCTAAGAGAAGCCTTTCTTTATTTTCTGTTCTAGGTCATAGGAAGGAATAAATATTTGTTGATGACTTGAGTGATTCATTGAAATAACAAATGAAGGTGACTTGAGGAGAATTTAGAAATGTTTTGATAACGACTTTAGAATGGGGACTCTCATTACATTCATTGGGATCAGCATATGCGCTGCATGGAAGTGAAACTCTTTGTTGTACTGGAAGTTTATCTAAACAGCAGGGAATAATGTTAATGATTTCTAACCATATACATCACAGTCATCTGTGAATCTTTTATCAAAATACAAATACTTCAGCCTCACCATCAGAAATAATGATTTTAAAACTTACCCCAGTGTCATCTCCTCATGAAGCCTTCCTTGACCCCTCCATTCCCTGTCATTGAAAATACAATTCATGAGATCAGAAGTCTTTTTGTCCAGTTCAGTTCTCTATCCTCAGTGTACAATACCCAAAAGAGTTCCTCAATAAATAGTTGGTTGAGAGAATGAAAACTCCTTTTAACTCCCCATGGTACTTATATCAGCTTGTGATTTTCCAGAAATTATTTAAAACTTTGTCTCTTCCATAAGTGTGAGTTTCTTGAGGACACAAACAGCATGTTCCAATTACTAATCTTTGTTAAGTGCACAGTCCTACATGCTTTTTAGGAAAGCATACATACAATGCCTGGCATACAGAGGATGGATTTGAGAAATTGAAGATTGGAGTCTCTTAGAGCAATAAAAACAATTACAACCGTACATAGAAAACATTGTGTGTGTGAAATATATTAGCCATAAAAAGGGGAAAAGGAGAAGGAAGGAAATAGTTTGCGATGATTTTGGTGCTTGATTAAAGGTAAATAAATAAAGGAGAGTGCATTAATAAATATTTAAGACAATTTATAATTTTGAACATAGGCAACATGGATACCATTAGCCAAAATAGGAAATACAAAAATGAAATTCCAGTTTGCAGCAAAAAATATGGCATTAAATTGAATTTGAAGCAAGAATGGGATATGCAGACCATTACACATGTAGGCAGTTGGAAAAATGAGGCCTAAGTGTATTTCTGAGGAAAGAAGAGTGAGTTAATATACGGTTTGGGGACATGATAGTTGTTGACACAGCAAAACATAAAGAGTGAGAAAAAGGTTAAAGTGACCATATGATTTTTATCTTTTATTTTGTTATTTTGTTAATGTGGTATATCACATTGCTTGATTTGAGGATGTTGAACCATCCTTGCATTTCTGGAATAAATCTCCTTTGATCATGGTGTATAATCTTTTTAATATATTGTTGAATTCAGTTTGGTAATATTTTCATTGTGGATTTTTGCATCTATGTTCATCAGGGAAATTTTCTTTTCTTGTAGTATCTTTGTCTGGGTTTGGTATTAGGGTAATGTTGACCCGGTAAAGTGAGTTTGGAAGGGTTCCCTCCTCTTCTATTTATACAACAATCTATACAATATATTTTTGAACGTTATTGAGAGTAAATTACTGTGTATGCAAAGAACAAAGCTGAAAAAATATTTCATGGGGTTTTCTGAAATGAGAAAGTTCATTTCTAAACAGTATAATATGAATTTTACAAAATGGTTCCTTTGACTTCATATATGCAAATGAAAATGTCATTTCTAGTTTTACTTCCACAGGCATGGTAAATCCTGATACAGTTAAAAATAAATCATTTATGAGTATAATATTTTCCTAATACTAACCAGAATTTTTACTAGTAAGTATATAACATTAAAACTACAGAAAAACAAACAAAAAACCCGCATATGGATGTTAACTGTATATTAGCTAACAGATTTTTTTTTCCATTTCAAGAGAAAATGTATTCTAAAAATTCTAGTTAGGGCTTCCCTGGTGGCGCAGTGGTTGAGAGTCTGCCTGCCGATGCAGGGGACACGGGTTCGTGCCCCGGTCTGGGAAGATCCCACATGCCGCGGAGCGGCTGGGCCTGTGAGCCGTGACCGCTGAGCCTGCGTGTTCAGAGCCTGTGCTCCGCAACGGGAGAGGCCACAACAGTGAGAGGCCCACGTACCGCAAAAAAAAAAAAAAAAAAAAAAAAAAATCTACTTAGAGATTAAGAAATACATGTATATATAATATCTTCTAATATAACCCACCAGTTGATGTTTCTAAGACCAAAATCTCCTTTGCTTTCTGTTTTTTGTAAAGTAACTCAATCCAGAAGATGTTGTATGGTTGTATCTATTACAACCTAACATCAGCACACCTTATGATCCAGAATTTCCACTCCTGGGTTTATACTTGGCAGATATATGTTCCTATGTTCACCAAAAGACATGTACTGTAATGTTCAGACCAGCACTATTCATAAGAGCCAAAACCTGAGAACAATCTCCATATCCATCAATAGAAGAATGGAATAAAATTTGTAGTATAATTATACAATGGAATACCATAAGTCAATGAGAATAAACAAACTACAACAACACACACGAATGAATCTAAAAAACATTTACTGGATAAAAGAAGCTAAGCAAAACACAGAACATATTGAACGATTTGTTTATATAAAGTTTATATATTGGTAAAAGTAATCTACAGTGATCAAGTCAGCATATTAAATACTATTAGGGAGGGTGATGACTGGAAGAAAATACAAGAAGGGTTTCCAGGCTACTGGTAATATTTATCTTGATCTGAGTGCTATTTACAGTGTGTCACTTTGTTAATATTTATCAAGCTATACACTTCCAGTGTATTCATTTTTATATATGTAATACTTTAAAAGTTTCCATTAAAATGATATGTTTTGGAAACTATGAAAAAGATAATTATACTGGCAAGTCCCTCAGGAAGGATTCCAGTTCTAACTTAAATATTTTCTGCCTGTTTAGCTACACTGTGACTAAATCTTCACCTTCAGCTTGGGGTAGGGGAAGTACACTCTACAACTATCGACATACCATTTGTATGCCTAATTTCAGGGAATTTTCCAAATGTCAGGGAATTCCAACTGTGTATGCGTATAACCACAGTCAATGTCTGTTAATAGGGATACTTGGGAAGAAGATAAATTTAGGTGTTTTGATGAACAGATTGTGAATCCAGATGAGGCTCGTTGGATATTTATTCACAGCTCCCCAGAAGCATATGAAAACAAAGTTTTTTTGACCTTCTCAGGATAAGAGAGTCTTAATTTTATTTACTCTCTCCCATTTTCCTCAGCAAAGCGTTGCTGAGGAACATCAAGTCTAAATTTACTGAGTTAAATTTTGTATGAGTTTTCTTCTGCTAGATGACTAGAATAACATTTCGCTTAGGAAAAAAAGACCATAAAATTATGTCTGTTGTAAATAAAACAATTTCATGTTTTAAAAAAATATGACAGCAAACCATAAACTGAAAAACCAACAGGCTTGCCTGGTAGGAGGTGCCATATGGAAAGAATGAGTCAGCCAATCTGTCAACAAATATTTGTTGAGCATCTACTTTGAGCCATTCTAGCCCTGAGAATATAGTGGCAAACAAAACAAACATGACACCTGCCCTCTTGGGGGCTGCAGTAGAAGGACCACGGCCAGTTAATCGAAAATAGTCGTTGAAACGAAGGCTGATTAAAGAGATACAGACAAAAATCTAAGTATTTTTTTAATTTTATGCTTTATACATAGTAAAACATAGTTTAACAATTAGTGAATACAATATTAAGATGTTTTCTCTTATTATATATCCTTATATTGGAGTTCTGCATTTTATTTTTTTCATTAACTACAACCATAAGATCATTCTATGAGATCCAGGTTCATTTTCTTTAAGTACAGCAGGAACTTACCAACACTTGCAATGCAGCCTGCATACAAAACCCTCTAGCTTTTGATAATTTTTCCTCAGTCTTTCAGTTGTTTCGACTACAACTAATTCAAAAAAATACTTCTGGTGTCTCTCCTTTATGAATCCTTTTCAAAGTATTTAACCTAATTTTCATAGAAACAACTCTATTTCTTTTCACATTAATGTTTTATTGGTTTATAAACAAATAAATAATTATTATAATGAAAAAATTTTCTGATATGAACTGGTCTGGGAAAAATACAATTAATTCTTCATAAACATTTAATTCAGTTGGTGGAAGCAGATGTTCACGAATGTCTAAGAACATTGCCTGCATGTGCCAGGCATTCAGCATCCTATAAGCACATTTTAGTTAACAGAAAAGAATAGAGAATTGTAGTTCATCAAGTAAGTTGTTTAAATAGGTGTAGGTTAGAGAACACCTAATGCTGTGCTGTGCAGTAAGGGAGCCACCACCAATGTCTGGCCCTTGAGCTTTTCAAATGTGGCTTGTCCAAATTGAGATGTGCAGTAAATGTAAAATATACACTATATTTTTTGGTATATTTTGTACATAAAAATATAAAATACCTCATTAATTATTTTTATACTGAAAACATGTTGAAATACTATTTTTAATATATTGGGTTAAGTAATCATATCTTTAATTTTACCTGTTCCTTTTGTTCTTTTTAAAGTGATTACTAAAAGTCGTAAAGTACACATGGCTCACATTTATGGTCCTCAGTGTATTATATTTCTATTGTTCAGTGCTGTTCTAAAGCATCTGTATGTGTATATACGTACATACATACACACATATACACATAAGTATGTATATTTCACTTATGAATAAAAAAAAAACCTGAAGAACAAATGTATTTTAAAAATGTGCTCAATGTCGCACACAGCAGGAAGTGGAGAGCCAAGCTAGAAATGAGGCTGCTGGTCCCAGAGGCTGTCCTTTTCAGCACCACTCATGCTGCCTGCTATTAACACATTCTTGACATTAGTAAAACAGTTTTTTTATATGTTCCTCCAATAAAATGACAATTTAAAAAAGACATGTTAGGGCTTCCCTGGTGGCACAGTGGTTGAGAGTCCGCCTGCCGATGCAGGGGACGCGGGTTCGTATCCCGGTCCGTGGAGGATCCCACATGCAGCCTGCGTGTCCGGAGCCTGTGCTTCGCAACGGGAGAGGCCACAACAGTGAGAGGCCCGTACGTACCGCAAAAAAAAAAAAAAAAAGGCATATTAAAATGGATCCGTTGAAAAGACTTCAACAAAGGACAGAGTTTAGGAAAATGAGTAAGGAAAACTGTAATACCCTTAGATTAGCAGCATCAGGGAGCCGAACTCCACCTAGTGCTCAAAGGGCAGAGTAGTTTCCAGAACCTAGAGAAGTTACACAGAGGGTTGAGGCTCATTCATAGTTCCTCAGTAAAAAGTGTTCCGGGAGAATATAAATTCAGACTTCCTTCTTCTCTTGTTCTCTGATCTGCTGGTGTCTCCCATGGATGAGAGACAACAGGAAGCCAGAGGACAAGGGCACCATTAAGCAAACCCTGTGGATCAGCTTCACAGACCACAGATGAGAGTCGGAACAGGGTGATCCATAAGTGGATTATGAGCTTATTTCTGTATAAGCTCCTAGAATAGATAGATGAACTTTCAATGCAGCAGAAGACAATCAGAAATGTTACTGAATCTAAACTGTGTGTACACTCAAATGGAACTCATATTTTTTAAGGAAGAGGCAAGAAATACAATGTGACAATAGTTTAAAGCACTAGACTGAAAAATAATATATACATTTTGGATTCAGATCCACAGTTCAATAAAATCTTTTTTTTTTTTGCCAGTGTTAAAGATTAATTTTATAAGGCAGCAAAAATACTGCCTCAACTATATAACAGGATTGTTGTCAGGGTCAACGTTTCACTACTTCAAAGGGGTAAAACTAAAAAGTACTATACAGTGTAAGACAGCTATTAGTTTGGGGTATTGGTCCTTAAGATTAGAAAGGAAATAGTCTAATGCTTGATCTAAACCCTGAAAATTCCAAAGCTCTCCCCCAGGTTGCTGAAAATATACAGAGGGCTATGTTCTCATATCCACATCCCCCGTTGACCCAAGCTTATTGATCAACATTCACTTTCTCTGTGTTATAATATGAATGAAAATATATTTCTGAATTTTCATTAAAAAAATAAAATCCCACTTGGAAAAAGATTTGTGAGTGAAATAGTCCTGACTTTCAATTTGAAGGATAAATTTACCCTAGCAACACAAATATGGAGCATTTTTATTATAAAATACTGTGTAACTTTGGGCATGTCATTAAAATATTTACCTCTGAATGACTTCATCTATAAAAATGAGCTGGCTAAAAGATCATTATAATTTTGAGGATAGTCCCTAAAAATAATATAAAAATAACAAGATGATAATAATATAAATATTAGTTTGGTCAAATACATTCATTTTCTAGTTTGGTTATGTTAGTGTTATGTAGCCACAGTTATAAATTTGCTCAATAATAAAATTATTTTATGATTATTGAAGAGGTAAGCTGAACGTACCTCCAAACCATTCTCCATACTAACACCAGATTTTTCTTCTAGATCCCAAATAGGAACATGTTAGTAGTTTCCAACTACAAAAGGCCTCAACAGCTCTTTCACGTTCAAAATAAAATTCGAACTCTCTAACATGATAATTTTTGCTTATGTTTCCAGCTCTCTCTCTAATACCTTCTGCCAACATCCTCATTGTTCACAATCTTGTCATATGAAACCTATTTGAGACATGTTTTCTCCCACAAACCCACATGCATCCACTCCTTCTCTCATTATCAATATCAAGTCTGGATTGGAATTATTTGTCCATAGCATGCTTCTCTATAGTCAGTATAAAATAACTCTGTTAAACCTACTATAATGCATTATTATTGTCTGTTTACTTACCTCTCTCCGCACTAGACTTTATGACATTTCAAGACAGAAATTGTGTCTTTAACACCCTTATATCTTTAATATTTGGCAAATAAATGAGATATTAACATGTGAAAAACTAGGTATTGACAAGAAAAGTAAAATCATTGGTAGTAAATATGAAAATTGGCCAGATTAAGTAAACAAACCAAAGAAGAATTTCCAAGATAAAAGCAAAAGGGAAATTTATATAGAAGCCAAGCTAAGAGCTATTTCTTAGGCACAAAGATGTGTTAGTACAACTCAACAAATTGTTTAAATTTAGGATGATAGTTGAGGAGCAAATTATAATAAATTCTCAAGAAATGAAGTTATGAATGAAAGATAGAGTCCTACTAAGTATAAGTTAATATTTCTGTCAAGCTCTTCTCTTTTATTAGAGAACATAAAAGAATATTTATGTCCAAATAGTCAGTGACTGTTGTGTTTATGGGTATGGACACCAAATCATTTATTACGTATCAATTTAAAATGGATACTTTCTTCATGCCCACATATTTAAACTACCCCATGGGCTATTCATAAATGCCTTATTGTTCTCAGAGGAGATTATATACCTTATCCAAGAATCAATAGAGTTAAATAGTAAATTGCATTGTAAGATTATTTTTAAAGATCTCTGTCAAAGAAAAATTGCGCCAGACAGAATTAAATAGAGAAGGAAGGCTTTATTCAGGACTATTACAATGGTGGGGGAGAGAGATTAAACCCAACTCCTTGGAAACAAAAGGCAGGAGAGTTTCTAAACTAAGGCAAACTGTTGGAAAATTAATGGAAGTCATTAGGGGTGGGGTTGGTCAATGTTATTAGGCCCTCTGTGTTTGCTAATAGGCACTCATCAAAGTTAGGTTTCTATCCTCCCACAAAGACTGGTAGATAGGGGTGCTATCTTTCTTGATGATTACATTTCAAAAGGATGGCTCCCTGGTCCTTGAGAAAGACACTCTTGTGTATTAAAACTGGCAGGAGATTGAGATATTTACATCTCAAAAGGGCAGAGAAAAAAATTTACAATTGCAAGTTTCCTAAAGTAATTGCTCTAAGCAAAGAGAGGTCAGGGGTCTACAGTCAAAAAGAAATCTGTCTAAAATGTAGTGAAGCTGAGGGGAATTTTAGGGCTGTCTTGGTCACCTCAAGATTACGGTTTTTTACGTGAGGAAATCTCTCCCAAGAGAAGAGGTATATGAGCTACCTCACTCTATGTCAGCTCCTTTTGCTGCATTATCTCTCCCATAAGGAAGAGGTGCCAGGAGAAAAAAAAACACCAGATATGCATCTTCCAATATCTCTACAGGTAGTCCCTTTTCTAAAGAAGGTATGGTTTTGCCTGACGCGTAGGTAAAATAGGTATTTGTTGGAAAGCAATTTTCTCTCTCCTATCAAACATACACACCTGAATAATCAGAATCACAGACATTTACCTAAGTGCCTCCTACAGTTTAGTCCTTTGCTTAGAGTAACTCTAACTCTTTTTTTTTTTTTTGCGGTACGCGGACCTCTCACTGTTGTGGCCTCTTCCGCTGCGGAGCACAGGCTCCGGACGCGCAGGCTCAGCGGCCATGGCTCACGGGCCCAGCCGCTCCGCGGCATGTGGGATCTTCCCGGACCGGGACACGAACCCGCATCCCCTGCATCGGCAGGCGGACTCTCAACCACTGCGCCACCAGAGAAGTCCTAACTCTAATTCTTAAAATGTCCTGGAAATATATTGTTTTGTCCACTTTACATCTGAGGACAATGAGTTTTAGAAAGTGCTCAGTCCCATTATAGATGTAGATGGTATCAATCATGCTCTATATTACCAGACATCTAATGCATTATGATTTTTGAGGAAACTTATTTTCTAAGCAGTAGAACTATTCCTTTATTTTTTTCCATACTGAGCCTAGTGTCATACCAATATTGTTCTATTTACAAAAAGACCTAATTGGGGTAAAAAAAAATAATATAGCTAATTTCTTTATGTCCCACTGGTAGTTAGATAACCATCATTTGTTCAATTAAAAGATGTATTTGAAATAGCAACAAAAAAGGTAACTCCTCCAGAATAAACTTAACAAAAATGAGCAAAATTTTTATAAAGAAACCTTTAAAACACTCCTGAAAGATATAAACGTAGATTTAAGTAAATAGAAAAACATCCTTTGTGTTTTGGTTGGGACATCTCAATATCATTAAGATCGTAGCTCTCCCTAAGTTAATGTATAAATGTGAAACTATTCCAATTAATATAGCATGGAGCTTTTTTTTATGGAGGTGGAACAGCTGCCATTACAATAATAGCCAAGAAAACAGTGGAAAAGAAAAGCTATAGGGAGAGATGGGAATGAGTTCTACAAAAAACAAAAACAAACTATAAACCTGTTATAATTAAAAGAGGGTGTACAGGCAGATGAAAAGAGAGAGCAACTAATGAAACAGATTGGAAACCCCAGAAGAGACAAAACTATTCAAGAAATCTGGTAGATGAGAAAGGAGGAATTAAGAATCAACGGAGTAAAGCTTTTGGTTTGTGTGTTTGTTTTTAATAAATAATGTTAGCTCAACAGCTTGACTATTTTGAAAAAGATAACAATCCCTTACACTAAACTCCAAGCAGATCAGATATCTAAATATATCAGATATCAAGTATATCAGATATATTTTAGATCAGATATCTAAAAAATGTTATCTTTTTTTACCGTAAAAGTAAAATAACATAAGGAAAGTCATATATCATAGGTAAACAGCTAGTATCCCTAAGATACAAAGAACTTTTAACAATCCAGGGGAAGATCCCAACAATGTTATAGAAAAAAATCAATAAAATACATAAACAATTCACACACACAGATTACTTAACATAAAGTTTAAGCATAAAAGATTAACATAGAAAGATGTTCACCTTCACTCATAGTGAGAAAAATGCAGAATAAATCACACAGAATTACAATTTCTCACCTATCTGGAAAAAATTCAAAAGCTTAACAATACACATTTTGGCAAGTCTGTGGAGGAACAGCCACTCTTATACATGCAATGCTAGTGAGAATTTAGAAAATGCAAAATGATTCAACCCCAATAGAAAGAAATTTGACAATATCTAAGAAAGTTACATGTGCATTTACCCTTCAACCCAGCACCCCTGCTTCTAGGAACTGACCCTGAAAATACACCTCCAACAACATTAAAATTCATATGTGTTAAGGTTATTCATTGTAACACTTTTTGTTTTCATAACTGCAAAATATTGGAAACTACCTGAATGTCTAAGTGTAAGAAATTGGTTAAGTAAACAATTGTACCTACACACAATGTCACACTATGCTACTGCTAAAAAAAAAATGAAAGAAAAATAAAGGGGAAAATCTCTATGCATTGATATGAAGTGATTTCTAGGCGGTATTAACTGCCAAAAGCAAAGTACAAAGTACAAAAAAAAAATTCATGTTTTGCTTCTTATATAGGGAGAACAATATGTATCTACTTATCTTTTCAAAACAAAATGCAAAAAATATATCAGTAAATAATAAAATGGGTTACTTCAATAGATGGAGTGAGGGCGATGAGGTAGAAAGGAAGTGGGAGGAAGGGATGTGTCTTTGAGAAGGATTTTTTGTGTTCTGTTGATTTTTGAAACATGTTAACATTGTACTTACTCAAAAAATAGAATTATGGCCTCTTGAAGACTCTTTATAGTACTGGCAATGCCTTTCAGCAACACCTACTGGCTAGGTGGCAACACCTCTTGGTAACACATTTTTATACTTGAGAGGTCAGTTCTGTGCCTTACTGTGTCCTCCGGGAATCCCTAAATCAGTGACCAAAATGTTGTGCTGTTTTTTCCATAACTAAGGTTTAAGGTCTGAAAAATCAAAGGGTGGAAATTGGTGTGTCTTTTCTCACTATTTATCCACTATTGCAAGTTTGGCTTCCCATTGGGTAACTGTTAGTCTTGAAGTTTTGGTTCCCAAGGAAAAACGCTTTGTTAGGGGACCCAACAATTGTGCATTAGACTGGAATCTGAGACTGCCACAGGGCTACTTTGGGGTCCATATGCTAGTTAAAGAACAGGCCAAGAAGGGGGTTGCTCATTCTGGCTAGAGGAGTTGAGCCTGAATATTAAATGGAAGCTGGATTGATTTTACCCCACAGGGATAAGAAGGTATATATCTGGAATGCACATGACCCTGCAGTCATTTACTATTTCTGTATCCTGTGATTAAAGTTAGTGGAAAAATAGAACAACCCAATACCAATAGGACTGCTAACACTCCAGATTTTTTAGGAAAGAAGATTTGGCTAACGCCAGCTGTCAAAAACCGTGACCCACAAAATAGCTTGCTGAGCACAGAGAGAACATGCAGTGGGTTCTGGGAAAAGATAGATATAAATACCAGCTACCACCACCTGACCAGCAGCAGAAAAGGACTGTAATAATTATGAGTATTTATTCCATACTTTGCTATAATGTGTTTGGGCATACATTAATTTCTTTTCTTTCATTTCCCCTACCATCTAACATTCTACGCATTAAAAGCAGTTCACCTTATATCTCACTATTAAAGTCCCAGGATATCAAAGGAGAATGTCTCATCTGAAAAAGAAAATAACTCAAACATGGAGAAACCCTATTCTGTAGAGAGGACTAAAATAATTTTGCTGTACAAGAGATAATAGCATTAACGTAGGCAGAAGCACTTTTTTTTTTTTGGAAGGTAAGTATGGTTCAAAGAGGTAAATGTGGATTCTAACTTGACAAGGGATGGATTATGGTGATTTATATTGTGTCAGTGTAGCTAAGCTGGAACTATATTTCTTAGAATTCCCTTACACAATTAAATCTGAAATAACATGGATTGTAAGAGATTTTCCCCACCAGATTGGGAAGGCAGAATAAAGGAGTAGCCATATTCTTTTTATGTTTCGGACCTCCTGTTGCACATCATGCATGTTGTCACTTATCTGCTGCTCCAGGTTGACTTGGGAGCAATAACTAGCCCAACAAACTCCTCCACTTCCTGAAGATCTTCTGCTGTAACATCTCCACCTTCTGGTCCAGTCAGAGCTCAGCTCTGTTCTGAAGGGCACTAACTCAGAACATCCCCATCATTGAAGCTGGAGACTTGGAGGCAGTGGGAGACTCACGCAGGTTCTATTCCACCCATGTGGATTCCACCTCAGCCTCACAGATTTTACCTTTTCCTTTCTTCTCCCACTTTATATCCATTTTGCCTTTCTTATAGCCCACCCTGTGGATGTCAACCTGGAGCATCATTCAGAAATAGGCTGTTATAGACTGCTTAACCAGCTCTTACAATCACACACGCTCCAATCCCTAAAAATACAGTGGTTCTGCTTCTCTGATCTGATATACAGAGTTACCTGGATGAGATTTAGGTGAATGGGGTGGAAGGGATTTAGGAAGGAGTGACACTTCTCTCAGTACATCATTTTGTACAGCTTTCATAATGGAAACATGTAGATATTCCACGTAGTTGAAAAGTTAAATCAATGAGAATGTGAAGAGGGGAAGTGAAACTAAAATGGAAAGCAACCTGAAGCAAATATAGCTAATTGTATTTCAAATTAAAGTTATAATTAAACTGACAGGGAAGAAAAATAAAGCAATAATCCAAGTGACTTATGAACACAGAATTTGTACATTCTCAGTCTTTGGCTACGTAGGAGAGAACTCTTTTAGTAGATTTGTTTTTTGAAGAGGAAATATGGACAAATCAATTATGAATATATTTTAGATGTTTTATAGCATTGACAAGTGCTAGGGGTTGAAATTTTCACATGGAAGGAGAGACATAAAAATATGGAAAAGAGGAAGGCAAGAAAAAACTCTGTTGAGATATAACGCAATTGGAGATATTGGTATAAACTTGCGATTTCTAAAACATGTACTTGTGTGTATGTATATATATGGTCATATATATGAATGCTGAGGTATGTGTATATGCATGTGTCTACTGTGTATGCTTGAAAGAGCCTGGGGAAAAAATCTAAATGAACACAACTAGAACCCAGACCTTAGTCTCCAGCACCATTGCCCACTAAATGGAACCAATACTGTTAAGATAAATAACTAGTTGATTCCAGTGCTGGGAAAGAGTAGGTAGGAAAAGATCCTGTAATATGTTGCTATGCCAGAAAGTAAGAAAGTGCCCCCCAAACTAATAAGCATGTCACAAGGATTCAAGAGCCTGCTTATAGAGCAATTCGAATACTAAAATAATTAAGTATTATGATGAATTATTAACCATTGGGGAAAAAATTCCATATGTCCATACTGATAATAAATAGGTAAATAAATGGGGGCGAACAAAGGGTTCTTGCTTACAATAGAGTGTCAAGTGGTGAATGTGGTGAGAGTTTTGGAGGGGGAAAAAACCCAGCATTTTACAACCATCACAGTGGACTGATTCAAGCAAGAATCAATTGTTTATGCATTTCAATGAGGAGCAGGATATTTGTATTGCCTTAAAGTGTCAATACCAGACTATTTACTAATTGCAAGGAAAAAAAATAAATTAACTATTAGTGGATAAACTAACAACAGTTTGACAGTATGATTCAAATTAAAATCACCAGTGAGGGGCAGGCATGTGGATACCTTCTAAGATGGACACAATATCACATAGTATTGTGTCTGGGAATGCATAACCTGAACCAAATATGAATACACTTCAAACAAATCCAAAATGAATGTTTTCATATTTTAAAAAGTATTCTTCAAAATGTCAATATCAAAAGACCTACTGGAAATGTTCCAGATAAATGGGAACTAAAGAGACTACCTCTGACATCTAAACATAGTATTTGAGCCTAGACTAGATCTTATACTGGAAGGTGGGGAGGAGCGGGGAGGGATTGCCATTCAGGGCATTATTGAGTCAATTGGCAAAATGGGACTATGAGTAGTAGATTAGCTAAAAGTGCTATTTCAATTTTAAATTTAGGGTATTTTATAATTTTAATTATGATTATAAATATGTACGGGAATATTCCTATTTGTTAAAATAGGAATTTATTTATTTAATAAATAGTGGAAAGGGGCGTGTACTCTCTAATGAGTCACAAAAATATTATACGTGTGTTTGTGTATGTGGATACATATACAGAAAGAAAGGGAGAGGTAGAACAAATGAGGAAGCAAATGGGGGAAATGTCAATGATAGTTGAACCTGGTACTATTTGTTATTCTTATTCCTGTAACTTTTCATAACTTTAACGTTACTTCTAAATAAAAAGGTTTTCTTAAATGTACTTGAAATCATGCAATGGTAGCTGTCTAAACAAGTGTCTAAACAAAATCTGAAATGTCCTTAATCCAATGACATAAATCTTATCCCACTAGTTGAATATAGAAGAAGCATACCTAACTTATCTATGTAAGAAAAGGAGGACTATAAGGTTTATACAGAATAAGGGCTGGATAAATGGTTTCCTGTATGTAACCATTGATGCTTTTATTGTAATGGTTTTCTTTTTTCATCTTTCTTTGCTTTCTTCCTTTTTTACTTTCTTTCTTCCTTTCTTTTTCTTTCTTTCTTCCTTTCTTTCTTTTTCTTTCTTTCTTTCTTTCTTTCTTTCTTTCTTTCTTTCCTTTTCTTTCTTTCTTTTTCTTGAGAGATTTTAGTTTGAACTATAGAAGAGGAAATGAATAGTTTTTATAGAAATGTTGATTTATTTTTCACTTTTTTACTAGACTTCAGGCAAGTGTCAAGAATAGATTCCCAGCCAAATTCCTTGCAAAGAAGGTCTTGAAGGAGTTAGTGCTGAGCCAAGGGTCTGTGATGATCTCAGAATTCTTTTCACTGTGTGCCTGAGGCTAATACATTAAATCCTGCTTGGAGTCTTTTCCTAGCGTTAGTTGCTTTTGAAACAAACCGAGTTGTCTCCAGATAAACGGATGTTCAGGCAAGGCAACGACTTAGTGCTTAAAATGGCTTGCCAACTCTTGATTCATATTGACCAAAACTAATTAAGAGTAAGGCATGGGCAACATAAGCTGCACATTTGATGGAAAACAGCTCCATTTTTCACTTTGCTATGTTAGTAGCTATCTGAATGTGGGTTAAACAATGAGAAATTTTCCTGAATGTCCACAAAAGTAAAAAAGAACTCCTGCATATTTTTAGTGAAAGCCAATCTTGGCCAAAGGTGCTCTATTTCACTTAAGCTGTAGATTTTACAAGGTCAGACCTATGCTTACATGCTGCTCTTGTTCTTTGGCTGGACCTGGGAGTCCTGATAAGAAATGGGGGAAGCTTTACTCTCCCCTTCTCTGTGACTCAGGGAATATGCAGGCTCCATGACAAGGTCATCATTAACCACTGGTACATCCCTCCTCCACAATAGATAAGTGGATCTCTCTGGATCCCCTAGAAGAACAATACTGTCTGGATAGTAAAAATAGTGGGGTTCTATGGAGGGGTAATATTACAGTAATATTTCGTCCAAGAAACTTGTGAAAATCCAGTCTTTATCTACAGCCTATCATTCTTTTCTGCAGCGTTCCCAAAGGATATGTACATATAAGCAAAACATAACAAAAAAGCATTTTATACTTTGCTTTGGCCATAAACTCTGAAGTGAAATTTCAAGAAACTAAGCTAAAGCATATGAAAGACTTTTATTTTAAAGATAGACAAGTTTGATTGCGATATTTACAATCAAAGAAGTATGAGATCTGCTTTCTGATCCCTAGAGCCAAATTCTGGTCTGTGGGTTTACCCTTTAATGGGACAAATGTTTGAGGGACCACAACTCCCAAGTCCAAAAAGATGCTGCCATATGTTTAGATTTATAGAGACTTATTAACACCATCTATAAAACACAATCCAAAAAGTGGCCTTGAATCTGACCAATCTAGGTAAATTTTACTAGTCTTTGGGCATGGAATAAAACGTGATTGGAAAGGACGTCCTTCTTCTGGTGACTAAGCAGGTGGCATAGGGAAAATAATTTTTTTGTGTCTATGCATGAATTTAGAGACATAGGAGGCTTCAGACTGGTACAACAAACCTGTGTTCTAGAGGCGTTGTGGTCTGTTAGAACTCTAATAGCTTTGGGGAGAGGTCTAGATAAATATTTTGGCTCCATTGCTTACTGCGTGAGTAAATCTCAGCAATTGTTCTAAACCTAATTCCCGTGAGTAGGGGGAGTAAAAATGTGAGTAATAATAATATCTATTTCAAAGGCTCAAATTCCATGTAGCAGACATGTATTGTATACCAGGCACTATTCAGAACACTGCAGATGCAAAGATAAATAAGATATAAGCCCTTTCATCGAGACATTGCTTGTGGGGTAAACATTCATGTGAAATATAAATAATTTATACACGGTGTGATAAGCATCATCATACTGATATTCATAGGACAAGGGGGGCATAGAAAAGAGACATTTAGCCTAGTTGCGAGGCTGGAGAAACACTAATTAAAGAAGAGGATGGTTATCCTTAGCTTTGCCAGACTTGTAGGAACTCTCCAGAAGAAGAAAGTGAAATATGTTTTCAGGGTATTAAGCAGGAAGACAACACAATGTATTCAGATAACAATAGGAATTTTATATTCACTAGAACAAAAACTGATGGGCAAAAATTGGAAGATAAAACTTAGGAAGTAGAAAAGGGTCAAATCATGAAAAATTATTACGTTGGTTTAAGAGACTTATAGACAATGGTAGCTTTTCAAAAACATACACATGCATGCACACACAAACACAAATCAAACGAATACAAGAAAACTTTGAAAGCCTGAAAATATCTCATTATTCCAGTGCTTGCCTATTCCAGAAAGCTTTTGGAGAGAGAAAAATTTAATCACTCTGATCAGGAAGCAATGAGGTTCATGGTAGATTTAGCCGAAGAGAGAACTGGAATGATTATTTTATGCATCGAACCATCCCCAACTTTACCCCTTTAGGGCTCTCCCTGTGGAGTCTCACTTCTGGTGGCCAGCTACTGACTTGTGCTGGATCCTAAGTAATATGCAGGGAGTGCCAGAGAGGTAGAGAGAGGCAGAATATTCACAATTTAATACATTGTAACAAATGCAAATAAAAATGCAGGGTTTCTGACCTGCATGATTCTTTTTTATCTTAAGAGTCAGTGCCAAGTTATTTCTGTTCTCACAATATTATGTAAAGTACGTCAAGTGCCTGCTAAAGGCGGACTGAGGTCGCGATCCGCACCAGGTGAAGAAGCTATATGCTAAACTGTAGCTGTCATAGTATCTTAGGCACATCATTACCAAGAGCTGAAACCATGCTGAAAAGCTAGAACAAAGAGGGGTGACACTCCAATCACAGGTAGTTTCAGCAGTGGGAAGAATAATGCTTGCAAGGGTGAAATCTCATAGTAAAAATAAATGGCTGGAAATGGGTCTGTGCTAGACAGCTTTAATATAGAAGCAGTTACACATTTAAACTCCGAAAAAGAGCATAGAGCAGTAACCAGGGTTAAAAAGCTAAAGGGGTCCAGAGGAAGGAAAGACAAAGAGTGGCATAAACACTACAATTGGGTAGGCTTGATGGGATCAGGTCAGAGGGAAGATCGGCATTAGAGAGATGGAGGTGTCCTCTTCCAGAAAGCAAATGGGATAATATCAGTCAAGGTGGGCTCGTGTGCCTGCCTTTATGCACGTGTGCTCCCCTTGCTGTATGCTTTGCTTTGTTTCCAGAGAAAATCCTCGTGGCCTCTGGCAGTATACATGATATTTAAATCTTTGTGAACCCAATGTAACTACTCTGTTCTCATGACCCCCAGATGATGAAGGGGACTGTGTTTTCCAGCATACAGGGATTAGATCTGTCCCTTCACCAAATCAGTCAGCAAATGTGTGTTGAGGATTTTGTAACACATATCACCTGCCACAGTAGAAGCTAAAGGAGTTAATACAGGCTTATATCAATGAGCCCAGTCTAAGTGTAGTATCTAGTGCAGAAGAGAAATAGCAACAGCGCAGGAAAAACATTTTAAATAAAAGCTACAAATTACTTTATAAACAATATAGTATTACTATTTATAATATCCTTTGTTGAAGGAATAATCTAAAACCATTTTCCTTTTCTGACTAATCAAATTAATTTTCTTATATTTTGTGAAATTTAGTACAAAGCCATTTAAATGTACAACTAAGTTAAATATCAAAGTCTTCATGCTTGGTTTATTCATAAGGAATAGGTTAAATTTTTACACTGGCCTCTAATATTGAGATATGGAAGAGGAGTTCAGAAAGACACCAATATTTACATTATGAAGTAGCAATACAATTAGGTGTTAAAAAACTTTTTTTTAGAAGCTCAGATTTTGATTGCATAGAAGTGTTTTATTTCCACACTATCCAAACAAGTAACAGACACAAAGTGCTTTTATAACCTGAAGGCAAAGTCATTCCAGCTGGTATATAGGTCATCAGTTGTTTTCTGGTTCTGTTTTTTTCCAAACACATACTTCTTTTCACTCATCATTGGCCATTAAAGCCCTCTACCATTCTTCAAATGTAATTTTTAAATTGTTTTCCATCAAGGAAACCTTAAAAATCTTACAATGCAGAGTCTAGAGTGGGCTCCAGCTGAATAAAGACTTTAACGGCAAGTACAAGGGGCTCAGCAGAAGGGAGGTGGAGTGGGGGTGTTGCAGTGTCACACTGTTCTCTGGCACGGGTGGAAAAGGCAGCTGGACTCAACAGCCTCTAAGCTCTTTCTGTCATTAACATTTCCCGCCTTAATCTGTTTTGATTCCTTCTTCCCCACTGCCTTGGCCTGAAAATTTTTATTTTTAGTTTCTTAGTGCTTAAGAAAATACAGGCAGAATAATTTCTTTATGTGACAGCTTGATGCAGCAGTAAGAACATAAATAATTTCTGCAATCAAGCCCCTTTTTGAAGCTTGACTCAACTCCTAAAATGTAACCTATCTGTACCTCATTTTCCCAAAATGAGAAGAGAGAAAGAGAGAGAGAGATTATCCTTTACCTGTAGCTTAAAGGGTTGCTTTGAGGATCAAATGATATAATAAATACTACATATTGATATGCTTTACAAACCTAATGACATTTCATGAAAATTAAGCCACTTTAAAAATATATTTTATCCAATAGAAAAGTACAGGGCTCCCTAGCCTTATTTTGCTATACAATTATTTGTTCAAATTTATAAATTGTCACCATCTGAAAGAGGGAAGTGATTCAAGACAGGGAAGTGATTCAAGGTAAAATCTGTGACTACAAACCAGGAGAGGAGTTTTCGTACCCCACCCCTGGGGCTACCAGTAGCCACTAGACTGGCTGGTGGGAAGGATAAGAGCCCAGTTCCTTTGCTTCCAGGTCAATAAGCGGGGAGTTGAAATTTACATTGCAGAGCTCTTTGTGGGAACCACTGGTGTGTGGACTTCAGCTGAAATCCCATCCTCGCTTGTCTCCTTCCTATCCTGCTCCTTATGGGAACAATGTCCTTAAGAAATTACTGCAACCCAATCCTTAGCATAGCGTCTGCTTCTGAAAGAAGCCAATGTAAGAAACCCAGGGAATTAATTTTTCATTAATTCAACAAATATTTATTTAACATCTCCTAACTGCCTAACATTAGGCAGAGGTGAACAAAACAAACTCCCAATCTATGCACCTTATATTTTATTGGGAATAGTAAGAAAATAAATAAATGACTAGGTCTATAACACAATTTGTGTTAAAATCATGGTAAAGATGCTATGACAAAAAAATGAACCAGAGTAATTTAGGGAGGGGATAGTGAAGGACAAAAAGTACTATTTTAGATAAATAGGTGAGATAAAGCTTGTCTCAGAAGTGACCATTGAATAGGAACAAAAACCATCCTTCCCCAAAGTGTTATTTGTTCTTATATTTCAATACTGAGAATGAGGTTAGTGTAAGACTTTATAAGAACTTAACATGTATCGGACACTCTGATAGGGCCTGGGAAGATACTTTCTCACAGAAGAATAAGAGGAGTACAAGAGGGCATGGGGCTGAGGTTGGGTTTAAGCCCTGTGTAAGGGTGAGTGGGAGGCGATGTATACATTTTCTACCTCAGCATCCTAGCAACCCAGGACAGAGACAGGAGGAAATGTGGAAATGCTGAGCTTGTTCTGAAGGCTACAAGAAGGCAATTCAGACTTCGTAGAATCCAAGAAAAGGGTTTATTCCGTTGCTTCTTGCTCTTCTTTTAGGGAAAAAAAAAATGTATTCTTATCTCTTTGTATGCTCCATAATGGTGCTTTTCTGTACACAATTGGTATTCCTTAAATGTCAGTTGATTAGAAATGTGTGTGTGTGTGTGTGTGTGTGTGTATGTACATCCTGTAAACTTTATTTTCCACATTGAGGAGTTAGCTGGATTCTTCCTCCTGAAAGTAATGATTAGATATTTCCAAACTGTCCTTTAAACTGATTATTGTGAACTTAACCATAGAAATATACAATTAAAATATACATACCTACATAGAAAATATCGTATGTTATTACTCCAAGTCCACTTTTGCATATATGGATTTGTCCTTTCTTATAACTGTTATTCTACCAATTTAATCTTTTTCTCCAAAGCATTTGACTTTGCTTGAGATTACAATAAGAGCATGCTGAAATAGAGCTAATATATAATGTATCCTAGTCTCCTATTTTTTCAACCCTTGGAGACAAATCAAAACTGAAATATAACCCAAGATTCATTCTGTAAAATTCAAGTTTCCCATACTCAAAATCTCCTCAAACTAAGCATCTGAAAAGGGCTATTCAGTAATCAAGTACGGCTGGCCTTTTTTCCTGGGAGGAAAGGCTAAGTGGAATATTTTAAGCAAAACGTAGATGCAAATGTGAAGCTTTGCTTCAGAGTTTCTGTGCCTGATTTCAAGAACATCAGTTCCCTGGGCTTCACCAGGTTCTAGTCTAAGATGAATGAACCATTTGGACATAAACCGTTTGGACGGGAGCAGTTCACCACAAGTTATTTCCATCCTGTGAGATTGCATTCCTCTTTTTCTTTTCTGTGAAGCAAGAAAAATATAAATAGACTTAGCAAGGCAATTCCTTATTATATCGATCAGAATTTTGGCATTAAAAATGTCTGCCCTTTAACCTTTTCCTTTTCAGAAATCTTTCAATGGCTCCCATGTGCATGACATCAATATGCACCCCAGGAGACACTATTAGCAATACTTTTTTTTGATTACTGACAGTGTAAAAAATGGAAGTGTTTTAAACCCTCTACAAGCCACTATTTAAAAACACAAGACATGATTGATCACCAGAGAGAGCAATAAAAATGAAAACTGAGAGATAAAGATGGAATACAAATATTTAATCATAAACGGAAAAACAGTGGAACTCTGAGGATAACAGTATTCTGTTTGCAGATAATAGCCTTTCATGTGAGAATGAGTCGCTTACAGTGTCAGGCACAGCAACATAAATCCAGTTGCATTATAAATACAAATTTTTGCCTGCAACACTCTTGCTTATGACCAAAACATTTTGTTTAGCTATTCTAATTTAGAAAAGTCCGATATGTTAGAATTTTTACATGATATCAGTCGAGCAACATTACTTCTCTTACCAAGTAAAAAAACTCATTTTCTTCTGTTACTTAAAGAAAATAGGACAGCTTTTTAAAGCATATTGAAAGCTTTCTGACAAAAGGTTTTGATCCATAATAGTCGAGGCCTTATGTAATACTTTTGTGAGATAGAGATTTTACTTCAGCTCTGGTATGTCCCGGAATGTTGATAAAATGAAAATTTATTTAAAAATGTTTTGCAGATGGTGTTGCATTATTGCCTTATGTCGTTGACGTTTTTAAAATCAGTAGACACAGGGATTCCTGGCAGTGCAGTGGTTAAGACTTTGCGCTTCCACTACAGGGGGCTCCGTATGCCATGTGGTGAGGCAAAAAAAAAAAAAATCACTAGACACGAACATGATACATTAGACCATAACTTGAATCATTTTATCAAAAATTAATGACCTACATCATCCTTTGTTTTAAGTTTAATATTAAGACACTAATATTTAAATTCATTATACCAGCAGCCCCCAACATTTTTGGCACCAGGAACCAGTTTCGTGGAAGACAATTTTTCCACGGACGGGGGTTGAGGGCTTGGGGGGCACGGTTCAGGCGGTAATGTGAGAGATGGGGAGTGGTGGGGAGCGGCGGTAGATGAAGCTTCGCTTGCTCACCCGCCACTCACCTCCTGCTGTGCGGCCTGGTTCCTAACAGGCCGTGGACCGGCCGTGGTCCGCAGCCCGGGGGTTGGGGATCCCTGCATTATACAAAGATAAATGGGTAAGTGTAGGAATTAAATTTTCTGTCACCATGTAATTTAGAACCAAAAAAAACACTAACTATGAAAGGCAAGTTACATTATAAGTTTTCTGGCACTTAACACAAGCACTAAAATGTAGTATTGACTAAAGAAAGCATATGTTACATTTATGACATCACAACATCTTGTGTCAGCTACTTGCTTTCACTAACTTCTCCACCCCACTCATGGTACCCAGTAGAGAGCTCTGCCTACGATAACATCCATTCATCTTCTCAACCCCAGATTGTGAAAGGCCAAGCCTTTGAAAGTTTATGATTTGGCGTCTGTCTAAACATACATAATAAATATACATACTAAGTCAAAATATCTATAAGATATATGGTAGCCTAGGAATATCTTACATGTTGTATTGAATATGACTTTTATATTTGTTTCTACAATACTTGATTGCAGGTTTGTCCTCAAGGTTTGACTTAATTTTTAAAGTCTACAATATTATGTATTTAGTCCACACCCCCGGTTCATTGACAGTGAAGAGGCAGGGAAGACACAGCAGTAACTTCTAAGACACCCAGTGCAAGAGGTACACAATTTTATAAGCAATAGTATTTGAGGCATGCATGCCTTGAATTTCAAGGATAAACGAAGCTGTTACTGGTCTCGTTTCCTACTTTCCCACGGCCTGTCCAAGAACTGGCCAGGCGAACACATTAATGAGAGTTCAACTGGCAAAAGAGAAATAAGGCAAGTTCTCCCATTTTTGCCATCTTAAACAGGGAGCTGAGACAAGTGAAATATTTTGGCCTTAATCAATATATGTTATTCTAGTAAAAACATTTTCCAGGTCAGTGTAAAACATTTTCTCAAACGTCATCTGTTTGTGATTATGCCTAGTACTTTTATTCTTGTAGCTTCGAATTGTCTAAGTTTGACCAGATTATCCACCTGTACACTGCATTTACTGGTTGAGGTCAAGGTAATAACTTTAAAGGGCCACAGCAATTCTACCAGTAGTGCTTTATTTTTTTTATTACATTCAAGTCAAGGCCAATTCAGCTATGTTGGGGCCTTAACACAAGATGTACAGACCTTTCTTTTCGTTTGTTTTAGTTTCTCATGTTCTAACTAATAATTTCATATGTGTCTGCCAGTATTCCACTGTTTCAGGAACATCTAAATTGTAGCTCAGAGCCTTGGAATTCAGATTATTCAGTAAGGTCCATGGTAATTCACTCAAGAATAAAGTTCATTCACAGAGAATATTTAGCAGATTATAATCCATAGCAATCTTCCCAAGCATTTTTATCTGTCACTTCAGTGTAATATCAATGTGAGAAAATAATACTTTCCTAGAAGAGACCACGTGCTCTATTCAACTACAGCTTCTTAGATTCCTAACACTCCATGATTTCTTGCTAGGACTATTAACCTTCTGGGAAAAGATAAATGAGCGTCAGCTGTATCAAATCAACCCACTGCCACCTAGATGATGACTCAGTAGGAAATCCAGTGTCTGCCTTGTTCATTACTATTCTCCTGAAATGAGTACAATGTGCTGGGGACATGAGTGGTAGCGGAATTAATTTAAAAAATGCCACTTGATTAGGAAAAAAAAGTGTGGTACATCTTTGATAAATACAATACTCAATAATAAGAGGCTTTGAATAAATTTATTTATCTAGTTTCCTGAGTGGCTATGTAGCTCTTTAAAGGTTTACACCCTAGGGAAAGAACTTTGCTCTCAGATAAAAATAGAGTCTAATTGCAAAATGGTTTAATAATACCTGTTAAAGTTACGAATATTATATGGAATAATGCATGCAAGTGGCTAAGGCATGATGTCTAGTACAATTAGGAGTGTTCAACAAATGTTCATTTTCATTATTATGAACACTCTTGAGGTGAGTTTGCTTATAACACCACTGAGGATAAAAATCAAAATATTCTGTTCAATTTGCAATAGCAGCTCAGTAGTTAGAGTGAGTCCAGAAGAAAATAAAAATAGAAGAGAAATCATATGTCCTAGCTAATTCTAGATAATAAATAGCATAAAGTAGATGTTAGATGTTGCTACCTTTATTTTAGAAAATTGGCCAGCTAAAAGCAAAATTGTAGCTGAAATTTGTGCTCACATCCAGAATCATCATCACTGGCAGCCTGGGCACCCAAAACCCTGAACTATGACCTTCACCTGAATCTGCTTCTCCTGTATCTCAACATACAATGTATATTTTAATTGTTTCATCTCAAGTATCTAATTCCAGGTATTATAGTTTTGATAAGAGTTCTTTGTATCAGCTAGATTATCTGATGTTACCTAAGAGAAAGTGCTGATGAATAAAAAGTGGTTGCTGACTTAGTCTTAAGAAAGCATATTTGCATTTTTCTAACGTTTTGTTGTTGGCTTAAGGCACTGGAAAGAGTGACTGAGGATCCAGGATTCTCCACTCCCACGCCAGCTTCTCTGACTCATTTTTTTCCCAAAGGAAGACTCACTTATCTGATGAGTGAAATTGTGTTGTAGGCACCTCTTCTTCTTCTGGGCTTCTTAATCACCCATTTACCCACTCCATCATAAGGTCATCTTACAGGCACACTGTATCCTCCAGGAGTCAACCCTGACGTTCCAGATGCAGAAGGATAATTGGGGATGAGGGATCAGGACAGAGTAGAAGCATGGTTCCAGTTTAAGGCTAAGCTACATTTTCCAATCCAGTTTTTAAAAATGGATTATTTTGGTTCTCTGACCCCTGTGCTTATTTCTCAGTTATGGAGAGGGAAAAGATAAGATCATCACCCAAATGACTGGTTTATGTTTCTCAAACAACCTATTTCTTTGAGTTTATGAGAGAGCCTTCTATGGTTTTCTGGGCACATGATAATCTAGGAAAGAAAACAAAAACAAAACAAAACCTTAAATGTTGTAAGATGACTATATCATGATAGAAGAATTGATGACAATTCAGGAATAGAAAAAGTATAACTGCTAGGAAAGATATATCAGAAGTTGGGCATCCACCATCCTTCCAATAATATAGCTGAGTTTCTGACTCCCAGGGTGAAAAGCAGACATAGATGGTAGGGGTTTTTTTGTCAGTCACCAGTGATTCCAGCTTTGAAGGTCGCTACTCTTTCTCTTCTATTCACCATTGCTTACACTGTTTCTGAAAGGAATTTAAGCTGAAGATATCTATGTGGGAGGTAAATATTTAAAACACTGAGGATTTTTGCCCTTACCTTCCAACAGTCCCAATTTTTCCATTTATTTTTTTCCAGTGCTGCTGCTTCTTAATGAAAATCAAGTCACTGAGAATGATTGTTTCATGAACATCCCTTCAATTAATTGAAATGTAGTCATATTCTAGTTTTAAAAAAGAAGTCTCACACATACTTAAAATTGAATAGCATTCTTAAGAGTGGGGAAGCCACTTTCTTTCTGTAGCAGAAAGCATTTTATTTGATTCACAATGAATAGGGTTCTTTTTTGTCTGACAGCTACACATGCTGGGCCTAACAACATTACAATCAGTGTTCACAGAGAGAAAGAAAAATGTATGTTGTAATATTACAGGTTGTTAGTTATTATTATTATTATTTTAGTATTTCCTAAAATTACAAAATGTTAACACATATCAACCTGAAAGTTGTCTTGATTTCCTGAACAATTCTATATGCCCACTAATGTTTTTTCCTCCCTTTCTTATTTAGAGTTCATGGGAAAATGATGCCATTGAATCTTATTTGATGAATAAATTGGTTAAAATATTTGATAAAGCTCTTCTGTCCTTCCTTTACTTGGAAAGCTTTTTAAAAATTAGGATGCATTTTGAAGTTTGTCATTTATCAATGACAGTAACAGAAAAGTTACTTTTATTTTGCTATTACAAATGCTGCGTGAATTCCCTTTCACATATAGCATTTCAAATGGGAATGTATATCTGTTGGATAAAGCCCCATAAGGAGAATCACTGGATTGAAGAGTATATGCAATTATAATTTTAATATGTTGCTAAATACCATCCATAGGGATGGAGTGTTCGTACACCCCCACCCACACTTCAGCAGGTTAGGAAACTTGAATTTTTGTCAGATAGGAAGCTAAAAGAATGGTACATCAGTGAAGTTTTAGTTTTTTGTGTTTTTTTTCTAATTATGAGCAAAGTTGAATGTTTTGTGAACGTTTAGCAGCCATTTTATTTTCTATTCTGTTCTATTCTCCCTCTGCTACTCCTTCTCCCCTCCTCCTCCCTTGTTTTGCCCATTTCTATATTTAAGTGTAGGTCTTTTTCTTATCTATTTGTGGGAGCTCTTTATGTATTAGGAATATTAGCCATTTGTTTACCATATGAGTAGTAGACATTTTACTAGATTATTGTGACTTTGATGTATAGAATTATTTTTATTTTAATGGAATTTAACAATTTTAAATTGAACAATTTTAATAATATATCTACTGGAATTTGAAATAGGGGAAGAAAAGTCTTCTCCAATCTAAGGTGAAAAAAAAATTCCACATTTTCTTCAGATACATTTATGCTTTTATTTTATACATTTGAATGTTGTAGCTAGTTGCAATGTATTCTGATATGTGATGTGATGTATGGATTCTACTTAATATTCTTATCAGACCATTATCTACTTGTTCCCACATCATTTATTGCCTAACTCACCTCATCTCGTCTATAAATTGGGTCTATTCCTGGGTTTTTTATTATGTCGCATTGGACTATCTTTTTCCTTCATGAGCCAGTAACTCACTGTTTTAATTATTGACAGATTTTAGCAACTTGAAGGGCAGGATTTTCTTCTGTGCTTTTCTCTGTAAGTTTTCTTGTTGTTCTTCCTTGTTTATTTTTTCATAAAAGTGTAGGTTGACCCAGCTTGTCTAGTGCCCTCTCCTCAAAAAGACCTCATTGTATTTGCATTTGATTCATATTTAATATTCACATAAATTAACTTAGAAAAAACTTGACTTTAGGCAATAGAGTCAGGGTTGAAAACCTGTCCAACTCCAAATCCATAGCATCTCTGGTCTCTCACCCACAGATGTGACCCATTCTTTATGTATTGTATCACATATAGTAAATATATTCAAAAGATTGCTTTGATCATGGCCGTTCCTCTGTTCAACAGTCATCAGTGGACACATTTAGCTTATCCCAGTACTTCTTCAGTCACTAAATGGGCAGTTAAATGCTGCACAAAACAAATAAAACTTTCCGTCTTCTTTGCTTCCATTTTCTACCCTGGCCAAAAGTCTACTCCAGTTACTGACTCACACCCCTTTTTAGGATCAAATCACATCTGCTCCATGATACCCTCACAGACCACCTAAAACAGCAGTGTTTATTCATTGCTTTGCAATCTGCTTACACTTCCTGTGTCAATCATTTGCCTCCAGCCTTTGAATTTAAGGCTAATTACCATTTTATGTGTAGTATCTTCTTAATTAGATCATAAATTGGTTAAAGAAGGAAATAATTCTCAAAAATTTTTTTTATTCCTTAGACAAGAAGTTGTGTGTGTGTGCGTGCCTGAACTTCTCTTCCACTGCTTTCTCAGGATTCTTCACTTCCTCTAAGTGTTTGTCCTCAGAAGTTCAACGCAATCAGCTCACTTTTTCCTATTCTAAATAATGAATTAAATGCATGACTCTCTTCGAATAAGCAGACAGTTCTTTCCTGATAGCAGCGAGACATTATTCAGAATCCTGCCTTTTTGTCCTCTATCCAGTTTTTAATCACTGACAGAACTTTCCCTCTCATCCCTCCATTGTGAAGAATTTATAGGTTCTTGGGAATCGACCTGCAACAAGAAATGTATTTGTCTGGGGGTGGGCTTTGGTAAAGCTGGACCTTAGATTGGCCAGATGGCAAGAAGGCTTCTTGTGTGTTCTCTAAATGCAGACAGATTCTCACTGTCAGGTGATACTTAGGATAAAAATATCTCTCTTAAGAGGCATTGAAAATCTAAACTGAGTACATCTGGCAACCCTTCTTTATTTACTCTCTGTTAAGCATCATAAAGTATCCTTTCAAGGCAAAGAGGGAATGATTTACATTTGCAAAGCCCAGGCTGATTTATTCCTAACAAATTTTGCTCACCCAGATGATTTGTGTTCCACCTTCCCAGATCTTTTAAACTAGTTTTCCAGGTGCAGAGGTGAGAGTTGACAGTGTATAATTTTTGGATTACCCTTAACTCCCTCTGCAAGATGTTCAACACTTTGGCTACACTCCAATCTCTAGCTGTAGTCTCTGCTTGAAAGGATAAATTACATATTTTTGTAATTATATAGAAATAAAAACACATTTCACCAGTGAGGATGCCAAATCTGCCAACGATCTTACAACATCTTTATTCTCATGCATTCGAATCTAAAAATAAACCCTATTTCAAATTAGATCTCTTTTGCAGGGTTTTACCAGCTTATAATGAATCATAAAAAACAAGTGCCCTAAATTTAAAACACATAGCATTAGATAGTATAATTAATGATCATTTTAAAACAGACATAGCAAGTAATTGTCTTAGACACCAGACCCAGGCCAAGCCCTAGAAGAAGCCATTATATGCAGGTATTCTATAGGGACCTCTCCATCTTTAAATTTTAGCTTACCATGACACAGAAATAAAGCTTACATCTATGACTGTCAACTTAACCAATTATAAAATACATGATTCCTATAAGTTGTTATTAGTGCTTACAATATCGATAGAAGGTCGGTATTACACATATAGACAAAGTGTTTAAGAGGTGGGTTGCCAAGGTGTGACTAAGTATCGCTTGCTACATTTGGTGGTCAGAGAAATAATATTTGAAGATCCTGTTTTCAGTTCCCCTATAAAAAGTGCTCCTGCAGAGCTTAATTACTCACAATGCATTAGTACACTTGAGCAATAAAATAGTAGAATATTATCTTAGGAACATTTGGGCAGAGCATGGACCAGCATGTTTGAAATGGTATGCAGGATCAGAGCATTGCATTAAGATCTGAATCTTTCCTTAATTTTATCCAGGAAAATAATGTTATCTTTCTGTGTAAAATCATTGAGAGTAATCAAATGGAAGACAATTATTAGGAGAAGGAAAATTAAAGCCAGAGAGAAATTAAAATCACGCAAGAGTTAATCAATGATAGATAATCGATAATAATTAATAGATAGTAGAATAAACAGAGACAGTCCCACAAGAGGAGTAAATGAACATTGAACCTTATTAACTTTCATTGATCAACGTGTAAATGTATACCTAGACACAATGCATCTGAGCAAGTACATTAGCCTCTCCGAACCTAAAAACTCAAATCCATGACCTTGCATTTTAAATGGTTTATTAAAATGGATACAGAGGGAGAGTAGTTGGAATTAACCATCACTCTTTCCATATTGACTTGTATAGATGTCAGTCCTCTAGCACTTTTCATATTGCAATTACTTCTCTTAATTTATTTTATCAAAGTATCACATAAAAGTTTGAAAGATCAGACACTACCAAAAAGTGTGCAATAAAGTTAACATTAATATTGCCTCAGTATCCCTCATGCCCAGTTCCCCTACCCAGAAGCAATCATTTAAAAATATTTCTGGATTTAATTAGCCTGATAAATACCCCCAGAATTGTAAACAGATTTTTAAAAAAGGGAGTTTAAACTTTTGCTCTTATTTGTCAAAGAGTTATTCCATAATTCTCAGTTCCTTCCTCCACTCATCTCATGTGCAAATTCAAATAACCATGTTCTATCAAGCTTAATTATCATATCTTGACACCCACTTTCTAAGATGAAGACACAGGTGCCCCCTTCCCTCGAACTCATCTTTATTCACTCCTCTTAAAGCAAAATGAAGTCTTTTATAATTTGTCTATAGGTTATTTTAAAAAGAACAATGCAAACATAAATTGGAGTTCAGAGTAGGACCAAATACTGGTTAATTACATTTTCTCCTCTCCTGTTCCCCTGTAATGGTCACTGGGTTATATAAAGAGAATATATGTGAATATTTGGATATTAATATTTCTGATATATATATTCTTACATTATATATATTTCCTTCTCATCTAAACTAGACTTTAGGCTACTACAATGTTAAAATTGAAACTTCCCTACCTTGTTTTCTTATACTTATTATTTCCTGAATCTCACATCTTCCTATCTCTTAGTTTACTATCTTGCTGAAATATATCTTTAATTAATTTCCTAAGAAAGATTTTTTTGCCAAGTATACTCTCTGAATCCCTTCAGGTTTTAGAATATTTTATTATTTTATTTATTATTATTTTATTTATTCCTCATATTTCAGTGAAACTTTGTCGTGTATATAAATCTACATTGAAAATCGTTTCCCCTCAGAACTATGAAAGCATGTCTCCATTTTCATCTAGGATGCTAAGTTAATGACGGTCTATCTGTCATTTATACCTGATTTTAGGATCTTTGATCTTTGTTTTTCTTATGTTTCACAGTAATGTACCTAGGTATTTTAAGGTACAGTGCTTGGAAAATCTTCTTAAATTAGAATTAGATTTGCTTCTCCCATTAGCTTTGAAGGACTTTTTGGTACTTTATCTTTGATCGTTTTATGACTGCTCTCTTCATCCTCTTTACCAAAAACTCCTATTAGTCAAATGTTAGGCATCATGAACTGATCATTTCTTTTCTCTTGTATATTCCTTTTGTTTGTATTGTAGTTATATCAAATGAAATTACTTCATATTTATCTTCCAACCTTCCTATTGAACATATATTCCAATAATGACTTAATTTCCAAGATTCTTTTCTTCATTCTCATTATTATTATTATTATTTTTAGCATTCTGTTAGTTTGTACATGCAGAACTTTCTCAAATTCACCTGAGGATGCTCATGAGATTTTTAAAACTCATTTTCGTTCTCTAAATTAATTGTATTTCATCACTTTAGTATTTACTTAGTATATCTTCATTCTTTTTCATGTTGGAGTGTTTTCATAATCTTCTGGTGAGTCATGGTGGCCAATTCACACTTAATAATAAGGGACTAGGAATATTGAATTGAGAGACTTTAAATTCAATAGGAAATGCTTTATAGTGAGAATTCATGTGAGTGACTCCTGTACTGGGGGACTCATATATGACCAGATAAGAAAGATTTCACTCTGGGTCTCTATTGGTTTAACTAATTACCTTTATTTTCTGCAGACAGCTTTTTTAAAATTTGTATTTGTGCCCTGGGGTAAAGCATCCCGCATAAGGAATTGTAGGAAGAGGTGTGGGTAGTTTACTTCTGCCATATATGTCCCCCATTAATCATCTTGTTTTTACATCTATTTCTTCCTCCCACCCATCAAAGCATCTGACATCACTTAGTCTGCAGTCCCTTTGGAATT
This sequence comes from Orcinus orca, assembly GCF_937001465.1. Classification (NCBI taxonomy): domain Eukaryota; kingdom Metazoa; phylum Chordata; class Mammalia; order Artiodactyla; family Delphinidae; genus Orcinus; species Orcinus orca. Next base: position 44,981,727 of record NC_064573.1, read on the forward strand.
TCTATCAGAAAAGTCTGGTTTTCATCAGTTGCAACTCCCTCTACAAGTGTTCTAGATTGTGTCTTTCTGTTCTTTGATTAGTCACTCAACCATCCATCTCTTTTTGTCTACCAGAAGTTTGTTGAAATCTGCCTTTCACTGATGTCTCCCCATTCTCTTAGTTATGAATTTATTAATTCTTTACCTTCATTTAATTGCATGTTGGGACCTGCAAAGAGAAAAGGTGAGTGCAGATACTGTGTTTACCATCTTGCCCTGGCAGACCTGTTTCCCAGACTAAACAGTGAGTCCCTTAAGTGTAGTGATTGGATCTTTTTGTCTACATATTTCTATTGCCTATCACAGTGCCTGGAATGTATTAGGTATTCAAAAAGTATGTGATAAAAGAAAACAAAGCAAATTATATCCTAGGCAAAGTGTGGCATCGAAATGCTGCTGTATTTCTACTATACAATTCTTCCAGAAAGCAAGGCTGTGCTGTGTAAAGCAAAATGTCCCTGGAAAAAGTGCCACCATTTCAAATCCTTCTTATGAAAATTTCTGAGTTAACATGTTATAATAATGAAAAAATGGTAAATTTCCTTACTGAGGAAAATGGTAAAACCATGAGCCTGTTAAATTAATAAGACTTTTTATAAGTGAAATATATTTGCAATGGGAAGCTCATCCAAGGGAAATACTTAATTTACATGAAATCCTTGCACAGAACAGCAGTGATAAATAAATTTGGATTTAATAGCATGTACTCATCAAATACTCAGTCTGTGTATAATATTAAACATTTATGTACAATTATGTTTGTCACCAATGCAGGCTGTTGATAGCTCAGTAGCTCATTCTACATTTTTGCTTCCGAACAGTGATCTTTAAATATCACCCACATGGTAGCTCTTGCAAGGTTTTTAATGGATAACATTATTATAACTTCTGTAGTATTTATGGAGAACATACAATTTAGTTTAACATCATAATGAAGTGCTGTCTTTTTTTTTTAAAGACAAAGTACCCCATAAACCCTTTGTTTTCTTTTTAAAACTTAGTGAACATTTTCCAAAATGCCATTTCTTATCTTACTTACACAAAAGAGAAAAGGTAAATTCCTACATAAAGGTCAACTGACACTCTGATGCTATACAATTATCACCTCATTACATGAATTTTTCAGATGAGAAAATAGAGTGCTACTTTGATGTGCATCCAATACTACAAAGTTATTTCCATTGTAAGAGCTAAAAATCAGGGTACCTGGATTCTAGTTCAATATACTATTCCTTACATCACACACTGCATAGGACATATGCCCATATGTGGGGGAAAAGTGAGGAAGCAGGAAACAATTTGAAAGATATTGGCTTAGGTAGACCTATGCTTTAAAAGACTGGACTCCAGATCCTAGAAGAACCAGCACATAATTTTCCACAATTTCCATAAAGAATTCCAGGGAACAAAGCACATCAGAACAACTTGGGCCTTGGAAAAGGAAACTAGAGAAGTTTGGTGATTTCACATCTAGAGTTACTGAAAAAACTGAATATGGGTCATTGCTGGTCAGGGTGTGTGTCATATTGCTCAAGGACACATCCATGTTGCTATCCACCTAACACTCCTACTGACCCATGTCTAGATGGAAAACACTTAAAGGACCATACCTTCTTGGGTCAGAAGACGAAAGACCTGGGAGCACAGATGGTGCTGTCATCACACTGAGATAGGACCTGAGAAAGAAAGAGCTAAGATATGAACAATGGACTGTGCAGATGGTATCAATAAGCAGGATCTTGATTCCTGGATAATGGAATTACATGTCAAAAATATGAGCTCATAGCCAGAGGCAGAGTTCATCTCAGGAGAACAGGAAAAATTATTTTTACTAGAGCCTAGAAGACCTGCTCAAGAGGGCTTTGGACTAAATATAGATAAGTGAGGGAGAAAAAGGTAATAAATGTCAGGCGATGACTAGCAAATGAGCAAAGCACAAAGAAAGGGAAGATGTATGGTTTAGATGATGTCACGTATCATCACAAAACATCTGGCTAGGGTTACCTGGTTGCCCCTCTGGCTCCTTGCCAGGAATGTACCTTGACAACCACATATTCATTTTGCTGTGAGGCTTTAGTGGCCTTGTAAAAACATTTGAAACAGTAGTCTGAAAAATGTAACATAATTAATAAAAGATATAGTGCTATTGGTTTCCATATGCAATACTTTTAGGCAGAAGACTGTTATTTGATACAACAGGAGAATTCTGTTCAGACATTATAAAGCATTTTCTGAGACTCAATAAGCAACATATTACACTGTCCTAAAATATGAAAGCTAATATCTTCCTAAATATTTGTTTTAAGGGGCACATCATCAGTAGACATAGTACAGAATGGAAGCCCTAGGATTCACTGGATAACCTCTACAGGTCCTTTCCAGCACAGCATCTCGTTTCAGACAGTGACATACATTAGTGATACAAAGAGCAATCTGTTATTTTACAGAGGAGCTGTCATTTGGATGACTATAACATGTAACTATTTTGAGCCTTATATCCTGGTTCCTGAGTTTTTACCTCTGCCTACAGTTGTCTTTGTTTGGAAGACTAATAGTTACCTCTGTAATGTTTTGATATTCACATATGTAATTATTACTTTACATTCCTAGAGCTCTAAAAATTTTGTCTTCTACTTTAGAAGCATTACATTACATTTCATTTGGAGAGAACATACACACACACACACACACACACACACATACACACACAGGAATGTACATAAAAATTACCTGAAAGAGGCTGGAAACAGGAGCTTAAGGTGCATGCCACTGAGTAGAAGTGAACTGGTACAACAGATTCAAAATCTTCAAATGGGTCATGGGCTTGTATCTTTTCTCTCTTGTGAAAAGTAATTAAATCAAGAAAATCAGCATGCATCGGTGTGTTGTGAGTGTAAGAGCTGAGAAAAATGAAGAAGATGTGAGGGAGAAGGTACTGGAAATAAAAGGAAATTAAAGTGATACAATTTTTAAGAGGATTTAGGAAAGTAAATGGAGGGGTATTCATATTACTCCAAATTTGATAGATAGTTATATGCACTTTGAAGAGATGGGTAAAATGATTCCAATTCTTGATGATCATAGACTGCTAATGTCACATGTGGTGGTTAATTTCATGTGTCAGTTTGGTTAGGCCACGTTACCCAAATATGTGGTCAAAAAGTAGTCTAGATATTACCGTGATGGTGATTCTTAAATTAGATTAACATTTAAATCAGTAGTCTTTGGGTAAAGCAGATTATTCTTCAGAGTGTGGATGAGCCTCATCCAATCAGTTGAAGGCCTTCAGAGAAGAAGACAGAGGTCTCCCAAGAAAGAGGGAATTGTGCAGCTACGCTGCCTTTGGATTTGAGCTGTAATGTCAACTCTTCTTTGGGTCTCCAACCTACCAGGCTGTCCTGCAGATTTTGGACTTGCAAGTTCCAACAATCCTGATCATGTGAGCCAATTCTTTAAAGCCTCTCTCTCTCTCTCCATTTCCCTCTCCATATATCTCAAATGTGTGTACATATTTACCCACATACACTACACATACACACATACCCTGTTGATTCTGTTTCTCTAACACACCTCAGCAGCAACTATTTTGAATTCCAGAGTTTTTGTCACTTTTCTTGTATCAGTCTTGACATTGGAAAAAACGTTTCATCAACCATTTCAGATACTAAGCTACCAGCCTTTCTTGTGTAAGTGAAAACACAGTCCATATTTTTCTGATTCACTTATTACTACCCATAAAGTTTATGTCGAAGATGGTTTAAAAAATATATGTACATTTTTTCTTGGAAAAAAATTTTTTAAAAAGGTAATGTTTCAAACAGTTCCATATGCAGAGCTTAAAATCTGGTTCTTAATTCAAATCCTCCTAGGTATCCTTAGATTCCAAAGTTGACAAAACTCCTTAATATTGAAAAAAAACAAACTACCATCAACAGTGTCCTTGCTCTATAAAATACATTACTGATTCTGATTTAGTCAGGGGAGGTGGAGGAATCTATTGTTAAAAAGCTGTATATATATATTTAAAAAATACTTTTACTGTATGTATTTGATATGAATGCATAACTTTAAAAAGTATATATTTCAAAGTATAAATATGTCATGGGTAAATTAAATCTGAGACCAAGCCATACTCTTTTCCACAAATGAACTTATTTTTTAAAAGAACCGCTCTCTATCCTTCCCTAGCCATTCAAGCAATATACTGAATGAGGGCCTCAAAGTGTCAATTAAAAAGTGCCTTTTTGCAGAATGCCCTGTGTGTGGTGTCAAGCAGTAAAAGGTTACCAGCTGAGATTAGGGAAAAAGAATTATCTAAGAAAAAAATGGTCTTGCAATTTAGTCTTATTCTATATTTCATGAGATTATCTCAATAGAATGCTATCTGAAGAAGTAATAGCAAGCAAATATCCAAGGAATTATAGATGGTTTAAAACCTTTCTTCTTCTCCTCTAGACTAAAACATCTGGGAAAGAAAAAAAAAATGGTGATATTTTTATAGTCTTCCCAATAGCAGTTTGGACATTTCTAAGTAAGTCTTACAGTTAAGTGTTTGTTGCTTTATTTACTATCATTGTGTGTCACCAACACATCACATAAAACATGACATGCTGTAAATGGGGGAGAAAATAGTACCAGTACCAAATTTGGGAAAGAGACGTTTCAGTTAGCCAGCCTGGCCTTTCATCCTGTTAGTATCACTTGGAAGCTTGACAGATGTGGGCTGGCCTCTTCAGCCCCACACATCAACAAAAAGTCCACTCTTAGGACTGTTATTAATGTAGTTAACCTTTCAGTTTACTTATTTCAAGGGACTGGTATGCCATATATCATGAAAAGATCAAGGAGTGGCTACTCTCCTCTGACCTATTACAATTATTTTTGATCCTGAAGATTGTCAAAGACTTTACATGTCTGTTATTCCTAATGAAAACTACTGCTAGTGTTTGTATAAACTCCACAATGCTAATGGAAAGAAAAATGAAATGCCTCCATGACCATGTTTGTCAGAAAGAAATTTCCCTTCCAATTCGTATATGGATGCATCTGCCAGGAAATCCCTGGTGATATGCAGAACCCTAGCTGCAAGAGAGCCTGGGATACGTAGTCTTTAGCATTCTGGGTAGTATTTGAGCTTACCCAGAGTATAGACTACCAACACCCAAAAGATAAATCAAGATGGAATGGCCACCAAATGCTGGAAGGAGATTAGGGAGTTGTTAGAAAAGATACTAGGGGAATTATAGCCATACTTTCTCTGAATGTTTCTAAGGGTTTGATCTCTCATAGATCACGTAAATGAATTGTGTTACTCTCAGACCAACAATTAGGTATTTTACAGTGCATTATAATAGCTGTCCTTTTACTCTTTAAAATAATTTTCTTAAGAATGTGATACAGGGCTTCCCTGGTGGCGCAGTGGTTGAGAGTCCGCCTGCCGATGCAGGGGACACGGGTTCGTGCCCCGGTCTGGGAAGATCCCACATGCCACGGAGCGGCTGGGACTGTGAGCCATGGCCACTGAGCCTGCGCGTCTGGAGCCTGTGCTCCGCAACGGGAGAGGCCACAACAGTGAGAGGCCCGCGTACCGCAAAAAAAAAAGAAAAGAATGTGATACAGGAAAAACACTGAAAAACATCCATGTTAATATTTTATCTGCTTGTATTGGAGATTTCTTTTACTCAGTTGGTAACACTGCTAAATCCTGAGTCTTCTTACCAAATGATTTTCTAAAATTACTTCTCATGTAAGAAATGACAGCATTTCCATGCTGGACAACAGGAGGTCATTTATAGTCAATTTAGCTCATGCCATTTACTATAATCATACGAACCACTGCACTTTCATATCCAGTGTTATTTATTACAGAAACTGAACAACATATCTACACTCTGATGTGAGGTATAGGTCATAAAATTTAAACTTTATAACATATCAGTATAGATGTGAGAGCAAACCAGTTTGATTTATAAGCATTTTAAAAATAAAATCAGATGGTGCATGAGTAAGACGTGGACATCACCCTCCTCCCAACAAATACATCAGAAATACATCAACATATGGAACAACTCCTACAGAACACCTATTGAACGCCGTCAGAAGACCTCAGACTTCCCAAAAGGCAAGAAACTCCCCATGTACCTGGGTAGGGCAAAAGAAAAAAGAAAAAACAGAGACGGAAGAATAAGGATGAGACCTGCACTACTGGGAGGGAGCCGTGAAGGAGGAAAAGTTCCCACACACTAAGAAGCCCCTTCACTGGTGGAGATGGGGGGTGGTGGTGGGGAATCTTCGGAGCCACGGAGGAGAGCGCTGCAACAGGGACGCAGAGGGCAAAGTGCAGAGATTCCTGCACAGAGGATCGGTGCCAACCAGCACTCACTTGCCTGAGAGGCTTGTCTGCTCACCCACCAAAGTGGGTGCAGGCTGGGAGCTGAGACTTGGGATTCAGAGTTCAGATCCCAGGGAGAGGACTGGGGTTGGCTGCATGAACACAGCCTGAGGGGACTAGTGCACCACAGCTACCCAGGAGGGAGTCCGGTAAAAAGTCTGGAACTGCCTAAGAGGCAAGGGACCATTGTTTCGGGGTGCACGAGGAGAGGGCATTTAGAGCACCACCTAAACGAGCTCCAGAGACGGGCACGAGCCGCAGCTATCATGTCAGATCCCAGAGATGGGCATGAAACGCTAAGGCTGCTGCTGCAGCCACCAAGAAGCCTGTGTGCAAGCAGAGGTCACTCTCCACACCTCCCCTCCTGGGAGCCTGTGCAGCCCGCCACTTCCAGGGTCCTGTGATCCAGGGACAACTTCCCTGGGAGAACACACGGCATGCCCCAGGCTGTTGCAACGTCACACCGGCCTCTGACACCGCAGGCTCTCCCTGCATTCCATACCCCTCCTTCTTCCCAGCCTGAGAGAGCCAGAGCCCCCTAATCAGCTGCTCCTTTAACCCCGTTCTGTCTGAGCAAAGAACAGATGCCCTCAGGCAACCTACACACAGAGGCGGGGCCAAATCCAAAGCTGAACCCCAGGAGCTATGTGAACAAAGAAGAGAAAGGGAAATCTTTCCCAGCAGCCTCAGGAGTAACGGATTAAATCTCCACAAACAACTTGATGTACCCTGTATCTCTGGAATACCTGAATAGACAATAAATCATCCCAAAATTGAGGTGGTGGACTTTGGGAGCAACTGTAGACTTGGGGTTTGCTATCTGTATCTAATTTGTTTCTGATTTTAAGTTTATCTTAGTTTAGTATTTAGACTTTATTATCATTAGTAGATTTGTTTATTGATTTGGTTGCTATGTTCCTTTTCTTTATATATATATATATATATATATATATGTTTTTCTCTTTTTGTGAGTGTGTATATGTATGCTTCTTTGTGTGATTTTCTCTGAATAGCTTTGCTTTTACCATTTGTCCTAGGGTTCTGGCTGCTTTTTTTTTTAATATAGTTTTTAGTGCTTGTTATCATTGGTGGATTTCTTTTCTGGTTTGGTTGCTTTCTTCTTTCTTTCTTTTTTCATTGCTTTTAAATTTTTTTATTTTTAATAATTTTTAAAATATTTTATTTTAATAATTTTATTTTTTTGTGTATCATTCATTCATTCTTCTTTCTTTTTTCTCCCTTGTCTTCTGAGCCATGTGACTGACTGACAGGGTCTGGGTGCTCTGGCCGGGTTTCAGGCCTGTGCCTCTGAGGTGGGAGAGCTGAGTTCAGGACATTAATCCACCAGAGACCTCCCAGCTCCACATAATATCAAACAGCAAAAGCTCTCCCAGAGATTTCCATCTCAACACTAAGACCCAGCTCCACTCAACGACCAGCAAGCGACAATGCCAGACACCCTATGTCAAACAACTAGCAAGACAGGGACACAATCCCACCCATTAGCAGAGACGCTGCCTAAAATCATAATAAGCTCACAGACACCCCATAACAGGGAGCGGGAAGGGTAAGCTGTGACGAAGTGAGAGAGTGGCATGGACATATATACACTACCAAATGTAAAATAGATAGCTAGTGGGAAGCAGACACATAGCACAGGGAGATGAGCTCGGTGCTTTGTGACCACCTAGAGGGGTGGGATAGGGAGGGTGTGAGGGAGACGCAAGAGGGAGGACTTATGGGGATATATGTATATGTAGAGCTTATTCACTTTGTTATAAAGCAGAAACTAACACACCATTGTGAAGCAATTATACTCTAAGAAAGATGTTTAAAAAATAAAATAAATTGTTAGATACTTGTGTATATGAAAAATGTCCCAGTCCCATAATCAGCTGAGTTATTTGTATTTTCCCGAAGCTTATATCCACTTTGCCGTCCAAACCTTATTGTTTCTTTCACATACCAATCATTCTCTGTGCCATTTACCTAGCACTGAGACCAGGACATGGATGTTTTAACCTTACTTTCCAAGCCCATCCTATTGTTGTCATTGATGGATATCATTGTTTAGACTGAAAATGTTGCTTCTGGAACCGATCAAATGTAGTGATTTGCATTTGCTTGTATAGAAGGAAGAACTCTACGTACAAAACTGAGGCGTGTAACACAATAACATTTTTTTTTTCAGAACTGTAATTGTCTTGAGCCTTAGGCCCCTCATATATTTTTCCATCTCATTTGTGTACACACACTGTCATGCTTTGGTATTTGTAATCAGAATCTGAAAATTACAAGTTCAAGTATATAGAAACTTCTCCTTACCCCTCTCTAAAATGACAGTAAGCCAAAAAACAAACAAAAAACTAAAAGAAAGAAGACATGTTTATGCTTAATTTCATAGTTAAAAAATAGTTCTTGTTTTAGAGATTTATCTGGCACTGGACTTAAATGAGTAGTCTAGCTTCTAACTAGGATCTATTCCTGAATTGATTCCATAAACAGTTTTGCTTGCTAGGGATTTACTCCTGGTATTTGGAGAAATGGAGACTGGTCATATTTTGTATTAACTGATTATTTTTATCTTTTGAAAACCCTCGCAGAATGTTGTGTTTCACAGTGTATTGAAATGTAAAACAGCTTCCTTTTACCAAAAAGTGTAGCTGTTGTTGGTTAACACCTCATCAGTGAATTTCACAGACATGTTTTGTTTCCTTTCTGCACACTAAAGCCTAGTGTTTTTAGGACTAAAGATCTTGGTCCTGTCACGTTAAACTATGACAAGCTCTGAGCCATCCAGCTGATGGCTGGTGATATCAAGACTCAAATAGCTTTATTTACTTCTGAATATACTGGAGGCATTGGGGGGTGGGGGAGACCATGAACATTTTAATATGAGCCAGCTGTGAAGTTTCCAGAGCATCCCTCTGCAGCCAGAGCCGGACTAAGATTAAACCAGGCAAAATGCCTGAAGAGATACTGAATAGGTTTGATATAAATTACATTGTCCTGCCGACTTGAAAGTGTATATTACTGGAGTCATTAACCATAATCATCCTCAATTACAAGCACTGTATGCCTGCATGCAGCACCCCTGCGAATGCAGCCATTGTTTGCATGCAATGTCTGTCATCTGTAAAGACGTTGCCTCCCCTGGATGGACTAGAAGCCACCTCCTCTCTCCTATCCTTTGATCCCAATTTCTCAAGTTTATCTCTAAAATAGTGCAATTAATTAAAGTATTTTTTTGTCCTCTGACAATTCAATATTGTTGAAGATACTAGTTTTTCTTATTTCAGGCTATGGAATGTGTAACGGTTATGACAAGTTTCAGATTAGCTCTAGTTTGTACTATTTGTTTCAGATTAGCTCTAGTTTCAGATTCGCTCTAGTTTATACTATTAGTTTGGCCAATTTTTTAAAAATGATAATTGTCTAATGATTATGTAATGAGATACATAAAGCTTTGTATCACGACGGGGTAGTAAAAGAGGGAAACAAATAGGAAACATGCTTTACAACTAATATATCACAACCTTTCATGATCAGAATCTGTATGCTTTCAGTTAAGGCTGAACTCATCAAGAGTTTGGGGATATATGTTTTTAACTTTTCTTTTGAAATAATTTCAGACTACTTCAGTAAAAAGTACAAAGGAGCATAAAAATAGTGCAAAGAATTCTCATATACATTTCATGCACATTCCATGAATGTTAACATGTTTTTACACATGATTCATCATTTTCTTTTCAATCTCTATCTGTCCCCTTTTCTTTATCTGTGTGTCTATTTATCTGTGTGTGTGTATAGTTTTTATATTTTTGCAAGACTCAAATTTTACATTTAAATACCTTTTACCTCTAAATACTTCAGCATATTTTTTTAAAGATTTTTTTGATGTGGACCATTTTTAAAGTCTTTATTGAATTTGTTACAGTGTTGCTTCTGTTTTATGTTTTGGTTTTTTAGCCACGAGGCAGGTGGGATCTTAGCTCCCCAACCATGGATCAAACCCGCACCCACTGCATTGGAAGGCAAAGTCTTAACCACTGGACTGCCAGGGAACGCCCTACTTCAGTGTATTTATAAATTCAGTGTATTTATTAAAACAGAACATTCCTTTACATAGCCACAATACAATTATCAAAAGGAGGAAAATAACATTGATAATGCAGTATTATCTAATCTATGGGCCTTATTCAGATTTTGCCAATTGTGCCACTAATGTCCTTTCCTATTCCAGGATCCAATCTCTGATGACACATTACCTTTAGTTTTCATATCTGTCAGACTTAACATTGTATTATATTATTGAAAATTTCAGACCAGTTACCTTTGAGAATGTCTCAAATTTTGAATTTGACTAATTAGTCCATATTGTTAGATGCAGGTTGTATAGTTTTTGCAAGAATCCAGCATGTGTATTGTGTCCTTCTCATTACGTCACATCAGGAGGCATCTGGTATTGCTTTGTCCCATCACTGATCATGTGCATTTCGAACCATGGTTAAGGTTGTGTGTGCTCTTGCTCATGGCTGAGGCTGTGGCTGGAGTGTGGAGATCACCTGCTGGGATGTGGTAGGTTTTTTCCTTGATTTTAGAAGGTAACTTGTAATTTTGAAAATTTCTGTCTTTTGAACACATTATTTTTGTGTAATTTTCTTTGGTCGTCTTGTTTTTCTGCATTGTTTTTGGAGTAACTATGGGGCAACGTAGATTTAAGTGGCTGCCATTTTCCATGGTTATGTGAAAGTATGAGTGGGTCTATTTTAATAGGGAAGTATTTAAAATAAGTATAATTATATGTCTATGTTTTGCCAGTTTATATATTTTGCACTTGGAAATTTTTTTTTTAGTCAAAAAAATACTACACACTATGAGTAATGCTTGAGACACTAGCTGTTTGAGGGAAATAGTGATATTCTTTATTCTTATTGAAGAATCATTAGCATACAATATTATATGAGTTTCAGGTGTACAAGATAGTGATTTGATATTTTTATACATTATGCATCATACGAAGTTATCAATATATTATTGACTATATTTTCTATGCTGTGTAGTACATTCTTGTGACCTATTATTGTATAATAGTAGTTGTACCTCTTATCCCCTTCACCTATTTTGACTGTCCTTTCGCCCTTCTCCCCTTTACCCAAGTAACCATTACTTTGTGCTCTATATCTTTGAGTCTCTTTCTGTTTTATTATATTTGGTCTTTGCTTTATATTTTAGATTTCGTGTGTAAATGAAAACATACAGTATTTGTCTTTCTCTGACTTATTTCACATAGCATAATATCCTTTAGGTCTATGCATGTTGTCCAAGTGGCAAGTTTTCATTCTTTTTTTTGGCTGATATTCCATTGTTTATGTATATCACAATTTGTTTGTCTATTTATCTATCAGTGGACACTTAGGTTGTTTCCTTATCTTGGATATTGTAAATAATGCTACAGTGAACATTGGAGTGCATATAACTTTTTGAATTAGTATTTTGGTTTCTGCTGATAAATACAGAGGTGGAATTGCTGGGTCACATGTTAGTTTTATTTTTAATTTTTTGAGGAAATTCCATACTGTTTTTATAGTGGCTATACCAATTAACATTCCCACCAACAGTGTACCTGGGTTGCCTTTTCTCCACATCCTTACCAACACTTGTTATTTCTCGTCTTTTTGATGATAGCCATTCTGACAGGCGTGAAGTATCATGTGCTCTGACTTCAAACTATATTACAAAGCTATAGTAATCAAAACAGTATGGTACTGGCACAAAAACACTTAGACCAATGGCACAGAATAGAGAGCCCAGAAATAAACCCATGCACATATGATCAGTTAATATATGACAAATGAGTCAATGATATATAATGGAGAAAAGACAGTCTCTTTAATAAGTTTTGCTGGGAAAACTGGACAGCTACATGTAAAAAAATGAAACTAAACCATTTCCTCACACCATGTACAAAAATAAATTCAAAATGAGTTAAAGACTTAAATGTAAGAACTGAAACTATAAAGCTCCTAGAGGAAAACATAGGCAGTATGCTCTTTGACATCAGTCTTAGCAACATCTTTTTAGCTCTGTCTCCTCAGGCAAGGTCAACAAAAGCAAAAATAAACAAATAGGACTACATCAAACTAAAAAGCTTTTGCACAGCTAAGGAAACTACCAACAAAACAAAAGGCAACCTACTGAATGGGAGAAGATATTTGCCAATGATATATACAATAAAAGATTAATTCTAAAACATATAAAGAATGCATAAAACTCAATATCAAAAAAACAATCCAATTAAAAAATGGACAGAGAACCTGAATAGGTATTTTTCCAGAGAAGACATACAGATAGTTAATAACCATGAAAAGATGCTTACCATCAGTAATCATCAGGGAAAGACAAATCAAATCTGTATTTCTTATTTTTAAGGAAAGATAAGTGAAGTGTAGGACAGGCAAAAAACTTGTATCAGGAATATATTGATACAAGAATCACAAACAATAAAGCTAGTTATTTATAAGTTTTTGTTATTCATTCACTTTCATGGCTTTTGTTTTAGACTCTTCAGTAAATCTCACTGGATTTCCTGTCCTATTTCAGTCTTTGAAGTGGGCAAGGTGCAGACTACATGGGAAGTTCTTTCAAACCCAAGTGGATTCAGTTTTGTATGTACAGTTGTTGCTGAGTTATTTGCCAACTCTTGCAGCAGTATGAGATTAACTTGTGCATTTTTAATAAATTCCTTCAAGCAATGAGAGAAATATCAACAGACTTTTTGCCAAAAGTATACCAGTCCTTAAAATTTATTTAATAGTTATGCCAAAAATTTTTATATATTCTTTTAGATACAACTGTAAATCTAGAAATTAAAAATTATGCATTACTCACTAAAAATAATTTTATTCTAGAATTTAGCTAATAATAAGGCTATTAATATGAATTTTATCTAAAGCTTCTTAAGTTTGTTTTTATGTTGTTTGGTATTTTTGAATTTTATATTTTTCTATTAGTAAGCAAAGTGGTATTTGAAAATATTTCCCTTAGATATGGGGCACAGAATCTGTTATTGAGATTTCATACTTTATCTGTAATTTAATATGTATGAATAAGTGTGAAAGTTAGTCCCCATTCAGCATCCTGGAATTCAAAGACAATTGTCAGATAGATAGAAATAACAAAAGAGAAAAGAAAAAAAAATAATTAGTTGATAACTTTATGTTATGGACAGAAGGTTTTTACACCCCCTCCCCCTACCAATTCATCTGTTGAAATCCTAATCCTCAATGAGATAGTATTAGGAGGTAGGCCTTTGGGAGGTAATTAGGTCATGAGGGTAGAACCCTCATGAATGGAATTATTGGCCTTATTAAAGAGCCCCCTGAGATTTCTTTCTTGTCCCTTCTGCCTTGTGAGGATACAAGAGAACATGACCATCTGCAATCCGGAAGACGGCCCTCACCTTAACCAGACCATGCTGGCACCCTCACCTCAGACTTCCAGCCTCCAGAACTATGAGAAATAAATTTCTGTTTTTAAAAGCCATCCTATCTATGATACTTAGTCAGCCCACATTGACTAAGACATTTGGCTAAGTAATTTATCTGTCTCATTATTTAGAATAAATTTTCTAAGCTACTAGTTATGCAGGAAATCCCACAAAAAATGGAAGAATCTTCTTTCAGGAAAACTAAAACAAGATACCTGAGAATATTTCTGAAATGTCCAGCAATAATCGTCAGCAATATTTATCATATTCTGGGATAGGTAGAATATTTTTCACTGCCTTCTCCACAAGTACTTCTTGGAATCCCCTGTCCCAAGTGATACTAATAATAATAGCTACAGTTAGCTATTTACCATATGGGTTTACCACATGCCAAGCTCTGTCCTAACTGCTTTAAATAAACAAACATGTTATCATCCATACAATGCCCTATGAATTAGGTTCTAATATATACCACTTTTAAAGATGAGGAAACTGAGGCAAAGAGTTTAAGTAGCTTACCTGAGGTTATCCAGCTAGTGAGTGAACGAAAAAGTCACCGTTTTAACAGAACATACATTTATAGCAGAGAATGACTGAGACACATTTGGCTTCAGTGTTCATGCCCTTTGACCAGCAACATTGAAAACTATGAAGTATAATTTGGGAATTTGGTATACTCACATCTGGCATATACACAGAAAACTTAATATGTTAAGAGGCTATTAAAAATCCCTAACAAAAAAAAATGTGAAACAACAAATTAACAATTCACTGGTGAACATTTTCAAATTTTATATTTTAGCTTGCAGTATTTGATTAATAAAACTCACACTTTAGAGATCAAAATGCTACAAGTATAAAATTAAAAATAACATTCCTTATCTGGTATATGTATAGTAGAGCAGATCGCCTTTGTTTTTTTAATTTGTTAGTTCTTTCAAAAATCACCCCCACCTTTGATTTCTGAATGCTCTTAATCAGGTGATTCTCGCCCCTGGATTTAATGTCTACTCTTGTACAGGCTACTTGCACTTTAGTGAAATAGAAGTGGCAATCCTTTAAAGACTTTTGAACTTAACAAAATTTGATATTTTAGAATTGCATGATACCATAAAATCTTACCAGAGTGACACAGATAGAATTACAACAGCAATAAAAGCAAGTTTATTTAGATGTTTAAAAAGTTACTCAAGGGCTTCCCTGGTGGCGCAGTGGTTGAGAGTCCGCCTGCCGATGCAGGGGACATGGGTTCGTGTCCCGGTCCGGGAAGATCCCACATGCCGCGGAGCGGCTGGGCCCGTGAGCCATGGCCGCTGAGCCTGCGCGTCCGGAGCCTGTGCTCCGCAACGGGAGAGGCCGCAGCGGTGAGCGGCCCACGTACCGCAAAAAAAAAAAAAAAGTTACTCAAATGTCAGGCAGTGTTTCTGTTCTATGTAGGAGGCCTAGGAATCTGGGGTGGGAAATTCCAGGTAGAGATCTCGCAGCATCAGTAGTTGTGTCAAACTGCTAGAGATGCAAAGGGACATTGCAAGCAAATCTTAGTACTCTTAGCCCTTAGGGAAAAAGCTAATAACATCTGATGCGGGAAAATGTTTGGAAAAAGTTATTTTTATAATTAAAAGGAATGTATGGGCAAATTAAAGGAGAACACGTATAATTAGAACGAGTCATAGCAGTTCTGTGCACGTTGGTAAACTGTCTTGTAGAGCTATTTCCCTGCTTCTCAACATCTGTATTTGTTTTTTACTGTATGAAATAAAAATTGTAAATGTTTTCAGAGTTTACATTGTTACAAAAATGTAACCCACAGGATTCTTGCATCCCGTCATTTTGGGTGTTTGTTAGAAATGCAACTTTTTAGGTTCCATCCCAGATCTGCTGAATAAGAATCAAAAGCGGTTGAGTCTGGGCAGGTGCCAATTTTAAACATCACAGGTGAATTTTGCGCATCTAAAGATTTAAGAGCCCCTGGAATAGAGACTGTGTATGTCCCAGAGAACATAAAAATAACATTATCTTTATTCATAGTTTAGTCTCAGTTAGAAGGTTGAACGAAATCCTAGTGGTTGAAACTGGATGCTTAAAGAGGCAGGAATGGATAACCACCATTACCTTTCAGGATGCACTGCCTTGGCTTAGTTCTTCCTCTCCAGGCAGTATCAGGACATTCAAATCACAAAAATAGTGTAGAGAGAGGGAAAGGAGTAAAGAGAAGGAGATGGCATATGGGGAAAGGGAGGAAAAATATGTGTTCATATATATGTGTGTGAGTGTATATATATGTTTAAAATTTAAAATGTTTGAATTGCAACAGTAAATTATGAAGTGATAAAAAATCACAAAAATACAGAAAATGTAGCATACACTTTTTTGAGACTACTAGCCTGGAAAAGGATAAGACATATTCACATATACTCCTTGATATATATGGTAGTAAAGCCAAATGTTTCTTTCTGAATTCAGCTTTCTCATCCCCACTGTAGAATCAAACCAATAACACTGACTAGTATTAAAACCCAAGCCCCAATATTCACGCCTACTCCATCCTCATCTTTAAAAGTAAACGCCAGGACTTCCTTGGCGGTGTCCAGTGGTTAAGACTCTGCGCTTCCAGTGCAGCAGGGGGCCCTGGTTCTATCCCTGGTTGGGGAACTAAGATCCCACATGCTGTGTGGTGCAGCAAAAAAAATGCCAGAAGTTACATGGGACTCACCACTTCTCCTCGCTGAAAGCTAGCACTGGCCAGAACCAAAATTGCCAAATTGCACCAAATACCTAAAAACTCTGGGAAGCCCATTATATTTAGGTCCACGGAGGCCTCACCCAGATAATGTCAGGCCTCTTCTTTCACTCTTATTGCAGTCGGTGGCCATCCTCACACCATCATAACTCCTTCCATTGCAGTGTACCTCTAAATTTCCTTGAGTCCTATTACTCAAGTTCAACCATAAGTTTTGCATCCTGATTTAAAACCTTTGATGCAAACACAAGAGATACTAAACCACAGATTATCTATTGGGAAAAATTAGGGAAGAAACACAAACTATTCATTGTAAGCCAAATAAATCAACATTCAGTGCAGCCTCATTAATATCCTATAAAAAAGCAAATGCCATAGTGTTTTTTCATGATTTATTTGGTGGCGAAAGTTTTTTAATGATAATAACAACACTTGTATTGAATATTTAGGTAGTATTTGACAGTTTTGAAAATACTTTCAAATTATTTGTTTATTTGATCTAAAAATAGAATCAAGCGAGGGACTGCATTATCACCATTTCTCAAGTAAGGAAAATGAATAGGATATTTCTCTTAGTTCACACAGGTATTTGGAGTAATTATTCCTTATTCAAAATCAGATTCCAAATCCCGAAGATTTCATTGGAATTTATATTTTAAGTGGGGACTTTTAGGACAAAAATAAAGGTGGTAGTCAAGATAACCATAGCTGAGTGTTACGAGATTTTGGCAAATGCATTTTACTTACTCTTCTGATGTCATGTTGTATCAGCTGGATTAATTGTTCACTGACTTTGAAAAGCAGTTGCAACAACTTTTTTCCAGGGTATGCTAGTCCTGCAGTCCAAGATGAGAATCAGTGGGTGACATATATATCTTTACCTTCTAGGTCTCTTTGAAACAGAAAACCTGCTGAATAGATTTTTATCCTTACATAATGCATTGTACTTGATGTTTATTGGAAATGTAGAACCAAACCAATAACAAGTGCTACACTAAGAGGTCAACATTTTGAAGTCAGAAGACATGATAAAGTGTTTCTAGCTTTACCTATACCATCACCAAAAGAGCAATGTAAGATACTGTAGACATAAAAGCTTACAAGTAGAGCTTCCCTGGTGGCGCAGTGGTTGGGGGTCCGCCTGCCGATGCAGGGGACGCGGGTTCGTGCCCCGGTCCGGGAGGATCCCACATGCCGCGGAGCGACTGGGCCCGTGGGCCATGGCCGCTGAGCCTGTGCGTCCGGAGCCTGTGCTCCACAACGGGAGAGGCCACAACAGTGAGAGGCCCGCGTATAGCAAAAAAAAGCTTACAAATATATAGAGTTTAAGGGCTAATCAAGAAAAAAATAAGGAGATTGTTCCAATTTTTAGATATTTTTATGTAGCTATATATACACTTAAAAAACAATTACTTGAAATTAGAACATAATTCAAGTATACTCTTGAGATTTACAAAATGTTTCATACATACAAATCATTCTTTATACTGCTACCTCATCGCTAAAAGAGAAGATAGACTCAAACCATAAGAAAATTGTAGAAAACTAGATCAAGGGATATTTTTTTGGAATGGCATGTATTCAGCAACATGACTGAAATACCTACAAGCTCAGCAAAATGCTAAGCTTTCCACTTTTCTTTTTTTTTTTTTTTTGGTTTGATTTAGTACGAGTGTATCCTTTTATTGATGGAAAATTGCACCACTGAAATATTTATACTAAAGTCTATTTCAGAGTCCTTGGAGGTTTAAATAACTTAAAGTCACTCTTTGCAGAATAGCAGTTGACCTCTGAATAGGTCTTACTTTAGTGTTCTTTACTTCCAAAAGAAATAAGAGCACTGGAAAGATTTAGAAAGTCAATCAATTTTTATAGAAAAATGAAACAATAATTTTTCCAGTAGTTTATGCCAATAGTCAAAAATAGGATATGACTTATGCCAAATTTCAACTGAACTAGAGTTAAATATAGGATTCTCAGCTTACATGAAGGCTAACCTGAATCACACGTAACCACATTGAAATAATACAGAAATCCATGGGTTTAGGTGCACATTATGGAAATAGAATCATTGTGCAAACCACGTGAACATTTTCATGGAGTGAAAATAATATTGTATCTCTGGGAATTCATTCCTGAGAAATTCCCACTCGCAAATCCACGTAATCCATTTCTTTATCATATGTGACATTTATGATAGGACTTTTGGATGTAGAGTAAGGGAAGTCGAACTGGTATTTGGCGAGTGACATTTCAAAGTAGGAAATTAAATTACAGAGGGGCTAAATGTTGCATCACAGAACCAAAGGGTTCAGCAGCAGCAGAGGCTTCAAAGTCATTTTCAGCCTATTCTCTAAAGGATCATTTCACAGTTTATGCAGAAAGCCCAATATTTCAGTGGTAATTAACAGAGGTTAATCCAGATGACTGTCTGTGGAATAGTCTTCATAAATTTACAGGATGTGAATTAACAGTCTATCATGAAAAAAAAAAGAGTACTGTAGAAGTAGATTCATCACGTTGACAAGAGAAAAAGAATCATCTATTTCACACTGATCAGTTGCAAAGTCATCTCACTTTAGCAGATGTCCAATCAAATGACACAGAATGTTTATAATCAACATTTTTTCCACAATTTTTTAAAATTGTGTAGCTAACTTACATCTTATTTCTGTAATGTCCATCATTGTCAACATCAAGTCCTCTATAATTTAGACCATGCAACAGTGCTGTGTTGTCTAAATTAATTAAAGAGACAAATTTTAGGCCCATTGGAATCTGATAATATCAAACAATGATACGAACAAACATGCAAAGTTACATTTAGAGCTGTGTAAGCAATGGAAATATTTTATCAAACGTGTTGAATATAAAAAGTATGCTCCATGGGAAATGTCTGGTCATTCCTTTTTTTTAATTAATTTTTTTTATTAATTTTTATTAGAGTATAGTTGTTTAACAATGTTGTGTTAGTTTCTACTGTACAGCAAAGTGCTATATGTATACATATATCCCCTCTTTTTTGGATTTCCTTCCCATTTAGGTCACCACAGAGTATTGAGTAGAGTTCCCTGAGCTTACAGCAGGTTCTCATTAGTTATGTATTTTAAACATACTATCTATCTATCAATAGTGTAAATATGTCAATTCAAATCTCCCAATACATCCCACCCCACCTTCCCCCTTGTTATCCATACATTTGTTCTCTACATCTGTGTCTTTATTTCTGCTTTGCAGATAAGATCATCTATACCATTTTTCTAGATTCCACATACATGCATTAATATACGATATTTGTTTTTCTCTTTCTGACTTACTTCACTCTGTATGACAGTCTCTAGGTCCATCCATATCTCTACAAATGACCTAAGACCTAAATAGACATTTCTCCAAAGAAGACAAACAGATGGCCAGAAAACACATGAAAAGATTCTCAGTATCACTAATCATTAGAGAAATGCAAATCAAAACCACAATGAAATATTACCTCACACCAGTCAGAATGGCCATCATCAAAAAATCTACAAACAATAAATGCTGGAGAGGGTGTGGAGAAAAGGGAACCCTCTTGCACTGTTGGTGGGAATGTAAATTGATATAGCCACTATGGAGAACAGTAGGAGGTTCCTTAAAAAACTAAAAATAGAACTACCATATGACCCAACAATCCCACTACTGGGCATATACCCAGAGAAAAACCATAATTCAAAAAGACACATGAACCCCAATGTTCATTACAGCACTATTTACAATAGCCAGGACATGGAAGCAACCTAAATATCCATCAACAGAGGAATGGATGAAGAAGATGTGGTACATATAAACAATGGAATATTACTCAGCCATAAAAGGAACAAAATTGGGTCATGATGTTCTTGATGTATCATAAGCCCCTACTTTCTTCTTAAATCCACATTAAGAACATATTAGTAAGTTTACTTTAACTTAAAATCTTCATCACAGTTTAAATTATATAATTCTACTACCAAATAACTGTCCAGTCTTGGGCATGTCACCTGAATCTTTGTGTCTTGGTTTTCTCAGCTATAAAACAAGTGTACTTGCTTAGATCATTTCCAAGGACACTTCTAGATTTCTTGTAGTAAAGCTTTTCATTATTTCAACGGTTATAAAACTTTCTTAAGTAACATTGTATAAAATCATATTTTGAAACATTCAATTTCAGAATTGGGAAAGTTGTCGATTTTATAATCTATACAATTATGATGCCACAAATCTCAAATACTGTGATACTTATAATATCAAGTATACACTGATGTCATAAGTATTTAATAAAACCAAATTTAATATTTGAAGATCTAGAAAAGGAGTTTCTGGAAGCAGAAAAAAGATAGCCCGACTTACGTTTATTCTCCCTAACTCTGATCGGCCTCCTATAGCTCTTTTCTTGTTTCCATTGGTACCACCCATCTAGGTCTCCATATCAGAAAATTCACTCACCCTATATTTTCATCATCTCTCACAGATAAGTAGTTAGTATATCCTGTCAATTAGACCTCCATAAAGTGACACATATCTATTCAGTATTCTCTTACTACCACATTTGTAAGTTTCCTGAACTATAGCCATTCTTTTGTGAACCATTCTCAGGCACATTATCTCGTTGCCAAGAGCTCTGCCTATTTTCTAGCTGTTATCTGACTGTATTTGTGAATGACAGGAAAACCAGACCCAGCAGCTGCAAAAAAAGAGAATCTTGGCAAGATTACAACAGCCAACCAGATGACAGGGGAGTAAATTGCCCCTGTCAGATTTACACAAGTCAGATTCTTATTATTTGTTTTCCTTTATGATTTAATTGAGCCATTTTTTCTTCTCTTTCACTTAAGGAAAAGGAGTTTGGAAATATTTTCATTTTAGTTAATCAGCTAAGAGCTAGATTTCACAATCCCAGAGAGGAAAGGAAAAGGGCATCAGATTCATCTGGGAGTCTATGTTTCTTTGAAATTTCTTGTTCTTAGGCTTATGTTGGTTGCACAGGACTAGTACCTCCCTTCTCTTTTTGAGGAAACTGAATTTTATTTGTCTTTTAGTTAGAAAATATTCCCATTTAGTTTTGAATTCTTTAGAATCAATAGAAACATCACATGGTCAATCTTTGAAGAATAAAGATTCTCTACTTGCTCAAAGGTCCAAAGGACATAGATATGGTGTTCTAGAATGATTTATATATATATATTTTAGTACCTTGAGCACATCCCCCAAAACTTGAGATATTATTTGCCCCTCTTAAAATATAATGGAAATACAGCTGAAAGAGATAACTTCCGAAAATGAAACATCTGATAAGCAGCATCATTGAATTTGAAATCTAGTTCTCATACATATCATTGTTCTTGTGAAAGCAAAACTAGAAGGCTGCCTCAAGTTTTGTTTTCTATGTATCTACAGTTGATTCTCATTCACAGTAGTTACGTTGTGTAAAGTCAACGCAAACACTGAATTAGCGAATACTGAGCGCTTATTACTAGGAGAAACACGGGAATTCTGCAAGCCTCTGGTCACATTTCATCAACTGATCCATGTTTTGTGTGTTTCTTCTTGAAGATACCGTCTTTAGGTATCTTTTTTACTCTTGGTTTTTTAACACTGCATGTACACATACCACTATAACTCAAGCCTGAATGAAGCTTATCTAGCACACGCATATTCTCTGTAAGGCACGTGGCAGCTTTCTTGCACTTAGGATCACTAGACAGTACTTCAACACTGTAGTTGAGAACCAGATTAAACAGCAAAACCACCCACAAAAGACACCAAAATGTGAAAAACTAAATTTACCACAAAGAGGACACTTGTTTGCAGTTCGAGAGCTGACACCAGAAGGCAGAGTATCACCTCGTTCGACCTTAACTGGGAACATGTGTGTCAGGCAACCCTCATTGTTTTTGCTGCTCTGCACCGTTTGTGAATGACCAGGAAGTCACTTGTGAGTGTTCATTTTGGGGTTACAAATAAATTTTAGTGAGTAGATGGTAAATTCCACAATTAGAAATGGTAGAAGTTGGATCTTTATAAAGATCTGTAAGACTCCAAAGTCCACAAGCAGAGCTGCATTGCAGATAGTCTGTGTAAAAATTCACTCACCCTCTAAAATCAAATGCAAATTCAATGAAAGATTTCTTTTTATATGGATATGATTTCTAGGGTCATTCAATCTTCAGATGTCTGGCTCAGCTTATTCAAATTCCTCACAGTGGCAGTTCTGGGCTCCCTGATATCATTTGACATATGTATTTCCACATCATTTTCTCACTTCATCTTCTGATTGACATTTATGTTTTAGTCTAGGCCAGAGAGACCAAAATTGAAATTTAAGTCCTAGCTCTTCAAACACACTATTAAATATTATCTAACTTAGTAGTGATATGATAGTCCCAGAATAGTATAAGTCAAATTCAACTTCATTCAAGAAATAATTATTGTGCTCTTTGCTTTAGTACATTTCATCTCCCTGATAGTTTTACTTCTTCATTGATGATTCTCTTAAATGCATTCCCTAAGTAATTTGGTAGACCTACACCCATAAAATTCTTCCGTAATAGTCTACGTATGAAGCGAATACATTTAAATGACTGTCATGATATTTTTCCTTACCTCCCAAAATATCCAGCCATTCTATGATAAGTGGCTATTCAAAAAATTTATATATATTCTAACCCTCTCTCTTTCTATACCTATATATACATATATACATGCATATATATTTATACACATATGTATCATATATTTCAAAAAGTATCTGAGCATTTGTTACAGATCATCTATGTCACTGCAAATACTTACAAGTTCCATTTTTAGTAAAAGCCAAGCTTTATATTCTTTTCATGACTGTCACAGAGAAAATACAATGAAGAACTAAGTATAAGGGAAGGGAGAGTATCTGGACTAGGATCTGGGAACAATACTACCAAGACCACATTGTTCTTTGAAGAGTGTTAATTCCTTCCTCAATAATCCTTCCTGTCTCTGATGCCCAGGATATCATAAAGATTAAGAAAAATGTCTGAATATGTGACTCCAAAATACAAGAGCTATCCCTTGGGGTTTAAGTGTGAACCACCATCACTGTGACCTTTGGGACACTGTCAACAGTTTATTATGAGAGCAGTGGACAAGTAGCTGTCTTACACTGAAGAATTTGCAGCGAAGAGGAAAGGCAAAAGAAATTGATCCTCCTGTCTACTTCTTGCTCCACATGTTGGAAGTTGGGGACGCCCCTGTAGGCTAAGTGATATGATAGGGGCTCTCTTGTCAGATTGGGCTGCCATAACAAAATACCATATTTAGTGACTTAAACAACCACATACTCACAGTTTATTTTCTCACAGTTCCAAAGGCTAAAAGCAAGATCAAGGTGCAGCCAATTTTGTTCCTTATGAGGGCTCTCTTCCTGGCTTGCAGACGGCCACTTTCTCATTGTGTCCTCACATGGCAGAGAAAAACAGTGACCTCTCTAGAATTTCTTCTTATAAAGCTCCTAATTACCTCCATAAAAGTCCTGTCTCCAAATACAGTCACATTAGGTGTTAGGGATTCAACATAATAATTTGTGGCAGGGTAGGGGTTACACATACAAACGTTTAGTATCAATATATGACAGGAAGTAAGTTAATGGATCAGGAAGGAGACTTGAAGATGGAAGTATAGGATTTTTTAATCACTTGGAGAAGTTGTGACAACAGCAGTTAATTGGAGAAATCAAAGTTACATTGCCGTATTTGTATGGCAGGCTGGTGGTATAGATCATAGTACCAACATATATATAAGAAGAAAACAAAGATTTAAATACTACTACTTTGTAAATTAGTGAAATTAGACTAATATTGATACAAATAAGCCCATTTGACTGTTCATATAGAATCCTCTGAGCAGTAATCAGATATTTTGATTTGAATTAAGTTTTTTATAAATGCACTTAAAAAATACATGTAAGCGTTTTTAAAATGCTTAATTTGCATTGAGCTAGAAATAGGTTCTAACTAGGGATAGTGTCATGCACGAATAAAATGTTTTAGCATTTACCTTAACAAAAACATAATAAAAGCCCAGGGTTTATAAACAAGAGAAAGACCCTACTTGTTATTTATTACAGACAGGATTAAATACAGACAATTTTTCCCAGCGTTTATCTGTTCAATGTACTATGAAATATAATCGACTCATGTAATAAAAGACAGCATCTTTAGAAGATTTATGTCAATGTTCTTATTAGCTAATGAGTTTACATGTAGACCCTTGGCATTTTTGTTTTCCTCCATATAATCTTTCCATTCCCAATCACCACAGTTTCATCAGCAATTGCATCCTTTGAAGAGCTATTCTTTCACTGGGATGTGTGAAAATGTAGGACTACTTTTCAGAAAGGAGGCCACTCCCTGAAATCCAAGAATGAATGTCAATGAAAATGAGGTCAATAAAGAGAAAGTAAAAAAAAAAAATCACACTTTATATAAAATATTCAGCTTTTTATAAAGTACATGAGATTTATACATGTGTAATCCACTCAAATGTTTTAAGTATACACAATATATTCCATATTATTTGAATTTTGAAAACTTTCCATCAGACTTTATGCATCCTAATATCTTCTACATGGTCATTAAAGAATACCATAGAATTTATTTTTGAAAAATAAAATGAAAGTGGTAGAAAACATAGTAAATTAAATGTCATTTAAGATGCTAACCATGTCAATTGTTTTACAAAAACCATCACCTATACTTAGAGAAACCAGAGAATTTCCAATCTGTGCAATATACTATTGTCAGTTTATCTCATGGAATTAATGAAATGGTATTAAGAGAAGCAAATGTTTCTCTCTTTTTTTTTTTTTTTTTGTCTGCATCGGGTCTTAGATGCGGCATGCGGGATCTTTTGTTGCAGAGTGTGGGCTTTTCTCTAGTTGTGGCGTGCGGGTTTTCTCTCTCTAGTTGTGGTGCGCGGGCTCCAGGGCGCGTGGGCTCTGTAGTTTGCAGCATGCGGGCTCTCTCATTGCGGCCCACAAGCTCAGTAGTTGTGACACACAGGCTTAGTTGCCCTGTGGCATGTGGGATCTTAGTTACCCGACCAGGGATCGAACCCACGTCCCCTGCATTGGAAGGCGAATTCTTTACCACTGGACCACCAGGGAAGTCCCAAGAGAAGCAAACATTTCTTTCTTTCAAATAATTACTAAAAATTTCAAGTTATGTTTTAAACCTCACTCATGCTAATTTTAGTAAATGAAACAATCATTATAGAATTTGCCTTTCATTTGCTTCAATTTAGTTAAATCTTCATGTGTGTACCCTGCTCTAGAACTGTATTTACACATTTTCCTGTTCACTCCCTAAATAACACTTGATAAATCTAAAGAGCTGCTATGTATTCTGAGACATGTATGCAAGCAAATTTAGAATGCACGGTATGGTTTCCATTGTATCTGATTTAGAATAAACTAAATATTTTCCAGGTGGTTTTGCAATTTTTTTAAGCTGATCGTAACGCAGAAGCTTTATTTTTTTTCGGTTAGCTTTGGTGTTTTTGAAGTAAAGAATGACAAAAAACAAAAACAAAAACGCTTTACATCTATCTATTAAAATATGTGGTAGAGCATAATTGAAATAAGTCTAAATGGCTGACAAGAATTTGAGCTTAAGCTTGAATAAGTTGACAACGTATTTTCCTTAGAAAAAATAAACTAAAATTTTTAAATATGTACATAATTGTGGTGGACAGCTTTAAAATAGCTCCCCATGGTCCCTGCCCCAGGGTGTTTATACCCTTGAGTAACTTCGCCTTGAGTGTGGATTGGACCTAGTGACTTCTTTCCAATGAATAAAATTCTGCAAAAGTGATGTGATGCCACTTCAGATTATAAAAGACTGTGACTTCTGTCTTGTCAGAGCTCTCTCTTCCTGTTCTGATAAAGTCATCTGTGGTGTTTTGAGCTGTTCTATGGAGAAAACCAATGGCAAGGAAGTGAGAGCAGCTTCCAGCAATAGCCATCAGGAAATTCATGCTTAGTCCAACAGCCTGAGAGACACTGAGTCCTATCAACAGCCACTGAGAGAGCTTGCAGCTAAATCAGTCTATCTGAATTGAACCTTGAAATGACTGTGGCAGGCCAAAATCTTGGCTGCATCCTTGTAGGAGACCCTGAACCTTAGGACCCGTACAAGCTGTGCCCAGATTCCTCATCCACAGAATCTGTGAACTGATACACATGTGCTGTCTTAAGCTGCTAAATTCTGAATAGCTTGTTGTGCTGCAATACATAATTAATATAAATAATAAATATAAATAATTTTTACTTTAGGGCACTAATAATGTTCTATTACAGAAAATGGTTACATGCTGTGATGTTCCAATGCCCCCTACTCTCCATCCTTTGTTTCCATGTCTGTAAAATGAGAATGCTGAGAAAGAATATCTCTGCTATTGTTTCCAGATATAAATTTTATCTTATTTACATAATCCTACGACTAAAATCACACTTAGTCTTGATGTCAAAATAGAAGATAAGAATTGTGAAGATTATATGATATTATGCATGGAAAAGTACCTAGCTCCATGTGCTGTTCACTGTGAAAATGCTCAGAAAATAGATATTTGCCACAGGATGGAATGCAGGGAGCAAGCCTGCACTTCCAGTTGAGCTCTTTCTTGGTCAGTTTGGGTTTGTCAGATGGGGTAGATAGGAACAGTTTGGGGCTAAAGTCTTGGTAGGACAGGTAGAAAAAATTCAGTGCTTCAGCATCTTTCATCGTCATTTATTTTGGATCCACTTTTTTTAAAAAAACTTTTAAGATCAATTCTTAAACTTTCTGTAGGAAAATGTTTAGAATGTCAGAATAAAAATAAAAGTGTGAAATACACATTCACAGCCTTACATTTTCAAGTTTAATAAGAACATGATGTTAACAGATATACACGTTGAAAAGCTGAAACGGGGTGGGGAGATGACTTAGGAATAGTTGGTCTATTTGATTTTTGTATTTTAAGATTCAAAAGTTTAGAAGCTCTGGTCCTAAGATTTTTATGACTTAGATGCACACTGACCAGGATTCCTCTGTAGAATAGGTATGAAAAATTAATTTTGTAATGTTACTGTAGTAGTAGATTAAAGATGGCTGCAAATTCTTTGCTGCTCTTTCTGTTAAGAGGTAGAGGAAAACTTCACCTCCCTTTGAATCAAGGCTGAACTTATTAGCTTGCCTGACAAAAAAAACATGACAGAAATGATGCTGTGGGACTTTCAAAGGCAAGAAGCCTTTCAGCTGTCACTCTGACAATGTTATTATACATGCTCTGGGCGAAACCAACAATCATGTAAGAAGTCTAGCTACCTTAGACCACCGTCCTGGAGAGGCCACACATAGGTCCACAATGTGAGCTCTCAGTTCAGCCTTCTAGCTGTTTCCACCAGTAACTAGACTTGTGAGTTTAGCTAACTTGGACCCTGCCACCATAAAAAATGGAAGAATTACCCCGCTGAATTCTCCCCTAATTCTTGATGAACTGTAGTAAAATCATTGTTATTTTAAGCCACTTAATTTTAGGGTAGTTTGATATACAGCAATCATTATCTGGAAACTTCATCATACTCACCTAGTTTTAACCTAAGTGTTTAATATGCGACCAAATGCATAGTCGTCTCAAAGTGAAAAATATATTTTGCAACATTATTTAGAAGTGATAATTTAGGCCCCAATTTATATGGGACAAGGGTGTCATTGGATACCCAGAGGAAAATCATAAAGAAAAAGAATCAATAAACTGAAGGATTTTCATATTGGAAGCATATTGTATGACTTTACAGAAATTCTATATTTCTGCTTTGAGTCATCATGGAACAAAATATAAAAATAAATAGAAATGCATGTATATGTGTGTGTGTTTATATTTACATGCATACTTATATATATGTATATGTTACAAACAAATGTATATAGAAGTTTTGAGTTTAAAAAGACCTGCATTTATTATTCTATGTAGGTAAATAGATTGAATGAAATCTACCAATGTGTATTGCAGTAAAGTTTTTGATATCCAGAATAGATAAAACTGGGTAAAGAACATCGCTGAAAGAACTCTATTTTAAAAAGATTAGTAACTCTTTATGTATCATATGCTTTAACACAGAATTAATTATTCATCTCCCCCACCCAAGGGAAAAAAAACAACCCACATCTTTATTCAGGTAAATACTGAAAATAAACAAAAATGGTAACTTGACTAACAAAGTCCTACTTAATTTCTTTCTCAAAAACCTCAGGTTTACAAAGGCTCACTTTTGTATACTAGGCAGAACACTGAAGTAGATATTCTCAACTGATAAATCGCCACTGATGATTTTCCATAGTGATGCATAAACACGGTTTTTAAAAAAAGGAAAGGAAAACCATCACATCCAGAAGAAGATTTAATGAAAAGCATTAATCTGGCAGCTGCCTTAACTGTAGTTCTTTTTAGAGTCAATCACACTTATTTTTTCATTTGTCAAATTTCCCTATGTTTCTTTCCAAATCCTCAGTATCAAGCTTATACTGGTACTTCGTATTCATACACATTTGGTACTGATACAATTTAGATATTTTCTGTTGACACTTTTCATTGACATTCAACCATGAGAGATAATGATTTAGTTTCCTTATACCACTCTAGACACCTTTCTCTCTCCTAATTCTTCTTAATTCCTTAATTTTGCTGCTCAAATTCAAACTGCACTCTTAATTTTGTACCCTTTACACAAATAATACTACATTTTTAATACGAAATACAAAATCAAATCTCGATTAACTCACTTTTGATAATTCAACATAATATTATATCATTTTTGCTAAGATGTGTCAGTTTACACGTTAAAGAGTTTTCACGTATATTTAAAATTATTCTAAACATGTTATGACACAAAATTTCCAAAACGTACTGATCAAATATGTCTATTTCATCCAGACTGCTCCCTTTCAGCCCTAGGTGTAAGTTCTTCAGAAGAGTCATATATAGAAAAAACAATAAAAGGGATTTTACACTGAATAAAATTCCTTGATATGGCTTGTTAAGAATGCTGTGTCTGCTCAAATCTCAGAGGCTGACACATCCTGGTGTGGTACCAATTCTCCAGTTCTGTGAATCAGCATGATGTCTCAGTACAGGAAATCTATAATGACATAATGTTCACTAAATGCCATCAGAAAGGTAATTGTCAAGTTAAGAAAAAAATAGCACATTTTTGTTAGGAAGAAAAATATTTGAAACATGCTTAAATATTTATCCATTGATTTTTATGGTAATGAATAATAGATAAAAGGCTTAAGAATATCTTTGGACAGCTAAGTGGTAGATAGTAGTGACAGGTTTTTGTTCCCTTTTCCAATTTCCACGATTGCTGCTCTGGAGAAGCTTCAGGGAACTCTGTCTGGAGAGAGGTATTTTGCTTTCTCTTTCAGCTTAATGGCAGATTTTTAATAACTAAAGATCACGCTATAGCCATATTCCATTCACTAGTTTTCCCTTTGTGGCAAAAGATAGAAGCAATTATGTTTCTATTTATTCATCACAAAATGAAGATGAAATTCCACTGCTAAATTGCCATTCTGCAGTGTTTAATGTTCCCCTGAATATACTGCCTTTTTGGAGAAGTTATATGTGCTTGATTATAAAACTATTCATTGTTTCTCTTCTATTTTAACTTGTAGAGCATGACCTTTCCTTAATTGTTGTTGTTACATTATAATTTATATATGTTTTATAAACAAAACAATTTCTAAATTTAGTGACGGGAACTTTAGTTCCTTGCAATAACACAGATCAGATATCCTGAAAATACTCTCAATAAAAACACCAAAATAAGCTGAAAAACATAGACTAAACATACTTTAAGTGTGTAACTGACGCTATAAGTCATTAGAATAGTTCTATTTGGGGAGGAACGGCCAAGATCCCAAAGGATAAGAAACAAAGACAAAGAAAAAAACCTACTTACCCCTCAAGACATGGTCCTAAAACTATAAAACAAGGTAACAAGGAGATCTTAAACACAGTCAGAGAGAAAGGAAAGATAACAAGGACTAATAACAGGCTTCTGATCAGTCATTTTTAGAAGAGAGTGAAATAATACCTTTCCAACTATGAGAAAACAGTAAGTGACAACCTATACATTTATACATAGCTAAGGCATTATTATAGAAAAAAGCTGAATAAAAGACTTTCAAGGAGAAAAATCCAAATCTCAAATAAATCTTAACCATATCTTTTAGTAGAAAGGAAATTGAATTTAGAAGGATTAAAAAGTGGTACAAAGAAGAATAATCATCAAGGAAATTAGTAAAAAGTAGCTAAACATATAAAGTATTGATTTAAAAATAACAACAAGGGTAATTAATTTGGAAGTAAATATAAAAGAAATCTAAAAGACTGGGCAACAATAAAATGTAGAAATTAAGGGGATAAAATGTTTTCAGTGCTTTACCATTATTGTATAGTTTTGTTGGAGGTTATAGGTATTGATTTACTCTAAATCAATAAATTACTTTATTTTGTTAAATATGTATGTAAAATGTTAGGTGCCATATGAAAAAAAAGTATGGGTCAAATGCACATTAGAAATCAAAATGTTTAAAATTAAATACTTAAACGATCAACTTAAGAAATGAAAAAGAACAGGGTAAGTTGAAATAAAGCAGAAAAATGAAAATAACAATAGAAGTTAATTAAATAGAAAAAAATTAGAACAAACCAAAAGTAGATTCTATGTAAAACCTACTTATACAGAAAAGAAAAAAAAAATGTTGGTATTGAACATCTTTGTGTCTAGAAAGAGGAGGCAATGCAAGGTATATAGAAAAGATTAAAAATGGTATGAAAAAACAATGAATATGTTTGTTCAAATGAATGTAAAATTCAAATGATTTGGAAAATTTTCAAGAAAGGGTAATTTAACAGCACTAACTCAAGAAAAAATTTTAGTATAATAATAACTATTAGAATGTTCCATCAGAAGTTTAAAATCTATCTCCAGCAAACATACATGCTTACAAATCAACCCTCAAAAAATGATTTTAAATTTAATCACTAAACCTTCAAGAAATTGCTAATTACTTTTAAAAATTCTTATGGGAAGTAGAAAAAAGTTGTTACGTAACCCATTTCTCAGCTAGTATACTTTAGAATAGTGTTACTCAAAGTAGCCAGTCAGCTGTTTGCTATTGATCAGCAATGAGCTAAGGAGTTTGCTGCACTGGAATGTAAATTAATGTGTTGCTTCCTTCACTGAGAAAGTCTTGCATCAAAAAATATCAGGTGAACTAAAATTGTCATCCTTAGTGATGTAGTTGATTTATATTCTGGCTCAAGGTCCTTATTTCATTGTGATCCAATAAAAAACAGTTCAAAACCAGCATCACAAAACCAACACCAGTTCATATATCACACTTTGAGTAGCATTGTTCTGGAAACCAAGAGAGGACAGGATAAAATGGAAAAATTTGAAAAACATTTTTGAATGTAGAGGTAAAGTGCCCAGCCAAGATATTCTCAAATTAAATTTATTAAGGAATTAAAACAAAAAAGCCAAAGTTAGGTTTATCCCAGGAATTTTATTAAAACTCGACACCAATACATAACAAATGAATAGGAAAAATAAATAAGAAAATGATGGACCTTTCTTAATCTAATGTAAGGTACCTAAAAAAACCAAACCAAACAAAAAAACCACAGAGCAACTATGTGATGGTATTTATCACTTTGTGGTAAAAATCATAATGCACCCTTTAAAGTATGAAAGTAAGCAAAAATCACAATCATCATGGTTTATATCTAATATGTATACTGGAAGTAATAAGCAACTAAGAAAAGAAAATAATACAAAAGTTTGGAAATAAAGAATGACTGTAGTACAATTACATAGAACATCTAATAAACTCTAGAGACACATTATGGGGATTAATAAGATTAAGATTGTACAATAAGATTTCTGTATGTTATTTCTAGAAATCATTTCTATTAGAAATGCAATTTTTAAAACATAGTTTTAATTGTAGCCCAATATAAAGGATTCACATAACTATAACAAATGTGGGTGAAAACTCTACAGAAAATACGTAAAATTTGTACTGAAAGCCTTTAATGAAGAATTAATTAAAGAGATATAAATGAAGAGTTTATAAATAGTAAGTCTCAAAATATTAAAGGATGCTGCTTCTTTTCTAATTAATTTTAAATCTAGTTTTAAGGAATACAGTATTTTAAGTAAGGTGGTTAAAAACATGTTTATGGAAAAAAAGAGACCAAGAATAGCAAAGATGATTCTGATAGATGAAAACAACAGATGAGGTTTTAATTATTATAAAGATATGAGATATCTTATAAATATACTATATATAAAGATATATAATTTAGAAATAATTCAGACAGTGTTGAACTGGCCCCTCCAATGAGATGAGTAGGATAGGATAGGATAGGATAGGGCAGATGATGAATAGGGCAAGATTGGATAAGATCAGTTAGGATAGATAAGGATAGCATATAATGGGGTAAGATAGACAAGAATAGAATAGAATTGAATAGAATCTAATAGCAAAACATTTAGTAATATATCCATCAGTGTATAGAAATTCATTATTTTAAATGAGTGGCTTTGCTGAGAGGGGTGAAACAATGGCATATTGAATTAAAGGTACTGAAAAAATGTCACTTAACATAGAAAAAAATCAAGTCCGATGCAAAGACTTTAATCTGAAAATCAAAACTTTAAAATTCTGATTTAAGCAGAATATATTTATGACACCTGGATCAGGGTGAACTTCTTTAAAAAGACACATAAAGTACAAACCATAAAATATACTTTGTAAAAGTATTTGTATAAAATCACACACACACACACACACACATATGCACACGTAAAAAGGCAACCGAATGACTGGGAGAAACACTGGTAAGGCATAAGATAGACAAAAAACTAGTATGCTGAATATGAAATAAACTGTGGTAAATCTGGTAGGAAAATTTTTTTAAAAAGGAAAGAAGGAAAAAAGGAAGGAAGGAAGGAAAAAAGGAAGGGAAATAAAATTCCTACAAAATGGACAAAATATAGCAACAGGCAATTCAAAGGAGAGGAAATATGACTAGTGTTTAAAAATGTCTAACCTCAGTAGAAATAAGAGGAATGTAAGTTAAAACTGCAATAAGAAAAAAATTTCACATTCAGAAACTGGCAACATTTAGTCTGAAAATAGCATGTTTTGACAAGGATACATAGCAAATATATATATATTTTATAACCCACTGGTGGGAATTTACATGGGTACAACCAATTTGAAGGGTAATTTGACAATATATAGAAAAATTGAAGATGTCCATACTCTTAAGACTTAGTGGTTTTCTCTAGAGAGGCAATCACATACAAGTACACAAGGAGATATATACACAGAAATGCTTGTAATAAAGAAAAGTTAGCAATAACCTAAATTTCCATAAAGTAAAAAGCAGATATATATACATCTATATATAGTATATGTATAGTATTTATTAGCTAAATAAATAATTTAGCTAATAAATAACTTATTTAGTATTTATAAATACTAAATAAATCTATATTTAGTTTAGTATTCAGTAGCTGTGAGATGGATGTATGTGAATTATATGTTCCAAAGTGAATTATTCTCAAAAATATATTGAACAAAAATAAGCAATTTGCAAAACACTGTAGACATCAATAAAATAAATATAATATGTACTTTAGGGATAAAACATATATGCCATAAAATGTAATATTTGCTAAAATATAAGAATACCAAATTAATCATAGTGATTACTTAATATTTATTTACTTATTTCTTAAATAGGTGAGAGAAAGACAAATGTATAAGGGATTATTCTTTCAAATTTTTTAGGTCTAAAGTTTTTCACAGAAATAAGTATATTATATGGTCATCAAATTCAGCCAAACTACACACACAAGCACAGAAGGCCATTCAAGTGCAATGGAAAAGATGGTAATCTTCTAACCAGGAAAATGTTGATATTAAATGGGCTGTGAGTATAGAAAGTATCTTCTGAGAGCTTCATCTGTTCAGTAACAGGAGTCTAACTAGTGTGAAATCCTGCAATGTGGAATTATAGTAGTAGGACCTGACCATCACCAAAGTCTAGAATCTGTTTATGACTGAAGCTATGAGACCTTTAGGTAGACAAATGAAACAAGACTGAGATAAGGAAAAGGAACATAGGCTTTCAAGCTCAAATTCAACTTCATTTACTTCAGCATTTTAAAAATCTCCTGAAGCCTTTATAGGATATGCCATACCCTTTTTTACACTTTTTAAAAAAAATTTTTTTTCACAATAAATGTTCCAAAGAAAAAATTATTAGTATCTATATCTGTATCTCTATGTATGTGTGTGTGCATGCATTATGTATGTATATGCACATAAGTACATGTATTAACTTTCTAAGAAAGTACAAGGGGGCAGAGTGATGCCCAAATCATAACAGCAATTAAAATTTAGGAAAAAGTCAGAAAAACCAACTATGCTAGGAATAGAAAAATAGAATGGAATAGAATTGAAAGAATTAAGCTGGGACACTCATCACTTCTCAAGGAATTTCTCTCATTTCACTTGTATCTTATGAGGTAGGGGTATTTTCTGATAGATAGACAAGCCTATCATGGTAAACCCAGATGCATTTTCAATAATGCCTAGAACTAAGTATAGTTCAAGATTGAGGTAAAGCCCAGTAATCTACTTTGGTCAATAACTCCCCAGGAATAATACTATAGCAATTTGCAGTGCCTGTTCTTAGAGTAGGCACATAAAATATCACAATTCCCGTAACTGGAATTCAATGATGAAGATTGCATCATTCCCATTTCATAAACAAAAAGACAGAAATTCAGAAAGGATATAAAATTTTCATATAAATAAAAGTATATCAAATAAAGTTATTTTTTTCAAACAATGAAGTGTCAGAGCCTTGAGTTCAAAACCAGCTACATCTGATTTCATACACCATATTTTATGTTGCCGAGTTAAGTGGGGTTATTACAATCATGGCAGGACCCCCTAGGATGGGAGCTGTATTACAGTGAAAAGAGACCCAAAGCCCAGTCTGTACCCGCTCAGAGGGAACTGCCAAATTTCCCTATTATTTGAAACATTACTGTGATTTAGATATGGTACCTCTAAGAGGTACATAACACATAACTGGATGGGAACTCAAATTAAGATTTTAACTTCTGTTAAATCAATAATAATTAAATTTCAGATTAGTTTGCCATCATTTAAATAAAAAATAATAATAATAAAAAAAAACTAAGGTAAAGGACTCTGTGACAGGGAAGGAATACGGGGACACATCTGGGCAAGAAGGATTTACCTCTGGCAATCAACCTGAATGAGATCCTGGACAAAGCGGCCTGGGAGAATGGCAAAGAGGAAATGAACATCTTTTTTGCATATTTAAGTGAAGTTTCCAAAATCACCTGATATATCATATCTTGGTGATAAATCCACATGCATTTAAAATTTATAAACCTGTTATGCAGTACTTAATAGACTCTGGAATTTTTAGGCACATTATCTCTGATAGACACAAGCCGAGTGTTGAAAGAATATGGTGTTATTTACTTGCTGGGTAGAAGCTGGTGCATCCTATTGTTTAGTGAGATTAGTTTAGCTAGTGAGTCCTATTGTTTAGTCAGATTAGCTTGGTAGTGTTCCCCGGTCAAAAAGTCTAACTGGGATATTGTTTCATCACTATCTTCATCATCATTAGTACTGTTACCATTGCCAATATGATAATGTTCATTTACAGTTCAGAAAGTATTTACACATGCTTATTTACCTCTATGTGTTGGTATGGTATGTACAGGTCGGTGAATGGTGTATGTCTTTCTGAAGGAGACATTTGATCTGTGATAGATATATTTTATTCTCATTGCAAAAGGAATAACAGGGTTTTAGAAGGGGAGCAATAATTATTTAAAGCTTTAGAAATATCAATCTGGTTGGTTTGTGGAGCATATATTATAGAGGAGCAAAAGAGCCAAAGAGACCAGTTTGAAGAGTTTCAGTTTAGAGATGATCATGGTTTGTTCCAAGATGACAGATAAGAGGCAAAGGCATAGATCTGAGGTTCATTAGCATGTAAAATGCTATCCCTATTAGATAGGATTTAATGGGATTTAAATGAGTGCTTCTAAGACAGAATAGACAGAGAAGAAGAAAGAGGAAGGACTTTGGGTCACTGCAACATTTAGAGGACTCAGGAACCAGGGATGGAGACAGACTGGTATTGAGTTGCAGACTAAGGTAGTGTACACTATCCTAGAGAATCAAGGGTTCAGAGGAAGTGGTGACCAACAGACAACTAACCGTTGACTTTGGAAAAATATAAATCACCAGCCCTCCTTGATATAGATATTTTAGTGCTGTCTTAGAGAAGAAAGTCAAAACAGTCAGAAATATGGCTAACTGCAGCCTGGTCAACTGCAAGTGTGGTGTTGTTGCTTCTGATCACTCATATTCTGTGATATGCAGAATATCACAGAATACTCTGTGGTTGTGTAACTCACGCTCCATACCATTACAGGTTCTGTATAATTCTATTGAACACTCCCTTTGATTATGATTGCCTGGGTTCTATCTCTTAATAACTTCAGGTCTAATGATTGGTTATAAAAATCTTTACTTCAAGTTTCACAGTACGAAGCCTAAGAAAATTATCAATTAATATTATAGCAAACGTCCCTTGAAGTGTGTGTAAAATTTATCCCTAATTGGTATTTCAAGTAAATAATACCCTGTAAGAGCTTAATTCCTCTTGGAGGAATCTGGGAATAAATAAGAAAATATATAAGTAAATAAGGTAAATAAATAATTCTGACTTCCATTACCTGTTCACACATTTTAGATAAATTCAACTTATTAATTTCATTGTTCTCTTTAATATAATACAAACTCTCATTGAGACATAATTCATAATTATAAGAAATATAACTGTGAAAAGTAAGAAATATAATTGTAGGTAAATACAAAGAAAATATGCACCTTGCTTTTTTTGTCTGTTTCTATACTGTATCTACTGTGTGATTATATCTTCTAAACATATGAATATTGTAATACCATTTGTTCTTATATTTAGCTATCCTAGCTTTTAAATTTTATCAAATAATGTCTTTTTAAAATCACACACACACACACAAAAGCATGCACACAAACAAACGAGTATTGTAATGTCTATGTGTTGGCAGACAAACCACACAGGAATGCTTTATTTTGCTTGAAGCTCTGATAGAGTGTTTGTTAGGTATCTACAGTTTCACATCTCCTTCAATTCATCTGACATTTTCAAATATCACTACTGAAAAGGTTACAATTGGATAAAATGCTTTGCAAAGTTTGAGATATACTCTACAAAGTCTTCCCTTTGATTTATTTAATGGAAATTTTATATAGCTTATTAGCTATAAAAACTTCTCAGCAATCAATAATTCTTATGTCCCCACCATCTACTCATTGACAAACAGGCTAATCCCTGGCCAACGTTGTTTTTAAATATGCCTACGAACACCCCGCCTACCCCCCGAAACACAGATGCACACAGACACACAAAAGTAGACCCTTCTTTACCCTAGTCAAGTTCCTATCTCAGCAAACAACAATCTGGTTTTTTTCATTTCCAGGAAGTGTAAATACACACCTTAAGGCAGCAGGTTGTTCCTTCTCAACTGCTAACACATCTTTTGAAAAACATAGTCCCAGCCTTTCTTCATTATATAGAGTTCAATTTCCAAAGTAAATTTTATTTATGTTAAGTATGAACAAAAGTCTGTCTTAACTAGAGTTCAGCCCTCAAATATTAAGTGTTTTGTTTCATTCCTGCTGTTATAAAAAGTCCCCATACGATAAGGTAAAGGATTTATGTTGTGATTCTGAATTAAAAGATACTTAAGCGATGATGTATTCAAATGATAAAATGAAAAATTTGCAGTAAATGATAGTAGTATAACCATAAACATTAAAAGGCTTTTTATTGGTTTTTACTTCTTAGAACTCATCCTATTAGCAAAACATAGAACACTTGATTTAGGGATTAGAGTGCAAATGTTTAATATTGTGACCCTATAATAGCAATGGCAGAACTGACAAAAAGGAGAAGTGGGGGGAGGGAATGTGGGCTTACCAGTTTACCCATTTACATAATATGGAGTCATAACTGTGATTAGAAATACAGAGTCAAGCATAGCATCTAAAGTTATAAAGGTAACAAAGAATGGTTTTAAATTATATACCTATCAAAATCAGATGGTGGTAGAGAAGGAAGCAGGAAGGTAATATAAGTCAAGTGAATTCCTCAGCAAATAAAGGTAAGGGAATGTTATTTTTATTGTTACAATAGTGACCCGCAAAAGAAATAACATTTGAAATACTTAGAAGTCAAGATCTCTGTGAAATTAGTCCAAACTTGGAGAAAAGGAGAGAATCACCTCTGCACTGCCTGAATATTTTTCCTTATGCATGTGTTAGTATTATTTACATATAATTAATAACACGTTTTATAATTTGGTAAATAGTTTTAAAGACAGCTAAACTTTTTCTTTAATATCAGAAAACATAGCGCATAATCAATAAACTGAAACGAAAAATCAACATATTTGGTACACATTCTTCTGCATTAAAATTGATAATAGTAAGCAATTCTACTCGAAGATTTAATTATCAGAGGGTGCGTTTTGTGGCTAATTCATCCTGGCGGACTCGTTGGGTTACAATTTTGCACATAAGTGTTCTTCAGGAACAATATTAGGGTTCCTTTATGACAGAGGCAGGCAATTAGCTACTCCCACCTAAAATATCTCCCAGGCTAAGATAATGTCTTATATGTTTGTGATACAGAATTCTAGGCCTTTATCAAAGTACTTAAAAAAAAATAAATATGTATCACAAAATACTTTTTAATACAGTCAGAAAATACTGACTATGCCTATAGGCATTCTTGCATTTAACCTCTGTACAAAATGAGGTGACCCATGTGGACTTGAAAGTAGTTTTTAAAAATTATCTTAACAAAGTATTAAATTTCATAACTATATGTTTTTTATGTAAAATAATTTCCCTTTTAAAAAATTATACAGAATTTCTCTAGTTTAGACATCCACCACTGGCTTAACCATTAATTGTGGTCAATTCATTTCTCATCAAAAAACTCCACTGAATCAAATGATATTAAGGGGGGGGCACAGTATGAGAAAAAGTGAACATTTATTTCTCAATTTTCTCTACGTTCATGCTTTGTGTCTTACCAAATTGCTAGCAAAGTGCATTGGTAATATTTTTGTATATGTATTTGTGATAGAAAATACTTTATAGAATCATAGCATTATGATTCACAGTTAATATCCTCGGTAAATGAAATATATGAGGCTTAAATAACATAACATGCAATGTACTCTTTTCAAAGTTATTTTCCCAAATTAAGACAAACCTTATCCATAAAGACAATTTTAAAGGCATAAAATTTTAGGTCATGTTTCAGACATTGGGAGAGTTAGTATAAATTATTTTACTCTTAATAAGATTTCCAAATCCTTTCTCCTCTTTATTATTTTTCAAAAAAGAAAGAAAGAAGAAAAGACAGAGTAACTGTCATTCTGTTATGATTTTGGATAAGCCCTGATGATTGAAAGCACCAAAATAAATTATATTCACAAAGGTCAACTCCCCTGCCTAGCTTTTTAAACTGTTCATATTCCAACCCACCCTATCTAATTAGCTTTAGGTCCCCAAATACACAGTGGATGAAGTCCATTTTTTCCTTGTAACCTTTTTCAGTTTTCTGGTCCTGTTGCATATTTTGTTTCCTGAACATCTATTGCATTTAAAGCCATCTATACAATAAATATCATCTCAAATTACATTAAAAAAATTTGTTTTCCAGTGAGTCTATTTGTTACAGGAAGAATTCCATGTCCTAGATATATCAATTAAACATTGACCCAGTGTCCCTACAGTGACAAGGAATTCATAAAAAGCAAGGAGGAAATTCCAAAATATATATATGGGAAACAAATACCCATTGGTATAATAAGTTTT
This sequence comes from Orcinus orca, assembly GCF_937001465.1. Lineage (NCBI taxonomy): Eukaryota > Metazoa > Chordata > Mammalia > Artiodactyla > Delphinidae > Orcinus > Orcinus orca. Next base: position 45,022,484 of record NC_064573.1, read on the forward strand.
TCCAAGAAAATTTAGTAGTTTTAATTTAATTTATTTACTTAGAGGTGTCTGAGACAGTCTCCAAAGCGTCCTTCCCTTCTGCAATGTATGCAGAAGCATTACTTACACAATGGGAAATCATTTTGGTTTTAGATTCTATTCATGTTATCCACTGTTAGTTACACATTTTACCTGTGTCCTAAGTATCCAGTCAGCAATGCACCATAAATTCATAAGTCCCAGGTTTATTTTCATTGTGCAGAGAGATCAGGTATAGCCTACTAAAAATCATTTTGTGGGAACAACTCCTACGGAGCACCTACTGAACGCTGGCAGAAGACCTCAGACCTCCCAAAAGGCAAGGAACCCCCCACGTACCTGGTTAGGGCAAAAGAAAAAACTAAACAGAGACAAAAGGATAGGGACGGGTCCTGCACCAGCGGGAGAGAGCTGTGAAGGAGGAAAACTGTCCACACACTAGGAAGCCCCTTCGCGGGTGGAGACTTCGGGAGGCGGAGTGGGGGAGCTTGGGAACCGCGGAAGAGAGCACAGCAACAGGGGTGCGGAGGGCAAAGCGGACAGATTCCAGCGCAGAGGATCGGGCCGACCGGCACTCACCAGCCGAGAGGCTTGTCTGCTCGCCCGCCGGGGCGGGCGGGACTGGGAGCTGAGGCTCCGGCTTTTGTCGGAGCGCCGGGAGAGGACTGAGGTTGGCGGCGTGAACACAGCCTGCAGGGCGTTGGTGCGCCGCGGCTGGCCGGGAGAGAGTCCGGGGAGGGGTCTGGACCTGCCGAAGAGGCAAGAGACTTTTACATCCCTCTTTGTTTCCTGGTGCACGAGGAGAGGGGATTAAGAACGCTGCTTGAGAGAGCTCCAGGGACGGGCGCGAGCCGTGGCTAAAAGTGCGGAGCCCAGAGACAGACATGAGACGCTAAGGCCGCTGCTGCCGCCACCAGGAGGCCTGTGTGCGAACACAGGTCACTAGCCACACGCCCTTCCGGGGAGCCTGTGCAGCCCGCCACTGCCAGGGTCCCGGGATCCAGGGACAACTCCCCCGGGAGAACGCACGGCGCGCCTCAGGCTGCAACTTCACGCCGGCCTCTGCCGCTGCAGGCCCGCCCCACACTCCGTGACCCTCCCTACCCCGCGGCCTGAGTGAGCCAGAGCCTCCGAATCAGCGGCTCCTTTAACCCCGTCCTGTCTGAGCAAAGAACAGACGCCCTCCGGCGACCTACATGCACAGGCGGGGCCAAATCCAAAGCTGAGCCCCTGGGAACTGTGAGAACAAAGAAGAGAAGGGGAAATCTCTCCCAGCAGCCTCAGAAGCAGCGGATTAAAGCTCCACAATCAATTTGATATACCCTGCATCTGTGGAATACCTGAATAGACAACGAATCATCCCAAATTAAGGAGCCCTGTGGATGAAAGGCTCTTGGTGCTGCAGCCAGGAGTCAGTGCTGTGCCTCTGAGGTGGGAGAGCCAACTTCAGGACACTGGTCCACAAGAGGCCTCCCAGCTGCACATAATATCAAACAGCAAAAATCTCCGAGAGATCTCCATCTCAACGCCAGCACCCAGCTTCACTCAACGACCAGCAAGCTACAGTGCTGGACATCCTATGCCAAACAACTAGCAAGACAGGAACACAACCCCACCCATTAGCAGAGAGGCTGCCCAAAATCATAATAAGTCTACAGACACCCCAAAACACACAACCAGACGTGGACCTGCCCACCAGAAAGACAAGATCCAGCCTCATCCACCAGAACACAGGCACTAGTACCCTCCACCAGGAAGCCTACACAACCCACTGAACCAACCTTAGCCACTGGGGACAGACACAAAAAACAACAGGAACTACGAACCTTCAGCCTGCAAAAAAGGAGACCCCAAACACAGTAAGATAAGCAAAATGAAAAGACAGAAAAACACACAACAGATGAAGGAGCAAGATAAAAACCCACCAGACCTAACAAATGAAGAGGAAATAGGCAGTCTACCTGAAAAAGAATTCAGAATAATGATAGTAAGGTTGATCCGAAATCTTGGAGATAGAATGGACAATAGAATGGACAAAATGCAAGAATCAGTTAACAAGGACCTAGAAGAACTAAAGATGAAACAAGCAATGATGAACAACACAATAAATGAAATTAAAAGTACTCTAGATGGGATCAATAGCAGAATAACTGAGGCAGAAGAACGGATAAGTGACCTGGAAGATAAAATAGTGGAAATAACTACTGCAGAGCAAAATAAAGAAAAAAGAATGAAAAGAATTGAGGACAGTCTCAGAGACCTCTGGGACAACATTAAACGCACCAACATTCGAATTATAGGGGTTCCAGAAGAAGAAGAGAAAAAGAAAGGGACTGAGAAAATATTTGAAGAGATTATAGTTGAAAACTTCCCTAATATGGGAAAGGAAATAGTTAATCAAGTCCAGGAAGCACAGAGAGTCCCATACAGGATAAATCCAAGGAGAAATACTCCAAGACACATATTAATCAAACTGTCAAAAATTAAATACAAAGAAAACATATTAAAAGCAGCAAGGGAAAAACAACAAATAACACACAAGGGAATGCCCATAAGGTTAACAGCTGATCTTTCAGCAGAAACTCTGCAAGCCAGAAGGGAGTGGCAGGACATATTGAAAGTGTTGAAGGAGAAAAACCTGCAACCAAGATTACTCTACCCAGCAAGGATCTCATTCAGATTTGATGGAGAAATTAAAACCTTTACAGACAAGCAAAAGCTGAGAGAGTTCAGCACCACCAAACCAGCTCTACAACAACTGCTAAAGGAACTTCTCTAGGCAAGAAACACAAAAGAAGGAAAAGACCTACAATAACGAACCCAAAACAATTAAGAAAATGGGAATAGGAACACACATATCGATAATTACCTTAAATGTAAATGGACTAAATGCTCCCACCAAAAGACACAGATTGGCTGAATGGATACAAAAACAAGACCCATATATTTGCTGTCTACAAGAGACCCATTTCAGACCTAGAGACACATACAGACTGAAAGTAAGGGGATGGAAAAAGGTATTTCATGCAAATGGAAACCAAAAGAAAGCTGGAGTAGCAATTCTCATATCAGACAAAATAGACTTTAAAATAAAGACTATTAGAAGAGACAAAGAAGGACACTACATAATGATCAAGGGATCGATCCAAGAGGAAGATATAACAATTGTAAATATTTATGCACCCAACATAGGTGCACCTCAATACATAAGGCAAATACTGACAACCATAAAAGGGGAAATTGACAGTAACACATTCATAGTAGGGGACTTTAACACCCCACTTTCACCAATGGACAGATCATCCAAAATGAAAATAAATAAGGAAACACAAGCTTTAAATGATACATTAAACGAGATGGAGTTAATTGATATTTATAGGACATTCCATCCAAAAACAACAGAATACACATTTTTCTCAAGTGCTCATGGAACATTCTCCAGGATAGATCATATCTTGGGTCACAAATCAAGCCTTGGTAAATTTAAGAAAATTGAAATTGTATCAAGTATCTTTTCCGACCACAACGCTATGAGACTCGATATCAATTACAGGAGAAGATCTGTAAAAAATACAAACACATGGAGGCTAAACAATACACTACTTAATAACGAAGTGATCACTGAAGAAATCAAAGAGGAAATCAAAAAATACCTAGAAACAAATGACAATGGAGACACGATGACTCAAAATCTATGGGATGCAGCAAAAGCAGTTCTAAGAGGGAAGTTTATAGCAATACAATCTTACCTTAAGAAACAGGAAACATCTCGAATAAACAACCTAACCTTGCACCTAAAGCAATTAGAGAAAGAAGAACAAAAAAACCCCAAAGTTAGCAGGAGGAAAGAAATCATAAAAATCAGATCAGAAATAAATGAAAAAGAAATGAAGGAAACGATAGCAAAGATCAATAAAACTAAAAGCTGGTTCTTTGAAAGGATAAACAAAATTGATAAACCATTAGCCAGACTCATCAAGAAAAAAAGGGAGAAGACTCAAATCAATAGAATTAGAAATGAAAAAGGAGAAGTAACAACTGACACTGCAGAAATACAAAAGATCATGAGAGATTACTACAAGCAACTCTATGCCAATAAAATGGACAACCTGGAAGAAATGGACAAATTCTTAGAAAGGCACAACCTGCCAAGACTGAATCAGGAAGAAATAGAAAATATGAACAGACCAATTACAAGCTATAACAACCCTCAAGGAAGACTCCACAGCCTGGCTCTGAATTAACAGTTACTCTGGGGGAGGGAGACGCAAGAGGGAGAGGATATATGGGGATGTATGTATACATATAGCTGATTCACTTTGTTATACAGCAGAAACTAACACACCATTGTAAAGCAGTTATACTCCAATAAAGATGTTTAAAATAAATAAATAAATAAATAAAAATCATTTTGTGAATAGGACTTACCTTTATCTTTCTGCTAGTGAATGATACTAACATGAAGGCTTTGATATATGGTCATTAACTTGTTCACAACGTAATTTTATTGTAACCATTGTTCTTCTGGGTAGTTGCCAGTAGAGAGAGAATGAGTTCTATGTCTGCTGTTAATTATTTCTTATCCACCTCTGGTATATTAAATTTGAGGGTTTCTGTTTATCAAGAGAAAGAATTAAAAGAGAGACTAGGAAAACCACCAACAGGAAGAAAATAATATACCTATCCATCAAAACTTCATATCCAGTATATTTGTAGAAGTATAAATCAATAAAAAAAGACAACACAGAAAAAAGTAAAACAAGAGACGAAAGACACTACTAAATAAGATACCCAATGGCTAATAAATCTATATAAGGTGCTAGACCACAGAGAAATACAAACTAAAACGACAGAAATACGATTCCACACTTACTAGAATGGCTAAAAGACAAAAAATATCAGATGTTGGTGAAAATATAGAAGAACCAGAATTCCCAAACATTGCTGGTATGAGTCTATACTAGTACAACCACTCTGGGGAACTTTTAGACAGTGTCTACTAAAGCTGAATGTGTACAGTTCACAAACCCTCCACTCCTGGTAATATATCAGTCAGAAATATGTGCACATGTTTATCATAAAAGCATGTCCTAAAATGTTCAAAGCAGTACCATCTATAGCAACCACAAACTTGAAATTTCCCAAATGCCCTATCAACCACTGAATGAATAAGTGAAATAAATAAATGATGTTCCATTGTAGGGATACTTTCATACCATTCAACCCAAGTCCCTTTATCCCAGTGCTTTATTAGATTGGATGTAAACTCATGTAACACCTTCTCACATTAGGGAAGTTGTTATTAATAAGGTAGAGCACAGAGGATATGAAAGTCAAATTAATATGCAGAATCTTAAATTAATTACCAGTATTGTTTTCCAGAAAACAATGAAATTAGGGATTATATTTCTCATAGAATCTCAGTTTGACTTTCTGTATCCAAAACTCTGGATGGTTTTTCTAATCAAATATCTATCTGTAAACTTTATCAGTCGATGACTCACTTTCACGATAGGAACAGATAAATACTTATTATTACAAAATTTTAAAAGGGCAGAAACTCAAAGAGTAATGCATTTTAAAATTTTGAACAAAACAAAAGACAAAAGTCCACTAGAAGACACCAGAAAATTAAAAGCTGGCTTGTAGTAACTCTGGGCACCAACAGGAGTATATCTTGCCAATGCACTCTGATTTACTTAAGCATGTAATGTTATTTTTTTACTCTTGTAGCCTGAAGAGTCACAATGACCCTGTTCCAAACAAACAGACAAACTCTTATCTGTGAGGAAATTCAGAGCTGAGCTGAGGTATAATTTCCATAAACACCCTGACTACAGACATATTATTACGTTACTAATTGAAGTATTTCTTTGAAATTGCTGGTCGAAAGCCAATAAAATCTCTACTGAATGACACCCAAGCCTGCTAAAAAAATTACCTTTAATCAGAATGTCAGTAGAGCTATTAATAATTTTTCAGAAGCTGCTTCATACTTACAGAGGTAACCAGGCAGCTTCTGTGAAAAAGAGGAGCAAGATATTCCCTCTCCCCATTCCTTTACTATGACAGTGTAATTCGAGTCTCATTAATCTGCAGTGATACCTTCGATTGTCAGCAGGCATGGCAGAGATGGTTTTGGTCTAGGCTAATATAAAAATGGCAGGAGTAGAGTTTCCCACTCATTTTCATTGAGGTTTATTCACAGCACTGCAATACATGTAATGGAAGGCTTGGCCATCTTCTTAATAGTAGAAATGTAAGGACCGTCTATCAGTGCCAGAGGCAGGAAGTTGATATGATATATCAAGCGTCACTTAGCACTTGCACTTTCAGAAAGATCAATTATTACAATATTTATTTTAAACTGCCCAAGTTGTATCCACAATAGTAAGACATCCATCTTATCAGTTACATAGCTTTAATTCCTAACGTTGTTAACTGGATATTGCGTATTACTCTCTGAATTCTGAGAAAGTAATAATTTTTAATTTCTACTTAGACATTTCTCAATTTATCATCCTTTTCTTTGAATTCAATAAATTCTTGTTTTATGAATCTAGTCTGTAAGTCCTGGCTGAATAAACTATAATAATTGTGCCATGTTGTTAACTGAGAAATGGCTGTACTGCCTCATTTCTTAAAACTGTGAAGAAAAGATTGGATAGAATGATTGTTACTCAGTTATCTCATACTTGAATTTTCAGAATCTCCACAAAAACTGTGTTCTCTGCAACAGTCTTGTGAACAAGAACCTGTAAGGAAAGAAAGGGAAAGCACTTATAAACAAAATTAAATTTCTAGTGACCATGCTCCCAATTGAATTCTTAATCTATTTAACCCTGCCCAAGTTTTCCTCTTTCTGTGGAAGGCTGAAATTGTGTGCCAGGGAACCACTAGTTTTGATGTTAATAATTTATAGATGTTGGCAACGGATATAATCACTTTAAGTGTTATGGGAATAGCAGCTGTGAATAACTTAAATGTGTAGAATGAGGATTGAGGAAAGAGAAGTAGCATTCCTATTACATATTCAAAGTATCTTTATTTGCAGTGCAGAATTAAATTCGCTCCCCTAAATCAAACCAGAGGATGATGATGAATTTGCATTTAACTATACTGAGAAAATGGACAACATGTGGATTTTTAGATTAAATATCTAAATACAGAGGGGAAGAGGGAAATTACAAGTACCTTGAAAAAACATAACTGAAACACTCATAAGATAAGGAGATGTAGGCTATTCTGAAATGATTGCAGCATTCTTTGTGTTTTTATATATAACTGTTAAAATGCAGTAAGGAACCTTTTGTGAGATTGCTGATTTCACAAAATTTATGTTTTATCAGTATTTGCAGCCCTTTTTCACAATTCCTAAAAACTCTAAAAGAAGAATAATGTTTAACGTTCATCATTTAGTTTCAATTTACTTTCAAAGTATTCTTGTTACTAATATCTAAAGTCCTCTTTGCCAGGAATTAACACTTTCTTTCCTTTAAAAAATGCAAGCTTGTGGGCTTCGCTGGTGGTGCAGTGGTTAAGAATCTGCCTGCCAATGCAGGAGACACAGGTTCGAGCCTGGTCCAGGGAGATCCCACATGGCGTGGAGCAACTAAGCCCGTGCGCCACAACTACTGAGCCTGCGCTCTAGAGCCCTCAAGCCACAACTGCTGAAGTGCCCATGTCTAGTGCCTGTGCTCCAGGACAAAAGAAGCCACTGCAATAAGAAGCCCGCGCCCCGCAATGAAGAGTAGCCCCCACTCGTCGCAAACAGAGAAAAAGCCTGCACACAGCAACGAAGACCCAGCACAGCCAAAAATAAAATAAATTAAAAATATAAATTAAAAAAATAAATTCAAGGTTGTATCTCCAAGTAGATGAATTCATGTAACATAATGGCTAACTTTGTGTCACTAACCCTACCCGGCAATCTTCCTTTTTCTCCTTTCTGTATCGGTATGAAACCTATCAAGGGACTATAGAGAAGCTGCCTGAAAACGCTAAAAAGCTCTTCTTTACCAACCCCAATCTGCAATATTTTTTTTGTTACATGATCATCACACTTTTATTGTTCAAAATAGTTTGCTTTGGTGATTGAATATTAGGCTCCAATCTTGAGTACTCAACCTATTGGGTGCGCCGCCTTGAACAAATTACTTAACTTCTCTGAGTCTCATGTCTTCATCTATAAAATGAGAATAATAATATGAAGGAAGAGATGATACATGTGAAATTCTTAGAAAAATACATACAAACAGAAATCAAATAGTAATAATATAAAAATAGCTATTTTAACAATAATGCACATTTGAGGAATTCTCTCTGCCAGGCACATTTCTAAGTTCTTTATGTGTTTTATACTTAATTCCAAAGACAGCCCCATGAGACAGATAACTATCTCCATTCAGGAGCCCTGGATTCTATGATACTTGCTCAAGTCACAATATGTTGGCTGGTCTTAGCCTTACTGTAAGTTGCTCTAGAACCAAGCGTTTGGTTTCTTCTTTTATATCTTGACAACTTTGAGATGAATTATTAATGTGATTGATGTGCAATAATTCTAAAGTGTCTAGATTCAAAGTGAAGTAGTCTACAAAGTTTCATGTGTAGGATAGTGTATTGTAAAGTTCTCACAGTCATTTACTATCACCTGTTAGGTGCAAATTACTGTCCTAAGTAACTCTTCAGTTAGTAAGTTTAGGAAGTGATCTTTATAGAAATTAAATAATTTTCCCAAGTCACTGAGACAGCAGATAGCATAATTAAGGTTTGAACCAAGTAAATTCTGGCCTTTACATCCCTGACATGTCTTCTGGAAATGAATATTTAAGACTTCTACAAAGGCATGACAAAAAGTATAAAACCCAAGGTTACTATTTCCAGGCAAAAGCCTCAGTTATACAACATAGGAATTTTGCATGTCTGGGAAAAATATATTTTGTTCAAAACATTTAACTTGCAAATAGTTTTATTTGTTCATTTTTTACTTTGTTACAAAAATCCTGAACAGGTTCTAAAATGCAACTCACAGCTAGAATGCAGAGCAGATCTCAGAGTGCTCAGACACAGAGATAGACCAGAATTGCATTATTGAGGAGATTGTGAGAGGGTAACTGATTCCGGAAATAATAATTATTCACATACATTTACTCCCACTCCCTAGATAAATCCCACTAAACTTGTAGTGAAGGGATGGATATAAAGGCATAAATATGATGACAGAGAAACTAGGAGAGAGAGAGAAAGAGAGGGGAAAAATACCTGAAGAAGCCTGCGGAAGGAGTCCAAAATTTAGTAAGACCTAGCTAAGAGTGATTAGCTAATGTGACTCTGCTTGATACTAAAGGCTCCAGTTTTGCAAATCCAATGGACAGAGAAAAGGAAAGGTTAGACTATTCTGTGAAAGACAACTAACCCATCCAGAACCATACACATTCCCTCTTACACAGACACAGCTACACTTACCTACACTCTCATACATATTCTTCAGCTTGTGTGTAGAACACTGCAGAAGTCTATCACCTATTAAAACAGGGAAATAATAAAGAGTTTTCTCTGGAATGTGAATGGGCCACTCAATCTGGTATTTAGGACTTCACAAGTAAAGATCACCCACTGCTCAAACACCCAAAAGAGCAAAGCCTGCCTGTTCACAAGCCCCACCAAGTTACTATTTTTTCCACACAATAGTAAATGTGAATTAACAAGACAAGACACATAAGATATTTGGGGGATTCTTTTAAGTAAAAGAAACAAAGATAAACAGATAAAATTACTCCTAAAAAGATATGTGAGTGAAAAAATTGTACATCCTTAAAACAAGATACACTGTAAAAGAAACAATTAGAAGACAATGTTTTTTGTCTTTGTTTTTAAAACAAATATATGCAATAAATATCAAAATTTTAAAATTCAATAAATAGAATTTAGGTACTGGGTAAACAGGTTTCACTACAAATTTCTTTGAAGTGCTTTATGTTGGAAAATTTTTATAATAAAATGTTGGGGAAAATCAATAGAAATATTCAAGAATAAAGTTTGGTAAGTTTTCCCAAAAGAGCTGAAAACAAAGAAAAAGAAATTTAAAAGTTGTGAAAAAAGTAAGGAACATGAAGAAACAATTCTGTATCCCCAATATGCAACTAATAAGTGCTTCAGGAAGTCCAGAGAAACTGGAGTAAATAATAAAGAAATATGTAAAAAGAAAATTCTCCAAAACAAGACATGTTGCTCTAGATCGAAAGAGCCCACCCAGCATGAGTGGGGAAATTATGCACTTACTTACAACATAGTGAAGTTTCAGAATTGTAAATATGAAGAGATTTTATAAATTGGGCCTGGGAAAATGAAAGGGGAGATGCAGACATGGAGATAAGACCAGAACAGCATAACTCTCAGCAGCCATGCTGAATGCCGGAAGACAAGAGAGCAATTCCCTCCATGTTCCCAAGGGAAATTATTTTTTGCCTTAGAATTCTGTTCGTACCCAAACTATCAATCATGTATGAAGAAAGAATTCAGCTATTTTCAAACATGTAAGATCTCAAAAAAACCACCTCCAACACATCCTTTAGACAGTTACTTGAAAATGCAGCTCTTTTGCTCTGACAAAACAAACAAATAAACTAAGAATGAGGATCCAGACAAAAAAAGTGGTTTGAGTCCAGGAAAACGTTAAATGCGATCAATCCCCAGGATGACTGCAGTTCTGAAGTATCCCAAGAAGTCAGTCTGCAAAATTTGAGGACATATAAAACTAGAAGAGTAAAGCAAGGGGAAAAATAGCCATAGAAAATATTCAGAGTGGGGAACCACAAAAATTTTATGAAGACCAATGTACTCATCATTTATGACTTGGCTTTGTAGTGAACATTTTTAAAATAATTTTTAAAATGTAAACATTGTTTATGTGAATGCTACCTACCTAGAAATTACAAATATATGAACAAGAACAGGAATACAGTTAAAGGAAAGAAGTACAAATGGATACATCTTACAAAATGGGGGATAAAATGTACTTTTTTGCTGGCACAAGAATTAAAGATAGTTATAAAAGGTAACCAACAGAGTAAAAAAAAAATGCACCATAACTGTTGCGATTTGTTTGCCAGATGAAATACAGATTGCTTAGTTAAACTGGATTTTCAGATAAGCATAATTTTTTTAGTATAAGTACATGTTGTCTTAGGCTGTTTGGGTTATTATTACAGAATATCATAGAATGGTGGGTTATAAACAGCAGAAATTTATTTCTCACAGTTCTGGAGGCTAGGAAGTTCAAAATCATAGTGCCAGCAAATTGAGTGTCTGGTGAGAGCCTGATTTTTGGTCCACAGATGGCCATCTTCTCACAGTGTTCACTCATAGCAGAAAGGGGTGTGAAGCATTCTTGGGCTTCTTTTATAAGGACACTAGTCCCATTCATGAAGTCTCCACCTTTGTGACCTAATCACCTCCCACCTCCAAATACCCTCACATTGGAGATTAGGTTCTAAGGCATGAATTTTGGGGAGACACATTCAGTGAATAGCACATGTAATACTTGAGACATACTTTTTTGAAGATATTATTCTTTGTTTATAGGAATTTTAATTGAATTGGGCATTTTGTATTTTTATTTGTGAGGTATGGCAACCCTGTCTTGTTAGAATGGGGGAGGAAAGTTAGAGGTTGGCATAAGGTAAATCTTTGCCTATTAAAACAAGAAATTAATATGAAATATCATATCAAGTCAATTTTAAAAAGCTGTAGAAACATAATACATAAGAATACTGAGATATCAGAAGAAAAAAATTAAGACGCTAATAATCCTGACTCCGGGGACAGAGGTTAGAAGGGACTTAGCACAATAATATTAGCTTAGCCACATGCCTTTGTTAATTTAATCATATTACACTTTTAAAAATTAAGTAACTAATGAGTCCTATTTCACTGAGTATATTAAAGAAAATCAAACTGCAGTGATGAAGAACAATGAAAACTCTTTATAGTAAAACTATGAGCAATGATAGATTGGAAATGAGAATAGTTAGTACTAAGAATCCCCAAATTAGAGAATGACTATTCAGAGTATACTGGCAGGTATACAAGAATAGTGTGGGTCATAGAACCAAAGCAGAAAGGTAGATGCCAAATTTAGACAAGCATAGATTTAAGAACAATATAAAAGCATTCACTGGAAACAATCCAAATGTCCTTCAATAGATATATGGACGTACTGGGACACATCCACAAAATGGAATATTATTCAACATTAAAACGAAAAAGGACTATTGATTCACCCAGCTCACACATGCATGTAACTCAAACACATTACACTAAGTGAAAAAATTCAGTTTCAAAATACAGGAACAAAGAGCAGATCAGAGTTTGCCAGGGGTTGTGGTAGAGCAGGGTCTGAATATAAAGGGACAACATGAAGGAATTCCTTGGTATAATGGAATTATTCTGTATTCTGTATGTGCCAGATGTTACAAAAATCTATTTACATGTAAGAACTCACAGAACTATATTCCAAAAAAAGTGAATTTTACTGCATGTAAATTTTGAAAAAAAAGTACAATAACAAATTACATCAAGGTGAAATGAAGGGAGGATGGGATTTCAAAGGAGATAAAGGAGCAGAGGTAAAAATGTCAAATGCTAAGCAAAATCATCTTTAGGTAAATCTAACCAAAATAAGTCTGAACCCAAGGAAACATGTCTGATCCTAACTGGAGATAAATAAATAAACTAGTAGTGATATACAAGTATATATAGGCTTTGTACTGGTTACCAACCACACTAAAGCAGAAACCCAGCGAACCAACAGTTCAACGAAAAGGAAGCATGGCCCACACATTGCCTGCTTTATTAAGAGGCGTCTGTGGAGTTGCTTTCTAAAATGTTGGTAAAATTCTGAAAGCAGACAATTATGCATATATAACAAAAACAGAACCCTATTTTAGCTAGAAAGAGAACTATGGCTATTGTTTAATAAACTTTGTTATTTGGAAGTGAAGACAGGGAGCAAATGACTAGCTACTCCTTACAAACATCCAGGAGAACGCTGGGACGGTGTGGGGTAGTCAAAAGCCAATATATTAAATGGTTAATGTAATAATTTAGGGAACAGGGCTTCCCTGGTGGCGCAGTGGTTGAGAGTCCGTCTGCCAAGGCAGGGGACGCGGGTTCGTGCCCCGGTCCGGGAAGATCCCACATGCCGCGGAGCGGCTGGGCCCCTGAGCCATGGCCACTGAGCCTGCGCATCTGGAGCCTGTGCTCCGCAACGGGAGAGGCCACAACAGTGAGAGGCCCGCGTACCGCCAAAATAATAATAATAATAATTTAGGGAACAAAATTTATATTCTTAGCACTTGGTAAAATAATTCTCTTAATGGGAGAAAACTTCTGTTTTTGAGATTGATATCTATGCAAGATAAATGCAAGAGTCAAGTGGCAGTGGTTGAAGAGAGAACCCCATTTTCCAAAGGAAAACAGAAACTAATCTTCAAGGTGTGGGGGAGAGAAATTTGATATTTCAAAAGGGATATGTGAAACAAAGGTAGAATACAGGAGCATCGTTCAACAGTTGATGGAGAGAAGATTTAGGGAAGAAAACACCACTTCTTGGCTATATGGCCTACAGCTTGAACTTGAAAGAGAGAAAAAAAAGTGTGTGTGTGTATTGCATGTGGTATAAAAAAGAAATATCTTGTAGGAGATATGCAATATTACCACCGACACTATCTCCACCTACAACCTCCTCCTCAATGTGTTTCCCCTGCAAAATATTCACCACAATCCACAAATACATGACATACTGAAAAGCAGAAGAGACCAGGTTACCACACAGTTGGAACAAGGTTAAACAGAGTTGGTCCATGAAGGCTAGGCTACAGCTGATATTCTGAGTTACCTAAATATTTGAACGGTCTTTGCTTAAGCTTTAAAAAAAATCAATAAATAAATGACTGCTACAACATTTCTGTAAATTACTTTCTGCAGCTGTCCTGATGGATTGCTGACTGAAACATATAACCTCTGTCTTTCCATGGGAGGTGGGAGTGGAGGTGCTTTTCTAGGATAAATTTTACATGTAAGGTTCTCCCGCTCTATTCAGAAATCTTTTTTTTTCAGGAATAGTTTTTCTCTTTTACCACCAAACGCCTCCTGCTGCAGCTTGAGAGCTTAAAAGGATTTTGCTTGATGCCTTGTACAAGGTATTAATATGTGTTTTTTTCTTTATATTGTTTGCCCTTTTCATATTATATTGCCTCATTTGATATGAACATGAATAAAAATAAATTAGTAGAGCAGACCTTCTTATTACCAATTAAAATTTGAGAAAATTGAGGGTCAAGTATCAATGTGTTCAGGATCACACTGCTTGTAATTGGTAGAGAAAAATTAAATTTGGAAATTTTTTTATTTTCCTTTAGTTTTCTTATTTGTTGTGATGGTTTTATTTTATTTACATCAGAATAACATTGAGTTATCAGGACAAATCTTAAAAAATTTAGAAAACAAGTTCAAAAGAAAAACCCAAAGTTTCTGAAAGAGGAAAACATTAGGGGAGAGGTTAACAATAATCTCTGATATAAGAATAGCATCATATCCTTATCCAAATGTATCCAGGAGATAAAAAAGAAAATACCATAATAGGTACAGTATTGCAATCTTGGGTTAAGAATAATTAACTACAAGGACAAATTATTGCTTTAAAATAAGGAAAAATCTTGTGCTTGCATTTTACTTCAGCAAGTAGGTATTTTTGATGTTGCTTTAATTTTTTAAGACTTTATTTTTTAGAGAGTTTTTAGGTTCACTGCAAAGTTGAGAGGAAAGTACAGAGACTTCCCATTTACACCCTGCCCCTACACAGGCATAGCCACCCTTTCCATGCCCCGCACCCCCATTATCCACTTCAGCCAACAGAGTGTTACATTTGTTACAATGGATGAAGCTACATTGACTCATCATTATCATCCGAGGTCCATAGTTTGCTTTAGGGCTCACTCTTGGTGTTGTACATTCTTTGGTTTTGATCAAATGTATAGTGACATGTATCCACATTAGAGAATCACACAAAATATTTTCACTTCCCTATAAATCCTCTGTGCTCTGCCTATTCCTCCCTTCCCCCAAAAACTTGTCTTTTTACTGTCTCCATAGTTCCCTTTTCCAGAATGTCATATAGTTGGAATCATACAGTATGGAGCCTTTTCAGGTTGTCTTCTTTCACTTAAAAATAATGCATTTAAGATTCCTCCATGTTTTTTCACGGCTTAACGACTTACTTTTTTTTTTTTTGCGGTACGCGGGCCTCTCACTGTTGTGGCCTCTCCCGTTGCGGGGCACAAGCTCTGGATGCGCAGGCTCAGCGGCCATGGCTCACGGGTCCAGCCGCTCCGCGGCATGTGGGATCTTCCCGGACCGGGGCACGAACCCGTGTCCCCTGCATCGGCAGGCGGACTCTCAACCACCGTGCCACCAGGGAAACCCACTTACTTCTTTTTAATGCTGATTAATATTCCATTGATAGTATGTATCACAGTTCACTTGTACATTCACCTACTGAAGGACATCTTGGGTGATTCCAAGTTTGGGCAGTTATAAATAAAGCAACTATAATAAACACCCATGGGCAGTTTTTTATGTGGACATATGTGTTGAACTTCTTTGTGTAAGTACCAAGGAGTGTGATTTCTGAATTTCATGATTAGAGTGTGTTTGGTTTTGAAAGAAACTGCCAAACTGTCTTCCAAAGTGCATTTTGCATCCCTACCAGCAATGAATGAGAGTTCCTGTTGTTTAACATAATAACCAGCATTTGATGCTGTCATTGTTTTACATGTTGACCTTCTAAGTGGTGAGTAATGGTATCTCATTGTTGTTTTACTTTGCATTTCCCTGATGACATATCATGTGGAGCATCTTTTCATCTGCTTATTTGCAATATGTACATCTTTGGCGAGAAGTCTGTTAAGGTCTTTGACACATTGATTGAGTTTGCTTTCTTTCTGTTGAGCTTTAAGAGTTCTTCATCTATTTTAAATACCAGTCTTTTATCAGATGTGTCTTTTGCAAATATTTTCTACCAGTCTGTGGCTTGTATTTCCATTCTCTTGACAATGTCTTCCACAGAGCATAAGTTTTTAATTTTAATGAAGTCTAGCTAATCCATTATTTCTTTCATGGATCATATTTCAGTGTTGTATCTGAAAAGTCATCCTCATACCCAAGGTCATCTAGGTTTTCTTATGTTATCTTCTAGGAGTTTTATAGTTTTGCATTTTACTTTTAGGTCTATGACCCATTTTGAGTTGGTTTTTCTAAAGGGTGTAAGGTCTGTGTCTGGATTTTTTTTTTTTTTTTTTTTGGCATGTGGATATCCAGTTTTTTCAGAACCATTTGTTGAAAAGATTATTTTTACTTCATTGAATTGGCTTTGACCCTTGTCAAATATCAGTAGGCTATATTTATGTGGGTCTATTTCTGGGCTCTCTATTCTGTTCCAATGATCTATTTGTCTATTCTTTAACCAATGGCACACTGTCTTGATTACTATAGTTTTAGAGTAAGTCTTGAACTCGGGTAGTGTCAGTCCTCCAAATTTGTTCTTCTCTTTCAATATTGTGGTGATTTTTCCAGGTCTTTTGCCTCTCTGAATAAGTCTTAGATTCAATTTGTCAATATCCATGAAATAACTTGCTGGGGTTTTGATTGGGATTGCATTGAATCTATAGGTCAAGGTGGGAAGAACTGACATCTTGACAATCATCTTCCTATCACAAACATGGAATAGGCCTCCATTTATTTAGTTCTTTGATTTCATTCATCAGAATTTTGTAGTTTTCCTCACAGGGCTTTACATGTTTTGTTAGATTTACACCTATTTTATTTTTTTGGAGTGCTAATGTAAATGGAATTATATTTTAAATTTTAGATTCTATTTGTTCATTGCAGAAATATCGGAAAGCAATTGGTTTTGATACATTAACCTTGTATCCTGCAATCTTGCCATTATAACTTGTTAGTTTCAGTATGCTTTAATTTTTGCACTTGAATGAAGAATCTGTTTTCATATAGAAATAGTTACTAAAATCAATATTTCAACAAGCTAAATTGTTCCATGAACATTGTGAAGCAATATATATTTTTTTAAACAATATTCCTTTCAGATAGTACTTGGTGTGACACTAAATTTCATTTTTGTTTTATTACTTATAAAATGCTCTTATTAAACTGTCACAAAAATTATCCTTCAAATTGCTCTGTGCTGTTTCATTGCCTCTATTTTTATTTTTCTTGAGTACTGTATGAAAAATACATCTTGTTTAAGTGTGAAGATATGAACTATTTTGTCCGTCCCATATGCTATCCTTCTTCTGGAAACTGCATCTTTCTTTGGGGGAATTGTTCCTCTCCCACTCTAATCACATGGCTCTAAAGTGGTGTGAGTCAAGTTCTATCAGAGGCCATCTTTGCATAGATGTGATGTTGGCTGATTTGTTAAAATCTCACCATTTCCCAGAATGAATCAGAAAGAAAAGATAGAGAGAAGCACATCCTGCTGGTGTCAAATCTCTTATTCTAGTTGTAAATCTGGCTTCCTATTTTTTTCAATTCTGAGCTGAGTCATTAGCAAACACACAAGAATTGACATGCACACAAACATATATACACAAACCAGACTTTCATACACACACATATATACACGCATACTCACACTGGTAAGAACATGTAGAAAGAGTCAACTTTCTCAATCTGTGGCTTTTTACACAATTTTTTGGGTTATGTTTGATTTTATGCTTTTATTTGTAAGATAATAATTACCACTTTAACATACAATATCTGCTTTCAGGTTGTTAGATTTCTTTCTTTACCATTTTATTTTGAAATAATTTTAAAGAAAAGCTGAAAAACATTAGACAGAAAACTCTTATGTATGCTTCACATAGCTTCCACTACATAATCTGAGTGTCAAACTAAGGAAGTGACATTAGTACAATACTATTAACTAAACTACAGATTTTATTTTTATTTCACCAGTTTTTCTACTAATATCTTTTGATATGTTTTTACAGCACCCTATGCATTTAGTTTGCATTGCATTTGGTTTCATGTCTCCTAACTTTTCTCCAATCTGTGACAGTTCCTCTGTCTTCCCTGGACTTTCATGACCTTGACACTTTTGAAGATTATCGATCAATATTTTTATAGAATGTCCCTCAAATAGGGTTTTTTTGATTTGCCTTATGATTTGATTCAGTTTGTACATAGGCAACAATAGCACAGAAGTGACATTCCCTTCTTATTGCATCATCAAGGGCTATGTAATGTAACTATGTCTTATCAATGGTGAGGTTAACCTTGATCAAATGGTTAAGAAGGTGTTTTCCAGGTTTCTCCACTGTAAAATTAACATGTTTCCCTTTGAAATAAATAATTATTTGGAGGAAGATACTTTTAGACTATGCAAATATACTGTTTCTAATTAAGTTTTTCATCCACAAAATTTAGCATTCATCAATATATCATGCCTGCAACAATTATTACTGTGATTCTCTAATGGTGATTTTGTTTTTATCTCATTCCTTTTACATTTATTAACTGGAATTCTTCTGTAAGAAATAGCTGCCCCTTCTCCCATTTAATCTATTAAATTATTTATTCATATTACTATCGACACATAGATATTCATTCATTATAACTATTCTATACTTATAATCCAATAATATCGTTATTTAGTTTGGTGCTAAAATTATCAAAGCTTTAGCCATTGGCAGTGCCTTTCAGGCTGGTTCCTATGCCTTTTCAATATGTTCCCATCATTTAAAGAGTATTCTCTCTTCCTTTTGTAGAATGCAAGAAGCCGCAGGCTCCTCTTTTGTTTTTCCTGGAAATAATGACTGCTCTAAGGACCCCTAGTTTCTTCTATTGGAAAATGATATCTAAAAACAAGACCTGGGCACCATTTCATTGTTACTGAGGTGTCATTTCTACTTGTCTTTCTCACTGTACAGCACTACAATTTACTTCTTTATCTATATGTATTCTGTCCATGTACATATTTACATATTTAAAGAATGAATTAGTACTAATACCTCCAGTTAAACCTCCAATGAACACTACAGGGTTTATTGTAGTCTTCAAGGTTCCCTTATTTGTAACTTCTTTCTCTGACAATGACAAACTTGGCTCTCAATATCAATGATATGTTTACTTATTTTTTCAATCCTTTTACAAATATAAAATAATTTTGGAATTGCTAAAACAGATTTATTAAGTAGGGAGTACAGTATTTGTCTGTTACAGTATTTATGTCTTTATTCATACAGTATCTAGCCAAAATACTATTTTCCAAAATTGATTTTGGTGTGTTGACTTTGTATCCTATGACCTTATATCCTACAACCTTGCTAAACTCATTAATTATTTATTGGGGCTTTCTTATACATTGGGATTTTCTACAAATGTCAATCATGTTGTCTGCCAAAAAAGATTGTTTTCTTACTTTCTGTATGCGTTTTTTTTACATTTATGTAACTTGATTTCATTTTTTTTCACAACTCACACACACACACTGTATTTTATTTTTACAAGAGATAAATAAACTGACACCAAGCATTGTAAATGGATGACCACAACAAAAGCAACAATGATTGCAATTACCAAACACGAAACACACTCATACTATGTCATAATATTGACATTCAGTCCAGTAATCCTCCACTGTAACAGCTCCTTTACTTTGCAGTGAAAATTGATTTGTATATTTTTTGCCTCTGAGTCCTTGTGGGATTTTATTTTTTCATTCAAACAGAAAGTCACAAAAATTATAATCATCCTCATCAGTTCACTCAGTCCCATGTAATTAACTTTTTTCATCTTGATCTTTTGTTAGCACTTTTATGAGTTCATCAGTTTTTCATTAGAGTTCTGAAAATGCTTATTCATTCAGTTCAGCAGTATAGTCAGTTACCAGAAACCTGTACTTGTCAGAGTCTTTTCCATGAATTCCTTGAAGATGAAACCCTTTTATAGCAACATTTTTGCAAAAGCATCAGAGTACACCCAGAACTGTCTGTAAATGACAAAAGACTTAAAAATGACCATGGTTAAAGATTTGATGAAAGTTCATAATAATGCAATTGACAAGGAAATTTAGTTATTTCTGAGACATACATTTTAAAGTAATAACTAGAATTATGACTTATAACATTATACCAGAACATATAAGATTTTTAGAAATTTCATGTAATGTCTGAAACATTTATATTAACATATTTCCATACAAATAACCCAAAGAAAGTTTAGTATTACTTGTTTTTTTTTGTTTGTTTTTTTATACTGCAGGTTCTTATTAATCATCAATTTTATACACATCAGTGTATACATGTCAATGCCAATCGCCCAATTCAGCACACCACCATCCCCACCCCACTGTGGTTTTCCCCCCTTGGTGTCCGTACGTTTGTTCTCTAATCTGTGTCTCAACTTCTGCCCTGCAAACCGGTTCATCTGTACCATTTTTCTAGGTTCCACATACATGCATTAATATACGATATTTGTTTTTCTCTTTCTGACTTACTTCACTCAGTATGACAGACTCTAGATCCATCCACGTTTCTACAAATGACCCAATTTCCTTCCTTTTTATGGCTGAGTAATATTCCATTGTATATATGTACCACAACTTCATTATCCATTCGTCTGTCAGTGGGCATTTAGGTTGCTTCCATGACCTGGCTATTGTAAATAGTGCTGCAATGAACATTGAGGTGCATGTGTCTTTTTGAATTATGGTTTTCTCTGGGTATATGCGCAGTAGTGGGATTGCTGGATCATATGGTAATTCTATTTTTAGTTTTTAAAGGAACATCCATACTGTTCTCCATACTGGCTGTATCAATTTACATTCCCACCAACAGTGCAAGAGGGTTCCCTTTTCTCCTCTCTAGCATTTGTTGTTTGTAGATTTTCTGATGATGCCCATTCTAACTGGTGTGAGGTGATACCTCATTGTAGTTTTGATTTGCATTTCTCTAATCATTAGTGATGTTGAGCAGCTTTTCATGTGCTTCTTGGCCATCTGTATGTCTTTGGTGAAATGTCTATTTAGGTCTTCTGCCCATTTTTGGATTGGGTTGTTTGTTTTCTTAATATTGAGCTGCATGAGCTGTTTATATATTTTGGATATTAATCCTTTATCTGTTGATTCGTTTGCAAATATTTTCTCCCATTCTGAGGGTTGTCTTTTCATCTTGTTTATGGTTTCTTTGCTGTGCAAAAGCTTTTAAGTTTCCTTAGGTCCCATTTGTTTATTTTTGGTTCCATTACTCTAGGAGGTGGATCAAAAAAGATCTTGCTGTGATTTATGTCAAAGAGTGTTCTTCCTATGTTTTCCTCTAAGAGTTTTATAGTGTCCAGTCTCACATTTAGGTCTTGAATCCATTTTGAGGTTATTTTTGTGTACGGTGTTAGGGAGTGTTCTAATTTCATTCTTTTACATGTAGCTGTCCATTTTTCCTCACACCACTTATTGAAGAGACTGTCTTTTCTCCAGTGTATATCTTTGCCTCCTTTGTCATAGATTAGTTGACCATAGGTGCATGGGTTTATCTCTGCACTTTCTATCTTGTTCCATTGATCTATGTTTCTGTTTGTGTGCCAGTACCACATTGTCTTGATTACTGTAGCTTTGTAGTATAGTCTGAAGTCAGGGAGTCTGATTCCTCCAGCTCCGTTTTTTCCCCTCAAAACTGCTTTGGCTATTCGGGGTCTTTTGTGTCTCCATACAAATTGTGAGATGATTTGTTCTAGTTCCGTAAAAAATTATGCATTGATGTTTTTCCTTGCCTAATTTCACTGGTTAGGACTTCCAGTAGAATGTTGGATGGGATTGATGAGAGCACATTTTTGATATCTGTCATAAATTATAGAAAACTCTTAACCAGTTTTTCTTCTAATATTTATTTTTTCTTGTTCTCTCTCTCTCTCTCTCTTTCTCTCCTCTTTCTTGGTTACCAGTTATATGTATTAGACGGATACTGACCCACTGCTCTTGGATTCCCTGCTTTGTTTTCTTTGTTTACTTATATTTCTCTTTATGATTTTATTTTTATTTAACGTTTCTGTCTTCAAGTTCACTGATTATTTATTCAGCTGTATGGTGTCAATTTATGAGTTCATAGAACATAGTCTTAATTTTGTTCATTTTTTTAAAAATGTCTCACATTTCTATTTGATTCTTTCTTATAGTTTTCTTCCCTGTACTCAGTTAATCCATCTATTATTCATGTTAACCTCTATTTTGTTGGAGAGTTTAACATATTAAATTTAGTGATGTTAAGTTTCCTGCCAAATATTTCCAACATCTGTGTCATACCTGAATTGACTTTTGTTGATTGGTTCATCTCTTAGCAGTGTGTCATATTTTTCTTCTCTTTTCTATATCTAGTAATTTTTGGATGAAATAAACGCTTCCAGTACAAAATAATAGAGACAAAGATAAAAGTTTTTTGTTTTGTTTGTTTGTTTTAGTATGCCTGGAAATACGTATAGTTTTACATCTGCTAGGCCTTTAGCATGGGAATTTGACTTAATGTAGACATGGTCTGGGTTTGTGGTTTCTTGCTGCTACAGTCAACCTCCTAGCACCAGCCTCTTCATATTCCTCTAGCACCACCATTTGTTTAAAGTAGGAGGAGGTTTGCAAAAAATATTAAGGTTTTTCTTAATATTTGTTCTACCTTTAGCTTTAAATGTTCCCTTTAAGGCTTTCGTGCTCTTGAACTCTTCTGGGAGTATTCACTGTTATTTGTTACTTGATGCTTGTTAGGCTGTGATGGTGGTTGGGTTGGGGTAGGGGGAATTCTTGTTGTGTTGATTAAGCATCCGTATTAAGTAGGAAGTATGTCCCTACTTGTCACGACTGTGATCTTCCAGTTCCTCTAACCGTCTCTCAGCTGTATTTCTGTTCTGAGAATGTATCCTGCCCTTCCCTCCCCTTTACCCCCAAGATAAGTTGTTGTGTTGTGGTTTTTTTCCCCTGTTACCTTCACACAGCTGCAATGGGTTTTCACAAATGAACTAAATGTGATGGCGTTTGATAGCCTTCCTTGATCCAGATTGATTTTGTTCCATGAAAAAGACTGGGGAGAAGATTTGGGTAGCTTTTCACAACCCTCCCATAGCAGTTACTTTTCCCCTCCCTCAGGTCTTCACAAGAAGAGACACATTATCACAAATCTAGGCAATTGGGGTTCATGGAGAAAAAGAATCCAGCAAAAGAATATGAACTCCACTTAAGTCTGCAGCCCCCAAGGTTCCACTCTGTTTCACCCCCCTACACTGGCCTCCACCAGTTTGTTAAATATTCTAGCTTACTTTTTCTTACTGCTGTTTGGCTTTACGTGCCCCAAGTGCTAGCATCCTTTCTCTCTGCAGGTGCCTGTATTTCCTTAGACTTCAGGTTATTATACTGCACTGTGACACCCAACTCTCTGATAGGCCCAAAATAATTCATGAAGTTGCAGTCTGTCCAACTGTTTTTCATGTGAAGTGTGGAAGTGATGCAATTTCCAGTTCTCTTTATCCTCATGAGAAACCAGAAAGAAGTACACATCAATCTTTTTTATATAAAGATTTTTAATTTTCAAACAATTTCCTGATGATTAGGAAATTCCAAATGATTTAACTAAATTAAGCAAAAGTCTAGTAATCTCACCTTCTCCAGCTCTCTCTGTAAACCATTTCATCACCATCTACAAAGTTGAAACTAACCACTCTGTCTAGTTTTCATAGATATTCTTCTGTTTCAATAATTTCATCATTCAAACTCTGCTATATAGTAAATACATCCTCTAAACTCATAGCTCTTAAACTTTTCATTTCAATCCTTAAAAATTACTTGAGGGTGCTTATTAAAAGGAAACTTGCTTAGTTTACCCACAGGAAATCAGATTTCCTAGATTTGAGGTGAAGCTAGGAAATTGGCATTTTTTATAAGCCTCTCCAATATTCAGATACAAGGTGGTTCCTTTCCCATGCTCTGAGAATCTCTGTCCTAAGCATTTGTCCCAGTAGGCTACTGCTTTTGAATTTCTTCCATTTGGATTTTCCTTTGTGTCATATCTCTTTTTCCATATTTTGTCCCTCTTTCAAGAATATTTTTCTACTCCAACCCCTCTACTTGGAAGTAGGGTGATGATCAAATGCTTAATAATTGGTGAACCCTCTTCACTAACCAGTCAGAACAGAGGCCAACCCAAGCGGAATAGATGTCAACGTTAAAGAACACTATAGTTGTGCCTATGTCTACCAGCCAATATCAGCCTTCAAAGAATCCATTTTGATCACTTATATTTCTGTAAATATCAGTTTGCACATAGTATTTTTTGTTTTGTTTTGTTTTTTGAATTTTATTTATTTTTTATACAGCAGGTTCTTATTAGTTACCCATTTTATACGTATTAGTGTATATATGTCAATCCCAATCTCCTAATTCATCCCACCACTATCGCTCCCCCCCACACCCACTTTCACCCCTTGGCGTCCATAAGTTTGTTCTCTACATCTGTGTCTCTGTTTCTGCTTTGCAAACTGGTTCACCTGTACCATTTTTCTAGATTCCACATATATGCGTTAATATACAATATTTGTCTTTGTCTTTCTGACTTACTTCACTCTGTATGACAGTCTCTAGGTCCATCCACGTCTCTACAAATGACCCAATTCCATTCCCTTTTATGGCTGAGTAATATTCCATTGTATAAAAATACCACATCTTCTTTATCCATTTGTCTGTCGATGGACATTTAGGTTGCTTCCATTGACCTGGCTATTGTAAATAGTGCTGCAATGAACATTGGTGTGTATGTGTCTTTTTGAACTATGGTTTTCTCTGGGTATATGTGAGGACACAGGGAGGGGGAAGGGTAAGCTGAGACAAAGTGAGATAGATAGTGGCATGGACATATATACACTACCAAATGTAAAATAGATAGCTAGTGGGAAGCAGCCGCATAGCACAGGGAGATCAGCTCAGTGCTTTGTGACCACCTAGAGGGGTGAGATATGGAGGGTGGGAGGGTGATGTAAGAGGGAGGAGATATGGGATATATATATATGTATAGCTGATTCACTTTGTTATAAAGCAGAAACTAACACACCACTGTAAAGCAATTATACTCCAATAAAAATGTTTAAAAAATGCACATATTATTTTTAAACAGATTTACTGAGATACAATTCATATACCATAAAATTCACCCATTTAAAGTGTGCAATTTAATCATACACAGTCTTTTCATTTTTTATGCTTTACTGATTTGTGAATGTGTATTATCTATACCAAAAAAATGATTTGAATTACTTTTTAAAAAGATATTTGCCTTCTTATCTTGTATTTTCCACAGTCACTTGCCTAGTCCCCCCACATAATAGGTGTTCAATAAACACAGCTTTATTGAATAAGTGAGTAAATAATGTTGATTCTTAAATATCCCCTATCTACTTGAGTGTATATTTATGTTCCAATAACTGCAATGTTCAGGAGTCTGAATATATAAAAACAGAACAGCTACAACAATTTAAAAAAAACAACCTTAATTACCAAGTTTAGTGATATACAAAAATTTGAATGCGTCTAGGAGCAGGCTATTACCATTCCAATAAAAACGAAACATTCAAAACTAAAAACACTGAAATATAAATATTATATGCATACATCTACAAATAGTATATAATAGGTATATAAAGCATTCCGCATTACTCACGTGAGAATTCAGTTAAGGAAAATATAAGCTCCTTCTAATCAGAGTCTAAGATAAACTCTTTGTAGACATTTTGATATGTCACAAATCTTCTGGAAATGTCAATATTCTTACATAAACAGTCTCAAGAATGCCGTTTTGTTACAATGCCCACACAGCATTAAAAGAATACCCGATAAGCAACACTGAGAGAAGATAGCATACTTTGCAGTTTAACAAGTTATTTTCTTTTCTCTACCCATTCTCTAAGGTGATTATGACTGAATGATTTGGTATACACTCTTGTAAATCTAGGACACATTCTTTAATCTCCATAAATGTTCTTACCAGTCCTCCTAGTTATAACTCTGCTGTCAAGTATACTTTATTCCTGAGACTGAAATCCTTTACACAATCTGTGTTAAAAATATTCATAAATCATCTAAAACACAGCTGCCTGTATTTTCAGTCAGGACTGACAAAAATACTCCAGAGTTAGCTTATAGTTTTGTCTCTACCAAGTTAAAAGAAAATAGGGTTGATCAAGTCAATGAAATTTGTCTTCTGTGTCACTAAATCCACAATCCTCTTATGTTTCTCCTCTCAGTATTTACTTCTCCCCATCATTCAGGTCTTTAGTTTTCTTCAACCTTTATCATTTCCCCTTTGTCATACTTGATAGGGATATAACATCAGTCATTTAGATGTTAGAGAAAATTAATTTTAAATGAAGACCATTGTTTTCCTTTTGGTCACACGGACATCCCTGAAGTCATACCTAGCCTACATACCCTGAAGAGGAATGCTTTAATACTTTTAGCATAATGTTCAACAATTGTGTAGGGGCTCTCATCAAAGAAGAAACCCTTAGGAGGATGAGCTTTGGAATAGTTGGGCTTCTGCTCATCACCAAAAGCTGTCCAGGATATGGAAAGAGCCCTGTGTTATTTTTCATGGCTTTTTCCAAGATCTGAAGCATGTCATTTCTTAATTCAACAAATAGTTTTTCAAGCACCAGTCCTTCATTAAGAATGTAGCAGTGATTATGATAGACAAGTTCTCTACTGTCATTTGGTTTACAAGGGTAATAAGGAAATAGATCTTATAAAAGTAAATGAACATGCAAGATAATTTCAAATACTGATGAGTGTTATATTGACACCATTCACCAGCTTCCACCCCAATGTTAATGTAATAAATTGCCTTTAGGAAGGACCCAGGGAAAATCATGGCTACTTACAGAAAACAATCTATATATATATATATTTTTTTTTCTGTGAAGCTGACATTGTCAATGAGTCTACATGACAGAGAGCCAAGTAGTCCAAGAGGGAAGAATCTTCCTTTCAGAAGTCCTGTCTCCAGGGACAACAAATCAAAGGCTTTTAAGGAGAAAAAACTCAATGTATCGGAGAAACAATGAACAGGGCAGTGTTGCTCAAGGATCCTGGACAGGATAGAATGATGTATGTATGGGGAGCAAAGCAAAGTGGAAGGTATTTTAGGGTCTTATAAATGAAGATAAGAAGTTTGGATTTTTGTTTTCTAATATGAGGTGACAAGCCATTGGAAGGTTTTAGTTAAGGAAATAGTATAATTTGATTTGCATTTTAAAATATCACTTAAATTACTTCATGGAAAAGATATTGCAGATAGGAAGTTGGAAACAGGAAATCAATTAGAAGGAGATTATATCCAGGTCAGAGGTGATATGGCTTGACTTCAGATAATTCAACAGAGATGAAAGAAGGAAGAGGTATAAGATGTATTTAAGATCTTTCATAAGATGAATTCAATAACCTTGGAATCAAACATGTCTTGCGTGAATCTTTCTCTAAAACTGACTAGGTGTGAGACTTTGATCAAATTATTTCTGACATTCTATTCAGGCAGTCATGAGCAGTATCAACATATGATAGACTGTAAAAATGACGGCAGATTCTTCTCATCCCTGCATCTATACTCTTGTGATGTGATTTAGCAGGTCTTCCTAGCAAGAAATAGAGCCTATTAATTGAACGTTTGAATCTGGGCTGGCCGTGTCACTTTTATGGGCCAATAGAACATTAGCATCATGGTGCAAGCAGAGACCTAAAAGCTGTTGCACAATGAGGTTTTCCCGCTACTTAGGCTCTTTGGATATTTGCCACTACCACCATATGACAAAGCCCTGGCTGGCTTGCTGTTTGATGGGCAACATGTGGTCCAGTCACTGTTGTCAAAACAACCTACAGGGCTTCCCTGGTGGCGCAGTGGTTGAGAGTCCGCCTGCCGACCCGTGAGCCATGGCCGCTGAGCCTGCGCGTCAACGGGAGAGGCCACAACGGTGAAAGGCCGGCGTACTGCAAAAAAAAAAAAAAAAACCTACAGCCAGCCAATCCCCAGCAGCAAAGCCTTTCAACTGACTGGCAGGTGACTGTATTTACATAAGTGATCTTCGTTGGGACCAACAGAAAAACAATCCAGCTGAGGCCAGCCCAAACTGCTAACCCACAGAATCATGAGCTAAATAAATGGTTGTTTCAAGCCACTGGCTCTGGGGTGGTTGTGAAACTATGGGTTACTGATACATAGAGTCGGTGAGAATTAGGGTTGGGCCTGATTAAACACTAATTAGAGTTTGTGAATGGAAACACTGAAAGTGTAAAAATTCTCCCTGATAATTTACAGCATGTATTAAGAGATGGCAATGAATCATTATATTGGTTTGAAAATCAAGGAAACTAGCTTATCTGGATTGTAACAGAAATAATAAAGGACATTCCGTTTTTTGGTTTTTTTTTGCGGTACGCGGGCCGCTCGCTGTTGTGGCCTCTCCCGTTGCGGAGCACAGGCTCCGGATGTGCAGGCTCAGCGGCCATGGCTCACGGGCCCAGCCGCTCCGCGGCATGTGGAATCTTCCCGGACCAGGGCACGAACCCGCGCCCCCTGCATTGGCAGGCGGACTCTCAACCACTGCGCCACCAGGGAAGCCCTAAAGGACATTTCTTTTTAAGAGCATGAAGGAATCTATAGACCATGCTAAGGATGAAATATGTATTTTGGGGGCCAATTGTTCATAAAACCAACATATAGTCAGGTCACCTGGGATTCCTTAAAATAGAATTCCAGTCCCTGTCTCATACTCACTGAATTTGAAATTTTGGGGTAGTGGAAAAGTATAGACACATACTTAGAATGTCAACCTAGAAAACATATTAGAAATTTTATTCATTGGGACCATTTAAATTTATAATAAAACATTTCAGACTTCAACTTTTTCTTCCTTAAGTTCCATGAATCAAAAAGTTTTTTCCAGTCCTCTTTCTGTTGCAGAAGGAAAGATGGGCTTTGGCATGAAAACCTTTATGGACTTCTCTGGAGACCTAGCTTGCAAAAGTTAAATTCTATTTCTAGTAAGACAGAATCAAATTCCAGAAAACCAACTCATAAAATGTCTTTTGCAATAGAAGTATTAACTGTGCGTGTTTAATTCCTAGATGTTACGTATATACATCAGAAACGGAAGAATATTGTATGATTTCTAGATTTAGATTTTACCTGTTGTTTTGGCTTGAACAAATGATTTATCTGCTCTGCATCTTTGTTTCCACTTCTGTAAAATCAGAGGTTGAATTAAGGTCTCTAAGGTAATTTTAGCTTCCAGGGTTCTATGATTGATGGCATAGCTTTGTATTTTCAATTTCATGTAATCCAACATATACTAACCATTTAATTTAACAATGCCGCTATTCTCACTAGAGTATTTCTTGTTTGTTTATGTAATTATGTACACATAAGAGGACTAATCCATTAAGTCTCAATCTTTATTGTGGCTATAAGCAGTGAATGGCCCAGACATCAGCTTATCCCATCTATCTGATATAATCTTCTTCCCAATGAATATTATGTGGCCACCTGTCAGGAAAATGCAGCCAAGACCGATCACCACAGGTGCACCTTCAACCTTGTTATCGATTTGCCATCTCTGATTTATAAAATATATCATGATTTCCAATGAATGTTTTTCAGCTGTGTTTGATTGCTTCAGTGTTTAAGGGGTTTCATTATTGATTTGTTTTAATGGCAATCACATTAAGCATCCAATCTATGCTATGTAAACTTTTAAGACATGTGAACATATTTTTTGCATTCAATTTTTTTAGCAATTCTTTTAATGGAAAAAAGGCTATGAAGTTACTTTCATTCATACATAAGATTTTGATTCTTGTATTGCTTGGTATTAATTTTTAAAGGAAAGATTAAATTACCGTGAGGGAAGGAGAATTATAATACCAAATTGAGGTAGACTTCTTAAAGGATGTGGTCTCTGAAAGTGATAATAGATTAACCAGGCACAGAGACAATTTCTGGATCTGATTTGACAGATCCAAAAACTCTAATCAAGATAAAAGTATAACTTTAACAGTCTAGTTCACAATCTAGAATTCTCTTATTAATGTAATCTTTTGTTTAAAGCATTTATCTCAAAAAAAAGCATTTATCTCAGAAAAAATTAAAATACATCCACTTAATATATAAGTGATTTATAACTAATTCATACCTATCGTTCTAACAGGATGCATAAATTAGATCCATTCACTGGAAATTCTGTGTGATTTAATGTTATCAAAATGGAGCAAATAAAATATGAATTAATGTCAATGTGCACATTTAGATATTAGGAGTAGAAATTTGACTGGCAGGGTTAGGTCTCTCAAGAAGCCAAATTTAAAGTTGACGCAACCAGGGGAAACAAAATTTGTGTGCAGATGCCCTCTTTACGAACACGAATAGGTCTACAAGTGCCAAAGCTCACCCTGGATTCTCCTGATTAAGCACCCTGGGCTTCTCATGACTAGATCCCATTCAGAATCTGACTCAGAGACTCTAAGATATGTCTGTAGCAGCTGTGTTTTTAAGAAGCTCCAAAAAAATTTTAGATATTCACTGGTGTTTGAGAACCTCTAATTTAGACTAATTATCACAAACAAACTAGAGGAAAGTGATCCATGAAAGGCTGGACACTAAGAACAAGTAAAAATGGAGCTATTAACACAGCACCTTTCTACACTCTGCTTCACAGGAGTAACTGCAACAGTAAAGCTTCAAACCATTACAAGAGGATGTTAGAGTTTAAACAAATGTTAGAGTTTAAATAAAGAATCGCAATTCAACCAGAGGCAGGCAATGGATATGAAGGAAAGTAGATATTGTCAAGAAGTAAATAATATGATGTAGTTTTAAAAAAAGAGTAATTTTTTTAGAGCTTAAAACAAACAAACAAACATATAAGCCTATACAAATGGAGTACCATTTTCTAAGTATTCAAGACTCTCCTAGTTGGAATATGGTCTTTAGTATGATTGGGGCAATTACAATTTATATTAAATAAATCAATGTAATATAATAATATAATAACATAATCTGAATTCATCAATTTTTTGCTACCGTTTTTGATGTTTTTTTTACATTTTAGTATAGCTACAATGGAAATTCATCTAACACTAATTGTGTCTTGGTGTCTTACAATTGCTATTGGCCGGGTAGCAGTTTTGATGTAGTTGATAAAAACTTTCTTTTGATGCCTTCTGGTAAGATCAAGAAAGCAGTAGAATCAATGACTCTCACATTTGATATATTAAATATTTTACAAAAGTTATTGCTACCTCCTTAGTAGGAAGCCAGGACCATAAGGCATACCTCCAACTAATGTATCCATTATAATTCCATTGTTATAATTTTAACTATTACTTATGTGAAAAGGCTGCGACTTCCTGATAATTCATTTCAATTAAAAATCTGGG
The DNA here is from genome assembly GCF_937001465.1 of Orcinus orca. NCBI lineage: Eukaryota > Metazoa > Chordata > Mammalia > Artiodactyla > Delphinidae > Orcinus > Orcinus orca. The sequence continues at coordinate 45,054,027 of NC_064573.1, forward strand.
TCCAAATGGACCTAAGGAAAATCTTGAGTCAGGTATATTATTTTCTTTTATTTATCCTTTTCCAAGTTCTTGAAGTTTTTGGAGAAGTACTAAGGCCCAGAACATGTCTAATCATAAAAACCATCATAGAACACTTGGTAAGACTATATACTTTCAGGACCTTTCCCTAGAAATTCTGATCTATATTTTGGGAGAAATCTGGTTTTTTTTCAAATAAGATCTCTAGGTGATTTTATGATCAAGCAAGTCTGATCTTATTTGTTTATAATTTTCCAGGTTGATATGGAGACGGGGGAACAGAAAAGATTTTGATGGGTGAAAAAAGCCAACAGTTTAGTAAAGATCTATATTGTTATATCATCCCCAGGACTGTTGACATCAGATACTGGGAATGGGGGGGGTGTGAAAACTTAAGAGAAACTGCTGGGCAGGGAAAGGTGGTTATCAGTAATCAGATCCAGGTGCAGGAATCTGAGAAAACAGAGCATCCAGGCTGTTCGGCCTCACTGGGTAAAGGGACCCATCTGTTCCAACTTCAAAATTGTTGGTACCCAACCATCAAAATCAGTTTGACACTGTATGACGGTAGGTATTCAGGTTAATGGAAAGCGTGGAAGGGCCAGTGCAGTAGAGCAGACGTTGACTCTTCCAATTTTTCATATCTGTGACCATCTAGGAAGTACTTTTATGACAAGGACTCTTGACACATTTACCACTAGGAATATATGAGGAATGCAATAAATGGTTGATCTTCATTTTCTGTGGATTTGATATTTGTAAATTTGCCTACTTGGTAAAATGTATTTTTAACCTCAAAACCAATGCTCAAGGCAGTTTTGCAGTCATTTGTGGTCATGTGCAGAGTGGTGAAAAATTTGAGTTGCCCAATGTGCTCATTCCTGGCTGAGGTTGAATGAGGCAATACTCTACCTTCTTGTTTCAGCTCTCATACTATAAACAAGTGCCCTTTTCACAGTCTGTGTAGTGCCACACTTTTGCATATTTGTGCTTTTTTGTTGGTGATTTCACTGTTTAATATAGCCCCCAAGTGCAGTGCTGAAGTGCTAACTAGTGTTCATAAGTGCAAGAAAGCTGTGATGTGCCTTACAAGGAAAGTACATGTTGGATGAGCTTTATCCAGCTTGAATTACAGTGTTGCTTGTGAGTTCAATGTTAATGAATCAATAGTATATATCAAATAAAGTATTCTTAAACAGAAACACACATAAAACAAGGTTATATATTGATCAGTTAATGAGAATGTGATCAGAAACTTGCAGAAACCTAGCCCTCTGTTTGACCTAGGAGCAATGGTTCAGTATTTGCTAATTCAGTTTTTACAGTGACTTTATAGAACATAAATAAGAATCAACTATATCTGTGGAATATTAGTCTTTGCAGAGATAGGAAGGGAGGAAAAAAATAGCTTCAGACCCAAATGATACAGGCTAACTCAGTTGTACAGCTGTACCCTGCTCTCCCCAAACACTCCAACCCTCTATCAAGCAGGCTGTTTAAGTGTGAGGCCCAGCTTTGGAGGGTAGTGTGGAACCACATAATTCAGAATTTTCTCAGAATTTGAGATGGAGATGAAAGCAGAAGCTCAGCCCTACATTTTGGGCAAACATGAAAGGAAGAGAATGTGACCACTCAGTTTTGTGAAAACCCAAGTGTCAACTCTGGAGTATTGAATCCAAGATGTAGGAAGTATCTTTTAACTCAAGGCTCTAAGAAGAGGGAAGGCAGATTGATGAGGTCATACTATGTGTACACATTGTGCTTGTATTAGTTCTCTACTGCTATCTAACAAATTACGCTAAAATAATTTTTATTTTATAGTTTATAGCAACACACATTTATTATCTGACAGAGTTTCTGAGAGTCAGGAATTCAGGAACAGCTTAGTTGGATGATTCTGGCTCACCTCCTCTCACAAGGGTACAGTCAAACTGTAGGCAAAGGCTTTTATTGTCTCAAGACTCAACTAAGGCTGGAGAATTAGCCTCCAAGTTTCCTCAAATTGTTGTTGATAAGCTTCCATTATTTGCTGGCTGTTGGCCAGAAGACACCATTCTTTGCCATGTGGTCCTCTCTACAGACCACTTGAGTGACCTTATATGTGACAGCTCACCTCCCTTAGAGCAAGTGAACACACACACACAGAATCAAGATAGAAGCAATAGTCTCTAGAATCAAAACTAGGTAATGATATACCATCACTTCTGCCATATTCCATTGATCACACAAACTCTGGTACAATCTGGGAGGAAACTACACAAAGGTGAGAATATCGGGAAGTAGAGATGAATGTGTAACATCTCTCTGAGGCTGGCTGATACAATGCAATTTTGTGAATGTTTCAATAAGATCAGAGCTGTACCTGAAAGCAGGGGAGGGGGAGGGTGGTGACCTTCAGCGGGAAAATGTAGCAACAAGTAGAGAGGGCAATATCAGATCTATGACACAAAAGTCAATCTTCAAGAGACAAGAGACCCTGGAAAGAGGGTGGACTAGTGTCCCCAAAATCATCTCCCAGTTGCCGGTTAGAGGGAAAAGGACTTTATCGGAAAAACTGGGAAGTTTCAGGGGTGTGCAGGCAGGGGCTATGTTTAGAACAGCACAGTCAGCTCCAGCAGTCATCTTGAAACTGTTCGTGTGGTGGTCTGGTCAGCATCATCTGTCTAGTTTTTTGTTTTGGGGTTTTTTTTGCCATGCTGAGAGGCTTGCAGGATCTTAGTTCCCTGACCAGGGATCGAACTCAGGCTCCTGGCAGTGAAAGCGTGGAGTCCTAATCATTGGACCACGAGGGAATTCCCATCTTGCTTGTTTTAATGGGCTTGTTCCCATTTTCTTGAGACCAGTTCCTGGAATCGTGCAAGCCATACATTCAGTACTGCTCAAGATGGAGCAGCTTATGGCCTGGCTACAAGCAGTTAGCTTTTTCCCTCTGGTGCCGGTTTTAGTACCTGCAAAATAACTCAGGAATGTGCATCAGACACTGTTATCTATTTCCTTCAGGGAAGAACTAAAGATTCTGTGACTGCTAACTGACTGATCTGTTGTTTAAATTGTTACTGAGTTCTCCTGGCCCAACTGCTATTTTTTGTTGCTATTATATATTCACATTCTTTCAGTCATTAATTCTTGAGCCAGGCTTTTATGACTCAGGGGAAGCTTGCGAGCCTAATGCTTTTCTATGAACAAGAGGCAAGCAGAGGACTTGGGGGCGAGGGGGTGTCCATCCTGGGAAGGCCCCATAGCGTCCTGCTCGGTTACAAGCCTGAAGAAATTGCTTACCTACAAAGTGGTGGTTGAAATGGGAAGAGGAAGACAGAAAAATATATAATATTGTTACTTTACTCAAGGAAAATCTGATCCATGGAGAATCAGTTGTCCTCCCCAAGCTCAATGAAAAGATATAAAACAAAAAACATGTTTTTTTTTTGTTTCTTTTTTTTCTGCAGTACGTGGGCCTCTCACTGTTGTGGCCTCTCCCGTTGCGGAGCACAGGCTCCGGACGCGCAGGCTCAGCAGCCATGGCTCACGGGCCCAGCCGCTCCGCAGCATGTAGGATCTTCCCGGACTGGGGCACGAACCCGTGTCCCCTGCATCGGCAGGCGGACTCTCAACCACTGTGCCACCAGGGAAGCCCAACAGGTTATTTTTTAAATCAGTGAGTAAACAGTTTAAAATTCTAAAAGACTGAAATCAATGAAGAAGTTTTTTAGTCAAATGCTTCTACTTTTATTCAAGAAAACACTACATAATTACCATATTTTCCCAAGCTAGTTATATAGTTCTTAGGTGCAGAGGTTTCTTCTTTAATTTCTGGACTCTTCCAATGGTCTGAACAGACATTTGATTCTGTTCCTTATGCTCAGAGAGGGGGGCTATGAGATGTTTTTGACTTTGACTTTGACTTTGACAGAAAAAGTTGGATGCTATTTTGTTCCCACTTCCTTACCTGAAATTCCCTACCTCCCTCTTTTATACCAAAGATGCTATTCAATTATATTTTCTTTCTCATTTGGGATTTTGAAGTGGTGCTTCTTGAATTCTCTATTATGAAATAACCACATGAAGAAAATGTAACCTTTAAAGACCTAGAAAATACCCAATGCTTAGTTCCACTGCCTCATAAGTTATAACTTACATGAATTTCCTGAAGTAGTAGACTTATTCTACAATGGTTTCCAAGATTGTTTTCCAAATTCGTGTTCATAAGGAAGCGTTGGTACTAGCAAAGGGCCAGGAAGCCCCCACCCTGGTTGGCAAGATGGCCCATTGTTTAGCTTTTAGTAGATGGCAAGCATTATGCTAAGTGATAGGTAAAAATTTATACACATGACAACCCTGCCAGGGAGGTATAATTGGTGTAATTCGCTAAGAACAGCCTTGGCTTGAAACATGCTTTGAAACTTGTCTATTATGTTGTCTGGGGCAGGGTGATAGTTTGCTCTGCTGTCATTCATTATAGCCGTGCATTTTGGAAGAAAGGCAGTATTTCTCACTCTTGTCCACTGCAAGATTGGAAGTTTTGGGAGGTCACAGATGTTGTTAGCTTTGCTCTCTCTTTCACAGCACACTAATATATAGTAGGTGATCCGCAAATGTTGAATAATTACCACAAATCTCCTCTTCCCTGTCATAATACTAATTGCATCCCATGGTGTTCTATTCAAATCAATTCAATTCAACAACCGTGTATTGACAACTTCTCATTTTGTAGGCATGAAACCAGTTATAACTTGAGCTTTCTGCACTAAGGCAAATTCTAAAATATTTCCCCAAATTGAGAGTAAAAAAAATATCAGATCCCTTTGCCAGGGCAGCAGGAGCCCAGTTGGAATTAGCAGTAACAATGAGAGCAGCCCCGAGAGTCGAGAAAACAGTGCTTTCTCTCAGCTGAGGTTTCCACTTCCGGCGTTTTTTTCACCACACTACCTGTCCAGGCAAACATAGCAGAGCTAGAGCATTAGAATGGCTAAAACTGCAACTTCTGGCCGGAGTCTGGTGAATGTCTCCATTGCATGTGAGTAAGTAGCTCCCACTCACATGGTGAGATCTCTGGTAATTTACTATTTTACCGGGCTTGTCTTTAGTAATTTGTTTACTCTTGGACAGGCCTTACATATGCAAATAAATATTCCTAAATAACGACTCTGAAACTCTGGCCATGGGTTATTCTGATGATGCCACCTTTTGAAAGCTCCTCTTCTAAAATTACTTTTAGAACCAGTTTATGAGCCATAAAGCAAAAGTAAAACAAGCACATTCTTTGTTATCAACCATATAAGCAAATCAGTTTCCTTCCTCTACTATCATAGTTAATTTATTTTCCTTAATGAATATTGTCATACATAATTCTCAACCTTACTCAGCCACCTTGGATGATAAAACATGGCTATGAAAAAACAACAATAACAGCAGCAAAACTGTTCTCAAAAGATATAGATTTGGGACATATCACTGTATGAGTTTTAGTTCATGGACATCTATTTACCACTTGACCCTCATAAATATAGCTGGTCCCACCAGGATAGACAGAAGTGGTTAGAACTTTTTCAGGCACTATACAAATAAGAAAACTAGACATAGAACTGAGAGAAAAAAATTAGAGAAAATGAAAATTTTGTCAATTTAGCTTAAGCCAGTAAATACAGAGAGCCAGAAACTGATGAATCCATATGATGAGATCTGTTAAATCCTTGACTGGTTAAGAATCTTAAGAAAAAATCTTAGTCCGGACTGGAGTTTAGAGCAGGGTGGAAATAGAAATAATTTCTCAAGGACTCAAGGAAAAATGACCCTGTGCAGGTAACAGGTTAGACATGTGTCAACACAAGGCTAATCAGTACAAAAATGTGCAAGTGTCAGAGGTCTCCAGATGAAAAGATAAGGTCAAAATGAAGGAGGTCCACTCTTTGCAATGGAGTCTAACAGCCGTCACTGCAGAAAGAATGAGACGAATTATCAGAAGGCACCCAGAGCAAATATTTCTGGCCCTGTGTTCTCTCCTTCTGTATTTGTGACCAGTGTGACCACACCACCCTATTTTCACCACTGCTTGAAGCTGATATTTCTTTTCCATTCCCAGCATCAGGGCCTGTCATATCCAAACTGGATAACAGTAATCTCCTCTCCCCTAGACTACCTAGTGTGAGCAGATGCTGTGATATCTCAAATTGTTATCTGTTACAATCAGAAAAAATAGAGCTATGAAGTATACTTTTCTAAGGGCAAATAAATTCCAGATCTTTTTCTTTGCCAGCTGAAGAATTATATGAGACCTGGGACCATTAGAAAGTCCTCTTTGAGAAGACCTCTGATAAAATAAAACCTCATATATGAAGACTTGGTAAATAATCTTAATTATGGAAAGGATAGAAATACACATAGCCTATACATAAGTGTTCACAGGGATGCTGAATCAGAGAGGGAATAAAAAGAAGTCACATTCTGAAAATATTTATTGAGATTCTACCATTTGCATAGAGGAACATCAAAGTAAATGAAGTATCATTACTACCATCAAGAAGCAGTCATTGAATTGAAAAAGATTTCTTAAAAGGTCCAAAGTGAAAATCAAGTGACACATGATTTTAGCTAATAGATAATGAAAATTTTATAAGGAAATGTCCAGGAAAAAAAGCAGTAGATTTTGACTTCTTCAGTTGCCTTTCAAAATAAGGCAATAGCAACCAAACTATTACAGTGCTATATGAAATTATTTTTGAAGAAAACTCTCTCAATTACCTGGTATAGGTTTTACCAGAACAGAGAATGGTCTGGGGCTGGCTCTGATGTAAGGCTGAGACATGTACCAGAGAGAAGAAAGTAAACAGACAATAACCTAGAAAAACAAACAAACAAATGAATTCGAAAAACTACGTAGTCAAGTAAGTTTACAAAATGCAACATACATTGCTCTGCCATCCTTTTAGCAATGTAATGCATACCAAATTAAAATCTCAAGAAATCTTAGTAAAGAAACCAGTAAGTTTCTTGGATCCAACGTGTTTTTCAAACTTAGAGCAGAATCGTTTTCCCCTTTTTCTGTCTATTTACAACCAATAAAACTCATATATGCAGAGCATACATTTTACATACAAGACTCCTGTAGTTGTTAGGGGCAAAGGTTTGTGGTCAAATCCCAGGCCTGCCACTTATTAGTAGTTTGATCTGAAAAAATGTCAAACTCTCAGGCTTTTTTCCTTTTATTTCAAAGGGTAAAAGTTGCATCCACTTGGATTGAGAAGGGGTCCTGAGCTCAGTTCCTGTTACAGTGAACGCTGATCATTATATTAATTACACGCAAAGCACTTACTATTTTGCTAATTAAAAAGTGTATAAAAGGTCTTGGAGAAGTATGGCTCTCTGGAAATCTTCCTACCTTTTTTACCTGCCTGGAGCAGTACTGAGGAAATCTGGACAAACTGCAGCCAGACATTGAGAAAGAAAGGCACTGGACTGCCCTAGGAGGACTCAGTCTCACAGAACCCCTTACCACTCCTGCTCTCCTATTTTCATGTTTCCTCCTCGGTTTTATAAAACATTCCAATATAAATTCTTGCCTAAAAGTTGCTTCATTGACTTCTCCTCTCAACCCAAACACTTTTAAACAAATTCTTACCATGCGCCAGCCACTGTATTCACATTACCAAAGACAAAAGCAGTGAAGAATTGAACTAATTGAACCAAACCCACCCAATTGCATGAAGTCTGGCCTCACTGGGAAACAGTGTAGTGAGCTCCACTGCTAGATTCAGGATTCTTGAGACAGCCCTTGTGACATCGCACCTGAATCTTAGGAAAGCTATTTCAAGTATGTAAACCATAGAGACCTCACATATAAAGCTATCTATGTTCATCTTTCAAATTAATAACAAATGTCAATTCCTCTCAGCTTCTCTTATCAGAAAAATAGTTGACTTTTCCTTAAAAACTTGTGCCCTGATTACTGACCAGAGATTCCACACCTAAAAATTCTATAATTAAAATATGAAATTAATTCTCATTTAGACATAATTTTTTTAAAAATGTATATATCTGGCTCTGTATGATAATGCTATGCATTTGTGCATGCCACATACTACATTACTTTTTGAGACTTTAAGCTTATGAAAAGCAGGGCAAATGATTGCTTTTCTTTGAATTTCATAGCACTTGAACTGGCATCCAGTCTTTGATAAAGGAATGGGAAGGGCTTCCCTGGTGGCGCAGTGGTTGAGAGTCTGCCTGCCGATGCAGGGGACACAGGTTCGTGCCCTGGTCCGGGAAGATCCCACATGCCGCGGAGCGGCTGGGCCCATGAGCTGTGGCCGCTGAGCCTGTGTGTCCGGAGCCTGTGCTCCACAACGGGAGAGGCCACAACAGTGGGAGGCCCACGTACCGCAAAAAAAATTAAAAAATAAAGGAATGGGGAAATTAGCAAAATTTTTAGAAACTATCTAGAAGGGTTTTTAAAATTCAGAACATTTTTTGCAGTGTTTTTTTTTTCTATTTATCCTACCTTAAAGCTCTTATCTCCTATTAAAAGTTGAGATATTACAGTAACTTAAGAAAGATTCGAAATTGTAATTTAAATTTTATCATGGTAGAAGGTACCATATACAACAAATAAAAGTTTATTTTTAGAATATATTTAGAATGTGTTTAAAAATATAATCTAATTTTAGTTTATCTAAAAAAAATCTAGTTTCTGCCATTCCCCATTATAACAAATAAAACTGTACTTTAATTGTGAATTAAAATAACTTCTATGCAGTATAATTATTTATTCCTTTAATTCTTAGTTAAATAAAATTCATTAATTATTTGATTAAAGACATTTGAAGTTGCTGAAAAAATGTAAGGACAAAATTTTAGTGTGAGCTCTCAGATGTTTGCACCTCACTGTGCTTATTCAATATACACAGACTCTAGGAATCATCAATGTTTTATATTAAGAAATCAAACCATCAGAAAAATATTACATTTCTGAATTCTGCCTCTATAAAAAAATTGTTATCATAAAATGAAGATGCATTATAATAACAAAACTATCACAGAGTAACCCTTGCTGAGAAGAGTATTTGACTTGTAGTTTAACAAAATATCCCCTGAGAGAAGGGAGACATTTAAAGAACCTAAACAAACTGCTTCTTTTACAGATCAAACCCAGAGAGGCTGCCCAAGACCCCTGGTAACTAGTGGACTTAGAACTAGAATCCCTGTCTCTCGGCTTCATAATCTAAGTAGTATATTTTGCTTTGTCCTTTGACTTATAGCCCTTTACATTTAAACTTTCTACCTGTAGATATATCTGTTCAACTCCTGAAATATTTTAGGTCATACAGTCCCCCATGCTTCAGGTTTCCATTTATATAGCTATTAAAAAGTAACATTTTTCATTCAGCGTTCCTCATTGGTAGAACTCCTAATGCTTCCCATTTAAATACAAACTCTGTAATAGCCAAAATAATTATTAAAAAAAAAACCACTTTCCACTCCACTGTGATATTATATTCATACATTGAGGGTTTTCTCCTCAGGCAAAAAGAGTTAACAGTTCTGATAAAGAGAACACAATTTAAAGATCATTTAAAGTGATTTAACTTTTTTTAATGTTCAGTATAAATGTGAAGGGGAAAAACTCATTCCCCAAAACTAGTATTTTAATTAGGGCAAATTGAGAATTTTGTTCCACTATTAGGAGAGAAATTCATGTAAACTGGCAATAATGTCTAAAAACTTTCTGTTGGCAAAATAAAATATGTCACTGTATAGTAGCCTAGAAAAAGAACTAAATTTACTAAAACAGCATCTCTCTCTCTCTGTCAATCTCTCTTTCTGTGTTCTCGTCTGCCTGTCTGTCTGTCTCTCCATCTGTCTCTTTTTCTTGGCTACTTCATCAGCTGTTGTGAGCTGATCGTGTACGCAAGGTATGCATGAAATGATGCTCTTTGGTTTTGCAATGAAATGAATTCCCTCAGTGACTTTCAACAGTGTACTGTAGACTGGCAGCTTGCCATCTGGAAAAACTGACACTTGGCTCCCTTGGGCAGACTGAACAGCATTGCTGTGAGATAGCATTAGTAGCTGAAGAAAAATGGAAACGGGAAGCACAAACTACTTGACACAAATAAAATGACGCAGTTAGTCTGCTTTTAAGGTAGAAGAAGGAGAAAAAAAACAAACAAACAGGAACCATGGACCTTTCGAAAGAGTTTTATTCAACTGCTTTTCTCAAAAAGGCCATTTAGAATTCAAGAAAGAGTGCAAAATAAAGAGTGCAAGAATATTTAATTTTTATTCAGTTACTTAAAAGAACAAACTGAGTAGTTTATTAATGAGGAATAATCTAAACTGATCAGTGTAGATACAGTACAGTTCAAAGTCATACCAAGAACTGGGGGAAACGGTACTGATGAACCTAGTGGCAGGGCAGGAATAAAGATGCAGACTTAGAGAACAGACTTGAGGACCCAGTGAGGGGAGGGGAAGCTGGGAGGAAGTGAGACAGTAGCATTGACAGATATACACTACCAAATGTAAAATGGATGGCTAGTGGGAAGCTGCTGCATAGCACAGGGAGATGAGCTGGATGCTTTGTGATGACCTAGAAGGGTGGGATAGGGAAGGTGGGAGGGAGGCTCAAGAGGGAGGGGATATGGGGATATATGTATACATATAGCTGATTCACTTTGTTGTACAGCAGAAACTAACACAACAGTGTAAAGCAATTATACTCCAATATAAGTTTGAACTTCCCCAGAGTTTTGAGTGTGCTGCTAGTAGCATCTACCTTAGCTGTTAGTCGATTCACTTTGTCAACACCTATTGGCAATGAAGAGTGAAAAATAACCCAGATTTGTCAGATATGCCTTTATTTAATGCAAACAACAAAAACATAAACCATTCAAGAAAGGTAGGTTTTCTCTTTCCCACTTGAGCAATTCATTATGAAATCTTATTCTTTTAACAGTTTCCAGCTTCAATCTATTTCAACTCAAAACTATAAGCTGAAAAATAGTGTACTAGAAGACAGTCTGAATAATACTACTAATTTTTAAAAACTTGCCCTGAGGAGTTCCCAGTATAGTAATGCACAAATAATTGTATTCCATGGTAAAATGGGAAATTGAAAATAGTTCCAAAGCAAAATTTAAACACAAGGACTATTAATTGGACTGTCTTCAAGGATCTGTGGATTTAAGCTCTGTGCCTTGGCTAACCTCCAAAATTCTCAAAGGATTGCTCAGGATGTAGGATCTAGAGAAGCTCTATTTTTCTCAAGTCCCCAACTCTTCATTTAACATGAATGGAGAAAGCTTTCTCCAAAAAAGTTGAATGTGCTTTATAAGTTAAGCGTCAGACAACCTACAAGGTCATCACAGGAAGCCTAAGTTCTCTCTGTAAGCACGTCATTTATTAATTTCCTACCAAAATATCTGTCCTTACTTATTGCAAGATGACCCAAGGCCAAATATTACCTACTTTACTGACAAATCAATAGATTTAGTCTGGAATGGGATCACTGAATGAAGAGGGTACAATAGTTTCCAGACAATTTAATCTGAGAAAAAAATCCCAATTTTCAGTGTCTTCTTGTCAACCATTCACTAGCAGCATTCGAAAGTTCATTAAATTTTGGAGATGAAGCTATGTATTTTTTAGGACTTGAACTTAGAACTAAATCTTGACCTACCAAAGTGTACTTACATGTCTTTTTGCTAAAGGAAGGAAAATGTGTTAGTTAAAAACAAACAAACCAAAAAAAGAGAAAGAAGTCTAGACTATAGGAAGAGTTCTGGCTCTGTCAATTCTTAGGTAAGTTTCTGGTGGTATGTTGAGACTCGTTAAGGAATTGATCATTTGTAAGGCAAAAGGAGAAAAAGTAGAGAATGGTTAATATTGACAGGATGGATTCTATTTCCAAAGTAAAATCCATCCTACCTGAAGAGAAGATGGGCAAGGGAGAAACCAATGGTAACAACAGCTGAGAATGTCCTTACATTAACTTTACAAGGCGCAGATGGAAGAGGATGACACAAAACATTGTGCAAAGTTAGCAAAACTGCATTAATTTCTATCCTCATAAGCTTATTCCCCTGAGCAATAGATTTATCCAAATATTAATTAGGAGACACATCATGTGACTATAAATGTAGTAAGACAGTCTGGGAGTGCTGGTGATAGAAACAGGACTGGGAATAGCTCTGCTGCATCATAAGAAGAGAGACATAGTAGGTACGTGTGGCCCTGAAAACCATCTGATGATTTGGGGAGCCTCTACTGTACCCCACCCACTTTCACACATGCCAGGAGATGCAGCAAATATAAGCTTCCTGATAAGCCTTAAAATGTATCCTGAGCACCCAGGGTGGTTACCACCCCCAAGTCAAAATGGTTCTTATCCTAATGGCTCAAGCTGTACAACTGAAATGATACAAGCCACTTTTTCAGATATTTGCAGTGTAAATAGTTTAAACAATGAAAAACCCTCCCAGTATTACTCAGTGGAAGAAAATGATTTATAATAATGTGAATTCCTGATTCTTTCCCTTCTATTCAAGACCAGAAGTATGCAGAAAAGCCCACATTGTTTCATGCAACTATTGTCTTAGTGCACGTGATTATAAAGAACCAAAAGATTAAATCTGTAGTACCTACGCTAAGAAAGTCTTTTTCCGGGCTTCCCTGGTGGTGCAGTGGTTGAGAGTCCACTTGCCGATGCAGGGGACACGGGTTCGTGCCCCGGTCCGGGAAGATCCCGCATGCCGCAGGGCGGCTGGGCCCGTGAGCCATGGCCGCTGAGCCTGCGCGTCCGGAGCCTGTGCTCCGCAGCGGGAGAGGCCACAACAGTGAGAGGCCCGCGTACCGCAATAAAAAAGTCTTTTTCCAACAGTTGCAAACTACTAGAGGAAAGAGGGCCATGATTTGCTTTTTTCTTAAAATGTCATCACAGTCCTAGGAGCTGTGTTGTTTTATATCATCCCTTTACTTAACTGGTAACCTCAGTGGGCATGCGCAGTGCTATTTCAGCTGCAATCTCATGTCTTCCCCATTCTGTATTTGATGTGTCTGAATTTCTTCATGATCTCAAGTAGCCAGCAGCAGGACCTGTCACACAAGCAGTGAAACTGCGTATATTTGAGTGAATATCACAGTGGCCCATTATCAGTCCAGTGACAGAGACATATGATGAATGTTTCTGAAATGACATGTGAGATGACAGGGGATGAAAATCCCCAAATCAGAGACTATAGTTCTCAGGGTCTCCAGAGCAGTTTATTGTCAGTAAAACTGGCTGTGTGCAAAGATGTTGCAACATGGACAGCCCCCAAATCAATTCATCATCGCAGGCCATGAAACTCACTTGTGGCAAAATCAATACAGAATTTCAGGCTCCCTGATAACCAGAGAGAATTTTATTTACTCTTTTACTTTGCAAATGTTACCTTTAAATCCAATAAGAAAAACTGTATGTCAAACTTTTCTATAAAGTTGAACTACAACTTTAAATAGTGTCCAAATACTATTTTATTTTATTATTATTTAAAAATTTTTATTGGAGTATAGTTGATTTACAATGTTGTGTTAGATTCAGGTACAGAAAAGTGAATCAGTTATACATATATATGCTTTTTTTTTAGATTCTTTTCCATATAGGCCATTACAGAGTGTCGAGTAGAGTTCCCTGTGCTATACAGTAGGTTCTTATTTGTTTATATATAGTAGTGTGTATATGTCAATCCCAATCTCCCAATTTATCTCTCCCCTCCTTATCCCCTGGTAACCATAAGTTTGTTTTCTACATCTGTGTCTCTACTAAAGAAGAAACCTAGAATGTTTTCAGGGCCTAGGAACTCACTATTTCAGTCTGATGTTTTGATAGAGAAATAAAGATAGGTTTATAATGATAAATAAAACAATCCTGATAGGTTAAAAATTGTACAGTTCCAAATGGAAAAAGTCTGAAAAGTAGCATTTATATAAAAATGAAAATATTGTAATCTTATTTCACAATCATGAAATTCAAATATTTTAACCACTGCAAAATAGTTATTATATAAAGAATAAGGAAAATGTGGTATGGGAAGTTCTGATTTCTGTGAGAAGACTGTCATTATAATATTTTGGTTAAATAATAACAAAAACTAATGATATCCACTTTGAGTCAACATTTGCTTTGCCAGGCACTGTGCACAGAGCTGTATGTACACTTATAAATTAATCTTTATAGTAACCAATGAGGTAGATACTCTTAATATTCTCATTTTACAAAAGAAGTAATTGAAGGACAACAAAAGTAAGTAATGGCAAAAGGATGTAAAGCTAGTAGGTAACTGAGCTAAAATAGGAACCATGAAGCCTAACTCCAGAGCATGTGCTTGTAAACACTATAGCATAATCACAAAATTCAAAAGGAAACCATTTTTTCCCCCAGTCAACTGTAAGACTTTTGTGTCTAAACCCAAGGATTTGGGGGAAATTACCTGTAAGGTGGCCAGATCTTCTTCGAATGGCGTTTGATGTCATTATTAAAAATACTGCTGTAGCCATAATCATACTATGTGTTAGCTCTGTGAACTCCTTGAAATTGCTCAAGTGGTAATGAAACTAATGAGAGTGTTCTCCAAAGAAAGCATTTGTATCTAGGATACTCACCTATTATCAACTTAGTTGATTCCAGAAAAACTCCAAGCCATTCTCATCTAAGCCTAGGTATCTTAAACTTCCCAAAATTAATTCCAGTGGAAATTAGCTAAAAAAAAAAAAGGAAAGAAAATACCAATTTGCTTTAATTTTAGAAACCTTGACAATGACACACACACACACACACACACACACACACACACATTGAATCTAAATTCTAGGGTTGATCTGGCAATGCTACATAAGGTCCATTCCTCAGATTAATCTAGCATTGATTTACTATTCTATTACTGCCCCCTTTCACTTTGAAGCTTACAATGTAATTGTACTTGTTTACTAAATTAAAAACAGTTTTCACAGAGGCAATGTTTAGAAAACAGATGGATTGAAATCATACAAAACACAGTTCAAATTTATTCTGGCACTCTCTACAGAAGGAATGAAGAACACAACATAAAATGCATACTATTCTATGTAAAAACAAATCAACACCCATCCCATAAGACATCGGCCTGGATTTTGTGGTCAGAAAATTTCCATAAATTTACCTTTGCCATCCTCAGAAGTGTTTTAGGGATATTAGAAGAATGGTGTATCAGTTTCCTAACTGGACGTATCACCATATTCAGAGGTCTAGCTTTCTGCTTAATATTACTCTGAATTTTGTCAGAATTCAAGCACTGGATGTTGGTCCATTAAAAAAAAAAGGTGTTTTAAATACAGCTTGCTAAGAACATATGGAGACAAAAGAACACTACAAAATGACAATCAAATTGCTATTTCTCGTTTTATAGAACAAGGTTATAGCTGAGTGGAATTTAAAATCCTAAAATCAGTAATATATTTACTCTGAACAGGTTTGAGGAGCAGAAAATTTACAAACTTGCTGCTATTTCGATTCCCAATTCTTTTAGGACAAAATTCAGCCAGTTTTTTTTTTTTCAATAAAAATGTTGAAAGTTCATGTACAGTACATACATAGAATGAATTCACTAGGTTATGACTTCTTTCAGTATGGATGTAGGCAACAGGGTTCTGAAAAATATAAAGAAACATTTCATATGAGAGAATCCCAGTCTGTTATTGAGCACCTAGATAAAAAATACATACATTTTGTATTTATAATTATAGTATATATTTTTAATATCTTAATATATATAGTAGAATAATTGAGTAAAAGAAAGAGTACCATTACCTCGCCCCATTAATAAATGTATGCAGCTGTACACCGGTATTTATTTGCTCTCTTTCTTCCTAGAACATCAGGTCAAGTGTTCTTGACAGCTCATCTACAGATCCCCACTGATAAGGCAGCATGAAGACTGCCTCTGTTATTTCATTTCAGAATTTCTTCCTGCAGGGATATGCAGGTACAAGCTAGGGATCATGTATGCAATATCTTCCTCCTCACATCTACCTAGGATGGCTTTAACTCTCTTCAAGGAGAATTTATTTACTTTTTCTCAGTAAGGGGGCCCACTTCTCTTGCCCATATTCATAGATTACTGTTAAAGATTAAACTTGGTACAGTGAAATATTAACATTGTTTCAATTTCTGTATTGCTATGATTCAGACTGGTCCAAAATTGGACCAAAGAACAAGGTAGATTGTACAGTTTAAAGGATTCTTGCGAATCTATATGACATCAAATTCTAACCGCAAGAATCAATCATTTTATTCAAAGTGCTGAGAATTGAATTAACACCAGAAAGCTATAGATAATATATTCCTACATATACAGGAACTAGCCATGCAGGTTATTTAACATGTTTCATATATAGGATAAGACAAGCAACTGTTTACATAAAATTCAAGTGGGGTTTTAGTTGATTGAGAGTTCATTAGATTCAAGTTATTTTGATGTGACAACCAAAGCCAAAATTTTTTAAATTAAAGTTATTATTTATGAAGTTATTTAATGTATACATTTTATTTCTTTCGTAAAACAAATAGTAATTGAAAATTTACTAAGAACGTAAAGTTTGCTAGGCATTGAGTATACAGTAGTAAACATAGTAGATATTTTTACTGCCCTTGTGGAGTTTACAGGTTAGCAAGAAAGACAAACAATCAAATAGTATATTGCAATGATAAATAAGTTTTAAGACAAAGAAGCGCAAGGGTTATACAAACTCCATGCTATAGGAACCGGCATAGTTAGGGAGGAAAGAAAGAAAAGACAGACAGGCAGACAGAAAGAAAGAAAGAAAGAAAAGGGAGAGAGAGAGAGAAACAAAAAGAAAAGAAAGAAAGAAAGAGAAAGGAAGAGGGCTTCCCTGGTGGCGCAGTAGTTGAGAGTCCGCCTGCCGATGCAGGGGACACGGGTTCGTGCCCCGGTCCGGGAAGATCCCACATGCCGTGGAGCGGCTGGGCCCGTGAGCCGTGGCCGCTGGGCCTGCGCGTCCGGAGCCTGTGCTCCGCAACGGGAGAGGCCACAACAGTGAGAGGCCAGCGTACGGCAAAAAAAAAAAAAAAAAAAAAAAAAAGAAAGAGAAAGGAAGAAAGAAAGGAAGAAAGGAGGAAGGAAAGCTAAAGATTGAGAAGGAGTCAAGAGCAATCTAAGAACGGAAGGAAAAAGGAATGATCTATGAAGTAGTAACAGCTATTTAAAGACCAAGAAGCAAGAGAGAACATGACATATTCAAGAAACTAAAAGAAGGCAGTATAGGGGGAATACAGAACGTGAAGGTGAAGGTGAAGTTAAAGGATCAGGAAGAAGGGAGAAGTATTAGTAGCAAGACCTAGCAAGAACTCATAAACTTGAGAATGTTTAGCTTTATCTGAGGAGTAACAGGAAGCTTGTTAAAACTGTTTAAACACAGGTTTAAACCTGTATAGTAAGATGATCATCATGTTTTGTAAAGATCATATTAGACCTAGATATAGGCTGAAAGACTCTTTAATAAGAATCTGAGATTCCCATTTGGGAAGGGAATATGTACATTTTGATCTGAGCACGATAAGAGAAGTTTAAAGCTGAGATCCAAGAAAGAGATTCTATCCCTAAAATAACAAAAAAAGAATAATAATTCCATCCACTCTCTCTAGGAACTTATCTCTGCCCCAGACTCCATGTGGGGAAAAGAAATTTAACAAACTGAACTTATGCCAGACCCAGGAATAAGTTCCAAATTTACACAAGGGCATGGAACTAAAATCCTGAAATGGTAACTTACATTTTAAACAGATTCCAGGTCAGTGAAAACCCTGGATTATGACAAGAATAAAAAAAAAAAAAAAATCACTCTGTAACAACAACAACAACAAAATCTAATGAAGCTAAAAATTAACCCAAAAGGAAAAAGTTAAAATCACACAAGAAAAATATCCAAAGTGAGAGGCAACATACGTAAGAGTGTATAGGTTTAGATTCCCAGCAATTTCATATAGGACATTCTAAAAAAGATTGCACAATATGTATATTTGAAGTGACTAAAGAGATGAAAGAAGGATTAGAAAACTTAGACACTTTTTATTACCTTTCTATTACATCTTACATTTGGACACTTAGCATCAAGCTGTTTTATGGACCTTCCTGCTCAGAAGAATCTTACCATATTAGGGAACTAAAGTTAAAACAAAAACTAAATTTCTTTAATCTTTGCCTTTCCCTGGACTAATCCCAAAACAGCCAATGATGATGATTCTGGCAGTAGTCAATGAAAAGTCTCAGGATTTACATTATTACATCAACTTTCTCAGGGTTTCACATTGATAGCAAATTTACTCTATCAGGGACAATCCCAATTGCTTTGAAAGCACATTAACCTTGAAATCCTTAGAAGTGAATTGATTGCAAATCTAATCTAAAATAGTTAATTTAAAACACATTCAACAGATAGTGAATGTGTTTTCATTTAGTGTTTGGCTTCAGCACCCTGTAAAAGGATGAGAAAAAAAAAAGAGGAAGAAAGACTTGTTTTCTAGTTCTTAGGCAATCTGCTGGTTCCTTCAGATTTTTTCTGTTAAACCATTATCAGCTCAACACAGTCCACAGATTCTAATCATGAGTCCCCTGACAAATCAGGAGGAATGTGGCCTGATTTACCCTTATAGATATAAAGCTATTTCCACCTCATCTTCAAATATAGCCTGGGGGCTAATTTTTTGGTAGAGGTAACAAGATACAGTAAGTCCCCTACATACAAACAAGTTCCGTTCCGAGAGCGCGTTCGTAAGACCAATTTGTTCGTAAGTCTGGCAGAGTTAGCCTAGGTACCCAACTAACACAAGCAGCTTTATAGTACTGTACTGTAAGAGGTTTATAGTACTTCTCACATAAATAATGAATAAAAAACAAACACAAAAAATAAAACATTTTTAATCTTACAGTACAGAACCTTGAAAAGTAGAGTAGTACAGTACAACAGCTGGCATACAGGGGCTGGCATCGAGTGAACAGGCAAGAAGAGGTACTGACTAGAGGAGGGAGAGGAGGTGGGAGATGGTAGAGATGAAGGATTGTCACAGTAGGAGATGGACAAGCTGCAATTTCACTCACGCCTGAAATTGATGGAATGTAGGTTCTCTTCTTTAAAAGTTCTCAACTTGAAGGTTCATATGTAGGGGACTTACTACTTCAAAGTTTAGTGTCTCAAAAATTTGTCACAATAACCAAAAATAAATAAAAGTGACAGTACAGTGCTGCCTACCTTCCTCTGCAAAAGCCTCAATTGGCAAATGTCTCAACCAGGCACATAACAATCAGTGGTTGCTCATTTAATTAGTACTAGTGTAGACTTTTAGTGGGAAATTTTCACAATGGTGAAATTTCACAATGATTTTCCTGCTAACTCTAACTTTTTACTTTTGGTTAATATCTTAGTTTAGAGAGCCTTTTGAACCAACTATAATTCCTTCATAATTGGGCAGAACGTGGAAGGAAGACATCTAATAAAACACCTTTGCCTAATCCCTGGAGGTGAGGACATAAGGGTAAGACACAGGGGTAGGGAGAGGGGAGGTCTCCCAGTATTCTGCTGGAAAGGAGATTTGATTATGAAGACATCTTTGTATTCAAAGTATTGTCAGTAACCACAAGCCACTGCTAAATTGGTAGGGAGTATCATCAACAATGTTATAACAGAAGCTTATCTTTTCACTTTTACATTGTGTTGATTTTCTTCATCCTCTGAGTGGGTGTGAGCAGATAATCTTGGGTGAATTCCAAGGAACGCATTGAAAGATAAACTGAAAATACATGTGGGATCCATATTTGAAAGTCCTTGAGGGCCATGTTAAGGCATTTGACCTAGATTTCATAAGCATGGGGATCAGAATTTAGGGAAAATATTAAAGCATGTTTACAGTTATGGCTTAAGAAGAGCGGTTTGTCAGATTGGAACAGAAGCAGTGCTAAACATAGGAAAATATCTAGGCAGCTACCACAAAACGTAAGATGAGAAGTTGTAGGTCAGAGCTTTACTTCTGAACTCTTGTACCTTCAGCAAATCTCTTTCCAGGAGCTCCCATTTCTAAAAAACAGTAACACCTGAGTATAACATTTACACCGGAGGTTCTCACTCTTAAGTGTGTACAGAGATCATCCTGGGATCTTTTGAAAAAGACATATTCAGGATCTTTCCATCAGAAATTTGAATCAAGAATTCTAGGCTAGGACTCATGGAGGTTTCAACAATTCCCCAGGCAATTTTGATGTCGGTGACACTGGGATAATAATCTGAAAAAATAGTGCTTTAAAGAATCTAAGCGTTTTCAAAAAAATTCCTCGGTTCATCCTCTTCCATTTAGGAAGCCTTCCAAAAACAACCAATTGCAAAGAGTTCTCAATAATGGAAGTTCAGATCTACTCTACTTTAAAGGAACATGAAGTTATGCTAATATGAACAAATTGTTAACTCAACCATTACATACAATAAACAAGTAAGAAAATATGCATAAATTGCAAAGGTTTGGCATTATATATAACATTTATATACATATAAATTCCACTTAGAATTTGCTTGTTCTAAATAGAAAAACAGATTTTCTTTTCTCTTTTTTTAAAATTTTTCTTTCTTTTCTTTTCTAATTCTTCTATCAGGAACACATAGAAAAACATAAAACCTTGATGTAAGTTGTAAATACATGGTGTATGCTTGCAAAAAAAAACCCAATGAATGCTTTTTGTACTTAATTTTAAGGCAATTCTAACATGAAATGTCCCTGGTACCCCATTGAATCTTTTTTTTATTTTAACATTTTTACTGGAGTATAATTGCTTTGCAATGGTGTGTTAGTTTCTGCTGTATCACAGAGTGAATCAGCTATACATATATATATATATATATATATATATATATATATATATATCTCCCCATATCCCCTCCCTCTTGCATCTCCCTCCCACCTTGCCTATCCCACCCCTCTAGGTGGTAACAAAGCCCTGAGCTGATCTCCCTGTGCTATGTGGCTGCTTCCCACTTCTATCCTGTTCCATTGATCTATATTTATGTTTTTGTGCCAGTACCATACTATCTAATGTACATTTGGTAGTGTATATATGTCCATGCCACTCTCTCACTTCATCCCAGCTTACCTTTCCCCCTCCCCTTATCCTCAAGTCCATTCTCTACGTCTGCATCTTTATTCCTGTCCTGCCCCTAGGTTCTTCAGAACTTTTTTTTTTCTTTTCCATATATATGTGATAGCATACAGTATTTGTTTTTATTTTTCTGACTTACTTCAGTCTGCATGACAGACTCTAGGTCCATCCACCTCACTACAAATAACTCAATTTCATTTTTTATGGCTGAGTAATATTCCACTGTATATAAGTGCCACATCTTCTTTATCCATTCATCTGTCAATGGACATTTAGGTTGCTTCCACGTCCTGGCTATTGTAAATAGTGCTGCAATGAATATTGTGGTACATGACTCTTTTTGAATTCTGGTTTTCTCAGTGTATATGTGCAGTAGTGGGATTGCTGGGTCGTATGGTAGTTCTATTTTTAGTTTTTTAAGGAACCTCGATACTGTTCTCCATAGTGGCTCTATCAATTTACATTCCCACTAACAGTGCAAGAGGGTTCCCTTTTCTCCACACCCTCTCCAGCATTTATTGTTTGTAGATTTTTTGATGATGGCCATTCAGACTGGTATAAGGTGATACCTCATTGCAGTTTTGATTTGCATTTCTCTAATGATTAGTGAAGTTGAGCATCCTTTCATGTTTTTTGTTGGCAGTCTGTATATCATCATAGGAGAAATGTCTATTTTGGTCTTCTGCCCATTTTTGGATTGGGTTGTTTGTTTTTTTGATATTGAGCTGCTTGTATATTATGGAGATTAATCCTTTGTCAGTTGCTTCTTTTGCAAATATTTTCTCCCATTCTGAGGGTTGTCTTTTCGTCTTGTTTATGGTTTCCTTTGTTGTGCAAAAGCTTTTAAGTTTCATTAGGTCCCATTTGGTTATTTTTGTTTTTATTTCCATTTCTCTAGGAGGTGGGTCAAAAAGGATCTTGCTGTGATTTATGTCATTCAATGTTCTGCCTATGTTTTCCTCTAAGAGTTTGATAGTGTCTGGCCTGACATTTAGGTGTTTAATCTATTTTGAGTTTATTTTTGTGTATGGTGTTAGGAAGTGTTATAATTTTATTCTTTTACATGTAGCTGTCCAGTTTTCACACAACCACTTATTGAAGAGGCTGTCTTTTCTCCATTGTATATTCTTGCCTCCTTTATCAAAGATAAGGTGACCATATGTGCGTGGGTTTATCTCTGGGCTTTCTATCCTGTTCCATTGAACTATATTTATGTTTTTGTGCCAGTACCATACTGTCTTGATTACTGTAGCTTTTT
The DNA here is from genome assembly GCF_937001465.1 of Orcinus orca. NCBI lineage: Eukaryota > Metazoa > Chordata > Mammalia > Artiodactyla > Delphinidae > Orcinus > Orcinus orca. The sequence continues at coordinate 45,076,470 of NC_064573.1, forward strand.
TAGTATAGTCTGAGGTCTGGGAGCCTGATACCTCCAGCTCTGTTTTTCTTTCTCAATATTGCTTTTGCTATTCGGGGTCTTTTTTGTTTCCATACAAATTGTGAAATTTTTTGTTCTGCTTCTGTGAAAAATGCCATTGGTAGTTTGATAGGGATTGCATTGAATCTTTAGATTGCTTTGTGTAGTAGAGTCATTTTCACAATGTTGATTCTTCCAATCCAAGAACGTGGTATATCTCTCCATCTATTTGTATCATCTTTAATTTCTTTCTTCAGTGTCTTATAGCTTCTGCATACAGGTCTTTTGTCTCCTTAGGTAGGTATATTCCTAGGTGTTTTATTTTTTTGTTGCAGTGGTAAATGGGAGCATTTCCTTAAGTTCTCTTTCATATTTTTCATCATTAGTGTATAGGAATGCAAGAGATTTCTGTGCATTAATTTTGTATCCTTCTACTTTACCAAATCCATTGGTTAGCTCTAGTAGTTTTCTGGTAGCATCTTCAGGATTCTCTATGTATAGGATCATGTCATCTGCAAACGGTGACAGCTTTACTTCTTCTTTTCCAATTTGGATTCCTTTTATTTCTCTTTCTTCTCTGACTGCTGTGGCTAAAACTTCCAAAAGTATGTTGAATAAGAGTGGTGAGAGTGGGCAACCTTGTCTTGTTCCTGATCTTAGTGGAAATGGTTTCAGTTTTTCACCATTGAGAATTACGTTGGCTGTGGGTTTGTCATATATGGCCTTCATTATGTTGAGGTAAGTTCCTTCTATGCCTACTTTCTGGAGGGTTTTTATCATGAAAGGGTGTGGAATTTTGTCAAAAGGTTTTTCTGTATCTATTGAGATGATCATATGGTTTTTCTCCTTCAATTTGTTAATATGGTTTATCACATTGATTGATTGGAGTATATTGAAGACATTGCATTCCTGGGATAAAACACACTTGATCATGGTGTATGATCCTTTTAATGTGCTCTTAGATTCTGTTTGCTAGTGTTTTGTTGAGGATTTTTGCATCTATGTTCATCAGTGTTATTGGCCTGTAGTTTTCTTTTTTTGTGACATCTTTGTCTGGTTTTGGTATCAGGGTGATGGTGGCCTCATAGAATGAATTTGGGAGCGTTCCTTTCTCTACTATATTTTGAATGAGTTTGAGAAGGATAGGTGTTAGGTCTTCTCTAAATGTTTCATAGAATTCACTGTGAAGCCGTCTAGTCCTGGGCTTTTGTTTGTTGGAAGATTTTTAATCACAGTCTCAATTTCAGTTCTTGTGATTGATCTGTTTATATTTTTTATTTCTTCCTGTTTCACTCTCAGAAGGTTGTGGTTTTCTAAGAATTTTTCCATTTCTACCAGGTTGTCCATTTTATTGGCATATAGTTGTTTGTAGTAATCTCTTATGATCCTTTATATTTCTGCAGTGTCAGTTGTTACTTTTCCTTTTTCATTTCTACTTCTGTTGATTTGAGTCTTTTCCCTTTTTTTCTTGGTGAGTCTGGCTAATGGTTTATCAATTTTGTTTATCTTCTCAAAGAACCAGCTTTTATTTCTATTGATCTTGGCTATTGTTTCCTTCATTTCTTTTTCATTTATTTCTGATCTGACTTTTATGATTTCTTTCCTTCTGCTATCTTTGCATTTTTTTTGTTCTCCTTTCTCTAATTGCTTTCGGTATAAGGTTAGGTTGTTTATTTGAGATTTCTCTTGTTTCTTGAAGTAGGATTGTATTGCTATAAACTTCCCTCCTACAACTGCTTTTGCTGCATCCCATAGGTTTTGGGTCATCATGTTTTCATTGTCATTTTTTTCTAGGTATTTTTTGATTTCCTCTTTGATTTCCTTAGTGATCTCTTTGTTGTTTAATAGTGTATTGATTAGCCTCCATGTGGTTGCATTTTTTACAGTTTATTTCCTGTAATTGATATCTCATCCTGTAGTGTTGTGGTCAGAAAAAAATACTTGAGATGTTGAGATGACTTCAATTTTCTTAATTTATCAAGGCTTGTTTTGTGACCCAAGATAAGATCTATCCTGGAGAATGTTCCATGAGCATTTGAAAAGAAAGTGTATTCTGTTGCTTTTGGATGGAATGTCCTACAAATATAAAAAAGTCCATCTTGTTTAATGTGTCATTTAAAGCTTGTGTTTCCTTATTTATTTTCATTCGGGATGATCTGTCCATTGGTGAAAGTGAGGTGTTAAAGTCTCCTACTATGATTGTGTTACTGTCAATTTCCCCTTTTATGGCTGTTAGCATTTGCCTTATGTATTGAGGTGCTCCTATGTTGGGTGCATAAATATTTACAATTGTTATATCTTCTTCTTGCATTGATCCCTTGATCATTATGTAGTGTCCTTCTTTATCTTTTGTAATAGTCTTTATTTTAAAGGCTATTCTGTCTGATACGAATATTGTTACTCCAGCTTTCTTTTGATTTCCATTTGCATGGAATAAATTTTTCCATCCCACCACGTTCAATCTGTACATTTCCCTAGGTCTGAAGTGGGTCTCTTGTAGGCAGCATATATACAGCTCTTGTTTTTGTATTCATTCAGCCAAATCTATGTTTTTGTTAGAGCATTTAAACCATTTACATTTAAGGTAATTATTGATATGTATGTTCCTATTACCATTTTCTTAATTCTTTTGGGTTTGTTTTTGCAGGTCTTTTCTTTCTCTTGTGTTTCCTGCCTAGAGAAGTTCCTTTAGCATTTGTTGTAAAGCTGGTTTGGTGATGCTGAATTCTCTTAGCTTTTGCTTGTCTGTAAAGGTTTTAATTTCTCTATCAAATCTGAATGAGATCCTTCCTGTGTAGAGTAATCTTGGTTGTAGGTTTTTCCCTTTCATCACTTTAAATATGTCTGCCACACCCTTCTGGCTTGCAGTGTTTCTGCTGAAAGATCAGCTGTTAACTTTATGGGGATTCCATTGTATGTTATTAGTTGCTTTTCCCTTGCTGCTTTTAATATTTTTTCTTTGTATTTAATTTTTGATAGTTTGATTAATATGTGTCTTGGCATGTTTCTCCTTAGATTTATCCTGTACCAGACTCTCTGTGCTACCTGGACTTTATTGATTATTTCGTTTCCCATAATAGCAAAGTTTTCAACTATAATCTCTTGAAATATTTTCTCAGTCCCTTTCTTTTTCTCTTCTTCTTCTGGGACCCCTATAATTCGAATGTTGGTGCATTTAATGTTGGCCCAGAGGTCTCTGAGACTGTCCTCAATTCTTTTCATTCTTTTTTCTTTATTCTGCTCTGTGGTAGTTATTTCCACTATTTTATCTTCCAGGTCACTTATCCTTTCTTCTGCCTCAGTTATTCTGCTATTGATTCTTTCTAGAGAATTTTTAGTTTCATTTACTGTGTTTTTCATCATTGTTTGTTTGCTCGTTAGTTCTTCTAAGTCCTTGTTAAACGTTTCTTGTATTTTCTCCATTCTATTTCCAAGATTTTGGATCATCTTTACTCTCATTACTCTGAATTCTTTTTCAGGTAGACTGCCTATTTCCTCTTCATTTGTTTCATCTGTTGGGTTTTTAACTTGCTCCTTCGTCTGCTGTGTGTTTCTATGTCTTCTCATTTTACTTAACTTACTGTGTTTGGGGTCTCCTTTTCACAGGCTGTAGGTTTCGTAGTTCCCATTGTTTTTGGTGTCTGCCCCCAGTGGGTAAGGTTATTTCAGTGGGTTATGTAGGCTTCCTGTTGGAGGGGACAGGTGTCTGTGTTCTGATTGATGTGGCTGGATCTTGTCTTTCTGGTGGGCAGGACCACATCTGGTGGTGTGTTTTGGGGTGTCTGTGAAGTTATGATTTTAGGCAGCCTTTCTGCTATTGGGTTGTGTTGTGTTCCTGTCTTGCTAGTTGTTTGGCTTGCAGTGTCCAACACTGGAGCTTGCTGGTCATTGAGTGGAGCTGAGTCTTAGCATTGAGATGGAGATCTCCGGGAGATCTCTTGCTGACTGATGTAATGAGGAGCCAGGAGGTCTCTGGTGGACCAATGTCCTGAACTCAGCTCTGCTACCTCAGACACCCGGGCCTGACACCTGATGGGGGCACCAAGACCCTGTCAGCCACATGGCTCAGAATGAGAAGGAGAATGAACGAACGAAAGAAAGAAAGAAAGAAAGAAAGAAAGAAAGAAAGAAAGAAAGAAAGAAAGAAAGAAAGAAAAGAAGGAGAGAAAGAAAAGAAAGAAAGAAAGAAAGGAAGGAAGGAAGGAAGAGAGAAAGAAAATAAAATGAATAAAATTATTAAAATAAAAAAATTAATATTATTAAAATATAAAAAATAATTTAAAAAAAGGAAGAGAGCAACCAAACCAATAAGCAAATCCACCAATTATAACAAGCCCTAAAAACTATACAAAAAAAACCCAGACAGACGGAACCCTAGGACAAGTGGTAAAAGCAAAGCTATACAGACAAAATCATGCAAAGAAGCATACACATACACACTGAGAAAAAGAGAAAATGGGAAAAAAATGTATATATATATATTTTTTAAATGTAGAGAGCAACAAAATCATTAAACAAATCTACCAATGATAATAAGCTCTAAATACTAAACTAAGATAAACATATAAATCAGAAACTTGTCAGTCGCATACAGCATACCCCAAGTCTACAGTTGCTCCCAAAGTCCACCACCTCAACTTTGGGATGGTGCATTGTCTATTCAGGTATTCTACAGATGCAGGGTACATCAAGTTGATTGTGGAGAATTAATCTGCTGCTCCTGAGGCTGCTGGAAGAGATTTCCCTTTCTCTTCTATGTTCGCACAGCTCCTGGGGTTCAGCTTTGGATTTGGCCCAGCCTCTGTGTTTAGGTCTCCTGAGGGCATCTGTTCTTTGCTCAGGCAGAGTGGGGTTAAAGGAGTAGCTTTTTAGGGGGCTCTGGCTCACTCAGGCCAGTGGATGGAAGGGGTATGGAATGCGGGGCGAGCCTGCAGCGGCAGAGGCCAGCGTAACGTTGCAACAGCCTGAGTCGTGCTGTGTGTTCTCCTGCGGAAGTTTTCCCTGGATCACGGGACCCTGGCAGTTGTGGGCTGCACAAGCTCCTGGGAGGGGAGGTGTGGATAGTGACCTGTGCTTGCACACAGGCTTCTTGGTGGCTGCAGTAGCAGCATTAGCGTTTCATGCCTGTCTCTGGTGTCCGAGCTGATAGCCGCGGCTCACACCCGTCTCTGGAGCTCGTTTAGGCGGTGCTCTGAACCCCCTCTCCTCATGCACCCCAAAACAATGGTCACTTGCCTCTTAGGCAGTTCCAGACTTTTTCCTGGACTCCCTCCAGGCTAACTGTGGTGCACTAGCCCCCTTCAGGCTGTGTTCACACAGCCAACCCCAGTCCTCTCCCTGGGGTCTGACCTCTGAAGCCCGAGCCTCAGCTCTCAGACCCCACCCGCTGCCTTGGGTGATCTATCAAGCCTCTCAGGCTGGTGAGTGCTAATTGGAACTTATCCTCTGTGTGGGAATCTCTCCGCTTTGCCCTCTGCATCCCTGTTGCTGTGCTCTCCTCCATGGCTCAGAAGCTTTCCCCCGCCCAACCCCATCCCCACCAGTGAAGGGGCTTCCTAGTGTGTGGAAACTCTTCCTCTTTCGCAGCTCCCTCCCAGAGATGCAGGTCCCATCCCTATTCTTTTGTCTCTGTTTTTCCTTTTTTCTTTTGCCCTGCCTAGGTATGTGGGGAATTTCTTTCCTTTTGGAAAGTCTGAGGTCTTCTTCCAGCGTTCAGTAGGTGTTCTGTAGGAGTTGTTCCACATGTAGATGTATTTTTGATGTATTTGTGGGGAGGAAAGTGATCTCCACATCTTACTCCTCCACCATCTTGAAGGTCCTCTACTCCACTGAATCTTGAATGGCCCCATGTAATTTGCAAAAACCATGTGTATTAGTGCCCAGACTGGATTCCTATCTACTCAACTTCTGGTTGCTTTGCTTTCTTCAGCCTACACCTTCAACTTTCTTTGTAGGAATGTCCTTGGGCTGCCAAAGATGCTTTGCCCACAAGCACAGGGAGCAAAAAGGTAACTGGAAATTTATGTCCCTCCACTATAGCCGTTTGCCGATGACTGACTGGTATGGAATTGTGAAATTCCAGCTCCCTTGACTGAACTTGGGACAAATTCTGGGGCTTGATGTACACCCCAGAGTTTCTCTGAGGAATCAAGCTGAGGCTGGGACTTTGTACTTTCCCCTCTCCCATGTGGGTTTCTTCTGGGAGTACTTTCTTAGTAAATAACATGTAGCTGATTCTTCATCTCAGGGTGTGAGTCTAGGGAACCCAGCATAAGGCACGATGTTAACCACACTTCCAACTAATGACCCTTCCAGGAGGAAAACAACAAATAAAAAAACAAGTGAAACACAATACAATGTAAACTTTACAAGTGTAAACACAATAAATAAAAACACATTTTGGTGTTTTATTGTAAACAAGGAAGTCTTAGAAAAGTCTTCGGTCTTACATGGAAAGGGCAAGGATTTATTAATGAAGTTTAAATAGGAATGTATGTTATTATACCTACTTACCTCCAGATTTTTCTCACCAGATTCAAAATCCTCCCATTATTCACTCCTACATTTTAATACTAAACACAGACATTGTTGTGTTGCTTACAGTTCAAGACCAGTATTTCCTAAAGCAGGATCTGTGAAATGCTGGTACTGGAGGCTAATTGTAGGTAGTGTGTGAAAAGAAAAAATGTTGGGTAAATGATCCCAATATACAAAGCATTTGAGAAATGATAGTTTAAACAAAGTAAAACAGGCTATTTGAGTTAGGATATTTCAAACATTTAATATAATAATGCTCATTGGAAATGTTCGATAAAGTGCTAGCCTTTATTTAAGCCTTACTTACATATCTTATTCGATAATCAGACTCTTTTTCCTTGTCTTTTCATAGCTTTATTGAGGTATAATTGACATATAATAAAATGTACATATGTATACACCCATAAAATCATTGCCACAATCAATTTAATTCACCTATCCATTACCCCCAAAAGTTTCCTTTTACCCCTTTATAATATATTCCTCCCAGCCCTTCTGCCCGTGATTCTTCTTTCTGACACTATTGATTAATATGCATTTTCTCAAATTTTGTAACAATAGAATCATATGGTAGATAATCTTTTGTGTTTGGCTTCTTTCACTCAGCATAATTGTTTAGAGACTCATCCATGTTTATGTGTGTATCAATAGTCCCTTCCTGTTTATTACTGTATAATATTTCATTGTGTGGATATACCACAAATATTTACTCACATGTTGATGATCATTTGGGTACTTTCCAGTTTTAGGTTATTTTTAAAAAGCTGTTTTGTGTATAAGTTTTATATGGACATTTACTTTCATGTTTCATGAATAGAGTGAAATAGGTAACAGTAGGTGTATATTTAATATTCTAAGAAACTGCCAAACTATTTTCCAAAATAATTGTAACCTTTTACAGGAGGAAAATGTGAGAGTTCTAATTGTCCTACAACCTTGCAAATACTCAGTATCATCAGTCTGTTTAATTTTAGACATTATAGTAAGTGTATAGTGGTATATCACTATGATCTTAATTTGCCTGTATCTAGTGATGTACTATTCAGCATCTTTCCATGTGCTCACTTGCCATTTATACATCTTATTTCATAAAGTATATGCTCAAATCTTCTGCTGTTTATTAATTTTACTTTTTGTTATCTTATTGAGTTTTAAGCGTTCTTTATATATCCTGGATGAAAGTCCTTTGTCAGATATATCATTTGAATATATTTCCTCTGTCTGTAGTTTGTCTTCTTATTCTCTGAAAAGTATCTTTGGAAGAACAGAAATCCTTAATTATGATAAAGTCCTATTCATCAATTTGTTTTTTTCATTGATTCTGCTTTTGGTGTTATAGCTAAGAAAACTTTGTCTAAACCAGTGGTTCTCAACCGAGGTCAATGTTCTACCCACAGGACATTTTGCAATGTTTGGAGAAACTTGATTGTCACAATAGGAGGTGGGTAAGGTGAGACACTACTGGCATTTACTGGGTAGAGCCCAAGGATGGTACTAAATATCCTATGATGCACTGGAGAGCTCCCCTCCTCCTCCCCACAAAGAATTATACATTTCAGTAGTGAGAAAGTGGAGAAACTCTGGACTAATTCTAAGTCATAAAGATCTTACATTTTCTTCTACAAATTTCATACTTTTAGTTTTTACATTTATATCTGTGATCCATTTTGAGTTATTCTTGTTTATCTTGAGAGGTATGGCTCATATTTTTGCACATGAACATACAAGTTTTTGCGACACTACTAATTAAAACGACTATGCTTTCTTCACTGAATTATCTTCGCACATTTGTTGAAAATCAGTTGGCCATATGTGTGATGATCTATTTCTGAACTCTATTCTATTTCTTTGATCTATTTGGCTATCTGGACACAATGTCTTAATTACTGAAGGTTTACAGTAAGTCTTGAAATTAGGAGTTTACATTTCTCTTTTCAAAGTTGTTTAGCTATTTATCCCCAAGTAGTTCATATTTCTTAATGCTAATGTACATGGATATTATTTATATTATGTATTGTGACAAAATATACATAACATAAAATTTACCATTTTAATCATTTTTAAGTGTGCAAGTCAGTGTCATTAAAGTACATTCACATTGTGGTGCAACCATCACCACTCCAACTATAGAATGTTTTTTATCTTCCCAAACTGAAAATCTGTATCCATTAAACAATAACTTCTCCCTCCCTCCAGCCCCGAGAAACCACCATTTTACCTTCTGTCTCTATAGATTTGACTCCTCTAGGTACCTCATATAAATGGAATCAGAGTATTTGCCCTTACAAATAAAGATGCTTCAGGAATTCACATGTCATCCTTGTGCAGGGGCCATGCTAATCATCTCTGCATTGTTCCAATTTTATTGTATGTATTGATGAAGTAAGCATTATTTTTTATTTCAACTTCTGATTTTATTCATTTCTAGTATATAGAAATACAGTTCTTTTCATTTATTGATCTTGTATCCTCTAACCTTGCTAAGCTTAACCAATCACACAGATAAAATTACAATTACAAGAATTTTATTTATTAAAGTGGAGACTGACCTTTAGAAGGCTGAAGAACAGGGCATACTAGTAAATTTGACCCTATGTGAGCCACCGAGTCACACCTAATTTGTAGGAGTCAGGGAAGAGATTCACAGAAACAGCTTGTTGGGTGGAGCTGAGGAAAACATGGAGATTCGTAGATTCCACGTTGCCTCCTAGAGAGAGGAACACTATTTTATCTGTCTTTGCGCTGCCAATGTACACTTAAAGAGATTGTTTCTAAAAAGGAAAAACTCTCTGCTCCAAAACTATTTCTCTCTGCCAAAAGCCAAACATTTTCCAGCAAATGTAATGTTTAACATTAAAAAAGAGATTTTACAATGTATCTAAATACTTATACTTGTCCTTAAAACTAAATGAATTGACCAGTAATAACAATATTGTTTAAGGTCCCAACTCTCTACTAGAGCTAATACATGTAAGTCTCTCTATAAAAGTGTAAGAAGAAAAGGGGAAAAAATCCAGAAATAAAAGCACTTAGCATCAAAAAGAATAGGACAAAATGAGAATTGAGAGCAAATGATGCTTTGTAAAAATAGTCATTACAAGAAGAGGATTCTTTTGCAGAAAATTAGAAAGCATGTTGCATTGGTAAATCTAAAGCAGGCTTTTATGAAAATGGAGTAATATCAAAATGAGGGAGTTCTTGCAAATGCAAATCATGATTGCAAGGCTTTTTTTTTTTAAAGCAGTGAATAATACATTGAATAAGGCAGAAAAGCAAATTATTGAACTAAAAGAGAATCCTAGGAAATTCTCTGAACTCCAAGGAATAATATAAGGCAAAGACATAGAAGTTAACAAGAAAAAAAAAGAAAGAGATGGGGAGGGCTAATTTGGGAAATCTTATATATAGGAATCCATATGGAAAGAAAAGAAAAAAGAAGAAATAATCAGAGAAGAATATATTTCTTTTAATGTCCAAGTATAAGACACAAATCTTTTCATAAAATAATTCAATAAGTATCTGGCAAATAAGTCATCACCTTGTAACATTTCTAAATTATAAGTGTAAGAAGAATTATTATATAATCATCCATGTTAAAGAATTGGGTTATCCATGAAGAAAAAATACTTGAAGACTGGTCATCTACAAAATTAAATTCTAGAAGAAATGGGGCAATTTCAAACATGTATTGATTCAGAAAATGTATCATTCACATTCTCTTTATGAAAAAAAAGTATGTATAAGAAAATAATTATGTCTGCATTTCCCTGAATAATACCTCACATACTTGTGGCCCAACTGGACAGTCTCTAATACAAAAGTACAGAAGTTCTTTATATACCCTGAAAATGCTTTATATGTGTTGCAAATGTGGAATGTGTTTACATTGCTTTTATTGTATATTTTAATACACAGAAATTCTTTAAGGAAGTTGAATTTAGCAATTTTTGTCTTTTTGATTTCTTGTTTGTTTACCAGTTAAAAAAAATTTCTTTTTGTGAGGTCGTGACAGTGTTCTCCTATATTGTCTCTTAAAATTGTATACATTTTCCTTTCATATTTAGATTTTTAACCACATGGAGTTTCTATTTCTGTATGGTATAAAGAAGAAATTTAATCACCCTCTTCTTTATTACATAGAGATAATCACTCATTCCAGCACAACAGGATAAACAGACTTTTTTCCACATTGACCCACTTATCTAAAATGTGTGTGTATGTGTGTGTGTTTGTGTGTCTATCTCTGAGGTCTGATTTATGCTCCATTTGTTTGTGTATTTCTGCACCAATATCACACTCTCTTGGTTACTAGAGCTTTATCATAAAAATTCATACCTGGTAGGGCAAGTCTTCCCAATGTGTTCTTTAAAATTACCTTAGTTACTCTTGGTTCTTTTCACTATGTATAAACTTTAGGCTAAAATAATCAGTGTAATCACACACACACACAAATGGATTTTGATTAGAATTGCATTTCATTTTTGATCAATTTTGAGAGATTTTATATTTTTGATTATTGAATATTTCAAGCTATGAAATATCCCTCATTTAGTTTCTAAAATTTTTAATCAGATTAAAAATAATTTTCAAAGAAATTTTGCATAGGAATTTGTATGATAAATTTCTAGACAGCTTTCATTTTTATAATTTAAAATGGGGTTTATTTTTTTAATATTTTAAACATTTATGTAAATGTATATATAATACTTTCATTTTTTAACTGTTATACTTAAATTCAGCAGTCTTAATAACTTGATAAATTATTAATAAGTTAACAAGTAATTTATTACTTATGTTCTATCAAATTGCCTTCATTCACAGGGATGTGATTTGTAACTATTGGCAGGTTTTTGTTTGTTCACTTTTTGTTTCCAAACTGCATATAATTTTTTTCTTTGTCTCTCTGCACTGAACACCCCAAATTGTAAAAAAGTTGTAATAACAGTAACATTTCTTGTTCAAAAAACTTTAAAGGGAATACTTTCAGCATTTCACTATAAAATATTGTGTTTACTGTATTTTATGTGGATAACCTTTATCAGATTAAAGAACAAAATAGTAAAACATTTCTTTCAAGTAACATCGAAGCCAAAAAAATAAAAATGACCAGTGAATCATGAACAATCCTGTTTCTGCCAGAGGAGAAAAAAAAAAACAAAAAACTATAGAGTTGCTATAGTTACTAACTTTAAATAATAGATTATTGCAAAGTATTCTTATAGCTCTCATTAACTGGTTTTAAGGAATGGAGTTGGCATATCTCCAGAGCGCATATCTGTTAAGGATAAGTTACAATCACTTGAATAGGATTTCCAGAAAATGCCTTGCCAAAGTCTCACAGAGATTGATTTATTTGTGCTTAAAGTCAGATCATTTAATCTCTACCATTTCAAATTCTCATTCTTACATAGGTGGGTCCTACCACCCCAATAAATGTTGGAAACGGGCAGAGAAACATCACTGTATGCTACCCCTCTTCTCAGTATTGTATTGAAAGTGCCTTCTTTAAATTAACAGTACCTCATTAGCTAAAGTTCCAGGTGTTCACTCCACTTCCTTTATTGAGTTCAAGCAACAAATATTGACAATTATCTTTTTTTTTTCTCTCACTGAGAGTGCTACATAATCTTCTCAAGTACCAACCTATATTGGTTTTCTCCTGACTCCTGTCAACTCCTCTGTGACCCTAACTCTTCTCAAATAAGTTATCAGTATTTTCTTCCATTCTAATAAAAGTTAATGTCCTATAGGCTCAGAGATGACCTATTTGAACTTGCAGATCACAAAGAGACCCATGACTTCCTCACTGAAAACCCTATTCCATGAGCTTATACTACTCATTAATAATGAATAAATTAATTAAAACTCATGCAGTTTTTGAATTAAATTTAACTCCCCTTGAATTTCTGTGTATTAGTCCTAGTTATAGTCTCTGGAATTGCATAGTAGGCTAAATAATCCCTTTCTCACCTGACATATCTTCCTTTATTTAAAGACAGCCATCATGGGACCTCTGAATCTTCTCTTCTCCAATCTAAACACCGACAGTACATATGTATTTTCTCATTGCTTGTGAGAGATAAAATTGACAAGCCAAAAATTTTTCATATTATCTGCTTTCCAAAAAATGGAACTCCTGCAGATATCTGAAGAGTGGATTTCCTCAATCAGTGTCATATCTTATCTCTGCTCCTTCTCTATTAGGGAAGCAGCATGCATGTTCTTGCTTCTAGCCTATTAGTTTGTAACTTGCTCCCACATTCATATTCATTTCACCCTCACTGGAATTCTCTCTACTTGCTTCTACTTGCTTAGATTTTTTAAACAGTATTCAGACTTCTTAGCAGTCTTCTCTCTACTATATTCTACTGAAAACTATTAGTCTCCTTTTCCATTACAGCCCTTCTTTAAATTTTTAGTCAAATACATATTTTTCCAATATGTCTTTTGTTTTGAATTTCATGCTATTTATTTCTTTCCTCTCTCCTTTTCCATTTACATGTAAAGCTTTCAATTGACTGGCAAGTTATTTTTCAAATACATTCTTCTTCAAGGTATGTTATGATTCTTAGTTATTATGGAAATTCTGGTATTTTGCAGGTCAAACCTTGTTTTCTGAAATGCAATATATGAAGTCAACTAAAGCATGATTGAGCAACAAAAGCATCTAAGGTGATAGTATTTCACTTTACCAATACCAGAGTTATAAATGCTTTCCACAGAACAGATAGTATTTGTAAACTCAGCTGTAAACATCAGACGAAATCATAAGTATGGTATTAGTAATTTGAGTCATGCAGGTGTGCTGCATTTCAAAACAACCAAATGTAAGAAATTTGAAGCTGCAAATAAGTTGATTTTTTTTTATATTTAAGTTTGAATTATTTGTTTGGAATCTGATATGAATTCCTCCCAAAGGAACCATTCTTGTATGTGGCAGCTTGATTCTGCAAATCAGCCCACAATTTGCATTTAACCTATTTTATAAATGAAACACTGTACAATTCCGATGAGCAATAATAAAACTTTAAAAATAATTGTCTAGTTACAAATTTAGTGAATAAGCTAAGCCAAAAGGACTAGTAATTCTTTTATTTCTCTCAAAGGCTAATATTGAAGGAAAAGATTGAAAGGAGGTCCACTTTGCTGGTGACTACATATAGTATAAAAATATTTTAAGCCATAGAGCCTATACGTGAAGTGTGCTTATTGAATATGGAAGTCCTTGAGTCAAGCAGGGCAGCTTAGCAATGAAAATCTATGGGCCTATCTAAAACCAGGGTGTAGCACAGTCCTAGTATTCCTAGTATAAACTCTATTGTTTTAGATACTAAAATTATATACTAAATATTAGCTGCAAGTATTATATTACTGTATCCAACTCTCCCAGAGCTAGGCTCCATTGGACACTCTACTTGCAGGTCAGTTTGGACTCAGTTTCTGAACTATTTCTGACTAAGTCAAAAAGGGGCTCCAGTACATAAATATCTCATGGCAAGGGCTTGGCATTCCCTCACCTTCCTTCCTTGGCTGGCCAGGAGCATCTTCTGTGTGTTTTTTAAGCACAATGCTCCCAGGGGCCTCCTCCTGGCTCTCCAGACCTGAGGATCTCATCTCTCATTCGCTGGGGCTTTCTCTCAATCCGTGTTTGAAATGCTGTCTTGATTATCTTCATCCAACACAACTTACATGGTACTAAGCTCTCAATAACCGCCAACTTGCTTCCCATTCTCTACCTCACCTCTGACAAGGACTAAAACCTGCCTTGTTGCCAAACACTCTCTCTAGGGACTAAGATGTTATATCAAAGCCTAAGCTTTAGTCTTGTTATCCTTGTACAGATTTCTTCTTGGGCCTGTTTACCTGGAAGGCAATAACTGATAACACAACCTAGAATTTTGATGCTATGTAAAATCCCTGTTTTTCCATTAGACTTACATAGTTAATATTTTCTTTTACATTGGGCAGACTTCCTAAAAATTAGACTTCATTCCTGTGTCCTCTTATTTGAAACGGTACTGTCAGCATCTGTTTCAATTCCCGCAATCTCTTGGCAGATCTATTGCCAACCCCTCCAACCTACCCTCCTAGACTTTTTAGACAAATGACTGTGCTTCTACAAGTCATTAGATATAATAACTACATCCAATCTAATGATATAGATATACACACATCTATATGTATATATACTCATACATACTTATACATGCATTAATTCTATACATATATACAAAATATGTACATGTACATATATGCCTGTATTTTATATTTGCATATATATATTCTTTTCTTTCCTTACACACTTAGAACTCAGAGGATATCATATAATGTATTGTAATTACTATTTAAGAGAAACCCAAATTTAAAAATAAATATTTAAAAATCTGCTGACCCTTAGAAGAGTTATTCTTGGAAAGGGACTGAGTACAAGCCCACACTTGGCTGGGCAATAACTAATGCTATCTGCCTGTCATTTTAAAAATAACTAGAACTGATTGAATGTACCCTTGCAAGGAAACAATACAATGGCACATTTTCACAAAGGGTAAATTCATGTAAAATTGTTAGTGCAAAAATTAATGAATTCGGTTCTTCATTTTATATGAGATACACATAAAAATGTGGACATGTCATAGTTTCTCTTCTGAAAGTGCATTAATAGGAACAGTTAACTGTTTTGCTATCTGTCTGACAAATGTAATATAACAATAAAAGCCTTCTGAATATTTTACATAGATTTAGCCATCTGTTGCATAGAGCCCAAGATCTCTATTAGCCCATGTATTTAATCCGAATTGTTTTAAAAATAAATGCCATAAATTTTAGCCATAAGTTCAGCAGTGAAAACTAGCAGGAAGATTGTTGAGAACGCTAAAACCAGTGTGTCTCGACTAGGCAATGGCAGTAATTTATTAAAAGGCCCTATCGCTCTGGAGATCAATTAAGATGCAGTCAAAACTCATCTGTCTTCTTGGATGATAAAATGTGAAGCAGTTCAGAATAAGGCAATAGAGAGTGGCAGGGTCTGTGGTGAACTGGAGACTGTCTGCCCTAAGAGCAGTTTACAAATATTTATTTATTTGTACATTTATATATATATAAACATAAATGCAGAGACACACATCAATTGTTTTGACCAAAATACATCTGTGAGCCAGATCTAAACATATGTGCAGTAAAAGTAAGCAGCAAAGTCACCAAAAACAAGTGGAAAAAACAGTAATATTTATTATAAAGGCATACATCCTTTTTTTAAAATTGGTTTGTTAAAATGTAGATGGAGCAATAAGATCTTTCAGATTGTGATGTGGAAGTGACGATGAAAAATGCTGACATTTTCCCCTACAGAAATTTTTAAAAGTCAAAGAAAATATGGGAAAAATGAACATCAAGAATGTCATTTTGTGATTTGATTGAGAAGCAGATATGTTTTAGATTTGAATCTAAACACATTTTCTCATTAGGAATAATTTCTGAATTATCAAAACAGCATTATAAAATTACTATAAAGTCGTTATGTGTCTTTGCTTGAAGTTACTGTAAGAACAATTGCATTATGAAAGAAGTATGCATGTGTGTACGTGTATATGTTTGCACACACACCTGTATGCATATATATTCTGCAATTCCAGGGAAAGATTTAAAGGTATAAAAGGTAGCTATTATTTGTATCCCTCAAATAAGAATGTGAATTATTTGCTAGCTTAAATCGCTGATAAAATCTTTGTAAAGTTGTAGCTATGGTACTTTATTTGAAACAGTTCATCTTAAAATTTATAATAAGAATTATTTTTCTGAGTAACTCTTATAAGCCAAGCCATTTCTATAAGTTTTAGCAAATTAAACATTCAACATTATCCTATTTCACAGATGAAGAAAGTGAGCTTTTGAAAAAATAAGAAACATTTCAAAAATCACCTCATAAGTAGGAGAAATGGTTTGAATTTAAAACTTGATTTTCTTGATTTCTAAGTGTATGCTCTTTACCTATTCTGACTACCTTATAATATTTTGTTTGATATTCAACATATTAACCGATTTTTGTGGTGCACTTTTTTTTCTTTCCTAGGTTGACCTAAACTAGCGATCATTAGCTAGACAATAAGAATCTTTTTTGGTTGTTATGTGTATTGTATTCTAGATCTAATTAATTGGACTTGATTTGACTCAATATCTTGTCATATTTGATCATTGTTTAAGCTTTATAGAGTTCATACATTTCTGAAATAATTAAAATAGAAATAATTAAATTTGGAAACCTGAAACCAGGTTTAGTGATAGAGTTATACGGAGGCTGTTGAGAAATGGAAAGATTGCTTTCTCTAGGGACAGATAGGTCAGATTCAATGCAAAAGTCCTCCTCTCATTTGCGTGTAAGCAAAGCACAAATCTTAAGACAAATTTATTTGTACTAATTTTGTAGTTAGTTCAGAATGTTGGAACCAGCTGCCCCTCTCTGATTACTTTTATATTTAGAATTCATATTTTGGGCAAGATAAAAAGAAATCATTTTCTTTTTTCCAGTACTCTGAACATAATCACCCCAGGGTCTATTCCTTTTTATAATAGGGCTGCTGATTTCGGTGATTAAAAGAGAAAGAGGGGTCCTTCAACATTACTGGCGAATGTTTTTTGCTGCTGCTTAAAATTATATCTTAAGAACTTTTTGAGATGGGTTTTTACGAACGAAAATTAGCCTTATTGGGCAAATGCGACCTTCTCTCTCAGAAGAACTGGCTGTCAAGGGGGAAAAGTGTATATTCAGGTTAGCAGAATATCAAAGTTTTAAAGCTCCCTAGGAGTTTATGAATTTTGAATATAAGCAATATCACCTAGTTATGAGGGAAAGACTTTGCATATAAATCAATATATTATATTGCAGTTTTGAGTAAACAAACATCATTGAGTTAAGCTAACTTTTCTATTTTTTTCTTACATTCATTTAATCAAGAGATGAATAGCCGCACTTACACTCCCCACACCCCAAAACAGAAATGTTCAAAATATACACCATGAACTTTATCACAGCAGATCAAAAACAATTGCTGAATTATGGTTATTTCTTTGCATTTCTGCTAATTATCTCAGAGTTTTAAAAATGGTCTCAGAATCTGTCTTCCAATAGTTCCTTAGTGAAGAGTTAGAAATTTAAGAGAAAAAAAAATCCTCTAAAGCCTCTTGACGACTATTCTCTGAAGAATAACTTCAGGTTTAATCTCCAAAGTACTAAAACAGATGTAAACACTTAATATTTTCCACAGGTAATAACCACATAATTTGAGAATGAATATTTAAAAAAATAGTCAAAATCTAATCGAATTACATCTTTCTCTCTTGGGTCAATATAATTTAAACAGAATGAAGGGAGGGAGTAAATGGGTTCAGTTCTCACATTAAAAAACCACTTTCTAGTGCCCACTCAGATGTGGAATTTCCTAATTAGTCAAGAAGCTCCAAGCTCAGTTTACCCCTAGAAAAAGAAGAAAGATGGACATTATATATTTCATTATGTTTGTTATTATGTTTATTGTTTCCATTATGTTTATTGTTTCCATAATCTTATACTGGAAGGCTACATGAACTTTGAGCTTGCTACATTTGTTAATAATATGTAATTAATTAAATTTAAATCTCATTCTACTTGCCTTTCAAATTAATAAATGTCTCTATATAATAACTTTCTTTTGCAGAGACTAGAGTCTGCTTACAAAAACTTATGTTATCAATGGGTATATTTTATACATTTAAAATCATTTCTTTTTTTAAACGTTCAATACTTTTCTTCCTAAACAAATTATTTTAACATAAGGTTTTCATATTCTTAATTATATTGTAGTTTCAACATAGTTAAATGTTTTATCTTACTCATTTGAAGATAATTTTTCCTAATGTATACCACATGAGTAATCATTATTTCTCACCTAAAATATAAAAAGTGAATAATCTTACCTTAACAAACTAACTAAAACAGAATAAAACCTTTCTACAAGTATCATTTAAATCAATAGGCTAAAGAAATACACCCTTAAAAATTAGAAATTTAATATTTGTTAGTTATTTTAATAAATATCCATGTGTAATTTATGGAAGTACTATTTATACTTTATAAAATGTTGATTTGTAAACGATTTGGAGAAAGAAAGTGTTCATTTATTATTTATCAATGATAGAGCCAGTGTAGCATTTTAGACATTTCAGAAATGGTTTTCCACTTAAATGGTAATGGCAGTGGATGAAATTCTTGATTATATTTTCCTGCTTTCTGGCACTATGTGCTGTATTTATCTTTTGACACATAGAAATGTAACTGCACAACAGCTTCTACTCACCAATCATTTTTGTGACCTGTAATGCAGTAGTACATTTTAATATGTAGGAAGGTTAGGAACTGGGGTCAATATTTCACATGCCTGTATGATTCAGCAATTCCTTTGAAAAAGGCAGCATTAATACAAATATAATTTAAGAAGCTAGTGAATAAAACAGCAAAAGGGAGAAGGAAAGGATTCAAGAAATAGGACTGGAAATGACCTGTAGTGAAAGAAAGCAAATTAAAGTTGAACTTGAGCAGGGACAGAGGTTAATTTAGTCCTGATTAAAGGCCTTTAATTTCTAGGAACTCTCCTCCTATCATATATCTGAATACTGTCATCAATTTATTAAGGTAGATCAGCTAGCTAGTTAGCCAGTTAGATAGATAGACACACATATATATATATATTCATACTCTTAACCAATATATTTTGAGCTCCTATTATGCATGAGACATTATCCTAAGCACTGGAGATATATTAGATTAAATCACTGAGTAATTAAAATAGATGAACAGTAAAAACCTGAAGACATGAAGAGGAAATGAGTGATAACTCTTCCAAGGATATCCACTTAACCTAGACAAAAATTTTAAAGCACAATGCGGAGTTAGGGAGTGATTTAGGTATATAACTTTTTTATTATTTAATTTCTACTTGCTCTTTCAGTTAGAGGTATAAATACCATAATAAAAGCTTCCATCTTAATAATTCATCTGTACTGGAGTTTACAAAAAATTTATAGTCCCTCACCTACTGTTCTCTAGAGGACGTTGTTTCTTTTATACCATAAACAGAGAATTGCTTCTTCATTGCTAGAGCTCAAAAGAAAAAGAAACTGGTCTTTCTAAGGTCATTGTGTAATAATAGTCAAAGAGAAAATATTAGCTAAAAAAACTTGCTACTTGGGTCTTCCCTGGTGGCGCAGTGGTTGAGAGTCCGCCTGCCAATGCAGGGGACACGGGTTCGTGACCCGGTCCGGGAAGATCCCACATGCCGTGGAGTGGCTGGGCCCGTGAGCCATGGCCGCTGAGCCTGCGCCTCCAGAGCCTGTGCTCCGCAACGGGAGAGGCCACAACAGTGAGAGGCCCGTGTACCGCAAAAAAAAAAAAAAGTCTTTTAACTACCACCTAAATCTGGAAAATGTTTTAAAGAAGTCTAAGAATGTCCAATTGCTATAAGTTTGGAAGGTCCAAAGAATTCATTGTAGGTCTTCTTTATATGAACAGATAAACTCAACTGTGTTTGGTTACTTAAAAACATTCTTTAAAAATCTTTAAGCTTAATGTTCAATAAGGAGAGAGAAATTAATTAAAGTTTTATCTATGATTTTATTATCAACTCAAATAAGGTTAAAAAAAATCTATGATAGTCTTTTCTGACTTACTAGTGACTGGTTCATGCCAATAAATAATGATTTGTGTAAATTTCTGAAAAGTTTTAATTTTACAAGTTTGTATATTATATGGCCAATCTCATACAGACAATGTTTTTTCCAGAGTAAAATTTGTAACTGAGAGATAAAATCAGTGGTGTTCTGGTAACAATTTAACAATCAGCTCTCAGGGAGGGGGTGCCGATTTTTAATGTTTGCTGATTTATGTGGTGTTAAAACTCCCACCATGGCTAACTTCAAGTTACCAACTTGACATGACTGAGCATGGAGTTGGGAAGAGATGCTCACACTCTACTTCACAAGCTGGGAGGAGCTGACTTCAGCACATCACGGCTGATTTGATTAAATACAAGCTGCTGTCCATTACATAACATCAGTGTAGGTACCACTAAGAAGGAAGTAGGGCTGGCAATTAAATTGTGACAAAATGTTTTCTTATCATTTGATTGATTGATTTTTATTTTGCACATATTACAAAAACCCTTTCAAAGATCCTCTGCCCCAGAAAGGCTCCCTATCATCTATTCAACTTGAGAAAATGAGAGAGAGAAAAGATATACAGAGACAGAAACAGAGAGTTCTGGCAACCAACACATTTGTTTAGCTAAGTTTTCACGTGACGAGCAACATACCTTGCCTTTTGAACAATATCCCTTCTATGTGTTCACAGGAAACGATCATGAAAAGGAAAAAATAGGGCACATTTCTTTCGCTTATTTCTATTTTTTTAACACCTTTATTGGAGTATAAATGCTTTACAATGGTGTGTTAGTTTCTGCTTTATAACAAAGTGAATCAGTTATACATATACATATGTTCCCATATCTCTTCCCTCTTGCGTCTCCCTCCCTCCCACTCTCCCAATCCCACCCCTCTAGGTGGTCACAAAGCACAGAGCTGATCTCCCTGTGCTATGCAGCTGCTTCCCACTAACTATCTATTTTACGTTTGGTAGTGTATATATGTCCATGCCACTCTCTCACTTTGTCACAACTTACCCTTCCCCCTCCCCATATCCTCAAGTCCATTCTCTAGTAGGTCTCCATCTTTATTCCCGTCTTGCCCCTAAGTTCTTCATGACCTTTCTTTTTTTTTTTAGATTCCATATATATGTGTTAACGTACAGAATTTGTTTTTCTCTTTCTGACTTACTTCATTCTATATGACAGACTCTAGGTTCATCCACCTCACTACAAATAACTCAATTTCATTTCCTTTTATGGCTGAGTAATATTCCATTGTATATATGTGCCACATCTTCTTTATCCATTCATCTCTCGATGGACACTTAGGTTGCTTCCATGTCCTGGCTATTGTAAATAGAGCTGCAATGAACATTTTGGTACATGACTCTTTTTGAATTATGGTTTTCACAGGGTATATGCCCAGTAGTGGGATTGCTGGGTTGTATGGTAGTTCTATTTGTACTTTTTTAAGGAACCTCCATACTGTTCTTCATAGTGGCTGTATCAATTTACATTCCCACCAACAGTGCAAGAGTGTTCCCTTTTCTCCACACCCTCTCCAACATTTATTGTTTTTAGATTTTTTGATGATGACCATTGTGACCGGTGTGAGATGATATCTCATTGTAGTTTTGATTTGCATTTCTCTAATGATTAATGATGTTGAGCATTCTTTCATGTGTTTGTTGGAAAGCTGTATATCTTCTTTGGAGAAATGTCTATTTAGGTCTTCTGCCCATTTTTGGATTGGGTTGTTTGTTTTTTTGTTATTGAGCTGCATGAGCTGCTTGTAAATTTTGGAGATTAATCCTTTGTAGTTGCTTCATTTGCAAATATTTTCTCCCATTCTGAGGGTTGTCTTTTCGTCTTGTTTATGGTTTCCTTTGCTGTGCAAAAGCTTTGAAGTTTCATTAGGTCCCATTTGTTTATTTTTGTTTTTATTTCCATTTCTCTAGGAGGTGGGTCAAAAGGATCTTGCTGTGATTTATGTCATACAGTGTTCTGCCTGTGTTTTCTTCTAAGAGTTTGATAGTGTCTGGCCTTACATTTAGGTCTTTAATCCATTTTGAATTTATTTTTGTGTATGGTGTTAGGGAGTGTTCTAATTTCATACTTTTACATGTACCTGTCCAGTTTTCCCAGCACCACTTATTGAAGAGGCTGTCTTTTCTCCACTGTATCTTCTTGCCTCCTTTATCAAAGATAACATAACCATATATGTGTGGGTTTATCTCTGGGCTTTCTATCCTGTTCCATTGATCTATATTTCTGTTTTTGTACCAGTACCATACTGTCTTGATTACTGTAGCCTTGTAGTATAGTCAGAAGTCAGGAGCATGATTCCTCCAGCTCCATTTTTCGTTCTCAAGATTGCTTTGGCTATTCGGGGTCTTTTGTGTTTCCATACAAATTGTGAAAATTTTTTGTTCTAGTTCTGTGAAAAATGCCAGTGGTAGTTTGATAGGGATTGCATTAAATCTGTGTAGATTGCTTTGGGTACTCTAGTCATTTTCACAATGTTGATTCTTCCAATCCAAGAACATGGTATATCTCTCCATCTATTTGTATTATCTATAATTTCTTTCATCAGTGTCTTATACTTTTCTGCATACAGATCTTTTGTCTCCTCAGGTAGGTTTATTCCTAGATATTTTATTCCTTTTGTTGCAATGGTAAATGGGGGTGTTTTCTTAATTTCACTTTCAAATTTTTCATCATTAGTATACAGGAATGCCAGAGATTTCTGTTCATTAATTTTGTATGCTGCTACTTTACCAAATTCATTGATTAGTTCTAGTAGTTTTCTGGTAGCATCTTTAGGATTCTCTATATAGAGTATCACGTCATCTCCAAACAATAACAGTTTTACTTCTTCTTTTCCAATTTGGATTCCTTTTTCTTCTCTGATTGCTGTGGCTAAAACTTCCAAAAGTATGTTGAATGATAGTGGTGAGAGTGGGCAACCTTGTCTTTTTCCTAATCTTAGTGGAAATGGTTTCAGTTTTTCACCATTGAGGATGATGTTGGTTGTGGGTTTGTCATATATGGCCTTTATTATGTTGAGGAAAGTTCCCTCTATGCCTACTTTCTGCAGGGTTTTTATCATAAATGGGTGTTGAATTTTCTCGAAAGCTTTCACTGCATCGATTGAGATGATCATATGGTTTTTCTCCTTCAATTTGTTAATATGGTATATCATGTTGATTGATTTGCACATATTGAAGAATCCTTGCATTCCTCGAATAAACCCCCCTTGAACATGGTGTATGATCCTTTTAATGTGCTGTTGGATTCTGTTTGCTAGTATTTTGTTGAGGATTTTTACATCTATGTTCATCAGTGGTATTGGCCTGTAGTTTTCTTTCTTTGTGACATCTTTGTCTGGTTTTGGTATTAGGGTGATGGTGGCCTCGTAGAATGAGTTTAGGAGTGTTCCTCCCTCTGCTATATTTTGGAAGAGTTTGGGAAGGATAGGTGTTAGCTCTTGTCTAAATGTTTGATAGAATTTGCCTGTGAACCCATTAGGTCCTGGGCTTTTGTTTGTTGGAAGATTTTTAATCACAGCTTCAGTTTCAGTGCTTGTGATTGGTCTGTTCATATTTTCTATTTCTTCCTGGTTCAGTCTTGGAAGGTTTTGCTTTTCTAAGAATTTGTCCATTTCTTCCAGTTTGTCCATTTTATTGGCATAGAGTTGCTTGTAGTAATCTCACATGATCCTTTGTATTTCTGCAGTGTCAGTTGTTACTTCTCCTTTTTCATTTCTAATTCTTTGATTTGAATCTTTTCCCTTTTTTCTTGATGAGTCTGGCTAATGGTTTATCAATTTTGTTTATCTTCTCAAAGAACCAGCTTTTAGTTTTATTGATCTTTGCTATCGTTTCCTTCATTTCTTTTTCATTTATTTCTGGTCTGATCTTTATGATTTCTTTCCTTCTGCTAACTCTGGGGATTTTTTGTTCTTCTTTCTCTAATTGCTTTAGGTGCAAGGTTAGGTTGTTTATTTGAGATATTTCCTGTTTCTTAAGGTAGAATTCTATTGCTCTAAACTTGCCTCTTAGAACTGCTTTTGCTGCATCCCATAGGTTTTGGGTCGTCATGTCTCCATTGTCATTTGTTTCTAGGTATTTTTTGATTTCCTTTTTGATTTCTTCAGTGATCACTTGGTTATTAAGTAGTGTATTATTTAGCCTCCATGTGTTTGTATTTTTTACAGATCTTTTCCTGTAATTGATATCTAGTCTCATAGTGTTGTGGTCCAAAAAGATACTTGATATGATTTCAATTTTCTTAAATTTACCAAGGTTTGATTTCTGACCCAAGATATGATCTACCCTGGAGAATGTTCCATGAGCACTTGAGAAGAATGTGTATTCTGTTGTTTTTAGATGAATGTCCTATAAATATCAATTAAGTCCATCTTTTTAATGTATCATTTAAATCTTGTGTTTCCTTGTTTATTTTCATTTTGGATGACCTGTCCATTGGTTAAAGTGGGGTGTTAAATTCCCCTACTATGATTGTGTTACTGTCAATTTCCCCTTTTATGGCTGTTAGTATTTGCCTTATGTATTGAGGTGCTCCTATGTTGGGTGCATAAATATTTACAATTGTTATATCTTCTGCTTGGATTGATCCCTTGATCATTATGTAGTGTCCTTTGTCTCTTGTAATAGTCTTTATTTTAAAGTCTGTTTTGTCTGATATGAAGATTGCTACTCCAGCTTTCTTTGATTTCCATTTGCATGGAATAACTTTTTCCATCCCCTCACTTTTAGTCTTTATGTTTCCCTAGGTCTGAAGTGGGTCTCTTGTAG
Organism: Orcinus orca; assembly: GCF_937001465.1. Classification (NCBI taxonomy): domain Eukaryota; kingdom Metazoa; phylum Chordata; class Mammalia; order Artiodactyla; family Delphinidae; genus Orcinus; species Orcinus orca. Next base: position 45,101,512 of record NC_064573.1, read on the forward strand.
ACAGCATATAAACGGGTCTTGTTTTTGTATCCATTCAGCCAGTCTGTGTCTTTTGGTGGGAGCCTTTAGTCCATTTACATTTAAGGTAATTATGGTATGTTCCTATTCCCATTTTCTTAATTGTTTTGGGTTTGTTATTGTAGGTCTTTTCCTTCTCTTGTGTTTCTTGCCTAGAGAAGTTCCTTTAGCATTTGTTGTAAAACTGGTTTGGTGGTGCCGAACTCTCTCAGCTTTTGCTTGTCTGTAAAGGTTTTAATTTCTCCATCAAATCTGAATGAGATCCTTGCTGGGTAGGTTTTTTTTGGTTGTAGGTTTTTCCCCATCACATTAAATATGTCCTGCCATTCCCTTCTGGCTTGCAGTGTTTCTGCTGAAAGATCAGCTGTTAACTTTATGGGGATTCCATTGTATGTTATTAGTTGCTTTTCCCTTGCTGCTTTTAATATTTTTTTTTGTATTTAATTTTTGATAGTTTGATTAATGTGGTCTTGGCATGTTTCTTCTTGGATTTATCCTGTATGGGACTCTCTGTGCTTCCTGGACTTGATTAACTGTTTCCTTCCCCATATTAGGGAAGTTTTCAACTATAATCTCTTCAAATATTTTCTCAGTCCTTTCTTTTTCTCTTCTTCTTCTGGGACCCCTATAATTCGAATGTTGGTGCATTTAATTTTGTTCCAGAGGTCTCTGAGACTGTCCTCAGTTCTTTTCATTCCCCTATTCCTATTGTTACCAACATCTATGTACTTCAGATTGCGAAACAAAAAGTGATCACTAGGTAAATAGCAAGATTTTTGTCTTCATTGCTTTTACAGCTTTGAGACTTAAATCAGCATCTGAGAGAATGAAATTATAAAAGAGAAACAGAAACACCCACTCTGACTGTATAAAATCAGAGAACTCTGGAGCACAATTTACTCTGAAGAACATTTAGAATCTTAAAAAACGTTGCCATTTACTGCCAGACACAGATATCATTATATCAATTAGTCCAGGTTCACCATCAGCCACATCAGAACAACTAAGCCTTCAGAGAAATTTTAAGAGACTTATCCAGTTATGTCCCAAAACAGTTTCAACACCTAGACTTCAAAATCATGGTGATGAATATATGAAAAGGGAAAAAGTGTAGAGCACATTGAAGGAAGAGTTCAAATATTGCTGTCAGCTTCAAACCAATGAGGAGAGACAAACTGCAGTGCTCCAAAGGATTGTTAAAATAGCAGATAAAGGAAGGAGGAAGCTTCCAGAAAAAAAATCTTTTTCTTGAAAAAATTTTTAGTTTTATTGTTATGTTTATATCTTTTGCACTATTAATTGTTTGATTTTTTTAAGTGCATTAAAAATGTTGTAGGTTTCTTTTTGTTTTGTTTTGTTTTTCACCTTTTTAAGAGTTCTTTTTTCAAAATGTAATATGCCTCCAGGAAAAAAGTACACAAATATATGAGTGCTCACTATATAGCCCTACATCGTGCCCCTTTGTTAATTAGATAGAATTTAAAACAACAAAATATAGAGATAAATATGTCTCATTAGTGTTTGGATATACACCTACTTCCAAATATATCATAAAATTAATTACTTCAAGTTAGCAGATGGAATAAGTTAAAGTAATAATTTAAAGGCTAATGTCTAAAAGGCAAGGGAAGAAGAACAGAGCATTATGTCTTAAGAAACAGATATTATAAAATAAAACAAAATAGACTGTTGAAATCAGGTTAAATACACATAATTGATAGTCTAAATCAGACTTTTCCAAGCACAGCTTTCTAAAACCGTATTTATAAAAAATGATTAAACACTTATTAGCTAAATATGTTACTTTCAAAGTCTATATTAAATAGACTGGCAGCCAAGATGTGAAAAATAAAGGGCTACACCTCGCTCACTAAAAAATGTGGTGCCAGTGCTGGCTACAGGCATCATACTGTGCAGAAATAGCACCCATCACTGCCACATCTGAACATAGAAAACAAACAAATAGATTCACTAGGCTGGATGGAGTCTTGATAGCCCATGTACTCCTACCATGCCTCACCCTCACCCAGCTGCAGTGTCACAATGCCAGAGAAGTAAATGAATTTTAAAATCTATAATACAAGACCTGAGAAAACAAAGCAATCTACTGCCTCTCCTAATACTACTTACGGGCTTTTCACATCTCATATTTAGGAAAATTCTTAATAAATTCTAGATTTTATATATATATATATATATATATATATATATACACACACACACATATATTCTGTTTGCAACCCATGTTAATTGTAGAGAAATTTTTGTTTCAAGGGTTGCATAATATGCCAAAAATAACCATGAGACCTTTGAAATAAACCAGGTTATTTGATTGCCATAGATGTATGGATAGGTCAATCCTACCTATAGAGAAATCATGGGGAGACAATCAAGATGACAGAGGAGTAAGACGTGGAGATCACCTTCCTCCCCACAAATACATCAGAAATACATCTACATGTGGAATAACTCCTATAGAACACCTACTGAATGCTGGCAGAAGACATCAGACTTCCCAAAAGGCAAGAAACTCCCCACGTACTTGTGTAGGGCAAAAGAAGAAAGAAAAAATAGAGACAAAAGAATAGGGATGGGACCTGCATCTCTGGGAGGGAGCTGTGAAGGAGGAAAAGATTCCACACACCAGGAAGCCCCTCCACTGGTGGAGACGGGGGGGTGGTGGTGGGGAAGCTTCAGAGCCATGGAGGAGAGTGCAGCAACAGGCGCACAGAGGGCAAAGCAGAGAGATTCCCACACAGAGGATCAGTGCCAATCAGCACTCACCAGCCTGAGAGGCTTGTCTGCTCACCCACAAGGGCGGGTGGGGGCTTCAGAGGTCAGATCCCAGGGAGAGGACTGGGATTGGCTGCATGAACACAGCCTGAAGGGGGCTAGTGTGCCACAGCTAGCCAGGAGGGAGTCTGGGAAAAAGTCTGGGACTGCCTAAGAGGCAAGAGACCATTGTTTCGGGGTGCACAAGGAGAGGGGATTCAGAGCACCAACTAAACAAGCTCCAGAGACAGGTGTGAGCCGAGGCTATCAACGTGGACACCAGAGACGAGCATGAGATGCTAAGGCTGATCCTGCAGGCACCAAGAAACCTGTGTGCAAGCACACCTCCCCTCCCGGGAGCCTGTGCAGCCTGCCACTGCCAGGTTCCCATGACCCAGGGACAACTTCCCCAGGAGAACACACGGCGCACCTCAGACTGTTGCAACGTCACGCCGGCCTCTGCCACCGCAGGCTTGCCCCGCATTCTGTACTCGCCCCCCGCCCGCCCCAGCCTGAGTGAGTCAGAGCCCCCTAATCAGCTGCTCCTTTAACACCATCCTGTCTGAGGGAAGAATAGATGCCCTCAGGTGACCTACATGCATAGGCGGGGCCAGATCCAAAGCTGAACCCCAGGAGCTGTGCGAACAAAGAAGAAAAAGGGAAATCTCTTCCAGCAGCCTCAGGAGCAGCGGATTAAATCTCCACAGTCAACTCGATATACCCTGCATCTGTGGAATACCTGAAGCGACAACGATTCATCCAAAAATTGAGGTGGTGGACTTTGGGAGCAATGTAGACTTGGGGGTGCTTTCTGCATCTAATTTGTTTTTGCTTTTATATTTATCTTAGTTTAGTATTTAGAGCTTATTATCATTGGTAGATTGGTTTATTGATTTGATTTCTCTTTTCCATTTTTTTATATATAGATTTTTTTTTTCCTTTTTCTCTTTTTGTGAGTGTGTATGTGTATGCTTTTTTGTGTGATTTTGTCTGTATAGCTTTGCTTTCACCATTTGTCCTAGGGCTCTGTCTGTCCGGTTTTTTTCTTGGCTTTGTTTCTTTTAATTATATTTTAAGTTTTTTATTTTGAATAATTTTTATTATTTTTTATTTTAATAACTTTTTAAATTTAATTTATTTTTCTTTCGTTCTCTTTTAGTGTTTGAATTTTATTTTATTTATTTTTTTATACAGCAGGTTCTTATTAGTTATCCATTTTATACGTATTAGTGTATATATGTCAATCCCGATCCCCCAATTCATCACACCACCAATCCCCCCCGACCCCGCCACTTTCCTCCCTTGGTGTCCATACATTTGGTCTCTACATCTGTGTCTCAATTTCTGCCCTGCAAACCAGTTCATCTGTACAATTATTCTAGGTCCCACATATATGCATTAATATATGATATTTGTTTTTCTCTTTCTGACTTACTTCGCTCTGTATGACAGTCTTGATCCATCCACGTCTCTACAAATGACCCAATTTTCTTCCTTTTATGGTTGAGTAATATTCCATTGTATATACGTACCACATCTTCTTTAGCCATTCATCTGTCAATGGGCATTTAGTTTGCTTCCATGTCCTGGCTATTGTGAATAGTGCTGCAACAAACATTGGGGTGCATGTGTCTTTTTGAATTATGGTTTTCTCTGGGTATATACCCAGTAGTGGGATTGCTGGGTCATATGATAATTCTATTTTTAGCATTTTAAGAAACCTCCATACTGTTCTCCATAGTGGCTATATCAATTTATATTCCCACCAACAGTGCAAGAAGGTTCTATTTTCTCCACACCCTCTCTAGCATTTGTTGTTTGTAGATTTTCTGATGATGCCCATTCTAACTGGTGTGAGGTGATACCTCATTGTAGTTTTGATTTGCATTTCTCTAATAATTAGTGATGTTGAGCAGCTTTTCATGTGCGTCTTGGCCATCTGTGTGTCTTCTTCGGAGAAATGTCTATTAAGGTCTTCTGCCTATTTTTAGTTTGGGTTGTTTGTTTTTTTAATATTGAGCTGCATGAGCTGTTTATATATTTTGGAGATTAATCCTTTGTCCGTTGATTCGTTTGCAAATATTTTCTGCCGTTTTGACGGTTGTCATTTCATCTCGTTTGTAGTTTACTTTGCTGTGCAAAAGCTTTCAAGTTTCATTAGGTCCCATTTGTTTATTTTTGTTTTTATTTCCATTACTCTAGTAGGTGGATCAAAAAATATCTTTTTTTTTGATTTATGACAAAGAGTGTTCTTCCTATGTTTTCCTCTAAGAGTTTTATAGTGTCCGGTCTTACATTTAAATCTCTATTCCATTTTGAGTTTATTTTTGTGTACAGTGTTAGGGAGTAAGCTGGAGTAACAATTCTCATATCATACAGAATAGACTTTAAAATAAAGACTATTACAAGAGACAAAGAAGGACAATACATAATGATCAAGGGATCAATCCAAGCAGAAGATATAACAATTGTAAATATTTTTGCACCCAACATAGGAGCACCTCAATACATAAGGCAAATGCTAACAGCCATAAAAGGGGAAATTGACAGTAACACAGTTGTAGTAGGGGACTTTAACACCCCACTTTCAGCAATGGACAGATCATCCAAAATGAAAATAAATAAGGAAACACAAGCTTTAAATGATACATTAAAAAGATGGACTTAATTGATACTTGTAGGACATTCCATCCAAAAGCAACAGAATACACTTTCTTTTCAAGTGCTCATGGAATATTCTCCAGGGTAGATCATTTCCTGGATCACAAATCAAGCCTTGGTAAATTTAAGAAAACTGAAATCGTATCAAGTATCTTTTTGGACCACAAGGCTATAAGACTAGATATCAATTACAGGAAAAAACCTGTAAAAAATACAGACACATGGAGGTAAACAATACACTACTAAATAACCAAGAGATCACTGAAAAAATCAAAGAGGAAATCAAAAAATACCTAGAAACAAATGACAATGAAAACACGACGATCCCAAAACTATGGGATGCAGCAAAAGCAGTTCTAAGAGGAAAGTTAAGAGCAATACAATCCTACCTCAAGGAACAAGAAACATCTCAAATAAACAACATAACCTCACACCTAAGCAATTAGAGAAAGAAGAACAAAAAATATGCAAAGTTAGCAGAAGGAAAGAAATCATAAAAATCAGATCAGAAATAAATGAAAAAGAAATGAAGGAAACAATAGCAAAGAGCAATAAAATGAAAAGCTGGTTCTTTGAGAAGATAAACAAAATTGATAAACCATTAGCCAGACTCATCAAGAAAAAAAGGGAGAAGACTCAGATCAACAGAATTAGAAATGAAAAAGGAGAAGTAACAACTGACACTGCAGAAATACAAAGGATCATGAGAGATTACTACCAGCAACTATATGCCAATAAAATGGACAAACTGGAAGAAATGGACAAATTCTTAAAAAAGCACAACCTTCAAAGCCTGAAGCAGGAAGAAATAGAAAATATAAATTGACCAATCACAAGCACTGAAATTAAGACTGTGATTAAAAATCTTCAAAAAAAAAAAAAAATCTTCCAACAAACAAAGCCCAGGACCAGATGGCTTCACAGGTGAATTCTATCAAACGTTTAAAGAAGAGCTAACACCTATCCTTCTCAAACTCTTCCAAAATATAGCAGAGGGAAGAACAGTCCCATACTCATTCTATGAGGCCACCATCACCCTGATACCAAAACCAGACAAAGATGTCACAAAGAAAGAAAACTACAGGCCAATATCACTGATGAACATAGATGCAAAAGTACAGAACAGTGGAACAGGATAAAAAGTCCAGAGATTAACCCACGCTCATATGGTCACCATATCTTTGATTAAGGAGGCAAGAATATACAATGGAGAAAGGACATCCTCTTCAATAAGTGGTGCTGGGAAAACTGGACAGCTACATGTTAAAGAATGATATTAGAACACTCCCTAACACCATACACAAAAATAAACTCAAAATGAATTAAAGACCTAAATTTAAGGCCAGGCAGTATAAACCTCTTAGAGGAAAACATAGGCAGAACACTCTATGATATAAATCATAGCAATATATTTTTTGACCCACCTCCTAGAGAAATGGAAATAAAAACAAAAATAAACAAATGGGACCTAATAAAACTTACAAGTTTTTGCACAGCAAAGGAAAACGTAAAGAAGATGAAAAGACAACCCTCAGAATGGGAGAAAACATTTGCAAATGAAGCAACTGACAAAGGATTCATCTCCAAAATGCCCAAGCAGCTCATGCAGCTCAATATCAAGAAAACAAACAACCCAATCCTAAAATGGGCAGAAGACCTACACAGACGTTTCTCCAGAGACGATATACAGATTGCCAACAAACACGTGAAAGTATGCTCAACATCACTAATCATTAGAGAAATGCAAATCAAAACTACAATGAGGTATCACCTTATACCAGTCAGAATGGCCATCATCCAAAATATCTACCTACAATAAATGCTGGAGATACTGTGGAGAAAAGGGAACACTCTTGCAATGTTGGTGGGAATGTAGATTGATACAGCCACTATGGAGAACAGTATGAAACTTCCTTAAAAAGCTAAAACTAGAACTACCATACAACCCAGCAATCCCACTACTGGGCATATACCCTGAGAAAACTATAATTCAGAAAGAGTCACGTACCACAATGTTCATTGCAGCTCTATTTACAATAGCCAGGACATGGAAGCAACCTAATTGTCAATCGACAGATGAACTGATAAAGTTGTGGCACATATATACAATGGAATATTACTCAGCCATACAAAGAAACGAAATTCAGTTATTTGTAGTGAGGTGGATGGACCTAGAGTCTGTCCTACAGAGTGAAGTAAGTCAGAAAGAGAAAAACAAATACCGTATGCTAACACATATATATGGAATCTAAAAAAAAAAAAGTGGTTCTGAAGAACCTAGGGGCAGACAGGAAGAAAGACGCAGACGTAGAGAATGGACTTGAGGACACAGGGAGGGGGAAGGGTAAGCTTGGACGAAGTGAGAGAGTGGCATGGACATACATACACTACCAAATGTAAAATAGACAGCTAGTGGGAAGCAGCTGCATAGCACAGGGAGATCAGCTCAGTGCTTTGTGACCACCTAGAGGACTGGGATGGGGAGGGTCTGAGGAAGACGCAAGAGGGAGGAGATATGGGGATATATGTATATGTATAGCTGATTCACTTTGTCATAAAGCAGAAACTAACACACCAATGTAAAGCAATTATACTCCAATAAAGATGTTTAAAAAAAAAAAAGAAATCACAGCAACACTGTATCTTGGTTATTGAGTTGGAAAAACATTAGCCTTGTTTGTTGGAAATCTGAGTAGAAATATTTCCTCAGAGAAAGGAAAAAGACAAGGTTATTTCAGAAACAAGTCAGGAAGGATTCTCCTTCAACGAATAAAGCAACCAAGAGCTGCTGTTAGCAGAGGTAATATGGAAATACTCTAAGTACTCATTACATCAGAGCAGCACTGATCAATATAGATGGCGTCCCTGTTGGAACATGTGAGTCTACCAGTGGGTACCAGCTGACTTTCAGGCTAGATCATTAGCTCCAGGATAACCTAGTCAGTCCTCTGGATGGGAACAAACACCAGCCCACCCAACATCGAAGGAAAGTGGGACAGATGGGCACTCTGGGATACAATGAAACCACTACATGAGGGTTTTTCACAAATCCTGGTTCCTGGACTACTCACCTAAAAGTCATTTGAGGTATTTGTTTAAATGTGCAGATTCCTGAGTTTCAGAGAGACCTTTAGAATGAGAAAGTATGGAGTTTCTTTGGGGAATTGGAAACTTTACTACACATTCTGGATGACTTTTATATTCACTAAAGTTAGAGAATCAGTGTACTTGTATATATGAATCAACTTAATGGAAGCATTTAGGGACAAAGTTTCCAGGTAAATTATCTCTGTAGAGAGGAGTAATTGGAATTGTAAACTAAGGTGATTATAACCATGTCAGAGCCAAGGGGCAAGCACTATATAAGTCCAAGAATGAGTCTTCACATTAGAGTGAGAATGAAATTATATCGTGCTCCCTGAGTTTTTCAAGATAAGAGACACCTTTATAAACTCTCTGCTTAGTATATGTTTCCTAAATTTCTACGTAGGAACTTAAGCCAGTTAAAGTATGACTACTTAATCAATTACAAGGATATAACCAGTGCATGTAATTTAAGCTCATTCCCTTTTCAATCTTCTATAAGAACTGAAAATATATACTTATCTCCATTCATTAATAATCCTTCTACTCCTTCCTGCCACACCTGGCAGACAAGAACTTTATAGTCACTGGAGCTACATGCTCTGTTATAGCAGTGGGTAATTCATTCTAGGTAGAAAAAAAAAACTCTAAAAGTTCTACTTTCTTTGTTCTGATTTCATATATACCAAAAACTCCATAGTTACAAATTCAACTTTTCTAAATTCTTTGATACATGGCAAATCTGTGTAGTAATGTAAACTATTCATTGGTATTGTTTTATATGTGAGTCTCCTGTGAGATTAGTTTGTGTTAATTCCATTACATTAAACAACTTTCAACAGCTGAATGATAATCATGTTTCTCGACTTCTAAAATATCAACTCCATTTGATGACCCAAGAAGTATAGGGCTCAGAAATGATTTACAATATTCACTTACTATCTCTAGATGACATCATGACATCACTAACTCTTCACTTCTTAAATGCATTACCTCTTCTGTTGTTCAAGAAATTGTTAAGGGCTTTATTGGTAAAAGCCTTTAACAGTACAAGATCAAAACAACACTGTGAAAATACTCTTACATGAGTCTCCATGCTAAGGAACCACTAATAATAAAATGAGCCTTTTCAGAGGTAACAACTCCTTTTCTCTCTTACCTTTACTTTAGAAATGTGATAGTACCTATTTTCCTATATTTTATAATCTATTCTAATCCTAATTTGTGCAACATTACTGTAATATATATGGAAGTTTTGAGATGCATTATTTTATTATTATCTTACTTATCTAGCAATAGAAACAAAATGTGCTTCTTAAAGAATATGTTTCATATGTTCATACAGAGTGTAATTGTCTTGTCCCATCATGATGCACTTTAATATTTAGAATCTAGGGGCAATTTTTATTTATTCATTCATTGATTTTTTTTTCCCAGTAAGCATTCATTCATCCAGGAAATAGACTTAAGCACTTACCAGAATACCAGGCTCTGAGGACTGAGTCAACTACTGATGAAAACTCCCTTCTATGTTGTAATTCACAAAAGAAATAATACTGACATTTAAAAACTAAAGGCTAAATGTATTAATTTCCTCATCTGAAAACATTTGTCCTGTACTTACTAGGCTTCAGGCTGTGTTCTAGGTCTTAGATGTGTTTTAAATGATAAGGTCATGCAACCTAGGTGTATCCATACCCACCTCTGTTTCCTCAACAAATGATAGATTCTGATTATTTCTAGGGAAATCAGAAGATTTGATCTCCTGCATGTGTCCGGTCTCTTTGATATATAATATTGCACATAGTATATACAATATTTATATAGTACTTATATACAGTATACTTTTGGAGTGTGGCCTTTCTGATATTTTGCCAGTGAAGACCCCTGAAGTGTACTTTCCCATATAGGACAATTCACTGCCCTTAGAGTTAAAGTATGAGCTAGTTAGGCCAAAGGATACCATCGTGTCTATGTGTCAAAGTAAACAACAGACATTATAACAAGGTGTCCTTGTTCCTTTTTGTTCCTAATCCTTCCTTCTCATGTTTGCACATTGACCATATTCCAGACAAAATGCCATACCTGTCTATGAGCCTTTGTGTTCCATAAGCCCTACTGCTTCTCTGGGGAAGATCAACCTCCTCCCAACAACAGGAAGCCTTTCTTTTTGTTTCTTTCCTGAGCTTAGGCCTGAAGTTGAATTCAGGACTTAAGTTGAAGAGGTATATATGGTCAATTCTGCCCAGACTTGTAGGTTGTAAGGGGAACATGGGCTTCAAACTATGAGCAGAGCTTCCTGAAGGGATGAATTATTAAATAACATACCTCTTATAGATAAATATTTTTCAGAGACTACAAAGTCTAATCTCATATCAGAGACTCTAATAGTCATATAATATAGTTACAGTGGTCCTCCACTATTGTACAAAGCCTTGTTGGGCTTTCCTGCTCATCTTAAGGTCTAGTACACCACAAAAATGGAACTCATTCTCACTTTCTGGTGCTTTGCTCATTTACTCAATCATACATTAAACAAATAGAAATTGACTGTTTACTGAATGTCAGACATTGTTCTAGGCTCTGGGTGTCACCAATATCTAAAACATCAAAGCCATAGTCTTAGAAGAAATTTTTTTGGCTATCAAACAACAAGAGATATAGGTCTTAGATCATGCCATGAAGAAATCTAAGATTTAAAGGCGATAGAAGAGGCTGAGCTTGGAAAAGAGGGTACAGATAGGTGAGAGGAACACCAGGGGAGTGTTGGGGCATAGAGACAAAGGGAAGAGAATGTTTTAACATTTTTTAAATGTAGTTGAAAAGTCTAGCAAGTAGAGAAATGGAAAACACTCATTAGATTGAATGACATAGAGATTATCAGTGACCTTGGTGAGAACTGTCTGGTGGTGTGATGGGAATGATAGTGAATCCAGACTGAAATGTTTTGAAGGTAAAGGGAGAGATGAAGAAGTAGACATAATGAGTATAGACAGCTCATGGGCAAGGGAGGGAGAGAGCAGGACTATGTGGGGATGGGTTGATGACTTCATTTTGTGTTTGTTTCTATAAGGGAAGATTTGCACATGTTTAAAAAATAAATAATAGGTTTTTCTATTTATACTTTTGGGAGGGAGTGAATGCAGCTGTCATCAATTTAGCCATTTTGATTCAAGGTCTCACTATTTATTCTACCAAAAATCTTTGATTAAGTTGTTTTGATTTAATAATGTTTTCTGAGATTAAGGGAGTAGGAGGGGGACCATTCCAATAAGACAGATTCATACTCTCAAGAAGAGTATTGGGGAGAAAAATTCTTAAGTCCAAATGACTTTTTGAATGGTGAGTTACAGAAATAGATATCACACCATGAGATCAGAGAGGAGGGAGTAACAATTCAAATTGGGTCAAAAAAGCTTCCCAGAGATACTTCCCTTTGAAAGACAAGTAAATTCTATAGCCAAGAATACAGCAATTCTGGGAGAAAGATAGTATGCATGAGGGTAGTGAGAATTCTAAATATATTGTATATTCAGAAACTGGAAGTATGTGGATTTAACTCATGCAAAATCCTTTTATATGGTGTGGGGGAAGGAAAACTTTGGAAGGAAAGGAGGCAAAACCCTGTTAATGCAGGCCTTTGTGGCATGAGCCATGGAGTTTGACCTCTATCTTGAAAAACCTGGGAATTAATTGAAGAATTTCAGAAGAATGACCCTATCATCATCATCATCGCCATTATCTCCATAAAATTTAATTTATATTGAGGATTTATACTGTGTCATGCTCACTTCTAAGCACTGTATATGCATTATCTCATTTAATCTTTCTAACCACCCACAGAGGCAAGGATGAATTTTATCCCCAAGTTAGTAATTTGGAAATGAGGCTATTGCTTACAGAATTGATGCTTGGAACTGAATGTCAGAATCTTCACCAATGCTTCCCACAAAAGCCAGCCATCTTTACCACCCCATTCTCTCAAAGATGGTTTCTGTGGGGCCTGCCTGCTTCTTTACATTGTTCTCTTCTGCAGCAAAGTCTCATATGTGAGTTTTCGGTTCCTGGATTGTATTCTTGTTCTCAAGCTATTTTCATAAAAGATGAAATAATACAAAAAAGCTGTATATTTGGAATCAGAGATCCAAGGTGAGATCCTAGTTCTGCCATGTAGTAACTATGTGACTTTTTTTGCGGTACGCGGGCCTCTCACTGTTGTCGCCTCTCCCGTTGCGGAGGCCATGGCTCACAGGCGCAGCTGCTCCGCGGCATGTGGGATCTTCCTGGACCGGGGCACGAACCCGTGTCCCCTACAACGGCAGGCGGACTCCCAACCACTGTGCCACCAGGGAAGCCCAACTATGTGACTTCTAAAAGTCACTTGAAGTTTTATGACTTAAGTTCCTCTTCTGTAAAATAATTTATATGCAATGACATGTGGACTAGGTGCGATATATAGATGGGGCAGTGGTTAAATAGTGCTGAATTTTAAAAGGCAACAGTTTCTGCACTCTAGGGTCTAAGCTGAAATCTGCCTTGGGTAGGCCTTTCACGTGAACATTTAGAGGTGCAGAGGTAAGGCCAGGACCTATCTACTGTTCTTTTAGAAAATATGCATACAGAAGGTGGCCCACCTGTATATATGTGAGACTGGACTATAAGAATTCTATTTAATAAGAGGTAACATGATTTTTATTTTCCTTTGAAAAAATAATTATAATATTTTTTTGTTAACTTCTTCTAGTGCCTTAAAAAGAGTTTGTGGAATGTGCCCAGTAAGAGGAAGATTCTTATGTTATTTGGGGCCAAGGGGCCGCTCAGATCTGCAGAACAGGGAGAAAGCCGAGGGGTCACTCTAAGGACTGGCAGAACTGTAGCACTTAGGGGCCAGTTAAGTTTTCCTTTTCTGCTTTGTAGTTCTATCATGTTATCTTAAAGATTTACTTAAGTCTATTCACTGCACAACCTTGTGTTATTGTGATGAAAGAGAAAGGCCTGACCCTCGGGGCAGAGCTGACCAGGGAAGCAAGGTTACAGCTTGGAGGAGCAGTTCCCAGATGGTCAGGGGAGCAGACTGACAAAACCAAAGGAGTCTCCTTGAAGGGACAGGAAATAAGCAACAGCAAAGAAAAGATAGAGCCTTGTTGGGATTCTTCAGAAATAACTGAAGAAGAGCTGGACCTTCTGTTCTCATGCAAGATGGAGTTGTAGCTGACACCATTAGTGCCCTCTGAGTCTCCTGGGACTGGTGGACAATTCCCACAACCACTTCCCAGCTTCAGCGCTCTTTCCAGCTGACTGCTTGTACCCACTGCTCCCAGAGGCCCGGCACTCACCATCACGGAGAGCTGGAAGTGCCAGAAGCGCGGGGAATTTATGCCCCCAGCCCATCCAGGATCTCTAACAATGACTGACTAACATGAGAAGCACAGAATTTTGTCTCCTCTGCCTCTAGTCTGGACAATCCCAGGGTGTTGTTATACTACAGAGATCCTTAAGGGCTTGGGCTGAGTCTAGGTTTCGAGTGAAATCACACAGCTGTTTGTCTGCTTCTTCCCTCTCTGCTTCTGCTTTCTCCTGGGGAAACTTAACAAATCACTTGCAACTGAATCCTTGCCTCAGGGGCTGCTTCTGAGAGGTCTAACAGAAGACCAGGCTCTGCTAGGTGTGATCCCTGATTCCCATCCGGAGAGCAAAGGGAAGTTAGACCCCATTAGCCAGAGAACTTAAGGATCTTGGGTTTAATTACATAAAGATGCCTAACAGACAGTTGACAATTGCTAATGGCATCTCCTTTCACACTCCCCCCACCTCCAAGTTCCCATGTGGAACCTTAAATTAATTAATTTCTTGGTCTCCCTCAATAAAATGGTCATAATTTTTGGATTGACTTACTGTTTTATAGGAACAAAAAGAGACTATCTGCAAAAGCCATTTTTTTAAGTGCTACTTTTTAAAAACTACAAAAATATACAGATGCAAATATTTGAATCATATACAAATAGATTTCAGGTATGACTTAATATTTCAGAAATAGAATTTGGGGGGATGTTTTTCAAAATTAAAAAAATTACAAATTCAAAAGCTCCCTTTTTATGGTATTTCATTGTAATTTTGATTAGAATGGGCTTTCTTTGCATGATGACTATCTGAACATGTAGACGTGAAGTTCTTGTTATTTCAAGGAAAGCAAATATGATGTTTGCCAAATAAATAGATGCAACAGTTTATATATCATCTTATACTAAATACAGACATTTTATTTCCTCCCTTCCTGCCAATAAAATGACTAGCTCTTGTATTAATAATATTTGAATATATGTAGGCAGTAATTATATATGTAATTCTTACTTTTTTTTTGACAAATGTGTTTCTATTAACTACTTTGCAAAGCTGAACTTGAAAGTAGTATCCTTAAAATATCGCTTCCCTTCCCCTTCCTCTCTCCCTTTTTTCATGTGTAACACCACAAACCTTTTAAATATAAATTTTTATGTGATATAATATTCTTCTCTTTAATACACTGGCTTACTGTTATTCATATCAATCCAATTATTGACAGAAATGAAGCTTTCATTTCAACCTGATTATTATGCATTGTTTTGTGTAGATTGGTTTGTACCATAAATATTTTTATGTTATCATTACGACAAAATATAGTCCTCTGTTATAAGTTTTCATCATCCTGGAAAAATAGAAATGACTTAAAGCTCTCAAGGTAAAAATAAAAAGTACCGATGGAATTTATATGTGTGTAAATGTTACAGTTAATGTTTAACAAACCCACAAGTGTATCTTACATTTTGAAAGTGGTTTTAAAGGCACATGAGGATTACCTTGGAGTTCCCCTGCTTTTTAGGATGGAGTAAGAAGGAAAGTCATCTATATCACTGTGTGTGGTATTAAATATTTAATATCACTACTATGTGTGATATAAAATTCTTATTATCCCAGGCTGTGGCATTTAATGTTGCTGGCCAATGGTGCTACCACTGAAGTGTATTAGCTGGCTTTAGCAGCAGTTCATGCTGTTCCCAGAAATAACATTTACTGCACTGCCAAAATAGCACATGGCCCAGTGATGGATAGGATGGACTTGACAATTAAGCCATCTGCTTGCTGGCTTCTCCGATTTCTCTGCTTCTTCCTCTGCTTTGCTGCACAGCGCAAGCATGGCTGCCATTTAGAAGGATGATTAGACCAGGAGATTAATCTCTACCATATTTCCTGGATGATTTTAACTAATAACTTCCTGGGCTGAAAGGGAAAGATTTGCACATGATATCCTTTTCTAGGTCCCTAATGCTTGGAAGACGTTAAATACATCTAAACAAGATGATACTCATAGAAAAACACTGGTCTAGGAATTAAAATAGGGGAGGGTGGGATGAACTGGCAGATTAGGATTGATGTATATACACTACCATGTGTAAAATAGATAACTAGTTGGAACCTGTTGTATACCACAGGGAGCTTAGCTCAGTGCCCTGTGATGACATAGATGGGGGGGGATGGGGGGGAGGAGAGCGGAAGGGAGGTCCAAGAGGGAGGGGATATATGTATACATATAGCTGATTCACTTCATTGTACGGTAGAAACTAACACAACATTGTAAAGCAACTATACTGCAATTTAAGAAAAAAAAGATTCTTCTTGTGGGACAAAAACTACTGAGTCACTTAAGTCCAGTTCTACTAATAAAATGTATGTCTGCCTTGTGGAACGGTTTCAAACCAACTATGAGTAGAAGAAACAGAAAGATAACTCCTTTTATTTTCTTCTCTAACTTATTTTTATTCTGTAGACTGAACTCCCCCCCAAAATACTAGAAAATATGTTTACTTTGTTATATTGACTTTCTGAGGGTTAGCAATATGATGCCTGAGGGTTGAATTTAATATATCTCATCATTTTGTCTCATGAGGAGGAATTATTTAGCTGATTATCTTCTTTTTCTCCTTTTAATACATTTTTCTAGCCCACTGACCTGTCGCTGATCGTTTCCATTGCAAATGTTTGTAGCCGTTGATGCATTCAAGAGTAATACCTATCAATCCATTGGAATCCAGTAATTTGGGGCAATGATTATGTATTGATTTAGAGATTAAGGTAGAATTACCACTTTCTCTTAGACTTTTTCCTATTGGAAAAGGAAAGTTCATGGGTTTTGGAAAAGCACTTTAGCTTTAGTTATTGTTTGAAAATTCAAGAATATTTTGAAAATGTTTACTTACTCTAAAGAGAATAACACGGGTACTTATATTACATAGAACAAAAACTATTTCTGTACTCAGAAATGATAGACTTTTAATGCACTCAAGATAAAAACCAATATTAATGGCATCATTTTACAGAATAAATGCAAAAATAGAGATTCTGACTACATATTATTGCTTGATTTGGAAAAATGGAAAGGTTGGCATTTTATTAATTTAGACCACACTTAACAAGCACCTACTTTGGCTTAGAAAGTTACTTTAAGTTTGAGAAATAAAGAAATAAATCAGACACAGATGTCTCCCCACAGAGACACAGTCAAGCAGTAGAAATAAAATTGATATCCATTCAAAATGCAAGTTAGAAAAGGAAGAGAATGAATAAATACTAATCTGGAATTAGCATAACATATAGTCTATTTAACTTTCCTTCTACAATTCAAAAGTCACATATATGAAATTCTTTTATTTTCTGCCCCACATATGCAGTATGCCTTATTATTCACTTCAGGAGAGAAACTCTATTCTGTGCAGTCTCTAAGATACAGTTTGTTCCCTGAAAATGAAAGCCAGGGAAAGAGAAGCCTTGTTGCGTTTTGTTGAGGTTAGATTTTTCTCCGATTATACATCATTTACTTTCAGCTAGACTTTGTTAAATTAGGATAGAAGATCCTGCATAAGATGGAATAATATGTAATAATGAAGAACAGATGTTTGTACAACACCTGTAAGAACATTTTTTCCCTAAACAGTTCAACTACTATTTTTGACTGTTGACTATCAAAAGATAGCATTAACATTTATTTGCAAACTCACGGACAAATTAAAAAACAAATGGTTGAGCTGGAGACACAACAGAGGGCATGCGCTATGATTTTGCTTTTATAGTTTAAAATCAGGCAGACTTCTCTGATATCTGTTGTCATGATGGAGATCACCCTTGGAGGAGGACTGTGACAGGGAGCAACCCTGACAGGGCTTTCTAAGGTCCTGGTAATCTATTTTCTGATATGGTTATAGGAGTGCATTCACTATGTGAAGATTCATAGAACTGTGTACTTGTGATTTGTGCCATTTTCAGGAAAAAGGAAGAGAGAAAAAAGCAAAAGCCAAATATTTCCAAAAATTTTTGCTAAATTAACATTGCAAGTCTTTAAAAGGAAATCACACTAAATTTATGGTTTTAATAATTTAGCGTACTTATGACCAAGTTTTACTACCTAAAGTTCTAAAAGGAAAAATAGGAAATAAAAATTGCTAAGTTTTGTATTCATAAAAATCCACAAAGCAATAAATATGGAGAGTCATATATTTTGAGAAAAGAAAACACACTCCATGTTTCCCATAAAATGTGTGCAATGAACTTTTTCAGAGACAACTGAAAATTTCGTAAGTAACGAAACTGTAAATTATAAAGAAGCAAATTTGTTTTTTAATTTGTAGAGTAATATGGGAAGGATAATTGAACACCTTAGAAAGGTTTACGAATTCTCTAAATTCTTTCAGGTTTCTAAGGAAACTAATTGCTTAAAATACCAGTGATAGTTCACTGGGCCTGAAAGCCTCTTGGGTTAGAATAAAAGAATCCTAGTCACAAATAGGCAAATACTATTCAATGGAAACAAGCATGAGGGTATTTATGCATGCAGTAAGCAATACCCTCTAAACATTCAGCTCAAGCAGATGGTGTGAGATTTAGAGATTGAAAGAGTGTATTTTTCCAGGGCATACTGTATAAAAGTATTATGTTATAATCACTCAACAATAATGATAAATAATAATTAATCTGTTACATTTTAACTACCTGAAAAGAGAAGCATTATATAGCGTGTACATCACCAATTCAAATGTTAGGCCTTTATTTATTTTTTATTTTATTATTATTTTTTAAATTTATTTATTTTTTTGCGCTACGTGGGCCTCTCACTGTTGTGGCCTCTCCCTTTGCGGAGCACAGCCGCTCCGCGGCATTTGGGATCTTCCCGGGCCGGGGCACGAACCCGTGTCCCCTGCATCGGCAGGCGGACTCTCAACCACTGTGCCACCAGGGAAGCCCAGGCCTTTATTTAGATTCAGTCTTCCTAAGTGCCACCTCTTTTTGCTATATTTTTAAATCCAGGTGGGTTGCTTGGATCAATGTGCCACCCGTTCCCTTGTTGTTCTTATCATTTTTTTATGATATAAATTAATGACAAGAATAAATAACAATTTCTCATGAAAATTTTTTGATTTGTTACTGGCAGTTTTCACTAAATCTCTTACTAAAGTTATATAAGCTATTTTTAATATCTGAACTAAAGTAAATAAGAACTCAAAAACATAATTAAATCCTAAATTATACCCCCAAAATTTGATACCCAAAAAGTTAAATCCAGGTCACAATCGCATCATAGATACACACAGTAAGTGTGTTCTTAGAAGTTTTCAAAAAAAGTTTGCTGAATCTTCTCAAGGTCTGGCAAGTTCTGTAAAAAAGCCAAAGCCATATTCTGAAGCACTTTTTATAGACTCAGATGCCATCAAGATATATTAAAATTCTATATTAAAATACCATTATTTTATCTTGGTAAACTGCTGGGACTCACCTGATTCAAATATAAATAAGGTTGATAACTTAAAGTTTTTCCACTGTTGCAGAAAATGCTGTTATGTGGTAAGCAAATTCTAAGACCTCGCACCTTTCTTTGTATTTTTATTCTAATTAGGTTTTAGAAGATTGTTTATTGTATCTATTTGGAGGAATGTGTCTCATGCTGTGTCCTTCATTAAAAAGATTAAGTACTTGATCAATCCTTAACCTCTTAGTGCGTCTCATTAGTTTGGTAATTTATTCATCAAAAATACACTCTGAGATGTGTTGGAATTGAGGCTCTGGTGTTGATCCAAGAAAGCGTGCTGTGGAGTACTGTGAACCTCATCACTTGAGTAATGTGCCTGCATAAGGAGAAGGCATGGGATTCCTTTATAATATGAGAAGTATAGAAATGTTTACGTCTTCTGCTTCCAATCCAAATGAACGCTTTTGAGATTTGCCTATCTGTAAATCTTTTTGAGGTAAAAATACAGTAGAGCTGTAGCACAAGGATAAATTTATAAAAAATAACACGAATTCTAGTAACTATTTGAATCAGCATTTCTTTTTCAATGAATTCTTTTATAGACTAAAGGACTATAAAACAATAATTCTAGAGAAACGTCTTTAAAACTGAAACCATCTTAAAATTTTTAATATATTGATTTGCCCCTCAACTTGATAAAGGAGTAATATATATATATATGACTGTGTACATTCTGCACACACACACATATAGACAGATAGAAGAGGAATTATATATTTCAAATTCAGTGGAAACAAATTAAAATTCGTACACACAAACACATACACACACACACACAGCTTTTAATTAAGTTGCACTATTTTGGCTCTTTAATCTGAGGGACCTAACAGTCAGAAATACATATGTATCACACTCACACACATTCACATTATATTTTTTATTTAAGTTGACAACTTTGAATCTCAGTTATTTGGAGGGACTTATAATCAGGAATCTCAAATCCAAGTTTTCCTAATGATGAATCCAAATTTAACTCTTCTATCATAACTGAGTGCTATGTGTTCCTTAAAATGCTATTCAGCTCAGAAGCATTATCTTTTTAGTATGCAATTAATCTTTTCTTTTCTCATTTTGGTATACACATGCCCATCTGCTACTCATCATTCTTACTATTTAGCAAGGCAAGGGAAGCGTCCTCTCGGTGTTTCAAGCCTCACCTTGATAAAACCTGAGAAACCCTGCTGATCATGTGAAAAGTAAAGAGAAAGGATAAAGGGAAATGGAGAGAGAAGAGGAAGAAGAAAGGAAAGCAAGGTCAAAGGCAAGGACCAAACAAGAAAAGACATTGATTTTATTCAGGCTATTGCAACAGGGAGATCCAAACATCAGGGTCTGAACAGCACAGTTTTGCCTTAGACTTTTAGAGGGAGAGAAGACAAGTTAAAAGTAGAGTGATTCATATATACAATGGAATATTACTCAGCCATAAAAAGAAACGAAAGTTATTTGCAATGAGGTAGATGGACCTAGAGTCTGTCATACAGAGTGAAGTAAGTCAGAAAGAGGAAAACAAATACCATATGCTGACACATATATATGGAATCTAGAAAAAAAAATGGTTCTGAAGAACCTAGGGGCAGGACAGGAATAAAGACACAGACGTAGAGAATGGACTTGAGGACACGGGGAGGGGGAAGTGTAAGCTGGGACGAAGTGAGAGAATGGCATGGACATATATACACTACCAAATGTGAAATAGATAGCTAGTGGGAAGCAGCTGCATAGCACAGGGAGATCAGCTCAGTGCTTTGTGACCACCTAGAGGGGTGGGACAGGGAGGGTGGGAGGGAGACTCAAGACGGAGGAGATATGGGGATATATGTATACATATAGCTGATTCACTTTGTTATAAAGCAGAAACTAACACAACACTGTAAAGCAATTATACTCCAATAAAGATGTTTAAAACAAAAGTGGGCTGATTACAGGGGTGATCATTACACAATCAGGGAAATCTCGCTCAGTTACCTAAAAAGGAAATGTTTATCCCCGTGTCTAGCTAGTTTCAAGATGGAAAAACATTTCTAATCTCTGCTAATCGTTCATGAGACAAGGAATGGGAAGTCGGAGAGTCATTATGTCTGGCTTTTTCTGTAGGTTCAGGCAAAAAGGGGAAAGGTCTGTGTTTGGCCTTGTTACAGGGAAGCAAGGGAGTCATCTGGGACTCTTACAGGAGTCATGAGAAAGTGTGGACAGCAGGTCTTATCCAAATCGTGTAGGACGGTTCTTTGAGGTAAGCTATTTCCCATAGTACAAAAGGGGGATTTTCAACAACAAAAACTTAGAAGGATCTCTTAACCATGATAGTTTTCCAGAGCATGAGGCTCAGGTAACATTCAACATTGTCAGCAGAAGGACAAGAAAAAAGACATTAAAAAATAACCCAGATTTCAATTTAGGAACATTACTTTTTTCCTCTATGTTAAATTTGCTCAAAGTTACATCTGTTTTACAAACTAAAGCTTTTTCTCAAAAGCGTTCTTGTAAATATTTAGATGTCTATTAAATCTTTAATTTGATTTTTAAATTTAATTTTAATTTGACCTTTGATTTCACTTTCATATGTTACATGTAAATCCATTCCACACCCTATAACCAACAATACACTAAAAACATCCTGTTTGAACCTGTTTCCTTAACATCCCTTTCCACATGCAATCTAATTTACTATGGATATTTTATAATTAAAAGTAAATTAAGCCTTCAGAGACATGGGAAAGTTTTATTAATAAAATAGCTCAATACCTTCATTTGTTCAAATAAAGACTTTAGACCCATAGGGCTTTCCTATATTTATACAATTATATGCTTTGAGAACCAAGACTAGAGCTCAGATTAACTGACTCCTACTGTAGTTTTATTGCATTGCAGTACACTTGCAGACACATTTTAAAAATGAATGTCAATTGTCTCTTCTAACCATTAGAACAGATTAAAACTAGAATAGACAGGGCATAAAACTATCAAAAAGTTATTTCTGATTAAAGGATTTAGAGCAAAACCTAAAAATCAGCAACACTACTGAAAATATGCAAAAAAGAGAAAATACAATTAAATGGTGCAGTCCATGAAAAATAGTGACAAAATAAGATCAAGTAAAAAGTTTTAGCACTCTTACCAGATTAATATCAGCTTCAATTTCCTAAATTCTTTGTTTTTAAAGTTCTTGTAACCCAGCCTAATATCAACAATTGCTCACCTAGAGTAACACAAGTATCCGAATCCCAAGGGAAGCTGCTTCCACAAGTGTTGGAAGGCAACTAGAGTTGATCCAGTTTGCTTATCAGCTTTGAGTACCTAGTGCTGATTTGTTTTGTGTTAAGTAAAGGAAGGGAAAGGGTGTTCGTGGGACAGCAGTTTCAGCTCCAGGGCAGCCTCTGGGTAATTTTCTAAAGCTGAGAGTCTGAGGCAAAGAAACTTGAAATCTTTATATTCCTTATTTACAGGAAGTCATTCTTAGGGCAGGATCATACCTGGTCAAAAGCAGAAAACCAAAGTTAATTGACAACTCCCAGAGTTCTCAAGATTATCTTCTTTATTATTGAAAATGTTATTCCTTCACACGTAGGTTTTCTGGAAGTCAAGACATTTAAGAAAAAAAGAGATTGTTTTAAAAAATCAATGTATAGAAATATGAAATTTCAGTATAGCTTGTAGAAATAGAAAATTCCATTATTCAATTGTGTAGGCATTATGTTTTCATATAAATGGTAAGAGGCTTAGGCTCTTGTTTCCTTTCTTATTAAATGAACTAAATAATTAATAAATAGCTAAATAACTTGCAACTTCCCTGCAAAGGTGATTTTTTAGAAAGAAAAAAAAAATCGGGGTTCAGCTAAGAACTGAAACCACCATACTTACCTGGTCCCATGCTGATCCATTCTGGGACAAAACATCCACTCCTGATTTTGTGCTAAACAATCTAAACAACACAGGAATCAGGTAAAAATTATCTAGCTACTTTCTCCAAGAAATACTTGCTTTGGAAGCTATGAGAGTGAAGTACTAACATAGCTCACGCATCAGTACACACTTGAAAACCCTTTTCTCTCTCTGCCCACCAGTCCAAAGTTACTATATCACAAACTCTGCCAATCCCAACCAGTATTCCATCTTGCAAATCACCCAGCCCAGGTCCTAAGCCCCATAAAAGTATCCAGCCGAGTCCATAATCATGATAAATACCCTCCTCAGGGTTCTCACTTCTGAAACACTATAAAGACGCTATTACGGGAGCCTTCACCCTTAAGCCTAACCAAATTAGCTTTTACGTATCAATAGGTTTTCATGGTGATACTTTTGAAGAATTATCAATCAACCCAGCAGCACTATTTACCATATTTAAAATATTTTAACCTCAATTTTCTAACCGAATATTGGGTACTGTGATCATTCTTTGCTCAAATAACTCATGGCTTTGCACATTTTAAACAATGATTAAGGAAGGCATGATCAAGATGGTGGAGTAGGAAGATCCTGAGTTCACCTCCTCCCACAAACACCCCCAAACTACAACAATATAGAACAACCTTCTCTGAGAACTACCTGAAGACTAGCAGAACAGCTCTTTTATTTATTTTTTATTTTTATTTTTATTTTTTTTTGCGGTACGCGGGCCTCTCACTGTTGTGTCCTCTCCCGTTGCGGAGCGCAGGCTCCGGACGCGCAGGCTCAGCGGCCATGGCTCACGGGCCCAGCCGCTCCGCGGCATGCGGGATATTCCCGGACCGGGGCACGAACCCGTGTCCCCTGCATCGGCAGGCAGACTCTCAACCACTGCGCCACCAGGGAAGCCCCAGAACAGCTCTTTTATAACTAAGGATATAATGAGAAAAAAAAAAAAAATTGACATTGGAAGATGGAGCAGACCCCACCCTCCTGGCGTGGTGCTTCACACGTGTGAGGAAATATCACAAAAACAGCAGTCCTCTTTAAGAATGGAGTTGGAGCCCCGCATCGGGCATTGAAGCTCTGGGGACTTACACCAAGGGAAAGAGCTCCCTTAATATCTGGCTTTGAAAACCAGTGGGTCTTTCATTCCGAAGAGCTGGAAAGCTGCAGGAAACCAAGACTCTGCTCTTAAAGGGGTTGCACACAAACTCACTCTCTCTGAATCCCATTGCAGAAGCAGCAGTATTCAAAGGGCCTGAGTCATTCATGAAGGAGATTCATTGACTAATTTTAGGATGAGTGCTGAATGGGTAGGGAATCTGTTGAAGCATTCTCCAGGGACTGACACTGGTGGGCTCCATTTTTTTTTTTTTTTTAATTCTCCATCTACAGAGCTGACCCACTGCTGGAGGGTTTCATTTCTGACACTCACTGTCTACTTTGCCAACAGGGCTCATTCCACCGTGGCATTCCCCTGTGGACCAGGCCCTTCTGGCTCCTGTCAGTAGCAGCTCCTAGCCCACCACAGCCAGCAGGCAGCCTCAGCTGAACCCACCGCCCTCTCAAAGTGGGCAGATCTAGCTCCCCGACAAAGTGCATACGAGAATATCATCTAATTACTTAGAAAAAGAGCAAGCTATTCTATCTCTAATGACTGCTTATGTGATCCTAAATGGAGTGAAGCTGTAGACCTGGTCTGAGATGCTGCTATTAATTAACCTCTGAATAGTCTGTTCAGTGACTGAGTTTTTATTTTGTTGGGTATGAAACTACAAAAGACCCCAAATAGTTAAAGCAAACTTGAGAAAGAACAAAACTGGAAATATCACACTCCCTGACTTCACACTGTGCTACAAAGCTATAGTAATCAAAACAGTATGGTACTGACACAGAAACAGATACATAGATTAATAGAATAGAATAGAGAACCCCAAAATAAAACCATGCACATATGGTTAATTAATTTACGATAACAGAGGTAGGAATATATAATGTGAAAAAATATAGTTTCTTAATAAACTGTATTGGGAAAACTGGACAGCTACATGCATAACAAATCTGGACCATTATCTTGAATCATATACAAAAATAAACTCAAAATGTGCTTAATATAATTCACTTAGTATTTCTGAAAATTTCCAGGTTTTATATATTCTCTTTCAGAAACACTGAAGAATACAGAATCCTCAGAATGTTAGATACATGATTCTCTCTTCTCCCCAAACACTTATCCTTCTTTTACCTGCTGCTCATGTCAGTCATATTTCACTCAATTTAGATGCTAAACTAAACTTTCCTGAGGTCCCCTTATAATATGTTATAATATAATAATATAATACACAATGTATATTATATAAGTTATAAATATATATATGTTATAGAGCATAATGAAATAATATATATTACTTTTTATAATGTTACAATAATATAATAATAAGTATATCTTACAGAACATCTTTGCTTAAGTAAACTTGGATTTTTCTTCCCATAAAAAGATCCATATAACCTGACACAGTGTTGAGTACTTAGATATTCAAGTATTAAGTAGATTCAGATTGAATCTCTATAATTTAAAATTAACTATAAAGTCATAGGCTTAATTTTATAAAAACTGCTCACAAATCTTTAAAACTTCCACATCTTTTAAAGGTGAGTATCTGGGACTTCCCTGGCAGTACAGTGGTTAAGACTTCACCTTCCAATGCAGGGGGTGCGGGTTCGATCCCTGGTCAGGGAGCTAAGATTCCCACATGCCTTGCAGCCAAAAAACCAAACATAAAACAGAAGCAATATTGTAACAAATTCAATAAAGACTTTAAAAATTGTCCACATCAAAACAATCTTTAAAAAATAAAGGTGAGTATCAGTGTTTCCCATTTTCACCACTTGGAAGAAAAGTAAAACCTTATTATGCTTTAGTGACTCAAAAAATGTGCTTATGTTTTCTGCACAATATAATATATCCTGTAATCTGCTTTGGGGAATCTCATTAATTGATTTACAAATATTTACTAAATACCATGATATATACTTACCAATCACACATATGGGTTTAATGGATTCTAATTCATGTTATATAACCAATACCACATTTAAGGAATGTGAACATTTTGGGAGAAATAGAACATACATGTCTAGAATTAATAACCCAAGAATCAATTGTTATTGTTTTCAAGATTTTTCAGTACATCTTTTAACTACTTATTTCTAGTGTTAAAATTGTCAACAAATTCTTTTTGGGGGGCAGATTCATGCTTCTAATAAGTAGAATAGAATCCTCATTGATAACATCTCTGACTTAGAGAAGGTTTTGTATTTGTAGACACATATATTTGACTTGAGGATGTGAACATGAGATGCGTTTCTTACCAAGGTCCTAAAGTTATTCATTCCAATACTTTAAAAATGCCATTTATAAAGGTATAGTTAACATTGAATGTGGAAATATCTATTCTGGAATAATTAGTTTAAAATACTTTTGAATGAGTAAATTTTGCTTATGTCTAGAGGAATATTTTAGATTCTGAAAATAATTCATGTGTCACAATTTCTGTTTATTCTATTTTAACACAGATGTGTCTGAAGTAAAACTTGAAGAGAGGCACACATACCATCAGCAGCACACACAATCTGGGCTCTTCCAAATATAAGATAACTACTTCAGCAGCCTGTAATTTCTAGTTCATAAGTCAAAATGCAAGGAGTCTTTAGATCTGTGAAGCAATATATTGTCAGTGATATAGGACTAGCATGAGTCTATTTGCTTCAATTTTCTCATTAAACCATCTGTTCATAACATTCTAAATAATTGACTCACAAAAGTGATATTATTAGAAACTAAATATTTCCATTTATTCCCAAGGGCATTATCATACTGAGAAATAAATTAGTACGGATAAAAAGAATCTAAAATTTTGACAAAGGAAATTGTAGTAGAAATGACTTGAGCTTTCATTAATGATTAGGCTATTCTAATATTACTCTTGAAATAAAACAAAACTATGTTGCTTAGTAAAAAGCCAAAGTTTCCAACAATCCTTTAACATTGCCATATGCAACTTATTCTTTTGCATGTGGTATATTTTTAGATCTGTCTTCAGCAGGTGTAATAATGACTAAAGAAACAAAAATCATTCAGATTTTTACATAAAAATCTAGTTTTCCCTAAGAGGTGGCTGAACTTTTTAAACTAGTTGAGGCTATTCATATTGAAGATGTGTATAAATAGATTCTAAAACCTCTTTTTCCATCAGGATGCTCTAAGAGCTGTAACAGTCAATAAGGCAATAAGTGGAAAAGCACTGTAAATTGTTAAAATTTAATAAATTAAATTGATATTCAGTTCACTGCTCACAATATAATCCAAAATATTATTCATTTTATGAGATACTGTGAACAGTTTTGTTTGACTTCATCCTTCATCCCTTTGATAATCATAAAATGTAGTTATGTTGTTTTCTGTTTTCCTAAGGTCAAACCTGTAATGGCCTTCTAAGTGAGCAGATTAGAACTAATAGGCCCTTTTATGTTCCTAAATTTTTTAGAAAAAGTTAAGTTTTACAAACATTAAATTATAATAAAATTACACCTACAAATTTACAGTGAAATAAGGGACTTTATTTTATTAAGCATGCATTAATTCCCTACCGCATACTGTTGTTGGCTTCTTACAATAGATTCATAAACATTTTCAAATCAAACAGCAGATCTGTGTTGGTGTCCTCACTCCTTTGCACAGCTCAGAGACATCTTGTCATTAGTGACTGCCAGTGATGGGCGGCTATTGGCGCTATAACACCAGATTTACAAAAATATTTGTCCATGCCTTAAGCTTTGCTGATGGGAAACCGCCACTGAATTTATTAAAGTATTTTGCATTACATGTTTTGAACAGTTTTAGGCTAGGAAATTCTGCATCTGAAGTGCTTTCTCCCTCACTACATTCAGCTCTTGGCTTAGCTGTCAACTTCTCAGAGAGCCCTTCCTTGGCATCTGATCTAAAATAGCATCCATTCGTTCCCATCTCCACTAGTGTCCATACCCCTACCTGTTTTATTTTTTCTTATAACACTTGTTACAACCCAAACTATTATCTTTTTATTTGTTGTATTTGTTTACTCCTTTATTTCTCAACTAGAATGAACACTCCATGAGATCTGTCTCAATAAATATTTGTTGAATAAATGAACTCATAAGCTCTATGAAATATTTGTTTATTTTTTGATTTTTGTTTCTCAGTAAAACAAAGAATTAGCCACATAAAAGTTTACCTTTTATTTTTGAAGTAGGTGATCTTATGTTCATAAGCCGTATACCGTCAGCATTGACTGGTTATATCTCAAAGTCTCCCTGAAAATAACAGGGAAGTTTTGATTACAAATGACTAAAGTGTTGAAAAATGCAGATATCTTAACATTATTTTGCCAGTTTACATTCCCTGATTCAATTATGCTTAAAATACAACACTGCATCTGAAACTATCAAAAGAAGTAATTGTGGTATACACTCTAGTGAATGCTGTTGGTGATCGGCCCCTTATCAGTGGGTGCACTGGTCCCTTAGCTGCTGTGCATGTTGGCTGACAGCAAGTCAGACACTCCTCCAGAGAATGGCACCCAGCCAAACAGAATCTCAGGAGACTTTCCCTCTCCCGCAAGTCCAAAAGTTGGTCACCCTTGCCTCAAGATGGGTCTATCTCTGCCTTATAATTTGGTCTCTAAAGTGTCCCTTATAGGATGAGACTAAAGCTAGTCTCCTGCTGAGACCACATTCTTGCTTGTTATTTTTCCTCTGCTGTGTCATGCTTTCCGCAACTCCTCTCTCCTAAGAGTAGCCCCTAATAAATAAATCACTGGAACAAGAATCACGTGGAAAACCCTGCTTCTGAGGAACCTGATGCCGAACATCCCCAGTCTCAATGTTTTTGACTGATTTTAAGTCCCTTGTATGTTGGTCTAAAGTTTCTATGTTCTCTTGATTAAGTCCTACTATGATCAGAAAGGATTCAAAGTACCTGTTGGGGTTAGATCTATAGGATAGATACAGATGGGCAATGAATCAGGCCTGCTGATCAATCCAGGACAGTTAGTGTAGCACTGTATACTAACAATTGACTGAAAATCGTCCAAGGAAGTCTTCTCTGATGCTAAAAGTGGATTAACTAGCTTTCTAGTAAGTTGGCACAATGCCTGGACCCATATAGAATTATATCAAAATTTTAACTACCTGTTCATCAAAGAATACCTTGGTTAATCTGTAAATTTCCTTTATTCAGTTTGTTTGAATAATCATCCAGTTGGGATATAGATTCCAGGTGCTGTAAACACTGGAGCAGTGCCCTGAAGCACTTCATCCCCTGCACCTTCTGTCTACCATACAATTCCTGTGGCCATGTGAATAATCAGACAGGAATCCAGGTGTGGTAAACCCCTGCACATCTTCCGGGGCTTGATTCTGGTGGATGTTTAAGGACAATTACTTTAGATTAGTACATTTTAGATTGTTATTTATTTAGAATCCCATGGGGAATGCCTCAAAAATAAAAATGTCTGGGTCCACCACCAAAATTTCTGATATAATTTTTCTAGATTGTGGCTTAGGCTTCAGTAATTTTTTTTTTTTTTTTTAGATTCCACAGATGATTCTAATTGTGCACCTGCAGTTGAAATTCACTTCCTAGGATGGTATGCCAATCAAAATGTGTGCAGGTCAAGTTCTTACAGAACAGTGAGGTTAGCCCTTTTTAGGTGGGTAGAACTTCATCCTTTTAACTTATCTGGCGATACTCTGCATTGTGTTCTGGTAATTCCGTTGTCCAGGATTCCCTCTTTTGTCTATAATACTTGTTCTCAACCAGGGACCTTCTGTGCAGCTCCTCCCCTGCCCCCAGCCACACACACCTGGGACATCTGACAATGTCTGCAGATATTATTTTTATTGTCACAACTGGAAGAGTACTACTAGAATTTAATGAGTAGAGGCCGGGGATTCTAGTATACATCCCACAATGCACAGGACAGACTCTGTACACTGAGCAAAGAATATCCATCCCAAAACATGAATTGTGCCAAGGTTGAGAAATCCTGATTTACACAAAACATTTACTTCAGAGGCTTATTGTTAAATTCAAGGTCTTTCTTAAGGCATTATACACATCAAAGTAATTCAAATAAAAGGCATGCCAACACTATTAAAACAGATGGCACTAATTTAACAGTAATTTAACATTCAACTCTCTTCATGACTTAAATTTCTGTGCCATGACCGATGGTATTTTAAGAAGTGTACCTTTGAAAGTCCCTGTTTGACCGAGTGAAAAACAATATTTGGATCCCCCAAATTCTCTGGAGTATACTTCTATTCAGGGTCATCTCTTTGATTTGACTCAAGATAGAAAGTGTAAAATCCACTTAAAATGAATCCTAGATATAAAGTTACCAACATAAGACCCTTCAATGTGCCCTCAAGTAATCTTTAAAGCAGATAGTATGTTCAGGTTCCAGCAAGAAATCAATGCCTTCGTTATTGTAGGAGTGAATTTACACTGCCTGCTGCTGCCTCCTCCCAAGAGACCAGGTCTCAAATGTACATGTGATGTTTGTGTCCTCGTATCCTTTCCCTTGAGGAGCTCTGCTCCTCCAACTCTATGTATTTGCAATGAGCCTTTAAATCAACGGACTTCCACCCTTCTTCCCCCTCCCAACCACCAGCCCAGAAGTAGGCATGTGACCCAAGCTAGACCCATCCACTGCCCCTACAGACTTTGTGAATGAAACTCATGGGGCAAAACTGGACGCATCTGAAGACATTCCCTAGGGAGCCAAGTCCCTTGTGTCATGATGAGTGAGTTTTGTGCCTCCTCTCAATTCCTAATTTCTGTGATTAATACCATCTTCCCAATAAAACATATTTTTATGTTAACAAGAGTCAGAATCCTGGTGGATTTTTATCTTGTTTCTAGGAGAAAATATTTTTATTTACTGTTTATGTACCACTTACCAGGTGTATGATCTTGGAAAGGTCAATTTCTTTTCTTTATGCCTCACTTTTCTCATCTACAAAGTGAGAATAATAACAACCTCATAATGCTGCTGTGAGATGTCCATGTAAAGTATTTTGAAAAGTCCTCAATACAGTAAGAGCTAATCAATTTTTATCATTATTATATGAATAATATATAATTTTTAAAGTATTTTGAGACTGGCCTTTTTACTGAACCATCATTAATTGAAGTATTTTTAGACTTAATTCTCTTGAAGTTTCTAAATAGAAAATCATACTGTCTATAATTAATGGTAACTTAATTCTCTTCTTTTCTCTTGTGTCCTATATTTTTCTTTTCTTAAAGTATTTTTTGATAATTTTAAAGTTCAGAACTTTTACCAATTTTTAAAATTATTTTTGCTTAGTAGTTTGTGAAATCTAAATTAATGTCAAATACTTCAAGTTTTTCTTAAAATCTTTAAACTTTTAAATTGTGATTATTTTTTTTGTTAATTATTGCTTCTTTCCCATATACTTTAACATCCCCCTCCTCCATGGAAATTATATTAAATGTATAACCCATTTCCCATTTTGCCTCTTGGGTTTTTTTTTTCTTGTTGTTCATTTTTTTTAAAGTTTTTTTAAATCCATTTCCTCTTTGCTCTAAATTTTCTTAAGTATATCTTCAAATCTAATGAGTTTCGTGTAGTGTCCAGTTGAATCCTCCACTAGAATAAGATTTTTATTTTTAAAACTGTGTTATATATTTTTAAATGTTTTAATTTAATTTTATTTATTTTTTTATACAGCAGGTTCTTATTAGTTATCCATTTTATATGTATTAGTGTATATATATGTCAATCCCAATCTCCCAATTCATCACATCACCACCACCCCCCTGCCACTTTCCCCCCTTGGTGTCCATATGTTTGTTCTCTACATCTATGTCTCTATTTCTGCCCTGCAAACCAGTTCATCTGTACCATTTTTCTAGGTTCCACATATATGCGTTAATATACGATATTTGTTTTTCTCTTTCTGACTTACTTCACTCTGTATGACAGTCTGTAGATCCATCCATGTCTCTACAAATGACCCAGTTTTGTTCCTTTTTATGGCTGAGTAATATTCCATTGTATATATGCACCACATCTTCTTTATGTTTTGTTATCTTAATGCATTCTTTTCTGATAGATTGTTGTTCATGTTCCATTATTGTTTCATTTTTTCATTATATGTGGTGCCCTCTAATAGTGGAGAGTAAGACATTCACTACTGGCCAGTGGTAATAGGGCTACACCCCCAAGGGTGTCAGTGGAGGCCATGTGGGGAGCAGCAATGAGGCACTCTAACCCCTCTCAGTCTGGGTTTGGGCCCCAAGAACCAAAAAGATCTCAAAGGAAGATATCAAACTATTACCAACATCAGGAAACAGGGCACATCATTTCTAGCCTTTGCAGACATCAATAAGGAAATAAGGCAATATGCTGAACAATGCTACACACATTCTTTGGCAAAACAGATCTATTTATTGAAAACACAAACAAAAACCCAGCCAATATAAAATAGATGATTTGAATAGATCAGTAACTATTAAAGAAATTGAATTAATAAATTAAAACCTCCAGAAAAAAGAAACAACCAAGCCGAGATGGTTTCAATGGAGAAGACTACCAAATGTTAAAGGAAGAAAGACTGAATGCTTTTCCTCTAAGAATGAGAATACTGCAAGGATGTTTACTCTCACTAATCTTATTCAATATAATAATGGACAATTTTGCAAAGTCAAGAAAAGTAAATGAAAGAAGTATGGATCAGAATTCCTTATTTCATATAACATGATTTTCTATGTAGGAATTTCTAAGAAACCTAAGAAAAAAATTCTTAGAGCTAATAACTGTTATCAGAAATGTTGCAGGATATAAGATCAATATAAAAATCTATTTTGTTGTCTATATACTAGTAATAAACATGGGAACCCCAAAATTAAAATATGATGCCATTTATACTTTCTTTAAAAAAAGAGAGAAATAAATGTTGATCCAACAAAACACATACAGGACTTGTATGCTAAAAATTGCTGCAAAATATTGATGAAATAAATTAAAGATTAACTAAATAAATGGAGAGAGACACTGTGTTTTCAAGGATTAGGCACTAACACAGTAAAGATGCCAATTCTCCATAAATGGAAATTTTCACAAAACTCCTATCAAAATCCAAGCAATACTTTTTGTAGATATAGATAAGATTATTCTAAAATGTATGTGGAAAGGCAAATGAACTAGGATAGCTAAAACAATTTTGAGAAAGAATAATACAGGGAGGAACCTACCTAATTTCAAAACTTATTATGGAACTGCAGTATTCAAGACTACGTGGTATTGGTGAGGGATAGACACAAACCTATAGAACAGAAAATACAACTCAGATTTAAGACACAGAAATATGCCCAATTTATTTTTAACAAAAGTAAAAAATTAATTCAATGGAGGAAGGATAACCTTTTCAATAAATGGTATTGAGACATTGAATTTCCTTAAGAAACAAAAACAGAAACAAACAAAAAAAATCAACCTTTACCTCATATGAAAATTAACTCAAGATGTAACTCATAAGGCTGTAAAATTTCTAGAGAGAATATAGGGGAAAATGATTGAGATCTAGGGCTAGGCTAAGAATTCTCAAACTTGACACCAAAAGCATGATCCATAAAAGGAAAAAATGATAAATTGGACTTCACAAAAATTAAAACCTTTTGTTCCACAAAACACCCTGTAAAGGCGATGAAAGGACAAAAGCTACAGAGTGGGAGAAAATATCTGCAAACCACATAGCCAACATAAGACTAGTATTTAGAATATATAAAGAATACTCAAAACTCAACATTAAAAAGATAATCCAGGGAATTCCCTGGTGGTCCATTGGTTAGGACTCTGCACTCTTGCTGCCGAGGGCCCGGGTTCAAGCCTTGGTCGGGGAACTAAGATCCCACAAGCTGCACGGAGCAGACAAATAAATAAATGAATAAATAATAAAATCAAATAAATAATCCAATTAGATAAAGGACAAAAAACATGAAGCGACATGCCACTAAAGAGGATATACGGATGGCAAGTAAGCACATGAAAAGATGTTTAACATCATTAGCCATTAGAGAAATGCAAATTAAAACCACAATGAGACATGACTACACACCTATCCAAATGGTTAAGATGAGCAACACCAAACGCTGGTGAGAACAGAGAAAGTGTACCGCTCATACATTACTGGTGGTGATGGAAAATGGTACAGTCACTCTAAAAACAGTTTGGCAGTGGCTTAAAAATTAGGCATTCAACTATTGTATGAGCCAGCAATTACAATGCTGGACATTTATCCCAGAAAAATGAAAACTTATGTTAATGCAACAACCTTGATAAATCTGTAACAAATTATGCTGAGAGAAAAAAGCCATTCCCAAAAGTATCTCACACTGTAGGATTCCATTAACATTTTGGAAATGATGATTTATAGAGATGCAGATTAGTGATTGCCAGTGTTTAAGACTAGGGGGTAATTGTGGCTATGAAAGGGCAACAAGAGGGATTGTTGTAGTGATGGAAACGTGTATCTTGACTGCACCAATGTCAATATCTGCTTATGATATTGTACTAAAGTTTTGCAAGATATTACCATTGGAGGTAACTTGATAAAGGATACATGAAATATTTGTCTTATTTCACACAGTTGGTTGTGAATCTATAATTACCTCAAAATAAAAAGTTTAATTAACAAATAGGGATGGTCTTTAAAGAATCTGAATATAA
Organism: Orcinus orca; assembly: GCF_937001465.1. Classification (NCBI taxonomy): domain Eukaryota; kingdom Metazoa; phylum Chordata; class Mammalia; order Artiodactyla; family Delphinidae; genus Orcinus; species Orcinus orca. The sequence goes on from NC_064573.1 coordinate 45,136,564, forward strand.
ATGATAATGAAAATGATAACTGCCTTAGATAAAGACTCAGTGTTAGATAAAAAATATTTATCATTTACATCAGATTAGTGAAAACACAATTTCATATATTGTCTAAAATTTCCCAATCTAATGAGTGTTATTAGTCGTTTACTCTATAATAAGCTAAATTTATATCATAGCCCCTAGTAATTGACTTTGCTAATTTGGTTATGGTGAAAAATTCTTTACTACACATTCAGTGACACCATCCATGTAAATCTATACCTGATTATATACTATATATATTTAATCAGAGAAGAGAAAATCATTGTCCCAGTATTTTTAATATTCCTCGTAGCTTTGTGTCTGAACTTTCAGTAGATTTTCCAAAAACAAAGTGGCAGAACCCAAATCAGTAAGTTGGTATTTGGGAGAGAATAAGGGTAAGGTTGTTAAGTGTGAAAGTGTTTTATTCTTCTCTTTCTCGTATAGGTTTCAAAACTTCTTTTAAATTTCTAGTTTATTACAGCAAGCTAGACATCAGTTCTGTTTCATTTACTATTACAGAAAACATGACTTTGTCTAAGAGTATTACTAATGAAAAAATGATATTGCTGTCTCATGGGACTTATAAATTAGCTACATAAGCTATAGCTAACAAAATTAATAAATTATAGCTAATTTTTAGCTAAGTTAATAAAAAACTATAGTATTCTTTAGTTTTCAAAAGAACATTACCTAAAACTTATTTACTCAAAATGACTGGTGCCCCATGAATGTACAGGATTAAAACAAATACTAATCCAGTACAGAAAGACATGTGAGAGAGCAGGATTTATAAAGAACTATGTTTAAAAAATGAATATATGTATATTCTTTTCAGATTCTTTTCCCATGTATGCCATTACAGAGTACTGAGTAGAGTTCCCTGTGCTGTACAGTAGGTCCTTGTTGTTTATCTATTTTATACATAGTAGTGTGTACCTGTTAATCCCAAACTCCTAATTTATCTCCCCCTCCACCCCACTATCCCCTTTGGTAACCATGTTTGTTTTCTATGTCTGCAAGTCTATTTCTGTTTTGTAAATAAGTTCATTTGTATCATTTTTTTTATTCCACATATAAGTGATATTTGTCTTTCTCTGTCTGACTTACTACACTTAATATGATAATCTCTAGGTCCATTCATGTTGCTGCAAATGGCATTATTTCATTCATTTTTATGGCTGAGTAATATTCCATTGTATATATGTACCACGTCTTCTTTATCCGTTCATCTGTTGATGGACATTTAGGTTGCTTCCAAGTCCTGGCTATTGTAAATAGTGCTGAAATGAATATTGGGGTTCATGTACCTTTTCGAATTATGGTTATCTCTGGGTATATGCCCAGGAGTAGGATTTCTGAATCATATGGTATCTCTATTTTTAATTTTTTAAGGAACCTCCATACTGTTCTCCATACTGGCTGTACCAGTTTACATTCCCACCAACAGTGTAGGAGGGTTCCTTTTTCTCCACACCCTCTCCAGCATTTATTATTTGTAGACTTTTTAATGATGGCCATTCTGACTGGTGTGAGGTGATACCTCATTGTAGTTTTGATTTGCATTTATCTTCTAATTAGCTATGTGGAGCATCTTTCCATGTGCCTGTTAGCCATCTAAATGTCTTCATAGGAGTAATGTCTATTTAGGTCTTCTGCCCATTTTTTGATTGGGTTGTTTGTTTTTTTTGATATTGAGCTGTATAAGCTGTTTGTATATTTTGGAAATTAGTCCCTTGTCAGTAGCATCATTGGCAAATATTTTCATAAATATTTAAATCATTTTAAATGAGCAGCATATCAGTTATAAATCAAACATTTCCTTCAAAGACCCATTTTCATTATCTCTATTCCAAAATTTTATCATATATTTTTCTTAAAATCTTTCCTGTGAGATCAACCAACAAGAAAACTCAGAAATTTTTCATAATGATGCATTATTTTCTTATTTTTATACAAAGTTTTATTCCCTTTACTAGAGTAATTTTAATATTGTAAAACTGTTTGAAATGTTCTCCATTTTCAAATAATATCTTTTTCAGGTTTTTTTAGCTTTGGTTTTTAAATAAGTCAGCATCTTCACTTCAGTGTTCAAGTTTTGCATATGTATTTTTTAAATACTATTATATTTTGCTGAACAATCTCTAAACACTAGTACATAAATCTAATTTATGAATTCTATGAAATTGTATTCAAAATAGCTAGAAAAACATATAAGGATTTAGAGCTTAATCAGAGAAGGATAATTTTTTCCAAGTTATCCATTCACATGGATCTACTAAAATACACCTATTTTCACAAATCTTCATAATAATGTAAGGTTCTTTTATTTTTCTCCCCACTTTAACCTTTCATTTTCCCAACAAATGAAGTATTTTGTATGCCTCTCATTCTATCCCTGACTTGTATTTGTAGAACACACATTAAGGGAATTGTCACTGCAATCCCCTTAATCATCTTTAAACCCAGTCCTAAAGAACATCAGTAGTCAGTTTTTTCTCCAGTTACGTAAGGTAAATTCGACGAGGCTGTTAGCAGGAGAGTACATCATTTTTCAGCTGGTTCTTACGAATCTCTTACCAGATCATTCACCCAGCGTTAGTATGTATACAGTCTCTACTTGATGGAAGAAATGCTGTCTACAAGGAGGTGAAATGCCGTTTATGAAATATAATCTTTTTTTTTCCCCACTGGCCAGAAGACAAAGCTCCAACTGGAAGTTTAAAGCTAAGGTATTATCTCTGCTTCTTAAAATGCTGAATAATAACTAGGTTTTCCTACTGAAAGATAAGTCCAGAACAACTGAAATTCACTTTTTCAGTGGAAAATGCTCAAAGAACAAAGCATGCACATACAGGGAGAAATTGAGCCTGATTATACCCTCCAAAGTGAAAGGGAAAAAAATTCCAAATCCCACACAAAGAGAGTATGTGGTCAGATAAGTATAACTGCTGGCCAAAACAATTTAATCAACCATTCTTCCTAAGATGTTTATGTGACTTCTGAGAAACAGGGTACTTTTGTAACAAAGATTAAATTGCTTCCACTGTGAGTGGTACCAGCTAGTCATATCCTGATGTGTCATAGAGGACAGACAGCGACTAAGTCCAATACAAAAGGAGGAAGAAAAAAAAAAAAGGAAGCATTGCTGATCAAACAGCTAGTTGTTCACAGCAGTGATTTAAAAAAAACAAAAAAACAAAAAACCATCTACATCTAAGCAAGAGGATGACTTCTAACAATGTGCAACAAAAACACAGCAGAAAAATGTTTACCTTAAAACAAAAAAAAAAAGATCATTCATTTCAAAGCAAAACTGCAGTGCACAGCATTCTGCAGCAAACCTCAAATAACCATGTAAGCATTAAAGACGAATTCCTTTTCACAATAGGAAGAAAAAATATTAGCTAGAGAGTTCTACTTTTGGCCTACTAAGGCAAAGCATGTATTAAAGGAAAGAGGAGAAGAAAACTTAAAAAGCAGACACCAGCAATATTTGACAAGGCTAAATTTTTTAATCCAGTTCCAGTAAGATAGTGTTTAGATTTCCACATGAGACATAAACAGCCTTGGAAATGGTTTTCAAAAATCATTAGGTCTACAAAATTTATGTACAGCTTGCAAAATTTACATTGACCAAGTCCACATGTATCAATTCACATTTGCCTCTTTCATCCCTCACAGCCAATTCTAACTTTTGTAGTTTCCATGTTGTTAAAGAATATTCATATACAGGACTTCCCTGGTGGTTCAGTGGTTAAGAATCTGCCTGTCAATACCAGGGACACGGGTTTAAGCCCTGGTCTGGGAAGATCCCACATGCCGTGGAGCAACTAAGCCTGTGCGCCACAACTACTGAGCCTGTGCTCTAGAGCCCACGAGCCACAATTACTGAGCCCATGTGCTGCGACTAATGAAGCCCGCGCACCTAGAGCCCTTGCTCTACAACAAGAGAAGCCACCGCAATGAGAAGCCCATGCACTACAACAAAGAGCCCACTTGCCGCAACTAGAGAAAAGCCTGTGCACAGCAATGAAGAACCAATGCAACCAAAAAATAAGATAAATTAATTAAAAAAAAAAGAACATTCACATGCAGATTATATGCTGGTAGACAGAGAATTAAAACTTTTATTAGTTGAACATAAACAAAACATGGATGTATAAGTACATATATGTATATACAAATGTGTGTATGTATGTAAACACTAAAGTATCCAAATTTGTTCTTCAGTGCAATGTAGAAATCACATTATATGTACGAAGTTTGCATAGCTATGTCTCTATGTGTTTATATAAGGAAATACATATGAAGTTTGTATGCGTGAGAGGGAGAGAGAGAGAGACAGTGAATAAGACAAGTATGTTTATTTCTTTAGGTAAGGTGCCCCTTATTATTGTCTATAGACAATTATCCTAGAAATATAAACATTTAAATTTTCAAGTGGTGACTTGCAACTATAGATATTTGTTCTCTTGCTTCCTTATTGGTTATATATTATAAATAAAGATTTGTGTTATTTATAGATTACCTCTTCTAATAGTAGACAATGAAAAATACTAGGGCAAATTAGGAATAAAAATAATAAAACAATATTTTGAACTAGGTTTGGTTAATTTTTCTGGATTAATTTTCCTTCTTTCATTCCATTGTGAGTAGATGTGGTATATCTTCATGAAGTAAAATCAAACTGTAGCCAGATAGTTATTGACTACCTTGAGGGGTTCTAAGGTCGGTTTAATTTATGCCAAAAATTGTTTGATATTTGAAACTTCTATAAATGGAAAGGTAATAAAGTAAATAGAATCTCAAAGACATTTTATAGCAATAAAAGGAATGTACTACTGATGTATAATGTAAAAGATATAGTCTTCAGACTCTCAGGTACATTCAGAATATTACAATATTAATTTGAAGAGACAGATAATGAAGACCACTGTCAACCAAGTGGACATTGCTGGACAAAGAGGTGAAGGTGAAAAATTCTTTAAAATGTTTATTACAAATATTTAAAAATAACTATGAATGCATAAAGGAACCAATTCTGACCAAAAATAATGTCTAGAGTTTGAGGACTGACTTACCTCATGCCAGCTAATATTCTAAACACCAATTTGATCCTTACATTTACTCAGTTGAATTTTTGTTGTTTAACAGATTTGGTGGCAGTGTTGGGACACAATGTAAACTTCTGATGGTATTTGAGGACAATGAGAAACACAGGTGTGGTACCTGCGAACCGTTTTTTGAGTTCACTGCCTTTCTTGCTGTTTCCCAGGGCTGTGGGCAAGTGCCTCTTGGTTCTGAGCTCCACTCTCTTTACATTGAGCTTCTGTTCTAATTGCTTCTCCAGTACAAGGCAGGCAAGCTTGAGCTGGCAGACCATTCGCCTGGTGCCCAACTGAGCTGGCAGACGGTTCTACCTGAAGCTAAGCCCCTAGCCTTTCAGACTGCAATTCCTAGGCTTTGGAGTGGAAAACCCTCTGCCCTTGATTCTATCTGAAGATTCACGTGGGAACTGTATTCAGTTCATTCATGTGGACCTCCCAGTCTTGAGTCCCCACTTGCAGAGGTCTGCTGGTTTATTCCTTGCCCCAATCCAAGGTTCTATGGGAATTGTTGGTGAAGCACAGGGCCTTCTCTTTGCCAGGGCTCAGTAATATCTTTTGGTTACTGCTGGTATGTTAAGGTGCACATGCCTGTTGTGTTTTGTGTAGATAAAGACTATTTCTAATGGGGATCTCAAAGGCCAGAAAGCCACAAAAGTTGGTGGGTATGGATTGAGCACTCTCTTCAGCTTGGCGGAACTTTTTTCTGTTTGCTAAATGGGATGCTATCCAATTCATGAATCATTTAATAAAACCAGTTTGATCCTTAAATTTACTCAGTTGAATTTTTGTTGTTTAACAATTCACAGTGAGGGATATATGAATGTGAATTACATATGAATTTCAAAGACACACAACTAGTCTATCTGAAACTGCAGAAATTCATCTCAGGGGGCTTCGAAGAGCTCTGGTTCTTTATGTCTCAGCGCAGAAAGAATCCAGTGAGGGGCAAAGTGATAAATAAGAAGTGATTTATTAGAATAGGACACTTGTAAGGTTTACGAGTGGGCAGGCGGGCAAGAGGGTGCCATGCCAAGAACTTAGTGGGCTATTTATAATCAAAGGAAAAGTGGGGAGGGGGAGAAAACCACCTTCTTCCTCATTCTTGAGTAGACATGAAGCTTCCATCATCAGTTCCTTCTCCACATCAGGTGGGGGAGTTTTCTTGTCCCTACATGGTCAAACCAGGACTGTCATGGCACTATTTAAGTTAGCAGGAGGGTGGTAATATATGCTAAAAATGGTAAATCATCTCAAGTTTTAGTATAATGTCACCTTTTCCTTATATATTTTTTTAGTGATGCAGAGGGACATGTCCTAGGAATCAGTAACTTACTGACCTCACTGGGCAGGATATGGGTCTCATTCTACCATTGTTTTATTGTTTTGGGGCATGTCTCATGCTTCTGTTGCATGGTTTTGTTGCTAAGCAAGCCTGCTCGGTTTTGTTGTTAGGCAAGACTGCTTTCTTGAGTGATCATTAACTTACATGTATTTCCCATACTTTTTTCTTTATGTATGATCCCTTAGTAGTATTAACTATTTAATCACCTACTTTGTCCCTTTAATCTGTCCCTATCAGATCCACAACTCTATCATTTATCTATCTATCTCTCTGCTTATCTATCTATATATCTACCTATTTTTCTATTTTCTCTGTTTGCTGCCAGACTCCCAGTTTGGAAACACATTCACATTGCTATTACCTGTGGACCTTTCTGGATCCTTTATAGATGTGACTTGATTTCTTTGTGCTTCTGTTTTCTCATTGGAGAATATGAGAAAAATAATCATTTCTCTTTGTAGCTCTTTGTAGAGTAAAAGAGAGAATCTATGGAACCCCATTCCTCTCCATAAAGGAAAAGGGCCAAATATCGAGGTTCCATGGACTTTCTCCTCAGTTAAGTGTTATTTATTAATTTCTGCTTCTGTTGAAATCTTGATTTACTCATTTCTCATTATCCGTGCCTTTTCTCTCTGCACTTTGTTAATCCATCACTGAAGCACGGGTGTTTTGTTTGTTTGTTTGTTTTTTTATACTGGACTTCTTTTTCTTTTTTTAAATTTTTAAATTTATTTATTTTTTTATACAGCAGGTTCTTATTAGTTATCCATTTTATACATATTAGTGTATACATGTCAATCCCAATCTCCCAATTCGTCACACCACCAGCACCCCTGCCGCTTTCCCCCCTTGGTGTCCATATGTTTGTTCTCTACATCTGTGTCTCTATTTCTGTCCTGCAAACTGGTTCATCTGTACCATTTTTCTAGGTTCCACATATATGTGTTAATATACGATATTTGTTTTTCTCTTTCTGACTTACTTCACTCTGTATGACAGTCTCTAGATCCATCCACATCTCTACAAATGACCCAATTTCATTCCTTTTCATGGCTGAGTAATATTCCATTGTATATATGTACCACATCTTCCTTATCCATTCGTCTGTCAACGGGCATTAGGTTGCTTCCATGACCTGGCTATTGTAACTAGTGCTACAATGGACATTAGGGTGCATGTGCCTTTTTGAATTATGGTTTTCTCTGGGTAGATGCCCAGGAGTGGGATTGCTGGATCATATGGTAGTTCTATTTTTAGTTTTCTAAGGAACTTCCATACTGTTCTCCATAGTGGCTGTACCAATTAACATTCCCACCAGCAGTGCAAGAGGGTTCCCTTTTCTACACACCCTCTCCAGCATTTGTTGTTTGTGCATTTTCTGATGATGCCCATTCTAACTGGTGTGAGGTGATACCTCACTGTAGTTTTGATTTGCATTTCTCTAATAATTAGTGATGTTGAGCAGCTTTTCATGTGCTTCTTAGCCATCTGTATGTCTTCTTTGGAGAAATGTCTATTTAGATCTTCTGCCCATTTTTGAATTGGGTTTTTTTTTTTTTAATATTGAGCTGCATGAGCTGTTTATATATTTTGAAGATTAATCCTTTGTCAGTTGATTCATTTGCAAATATTTTCTCCCATTCTGAGGGTTGTCTTTTCATCTCATTTGTACTTTCCTTTGCTTTGCAAAAGCTTTTAAGTTTCATTAGGTCCCATTTGTTTATTTTTGTTTTTATTTCCATTACTCTAGGAGGCAGATCAAAAAAGATCTTGCTGTGATTTATGTCAAAGAGTGTACTTCCTATGTTTTCCTCTAAGAGTTTTATAGTGTCCAGTCTTACATTTAGGTCTCTAATACATTTTGAGGTTATTTTTGTGTATGGTGTTAGGGAGTGTACTAATTTCATTCTTTTACAGGTAGCTGTCCAGTTTTCCCAGCGCCACTTATTGAAGAGACTGTCTTTTCTCCAGTGTATATCCTTGCCTCTTTTGTCATAGATTAGTTGACCATAGGTGCGTGAGTTTATCTCTGGGCTTTCTATCCTGTTCCATTGATCCATATTTCTGTTTTTGTGCCAGTATCATACTATCTTGATTACTGTAGCTTTGTACTATAGTCTGAGGTCCAGGAGCCTAATTCCTCCAGCTCTGTTTTTCTTTCTCAAGATTGCTTTGGCTATTCGGGGTCTTTTGTGTACCATACAAATTGTGAAATTTTTTGTTCTAGTTCTGTGAAAAACGCCATTGGTAGTTTGATAGGGATTGCATTGAATCTGTAGTTTGCTTTGGGTAGTAGAGTCATTTTCACAGTGTTTATTCTTCCAATTCAAGAACATGGTATATCTCTCCATCTGTTTGTATCATCTTTAATTTCTTTCATCAGTGTCTTATTGTCTCTGCATACAACTTTTTGTCTCCTTAGGTAGGTTTATTCCTAGGTATTTCATTCTTTTTGGTGCATTGGTAAATGGGAGTGTTTCCTTAATTTCTCTTTCAGATTTTTCATCATTAGTGTATAGGAATGCAAGAGATTTCTGTGCATTAATTTTGTATCCTGCAAATTTACCAAATCCATCGATTAGCTCTAGTAGTTTTCTGGTGGCATCTTTAGGATTTTCTATGTATAGTATCATGGCATCTGCAAATAGTGACAGCTTTACTTCTTCTTTTCCAGTTTGGATTCCTTTTATTTCTAATTCTTCTCTGATTGCTGTGGCTAAAACTTCCAAAAATGTGTTGAAAAATAGTGGTGAGAGTGGACATCCTTGTCTCATTCCTGATCTTAGAGGAAACGGTTTCAGTTTTTCACCATTGAGAATGACATTTGCTGTGGGTTTGTTGTATATGGCCTTTATTATGTTGAAGAAAGTTCCCTCTATGCCCACTTTCTGGAGAGTTTTTATCATAAATAGGTGTTGAATTTTGTCAAAAGCTTTTTTTGCATCTATTGAGATCATCATATGGTTTTTCTTCTTCAATTTGCTACTATTGTAGATCACATTGATTGATTTGCATATATTGAAGAATCCTTGCATCCCTGGGATAAATCCCACTTGATCATGGTGTATGATCCTTTTAATGTGTTGTTGGATTCTGTTTGCTAGTATTTTATTGAGGATTTCTTTATATATATTCATCAGTGATATTTGTCTGTAATTTTCTTTTTTTGTAGTATCTTTGTCTGGTTTTGGTATTAGGGTGATGGGGGCCTCATAGAATGAGTTTGGAAGTATTCCTTCCTCTGCCATTTTTTGGAAGAGTTTGATAAAGATGGGTGTTAGCTCTTCTGTAAATGTTTGATAGAATTCACCTGTGGAGCCATCTGGTCCTGGACTTTTGTTTGTTTGAAGATTTTTAATCACAGTTTCAATTTCAGTGCTTGGGATTGGTCTGCTCATATTTTCTATTTCTTCCTGGTTCAGTTTTGGAAGGTTATACCTTTGTAAGAATTTGCCCATTTCTTCCAGGTTGTCCATTTTATTGGCATAGAGTTGCTTGTAGTAGTCTCTTAGGATGCCTTGTATTTCTGCAGTGTCTGTTGTAACTTCTCCTTTTTCATTTCTAATTTTATTGATTTGAGTCCTCTCCCTCTTTTTCTTGATGAGTCTGGCTAATGATTTATCAATTTTGTTTATCTTCTCAAAGAACCAGCTTTTAGTTTTATTGATCTTTGCTATTGTTTTCTTTGTTTCTATTTCATTTATTTCTGCACTTATCCTTATGATTTCTTTCCTTCTACTAACTTTGGGTTTTGTTTGTTTTTCTTTCTCTAGTTCCTTTAGGTGTAAGTTTAGGTTGTTTATTTGAGATGTTTGTTGTTTCTTGAAGTAGGCTTGTATTGCTATAAACTTCCCTGTTGGAAATGCTTTTGCTGCATCCCATGGGTTTTGGATTTTCGTGTTTTCATTGTAATTTGTCTCGAGGTATTTTTTGATTTCTTCAGTGATCTCTTGGCTATTTAGTAACGTATTGTTTAGCCTCCATGAGTTTGTGTTTTTTACTTTTTTTTTTTTTACCTGTAATTGATTTCTAATTTCATAGCCTTGTGGTCAGAAAAGATGTTTGATATGATTTCAATTTTCTTGAATGTACTGAGGCTTGATTTGTGACCCAAGATGTGATCTATCCTGGAGAATGTTCCATGTGCACATGAGAAGAAAGTGTAATCTCCTGATTTTGGATGGAATGTCCTATAAATATCAATTAAATCTAACTGGCCTATTGTGTTATTTAAAGCTTGTGTTTCCTTATTAAGTTTCTGTTTGGTATAAGTGAGGTGTTAAAGTCCTCCACTATTATTGTCTTACTGTCAATTTACTCTTTTACAGCTGTTAGTAGTTGCCTTATGTATTGAGGTGCTCCTATGTTTGGTGCATATATATTTATAATTGTTATATCTTCTTCTTGGATTGATCCCTTGATCATTATGTAGTGCCCTTCCTTGTCTCTTATAATATTCCTTATTTTAAAGTCTATTTTATCTGATATGAGTATTGCTACTCCATTTGCATGGAATATCTTTTGATTTCCATTTGCATGGAATATCTTTTTCTGTCCTGTCACTTTCAGTCTATATGTGTCCATAGATTTTTAGTGGGTCTCTGGTAGACAGCATATATATGGGTCTTGTTTGTATCCATTCAGTGAGCCTGTGTCTTTTGGTTGGAGCATTTAATCCATTCACGTTTAAGGTAATTATCGATATGTATGTTCCTATTACTATTTTCTTAATTGTTATGGGTTTGTTTTTGTAGGTCCTTTTTTTCTCTTGTGTTTCCCACTTAGAGAAGTTCCTTTAGAATTTGTTGTAGATCTGGTTTCGTGGTGCTGAATTCTCTTAGATTTGCTTGTCTGTAAAGCTTTTGATTTATTCATAGAATCTGAATGAGATCCTTGCCAGGTAGAGTAATCTTGGCTGTTGATTCTTTCTTTTCATCACTTTAAATATATCATGCCACTCACTTCTGGCATGTAGAGTTTCAGCTAAGGAATCAGCTCTTAACCTTATGGGAGTTCCCTAGTATGTTATTTGTTGTTTTTCCCTTGTTGCCTTCAATAATTTTTCTTTGTCTTTAATTTTTGTCAATTTGATTACTATATGATTCGGTGTGCTTTTCCTTGGGTTTTTTCTGCCTGGGACCCCCTACACTTCCTAGAATTTGGTGGCTATTTCCTTTACCATATTAGGGAAGTTTTGACTATAATCTCCTCAAATATTTTCTTGGATCCTTTATCTCTATCTTCTCCTTCTGCGACCCCTATAATGCAAATGTTGTTGCATTTAATGTTGTCCCAGAGGTCTCTTAGTCTGTCTTCATTTCTTTTCACTCTTTTTTCTATATTCTGTTCTGTGGCAGTGAATTCCACCATTCTATCTTCCAGGTCTTTTATCTGTTCTTCTGTCTCAGTTATTCTGCTATTGATTCCTTCCAGTGTATTTTTCATTTCAGTTATTGTATTGTTTATCTCTGTTTGTTCTTTAATTCTTCTAGGTGTTTATTCTTTAATTCTTCTAGGTCTTTGTTAAACATGTCTTGCATCTTCTCGATCTTTGCGTCCATTCTTCTTCTGAGGTCCTGAATCATCTTAACTATTATTATTCTGAATTCTTTTTCTGGAAGTAAGCTTATCTCCACTTCATTTAGTTGTTTTTCTGGGGTTTTATCTTGTTCCTTCATGTGGTACATAGCCCTCTGCCTTTTCATCTTGTCTATCTTTCTGGGAATGTGGTTTTTTTGTTCCACAGGCTGCAGGATTGTAGTTCTTCTTGCTTCTGCTGTCTGCCCTCTGGTGGATGAGGCTATCTAAGCGGCTTGTGCAAGATTCCTGATGCGAGGGACTGGTGGTGGGTAGAGCTGTGTGTTGCTCTGGTGGGCAGAGCTCAGTAAAACTTTAATCTGCTTGTCTGCTGGTGGATGGGGTTGGGTTCCCTCCCTGTTAGTTTTTTGGCCTGAGGTGACTTAACACTGGAGCTTACCCGGCTCTTTGGTGGGGCTAATGCCAGACTCTGGGAAGGCTCACGCCAAGGAGTACTTCCCAGAACTTCTGCTGCCAGTGTCCTTGTCCTCACGGTGAGCCACAGCCACACCCCACCTCTGCAGGAGACCCTCCAACACCAGCAGCTGGGTCTGGTTCTGTCTCCTATGGCATCACTACTCCTTCCCCTGGGTCCCAGTGCGCACACTACTTTGTGTGTGCCCTCCAAGAGTGGAGTCTCTGTTTCTCCCAGTCCTTTCGAAGTCCTGCAGTCAAATCCCACTAGCCTTCAAAGTCTGATTCTCTGGGAATTCCTCCTCCTGTTGCCAGACCCCCAGGTTTGGAAGCCTGATGAGGGGCTCAGAACCTACACTCCGGTGGGTGGACTTCTGTGATATAATTGTTCTCTAGTTTGTGAGTCACCCACCCAGCAGTTATGGGATTTGAGTTTATTGTGATTGCACCCCTCCTACCGTCTCATTGTAGCTTCTCCTCTGTCTTTGGATGTGGGGTATCATTTTGGTGAGTTCCAGTGTCTTCCTGTCGATGATTGTTCAGCAGTTAGTTGTGATTCTGTTGCTCTTGAAAGAGGGAGTGAGTACACGTCCTTCTACTCCGCCATCTTGAACCAATCACTTCTGAAGCACAGGTTTTTGTTTGTTTTATCTTTACTTAACCCCACTTAACACAAGATGATTTCATATGAGCATAGTTTATCATAAAGTCTTGAGGCGTAAAGAAAAGGCATTGAACAATAGTGCTGCCCAGTAAATATTTTTTAAAAATTGAAATACCAGTGCTCATAAACTATTGTAATTATTGCAGCCTCTGGAAATCCTTCACAGGTAGATAGTTCAAAGGAAATGCTCAGGTTCCCCCCCCATCTCCCATCTGACCATACCCACACACAAATCCTGTTACAATCTTACATACAGCAATCTAGCCCCAACCAGCTGTCTCTCTACAGCCTCATATTCTTGACTAAATATCTTTATTAGGTGTCTTTCTAAACAATTCCTGAGATGAATTCTGTTGTTAGCTTTTAACTAGTTTTTATTTTGCACAGAAGAAGGAAGGAGGGAAGAGGGAGAGGGAGAGGGAGGGAGGGGGAACAGAATAAAGGAAAGAAGAATGGGAGGGAAGAGAAGGAAATCTTAAGAAGCCAGCCTACTTAGGTATAAACAAGAACATTTTAAGGAAATCTCTTCATTTGACACAATATAAGTGCTGTGTCCTCATGCAAAAGGCACCTAGCTCAAAATGATCTTTTTCACTGATTAAAGAATTTTTTTCTGAAATTCTTACCTCATGAATTGTCAACAATTCAAGTGCCCCAGATGCTGAGCTTTTGCCCAAATTACCAATTGTGTGTGAGTTTACAATAGACACAACTTGATAATGTTGCTTTTCCGAAACAAATCAATACAAGGTTATTTTATCTGACCTTTAAGGTCCTTTCCAATCCTGAGATTTGAAAAGGCTGTGATTTCCTCCTGTATATACAAACCTCACAGAAAGTTTAGGGATTTTATTAGGTCCTATTCAAATTCATGGGAAAGGCTAAATGCTGATTTCTGAATGGTTCAGTCAAATGGATTTATATGCTAATGATACCAGAGATGTAGCCAGCCTGTATTTATTGACTTGATGACTATTATCTATGTAGGCTTTTCTAAAATATTCATTACCATATTATCTAATGAGCTCCAACTCTGAAGGCCATTTAGGTTCAGAATTTATCTATGTGTGGCTGTGTTTGTCCCATTAGATTAGGAAATGATCTTTGGACGGCTTCACATTGCTCTTGGAACACAATGTCTCTCCTTGAATTCACCTCCCAAACATTAAAATAAATATAGTCACCTGGTTTATCTTGCTTTGGTTAGGATTCCATCAACACTGCAGTATTCGGGTACACTACATTTATTTATGTCTTTTCCCAGGGCTTCTTTCACTAACTGTTCATATTTTTCTTCCTTTGTTATTTTGTGCCCTGTAGCATAGCTCAGCCAATCAATTATTACAGTCAGGGCTGATGCTGCAGGATTCAAAGGCCCACTAAGAACAAAGAAACGATGGCAAGAGCAAGCTGTAGTCTGTGTGTCACTGGATCAGCTGATCAATCCATGACTGAATTGTTTTTAAATGTATGTCAATTCAAGAACAGGGCTCAGAGATACATTTGAAGCATGAAAGAAAGGGGGAGGTGAGATTTCAAAACAGTTTTCTTCATAACAGTGTAGAGCTGACCTTGCATTTAAAGATAGAGGATGGGGGGAAAGCTATAGGAAAGCGTGAGCAGTATGAATAAATGCTGTTTATAGGAAGCTCTTTTAATGCCCTTGCTAAAGCTGAACAATAGAAAGAGACAAAGCTCTGAAAAATGTGATCCTTTCTCTGTGATTGATCCTTTTATCTTTCCATTCCTGCCCAGATGATAAAATGCATTTACAAGCATTTACAAGGGTAAACAAGCAATAGTGCCTTTATTTTCTCCAAATATGAGAAATGTTCTTTATTTAGAATTTTGCTATTGAAGCATTTGCTGTAGCACATTCCTCCCACCCACCCCCCACTCCCCACCCACACAAGTTTAAAAACAAAAAAGGATTTGAAGTTTTGAGGTAAAAAGCTAGAATTCCTTATACTAGAAACCCTTTTGTTTTGTTTTGTTTTGCTTTATTTTTTGTAATTAATGAACTCATTCTTGGCACAAAGCTACCTGGAGTGTTGCTAAAAATAAAATAACCTTTGATGAGAGACAAGCCTTGTTTCAAATCTAGATGACACTATTGAAAAAACACCCAGGACAATTGCCAAATATAAGTGCTCAGCCTACCTCAGTTTCCTTCACCCCCCTCCCCCACACACATTTCAACTATGTTATTTCTAGGTTTCTCTAAAAATCTGTAATTCCATAATAGCAACAGAGTCTATAAAATAGGAAAATTCACATTTATTTAATATCGACATTTTATCAGACAATGGGATAATTGCTTTCACCTACTGTGTCACTCACTTTTCATAACAATACTTTGAGGTAGTTCCCATGACCTTGCTTAAGGAAACTGTATTCTGGAGTTATTAAAAACATTCTGACTTCATGTGGCTTATAAATGACAAAAGTAAGATGTGAAAACAGATTTGGTTAAATCCAAGGGTCTGGTTTCTCTTTATTAATCATTCTCAAATGTGAGGGCAAATCAGAATCAATTGGAGGGCTTGTAAAAGCACAGATTGCTGGGCTCCTGCCCTAGAGTTTCTATTTAGTAGGTCTGTGTGCAGTCCCAGAATGTGCAGTTCTTACATGTCCCCAGATGATGATGATGCTGCTGGTCTGGGGACACACTTTGGAAACTGCTCTATACTATGGTGTCTCTCATTAGAAAGACTTACATGGGGTATTTTACTACTGAGAAGATTTGTTATTCAAGATAAAATACTTGAGAATCATTTGAAAGATGAAATACTACATACTGATGAATTAAATTTTATTAAATTCTCATTTCTTATGCATCTAGAAATTACATCCTATGGGGATTAAGATAATGAATAAAATATAATCCTTGTCCGCCAAGAGTTCATCAAACAGTTGAGATTACAGTCATAGATACATACTTAAATTTATCATTAACAAGGCAAACACAATAAATTCTTCAGCAGAAGACTCTTAAAAAATGTGCTCTGGGAACATGAGGTAGGAAATTCTGTTTAAAAAAACCCAACAAGTCCTCACCTTCAACTTGCTTTATCCTACAGTCACTTCCTCCCTCTGTCTCTTGCCTTCTGATAAGACTAAATTTACTCTCTTTACTGCGGCTACTTCTTCAAATCCCATTTACACCCGAATCACATAGTAAAGCTTCCACATCAAACATGCCAGTAAAACTGCAGTGGGAAAATTCACCCATAACCTGCTAATTGCAAAACCCAAGGATCTGAAAACAGTCCTTATGTTTCTGCAGCATCAGGCACTACTGATCATTCTCTGCCCTGCACTTGCCCACCTTGGCCCAGCTGACCCCATCCTGTCTCCTGCTTCTCCCTCTCACTGGCTTGGAACTTTAAGCTCACTTCTCTTTGTTGTCTCAAAACCCTCTTTACCTCCATCTGGTCTTTAAAGTTGCTGTTCCTTGAGTTTTGCCCTAGGCCTTCTTCTTATACTTCACAAACCTTTCTTCACCTCACAAAGGGGTGATTTTTATTAAAATGCAAGTCTGTTCACCTTAATCCCCCTTCAAAAACATCTACTGAATCCCATTTGCCTCAAGCAAGCAAGGCTTCTCACCATCTGGTCTGACTAATTTTCCATCTGATCTCGCACTTCTCTTTTCACTGCTCAATTCTTGTTTGTCTTCATAGGCCCATTATCCTGTTGGCTTTTTCTAACTTAATTACACACGATGAAGCTAATTACATTGTCCACCTTCATGAGTACACAAGAGGCTTCTTATGTAAGAAAAACTTCAGTCTATCTCTTGTGCTTCTCCTTTTCTTTCACACTACCACTTCACTCACGGGACACTTCGCGTATGGCGCTTGTGGTCACCAAATATGTGGAGGCAAGTCTCCAGGACACCAACTGGGTGTACTACACTTTAACTCAATTCTGACACCGTCTCCCTGGAGACAGTGTCATATCCCACAGGTTAAGGGCTCAGCCTCACGAGAATCTCCCCCAACCCCCACAACAC
This sequence comes from Orcinus orca, assembly GCF_937001465.1. Taxonomy (NCBI): domain Eukaryota; kingdom Metazoa; phylum Chordata; class Mammalia; order Artiodactyla; family Delphinidae; genus Orcinus; species Orcinus orca. The sequence goes on from NC_064573.1 coordinate 45,153,702, forward strand.
TTACGCTGGGCCTATTGTCTCTTTTTTAACAGAAGGTGGAGAGTTTGGGAGGTAATTAGGGTTAGATGAAGTTATGAGGATGGAGGCCCCAAGAATGTGATTAGGGCTTATATGAAAGTATAGACCAGGCAAAATTAATCTTTAGGGAGAGAAATAATAATAATGGCTGAGTCTGGAGCAGAGACTGTGGATGAGAACTAACTGGAAAGGGATGGAGGGGAACTTTTTAGTGTGGTAATAGAGTTCAATAGTTTGATGGGATACTGGTTAAAGGACTGAGTACATTTGTCCAATCCCATCAAACTATACTCTCAATATGTGTGCATTTTATTTTTTCTGACTATTAAAAGAACCTATACATCTGAGTCAACCTGACTAGTTTAGATCAAGTTAGCTAAATAAGGTGGTAAGAAAGAAAAAAATATGTATAAATTCTATTTACATTTCTTACTGAAAAATTCTGACAAAAGGATTTAGTTTTATTTTAGTGTTTGGTTGCATAGTTTCCTAAGTCAAAATGCAAGATGAACAAAATTTTTTAGAATGATCAAATAAATCATAGAATGATATATACTTACTGTTATGTAGCCTTTCTTAATTGCTAATTTCCAGTGGTTTATATCACTAGAAACAAAGAAAATGGGTGCACATACGTATACAATTTTTATTTCTGTTGAAAGACTGATGTTTTAGCCTTCAAACAATAGACAGTAAAAAGGCTTGTGAATGAATATAAACTTCTCTAAAATATGAAGCCAAGCAAAATGTGGACCTCTTTTTCACGTTTTTTAGGCCTGTGAGGCACAATAAAAAGAATCAGAAAAAATTATCCAGTTACTGTGACCTACCTGACCCATTATTGCCAAGGGGAATAAAAATGAGTTTTATGCATTTGAAGGTATAGTTAATGAAGAGTTTTTAAAAACTCATAAGTTGATAGCTTTGTGTAATTATACAGAGTAAATATATCAGAAATAGAGTTATCATAATTTTTACATTATAACAATATGTCCATTAGAATTACCAGAATCTGTCTAGCATATATTTGTAGAAGAAAATTCAATGCACTATGTGCTAATCTCCATTTGCTCATGTGCAACTTTCCAAGACACTCCTCTTGTAGAGCAAAATATGAATGAAAGTGAGCTGTCAGGTAACAGGTGTTGTAAGACAGATCAAGTAGAGATCTGATTTTGTGTCAAAATAAAATAAGAATTAAGGAATGGAGCTGCAAGTCTTAATATACTCATATTTCTTATTTTCACAGTAACATATGACTATGATCTGGGTTTCTGTGGCAACAGGCAAGGATATTATCAGACTCATGATGTAGATAAATGGCTCCTTACATATCTTCTTTCTTATAATCATAGAAGGATATGTATCAGAAATGAAGTTATAGCTATAATTGAAGAACAAAGCAAAATCTGTATGTTACCAGCAGACATGTTCTTGTCAGCACAGACAGTGCTAACTACAGGAGCACTTGTATTCTGCAAAGAACAACACAAATGAGTATCAATACCATGTGAAAATCGGCTATTTTTCTTGCTTTCTATACCATTGCCTTTCAAGAATTATAGCAAAACTTGAAAGCTTCCACATTGAACCTCATATTGGAATGTGAATTAAGTATATTCATAAGTGAATTTGCACAGAAGAATGAGGTCCACATTTTGCTTTTCATTCTCCATAGATATTTTCAATATCAGAATGAGTGAAAAGATGCATATATTATATGTATAAGAACATATCCCTATAAGCTTTTATATTATTATAAGGGTAAATAACATAGTTGATTGGATTTTGTATTTTATATACATAAAAATATAAAATATATTACAAAACTTATATTTTTATTCATAATTAAAATTATTTGCTTTTCTAAAATACACTTAACTTTTTAAAAGCACATTTAACTTGTAATATATAACACCATGTATCAAAATGTTACTATAAAAGTTCATATATAATATTGTATGTTTATGTTGTGTTGTTTTAATATTCTTCCTATCATCTTATGACATCAGAGAAACCCAAAGATGGTATTCTAAATTCTAAGCTTTCAAGTAATGCTGTGAAGGAAAAAAATAAGGTGATTCCAAATAGTATTAAAATGTTTTTATTATGCTAATAAAGAAATGGAATACTTCAGAATTAATATTAGTCCATTCTGAATAAACAGTTTCATATCATTTTTATTTATTCACTTATTACTAATTATAAAATCATTATCTTGGGATAAATTAGAAAGGGAGTATAAAATTAAATGCAAATTATTGTGAGAAAAGTTTTGTAAATACATTAGAAGTCATAGAGGTGAAATATCAAAAATCATGACTGATATTTGATATTTAACCTTATTCTACTTTATACCATTCCAGCAAGTTATTGAACTTGAGGAAGGGGTCATGGGTACTCCCAATTTATAGCTGGTCTATCAGAAGTGAGGGGACAACTTGGGAATTGTGATTAATGTCTGAAGTGGGGAGCAGTATTATGAGACTGAGCCCTTAACCTGAGGGATCTGCACTAATTCTGGGCATTTAGTGTGAAAATTTAGTTAAATGGTGGGATACCAGGTCTGTGTCCACCAAGAATTGGAGAATTGCTTGGTGTAGAAAACTCTCAATCTGGTGTCAGTAGTGTTGTGATTAGTACAGAGAAAAAGGGTGACTTCTTTTACAGATATTGTGAATTTTACTTCCTTGAGCTCTGATTTCTTTTATCCCTATAAATATTCTAGAATTTTTCTCCTGAAATGCAGTTTAGTTGGAAGTAGCTTGATCCATTCTGGTTTTGCTTTTAAGACTTATTAATCAGGACCAGAGCAACATTCAGTCTAGGTCGAATTACGCCCAACACTAAAGTAAGATCCTTCTGAGTTCTATGTCCGATGCCCAGGGAATTCTGTAGTTTTCTAGACTGGCTGTTGGGATATTGTAGACATTATTGCCTGCTCTCTACGAGCACCAGGTACTATTACCTCTCACCCTTTCCCCAGCCCCTGAAGTTTCCTCACATATGTGCACTTATCAGTACTCTCGTCTATACGCAAGGTAGATCCTCTGCAGGCATCTGGAGTTCTCTCTCTCTCTCTCTCTCTCTCTCTCTCTCTGCAGCTTTCTTCTCTCCAGTACTCTCTGCTGCAAACTCCAGCCAGTTTGGTCTCTTGGACTCTCAGCTCTATCACCTCAACTCAGGGAGCCCACCGCGTGATGCTTGGGTTACACCTCCTTGCTCCCTTCCCAGAAACTCTTTCAAGGCAATGCACTGTGACAATCAGAGGACTCGCCTTGCTTATTTCCAGTCTCTTGGGAATTACTGTTCATTTGATCGTGTCTAGTGTCTGAAAAGCCATTGTTTTATGTATTTTGTCTTATTTTTCCTAGTTGCTTCAGGGGGAAGAGTACATCTACTTCCTGTTTTGACATCTAAGAGTGAGGCAGAATTCATAATCCACTTTTTACATTTATCGTATACTGATCTTAAACCAGACTCTTCTTCTCACAAGGTTTTATCTCTATAGTACATTTGAGTGCTTAAATTCCTAGGTTATACAAGTTATGTTTTTCAAATTAGAATATCAAAGTGGATGCAAAATATGAAATATTATCTACATCATCTGGTCTCATTTTACTACTGGGTGGTAAGCAGCCTTCATTTTTCTAGTTTCAACATAAATACTGAGCTAATTCTTCTGCCATGCCGGTTTGAATTAGGTGTGTTTAGGAAACCCTTGAGTTATATAATAAATGTCTAATTCAGCTGGTCTGATATGCATCCTTGCTGAGGGCATAGATTTTCCTTCCCTATAAGTGGGTGTACTTGTTAGATGTGATAATCTGTGCAAAATATTATCTATAGTTCTAACTTCTGTATGTGTTTTTCACATATCTCATTCAACATGCATAACTTTTGAGTAAAGATTTATTTTTCATTATTAATGAAATATATTTTCCTAGTCATATAAATCCTGGAGAGGTTGTATACATGTTAAATAAAGAAAAAAGAAGCTAAACAATATGTTTCATTAAAAAAATTTGTACTATCCTCAGGAGACGCTTTTTCTAAATTAAACAACAAAACACAGAGAGGCTCAGAGAGTCCTTGTGAGCAAAATATGAACTTCTTTGAATGCTATGAAAAAAATAGATAAATATGAAATACAAAACAGAAACTTATGGAAATAATCTTACATGTTATTTTTCAGACCAATTCAGAAACCCAAACCAATGTTTTATTCCTATAATCTGTCACTATTAATTAGCCATTTAAAAATGATGACTTTTACTTCCGGATGTTCAACTCATGTATCAACTCACATTTTTATTTCTGAATTATCAGTTACATAAGGTCTTAGTCTTTTCTGGAGAAATAAAAATATCAAGATTTTCATTTCCAATAATACGGCAGTCTAAATGTTATAATATTCCTCCTTCAAAAAACAATTTAGGGGCTTCCCTGATGGCGCAGTGGTTGAGAGTCTGCCTGCTGATGCAGGGGACACGGGTTCGTGCCCTGGTCCAGAAAGATCCCACATCCTGTGCTCTGCAACGGGGGAGGCCACAACAGTGAGAGGCGCATGTACCGCAAAAAAAAAAAAAAAAAAGAAATTTAAAATGGTGTATAAAATATTCTTCTTGCATTAGACATGCACCTCTGGCCCAGAATAATAAATGAGGTTTCTAAGTAATTTTAATGTGGTTACCTTACACAGAAGTCATTTATGTTACAAAAAATCTCCACTTTGTACTCCAGAGAGTGTATAGCTTTCATATCTCCAGGGATTCATGTTCTATAGATTCTGGATCTAATTAATCCTTTACCCAGAGATACCCTGCTAAAGGCATTCAATAGATCAGGTCCCTTCCTCTGAGAATATATCATTAGACATTTAATTGAAGGTCTGACAAGGAGATTAGCTGGGTCACTTTCTTTCCTTTCCCTAGAGACATCTCCTCACCCCTCATAAAGACAGTAAATGCATACAAGCCAACTGTTTAACTTCCTACAATGCATCTACTCAGGAGAAACATGTATCAAATATAGTTTTATCTTCAAAGTGAGTATAGCATAGAATTTTAAAGTGCTTTTATAGTCATAATTTTAATGAATAGCTAGACCCTTTCCATGTGGCTATACAATTAAATCTCAAAAAAGGCTGATACAGTCAATCAGATAAGTGTGGCTTCTTCATGCTTCTCATTAGCTTTCTGGGACATTGTGCCCTCACTGATCTACAAATGTACAAAAAGCTTTCCCAAGTTCTCAAAACATTTACAAAATATTCAAATATTCAACTTCCAGTTATTTGTGTATGCAACAAGAACAACACATCATAAATTCTTCCTTCCAGACAACTCAGAAATGAATATTACTCTTTAATGTGAGATCTTGGTTGAGTTTTTCTTTTTCTTCCCCAGAAGGCTATATTTCCCTGTATCTTAGCCTTATCGTGTACACAACTGTTAAATATTATTTAGATAATTTTCACAGTCTTTGAAGTTATTTTTCATAATAAAAATGAATAACCATTAATTAGGAAATTATTAGATACTTTGAAAAGGAGAGAGTTAGAGATATATTCTAGGAGTGGAGACATAAACAAAATCAAAAAGAAAAAAAAAATCCACAAGTTTTGTGGAGACACAGAGGATATAATTTTAATCTAGAGATTAAGGAAAGTTTTGAAGAAGAGGAAATGTAAGGTCAATTTTGAAGGATAAGTAGGTTTTTAACAGGAAGAGAAGAACAAAATTCCAGGTAGATTTAAGAACATCCCTGAATGCACAAGGCATGTAGTGCATGGTATGATCTGGGAACCATAGTAGTAAGGTGTGTTTGCGGTGGAAATAAAGTTGTAAAGGGGGTCCTTCTTCATGGTGGGAAATCATGAATATCAATCTAAAGAGTCTGGGCTTCATTCTGTAGGTTATGTGCATTCACCAAAGTATTTTGAATAGTATGAGCCTTTGACAGTTAAACTGTTGAAGAACATTTAGAACTGCTGTATAAGAAAAGGAAAGAAATAAAAATAACATTTGTTGAGTACCAATCAAAGGTCTTGGCACTTCTGTTTATTCAAACACATTTAATCCTGGCCCTACCTAGTCCAATGTTGGAAGTGTGATATGTAATTTACATCTGGTGAAAAAGCAGTTTTATAATTTATTCCAAGTCACTCGAGTAGTGAAGTGGATGGATTTGAGGTTTACTGATGTACTGATGAGGGGAGTGGAAATATGCTGACTGCTTAAGCCAGAAATAGCCCATCCTTAGATCTGAGTGAACTCTCCCATCTAAATGTCAGAATTGGAATATTCAGGGTCTTTTTGAAAGGCGGAAGTGGAACTGAATGCTGGGGATTGCTCTACAATGCACTGTAGCTAGTGAACTTGGACTAGCAATGGCTCATTTCTCCAGTGAGCAGAACCAAAAGCCCCAAAATGTCTCCTCCAAAATTTCTCAGTTGTAGAGAGGAGAATGGAAACTTCTGAAACATAAGAGGCTGTGAAGTTTCCTTTCTTAACACATTCAATAACAAATTATATTTTGTCATAAAATGTTAATAGTGATGATATCCTACATTTTTAAGTAGGAACAAATAAACTGTTTTGTAGTAGTTATATATTAATGATAGATAATATTATGCATGTATTGTCTTTAGATTTAAAGTTAGAAAGAGCAAAAAATTAAAAATTTAAGAAATATAAAGCAATACCACATTGGCTAAGGATCAAAAGTAATATTTTTTATTAAGGTAATGTAAGTTTGTTAATCTTTGAAGTAATTCTACATGTCTTCATTAAATTTTCATTGCAATCTTTGTAACATTTATGCTTTATAAATGTCACAAAAAGGTCTTATTTCAATTTGTGCTTGAACTTTCTACGGCCAACAATTTTCTCCACCAACACCTGCTAGAAATAACTTCATCCTTAAATATAACATGCTTTTTCCTTTGGTTTGTATTTTCTTTTATGACCCAATTAACTCTAATTTAAGTAGGCTTTATGATGAAAGAACACCATCAAGTTCTAAATAGACTCCCAAAGAATGAACAATGAAATCTGTTAATGCAACCCATTTTTAAAAGCCATCTCTTACAAGCATGCTATAAATGTTTTTGCTTCCAGAGATTGCCATTTTATTTAAAATAATCCAAATTGTGATAGAAAATGAATTTTACATTTTCCTGAAAAACAGGGACTTTTAAAAAATGATGTCTTGTGTATATTGACCAAGTTTAACTCACACCTCCAGGCATTGTGGTATGAACAATTTCATGAGTCTTTAGCTTTTATTTACGCCATATGCTTACACCTGGATCAGCTAGATTTATAACACCTATTCTGGAAGAAATGTCCTTTACCTTTAGAAAGAAACTTTTCCACACACATTTCTTTTTTAAAGTAAAACATACGTATATATTATTTAAATAAAAGTTTTATTTTAGAACATTTGTAGATTTACAGAAAACATGTTAAAATAGTACAGAGTTCTTGTATACCCCATACCATTTCTCCTATTATTAATGTCTTACTTTAGTATGATACATTTTACACAATTAGTGAACCAATATTTATACATTATTATTAATGTAAGTCCATAGTTTATTAGGATTTCCTTGGTTTTTACCTAACATCTGTTACCTGCTTCGGGATCCTATCCCAGATACCATATTACATTTAATAATTATGACTCCTTAGATTCCTCTAGGCTATGACCGTTTCTTCAGACTTTTATTATTTTTAACGATCTCACAACTTTGAGGAGTATTGGTAGGATATTTTGTGGGATTCCTCTTTATTTGAATTTGTCTGATAGTTTCCTCATGATCACACTGGGGTTATGGGTTTTGAGGAGGAAAGCCACAGAGGTAAATATTCTGTTTTTCATCACATCTCATTAAGGGTACATACTATCTGTACGATATATGACTGTTGATGTTGACCTTGATCACAGGCTGAGACTGATTTGTCATGTTTTTTTTCTTATAAAGGTATTCTTATTTTCCCCTTTTCATACTGTGCACTTGAGGAGGAAGTCACAATGTACACTAAACGAAAGTTTGATTTCTACATTTTCAACTCATTTTCTTTCTTTTTTTTAAAGTCTTATTTTATTGACTATGACCTCAAACAGAAGTAGTGCTAGTGAACACCTTGTGTTGTTCAAAATCTTGGGTAGAAAGCTTTATGTATTTCATGGTTAAATATCATGCTTGCTTTTTTTTGGATACACTTTATAAGATTAAGAAGCCACCTACTATTCTCAAAGTGTCAGGGAGTTTTAAATTATAAATGGATGTTCAATTGTTACCAAATTTTTGTTCTACATTTACGGGTATTCTCATATGATTTTTTTTCTCTTTATTCTATATATGCGGTGGATTACATCAATTAAATTTTCAATTGTTAAAAAATCATCACCTTATACCTCTTAAACTTACATATGTTAAATGTCAATAATATCTCAGTAAAGCTAGGGAGAGAAAAAAGAAATGACATTTGTGGTTACCCTTAGATGGACTCATTGCCGGAAAGAGGCACACTACGGAGCTTTCAGGAGGCTGGAGCTGTTCTGTTTCCTGATTCGAGGACTGACTGAACAGGTGGGTTCATTTTGTGAAAATGCATGGCGCAATGTGAGCTCTTTTCTGTATGTAGGTTATACTTAGATAAAAAACAAAGCTTAAAAAGTCTTTCATTCTTGACATAATCTCAACTCAGTTTGATCTTTTTGTATATTTCTGAATTCTACTTCTTAAGAATTCAATTTGCTAATTTACTTAGGATTTCCTTAATAGCTATGAGAGTAATTGGCCTAAAATTTTCATTTGCTGTTAAAATTGGAGCAGCCTGTAAAACAAGGTGAGTAGTAGTTCCTCCTTTTTAAAGTCTCTGGATAAGTTTGTTTAATGTTATTTTATACATTTCATAAATGTTGGGAAAACCCATTACTGAAGACATTATGTAGTCTGGAGATTTTATTGTGGGACATTTTTTTAAATTACAGATTCAATTTCTCTAATAGTTAAAAAAAATTTTATTTTGTACTTCTTTGTGAGTCCGTTTGGATAAGTTTTGCTCTTCTAGGGATTTGTCCATTTTATCTAAATTGTCAAATTTACAGCCAAAGATAATTTACAGTATTTGCACATAGATATGTATGTATATTATATATAAGATTTGTGGTGATATCTCCCTTGTAATTTCCTATTTGGTAATATTTGGTCCATTTCTCATTTTTCTTTTAATATAGTCTTTTAAATAAATCTATTTATTCATTTATTTAATTTTTGGCTGCTTTGGGTCTTCACTGCTGAACGCAGGTTTTCTCCAGTTGCTGAGAGTGGAGGCTACTCTTTGTTGCAGTGTGCGGGCCTCTCACTGTGGTGGCCTCTCTTGTTGCGGAGCATGAGCTCCAGGCATGCGGGCTTCAGTAGTTGTGGCACGTGGGCTTCAGTAGTTGTGGCTTGCAGGCTCTAGAGCGCAGGCTCAGTAGTTGTGGCACACGGGCCTAGCTGCTTCGTGGCAAGTGGGATCCTCCCAGACCAGGGCTCGAACCCGTGTCTCCTGCATTGGCAGGTGGATTCCCAACCACTGTGCCACCAAGGAAGCCCCATTTCTCATTTTTATCAGGTTTGAAGGAGTTTATAAATTTTTATTAGCCATGTAAATTAACAAATGTTTGCCTTTGTTGATTTTCTCTATTTTATGTATATTTTGTATTTCAAAGATTAATGCTCTTATCTTTTTTGCTTCCTTATACATTCTTAAATTTTTAAACATAACTTCTTGAGATGAACACCATAGATTCTTGTCCTTTATTCTTTCCTAAAACATCAATTCATGGTTATAAATTCCTTCCAAATTATGTTTTTGCTACATCTCACTTATATTGATATGTAATATTTTTGTTACCATTCACTTTAAAATATTGTCTAAATTCATCTTGATTTCTTTTTCAACCCATAACATATATAGATATATATTGATAAATTTCTAAACATCCAGGAATGTTTAGTAATTTTACATATTGATTACTACCTTAAGTCCACTCTAATCAAAGAAAGATCTGATTTTAATCCTTTGACACTATGGTGGGTTGCTTAATGCAGCATATCATCAAATTTGATGAAAATTTCATGTGTGCTTGGACATAATATGTATTTTGCCATTGTTGCATGTAAAATTCTGCATATAAAAATTTTGTAAAAGTTTTTGATTGCATCATTCATATACTGATGTTTTATCTAATTTTCATATCAGTAAATGACAGAATTATACTAAAGTCTCCTAGTTTTGGGATTTGTTAGTTTTTCCTTTAATTCTTTCAAGTTTTGCCTTATATGTTTGAAGCAATGTTTGTATTTGCATACAAATATAGAATCATTATGTTTTCTTGTTGTATTGAATATTTTGCTGTTATAAAATATTCCCATTTATCTCCATAAAATATTTGTCTTTAAGTTTATTTTACAGTTAGCTAGTATTAATTTAAATATGTCAGCTTTCTTTTAGCTATTGTTTTTATATCACAACTTTCTTTCTTCAAACAATTTATCTTTTCTTTTTATTTAATGTGTGTCTCTTGTAATCAGAATATATTTCTTATTGTTTATTTTTATTCTAGTCAGATTATCTTTACCTTCTAATTATAGTATTTAGTTCATATATATTTTATGACTGTTTTATTCGGACTTAATTCTAACTTATTATTGATTTTTCCATTTATTCCAAGTTTATTTAATTTCTCTCTCCTTGTCTTTATTAAGTTATTCAGGCATTCCCTGATCCCATTTTTATGTTCCATTCCGTACTATATTCTATGTATACATTCTTTTACTATTTCTCATAAATTACCCTAGATATTACTACTGGAAACTTGGACTTATGAGACTTTATTATAAACTATTCCTTTTACAACTCCAAAAACACTAAAAGCTTAGAACACTTTAACTCAATTTACCCTCATTCCTTAATTTCCTTTTTTGGATGCATTTTACTTAAACATAAATTTATTTGCCATTTGACTGTATTCTGTTTTTCATTACTTTGTTGATGAGTCAGCTGACATATTTACTTTTCCTTCTTTTAATATAATATGTCTTTTTACTCTAACTATTAAGATGTTTAAAATTATTTTTATTTAAAGTATTTTATTATGATATCACAATATATTATCTTCCTTATATTTATCTTGTTTTATGTTAATAGTGTTTATTGAAATTATGACTTGAATTCTTTCACTAATTTTGGAAAGTTTTCAACCAGTATGTCTTCAAACATTTATTCTACACATTCTAACTCCCAGTTCCTCTGGGACTCTACAATACATACATTGGTCGTCTGTATCAGGTCTTCCATAATGCTTATGTTTTTTTCCCTCCATTTCCCCTCTGTTTTTCTTAACATTTTCCATCTGGACTTTTCTAGTATCATTAAATTTACAAATTACTTCCTTAGCTGTTTCTCATCTGCTGTAGCACATTGACTAAAATGTATTCTATTTTTTCAGATAAGACTTTTGCTTTTTAAGTTGTTATTCCAATTTTTTGATGAAATTCTCTTTCTTGGTATCTGTTATCTTAAATGTAATAATCAGTTATTTCAAAGATTATATCTAATAGCCCTAATATGTGGATCTCATGTTGTTCTGTTTCTATTTACTTTATTTTTTCCTTCCTAGGTCTGGGCCTACTTCCTTGTATACTTTGTATATTTTTATTGAATGTCAGGCATTTTACGTAAAAATTACAGATATCCTACAGCAAAAGTGAGGGTAGATCACCTCCATCAAATCAGGAATGAAAATGACTAGATCCTTGGTTGCAGATTCTGTAAGGTTCATTCTATTTCTGGACTATTTCCACTTTCCAGGAATCCAAGTTGAGGTTGGGCTATTACCTGGGACATTTATCTTTTTCCTTGGCTGGTCCTGAACTCCAATGTTAATTCTCTAGTTCTATGATGTCCACAACAGCTCAATTCAGATTTCCAACCTCTTTTTACTTGGCTCTTGTTGATTTGCAAATTTGCAATTACCTTGAAGATAAGACCTATGGAGAAAGCATAATGACATGAACTGACATCTTGTGTTGTCTGACATGATGCCCTGAGAGGGGCACAGCCCCACTTCTGGATATGCATGCCAGAAACACAAACTCTGAATCTAATCCTGAGGAAACAGCATACAAACCCAATCTGAAGCATCTTTTGCAAAAGAACTGTAAGTACTCTTCAAAAATAATAGGGCCATATATGAAAAAGAAAGGCTGCAGAACTGTCCCAGTTTAAAAGCTAATTAAAACTAAATGACAAATGAAGTTAATGCTTGATTTTTGATTAAATCTTGCACCAGGAAAACAAATCTCTAAAAGATAATAATGGCAAATTGACAAACTTTAAATTTGGGCTACAGAATAGATAATCTATAAACTAAGGACAACAAAAGCAACAACCAAACCCAAGTCCAGCTCAGTTTTTGCATAGAATAACTCAACTCCCAGACTAAAATCTTAGCGGAAGATGAAGAATGACCAATTACATATACTATCAGGGTGAAATTTATTATATGTAAATTATGCCTTCATTTAAGAAAATAAAAACGAAATAAAGGCATTTTCAACAAGATACAAGCTGAAAAATTGTTCTCTCCATTAAACCTGTAATCCAAGTTAAGTTAAAAATTTTAAGATTAAAAGAATCTGACACTAGATAGAAACGTAATTCAGGAGAATGGATAAAAGAACATGAAAGAGTGTAAATATATTGTTTAACATAAGGCCTTTTAAAAGTTATTTTATACATATATGTATATAAATATGCATGTGTTTATGCGTATGCATGTGTATCTTTAAATCTCTTTAAAAATTACTGACTAAAGTCAAAATAATAATGTAGTGTGGGCTATATAGCATAAATACAAGAATAAAATACTAAATGACAATGAGAACAGAGAGGAGACATTAGTAATATAAATATGTTATTGTAAAGTTCATACATTGTTCATGAAATAATGGAATCATTTTTGAAAGTAGATAAGTTAGATAGGTTAAAATTGCATATTTAGCAACCACTAAAAAATAGCAAGAACAGGCATAACTAAAATGGCAATAAAGGATAACAGATGAAGTATGAAAATATTTTCTACTAACTGCCAAAGGAGGAGAAAGAGAGCAAACAAAAGGCAGATGGGAAAAACAAAATAAAAACAAAAATGTCAAAAGACACCATTAATGAAATAGGCAGGTAAGTGGTAGGCTGGGAGAGTATGTTTGTGACACAAAACACTGACAATAGGACTTGTATTCACAATATAGAAAAACTCCTAAAATTCAATAATAAAATGGCAAAGGACACATTAAAAGGTGGCAAAAGTCTTGAGCAGTCATTTCACAAGAGCAGCTACACAGATGACCAATGAGCATGTGAACAAGTGTCTGGCATCATAAGTCATCAATGAAATGGGTCTGCACTTGGGGTTTAGGGTTAGGTTTCTGTGTTTTGCTTGCAGCTCCTTCAGTCCCTAAGCTCTTCAATAACAGAGTCTGCATCTTCTACATCTTTTAACATCAGTGACTTGCACACAGTTGGGGTGCAATAAATATTTGAAGGAATCAATCATACAAAGTCACACAAAGTTAAATTAAAAAAAAGAAAACAGAGAGAGAAGAGAAGAAACCTAGAATGAGAAAGGGCATGCTATTTGCTGAGAAGAAAGCCAACACTTCCCCAGGACCTCTAAGGAGCCAAGAGGTTGTCAGGGAGCCGAGAACACAGCCCTCAGCTCTGTTTGGCTTCACGCTGCATATCTGTGCTCTTCTGTTTGATGAGCCACTCAGCACATTTCTTCCAATTTCAAGAAGCTTCTTGCTTTAAATTAGCCTTAAAAAGAGATTTAAATAGTTATAAGGCTCTTCAAAAATTTTGCACAGACACTGAACTCCTTTGAGACCCGCAGGTTCATTTTCAGCTCTATCCCAACACTTTCTATTCTTGCTGAGAACCATAATATCAATAAATTTTGGTACCAATTTTTTTCTTTCAGCTTTCAAAAGACAAGTCTAAAACACCCTCCTCATGAAGCGATCTGTGCCATAGTTTTCTTTTTCCCTCTTGGTAGCAATTTTATTAAATGCTCTCCATGACAATAATCCCCCAACTGAAACTCTTTTTTACACAGTTTTTACAATATTTCAGCTTAGTTTGGCTCTCTTGAAGTATCTCACTGAGTTTGCATTTTTTTACACCAAGAGACCCTGATAAGCTATTATATGAAAGTTGTAAATGAATCTAATTTAGTTTCAAAACATGAGACTTATTTTGACATGAAACACTGAGGATAATATGAAAACCTTATCTATTTAATAATTATCATATGTGAGTCAATATATACAAATTCTTTCAGAGCACTTATGAACCCTAATATAAGTGCACTAACATCTTTTTTTCTAAAATTGGATGTCTTTATTTTGCTGACTTATGATTTTCTTCCTTAAAATCTGAAACTTAAAATCTTTTCCCTCTGCAGTTTTTCCTCTTCAGATCCTCAAACAACTTATTTACTTTAAAATTTAGGCTGCTTGCTAGAAATTACCACAAAAAGAAGTAACTAATCCTTTGTCTTGGTAAGCATAGGTGAAATAAAAGAGTCTTATTATCTAATGCTAAATATTAACTGACATTTTGTTTTCTGTACTGATTGGAGACTGAAATAGAATAAATAAGTATTATATGGTTAAATTATGGTAATACTGACCAGGGTTCTTGGCCTTCCATAATCAATAGAAATTGATGAGAGGCCAGACAAGAAATTCAGGCAAGGCTTTGTTGGGGCTCCTTTGCCTGCAGAAGGGAGTGAAAGCAACAGATTCCCTTGGTCACTCCCCTAGGAGGGGTGAGCTGGTTCTTTTTATGGGTTGAAGGTAGGGGTGGGTCCAGGGGTGGAGCCAGAGGGGTGGCTTAGGTGTTTTGCCTACCCCTTTGGTGGTGTTGAGTGCAGGGAGCATGCACAGTACCCTGCTTTTACTCCAGAAAACCCGTTTTTCTCCTGGCACTTCAGAATATGAAGAGATATATTGTTCTTGGATTGGAAGAATCAACATTGTGAAAATGTCTATAATACCAAAAGCAATCTACAGATTCAATGCAATCCCTATCAAACTACCAATGTTTTCACAGAACTACAACAAAAATGTGCACAATTTGTATGGAAACACAAAAGACCCTGAATAGCCAAAACAATCTTGAGAAAGAAAAATAGAGCTGGAGGAATCAGGCTCCCAGACTTCAGACTATACTACAAAGCTACAGTAATCAAGACAGTATGGTACTGGCACAAAAACAGAAATATAGATCAATGGAACAGGATAGAAAGCCCAGAGATAAACCCACGCACATATGGTCACCTTATCTTTGGTAAAGGAGGCAAGATTTTACAATGGAGAAAAGACAGCCTCTTCAATAAATGGTGTTGGGAAAACTGGACAGCTACATGTAAAAGAATAAAATTAGAACACTTCCTAACACCATACACAAAAATAAACTCAAAATGGATTAAAGACTTAAATGTAAAACCAGGCACTATAAAACTCTTAGAGGAAAACTTAGGCAGAACACTCTATGACATAAATCACAGCAAGATCCTTTTTGACCCACCTTCTAGAGAAATGGAAATAAAAACAAAAATAAACAAATGGGACCTAATGAAACTTAAACACTTTTGCACAGCAAAGGAAACCATCAAAAAGACAAAAAGACAGCCCTCAGAATGGGAGACAATATTTACAAATGAAGCAACTAACAAAGGATTATACAAGCAGCTCATGCAGCTCAATATCAAAAAAACAAACAACCCAATCCAAAAATGGGCAGACGACCTAAATAGACACTTCTTCAAAGAATATATACAGATTGCCAACAAACACATGAAAAGATGCTTAACATCACTATTAGAGAAATGCAGATCAAAACTACAATGAGGTATCACCTCACACCAGTCAGAATGGGCATCATCAAAAAATCTGCAAACAATAAATGCTGGAGAGGGTGTGGAGAAAAGGGAACACTCTTGCACTGTTGGTGGGAATGTAAATTGATACAGCCACTATGGAGAACAGTGTAGAGGTTCCTTAAAAAACTAAAAACAGAACTACCATATGACCCAGCAATCCCACTACTGGGCATATACCTTGAGAAAACCATAATTCAAAAAGAGTCATGTTCCCCAATGTTCACTGCAGCACTATTTACAATAGCCAGGACATGGAAGCAACCTAAGTGTCCATTGACAGATGAATGGATAAAGAAGATGTGGCACATATATACAATGGAATATTACTTAGCCATAAAAATAAACGAAATTGAGTTATTTGTAGTGAGGTGGATGGACCTAGAGTCTGTCATACAGAGTGAAGTAAGTCAGAAAGAGAAAAACAAATACTGTATGCTAACACATATATATGGAATCTAAAAAAAAAAAAAAAAAAAGTGCTGATGAACCTAGGGGCAGGACAGGAATAAAGATGCAGACTTAGAGAATGGACTTGAGGACACGGGGAGGGGGAAGGGTAAGCTGGGACGAAGTGAGAGAGTAGCATTGACATATACACCTTACCAAATGTAAAATAGGTAGCTAGTGGGAAGCAGCTGCACAGCACAGGGAGATCAGCTCGCTGCTTCGTGACCACCTAGAGGGGTGGGATAAGGAGTGTGGGAGGGAGGTGCAAGAGGGAAGGGATATGGGGATATATGTATGCATATGGCTGATTCACTTTGTTATACAGCAGAAACTAACACAACATTGTAAAGCAATTATACTCCAATAAAGATGTTAAAAAAAAAAAGGCAGTTGTGGTTTTTTGGTCTGTTTGTATCTTTTGTCCAAAATTTGCCTCAACTGCACATTCACACAGTTGTTTTTAGTCCCATATAGTTTCTTTGTATTTTGTTGCTCAGGGAGACTTTGTCCAGGTGCAAACATTGCAGCAAAGGGTTCCAGTTCCCAGCCTGTCTCAATGGTATTTTATTCTTCCTTGTTCCAAGAATAGATTTTAAAAATCATGCTTATGTTATAGATTAAAAAGTGAGATAGTGGGAAAATTTTTTTTCAGGAAACTTTGTAAAAAAGATAGTTTAACCTCAAAAACTCTATTTTTTTACCTCATTTCAGAAGAAGAGTAGAGAACATCAAATATTTCTCCAACTTATGCTGAATGCAAAGTTGAAATCATTATGATATTTTAATAAAATATTCTGTAGCTTTCAAGTAGCAAGAGCTCTTTTCTGACCTCAGGATTTTTACATTTTCCCATTATGTAGATTGACTGTTTCGATAGACCAAGGTGACTGATGGCTGAGTCTCACAAGGTGGGAACAAACTTGATTGTCTATAAATTGGGAGAGAAATGAATACTCAGAGCAATTGTCAGTTATGTTTTTGGCATCACATTAGTTCCAAATCCAATAAAGCTTTGAAACCTCTAATAATTTTCAAATGGTCTTTGAATGACAATTTTAACAAAATTGGAGTGATAGAAAGACAAAAATGAAAGTGATAGGAAAATTAAAAGGAGTCTTGCATATTATTTCTGATCCATATCATTTATATTGTTTCAGTCTATGCTAGAATGTAATGAAATATTTGCCATGCACAGGAAGGGCTTTCCTGCAAATCTATTGGAGAGGTTTTCTATTATGTCTCCCGTGAAAGACTTAAATTTAGCACAACTAATATGAATAATAGTTTCTGAAACATACTTATGCATGTATGTATACTCATAAATTCTTAAATATTCATAAAATTGATGAAAGTATAGATTACTTCATTTTGTAAAAAAGTAAACTTTTAGTTAACAAGTAGGTTCAAAAATTACAAAATTATACATAAAAGATGACAAGAAAAGTTGCTCTTTATAACCTAGGTTCTCTCCTTTCAGGAATAAGCACTTGGGTAGTAACTAAAATGTGACAACAAAGTTATATCAGTTTTGGAGGTTCTTTCGAACTCTCCTTGGTTTCTTTTGTGTTCAGTAAGCAACCTTCAGTTTATAATTTGTCTTCAAACATAAATTGGTCAACAAGGAAAGAAGTTTTGATCACTAAACATAAAAGATATAGCTCACTTGGTAACTATAATTATCATTATAAATTAGTTCACTTGCATCTTCATTTATACAGTAGCCTCTGGTGTGTTTGGAAGCCATGGAAGTGTGTTGCTTGAGCACGATGACACAGCAGAGTTTCTAGACATGAAAAATGATGATCACATCTTGGATTGTTGTGATTCCAACCAGGTACTACAGCTCTCTAAGGTTCTGCTAAACAAACATTTGGCATCCCTTGATTTTATCAAGATATTATTGTTGCAAAGTTCTTGTTCCAAATTTTACTTTGAAAATCCGTGTATAATTGAGATAACTCTATCCTCTTAAATATGCCTTTCAAAAATATTTCCTCCATATTCTCACATAAATTATCAAAAGACATTTTAAAAGATTACTCTGTGTGTGTGTGTGTGTGTGTGAGAGAGAGAGAGAGAGAGAGAGAGAGAGAGACTATGATCTAAAAAACTCTGAATGTCTACACCTTCCAATCGTCAGACGTTCCCACCACCAGAATATCACATAGATCAGATGATAAAAAACAAGATATACTGCCTCAAAAAGACTCCTGATGAAATGAATAATGCTATGGTCTGAATACTTGTGTCCCCCACAAATTCTTATGTTGAAATCCTAACCCCCAAAGATGATGGCATTAGTAGGTGGGGGCCTTTGGGAGGTGCTTACGTCATGAAAACGGAGTCCTGATGAATGGGATTAGTGCCTTAATAAAAGAGGCTCCAGAGAGCTCCCTCCCCTCTTCCTTCCTGAGAAGGCACAGTGAGAAGGCACCAGCTGTGAACCAGGAAGAGGGCTCTCACCTGAATATGACCATGTTGGCACCTTGACCTTGGATCTTCCAATCTCCAGAACTGTGAGAAATAAACTTCTGTTGTTTATAAGCTACCCGCTCTGTGGTATTCTGATATAGCACCCCGAATGGGCTAAGGCAAACAAATAAAATAGATAATTCCTCCCCACTAACACATGGGCAGAGATTAAGTGAGCCATCAAAGAGATAGCATTAGGATAGAGGACAGGAGAAAGTAGAACAAAATGATTAAGAGTGTAGGCTTTACACTCAGATTGTCTGGCTTGTATCCCAGCTCCCACCTTGGAACATTTACCAAAGTTCTTTTGCCACAGTTTCTCATCTCTGTAAGGGAGGTGGCAGTAGTGCTTTCTGGGTGTTGTGAATATTAAATGAGTTTATGTAATGAATGCACCTGACCTGTAGTAAGCATTTTAGTAATGTTAGCTTTTATTATGACAGTGGCACGTTCTAGGAGTTTGCAATTCTAAAAGGCACCTGGTTACCTATGGCAGATTTGGGGTATTATGACAGCTGTTACTTTCCTGGAATAATTTGGAACAAAATAAAACAAAACAAAACGCTGATAGTTAACACTATAGTGTAGAGAGCAAAGGCAAATGTTTCTCTCTCAAGATCACTTAGGACAACATACAAATCTACATATAATTGCTTATATGATCAGCAGATATTTAATGAGAGGCTCCACGACACTACCAAACTATCACGTGTGGCTATCACCAGTAAAAGAGACTATACTTACCTAACTACAGAAATGTCTCCATATGTACATACTAGAGCATATATTAACTTATATGCGCACATTTTTGTGAGCTTGTCAATAAAATAAAACATTGGTATTTTAAGGTCTTTTCTCAGGCATAGAAATGTTTTCACGGCAGATACTATAATGTTTCTTTGATATCTGTGACATTTTGTTGTAGATTACAAGATTCTTCCAGTACATAGAACAGGAGATGTATTAATGCAGTCCAATTTCTTTCCACAAACCATCTATCATCCAAAGTAAAATAAATGGCTTTCAATAAGAGATTTAATCATAAGCTAAAGAGAAATGGAAGATTTAAAGCAAGATTTACAGAAAAGAAATGAAGCCGTAGCGGGAGTGGAGAATGGGATGTACAGAAGGGCATCCTGCCTGATTTTCCCACCCTGGGTTTTTCCCCACAAAGACCTAGTGACCAAGGGATTGAATGGTATTAGTACTCACTGTCTTCAGCTGGTTAAAGCCAAATAGTTATCACATTAACCCCATCCTCTAATTAATGGTTCCCTATGTTGGTCAAAGAGTAGCATTTTCACACACCACTTGACCACATCACTAAAATCCTTCTAAGATCCACTTATAGATCACGAGAGGAAATAGAGATGGGAGATCCCAAGATATTCCCCAAACATTCTAGAATCACCCACATAAAAAGACAAATGCATGCCTACCCAAGCACTTCTACCTCAGAACGCCCTGTTCCCTCTGCCCTTGGAAGAGCCATGGGAACTTCAGGGGTTTATAGTTTCTTTGAATATTCTCATTTATTTCTCTGAGGATTTTCTAGGTTGGGGTTAAAAACAAACAAACAAAAAACGGAACTCAAAGGTCCTTATAAATAATCCAGAAGTGCTAATTATCATGTCTCTGTAGCTTCACTCATACAGTTTAATACTGTTCATTTTAATTAGAATTTTTCTGAATAAACATTTAAATGTTACACTTACAGTATACTGCTGGAGTCTCAATTTGTATCATTCCTAACACCTTGTTTTCCCAGCTGGGTATCATTAAGACCAATGCTTCATATACCTGGGAAGAAGAAAATAATTCCACTAAAGGATTTACTCCCCTCAATTTTTCCACTCGCTGATACCCAGTCACACCCCGTCCTCAAGCAATGGATTGTGAACTATTTGTTACTTGGTTCCAAAAAGCTTTCCTTTGCCAAACTATAAATACTCCTCTTACTCAAATTTTTCATATTTTCTTTCTAAAACAACCTTTGGAATCTGGAACTTTTATTAAATTATTTTATAAATTTTGAAACGCTGTTGCTAAAAGTACAACCCATAACAAAAGGTGAAAGGCCGCTTAAAATCTCTACTGTACCAATTAAGTTACTGAATGCAGGAGAAACATCCCCTTTACAAAACATGATTAAAATCTGATATAATTAGTTTTCCATAAAGATGCATGAATTTTAACAAGCTTTAACAGTTTCACCTTGAGTCTTTTTTTAAAAACCGTATAATGTTTCATTTCTTCTATCTTTTTTTCAGCTAGTCTATTGGTATTGAACCAAGTGTATGTGGTTTTCAAGAACTATGACTGAATTGACAAGGAGAACTACTAGGTTAAACTGGTGACATGAGCTGTTTTAAGAGAAATTCATATTGTACAAATTTTTTTTTTTTTTTTGCGGTACGCGGGCCTCTCACTGTCGTGGCCTCTCCCGTTGCGGAGCACAGGCTCCGGACGCGCAGGCTCAGCAGCCATGGCTCACGGGCCCAGCCGCTCCGCGGCATGTGGGATCTTCCCGGACCGGGGCACAAACCCGTGTCCCCTGCATCGGCAGGCGGACTCTCAACCACTGCGCCACCAGGGAAGCCCCAAAATAATTTTTATTTGAAAAATTAGCTTAACTTCTGAATGGAGAGTAATGCTTGCAACCAGAATGTGCTATTTAATAGTAAAAAAAAAAAAAAGTAAATGCATTACTGTGTATTAGAATACATGTTACATTTTATCTTTTATCTCACATTTTTGCATTTCAAATCCCTAAACTTACATAACACAGGGAAACTGACATTCAAAGCAATCTTTACGAACAGTTTTTCTGTTTCATAGCTTTAAGATAAGAGCTTCCACCTGCTGCAGAAAAAAAAAGTGTCAACAGAATCCACGTCATCAGTTTTTGTCAGTTATTAAAAGAGAAAAAATCCACAAGTTTATGATTCTGTTATCTTTTCCGTTTTCTGTTTGCAGCTTATACAATTTTCATGCTTTCAAATTATAACAATAGTTTAACATTTTAAATACTTTTTTGGCACATCGCTGAGGAACATTAGGGATATTTGCATTTTTTCTGTTCTTTAGCAGCTCATTGATGATTTTCATCATCCCCCATTGCCCCAAAGGAAATGTAGCCTTGCCTTTGCCTGTAGAGCTTTTTATCATCTCTAGAAATTTAAGTTACCTGGCTCTAAATGATTTACTCAGTAGCCTGAATAATTCTCTACTTGGTTCTTTTCCCCCCAAGCGAAGATACTGCTGCATTTAGACAAGAAAGATCTGTTTAAGAAAACCCTAGGGCTTCCCTGGTGGCGCAGTGGTTGAGAGTCCGCCTGCCGATGCAGGGGACACGGGTTCGTGCCCCGCTCTGGGAAGATCCCACGTGCCGCGGAGCGGCTGGGCCCGTGAGCCATGGCCGCTGAGCCTGCGCGTCCAGAGCCTGTGCTCCGCCACGGGAGAGGCCGCAGCAGTGAGAGGCCCGCGTACCGCAAAAAAAAAAAAAAAAAAGAAAGAAAGAAAACCCTAAGATGGGGCTTACCTGGTGGCGCAGTGTTTAAGAATCCACCTGCCAATGCAGGGGACACGGGTTCGAGCCCTGGTCCGGGAAGATCCCACATGCCACGGAGCAACTAAGCCCGAGCGCCACAACTACTGAGCCCTCTAGAGCCCAAGAGCCACAACTACTGAGCCCATGTGCCACAACTACTGAAGCCCACGGACCTAGAGCCCGTGCTCTGCAACAAGAGAAGCCACTGCAGTGAGAAGCCCACGCACCACAACACGCGCGCGCGAGTCTGCAACTAGAGAAAGTCCATGCACAGCAACGAAGACCCAATGCAGCCAAAAGTAAAATAAAACAAATTTATAAAAATATATATGGGGCTTCCCTGGTGGCGCCGTGGTTGAGAGTCCGCCTGCCGAGGCAGGGGACACGGGTTCGTGCCCCGGTCTGGGAAGATCCCACATGCCGTGGAGCGGCTGGGCCCGTGAGCCATGGCTGCTGAGCCTGCGCGTCCGGAGCCTGTGCTCCGCAACGGGAGAGGCCACAGCAGTGAGGAGCCCGCGTACCGCAAAAAAAAAAAAAAAAAAATATATATATATATATATATATGTATATTTAAAAAAAAGAAAAAAATCCTAAGACATTTACACAATTGAAATAAAATCCCTCTTCTCTAGGTGACCTTAAAGGCAAAATA
Source organism: Orcinus orca (assembly GCF_937001465.1). Lineage (NCBI taxonomy): Eukaryota > Metazoa > Chordata > Mammalia > Artiodactyla > Delphinidae > Orcinus > Orcinus orca. Next base: position 45,176,846 of record NC_064573.1, read on the forward strand.
GTGGTGTGATATGGGAGAAGAGGCTGAGGCTTTTTCTGTCCGTTTTTCTACAAAGTATAATAAAATAATGTGTAATAAACTCATTTTTATCATTATAAATGCAAGGATTTAACATTCTTGCACATGTATAATTATGTATATATAATTACATCCTTCCAGTATAATCATATAATAATTTTGTTACATTAATAATCAGTGTTCATATTATGACTTTAAATCTTATTTACCACTGAACAAGGTAGTATATTAAAACTATATCATAATTTCTTCTATAACTTTCTGCTTTCACTGGAGTTAATAACTGCCTTACTTATTTGCTTTGTTTTCTCTTAGTTTAACTCCAAAATATCCAATAGGACTTCTTCTTAACTTGGAAGATAATTATCAATCAGTATCTTTTAAATTTTTTAATTGGACCCTAGATTTGCATTCTCTAGACTTGCTGTACTTACTCTCTAAAACTTTCTGCTATCATTATCCTGGAATTTTCTTCTTCTTTTGCTTATATTGAATCCTTTATTGCCTGGGTTCCATTTTTTTCTGTTTTGGAATTACAATACATAACCAATGAGTTCCTAAGAATGGGAACATGGGATGGGGGGAGGGGGAAAAAGTTTTGAGAACTTGCATGCCTGAAAATATATTTCCTTTACCCCCAAAATTGATTGTTAGTTTGGGTAAAGAATTCAAGGTTAGAAATCATTCTCTATCAGAACATTGAGGGCAATGTGCCACTGTCTTCCAACTTCAGATGTTACAGTTAGAAATACAATGCCTTTCTTGATATCAGTTATTTGTATGTGAGTAATTTTTTTCTCTCTGAAAAATTTTAGGATGGCAGGTTTTTTATTTTGTCTTTCAATATTTTAAATATGTTCCTCTGCTATCTTCATGCTTTCATTTCTTTTGAAGATAAATCTACTGACATCCACATATGAGTTCCTTTGTATATAGTATGTCTTTTTACTCTGGCTATTTTAAATTTTTTCTCTGTATCATTAGTTTTGAGAAATTTGATAATGATATACCTTGGTCTAGTTGGTTTTTTGTTTTGTTTATGTTAAAAAAATAACATTGAGCGCTTAGGATTTTTTGAGATTTGTGAATCTTGGGTTTTTTAGTTTTCACCAAACTTAGAAATTTTTCAGCCATTATTCTTTCAAACATTTTCTGTTCCACCTACTCCTTTCAGGAATTCCAATTACATGTATATTAGGCCACTTGACACTGTCCCACATCTCACCGACGCTCTGTTCATTTTTTTAAAAAATTCTCTTTTCTCTCTGTGCTTCATTTTGGATAGTTTCTTTTGCTGTATTTTTAAGTTCACTGATCTTCTGCAATGTGTAATCTGCTATTAATTTCGCTGAGTACGTTTTTCATCTCAGTTATTATAGTTTTAATTTTTAAGTTTGATCTGGGGCTTTTTATACCTTTCCTGTCTCTACTTAACTTTTTGAACATGTGGAATACGTTATTAATGACTGTCTTAATGTCCTTCTCTGCTAATTCTAACATCCAAGTCCATTCTGGCTCAGTGTTCGTTAACTTTTCTCCACATTATGGGTCTTTTTTTCCTACTTCTTTTCATGCCTGTTTTTTTTTTTTGCGTTATGCGGGCCTCTCACTGTTGTGGCCTCCCCCATTGCGGAGCACGGGCTCCGAACGCGCAGGCTCGGTGGCCATGGCTCACGGGCCCAGCCGCTCCACGGCATGTGGGATCCTCCCGGACCGGGGCACGAACCCGTGTCCCCTGCATCGGCAGGCGGACTCTCAACCACTGCGCCACCAGGGAAGCCCATGCCTGTTGTTTTTTTATTGGCTGCCTCACAGTGTGAAATTTACCATTTTGGATGGTAGATATGTTTGTATTACTGTAAACATTCTTAGTCTTTGTTCTGAGATATGTTTTAGTTACTTAGAAACGATTTCCTTTCAGTTCTTGTTTTTAAGGTTTGCTAAGAGACTGAAGCAAGGCTTAATCTAGGGCTAATTCCTCCTCACGAAGGCAAGACCCTTCTGTGTACTTAGTTCACCACAGATCTTGAAGTTTTCCCATCTAATTGGTGGAAACTAGCACTATTCCCAGACCTGTGTGAGCATGGGGCTCTATTACATCTAATTCTTTCCAATGATCCTTTCTCTGGCTCCAGGTAACTTCCTTTCACATATGCATTCATTAGTACATAGCTGAACACTTGAGGGGACCCTCTGTAGATCTCCAGGGTTCTCTCTTTGAGCTTCCCTTTTCTCTTCAGTATTCTGCCCTTGAACTCTATCTGGATCGTTCTCTCCAGACGCTCATTTCCTTTATTCCAGGACAAAGGGTCTACTGGGCTCTACCTGAGTGTCTCTTCCCTATGCCATGGCCTGGAAACTCTCTCAAAGCAATATCTGGGCTTAATATAGGGCTCACTTTATTTGTTTCTCAATTTTGGGATCACTGTCCTTTGTTGTCTGATGTCTAATATCTTGTCATCCATTGTTTCATATATTTTATTCGGTATTTTGGTTGTTTCAAGCAGGAGAGTAAAGCTATACCTTGTTATTCTACCTTGAACAGAAACAGAAGTCCCATCTATCAGTGCTCATATTTTTAATTTCAGAGCGTTTATTTAATCATTTCACACACTTTTCTATCCTTCCTTTGTTTATAGAATCAATGTCTTGTCTTATCTCTCTGACGATTAGTTTGATTCTGTTTCTGTCTTGTTTTTGCAAGTAACCTTTGGACATTTCTGTGAAATGTGAGATGTGTGCTGTGTGACACATCTGGGCCAAGGCAGTAAAAAGATTCTGAATGATTCTCTAGCCTCATTCTCCTTATGCTTAGGAGAGCAGCAATGCTCCAGATGGTCCAGTATCCCTCAGACTGGATCTCTGAATGACCATATGGAACAAAGCCCTCCTGGATACCTACAATGGACCTTGCATGAGTAAGGAATACATGTTTATAAGCCTTGAGAGTTGGAGGTTGTTTTATATGTAGCTGAAGTCTAATGTATCTTGACTAATACCTTGACTCCCGAAGAAAAGGTTGAGTGCCCATAGCATCTTTGTTTCCCTAACTTTTTGCTTGCCAATCTATATTGCAATGTGCTCTCTCCACTAAAGGCTCTTTGACGGCAGAGGTAATGCCATGTATCCACAGTTGCTCAGAAAATATTGGCTGAAAAGATGAATGGCAGGGTTTAAATCTTTTAGTATAACATATTGAGTGTAATTTATGCTTATGATTATAATAACCATATAGATTGAGACAATGTAGACACATTAGCAGTAAAAATGGAATATAATAATATAATTACATTCATATATAATATTTGGGGAAAATGCCAGCTTTTCTTTTCTTTGGCTTTTTCTAATTCATTTATGTAGGAAGGATTTATTGCACACCTATTAATCATATGCTGTGCTTCTTTCTAGGATATGACCCAAAGAATAGGAGAGAGTATTTGAATTGACTTCTAGGACTTACAACCTTATCTGGGATTTCAGAAAAAAATGGCATAATAGGCTGTCCTTATTTTTTAAAAAATGTATGGCCATATCAATTCAAAGCTTGCTGGAATGATTTTAAATACTACTTTCTTTACTGGAAAGATTACGTCCAAATACTAATGCATTTGTCCATGAGCCAGTTGTGTAGCAACACTAAAAAGTATGTAGCTCTAAATATGTTGCCTCTAAAAGTGTATGTGGCAGAGTTCTTCCTTTATTTCCTTCCACTTCTCTTTTTTCTCTTCCATGGAAATTAACTTTTACTCCAATAAAATACCCATTTATTTCCCAACATTTACTGTCTGGTGAAAAATATGGACAATCATATTCTGGTTCAGTTGTTTTCTTGTTTTGTGTATAGAATTTTAGCTCCTCGAGGACAAGGCAAAGGCCACATCATACCGTTTGTTGTGATTAATTTGGCAAGCATATCTCCTAAACATAGTGTAAGTATTAACATGTAGCTGTACATATCGATAATTTACATGGAGTTCTCTTAAATATATGAACTCAGAAAAATCTTGATTAAACTAATCTAGGTCAGAATTTTTTGTATTCATCTCACAATCAATATTTTTAAGCATTTACTATGTGCAAATCACTTTTCTAACTGCAGGGGACATAAAAAGGGAAAAATCAAGGTAAACTGTCCTCTCTGGTAGAGCTTACAATTCTAAAATATGAGGATCAGACTGGGTCAAGTGTTATGAGCAAAAATAAATCTTGAAAGGAACAAGAGAGTGCCAGAGGATAACAATGATATTGTTTTTCATAATTTCATACTCTAAGGTGTTGCGATATGAATGACTCTGTAAAATGTTGAATATTTTTCCATCATAAAGGGTTGCAGTTTAATTTCTTACCACTACTTACCTGACTTCTCTTTTGATCTCCATTCTTAAAATTATGGTGAATAATAGGTGACCCTTACCTACTCCTGGGTGGATGCTGTGAAATATACACTCTAATTAATGTGTTTATAATGCACTAGCTTGAAAAATTATATCTCTATATCTCTCTATATTTATTGTATGGATTGACTATTTAAAATCTAAATAATTAAAATAATTAAAGCAACATCAAATGAGTTAGTTTTTAATCTAGAAATAGAATTTGTATCTTTTAATTTTAGTAAGTGTGCCAAGCAGAACTTGCTCATAACTGAGAAGGTGTTTTCTGAGTGCTATACATGTTATTTAATATTATAAAGTAAATACTTTTCAAGTTATATAAGTTTCTACAGAATCTGCTCTTCATTTAACTTGACTTCAAGTGATCAAAATCTGGAAGAATAAATTCAGAGATATTTCCTTTCAATTATTATATTTCTGCATGATTTGGTAACATGTATTTTTGGAACACAAGGTTTGACCTCAGGAAATCTGGTGTTTTCAACCTGCTGAATTCTTGACTGATCTTACCCAAGTCATGTAACCACCTGCTTGAGTTTCCTCATCTGAAAAACAGAGATAAGAATAGTTTTTTGCTGTTACTGTTATAACTGCAATGCGAATAGCTCTAAAGCTTTGGTATACAGAAGAGTCATGCCATAGCAAGACAGTACGGCAAAACACTGTAACTTTAACCTGATCCTGCACATGGGGTACTCACCCTCTATTGCCAAAGTAATTTATCCCACAAGTCACAACTATTAAAGTTTGACTGCTTCAAAGGTCAAAATCAAGTGATCTATTATGTTTGGCTGGGATCCCACTGTCATACATTCTCTGAAATTTTAAAGTCAGAGATAAAAGAAGTAGATAGAAGAGAGGATAGATACATTATTAGTGAAAAAAAGTTGTCCGTCGACCCCTGACCCTTCTATGTTCCATCTCCTTTCTGCATCCAGCATCTATGTCAGACTCCATACTCAAATGGGTAATTAACTTTGAGAGCAACGAATATGTGTCCATTTATTTTCTTGGCCATGTATGTGGTTGAAGTACATGGTCTCTTTACTTAAGGAGCTTAAAGTCAAATGGGGGGAGAAATAGTAACATGGGAAACAACAACAAATTACTCAGAAATAATCACTAAGACTCTCTGATACAGATGATCACCGGTGTAGGAGTTATCAGGTATATCTTGTTATTAGGTATATTAAGACAAACTATATTTCTAACTATCTCATTCAGTCCTTTTGAGTTAATACTACTTATATTGTCCTTCTGTACATTTAATCTCTTCTCCATTGCTGCCTCTTCTATAGACCTGAGACCTTCTCAACTTCCCAATTTTACATTAAATAAAAATAATTTTAAAATATACATTTAATACCATCACTTTCTGCTTCTTTTCATAAGTTTCTAAAACCATGATTCTAGACTCTGTCAGACTTACCACCTTCTTTTTATTACAGGTATTTTTAATACCCAAATTTCTATCCTAATGTGAAATGCATAGATAATAACCTACCTACTGTACATATTTTAAAATAGCAGTACAGGCAAGGTCCATATCAAGATGGCAGAATACGCTGACCCTGAGTTCAACTCACCTCATGGACATACACAGCAAAACTTTTTATGTGTAGAACAACTGTCTCTGAGAACAACCTAAATACCAGCAGAACAGATTTTCTACAATTAAGAAATAACAGGTGCAGCTCTGCACACAGCAAGAGTTTGCAGTCACCATGGCAATGTGGCAGCTGGTGGAGGTGGACTGTGGGGTTGCCAACCTGCTCCTGAAGCTGGCCGGGCACTTCACCTTTGAAAACAAAAAAGGAAATAATAATAAAAGAAAGAAAAGGTCACACTGAGATGGGTAGGAGAGGTAAAAATGCAGTGTAGGGCTTCCCTGGTGGCACAGTGGTTGAGAGTTCGCCTGCCGATGCAGGGGACATGGGTTCGTGCCCCGGTCCGGGAAGATCCCACATGCCGCGGAGTGGCTGGGCCCGTGAGCCATGGCCGCTGAGACTGCATGTCCGGAGCCTGTGCTCCGCAACGGGAGAGGCCACAACAGTGAGAGGCCCTAGTACCACAAAAAAAAAAAAAAAAAAAATGCAGTGTAGTCAGAAACCACACCCCTGCATGTGGTGACCCACAAGCAGGAGGAATATTACAAGCATAGAAGTTCCCACACAGGAGTAAGTGGTCCAAACCCCACAAAAGGCTCCCTAACCCAGGTGACCTGCACCAGGAAGACACACCACCAAAACATCTGGCTTTGAAAATCAGAGGGGCTTAAATGGGGAGAGGTGGGAGAGATGTCAGAAATAGATTCTCTGCTCTTTTTCTTTTTTTTAGAGATTTAATTTTATTTATTTTTGGCTGCGTTGGGTCTTCGTTGGTGCACACGGGCTTTCTCTAGTTATGTCGAGTGGGGGCTTCTCTTGTTGCAGAGCATGGGCTCCAGGCATGCAGGCTCAGTAGTTGTGGTGTGTGGGCTCAGCAGTTGTGGCACACGGGCCTAGTTGCTCCGCAGCGTGTGGGATCTTCCCGGACCAGGGATTGAACCCTTGTCCCCTGCATTGGCAGGCGAACTCTTATCCACTGCACCACCAGGGAAGTCCAGATTCTCTGCTCTTGAAGAGCTCATGCACAGACTCACTCACTCCAAGTCCTAGTGGAGAGGAAATAGCTTGACAAGTACCCGGGAAATATCAGAAGGAGATTCATTGAAAAATATTGGTACAGGTGCCAGAGGGGTAGAAATCAGGTGGAAATTTATCTAGGAAAAAACTGATAGGCACCATTTTTTAAAACCCTCTTATCAGCCAGCTGGCCTGACACTGGGAGGCACCATTTTTGTCACTCTCAGTCAACCTAGCTATCACCGTGCACCCTGCCCTGGCTGCTCACGCCTGCCTCACTGGGCCGGTGGACTTGGCTGGCACGTTTCCCTCAAGAGTGGCTCCCCCTTCATAGGACCAGCCTCACACACCAGTATACCTGCACAAGTCATGGCCATGCCTCACAACCAGTCTCACCAGGTGCCAGCCCCACACGTCAGCATGCCCACAGTAGTCTTGGCTGGACCTCTCAGCCAGCCAGGTCAGAGGCTAGCCCCACCTACCAGCAGTCACAGCCGAGCCTCTCAGACAGTTGGGCCAAGGACCAAGCCTGCCCACCGGAGCCTCTGTAACAGTCTCTGCTGAGCTATGCAACCAGCTAGGCTGAGGGCCAGCCCCACCCATTAGCACACCCACCGTAATTGCTTCCCAACAAGAGGGTGCACACAACCTACACAGGAGATACTCCTGAAACACCTGGCTCTGATGGCCAGGAGGGATTTTTCCACTGACCCCACAGGACACTTCTACATATGGTCACTTTTTCAAGATGGGAAGATGTAGGTGACATACCTAATACAAACAGAGAGTTAGGCTAAACGAGGAGACAAAGGAATACCTTCGGAATGAAAGGACAAGACGAAACCCAGAAAAAAAGCTAAATGAAATGGAGATAAGTAATTTACCAGATAAAGAGTTCAAAGTAATGGTCATAGAGATGCTCACTGAATTGGAAGAGGAATGGATGAACTCAGTGAGAACTTCAACAAAGAGATAGAAAATCTAAGGAAGAATCAATCAGAACTGAAGAATATAATAAATGAAGTGCAATATACACTGGAGAATGGAATATTACTCAGACGTAAAAAGGAATAAAATCTTGTCATTTGCAACAAAATGGATAGACCTAGAGGGTATTATGCTAAGTGAAATATGTCAGACACAGAAAGACAAATACTGTATGTTTTCACTTATGTGTGCAATCTAGAAAACAAATAAAAAAACAAAAAACAGAAACAGACTCACAGATACAGAGAAAAAACTGGTGGTTATCAGAGGGGAGAGCAGTAAAATAGGTGAAGGTTATTAAGAAGTATAAACATTCAGTTATAAAATGAATAAGTCACAGGGATGTAATGTACAACATAGGGAATGTAGTCAGTAATATTGGGATAACTTTGTATGGTGACAGATGGTTACTAGATTTGTAGTGGTGATCAATTTAAAATGTGTATAAATGGCAAATCATTGTGTTGTACACCTGAAACTAATATAGTATTGTATGTTAACTATTGTACAATAAAATAATACAAAGAAAAAAATGCATAAATAAAAAGTAGTACAAAATTCTAAATATAAAGGAAAGATGAAAAATACCTTATAATAATATACATTTTAGTTTAAAATGTTTGTACATAAATATTTTTAGTTTAAAATGTTTGTACATAGAGATATAATGAAATAACAAGATACTTGCACTAGAATGTAGAATATTTCTTAATCCAACAACTAGAAGTTTGATAAAAATGTGTTGCACTGGAATCTCAAACATTACATTGCTATTTGTGTTCAGATTTTCTTAAATAGTGAACAACTCTTGGCAAAGTAAAATCATCTGTTGATTTACATGATGATTGCTCTTCTGGAAAGTACATTGTGTAATAAAACTACACAAAAATATTTGTCAAGTTAAATGGAGTGGGGTTTTAGGTGAAAAAACTCAACTTTTTTTTTTTTTGCTATAAAAATATCTCACGGATTTTTCAAAAGCTGCTCAAAATGTAGAAAAAAAGTTTTGTTATGTGGTACTGCCCTGTGAATTGCCAAAAGTCTAGCTTCCCTGACTCACCTCAAGTTAATATCAGAAGTACCTTCCAATATATGTGAAACTACTCATGCATCTAAATTGCCACAAAAAAGCAGTAATGTCCCACCGAGAACACATTGTATAAAAGGCGTATTTTACACTATGGATTCATGTTTCCTCTTTAAATTTATTTCTAAGCACAATGAATCTGGGTCTAGCCTTCACCATTTCTAGGTAATATTCTATTGTATAATATACCACATTTTTTAACCATTCATTGTCCCTTTGCTGGACATTTGTGTTGCTTTCAAATGCTATTAAAGTACTAGTCTTTTTATGGGCATATGTTTTTACTCATCTCAGGAATTTCAGGATTGAAATGAGTGTAATTGTTGTGTTATAGAGGAGGTGAATGTTTAACTTTGATACAAATTGCCAAATGTTTCCCAAAGTGATTCTACCGTTTTACACTCCCATCAGCAAATTATGAGATGTGCTTCACATACCCACTATTGTCTAGGGTTTTCCATCGTTTTACTTTTAGACTTTCTAATAAGTGTGTTTTATCTAATTGTAGTTTTTTGTGTTTTTTTTTGTGGTACGCGGGCCTCTCACTGTCGTAGCCTCTCCCGTTGCGGAGCACAGGCTCCAGACGTGCAGGCTCAGCGGCCATGGCTCACAGCCCAGCCGCTCTGCGGCATGTGGGATATTCCTGGACCGGGGCACGAACCCGTGTCCCCTGCATCGGCAGGCGAACTCTCAACCACTGTGCCACCAGGGAAGCCCTAATTGTAGTTTTAATTTGCATTTCTCTGATGACTCATGACTTAAAGAATGTTTTGATGTATTTAATTGGTCACTTTTATGTCTTCCTATGTAAAATGTCTCTTCAAGTCTTTGCCCATTTTTAATTAGATTTTTGTCTTATTCTTCTTGAATTCTAAGGAGTCTTTATATATCCTGAAAACAATTCTGAAAGATACATTTATGGCAAATATTTTCTCCCCATCTGTGGTTTGCCTTTTTAATTTTCTTTATATTATATTTTCCAATACCTAACGTTTTTACTTTGAAGCAATCCAGTTTTACTAATTTTATGAAAAAAAGAGAGCCCTTGCTTTATTTCCTATTTAAGGAATCTTTACCAATCCAAAGGTCTTGAACGCATTCTGTGTTTTCTTCTAAAACCATGTTATTTTAGTTTTTACTATGATTTAATGTTTGTGTATGTTGTGAAATGAGGATCAAGATTTAATTGTTTCTTATTGTTTTTTGTTGGTTTTTTTACTTTACTTATTTATTTATTTTTGGCTGTGATGGGTCTTTGTTGCTGCGTGCAGCCTTTCTCTAGTTGCAGCAAGCAGGGGCAACTCTTCGTTGCGGTGCTTGGGCTTTTCATTGCAGTGGCTTCTCTTGTTGTGGATCACAGGCTCTAGGCACACGGGCTTCAGTTGTTGTGGCTCACGGGCTGTAGAGTGCAGGCTCAGTAGTTGTGGTGCATGGGCTTACCTGCTCTGTGGCATGTGGGATTTTCCTGGACCAAGGTTCAAACCCATGTCCCCTGCACTGGCAGGTGGATTCTTAACCATTGCACCATCAGGGAAGCCTGGCAAGATTTAATTTTTACCCATTCAGATATCTCATTTCTACAGCACTATCTATGGATCCCTTAATGATTTACATTGATAACTTTCTCAAAAATCAATTGTGGACTCCATTTCCAAACACTATTCTGTTTATTGATTGATATGTCTTTCTCAATGGTGATATCTCACTCTTAATTAGTATACATTTGCAATAAGTTTTGAATAGTCAAGATAATCCCAAGAAGAAAATTCTGACAAAAATCCAAATTGGAAGACTGAAGACTTCTCTGAAACTTCAACAGCTTGAAACATCAATACGTTCCTTTTCACAAAATTCAACCTTTTTAGCATCATATATTGTTCCTTCCCTTTACTTTTTTTTTAAATTTTTTTGGTTTTGAAATAAGTTTGGAATTACTGTAAAGTAACCAAATTAAATAATAAGATGGTTCCTGGATACCCTTCACACACTTTCCCCTAAATGTTAACACAATTTAAGGAACTGATAGTTCCTCTGTAAATGTTATAATTCACCAATAAAATCATCTGGCCTTGCATGTTTCTTTTTGGAATATTTTAAATTGCTACTTTAATTTCCCTCATAGAAATACAATGATTTGATTTATTATTTTCTTCTTGAGTAAATTTTAGTAGATTGTTTCTTTGAAGGAATAGCTCTTTTCATCTAAATTGTCCAATTTATGAGCGCTGAATTTTTCATAGTATTTCTTTATTATCCTTCTAATTCTATGGGGTTGTAGTAATGTCTCTGTTTTCATTTATTAATAATTTACATCTTCTCTCTTATCTAACAGTTAAGTCTGTCTAGAAGTTTATTCATTTGATTTTTTTTCAATAAACCAGCTTTTGGTTACAGTGATTTTCTGTACTATTTCCATGTTTTCAATTTCATTGATTTCTGCTCTACATTTTATTAATTTCTTCCTTCTGCTTGTTGTAAGTTCAATTTGTTTTTAAATGTAAAAGCTTAGAATTCTGGTTTGAGAGTTTTCTTCTTTTACAATACAAATAGTCACTGCTATAAATTATCCTCTAATTACTGTTTTAGCTACATAATCAACCATTTGATATGCTGTATTTTAATCTTCATTTAGCTTAAAATATCTCTAATTTCTCTTGAGACTTCTCTCTGACTCATAGTTCATTCAGAAATATAGTGTTTAATTTCCAAATATTTGCACATTTCAGACCTCCTTCTATTATTGTTTCCTTGTTAAATTCTGTTATCATTCAAGAACATCATTTATATGATTTGTATTGTTTTAAATTCATTAAAGTTTGTTAAGGTTTGTTTTGTGGCTGATAATATGGCCCATCTTAGAGAATGTTCCATGTGCTCTAGAAAATACTGTGCATTTTGTGTTTATTGGGTGGAGAGTTCTATAAATGTCAATTAGGTAAATTCAGTTTGCTCAAGCCTTTTATGTCCATATTGATTTTATGTCTGCTTCTATCAATTGCTGAGAAAGTAGTGTTTAAGTCTCCAATGGTAAGTTTGTATTTGTCTATCAAGTTCACTGATTCTTCTTTTGGCTATGTTAAGTCTGCAAATGAGCCTACTGAAAGTATTCTTCCTCTCCATCATTGTGTTTGTTTATGTGTGTAACATTTCTGTTGATTCTTTCTCAGTTTTTACAGTTTCCATCTCTGCTGAAATTACCCATCTGATCTTGTATGATGTTCACCTTTTCCATTAAGCCCTTAAACATATTAATCACAGGTGTATTACATTCTTTGTCAGATGGTTTAACATCTACATCACAGTTAAGTCTTTTTCTGTTGGTTGGTTGGTTTCTTCACAGGGTGTTTATTTTTTTCTTTCCTTCTTGATGCTTCATAGATATTTGTTGAAAGCTAGACAGCTTAAGTAGGGTCATTAATTATTGAGGTAAATGATTGTTATTCTTCCTTCTACCAGACATTAATGTGGAAGTTTGAATTAATCTAGATAGAAGTTGGACTGAATTTGAGGTTGGTGTTGCTATGGTTACTTTTAGAGCTCTACAGCCTTCAAATTTTTCTAGGATATCTTCTATTTAGTCTTTAGAGTGAGGGTTGATTTGCCAGGCCTTCTCCTCATTTTCATGCATGTCTTCCCACACTCCTTAACAGCCTGACGTATTTTACTCATACTTCATGTTTCAACTCAAAATTTATTTATTTTGTAAAGCTTTTCCTAATCCCCTCAGGCAGTTACTATAATCTTAATAGAAGATCTGCTGTAATTATTCATTTTCATGGTTTTACTCTTCCACTAGACTGTATGCTTCCTATGAACCTAGAAAGGAGGCTGGAAAAAGGGTGGTTTAATAAATATTTGGTTACTAAATGAATGCATTTATGGATGAATATGTGGTTGAATAGAAGAACTATTACTTAGTCTATAGTCACCTGATACATGAGGAATGCATAGATGCACTCACTAAGGTTACAGGAATTAATATAAGGTTATTTATTATAAATAAATTTAATGGGCATATATAACAGAGGAAGAAAAAACAGGAAAATTGAAAATTTTAGCTATATTTATGCAGTGTTTACTATTTGTCAGAACAGCCTTAAAAGCTTTATGTATATAAATTAATTTTATCTTGACCACAACCATGTTTAATGAAGAAACTGAGCCAAGAAGAGGTAAAGTGATTTGCCTAAGGTCATACAGTTTCTAAAAGGCAGAGCAAGAATTCAAATCAAAGTATTCTGGCTCCAGAGTCTGTTCTTGACTACTTTCCCATTAAACTCACAAATAAGGGCATTTAAGGACATGTGGAGAATTTTTACAATGGAGAAATAATTTCTATGATGACTGGACTGAACAGCATTCATTTTAATGACTTAACATTTTCTTAGTCTATGTAAAGCCAGAGTTAATAAGATTTGCAGGGACAATAGCTTTGAAACAATGCCTTATACAGAATTAAAATCCTGTAGATAAATGCTTGGGCAGGTCTAAATTTTAAATTCTACATTTAAAAAATATGTTCATGTTAGTATAGCTATTCTAAATATTTGATCATTAAGAATGCAAATAGATTTACTTTACAAGTTGCTGCTGGTTAAAAGAAATACTAGATTGAGCTCTCTTTGGCACCGGGGCCAGCTGAGGCACACATGGGTAAGTCTGGAAAATTGTTTGGCTTGGGCGATGGAATATATGTTTGTTTCAGGCTAAGATACCTGTTGCCAGAAAACTCAAACTTGGGGATGGGATAACTGTAGCATAATGACAATATTTTAGATATTGAATGACCAAAGAAACAGCATTGTACAGTATACATCAATTTTATATGTATGTGACTGTCTTTAGGTACTCTTCTAAGACCTAATGAGAAAGGGATTTGAATCAAATTTAAAAGAAATCTTTTACTAAAATCTTTATAAGCAATAGAGATGCAGGAGATACACATTTAATAAACTTTTAATACTCTATCAGAATGTGGCTGAAATAAATCATTGTCTTCCATTTTGGAGCAGACATGTAATGGCCCTTCAAGGCTCTATTCCAATTTATTAATTCAATGTTTAACATACTTAGCCTGTTTACATATATTTATTTCAATGATTATGTATAGTTTGCTTATAAAATTTCAACTCATCATTTAAAAAATATTCGAATGGGCAACTGATTAATTAAGAAAAGTGAAAATGGTTTGTTGAGAATTCAATTTATATTATTAATTGCCAAGTGTTAATATATTTAATTTTAGTGTTTTATCTTACAGGAATTTCTGAAAGCAATGAACTGATTTAAGAACCATGGTCTTCAAAACATTGATTTTAATTTTTAAATCTGTTGTTACTATCAGAGGAGCATCTGTATTCTTGCTTAACTCATCTTAACCAATTAGTTATTCAGAATTCTCAACAGACACAAAATTCTTGATAGTTTGCTTCTCAGAAGCTCCATGCCCAAAATGTTAACCAATTCTCACTACAACAAGAGAAATATGGATAACTGTATTAATATCTCCTTTTAATTAACTGCAATAGAATTATTTTACTTTTTCCAACACCTTTTTCTGTCAATCCCCAGCTATCTCTCCAATAAGCTGAGCTACAGTATTTTGAGATAGATTGAAATGTGCAAATGCTTGTTACCTTTACTTTGTATTACACACAATGGATTCTCAATTATAAACTTAAAAATCTATAAAACATTTTGCCATTATTTTTATGTTAGAAATAACTAAATTTATAACAGCATTTGACTTAAAAACAGCCTTCAAAAATCAACAAAATATAGAAACCCTGATGAAATTCAGTTCTTTATTAGTTCATTGAGATTTTCATCAGTTGGTCCTCTTTTCTTATGTTGGTTGCCACTCTTAATTATGTGGCAGATTTTATCATGTGTATTTGTATTATTTATAAAGTATAATAATTTTTGATTTAAAAATGTAATAATATTTTTACTTTATGCAAAAAGTGTTTTTCCTGAAGATTATAGCCCTCTCAGTTTATCTTTTATTTTCCTATTTTATTAGAGACAGATTATAAGAATATATCACTTTTCTTGTAATTCTAAGAACTATAGCATAAGTTATGGTGATACACTGCACCTAACATTTGGTATGAACTGCAGAGAATGTTGGTTTATTAGCAATAGCTACTATTCAGCACCAGGTGATTGTTCCAAATCTGAAGGCTGTCATATCTTCCAATTTTCCACAAAAATCCAGAAATCAGGACGTTGGTGTGTAACCTCTTTTTTTTTTTTTTTTTAAACATCTTTATTGGAGTATAATTGCTTTACAATGGTATGTTAGTTTCAGCTTCACAACAAAATGAATCAGTTATATATACACATATGTTCCCATATCTCTTCCCGCTTGCGTCTCCCTCCCTCCCACCCTCCCTATCCCACCCCTCCAGGCGGTCACAAAGCACCGAGCTGATCTCCCTGTGCTATGCGGCTGCTTCCCACTAGCTATCTACCTTACGTTTGGTAGTGTATATATGTCCATGCCTCTTTATCGCTTTGTCACCGTTTACCCTTCCCCCTCCCCATAGCCTCAAGTCCATTCTCTAGTAAGTCTGTGTCTTTATTCCTGTTTCACCCCTAGGTTTTTCATGACATTTTTTTCTTCTTAAATTCCATATATATGTGTTAGCATACGGTATTTGTCTCTCTCTTTCTGACTTACTTCACTCTGTATGACAGACTCTAGGTCTATCCACCTCATTACAAATAGCTCAATTTCGTCTCTTTTTATGGCTGAGTAATATTCCATTGTATATATGTGCCACATCTTCTTTATCCATTCATTCGATGATGGACACTTAGGTTGCTTCCATCTCTGGGCTATTGTAAATAGAGCTGCAATGAACATTTTGGTACATGACTCTTTTTGAATTATGGTTTTCTCAGGGTATATGCCCAGTAGTGGGATTGCTGGGTCATATGGTAGTTCTATTTGTAGCTTTTTAAGGAACCTCCATACTGTTCTCCACAGTGGCTGTATCAATTTACATTCCCACCAACAGTGTAAGAGGGTTCCCTTTTCTCCACACCCTCTCCAGCATTTATTGTTTCTAGATTTTTTGATGATGGCCATTCTGACTGGTGTGAGATGATATCTCATTGTCGTTTTGATTTGCATTTCTCTAATGATTAGTGATGTTGAGCATTCTTTCATGTGTTTGTTGGCACTCTGTATATCTTCTTTGGAGAAATGTCTATTTAGGTCTTCTGCCCATTTTTGGATTGGGTTGTTTGTTTTTTTGTTATTAAGCTGCATGAGCTGCTTGTAAATTTTGGAGATTAATCCTTTGTCAGTTGCTTCATTTGCAAATATTTTCTCCCATTCTGAGGGTTGTCTTTTTGTCTTCTTTATGGTTTCCTTTGCTGTGCAAAAGCTTTTAAGTTTCATTAGGTCCCATTTGTTTACTTTTGTTTTTATTTCCATTTCTCTAGGAGGTGGGTCAAAAAGGACCTTGCTGTGATTTATGTCATAGAGTGTTCTGCCTAAGTTTTCCTCTAAGAGTTTGATAGTTTCTGGCCTTACATTTAGGTCTTTAATCCATTTTGAGCTTATTTTTGTGTACGGTGTTAGGGAGTGATCTAATCTCATACTTTTACATGTAGCTGTCCAGTTTTCCCAGCACCACTTATTGAATAGGCTGTCCTTTCTCCACTGTACATTTCTGCCTCCTTTGTCAAAGATAAGGTGACCATATGTGCGTGGGTTTATCTCTGGGCTTTCTATCCTGTTCCATTGATCTATATTTCTGTTTTTGTGCCAGTACCATACTGTCTTGATTACTGTAGCTTTGTAGTATCGTCTGAAGTCAGGAAGCCTGATTCCTCCAGCTCCATTTTTCGTTCTCAAGATTGCTTTGGCTATTCGGGGTCTTTTGTGTTTCCATACAAATTGTGAAATTTTTTGTTCTAGTTCTGTGAAAAATGCCAGTGGTAGTTTCATAGGGATTGCATTGAATCTGTAGATTGCTTTGGGTAGTAGAGTCATTTTCACAATGTTGATTCTTCCAATCCAAGAACATGGTATATCTCTCCATCTATTTGTATCATTTTTAATTTCTTTCATCAGTGTCTTATAATTTTCTGCATACAGGTCTTTTGTCTCCTTAGGTAGGTTTATTCTTAGATATTTTATTCTTTTTGTTGCAATGGTAAATGGGAGTGTTTTCTTGATTTCACTTTCAGATTTTTCATCCTTAGTGTACAGGAATGCCAAAGATTTCTGTGCATTAATTTTGTATCCTGCTACTTTACCAAATTCATTGATTAGCTCTAGTAGTTTTCTGGTAGCATCTTTAGGATTCTCTATGTATAGGATCATGTCATCTGCAAACAGTGACAGCTTTACTTCTTCTTTTCCGATTTGGATTCCTTTTATTTCCTTTTCTTCTCTGATTGCTGTGGCTAAAACTTCCAAAACTATGTTGAATAAGAGTGGTGAGAGTGGGCAACCTTGTCTTGTTCCTGATCTTAGTGGAAATGCTTTCAGTTTTTCACCATTGAGGACGATGTTGGCTGTGGGTTTGTCATATATGGCCTTTATTATGTTGAGGAAAGTTCCCTCTATGCCTACTTTCTGCAGGGTTTTTATCATAAATGGGTGTTGAATTTTGTCAAAAGCTTTCTCTGCATCTATTGAGATGATCGTATGGTTTTTCTCCTTCAATTTGTTAATATGGTGTATCACATTGATTGATTTGCGTATATTGAAGAATCCTTGCATTCCTGGAATAAACCCCACTTGATCATGGTGTATGATCCGTTTAATGTGCTGTTGGATTCTGTTTGCTAGTATTTTGTTGAGGATCTTTGCATCTATGTTCATCAGTGATATTGGCCTGTAGTTTTCTTTCTTTGTGACATCCTTGTCTGGTTTTGGTATCAGGGTGATGGTGGCCTCGTAGAATGAGTTGGGGAGTGTTCCTCCCTCTGCTATATTTTGGAAGAGTCTGAGAAGGATAGGTGATAGCTCTTCTCTAAATGTTTGATAGAATTCGCCTGTGAAGCCATCTGGTCCTGGGCTTTTGCTTGTTGGAAGATTTTTAATCACAGTTTCAATTTCAGTGCTTGTGATTGGTCTGTTCATATTTTCTATTTCTTCCTGATTCAGTCTTGGCAGGTTGTGCCTTTCTAAGAATTTGTCCATTTCTTCCAGGTTGTCCATTTTATTGGCATAGAGTTGCTTGTAGTAATCTCTCATGATCTTTTGTATTTCTGCAGTGTCAGTTGTTACTTCTCCTTTTTCATTTCTAATTCTAGTGATTTGAGTCTTCTCCCTTTTTTTCTTGATGAGTCTAGCTAATGGTTTATCAATTTTGTTTATCCTTTCAAAGAACCAGCTTTTAGTTTTATTGATCTTTGCTATCGTTTCCTTCATTTCTTTTTCATTTATTTCTGATCTGATTTTTATGATTTCTTTCCTCCTGCTAACTTTGGGGTTTTTTTGTTCTTCTTTCTCTAATTGCTTGAGGTGCAAGGTTAGGTTGTTTATTCTAGATGTTTCCTGCTTCTTAAGGTGGGCTTGTATTGCTATAAACTTCCCCCTTAGAACTGCTTTTGCTGCATCCCACAGGTTTTGGGTCGTTGTGTCTCCATTGTCATTTGTTTCTAGGTATTTTTTGATTTCCTCTTTGATTTCTTCAGTGATCACTTCATTATTAAGTAGTGTATTGTTTAGCCTCCATGTGTTTGTATTTTTTACAGATCTTTTCCTGTAATTGATATCTAGTCTCGGTGTGTAACCTCTTAATTTAAAAATATTTACAACAATTCAAATATTTAAAAAGCAAATCATTAAAGAGAAAACTGGACATCATTTTTGCATCTGTAACCCTCAAGTCAGCAGGTTGTGGCCTCTGTTGTGAATGCATTGAGATTTGCCTCAGTTTATGATACATTGGCCCTTTAGTGGGAGATGGTAAGGAAATAAATTCCCAAGGTTGTTTTTTTGTCATTTCCTTCCTGGGAAGATATTTCTTTTGTACATTTCATGGGCTGGATAAAGCTAAATATAAAATTTAATATATATGTAGTAACTTGAAAAAATAAGGTGACTTTTCACTAAAATAGACTCCTGATCTAAAACTTAGCATCATTTACAAGCATAATGGACATCTTTATTATTCTAAATCAGGCTTTAAAGAATGATATTCAATAATGGGAGAATCACTTCATTCTTCATTTACAAGTGAATTAGCATAACAAAGCTGCTTAATGTGAGAGTTCACAAAGCTCTGATTAACACATTAATCCTTACATTTTACAATGGGATTTATTTTTGCAAATAATTTCTATTAGAAACTGCCTTTACTCTCATTTTTTCCTTTCTTTTAAAATATTAACTCTTTAGGAACTGCCACTTCACTGAGTAAAATATACGTTTTGAACTAGAATATGGCATTCACTAGGAGGAATTTGGTGTGGGGAGAGGCACAAGGTCTTTCCCTCATTTAAAGAGCCTGTGAATGATGCTTCAGTAAGATGACCATATTGAAACCGAGCAGGACTCTGCTGGGGTGCTCCCAGGTACAAACACCTTTCTGTGTCTCCCATTTCTTATTTGCAGGATAAAGGTTTCAGTCTCCTAGACCTTCTTTAATACCAAAGAGCAGATTCAAATAGTTACTAATCAGGGAAGTAAGAGATTGCAGAAACAAAGGAGGAGCAATCAAGAAACAACGATGGTGCAGCTATTAAAGCAGGATCCTGGTTCCTGCACAAGGGATATACATAACAAAATCTTTGAGTTGTTCTGCAGGAAAAAAGGCCCCCACCCAGTTGGAGGATGGTAACTTCAGAATGAGTGCAATATTCCTGGAGCACCACCCCTTTACCTCACTACCAACCCATCAGAAGAAAGTCACACACCCTGCACCTCTCACCCCAAATTTTGCCTATAAAAACTTCTCCCTGACACCCATCAGGGAGTTCAGGGTTTTTGAGCTTGAGCCACCCATTCTTCTTGCTTGGCCCTGCAATAGACCTTTTTCTGCTCCAAAGTCCGACCTTCCAGTTTTTTTGGCCTCACTGTGTGTCAGGCACACAAACTTTCATTCAGTAACAATTTCATATATTGCCTTTTCATTCTACAACAGATCCTGAAAAAACTAGCACACACTCAGCTCTTGCTGGACCAGTTCTGAAACTCTTTTTAATAATTCCTACAATTATCATTACAAAATGCTTAAAAAATTCGATGAGGATTTGTTAGCTCTATGTACATATGTAAAATACTCAAAGTGTTTAAATTCAGATAGATTAATGTGTGGCTCAGGATTCTGGCTTTTCTTTTGGGAATTTTCTTGGGGAACATGCTTGGTTTGGAGCCCAGTTATCTAACCAATGTTGATGCCTTTACATCCTTGTTGTAACTAATAAATAATTTGATTTATTGAATGTCTATTTTGGTACTTTATTTTATATTGATTTTGAAACCATAAAATTTGGGGAGGAAAAAACCTGAAAACTTTAAAAATGTATATAAATGTGACATTGAGATCTTGTCTGACTGACTTGCCAGGAAATTGAATCTTAGTTGTTACGTTCACTCTCTTTCTTCCCCTAGTAGAATAAAAGAATTAAAGAAACTTGTCTGGATATGGGAGAACTAGGGAAAAGATTCTAAACATTAGACTTTCAGTAATATTTATTTTTTAAATCTCACATGGTCACTTATATATGAGTCACTTAAAAACACACCATGATGGATGAAAAGGTTGTCCTTTCCAGGAACTCTGATGCCTTGGGTCTGGTGGTCAGTCCTCTCACAGAACTAGACATCTCCCTGGAGTTCACCCAGGAGCAGGACCTACCAAGCATTATCTCCTCTACTCTCATTTACCACATCCTAACCTCCAGTTCCCTTTAGCATTATACTGAAGGGGAGCAAAATTTGAACTCTATAATATGTCTCTTGGGCATTAGGATTATCTTGACCTGGCTATTTTCAAGAAGGTGCAGACATAGGCGAAGCTCTGAAAACCAAGTAGAAGTTACCCCTTTGTAAGAAGCCTTTATATTTATAAGGAAAATCTCCACTTGTAATGGCATCTCCCTCTCTCTACCAGGAACAGAAGAATGACTCTAAGTCTCTAGAAACTCATCAATAGAGAAGGCAATGACTTAAATCTGCATAACAACCTTACTGTTATTTACTGTGTTTTTCCCTGGTAACTTCCCATAATCCCCTCCCCCAAACATCGTTTGTCTTTAGCTGGAGATGGTATTTTAAATGGTGGCTTGGGCCATTTCA
Source organism: Orcinus orca (assembly GCF_937001465.1). Taxonomy (NCBI): domain Eukaryota; kingdom Metazoa; phylum Chordata; class Mammalia; order Artiodactyla; family Delphinidae; genus Orcinus; species Orcinus orca. The sequence goes on from NC_064573.1 coordinate 45,198,224, forward strand.
GGGAGTTACTCAGTTTTCCTGGGTATCTCCCATGAATATAGGAGGTATATATGTTATTAAACTTCTGTTTTTCTCCTGTTAATCCGTCTTTTATTATAGACGTATCTCAGCCAAGAACCTAGAAGAGTAGAGGGAAAATTTTTTCTTCCCCCAAAATCTCATTTAGGAATCAGATACTCCAGAAAAAAGAGTGTTTAGGAGCAACTTGTGTTTTAGTCTAATAACAAAACTTCTTTCAGCCAGGGATGCACAAAAAACCTGGATTCCGTATTGGAAGCAGGTAGGATAAGCACAGAATACTATCTCCAGAATCTTCCTATTGCATTATTCCCTTAAAGAACAAACAAACAAAACCAAACAAAGTGTAGATTTTTTAATAGTAATGATAATGCCATGTAACATTTAATATTATATGATGCAGTTACTAAACGAAAATTTCCCAAGCCCAAAACTTTTTCAACAGAAAACCCATACTATTATTTAATTTGCTCACAAGTTCACCTTTTTATGAGGAGTTTGCAGGGTTTTGAGATCTGGCTTTAGAATTGGCAGAATTTAATTAATTCCTTCTGTTAATTAAACAAGGAGGCCATTAGAGGGAGGTGGTTCTAAATACTTAGCAGCCCATGTAACAAATCAAAACCTAAGCCTATAAATACCTCAAGGTTTAGAAACCAAAACCTAAGGCAACCAATCACAACTAGGCTTTTCCAAGTAAGGTGAATGTTTAAGCTATAGCCAATTAAATAATTTCCTTTCTTTGTTTTCACCTTTTTTTCTATAAAAGTTTTCCCCCTGGCTCCTGTCAATATAGTGTTCCTAACAGCTTTAGCTTTGGCACTGCCTGATTCAAATAGATTTTTCCTCCAATACACTCTTAACATTTTAATAGGCCTCAGTTTATCTTTTAACACTGCCCAGGCTATTGAATTTGACTATGGTTCATTAAAGCAACTAATCTTGTGGCTGCCAATCTGTAACTTGTGATTATGCAACGTCTCCAGAATCAACATACAAAAGTATTTGGCCTATAGTCTGAAAATACATTATAACCTATATGGAGTGTTTTTTTTCAAGTGCTTATAAATTCTGTTGTGATTAATAAATTTCAAATTTATTTAAAAGTACTAACAAATGCATACTAGCTTTCTTAATTGTACATTTTTTAAGTTAATGAATGAGGAAATTAAAATTGTCGTGTTGGGAGGAAACATTGTCTAGAATATTTTATTTATTTATTTTTAATTTTTTAACTGAAGTATAGCTGCTCTACAGTATTATATGTTACAGGTGTACAATATAGTGATTTACCATTTTTAAAAGTTAAACTCCACTTATAGTTATTATAAAATATTGGCTATAATCCCCATGTTGTACAATATATCCTTATAGCTTATTTTATACCTAATAGTTTTTACTTCTTAATCTCCTACCCCTACAGAATTTTTCTTTTTTTAAAATTGGTAGGGAATTCCCTGGTGGTCCAGTGGTTAGGACTGACTCAGCACTTTCACTGCTGAGGATGCAGGTTCAATCCCTGGTGGGGGAGTTAAGATCTCTCAAGCTACATGATCAAAAAAAAAAAAAAAAAAAATTTGTAGTAAAGTAAACCAGGAGCGCCAATGCTTCCACTGTTCCAACTTGAGAAAAGCTAGAAAATTACAAAATGAAGTTCAATATTAAAGGTAGCAAAGAATTATGAAAGCAACGATGCCTGGGTGAATTATAAGTATGGAGAAAAGAGAATCACTGAAAATGAGCTGATGATCACAGGCTGTGTTGGCTCTGGGAACATCTGCCATTTCTGGGAGTGGACTAAAGACCAGTGTTAGCCTAGGGAGAAGGACCAGAAGCGACAAAGTTGACACTTGGGCAAACTCAAATGCATGGACAGTTGCAGAGTTCTTGTGTGCTGTGGTGGTGTGGAGAGCTCAGCTGACCTCTCCTTAAAGACAGTGAACTTCCTCCAATCTCTCAATGATGAGGAAACAAAACACACTAAAAGGAGAAAGTATGTACTTCTGTATGTGTTTGGCCACCCTCACAAAACACTTCAAAGGGCTCTCCCTTATTGCAGCCCCGTGGTGCTTCACTATCCCTTGTGAGTTTCTGGACACACCTCCACATCATTAGACATTATCCTGACTGATGCAGATCTAGATTATTGGTGTCATGTTATGAAGTCTTAGAAAAGGGGTAGGACCACTCTGCATACCATTGGATGCAAATCCAGGACCCAAAGATTACATTTTTGATCTTTAAATTAGGGATGAAGGTATAGTGGCCTACATTCAGAGATTCCTCTATTTTAACTCCTTCAAAGTATCCATCCTCTCTCTGGCAGGATTAAATTCAAAGGAACCACCAGAGCCTGACCACTACGTACCACTCTAGGCTTATTTTGCAATATGTTTATATTAGTTGTACCGAACTACATCAAATTCACTCCCTTAAGTGTCTCAGAACATATTGTAATTTCCATATAAAATACTTTCATATTCCCCTTTCCAGATTTCCTGCCTAAGTAATCTCTTCTTGTCCTTAAAAGGTAAACTCTATCATTATTTGCCCCAAGAATCCTTTAGCTGCCCTCTACTCCAGCACATCTATTTTTTTCCCCATCTACTTATAGAGGATCCTGTGTAAATGGCTATTAGAGCAACCTATTGCACTGTTTATAACTTTTGGTCTATTATCTGTATTCTCACTAGTTCCTTGTATTTGGGAACTACATCTTATTTGAATTATCTGTGCTTAGAACAGTAACTGTCACACAAGAATAGTTTAATAGATGTTGAATAAGTGAACAAATGGGAAAAAAAGGGACTAGTATATTGCTTAAATCTCAATGTATGAAAATAGACCAATTTTCCTTCATGAATTTCATAAATGCAGATCAATTTCAAGGTTTCTGAGCCTTCTTTGTCCTATTTTGCTCAGATTCCTCAGAAGTCAAATATAAACATACTGTATTCCAAAGCACTGACTTATTGATGAAAAGATTCCACCCTAAATTCTCATTTCTTTTCTTGTCTATTGAATCAGGCTGACAACCTAAATGTAAGCAAAAAATAATTTCCCTCTGTCTTCATATTTTAAGGTTTAGAGCCTTGTCATAGCTAGGGCTCCCTAGGAACGGAATCTGAGGCTCTGAGATTTGGTGACTGAAGAGTGCTCTCATGAACACGAATTTTGAGGGAAAAAAAGAAACAAGAGTGGGCACAGGTAAGGTAAAATTGTGTTGTAGTGGCAGTAATGGCTTCAGCCCTTCCCACAAGGAGCTCTGAAACTGACCAGCCCTTCAGAGAATCTCAAATCGAGCAGAGGGACCCAGGCCTTTGTGTTCCTACACTGTTCGGTCACTGGTTGCCAACTATCTAAGGAGGGGGGCATAACTTGAGTGAGGAAGCCTCTTTTGATGGAGAACAATTTTCACAATGGCCTGCAGCTGTGAGCTATGAGCAGCCAAGCTTCCCAGCAGTCAAGGGATGGAGTACTTCGGTCCTGAAAGATTTGGAAGATGAACCGCACCATCAGCTACAATCTACCGCTTGTGATGCTTGGCTCCACCTGCTTCGCAGTCAGTTCACCGCATCTGGGAGCAGCTCCTCCAGGATTTTGATTGGTTTCTTATCCAGGGAAAACTAAAAAGAGGAAGATCAGGGAAATGAACTACAGCTTGTGCTGCTGCAGTTGGTCTCAAGTTTGGAAGTGGTTTTCATTTCCTCCCTCTTCTACATCCCATTCCAGACTCTCCCACACTTGACTAGAAGCTATGCCAGTCTGAGCTTACCTGGGGCCACCAAGACCCTCATCCCTGAGGAATCTGAGCCTTTGTACAATGCCATTCTCAGGTGGGGTTAAATAGGTCTTACCACTTTGCCTTTTTACTTCAAGAATTTTAACAAATAAAAAGTTAAGGAGTTGATATACACCCTCCCTCAACTCATTTCCTTCTTTCTTTTCCAAGGCTACTCACCATCTTAAATTTAAGGTCTCACAATTTCTTGCATGGCTTCCACTCTATCTTTACATGTAGCTACCTGTTTGACATATATATTCACATAACATATAGCAAATTAAAATCCAGGCTAAACGTCTGCATCAATAAGCAAAAAAAGGTAAAATACTCAATAGCAATGGAGGGAAAAAAAGGAACTTCACAGAAAATGAACCCAAATTGCCAACAAACCAATAAAAATATTTAAATAAAATATTAACTAGGGGATTACATATTAAAAGTACAATGAGCTTTCCTCTTACATCTATCAGATTGTCAAAAATTAGTGAGCTCCTCTCAATTGTTTTTTTCCTTCTTTTCCCAGTGATGCATTTGGACTGTGAATTAAATACACTTGGACTTTTTCTTTCACTCTTTTGCAGTAAAGATATCTTGTTTCTCTGAACTGATGCTATTCCAAAAAAAGACACAGTCACTATTTTCCCCCTTTTTTGACACATAAAAAGAAATGCAAAAGCTTTACTTAAAAAAAATCACTTTCAAAGTTTTTTTTTTCTTTTTCCATATTTATCCCTTTATATAGGAATAATTCATAAAATTATTTTAATTATTATACCATGCAGGTACATGTATTGATATACAGTTAGTCCATATCTTTTTAAAATTAGCAGTTGTATATATTGATTATTATTTTTTACTGCAGGACAGTCATGAAACTAGCACTTGGTTCATTTTTTTCTCTCTTGTGCTTTAAATTGAAGAGTAATTTATTGCTCCTCATTTGGCATAATGTTATTCTAAGTAAATATACTGTTTATTTATTTGAAATGGGGCATATAAGAAGAACAAAACGGGCTTCCCTGGTGGTGCAGTGGTTGAGAGTCTGCCTGCCAGTGCAGGGGACATGGGTTCGAGCCCTGGTCTGGGAAGATCCCACATGCCGCGGAGCAACTAGGCCCGTGAGCCACAACTACTGAGCCTGTGCGTCTGGAGCCTGTGCTCTGCAACAAGAGAGGCCGCGACAGTGAGAGGCCCACGCACCGCGATGAAGAGTGGCCCCCGCTCGCCGCAACTAGAGAAAGCCCTCGCACAGAAACGAAGACCCAACATAGCCAAAAATAAATAAATAAAAATTAAAAAAAAAAGAACAAAAAAGTTTTGTTTTTGAAAGAAGATATGTATGGTGAACACAAAGAGAGCCCAAATGGAATTGACAGTCCAGATGTAACTGCAGAACCAGCCCAAAGTGGCCCCACCCTGTTTCTCACAGGATACTGAGTTGTTTTTCAGAGACAACCAAACAAAACCACGAGTCATGCAGCTGAAGCACGCACAGAGGAGAAAATTTTGGCCTCAAATGTCACGGGGAACCAAAGTTTCTACGCTTCCCCTGTGGAACTAAAAGACTAAAACAAGACTGGAACCTGAACTCTGGAACCCTTTGAGAAGTGAAGGGTCTGTTGTCCAGGAAAACCTGGTGCTGGAGCCCCTTTTACCATAATTTACCATAAAGGGCCAAGTTCCAGAGCCCTCTAATCAAAACCTGCCCTGCCAGTGCATCTGCATACCAAACCACTCTCCCTTACCTCATAAAAGTTTGACCAGACCCCAGACTGGGGAGACAGATCTGAGCTTTGCCTCCTGTCCCTGTGCTTGGATGCCCTGCAATAAAACATTTTCTCTCTGCATAAGACCTTTGCCTCAGTATTTGGTCTTTCCGTTGTGCAGTAGGCAAAAAGGCCACTTGCTCTGTTACACAGACGTATGTACTGCATGTAGTAGAAACCACTTTTGGTGTTATTCAAGAGTCATTACCTCTGAAATATCCTGAAGAAAATTAATTAGTTATAAAGTATCTAGCAAGTTGAGTTCAAATTGTACCTGTATCACCATCACTATGAATGTTAAATGGCAGTCATATAAGACTAAACTTGTCTGCAATAAATACATTTATAAGAAGTGGACACTGGCTTTATTATTTTTTTTTAATTAATTAATTTTTTTCTCAGTCTTTTTTTTTCCATAACTGTATTGGAGTATAATTGCTTTACAATGTTGTGTTAGTTTCTGCTGTACAACAAGGTGAATCAGCTATATGTATACATATATCCCCATATCCCCTCCCTCTTGAGCCTCCCTCCCACCCTCCCTATCCCACCCCTCTAGGTTGTCACAAAGCACCGAGCTGATCTCCCTGTGCTATGCGGCTGCTTCCCACTAGCCATCCATTTCACATTTGGTGGTGTATATATGTCCATGCCACTCTCTCACTTCATCTCAACTTACCCTTCCCCCTCCCCATGTCCTCAAGTCCATTCTATATGTCTCCATCTTTATTCTTGCCCTGCCACTAGGTTCACCAGTACTGTTTTTTTTAGATTCCATAAATATGCATTAGCATACAGTATTTTTTTTTTCTTTCTGATTTACTTCACTCTATGACAGACTCTAGGTCCATCCACCTCATTACAAATAACTCAATTTCATTCCTTTTTATGGCTGAGTAATATTCCATTGTATATATGTGCCACATCTTCTTTACCTATTCATCTGTCGATGGGCATTTAGGTTGCTTCCATGTCCTGGCTATTGTAAATAGTGCTGCAGTGAACACTGTGGTACATAACTCTTTTTGAATTATGGTTTTCTCAGGGTATATGCCCAGTAGTGGGATTGCTGGGTCATATGGTAGTTCTATTTTCAGTTTTTTACGGAACCTCCATACTGTTCTCCATAGTGGCTGTATCAATTTACATTCCCACTAACAGTGCAAGAGGGTTCTTTCTTCTCCACACCCTCTCCAGCATTTATTGTTTGTAGATTTTTTGATGATGGCCATTCTGACCAGTGGGACACTGGTTTTAGAAATCCAACATTCACCTTTGCAAGGAAGCAAACACCACCACCAGGTTTGTATCATTAGTTTTAGCAACATGGGTAGGACTTTGTTTTCTGTTCTGCTGCTTCCATATTAACATCAGAACACCTACTTTTGTCTTAATAATCCAACCTCTCAGCCTCATCTCTTACATACTGACCTTTGCTCAACTAACAATAGTGTCTGCAAAATTCTCCTTGGATGTGCCCCATCATTGCCTCATGGTATAAATTATAAGGACACTATAACCCCATTAAATCAATAAATGTTAAAATAAAAAATGTCAAACAAAAAATAGGGTTATTTAAAGTTGGGGAGAAAAATAAAGAGCACTAAGCTACAAATTTACGCCAAAAGGGAAAACTTTTAGAGTTAGTTCAATTCTAATTTTTAGAATTAGTTGATTCTCTGTCATGGTAAATGGCATATAATAAAACAGAGTAGCATTAGTACTTAAAGAAAGTGTTTTTTCACATTAATTATGTAAAATTCTTAATATTTGACTATCTAATAACCCTTAATAGAATAATAACTTTGTCTGGAATATAATTTTTCTTGTGTTTTTCTTTTCTTAATAAATTGTGCTTCATAAGTTTGTTTATTTTAAATTAACATTATAAGCAATTTTAGTTTTTTCTTTTAATCTAATAGTTTAGGTTGCTGACCTAAAAGAACATTTAGGTCAAATCTCCTTGATTTCTAAAGAAAACAGTTACAGATTCTGCTTTTTCATTTGTATCAGTAAAATATTTATGAAATTATATGCATATTATAAGCCAGGTTTTGTACTTATATTATTTAGTTTAATCAGAAAATTAACCCTTTTTGAATTTATATTTTATAGGTAAGAAAGCTGTTCTTCAAAGATCCCATAAAACTAAGTGCTTGTTAGTTTTATGCTCAAATTCATAAAGCTAGGTGGTAACAGTTTCAGAATTGAAACACAGGTCTAACTCCAGAATTCACACTCTTTTGACTATTATGTACCACATCAACACGATAAAGGGTGCCCCAAAGCAGAGAGTTGTGTGTGGTTGAAGGCGCCACGATGGCATAATGTTCTCCTGCCATTTGAGAAATTCCACTTTGAATTCCACAGATACCAGAAGGAAATTGAAAGTTTATGCAATGACCCTTAAATGGCACCAGAAGAGGTTTCTCTACATTCATCATAACCAGCGCCATTCTTTCTCTTCCCCTAATCTAGTAATAGAGGAGTGCCAGTTAGCTAGAAATACTATCATTACAAGATGCCTATTTCCATTCCTAAGAGAATTGTAGGGGAAAAAGCTGAAAATGAAGAGGTACACATGGCTAAATATAGGTTATTTTCCAGATTGAGATCTTAAGTTGTAGCTTCTTGTTAAAGTTAGTTGATTTTTCTGTTTTATTCTTTATTTTGTTTATTGTGTCTTGTTTTATTTGTAGTTCATTTGGCCTTTTCCCTGCCCTTAAAAATGAAAGTGCAGTCTTACTTTCCTCTCTGGGCTGCGAAATATCTCGGTATAACTTTTAACTACCCTCGCACTGACATTAGTTTTCTAATCCCTAGTGCCCAGCTTTCTTCATCAGATGACTGTCTATTTAAGGTGAAGTGTTCATCAATGATCAGTCTGTTTAGGAATGGAACTCATAAAACAAAATATGGAAGCTAATAGAAGGACATTGATTCTCTGTCCCATCCAAAGATAGGCCACAAATTAAGTAATAAAATACACATTGCTGCTCCTGACATTTAATTTCTGTGGAGCTGGAATTAGCAATGCATAACCCATAGGCAGAAGCATTAATCTCTCAAACTATCTTGACTGGAAACCATACATTAACAACTTGATCTTTATTGCTACTATACCATGCCCATTGTAAAAATTTGTATTTTCAATAAATTGAGCCAAAGGTAACAAAGGGAATCAACTGGAACTTCCAGTTTTGTACAAAACAAGACTATTCTGTTCTTTCGGTTTATTGCATCTCAGTGCTGGCTTTGTCTCTCCAAATTAAAATTCTAATATTTTCATCTATGCATATAGCAATGAAGAGTAGCAGTTCTTAAAATTTGCCTCTGTGGAACCAGCATTTCTACATATCCTGTGGCACTCAAGAATGAAAATCTCAGGGAGGAACTATCTAGGAGGTCTTCAAAAAAAACGGTGATGGTTGAGCATTCTCCCCAAGATGACAATGCTTCTCCCAGTCAGATGGATGCATGGGTTGGGGTGGATAGCCTTCAAGCAGAGAAAAATCATACACATAGTGATGTGATAGTGTGTTGGCAGAATGACAAATATTTCAATAAGAGAGCAGCTTTGGGGAACTGAAAGATAAGTGTCTGAAAATCTATGCAGAAGCCATAAGATGAAGGGGAAATTTTTTGCTCTGCTAAGAAGAGTAGAATCCATCCTGTAGAAGATGGGGAGATACTGAATGTTCTTCAGCCAGGAAGTGAATTGGCAAGGATTACAAATTTGGATTCTGGAAACAGTCTGCCTGGATTCAAATGCTGGATATTTCCCACCAGCAGTGTGACCCTAAGGAAATTATTTAACATCTCTGTTAAGTTCATCAGATTTCTTATCTATAAAATGAGAAAAATACCACATATGGCAGTTGTGATGATTAAATTTAATAAATTAAAATATTTAAAGTGCTCTGAGCAGTTCTGATATATAGTAAGTGCTATATAATTTTTTGTTATTATAAAAATTGTTATTATTTGAGTCACTCCACATTCACTTTATTAACCCCTTTCCACATGCAAGTCACTGTAATATTCAAACCTTAAAAAATGAGCAAGATAGGTGTATGCCCTCTGAGAGTTTTGTATATATAAACTGTGCAATGATAACTGCTAGAAAACAGGAAAATACCAGCACTCTACTGGGACTGAGATATAAGTTATTCTTCCTTGGTGGAAAAGTAGTCTTCCCTTTAACTGAGTCTTATGAATGAATAGGTTTCCTGGGCAGAAAAGTGGGTAGGAGAAAATATCAATGTAAAAAGTGGCATGGCATCCAGGAAGAACCTGTCTGGTTTGATGTTCCGGAAAATGAGTAATGTGGTTCCAGTTCAGAGTGTATGGTGTATAGAAATGCTATCGTTACAAGATGCCTATTTCCATTCCTAAGAGAATTTCCCTAAGGAGAAAAAGCTGAAAATGAAGAGGTATACATGGCTGAACATGTCAAATCATTAGTGACTTTTAATGCACAACAGATAAGATAGTACTTATCTTTAGGCTCAGGTAAATCTTTCAAGACTTTTAGTAAGGACATGACAAAGCCATGGCAAAGCCATGAACTGCTTTAGGCGTTAAAATTTTTTTCTTCTGATGATTGAGGAATATATCTACAATTCAAATGAAACTGCAGTATATTATCTTATTTGTAGTTAGAAATATCTATGGAGAATTTTTCAAATAATAAAATTATCTCAGTTAAAGTCACCTTCTTTATTCAATTTTAATTTTATAGAAAGGAAGAAAGGAAAAAGAAGCAAGAAATAGGCAGAAGAGAAAGGAAGGAAGTGAGAGGGATATAGGGAGAGGGTAAGAAGCAAGAGAAGAAGGATAAAAAAAAGAAAATCAAAATAGGTTTTACAATTAACGATGAAGAAAATTAGAAATTGTAGAATAAAAACTTCTTGGGTATAGCTGAAGAATGAACATTCATTTGCGAAATTGAAACAGTGCAATCTTTTGGTGCAATGAGCAGAATACCAAAAGATGCTTCCCAAACAGTAGTTCTTTAGTACAATTAATCCTCTGATTTAATTGCTCTTTATGCAAGAAAAACCCTTGATATACATATGTAATAGAAGAATAATATATTTTTTCACCTGTAACTCTCACTTCGAAATGCATAAGCAGAATCTCCTACCCAGTCATTAAAATAGCTACAACTGACATTTTGGTACATTAAAAATAACAACTAAATTGATGTAATTTCTGTCCAATTTCATCACCGTCATCCCCATTCAAATAATCAGACCCACCACATTAAGCTGCCATTTCTTTGTTAAATTTTTCGACTTCTTGCAAAGCCTTTTTTCCTCTCCTCCTCCTTATCCTTCTTCATTATGAACCTCTTCAGATGACTTTTTGTAACCCTTAACAGGACATGTCAAAATGGAAGCACTGAAGTGCAACTCTGCAGTGTTTCTAAGAGGACACATCCGACACAGCTAATCAAGAGTCTTTGGTCCACAGGCTGAGAAACACTTTAAACCAGTCATTGGGCAGAGAAGAAATACTCTGCTGAAAAGCTGTTTAAAATTATAGTGCATGGTTGGTGGTTGATAAGAGAGAGTTGATTGTTGTTTTTTCTAAATAGAAACTTTTTTTCTTAGGTTGCAGGCTTTTTTGGGTAACTATTATTGAAGCATATGAAGTGCCTTCCTATCTTGTAAAACTTTGTGTAGTAACTAAATCAATGGATCTATTACAGTCATATTAGTCCAGCTATAGGATGAGGTGAACTGTAAAACTTCAGCTATAACCAAGACTACAGCAGCCCAATAAAGTAGAGTTCATCAAAACAATTTATCTGAAAAAACACAAGAAAAATGTATCTGGGATTCATTTTCTCATATGTATACCGAGAGGCATGGAATTAAAATGACAGAGAAAATAGAAGATCTAATCTTTTTACAACTCCTGTGTGTTCTCTGGAGGTTCAGTTTTGTTAGACATGCCCTGGGACCCAATTACATTGAATCATTTACCAATGTGATTGAAAACTATGCTGAAAATGCTCTTATTTACTACTTATAAATATTTGTTCTGCTATTAAGCATCATTATCACATTTTGTACAAAAATAAATAAATAATAATAATTGTCATATTTTCAGTGACAAATTAAATTATAAGTGGGAAAATAAAATATTCAGGGGATTTTTTTGTTTGTGAATGTTTATGACATCTGCTTGTTATTTTGGCCAATCTTCCATGGGAAACTTTCCTCATGGGAAGAATGCTTAAAATTTGCATATCTTCCACTAAAAAGGAAGAGTGAGCGATGACGTTGTCAGCCCAGATCATTCTACTAGGTTTCCTTCAAGTGAGATAATTAAAAGAGAGAAGTAATATTTAATTTTGCTAGCCATACTTTTGAATCCTAAATCAGAGTGTATTTTAAAAATTCGAACCCATCCAAGAAAAAGTTCTAAATGAGGTCATTATAAATACATTACCCAATCTAAACAATGTGGTCTTTATTCACAAATAGTTTTACTGTCAGAAAATGGCAGAGATTAGGGCCATTGTTTAATAGTTTTAAGAACCTTTGTAATTAAGACCAAGATTTTAGTCCTCCTGCCACGTGAGGACACACAAAGATTTCCTGGCAGTGAACCAGGAAGAGGCCCCTCACCAGGAGGCAACCTTGCTGGCACCTGGATCTTGGACTTCCCAGCCTCCAGAGCTACAGGATCAGATATACACCCTCTAAATTCCAGTTCTTGAACTGACATCTTCAAGATGGCAACATAGGTCATTCTAGACTTCAGTCTCCTTTACAAGAAGACCAACTAGCAACTATTCATAGACAAGACATTATTGTGAGAATCTCAGAACCCCAGGGATGAGGCTGAAACACCCCCTTGGACTACAGAGTCCAAGAAGGAGTTATTAGAAGGGTAAGAGGCACGGGTTCGTTCTGAACGAATTGCCCCTCCCCTAGGCCAGCACAGCCTGCCCTGAGAGGGGTCTTCTAGGCCTGTAGTTTCTCCAGCGAGGAAAAGAAAACCCAAAGTGTGCATCCAGCTTCCCCAGCATTGCCAGACACCTCAGGAGGCACATTTGGATCTCTCCTCACAGGGATCAATGGGGGAATCTGTAGGGCTTAACAACTGGGGATCAGTTAGAAGAAGAGATGAGGGTGGGGCTTACAGCAACCAGGGCTCAGATCTGAGCAGAATCTATTCTTTCTGGCAGCCTGAGTAAAGATACCAAACAGTGTCTCTGCTCTTTTGCAGAACAAAGCCAGTGGCCCTGTCTGGCCAAGGAGTTTGGATGGCAATTCATGATTTGGGTGCCCAGTAAATGGGCCATACTGGCCATGGAGCCTATTCTACATTCATGGCTGGGAAAAGAAGTCAAATTGGCAGTCCTGCCTAACTACTGGGCATAACCTCCAGTCCCACCCTGAAACCATAAAACTCCTAGAAGAAAACATAGGGAAACATCTTCACATCGGTCTTGGCAATGATTTTTTGTCAAGAAGGGCAAGGCTACAAAAGCAAAAATAAATAAATAATACTATGTCAAGCTAAAAAGCTTCTGCACAGCAAAAGAAACAATTTAACAAAATAAAAAGGCAACCTATTTGATGGGAGAAAATATTTGCACTCACATATCTGATCAGTGATTAATATTCAAAATATATAAGGAACTCATACAGCTCAATAGCAAAACAAAAAACAAAAAAACAAATAAACAGATTTAGCAATGAGCAGAGGATCTGAATACATATTTTTCCAAAGAAGATATACAAATGGCCAGTAAGTACCTGAAACAGTGTTCAATATCACAAATCATCTGGGAAACGTAAATCAAAACCACAATGAAATATTATCTCACACCTGTTAAAATGGTTGCTATCAAAAAGACAAGAGAAAAATGCTAACTAGGATGTGGAGAAAAGGAAACATTTGTACACTGTTGGTGGGAATGTAAATCGGTACAGCAATTATGGAAAACAGAATAGGATTCCTCAAAAAATTAAAAATAAAGCAACCAGAGGATCCAGCAATTACACTTCTGAGTACGTATCCAAAGAAAGAAAATCAGGATCTCAAAGAGATATCTGCACCCCCATTTTCATTGCAGTATTATTTACAACAGTCAAGACCTGAAAACAACCTAAGCATATGTCAACAAATGAACAGATAAGGGGCTTCCCTGGTGGTACAGTGGTTGGGAGTCCGCCTGCCGATGCAGGGGACGCGGGTTCGTGCCCCGGTCCGGGAAGATCCCACATGCCGCGGAGCGGCTGGGCCCGTGAGCCATGGCCGCTGAGCCTGCGCGTCCGGAGCCTGTGCTCCGCAACGAGAGAGGCCACAACAGTGAGAGGCCCGCGTACCACAAAAAAAAAAATAATAAAAAATAAAATGTTAACTTTGTGCTAACTAACCTATTTATTAAACATTTCACAAAGCATATCAAATCATCACATTTTACACCTTAAACTTATACAATGTTATATGTCAATTTACTCCCAATAAAGCCAGAAAAAAAATCTTTCTGAAAGAGCAAGTTTTTAAAATATAAGCAATGGATACTTAAGAAAAAGTGCATATAATTCTGACTATATTTCAATGAGTTTAAAAGATTTTTCTAATCATTATGTTCTATAGGATCTAAGTAGAAAACTGTTCATGAAACTTTGAAAGCAAAAACATAAACTTTCAGGTAAACTTTGGCACTTCTGTGATTTAGAATCGCTTTTGGCCGAAAGTTCTTAAGCGGTAGCCTCAATGTGTCTTTAAACTTCTATAGCTTCATCTAACCATTGAATCCTGATAGTTTATCAGATATAAGGTCCTGGTTAGTTTTCTGAAGATTTCAACCTCTTTTGCTTATCTGGCACATCATTTATACCAGGAGAAATTGCTTAGGGTTGTACAGAGTTGGCGGCTCCAAAGGAGGGGGCCTCAATTAGAAGAAAGAAATGAGAACAACCTCTGGATAAATACCTGCAGACTTCATGATTATCTTTTGTTTCCAATTAGTTTCTGAAAATGTATATTTTATTCAATTCCTTCAGAGGCTTGAAATAATTTTATTTGTCTTCCAGAGTTTTTGAAACAGTCTTCTTTCCTTAACTTTGGATTAAAATGCATTTAAACAGCAAATTTTAGAAAATTTTGGGAAAAACAGGAAGTCCCTCACATATATGATAGCTTGCCTGTTGAAATTAAAAGAGCAGAAATATATCCCAATACAAAAAGAGTAGGCCAATATATACAGTATTTCTATATTCTTTAAATTATTTTAAATTGTTTTAGATATTTGATTTAGAAAAAGTTCTATTATTTTAAGTTTTCCTTTGATTCTTCTTTGTGGATAAGGAAAGTAAAGCAAAATTGTTAGATCTCCTGCTCCCAGTACAGACGATTTATTTCCATAACCAATTTTTAGTGCACAGAGTTTATATTAATATCCAATTATTACAGCAATGGAAGGATCCCCAGTGTTACAAGTACGTGCATGAGAGAAAGGAATATATTCCCCTCAGTGGTGGGAGAAGGTATGTCTCTGTCTTAGTCAGTTCAGGTTGCTATAACAGAATACCATAGACTGGATGGCTTATACAACAGAAATTTATTTCTTACAATTCTGGAGATGGGCAAATCCAAAATAAAATCACCAGCAGATGTAGCATTAGGTGAAGGTTTGCTTCCTGGTCCATAGATGACAGTCTTCTTACTGTAACCTCACATAGCAGAAGGGGTGAAGGTGCTCTCTGTGGTCTCTCGTCTAATCTTTAATGTAAAGGGCACTAATCCCATTCATGAGGGCTCCACACTCATGACCTAATAACCTCCCGATAGCCCCACCTCCAAATACCATCAAACTGGGGATTAGGTTTCTACAAATGAATTTGTGGGGGGGACAGACATTCAATCTATAGCAGTCTCTGACTCTGGAACACAGCATAGCCACAGTAGACCTAACTCTTTTTTCAGAGGCACATCAGGCTCTTCATCTAATAATTCCTAAAAGATTGTAGGGTGAGGAAAAGAGAGGAGTGTGCTCTCCTTACACAGCCAGCTTTTGAAGCAGCACCTAATAACCCAAGGTGGGAGTGTTTTAATGGCTTATCACTCTCTTATCCATTCATTCATTTACTCATTCTTCCATTTACATGCATTATGCAAATGATAGGTTACAGAAAAGAATAAAATACTGCTTCATCCTCAAAACTATTATCTAGTAATCTAAGAAGCAAATTATCCTGAGTTAAATGAACTATCAAAATTCAATATAATCACAATAAAATTTAAAACAGTGTTCTTTTTATCCTCTGCCCCATAGCTTAAAACTGAACTCCATATGCTTCAGATAGAATATTTACTTAAAGAATCTTTGAGTCATGGAGTGACTTATCCACATGTCAAAATAAAGTAACAAAACCAAAACTAAAAAAAAAATTGAAGATGGAGCTAATTTATCTAATTCATCCAGACTATCTATTTGCCTAAATTAGTTGCCTATGAGACAGTAATACTAGAATCATATTTTTAAGCAACAAATTCCTCCTCAAAAACATTATAAAATGTCCACAGGGTAAAATAATTCAATGTACTAGCTAATCGTCATAGTTTCTAAAGGTGATGTATTTAATGCAACATGTAATTAAAGGCATCCATTTAACTATATGCATACCATAACATTAGATACAAAGGTATATGCAGAGATAAAACATAATCTCTTCAGCTGGTAAACTTACTTAATAAACCATCTTTTCAAACTTGAGTAATAATTGAACCCTTTAAAAATCACAGAAAGTCTATTTCTGAGACTATGTCCATGGAGCCCCAGGTTTCTAGATAACCCAGGTTGAGAGAAACTCAAACCCTCTAACATATAGAGGCAATGCAATATATTAGAAAATACTAGAATGGGACGATTAATGTCTAACTAATGCAACCTTTCAGATATTTATTTATTCCTCAAAGCAACATTGAATGGAAGTTATACTCATTTAACAAATGTAGAAACTTAGACACAGAGTATTTAAATGGCATGCACAGTCACACAGATGGGAAGTGTTTCTCAACACTAAATATTAAAGTGCTTAAACTCTTAAACCACAAAGTGATAGGATAGTCGGAAGTATTATTTTATTATTAATAATTTATTCTTCCTCCTGCTGTTGCTGGTATTGCACTTGGGGGAAGGATCCATGTCTACCTCCTTTTCTGAATATGTTTCCATGCAGCTCACTGTATGTTAGGCTAAGCTGCTGTAACAAGAAATCCTAAAATACAATGACTAAAGAAGTTCATTTATTTCTCTCTCATATAACAGTTCAGAGGTATGTAGTCCAAGGCTATAGGAATAGATCTGCCATCCTCAACATGAACCCTCCCTCTCAGGTTCAAGTTTCCTCCATCTCTCAGCCACAGGAATGGAAAAAAAGACCAGGGCAGTACGTGGCCAGTTTTTACTAAAGGGTAAAACTGGAGTGTCATATATAACTTCTGTTCATATGCCATTAATAAAATCGGTAAAACTTGTACTATATATTGCAAGTTACAAAAGACACTGAAAAATATAGTTTTTTTTTCAAGGTTACCTTTGCTAATATGAGTAAAATGTAACAATGAAAGAAAGGAACAATGAACATTAGACAGCCTCTAGCATTCTGCTACATTCACCATTTAATGGAAATGCAATTATTAAATGCCTGTTAGGTATATATATTATGCTAGATCCTTTGAAGTTTATGAAATGGTTTGTAATAAACTAATATAGATGCTGATTTTCTTGGCAAGAGTTCTAGTTTTAAAATTAAGAAATCAATGCTATTTTGTTCCATTTTAATGCAATATTAAGAGTCATGAAGTGAAAAATTCAGACATAGCCCATGAATAATATTAGACTAATGTTGGTTCTTCTCCACAATAAACTGAGGATCTTAACAGATGGTGAAAGTTTAGTGGAATATTGAAGCCTTCTGGGATGTAATAGTGAAGATAAATGTAAATTTAAATTGTGTTTAATGGGTCTACACTGATCAAAGATTCTTAAAACAATGGACAAGCCACGTGCTTTTCAGCGGGATGCAGGATGCACTGCCTTTCCTTGGCCCTTGTGTCTTCAGCGCTGACATGTAGGTGTGAATGTCTAAGCAGATTGTTCCTGCTCCTTTTCACTACCTATTTGCTAATCTTATGAGCTAGAGCTCATTTCAAGAGAGTGTGGTTGCTTCAGGGTGTAGAAATCTGAAAGACTGTAGAAATTTATAGAATTTATGTCAATTTATAGGTCATTTTATGCTGCTGGGAATTTTAGAATATATTATAATATTTATTCACACTTAAAAAAATTGAGTGCTATTTTTACTGCTCAGTGAAAGATAGTATATTCTGGCCTCACTATATCTTATACCAAAATGAATGCCATGACTACAGTATTTGGCTTCTTCTAAAAATCTAACAATTTATTTTGCCTTTTCCTTAATTTAGAATGTTATCTTTATCCTATCTCTTAAATTCTTTCTGATAACTGGGCTATGCACTAGAAGCTTGAACAAGATTTTGATTATTATTCTATTTGATCACTATACATTGTTATAATATTTGGGTTTTGAAAATTATTTGGGGGGATGATTTATACAATGTGGTAATCTACAGCTACTAAATAAATTAGATGTTTGCCTAATAAATGGACACTGGTGCAAAAAATCACCAATTGAAACCAATCTCCCTTAATTCCTGACTTCCTCAACCAACTAGATGTATGACTTTGGGAATTTACTTATTCTACTAACCTTCATTTCCTCTTCCTTTCAGCAGGGATTATAACACCTCTACTAATTATCTTAAGTTATTGTTTAGTCAACTGAAATAAGGTAAATTCATTGGCTTTAAATTTACAATAAATATTTACCAAATGAAGGTTATGTCAGGCACTGTAGTAATCAAGTATAACAATTTTAACATGCAAATACCTTTGCCATATTTACCAAAGCATGCTCCAAAAAAGTCTTATTTCCAAGGCAAATTAATAGCTATTATAGAAAAAAAAAACTCTATGGGATCAAATAAGTTTGGAAAAATTATATTAAATCAAGTTAAACAGTTCCTTTAGGTCAGTTAATCTTAGAACTTCTAATATATTTATGTGCACTGGGAGTCTCCAAGATAATATAGAAGGCAGAATTTTTCCTTCTTATTTCAAAGGATACCTCTTAAGACTATTGTTCCTTTGATCAAACTTTAGGAAAATTTTATTTTATCATGAACTCAAAATAATTTACATAACACATAATGCATCTTGGGAGAATGTTGTGAGAGGTTTAAATGACCCGAGGTTAAGAATTAAATGCCTGTATACTTCAATCTACTCAAATACAATAATCTACTTTTATTACTTAAAATATTAATGTTTCAAAAAATTTCAATTCTAATTTAAAAAAATAATCATCTCCTTTAATTTCTGTATTATTCTCTTATAAATTTTTTCCTGTTGAGACTTCACAACTAAATTTTTTTTTTTTTTTGAGGAATTAAGATTCTACTTCCTTATCACAAATTCGCCAACATCTTTCCAATAAAATAAGCATGAGAAGGAGAGATAAGCAAGTATCATATCAGGAAGCTCTAAGGTCATAAAAATTGTAGAATAATGTAGCCATTGAAAATTTGGACCATGGGGATCTTGAGACAAACTACAGAACAAAATTTTGTTTTGCCACAAATTCAATTCTTTTAGGCAAATATGAAATCAGAAAGGGAGAAAAGCTACAGGCATCACTGTGCAGAGGTTTCTGTCCTCTAGTGTTCTGCCAAGGGCACAGAGCACACCTGGAGAATACAAGGCAACTGAAGCCAGCCCTTACCTGCTAGGTGCTTACACCTCATTGAGCTGGCAGAAACTAGTCCAGTGGGCTCAGTAAATAAAAAGCACAGCAAGGAAATAAAAGCTTATTTAAAAGTAACTATTACGTGTTCTAAAGTAAGACAACTATCATCTATCAAAGAGTAGACAGAAAGTGACTGACAATTTTTATTGAATGCCAAAGGGACTTTCCACAACACCTTGTAAGTTGGCCAACACTTCTAAGGTGCTGTCACCACAAAACCAGTGAAAAGAATTTTTTTCCAGCTTAGATATATAATTAAAGCTGTCAAATCCACTTCTCTCTTGCAAAAGGTTAGGAGGGAGGGATACATGCAATTACACAATTCCCTGACAAACAGCTTCCAAATTTTCCTTCTAAATCAGTCCCATGCTTTCATAATACCTACAATTATAGAAGTATAGGATTGCATTAGTGACTTTATAAAAGGCAAGGCAAATGGTCACTTGTTAATTCCTCTCTACTTTGACCTTTCATGGCATTTGGTACTGTTAAGTATCTGCTACTTGGTGAAACATTCTCCTCTATTAACTTCCCTAAAATTTGTTTTTTTCCTCTCTTTCTTTGATAATTTTGTTTGTTCCTTTTTCAGTCCTCAGGAGCAAAGTGTTGAGTTAATTATACTCTTATTAATATTCACATTTTCAACATTTCTCATCTTTTCAAGGATATATGTATTACGCGTGTAAGCATATGCATATGTAGGTTAATACTCATTTATTATTTTATACATTTTAATCTCCGTTCTTCATTCACATTTTCCTTAGCTCCCACAGGCAAAAGCTGTAATGTATTTGATATGCTTTATTGAATTTGTATGTACCCTTTTAAAATATGTAGTTTGACTCATTTGTTATGTTTTTAATTTACTTAACTAATATTGTGTTAGAGAACTTACACTGTACTTCAATTTTAAAATCACTAAGTATTTCAGATCCAAACATGAGTTCCAATTACTACATGGCATTCCACAGAGTAACAGTCAGCTTTTATGAGGTTGTGCTACAATAAAAAACATCATCTGAATTCTAGTAACTCATAAAAACAAAAGCATAATTTTTATTTGCATTATATGTTGTCTGTGTCTCTGCTCTAAATCCCTTTCCCACTGGGATCTAGGCAAAGGAAGAGCCCCTCTCTAGAGTAGAGCCATTCTGTGACAGAAGAAAAATAGACACAGAAGACCCATGCCATAATTTTAAAGCTTCTACTTAGAAAGAGTACATGTCATTTCTAATCATATAACAATGGTCAAGAAAGTCACATTTCCAAGTGTGAGAAAGTTTGGGTGGGGAATATAATATCACAGGATGGGCCCAATGAGGAGGATGTTATAAGGAGTATAGTGAATATTTTAACAATAACACTTCTGCTACACATGTTGCTTTGACTCTGCTGTCCATTGTGGTAACTACTACCCACCTTGCATTTAGGAGTTGAGTGCTGCCACATGGCCCCCATTACCCTGGGATCAAATTATGACTCCCATTGCATTTAAGTTTCTCAATTCAGTGCCCACAGTTCTCACTGTAAGATCTGGCCTACAGAGAATAGCCATCATAGAACTCTTCAAGAAGTCTTAAAATATTTTTCTTACAGTCATGGGGAAAACTGTGTCTTCTCAGTCCTCCCAGGGTGGGTGAGTAGGTCTTAAAGGACAATTCTACTGTAACATTCCAATCTCCCCATATCTTTGAATCCTTTCCTCTATAGTAAACCAAGGCAGGTCTGGCACTTCTAACTCATTTACTGTGGGCTGCCTTTTGGTCCGTGTTTCAGCCAACCAACCAACGACCAGTTAGACCCCTTTCTAACTCCCTGAGCTGCAACATTAAAGGCAATAGCTGTGCTTAGTGGGCTCATAGAAATACATTTAGCCTGATCTAACTTTATGGTGTTTTCCACCATTATACAACTCCTTTAATATCCATCTTCATACATGGCCTCTGAATTTCTGTCTGTATGACTTAGAAAATTCAAGTCATTATTTTTAGCACACCTCTTCAGGGTCACACTTTGTACCTCATCCAGGGGCCTGCTGGGCTCCCTGGATCTAGTTATAGGTCTAGTAGCAAAGAGGGGTCGTGGGGATGAGTTCTGAGGAGGATCAACATTATTTTGCAGAGCGACTGCTTCAGGGGAGTCCATTACAGTTTCCTCAAGCAGTGCAGGGTTAATTCCCTCAGATGAGGTGGTGAGGCTGCTTCTACTGGCAAAGGAGACTCATGAATTTAGGGGCTCAGTTTCCCCAGCTTCATCTCAGGTTCTTCTCACACATCCAGATTCCAACTTTGAGGATCGCATCCCTTCCTAATTAGTGTCCTCACTTTTTAAAATAGATACCCTGGGAGGCTGGGAATTCATTTGGGTTGTAATTCAGCCACTCACAGCATGAGGCTTTGGATTTGGTTTTCAGCAATCTCAGCCCTGTGGCTATAGGTGATAAAGGTCTCTTGCAGGGTACACATGGAAGATTTCAGGTCATTTACGTGGCACTTGAGCTGGGAATTCTAATCCCTGGGCACATTATTTTTCTTCCCCGCTTTGTCCAGCAACTTTAAGAACAACAAGCCAATTTCATTTTAATTGTTAGTTTGACAAAAATATTCAAAAGTACCATATACACTGTCACCTAGATCCTTGCTTCTTACAAGTGTTTGATTATGAATATCCAGGTGTGATCTTTGCTTATCTGTATGGCCAGATAACGCCATGGACTATATCAGTGCTCTATTTACTTCTAGAAATAGAGACATTAGTGTCTTTAAATCTAACCAGATTAGACAGCTATTCTGGAAACCCCAGAATCAGTTCAGAAAACCCATACCTAACATTTTATTCCTCTAGGACCACTCTCTGTACCAAAATCTGTGTTAGTCAGGGTTCTCCGGAGAAAAAGAACCAATAGGATATCTGTGTATTTATACAAAGGGATTTATTATAAGAAATTGGCTTACATGAGTATGACTTGAAAACATTATGCTTTGTAAAAAAAAAAAAAGTCAAGAAGGACCGCATATGGTATGATTCCACTTATATAAAATGTCTAGAATAGACAACTCTGTATAGACAGAAAGTAGATTAGTGGTTGCATATAGCTGTAGGTAGGGGAAATGAGTGGAAATAGCCAAGGGTTGCTGAGTTTCTTTTTTGGAAAAATGAAAATATTCTAAAATTTATTCTGGTAATAAATTCTCTTAATATACTGAAAGTGGCTGAATAGTAAACTTTAAATGGGTGAAGTATATGGTATGTGAAGCTTTATCTGAATAAAGCTGTTAAAAATTCTTATAAACTATTGAGAGACTAAAGAGAAATCACAAGGAAAATATTAAATTTTTTGAATTTATGTAAATGAAATACAAAGTATATTTTAGATGTATTCTATATTTATATATTATATCTGTATGATATATACATATAGTCTGTGAATTACAATTAAAACTAATTTTAGAAGAAAAATTATACCTTAAATGCTTACATTAGATAAGAAGAAATGTTCAAAACCAAGAGCTAAGCTTCCAATTAAGAAACTGAAAAAAAAAGTGCAAATTAAATCTAAATTTATATAAGAAGGAAGTAATATTTGTAAAAGTGTAAATCAGTGAAATAGAAAATGGACAACTATGAGAAAAAACAAAAATTTTTTTGAAAAAAATACCTTTAGCTATACTGATCAATAAAAAGAGAAATGAAATGTTAATTACTAATATCATAATTAAAGAGGGGGCATTGCTGCATGTTTGTTTGTTTGTTTGTTTGTTTGTTTTTGTGGTACGCGGGCCTCCTCACTGTTGTGGCCTCTCCCGTTGCGGAGCAAAGGCTCTGGACGCGCAGGCTCAGCGGCCATGGCTCACGGGCCCAGCCGCTCCGCGGCATGTGGGATCCTCACGGACTGGTGAGGAACACGAACCCATGTCCCCTCCATCGGCAGACGGACTCTCAACCACTGCACCACCAGGGAAGCCCGAAGAGGGGGCATTGCTGCATGTTTTAAACAGCAAAATGAAGATGAGGGAAGATGATGAACAACATTATGCCAATAAATTAACTAGCTTAGAGGCAATCAAAAATTTTTTGAAAATCAAGTTACCAGAACTGACTCAAGTGAATTAAAAACCTTAATTACCCTATATCTACTAAAGAAAATGAAGTGGTAATTAAAAACCTTCCCACAAAGAAAACTCTAAGCCAATACAACAGCACTTGTGATATCTATCGAATATTTAAAGAAGAAATAATATCAATCTTACACAGTCTCTCTCAGCAAATGGAGTAAGAGGGAAGGAACACATTCCAACTGATTTTATGAAGCTAACATTACCATGACACCAAACCAAACAAGGACAATACAAGAAAAAAAATTATAGATCACTTATAAATATTTATACAAAATTTTTTTTTTAATTTTAGAAAATCAAATTTGAAAATGTATAAAAAAAATAAGACAACAATGTGAAGCTGGGTTTATCCTGAAAATGCAAGGTTGGTTTAAGAGTTTTTAAAATTGATAAAAATTTTGACAGAATAATGAGGAAAATCATGCGGTCATCTCAATAGATGCAGGAGAATCATTTGACAAAATTTAAACTGCAATCATGATAAAAGCCCTTCACAAACCGAAAATAGAAGGAAATTTCTCAACCTGATAAATGGTATCTAGAATTTATATGGGATTGCAAAGAAGCCAGACAGAGAAGAGTACATACTGTATGATTTCATTTTCATGACGTTATAGATAACGTCACGAAAAAATAATCCATAGAAATAAAAAAAAATTCTACAGGAATAAAAATCAGAATAGTGATAACTTATAGGGTTATGGGGATTTAATGGGTAGTGGAAAAGTCCTATATCTTGTTTGGGGGTGTTGTTTACAGGATGTACACATTTATCAAAACTCATTGAGTCTTTCATTTAAGATGTGTGCCTTTCACTGTACATAAATTTTACATCAATAATTTTAAAATGTGTCATTCTCTGATGTGTCTAAGCAGGATTTTGCAGATCTGGTGTATGGGTAAAGATGAGATACATATGGAGAGGCATGAGAAATCCTTTAGAAACATTAATAAACAAAAGGGCACCAAAAATGACAGCCTGGATGAAAAAGGAAAGTCAGGCACTGCTTGTGAAGTTTTTAATATCCTAAGTTGAAGTTTAGGAATTATATTGGCTAGATGAAGGGGTACATCCTAGTCAAGAATGGGATTAATGAGAGTTGAATTTGGGGAAATCTAGTTTACTAAGAAATTCAAGCAGCAAAACCATTAGGATACCAATAGCAGATTTCTGGAACAACATGTTAAAGGCCTATGTTGGAAGTGGAAACAGGAAGGAAATAAGAGGAAAAGAGGAAGAGGAGGTGCTCACAATGGCCAATGGCAGCAGGACTGGTAAAATTGTGCAGAATTCTTTTTCTCAGTCATGCAGCATCATTTTTGATTCCAAGAGCCATGATTTCCCCTCCTGTGCAAGTCTGATCTCTGTCCATGCATTTGCTCAAGCTGTGTGAAAAACTAATTCCCAATACCTGCTGATTTGAGATCAAGTGCAAGTTTAGGAAAGGTTTTCAGCTTGTCAATTTCCCCTGCTATGCTCTACAGAGAACTTGTGGCCTGGGCAGCATAACCTCACTTAGAAATCTGCCTGAGGTGCACAGTTTTACCAGGGGTTGGTGTAGGAAGGTGCAAAGAGTCAATTTATGTCATTTTTATGTAACTAAAAGATCACAGTTAGCCCTATTTGATTTTTACGTACTCAGTGGGAGAGTAAAGGGGATAATGTTCAGCAGTACTTTGCACTTAAATGATTCCTTTATTCAAAGAGATTTACAAATGTTACATCATTAAACAAGGTTCCCTTTGAGATGCATCAGAAGTAAATACAAAATTGTAATGCTTATTTCACAGTGGGACAATATTATGTGGTTCAGGAAGAGAGGCCTAAAGACTGTCATTCAAAAACAGTGCACACTAATCAATGTGTAGGAATAATAACTTCTTACATAGTTTTAGTTCTGCCTCTCTCACTTGCTCTAGAATTTTCTAATAAATGCTTGATCTTTTTGAAGATACTTGCCTTTATCTCTTAAATGGGGCTAATAATATCTTTCCTTTCCATCTCATAAATTGTTAGGAACATCAAATAAAATAGTATATATGGAAACAGGTAAAAATTGTACAGATATAAGAGTGAATGAAGGCAGGATCATTTCTGGTTTTTCTTTCTATTAACGTGTGTCCTACTGACACGGTACCTTGTAGAGAGTAGGCTTTTAATATCCACTACATTGTTGTTTTTAGCTAATAAAGTATCAGGAAAGTCAAGGCACCTGAATTAAGCTTTAACTTTGAACTGCATAGTTCTTAATATTTAAGGACATATTAAGGTCATTCACTTAGTTTTAGAAGACACTAAGAACTAGTGTGTTTATCTGGATTGCTGAATGATACATGGACAGTTAATGACAGATTTGGAATTAGACGCTATATGATTTAGGCCTTAGCATATAGTGCCAAGCTGAGCATTTAGTGCTTTTAAAACTGTGGTAATAAAAACTCTAACTTAGTTAAGGCAAGCTTTTTAAATGTTTGAATCATGCAAAGGAATTCCAAGAAAAAGAAAATATCAGAACAGTTAAAAACCAAGCCTCAAAAATGAAATGATGTAACAAAATCAGTAGACTAATATTCTTGTTGTGAAGGAAGAAAAAAAAATGTATCTGTCTATCTCAAGATAGTCATTGCTTTTTAAAGCAGAAAAAAATAAATCTAGTTACAAAAGTCCAGAAAGGGCCTGTTGAGAGATTAATGAACATAGGCAGCATAATTATAGAAGGAACACTATTCAGTGAAATTGCTTAGTTAGACCCAACTGATTGGGAATTTTGATAATGTGTACAGGGATTAAGTCAAACACAGTTTTATATATCTGTTAAGATAAGGGAGAGGGGGTACATTAAAGAAATACTTGGGCTATAAGGGCAATAGCACATATTTAAACAGCTAATCTATTTAGAGATGCCATTGTTTATAAGGACCTTAAAAGCACTAACTTCCATGCTTTACTTTTATTCTTTGCTAATCACTTTTAGCTTGTGAAGGCAGAATTTTGGTACCTCTCTTTAAGCTAAGCACTTGTTACTAAAAAGTCATAAACGCTTATTCAGTTTTAAAAGCCTATAATTCAGATTTTGAACATTTTTAAATTGTCCAACTTCTGCTTACAAATTACCCAGAATCAGTCACTCAGCTAGAGGCAAAAGAAGCTGAAAGAGAACCCACGTCTTGCAGATTTGGAAGCAAAATGATTGTCCGTTAAATTCAGTTAGAACTTTGAGCACACATTAGGAAGGGGGAAGGGAGGAAGACTTACCAGCAGTCGGGATTAGAGATGTCCAAACCATAATTGAGGAATTGTAAATTTGACTTTGAAATCCTTGATGAAAAGGCACTATAGGAAACATAATTATTAGCATACTGTATAATGTTTTAATTAGATGAATTTTGCTGCGCTATGCCAATGTGATTTTTGAAGTTGATTGTATTTTTGCCTTCCTTCCTATTCTTTAAAACTCAGTCAACCTTAGTAAGAGAGAAAAAGGAGATAAATTACATGAAAGAAGGGAACAGCTAATGATTTAAGAATGTGTGGTTTTCCCTCACATGAAACAGCACTCTTAAGTTTCTCATTTCGGGACAATATCTATTCTTTTCTAGAGAGAAGAATATTGTATTAAGCAGCAAATCATTATGGTGTTGGGTATTTAGAGGAATTCTCTTGGTTGTATTAAATTATCCTGGCATCTATACAATACTCTACTGGCTTTGATTATAAAGGCCTTTAATCATTGATAGCATTTATTTGTTAAGTGTAGCTTTCTTTGTGCTTGAATAAGCACAGTTGTCAGTAATTTCTAAAAAATTACCAAGCACAATATCAATGAACTATAACTTTAATTTATTTCATTATAATTTAATATTGATCAGTGTGGAAATGTAGAATTTTTTTTAAAAAACTAAAAATTTTACAAGCATAGATTTTATTTTGCTTACTAATTTTTAAATACAAAAACTCAAAATACAGTCATTAAAGACTTACCACTTTTCTCTTTCAGCCATATAGATTTTTCTTTGCAATCACTCAGGGGAAAAAAAATGTAGTCTCAATTCATATGAAATTTCTTTGATCTTCATGTAAATAAACAGGCTGCCTTCCTCTCATAGGATCCTTTCTTGAATGTGATTTCTTTCATCAAGTAGTTTATCTCATCTCTGTAAATATCAAGGTAGTTTGCTTCAGAACTTCAAACAAGCATTTCCTACACATTTACAGGAAATGTATTAAACACTATAAATGGCAAACTTCCTCTCAACTTCCTAGCAAGACAGAGCAGGAGACAGTTTATGGTGCACGCCAACTGGTAGGAGGCACATCTTACATTGTAGCCATAATATTCTAGACAAACACCAAGCATTCTCTTCCCTTGAAGGTCAAAAAAGGAAACGTGTATGCTGAAAAGGTGAGCTAGCTTGACAGAACATGGTAAGGAAATCAAGAATGGATTACTGTTGAGAAACCATAGACTATGAAGAGTTTTAAGACCGAATGTTTATTACGCTAAGAAAGTTTACATTAGAAAATTCAGTGAAATGGGTCCAAGGGTTAGACATAGTTTAGCTTGAGACGGTCAGTGAAGATTTGAACTGTTCTTATTTTTCCAAACCAGGTCGAATTTACCTGAGTTCTTTAACTCTCAGTTGGCTTAGCAATTTTATGATTCTTGGCACTGTGTGAAATGAATTTTTTCAGATCTTGGAAAGTTGACCGATTTCTTGCTGAATGAACCAGTCAGCCAGCTGTGAAGCCAATTTTCTTAGCTTCAGCAGACAGGACAATTTTTTAAATGTTTTATTCAGAAATTGAAGATTTTTTAATTAACTCTAAATGAGGATATAAGGCAGTGATATTTTCATGTCTTGATATTTAGATTGTAAACTGATAGTCTTATTAAGGAAGTTCTCTTCAGAATTTTCTTTTTTACTATGGCAGAATGGAAATAGCATAGATCCACCTTATGGAATAAATATATATATTTTATTCTGAATTTTTAGGAAGAGTTGTTTAATTCATCAGTAATTATGACAACTGATAATATCTTTTAGTTGCTCTTGTTCTTTATTTTGAAACTTTGAAACTCAGAAAGTGAAGGCACCCAGATTAGAATCTGAAGAATGGGTTTCTAAATTCTTTTTATATTCATCTGAGAATGATATCTGCCATTAGTTCTTTCTGCATATGTTCTTGGAGACTCTCATCTATTTACATATCCTCTTTCATACCATAACTTCTTTATATAATCCTTTATTAATCATTCACATGAACTAAATGTGGTTTAAGCCTTTAGCAAGGACTTCTACCTACACTCATTTAGTTCATCTATTACATTTTTTTTGTAATTACATTACAAA
The DNA here is from genome assembly GCF_937001465.1 of Orcinus orca. Taxonomy (NCBI): domain Eukaryota; kingdom Metazoa; phylum Chordata; class Mammalia; order Artiodactyla; family Delphinidae; genus Orcinus; species Orcinus orca. The sequence continues at coordinate 45,227,121 of NC_064573.1, forward strand.
TAAATTTTGATTGTAAAATCAGACTCTATATAGTAACCTGTTCTTATTAACAGCTTCCTCGAACATTTGACTTTACAAATGTCATTCAGCAACAATGGTTCATTATGGGAAATTAAGTTTTTCTGACTGGGCATTTGAACTGTGCAGTTCTAGAAGACCAAGAATTCTGTAAATGTGATCATCTGCAAATACATAATGCCTAACTTTAGAGCCTAACTAAATTATTTTTTGCATTTAAAGTCATGCCAACTGTTATATCCAATAGATCCACAAAGTTCAATGACTTCACACTTCACATAATAAATGTATATTCCTCACTCATATAACAATCAAATGCAAGTATTAATTCGCAGGTGTCTTTCCTCCATGTAGTGATTCTGGGACCCAGGATTTTTCATCTTGTGACATTCTATCTTCTTATGTCTCGGAGTTCTCTATGCCCAACTGACAGACAGGTGAAGAGATGGTTTAGAAATAAGTGCACCCACTTACGTAGTCACCTTGGTTAGGAAGTGATACACATTACTTTTACTTAAATACTACTGGCAGGAACTAGTCACACTGAGAAATGCAATCCCTAGCCAGTTTCTTCCTAGAAACAACCAGAGGAAGCACAAGGGTTTGGAGTTATCCACCTGATTCTGCCATACCAATTATTTCTTTTGGAAAGTTGGAATGAAATTTCCACGTTATCTGGGATAACCTTGAATACTAATGATAACACATTTGTTTAAAAAGCTGTAAAAATATTGTTGGGAAACCTATGCCTACTTGTTTCTACTTTAATAAATTTACGTTTTCCTTTTATTTTATTTGAGCATAAGAAAAGATGTATTTATCCATTTACTCTTTCATTCATCAAATATTTCTTGAATGCCTATTGTATGCCAAGCACAAATTGTGGTACTTGGGATACACTGGTGATTAAAACACACGAAGACCCCTGCCTTTGTGAGCTTGTATTCTAGTAGGTAGAGACAAACAGTAAATATTATATATAATAAATAAGCAAATTATTTTGAATATTAAAATATGTTAAATTCTATAGAAAAAGGAAAGGTGAATCAGGGTAATGGAAGTTATGAGAGATTGAACTATGCTAGGTGTTGGTTACAATTTATAAAATGATTATCATTAAAGGGCTCGTTGAGAAGGTAGCCCCTCAGCTATGCAGATATCTGACTCAAGAGAATTCCCGGCAGAGAGAACAGCCAGGCTAGGGATCTTAATGTAAGTGTTTGCACACTGTGTTCAGGAAACAGTGAGGAACTCGGGGTGCTTAGAATGCTGTGAGCAAAGAAAAGACTAGTGGGTGATGGTGCAGAGAAGAAAGATCATGTAAAATCTTCTTGGTAACATTTGTGCTTTTATTTTTAATGAAATGGGAAAACTTTATGGAGTTTGGATTAGAGAAGTGAAATAATCCTTATAAGTGAAAACATTCTCTCTGGCTGTCATGTTGAGACAGACAGCACGGTGCCAGATGTAAAGCAGGAAGGCTGGTTAGGAGGTTATGGCAGTAACCAGGTGAGAGGGGGTGGTGACTAGGAAGAGAGTGTTATCCCCTTCATGTGATGAAGACAGTGTTTAATATGTGCGTTGTCTACCAACATTCTGATCTTTATTTGATATTAACGCCTTGAAAGTATTTTGACACGCTACATGTTAAATCTCTGGCCATCATTTCAAGGTTTCCATAAGAAAGGACCTAGATTACCCTGAAAACTGTTAGGGGAAACACTGACTGAAACCACCCACCCTGGCTAGGCACCACAGTAACCATTTGCATGAGTTATCTTAAACAGGAGGTCCTGGTAAGAAACACGGAACTAACGAGCCACCACCAACCGGAAGAATTTGGGAAAGGTCAAAATGAGACACCAGTCCATATGTCCTACCAAATTCCCAGAATCCGCTTCACTGGAATCAATCTTGGCTGAGAAGTGCGTGCACCACCAGGAAGGGCCCTGAGTCAGAATGATTGGCCAGAGACAACCATGAAACTAACCCCATCACCATAAAACCTGAGACTGCAAGCCACGAGGCAGAGCGGTTCTCCTGGGTTCCCTTACCCTCCTGCTCTCCGCACAGGTGCCCCTGCCTAGTAAAGTCTCCTGCTTTGTCAGCATGTGCATCTCCTTGAACAATTCATTTCTGAGTGTTGGACAAGAGCCCGCTCTCAGGCCCTTGAAGGGGTCCCCCTTCCTGCAACAAAACTATAATGGACCACTGGTCATCCGGCAGAACTGGGGAGAAGGTACTAAAACAGTGCTGTAGCTTGAGATACATTACCCTAAAATGAGGAGAGATAGGAATTAATATTCTTGTTGGATTGAAGCAAATAATCCCTAAAGTACTAAAAACGTAAACTTTAATCAAGACTTTGTCTTTCTTGCCTTAATTTTTAGTTTCAGGTGACTCTTTCTAGTATGTCCTAATTATCATACCTTCTGTGCATTACAGAATAAGACAACACATTAGATGGAAAGAAAATTGCCTCTTATCCAGCCCGGCACTTGCCACCATTAACATCAATGTTGATGAATTTACTTCGTTTTTTCTTTAATATCTATATATTTACAAATTTATAATAAAATTTTAATCACTATTTTCACTTAATATTATATAGTGAACATGATTCGGTTTTCAATGTTTATGTTTCAAACACCTGCTTTAGCATATGAATAAAAATTAACACCTGCTTACATTGAAATATATTTAACCTTTGCTTAGTATTGAAACATAATTTTTATTAATATAAATATACTTTATATGACTATATATTTTTCAAAGTTCTCATGATTTTCTTAAAACATGTGAACAGACCAGATCAAAGTGAATAGGCAACCCGTCAGTCAATTTCATATTGCAGGGAATAGTTGAGCAAGCAGAATACACATAGGATCCAAACATCATGATTCTTGGGCCCCTTGTACTTTGCAATTCAGGAGTTCAATTAAGAACTTGATTCCTGATATGAACCATAGTATTGAGTTATACTGCAGATACTGCAGATTATACCAAGTTACAGAGTTTTGATCGGTAACCTCACTGAGCACCTGTTACATCCATGCACCCAGACACCCCCATACCTTACACGTGCCACAGAAAAGTGGGTGGCTTCTTATTCTAGTGGCTCTGCTTTCTTATGACTCAACCCATCTTTGTGTTTCTCTCTGTGTTTCTAATTCTTTTTCTCCTGTCTCTCTATGGCTATACATTTTGTATCTACTACTATATCTATTTCACTATTGCTCTTTATTTCCTGATATCACACTGTTTGAGAGGAAATTGATCAGATCATGCAATATGGTATGTTCTTACTGCAAGCTACCTTGAGGTCATTTCAAAGGCCATTGGGTATGTACATCTTTAGCTGATAGATATGACTTTTGGCTATGGTACTGATCCTTTTTAAGGCAGGGCAGTATGGCAGAGTCACAGAATGAAAAACTGACTAGAAAGAACCTCTTTCAGCTGTGGGCAGGGCCAACACTTAGAATTTCACAAACTTTTCTTTAGTATAAACTTTTTTTCTTTTTTCACATTTTAAATTTTTTTATATCTTTATTGGAGTATAATTGCTTTACAGTGGTGTGTTAGTTTCTGCTGTATAACAAAGTGAATCAGCTATACATGTACATATATCCCCATATCTCCTCCCTCTTGAGCCTCCCTCCCACCCTCCCTATCCCACCCCTCTAGGTCGTCACAAAGCATCGAGCTGATCTCCCTGTGCTGTGCAGCAGCTTCCAACTAGCCATCCATTTGACATTTGGTAGTGTATATATGTCAATGCTACTCTCTCACTTCGTCCCAGCTTCTCCTCCCCACCCCCGTGTGCTTAAGTCCCTTCTCTACATCTGTGTCTTTATTCCTGCCCTGCCACTAGGTTCATCAGTACCGTTGTTTTAGATTCATATATGTGCACCAGCATATGGTATTTGTAGTATAAATTTTTTTATTTTTATTTTTTGCGGTGCGCGGACCTCTCACTGTTGTGGCCTCTCCCGTTGCGGAGCACAGGCTCCGGACGCGCAGGCTCAGCGGCCATGGCTCACGGGCCCAGTCGCTCCGCAGCATGTAGGATTTTCCCGGACCAGGGCACGAACCCGCGTCCCCTGCATCGGCAGGCGGACTCTCAACCACTGCGCCACCAGGGAAGTCCTGTAGTATAAATGTTTTTGATATATTATCCTCTGAAATGTACTGGTTGTGCATGTTACACACCTCTCACTATATACTCTTTTTCTTTTTTCATTTTCCTCAGAACTGTGTCTAAATCACCTACTGCAGTTTGACAAAACATTTTTGGATATTGAAGAATTATGTATTATTGATTACACAGAACTTCTTCTACAATTCTATTCTGAGGTTACTGTTGACTGTCTTCTTAACTTTACACAGCTTTTGTAGTTGAAATACATTCTTCTTGAGGTCCCTGAATTTATGATTCCCTCCTATCAAGCTCCTCGACTCAGTGTGTCTCTAAATTCCTGTCCAGTTTTATTATGTTCACTGACATATGAGAATAATAGTTTCTTCTCTAATGTGAAGTCTTTACCACGAACCTTTGTCCTCAATCATCCATTCCTCTTCCAGGACTATCTCATTCCCACAGTAACAGTGCTCCTTTTCCCCAATATTTTCCTTTTTGTTTTAATCCATCAGTTGTTCTTCTTTTTTTGGCCATGCCGTGTGGCTTGTGGGATCTTAGTTCCCCGACCAGGGATTGAACCCAGGACCTAGGTAGTGGAATTGCTGAGTCCTAACCACTGGACTGCCAGGGAATTCCCCAGTTGTTCTTTTCTACTACCAAACATTCACAACTGGCTTCAACTGTCCTCTGTAGTTGTCTCTCTATTTTTGCTACATTTTTTGCTCTGAAACCTTGTGCAATGATTGATGTTGCAAAACAGAACTTCGGTTACTATGTGGTATATTGTGTAGTAATTTCTCTTTTCTTCATAATGCATAGTATAGTCTGAAATTTAATTGGCACTCATATTACAGGTTGTTAAATATCTCACTCGGGTCGCCGTTGTAAATATTAGCTGTTTTTGTATTGTTTCCCCACCCTAAAGATAGATGATAGGAATCATTATTTTGAACATGATTTTGATTACTCCCTTATGTGTTGCAGTTGATTTTCATGACAGAAGCCTGATGCTGGTGACATTGTTCCTGTCGTTTCATCTCAATTATTTTTGAACAATAAAGGAAGAACAATATTTTGCTGAACAGTTTGGACTATGGCAAAGAGCTGAGTGATATATTATCATTATTGTTACTGTGAGCATTAATAATTATGTCACAAAATCTAATTGCTAATAGTAATCTCCTATAGCCTTTTGCAAATGTATTCAAAACTCCTATGAACTCCAACTGAGTCAGCTTCACCACATCTTATAAAGATAAGAAAACTTTCGATTACATAAAATTACTACATCAATGAGTCTTACTGTTTAATATTCCATTCTATTACCACAAAGACTTACAATACTAGTTATTATATTCTCTGAGTCTTAGTTCACTGACTCTGAGACTTCCAATTCCTGGATCCACCCTGCCTTTTCACTAAGTCCTGACTTTAAGCCCTTTGTATTGACCTGAGACTCTCAGTGAATATTTAAACCATTTGCTGTTAGGCACCTCAATCTTCCCAGTCTTGTTCAAAGAATGAACTTACAGGCTATATGCATATTGAATGACCCCAATCATCTCTAGTCTCTACCAATAAATCCAGCCTTAGAGTTAAGGTTTGGGGTTGGGGCATGTTCTAGTTATTTGATGGTGGATTATAGGTTACATAAAACTTATGGTATAAAACAATCATTTATTTTGTTCATGGACTCTGAATTGTCAGACATTTAAACAAGGCATAGCTGGGATGATGTGTCTCTTCCAAAGTGTCTGGGTCCTCATCTGACTCATCTGGAAGGTTCCAGGATTGGTGGCTATAATCATTTCAAGACTCATTCACTCACATGTTCAGTGGTAGAGGAAAGAAATAAAAACCAGTTTAGCTGTTACTATGTGCTAGGAGTTTTACTGGGCAAGCCATATTAATTAGCTTGTTTAATCCTTAGAACAAATGATTGATATTGTCAATAGTAACCTTAATTTAGACATGAGAAGTCTCTAAAGGTTGCCTACCATTTCCAAGGTCACTTCTATGTGTTAAAAGATAAACTGAGGCATATTTTTAAAATTTTAAGAGTTTATTTTGAGGAAAAATGATTTAAATTGGGCAGCATCCAATGTAGCAGTTAGAAAGGAGCTCTGAGGAGCTGTACAAATGGAAGACTTTCATACTCAGAGGGGAACAGGAACAAGGAAGTTATACCAGGCAAAAATGGGTCTGTTATTGCCAGGCTAATTTCCTTTAGGAGATGACAGGGGTCTATCAGGCAGATGATTTAACTAGTACAGATCAGGAGATTCCTAATTGACTTTTTAAAGATTCCATTTCTGGAAGAGCCAAAACTATAATTAAGTCTCGGTTGGGGAAGTGTGTCTTAGCATAAGTGACTCCATTTGGGGTCTATTGTCCTATTTTTTAACATATGAAATAAAAGATTCAACCTCTGTTTTTTGGTTCAACGTCTCTTCCAATCACCAATGGCACCTCACTTCATGAATTATACCCTCTTCTAAATCTTTAATTTCATACAATATTGGTTTCTTCCGTCATCTTCTCTCTCACCAATACCCTCAGTACTTTCTCTCTAATGCTCCTCCTTTAAGACCGCATAAAACCTCCATTACAGCACTTACAACATTATTTTTTTCAATTGCTCCTGTACAGATTTATTCCACTAGTCTCTGAATACATCAAGGCCAGAGATTATGTCTTGTTCATCTCTCATATAGCTTGGAAAGCAGTTGTTGCTCAATCCCATCTGTTGAACAAAAATTTTTTTTGAATGAATTTTTAAAGAATCAGACTGAATACAATATTTCTGATTCTTTTTAACATAAACCATCTAAAGAATCTTGTCCATTCTACTTGTAAACATTTTTCAAGTGACTATATATGTCTATTCCCATGTGCATTATGCATTAAGTTTTAGCCCCAACATGATAGTGATGCAAACATACTTTGCAGGAGCCTTAGGAAGATACGCATAATGTCTTTCAGATTTAAAATATTAATAAAACCTGAATATCGTGTTTTTAATAGTGTCAAAATGGAAGCAGAAAGCTTTGAACTTAAGTTTATTTAAAATGCTGCTAGCGGGCTTCCCTGGTGGCGCAGGTGTTGAGAGTTCGCCTGCCGATGCAGGGGACACGGGTTCGTGCCCCGGTCCGGGAAGATCCCACATGCCGCGGAGCGGCTGGGCCCGTGAGCCATGGCCTGAGCCTACGCGTCCGGAGCCTGTGCTCCGCAATGGGAGAGACCACAGCAGTGAGAGGCCCGTGTACCACAAAAAAATAAAATAAAATAAAATAAAATGCTGCTAGCAATTTGTAAATGTTACCACTGTATTGGGCATGCCTGTTGGGAAAAAAAAATTTGTATTTATTTTAATTCACATTTCATAGACATTTAATTGTAACCTGGGGGTTATTTCCTCATTTTGTGTGTGTGTAAGTATAGTTCCTTTCCTGCTCAGTGTTTAAATAAACAATATTATCCTTCTGTGCAAAAACAATTCTATTGTTAATGCAATATATGTTTTGGTTTAAAGGTAGTATATAATATTTTGTATTTTACTAATCAACCTATGTATGTAATTTTTAATTAAACTGTATCAGTGCTATTTCATGAATAAGAGAAAAATTCTTTCTACTTTGAGCTCTAAAAGAAAACAAATTTCTAAGTCATTTAAAGTTGGAAGAAACCTAACAGTATGACAATACAGAACTAAAAGTTCAGATTAATACAATTTTACTTGAAAGAAATTTCTCAAATGATTGGACAGACATAGTACATGCCACAACAATTTTAACCTACTAAATTTAGTTTTCACAATACTACCTAAAGGTCATTTTATAACCTTGAATCCTCTTAAATATTCAGTCTTGTCAAATGTGTGGCGTGACAAACTCAGAGGAATACAGTCAGACATTATTTCACAGCTGTACAATGTTTTTACGTCACAGGCAAAATCAAGATCAAAGCCCCATACAGTTTGAGGTGGGCATATGTTCCCACAAATTTGGACACAGAAACCACTGATAGGATTCTGGACACTGTTATTTCCTGATCTCCACTGACCCATGTCTGAGTTGGCTAGATGGATAGACCTCTGAAGGTTGCACTAGCTTAATTCTTTGCCAAAATATTACCAAAAAAATAATAATAACCTGAGTGTGAAAACAACTCTCCAGGTCTGACTTTCAGACTCGATTCTGGAAGCCATACAAATGGAAAGGAAAAGAATAAGAAGTAGGGTCAGCTCCCAGCTAGAATTAAAGTTACAACCAGAGTTCAAGGTGGAATGTGAGGTTTCCCCAGGCACCAAGGAGTCTGATTATGTTGAAAAGCTATGCAACTCATTGGTCCCTGGGTCAAAAGGAAATTGCCAAGTATCTTGGCAGCTATAAAGCACTGCTGCACAAATTATTTCTCACAGATTTTCACCTTGAGAATATGTACATAGTTAGAAATATAAAAATATTCTGATGTATTTGAATGCAATTAGTCCAATCATGGTTTGAATGACATTTACGGGGGAAGGGGAGAAAGGAAGGAAAACCTTTTTTTGAGGAGGAGTGTTTTATTCTCTTTCTGAGTTTTGGTTTTCTTTACTGTCAAGAAAGCATAAAGGAACCAATAAGGTACTCAATACAATCTATTAGCCGCTTATTGGGTAATACTACGTACATCATGCAAGAAAAGGGTTTTTGCTTTGAGTGACTTAGAATTGTATATTGTGCATAAAATAACCAAGCGATATTAGGAGAAATGATAAATGTTATAAATGTTATAAATCTATCTAATGCAAATAACTGAAGACTTAATATCTATAGTTGAGTTGTATTTTGCCTATGCTAAATCCTTTTCTTAGAAAGCCCTTTGCTCTCATTTGCAATTAGTAGAAATTAGAGTACCTACAAATACATACTGGAATATATGATTGATATATACAGGAATTTTATGTGTTTTCCCCACATTCCATCACCTCTCTTTCCCTACTTCTTCCTAAAGCCTGGTAATCTTCCGTTATTCAAAAGACCCGATTCCGTCTGATAACTCAGAAGTCCCTCACTCTACGTATACAGCTAGCTTCATCATCACATAATTTTGCAACACTCCATGTGCTGGCTACACTCTGAGAAGAGCAAGGCACCTGATAACTACCTGGGTGTCAGCTTCACATATTACCTTTTAAAGTTTGTGTGTACATGTGAGTGCTTGTGAAAATCCACCTTACCATTGGTAGCCACAAAAGCTCTTTAGCCCCTTATCACAGAAAGGCTGAAAAAAGAGGCAGCTCCTGGTTTAATGGTGGATATTTATTTCTCTTCTTCAAGAATGTCTTATGTCACAATAGCAATAACTTATTATTAACAGAAACACCTTTGCAAAAGTGTCAGGTCATGAGTCTTATAACTCAAGGAAGAATTGTTTCAAAAATTTCTGGGTTACAGGTGTTTTTATAACTGCATTTCATTTCTTTGATTTTTATTAAAGTCTATGCATGTGATTTTATGCTTTTAAAAGTATTATTCTAGAATGGGTCCATTGACTTCATCACACCAACAAAGAAGTTTATGGCTGGAAAACAATAACTAAAAAAAAAAAAGAATAGAAGTTCTTTGGGGTAGGAAAATACAGGTCCCATAAGTAGTTTTAGACTGTTTTCTAACCTGGTAGCTATGTTCTAGACTCTTTCCCAAGGGATAGATGTTACATTCATATAGTGAGTTACTGGTTTTGGGTGCTTCTTGGGTTACTGATCCACGCAGTGGTGTAATGGAAAGGACAATGGAATTGGAGTCAGAAAACATGAGTTTTCTCGTTTTCAACTTGCCTCTAAAAATAATTACGTTCAATTTGTAAAATCTTTACTTTGTGATAGACATTATACTAAGCAATTTTCATGTATGACAGGAGAACATTTCAAAGTATAGTTTGTAATAATGCTGCTTCTGCTATTGAAGTACTTCAATCATGTTTTGGGAATATCCCTATGCTCTGGCCCCTGCTCCAACCCAGATGGCTAAACACGATCTCCTTTTCTTTTATGAAAAGAGGATTGTTTAGACATTAGTTAGGCTTTGCAAATACCCAAGGTTTCATGTTATCATATAACAAAAAATCGTTTTTCATTACTTGAAGTATAGTTGACAGAAAATATCAGTTTCAGGTGTACAACAGAGTGGTTTGACATTTATATACACTATGAAATGATCTCCAAACAAGTCTAGCAACCATCTGTCAGAATGCAAAGTTATTGCAATATTGTTGAATATATTCCCTAGGCTGTAAATTACACCCCCTGCCCATGACTTATTTATTGTATGAGAGGAATTGTGTACCTCTTAATCCCCTTTATTTATTTTGTCCATTCTCTCACTCCCTCCCCGCTGGCAACCACCAGTTTATTTTCTGTATCTACGAGTTTGTTTCTATTTTATTTTGTTTGTTTATTTGGGTTTTTTTTTAGATTACACATATAAGTGAAATTATATAATATTTTGTCTTTCTCTGTCTGACTTATTTCGCTTAGCAAAGTACCCTCTAGATCCATCCATGTTGTTTCAAGTGTTAAGATTTCATTCTTTTTTAATAGATGAGTAATATGCCATTGCATATATATACCACAACTTCTTTATCCATTTATCTATTGATGGACACTGGTTGCTTCCATAACTTGCCTATTGTGAATAACACTGCAGTGAACATAGGAGTGCATATATTTCTTTGGTTTTTTTGTGGGGGGGGTTTTGGCCGTGCCATATGGCATGTGGGATCTTAGTTCCCTGACCAGGGATCGAACCCATACCCTCTGCATTGGGGGCATAGAGTCTTAACCACTGGACAACCAGGGAAGTCCCTGCATATATTTCTTTGAATTAGTGTTTTTGTTTTCTTCAGATAGATACCCAGAGGTACAATTGCTGGAGTCATATGGTAATTCAATTGTTAATATTTTGAGGAGCCTCCATATTGTTTTTCATAGTAGCTAAAACAATTTATAGTCCCACCAAGAGTGTACGAGGGTTCTGTTTTCTCCATATCTTGTCAACATCATTATTTGCTGTCTTTTTGATAACAACCATTCTGACAGGTGTGAGGCGATATTTCATTGTGGTTTTGATTTGCATTTTCCTGATAATTAGTGATGTTGAGCATCCTTTCATGTGTCTGTTGGCCACCTGTATATCTCCTTTGGAAAAATGTCTATTCAGATCCTCTGCCCATTTTTTACTTGGATTACTTGTGTTTTTGATATTGAGTTGCATGAGTTCTTTGTATATTTTGTATATTAACTCCTTATAAGATATATCATTTGCAAATATCTTTCCCTGTTTAGTAGGTTGCCTTTTTGTTTTGTTGATATTTCCTTTGCTGTGCAGAAGCTTTTTAGTCTGATGTAGTCCTACTTGTTTAGTTTTGCTTTCATTTGCCTTGCCTGACCTGAAGGAACAGATCCAAAAAGGTACTGCTATGACTGATATAAGAGTTTACTGCCTACATTTTCTTCTATGAGTTTTATGGTTTCAATTCTTACATTTAAGTTTTTAACCCAATTTGAGTTTATTTTTGTATATGTGAAAGTGGTCCAGTTTAATTCCTTTGCATTTATTTGTCCAGTTCTCCCAACACAATTCATTGAAGAGACTGTCTTTTCCCCACTTTGTGTTCTTGCCTCCTTAGTCATAGATTAATTGACCTTATAAGAATGAGTTTATTTCTGGGCTCTCTATTCTGTTTCATTGATCTTTGTGTCCATTTTTGTGCCAGGACCTACTGTTTGTATTACTCTAGCTTTGCAGTATAGGTTGAAATCAGGGAGCATGATACCTTTAGCTTTGTTCTTCTTTCTCAAGATTGCCTTCACTATCTGGGGTCTTTTGTGATTCCATACACATTTTAGAATTATTTTTTCTAGTTCTGTGGAAAACTCCAATGGTATTTTCATAGAAATTGCATTAAATCTGTAGTTTTCTTTGGGTACATCCAATCTATGAATACAGTGTATCTTTCTATGTATTTGTGTTATTCAGTTTCTTTAATCAATGTCTTATAGTTTTCAGAGTATAGGTCTTTCACCTCCTTGGTTAAATTTATTACTAGGTACTTTATTCTTTTTGATGCAATTGTAAATAGTATTGTTTTCTTAATTTTTCTTTCTGATACTCTGTTGTTAATATATAGAAATGCAACAGATGGGTGTATTAACTTTGTACTCTGCCACCTTGATCAAGTAACAAGAATTCTTGAAATATGCAGTCCTAGGATGGCATAGTTGCTCAAAAGTGTTGTCAAAGACCAAAATTAATTCCAGTTCTCTGTGTTCCATCTTTTTACTTGTTCATCTTCATAGGATGGGCATTTCATATGCAGGCATTATATTAGTGTCCAAGACAGGAAGAAGGGGAGAATGATACACAGTAGACATGCCAAATTGGTCTTTTATTTATTTATTCTTTTAATCAGAAAAACAATAGCTTATCTGGAAGCCCCACCAGATCTATTTCTACTTATATCTTCCTGGCCATACTTAAGACATATAGCCATGTCTAGCCACAAGGGAATCTGGATAGATGAGGTAAGTGTTTTAACTGGGAAAACTGTCATCTGAATTCCATTGGCGTTCCAATGCAAAAAATAAGTAGAGAATAGATGAGCAATAATAGTGTCTGCTATATTGTGGCAATAGAAAAGAAATGTAACAAGATACTTAAATTTTATCTTCCAAAGCCAAATTATAAGAGAGAAAAGTTATGGTGGGTCCCTGTAGATTGTGTGTGTGTGTGTGTGTGTGTGTGTGTGTATAAACTCTTGGACTAGATAAAAAAAAATATATTGAGATGAGGAATGAGATATGATTGAGAGACCCTGAGCATCAATTAGAGAGCCACTGTCTTTCACCAGTACAAATGAGCCACTTGTACATCACTTGTAAGATAAGTCAGCAACAAGCTATCCTTCTCCCTACTATCTGCTGACAGACAATGTATAGACAATTACCAACACATTGCTAGTGGATTATCTGGCAGGACAACCATCTCTCTGAGCCTGATTTTTTTCAGATCTCAATCAAGCCCACTCCATTGGGTGACTCCACATTAATTGCTCAGGACATGTATATCCAGAGGGATGGCTCTATGAAGGGAAGTGAAAACTTCAACATATGATCAATATGCAGTTAGATTAAATCTGTTTGAGGACTTTCTCCTCTCTCTGATTTGATAATGGAATACATTGCTCTGTTATATACACTCTCTTTCTTTTATTCCTCAGAATAAAGCAGTGCTATTTGGAGGATCATTAGATAAATAATGAAAGTAAGGAGGCCTGGTGAGTTATAAAATAGTAATCTTGCCCAAGTCAAACGTCTAGGTAATAGGAGTGAAGGTTTGTAACAATTACATTACCCAGGCTTCTGTACATATGCTACATTCTTCATATGGAGCTCAGCTGACTCTTCCACACATGTTATGGAAATAACATAACAAAATCATATGGAAATAACATAACAAAACAAAATAACATACAAAATAACATAACATACAAAATAACATACAAAATAACATAACAAAACAAAATAACATAACAAAATCAACTAATGAAATAGTTGATTTTGAAAACTTCCTCCAGTTTTAAAAAATGTTCTACTTTCCAGGTATCTTTGGGTTGAGTGGCACCATCCTGCATGGACAAGACACTGTGGATACTGATAATAAGGTACAATGAGGCTTCACTAACCTCTGAGTAGAACTCTTCACCAGTGCCCATCTATCTACAGGCAAGGAGAAAGACTGAGGCAAGTTTCCAAAATGATTGAGAAAGCACTCCAAAACAATAATAAATCTGTCATATTAACAAAATTGTAAACTGTAACTGAATATCTTTTTTTTTAAATGTAGCATTCATGGCCAAGTATAACATTCTCTTCCCTAGTTCATATATATGAGATCTTTTGCAACATGAGGTCAAATGTCTATGTTATGTACTGAGAACAATAAGACATAATTTACTGTAGTTTTCTGGGTCTTGGTTGAGGCATAGGGTAAGAACCCTTGGCCTCTTTGGCACTGATGTGGAAATTGTTCTTTCCTCAGTTGAAAGCTACTCATACATGTGAGAAGGTACAGTTTTTTATTTGATCCCCTCTCTTCATTTTTCACATATCTTTGCAAACTTTGATAAGTATCCAATTATTCTTAATACTTGAAAATACATACTTAGAGAATAGCCTGAAACCACGTATTTTCTTATGAAAAAATAGCAACCAGAATAGTTTGTTACCATTGAAAACTTTTAAATATTTAGTAATATTCTAAACCACAGATATTATAGTTATTCAGTCTAACACAAAAGGAAAGTCAATAAGAGGGTAACTTGTCCTTGACTTCCTTGTTAAAAAACAAAACTAAAAGACATTGATGCTGAAACATGGTATGTATTGGAGAAGTTAAAGACATAAACTGAGTTTGTAGATTTTTTTTTCTTCTTTTTCACAGAGGTAATTCAAATACAGAAAGATTATTTATGAGAGAGAACCTAACTGCAATTGAAATAAATGATCTCGATAACACAAGGTAAAAACTGTTCATTTATTTAATGCATTTCAATCAACTCAAGTTCAGCTCTAGATTTTTTTTCTTGAAAAATATTTGACATTCCTTCTTGCAAAAAATGTGATGTTAAAAACAAGGCTTTTTAGGGATCTATTGTTCAAGCAAAGACAATCTAGTAAACAACAACAAAAAAATGATATGCAAAATTTAGTGACAAAATATTTTTTCATATTTTCTTCCTAACTATGTCGATATTTTTGTGGAACCATAAACAGTCTGTTAGCTATATTAATCTTTCATGAGTTCTGAAGCCAGTTAACTTCACTCTCCAAATCTGAGGTTTATTATAAAGTTACTGAAAATGTTAATCAAGGAGAATATCATAGAGAAGTACAGTGTAATACCATTTGTTCTAATATTCAAAAACAAATTTAAATTTCTGCTTCCTTCAAAAGGCTCAATACCAGGCAGGGTACCTGGTTTATCAAAGATATAAAATAATGTTGAAAGAAATTAATACACTGTGAAAATATAAGCTCCCTTAACCCTCACAACTGTAAGATGAAGTAGGTTCTATCATTATCTTGCTTTTACAAATGAAGAGATTGAGAGCCACAGATCAAACATCCCATGTAGTAGGCTTTTGATTTGAACTGAAGTAGTCTGACCCCAGAGTCTATTCCCTTAACCACTATTTTTTCTTGAAGGTGCATTGGCCTTGCAGCCACTTTCAAATTATACGTGATTTTACCTTGAGCTCTAAGAGTATGTTTGGAGCTTTCTTTTTGACAGAAAAGACAGAAAATAATTCATAATCTCCCTCAGTAAAATATCACTTTAACATGATACATTTTGCATACAGTCTTAGACAAACAGTGACGTCAGCCAAGTTTGCCTTCAAACTTCTCAGTGAGCAAGCTCTGTTCCCTCTCATCCACACTTGTGGTACTATTTCCAGGTGGCTAGTGCCCTCATGCTTCCCTCCTACTTCTGAGACACACCTTTCTACCTCTCCCACCCCCAAACCCTCACACACCAAGAACTACACACAAGCCTTGCCCCCCTGACCAGTCACCACTCTCAGTGCTGCTGTCCTCCCCAGAGAACAAGAGCCATGTCTAGGAAACTCAGAGGCTGTTTGCATGGAGTGAGATTGAGAGGGATAGATACACTAAACATGGCCCAGAGTTAATGGACAGCATTAAAACTCATGGGAAGAAATTACCAGAAAATATATTTGGGCTCAAAAGAAGAATAAATGTCTAAACCAGGGCTGACAGCAGGGGAACGAGCTGTCTCTGAAACAGCAAAACACCCTGTCACTGAAGGCATCCAAACAGCAGCTTGACCACCACGTGTAAAAAGAACTCAAGCATTTAAAGTGAGCCTAGGTTACATGACTTTTGAGGCCCTTTCCAGACTTGAATGCCTCTTCTAGGTAGCTGAAGGATTTTTTTCCCATTATGGAAATTGTCACTTGTGACTGGTCCCGCAAAAAAGCACAGAAAATGTGAGTTTTCAAAATTGGAAGAAAATCTTTTTAAATCTATGAAAAAGAAAAAGGAACCAAATCTTGGCACCTTACAATGCCAAAGTTGAGAGAAATAAGTTGGGAACAGTTCAGTGAGGCTTTCCTGGCCATTCATGTTGTTTTACAGTCTGGCAAAGTTATAAAATAATTATGGTAGGTGTTCAAACTATGCTTATTTAAATACTGTTATAGTAGCATACTACATTTTGTAGATAAAAATGGGATCAGATTTTTGCTAGGTATATGACATGATGAAAATAGGACATGGTAGCACAGTCCCAACACAACCCAGGTTTGTTCAAAACAGTGCTTGCTATTATGGAGAGAGAGAAAAAGGAAGGAAGTTAAATATATCCATTGCTGTTATTATTTTGTTCATAGATTTCTTTAAAACAATACCTAGTCTCAAATATCAAAGGGATTTAAGAGTGGAAGCCTAAATAAATCCAACTTTTCCTTTTTGCTAGTAATTGTTATCAGAAACTAACTTATTTTTGTTTAGATCATGTATCTAGAAAACATGTTGGACTAATTTAGTGAGTAAAGTGCCTTTTACATAGCTTTCGTGAATCGTTTACAAAATCTACGACTATATCATTTTTTTCCTAAAATAGAATGATTTTTGCTGATTGGACCTATACTGCCCAATTAGATGGAACGTAAACAACTTATCCAGACATTTTACATTTTAAACAATGTTTTCTCGATTAGTGACTGTTTTACATAATATAAGTTTTGCTTCATTTTTTAAAAACTGAAGATTCGGGTTTCCCTGGTGGCGCAGTGGTTGAGAGTCCACCTGCCGATGGAGGGGACGTGGGTTCGTGCCCCAGTCTGGGAAGATCACACATGCCGCGGAGCGGCTGGGCCCGTGAGCCGTGGCTGCTGGGCCTGCGCGTCCGGAGCCTGTGCTCCGCAACGGGAGAGGCCACAACAGTGAGAGGCCCGCGTACCGCAAAACAAACAAACAAACAAAAAAAACTGAAGATTCGATTGTTTCTCCTAATAACCACATAAACTCTTTAAAGAAACCCTTTTAATTTTTTAACAAACCAAAAATTTAACTGGCAATTATATATATATATAGTAAAATGTATAATATATTTCAATATTGTAATGTATAGTATATATAATATATAATATGTATGATGATTATAATATACAATAGTGTAATTATAGTATTTATATTATATTATATATATATCATAAAAATAGATGAAGTTATAGAAATAGTAATTGCTGTCCAGAAATATATTATCAATTTGAATATCTGAATTCCCTTTACAGCCTGTGGGAGCAATGGGCTACTCAACAAGTGCTACTCTAAGTCTCATTCTTAATATGTTTACTCAAAGAAGCCTTTTCAGATCTTCCAGAACTCCTAAATGGGGTTATGGCTCCAGATTATACATCTGTAGCACCCTTTATTTCCCATTTCCCATCATCAAACGTATTTTACCAAATACTTTCTTCCCAGCTAGGCAGTAAGGGCCATGAGAGCAGAGGACTTGGCTGTCTTGTGCTCCACTCACCCCCAATACTTCCTATAATGCCTGGCTCAGAGCACACACGCAACAGAGTTTTGGTGAATTCATGCCTGACTAAGGCATGTCTTGGGCAGCATGGAGATGAAGAGAAAGGGCATTCTGTATTCCAATTAAGAATTTTACAGTCTTGGTAATAAAAAAAAAATTGTTCAAATAAAAGTAAGCTAAAAGCTATGTACCTAGTTAGGGTCCAATCTATATACTACCCCACAAGTAGGGAGAAAGAAAATTCCAATATGTCAAAGAAAAAAATAAATGTCCCCTGTCATAACTACAATCCCAATATTTGGAGAATATGTTGATAAAACTGTATGTAATTAGAATGTCTCATGGTATCAAACCTCAGGAAATACTTCTTGACATTTTTGTTTTCACTCAAAAATTTTTATGCTACTCTTTGCAGTAACAAAAGAAAATTTCTCTAAGCTCACAGAAGAGTTTTGAGCAATAGTAATCCAGAGGAAACATGATGTTCTCTATAATCTTGGCAAGAATCTCAATAACCTTCCCCTAGTACTTTGGAATAAAAAATTGTATAGATGCTTTCTCTTCCAACTGTCATTATAAAGTAACTAGTGACCTTTCCTGTTATACTCACAATCATTAATGAGCTGGGTAGCAAACACAAAAATATTCATATGCATCTTTCCCTGAATCTTGTTAATATAAGCTATATCTGGTGCTCAAATTCTTATGTATAATCGGGATTCCCTGATACTAAATGTGCTGAGTGACAACAGCAGTTTCTCGGCTTCATTCTCATAGCATTTGATCAACATCCTCTCTAAAAGTCACCTTTCCCTTGCACAGTCGCCGTGTCTTTCAATCTGCAAACAGAATTCATTGATTCAGCAAAAGTGCATTGAATGTCTTCTATGTACCAGGCACTCTGTTAAGCCTTGAAGCTTAAAAAAAAAAAAATGAATAAGGCAAGGTCAGTGGTATATCACACAGAAAGACATAAATATATAATTTCAGTACAATACAATAAATGCCATGATTGAGGCATTTGTGGCATTTAAGGAGTAACAGCAATCTGAAAGAAAGAGATGCTTTTTCTAAGAGGATTTTTAGTTTTCTGCCTCCATAAATACTTCTGATATGATGTAGTTAATTTTTTATGGGGAAAAAAGGATATGATTTTCCATATGTTGTTTGCTTATTCATGAAGAAAACTTCATGCACACTCAAACAATTTGTAATTCCTTTCTCTAACAATCAGGGTTTGGAAATTTTCATTCCACCCTGGCAACCTCAGCCAGAGCCAGTTCTCATCCTCTCCTAGCTTCCCTCTTCCCTAGCAGGCAGGAATGTTGAGAATTGGGTACACAATGACTCAGCTCCCTTTTGATTAAACTTGCGCTGGTCCATGCTAGCCTACTGTCAGCTCCATTGTTTGCTCTATTTCAGCTCCATTTTTATAAGTCCAAGACAACCTATGAAAAGCCAGGGCTGTCATTTTGAGCAGCTTCCTTTGAAATCTCTCTCATGTGTGCGCTTCCTGGTCTCTAAACATTAGTTACACACTCAGATTCTCCTTTTTCCCTTTCTCTTTTCTATGGATGACATCTGCCATGACTTCTAATCTGTAATCTCTAAAAAACATTGATCCTGTAATTGTACTGTGTACTCCTCAGATGACACTGGACTAAAACCAAAACAAACAAACAAAATAAGCAAAGGAAAGGTGCTTCCAGTTACAGGAAGTAATATGTCCACAATCACTGAGGTATAGATATTGGACTTTTGGAAATAGAAGTTTAGTAAGAGTAAAATCTGTATTGATGGTTGCCTTAAAATTGGCTTGGTGACTAGATATGTGTCCAGACAAATGACTTAAGCTCTATAAAAGATATAATAATACGAACGCCGTGAAGCCATTGTGAAGATTAAACGAGATACTATACAACAGAGCCACATATATAGATGTTATTCTTTTTATTTATTTTTCATGTATAAAAGACATGCCATGATATTACAACATGTTTTTTTTTTTGATACATTTACAGTTTTTTGTTTTGTTTTGTTTTGTTTTAATTTAACTTCCACTTGTTATCCAGAATTCCCTTAGCTAGTTAGTGGTTTCGTGGTCACACATTAATTTTACTACATTTCTAATTGTTGTTTAAATCTTTATTTGTTTAAGATAAAAAGCAAGCTAACCCAAAAGTGAAAATCTTTACTTTCTATCTATATGAACACTTCACTTAAGAATATGATAAGCACAGGAATTTGAGTCATTACTTTATTTTGATACATATCTTTACCTATTTGTCCTGAACTTCATATCTTGACCTATTTACCCCACACTCACCCCATTCCCTCAATTTCCTTTTATTTTTCCATATCTCCCATGATACAGTGTCCTATTATATGTCTTTCCAACAGAAAATCACAATCCACACTGTATTTTCATTCCTTCTACTATGAATGATTGCTTCATTCATCAAAAAACTATGTATTTAGTATCTATTATAAGTCAGGCACTATTCAGGTGTTAGAGACAAAACAAAAGCCTCAGCCTTCCTGAAACACATACTGTAAGTCCCCTATATATGAACGAGTTCTGTTCTGAGAGTGTGTTCATTAAGTCCAATTTGTTCTTTAAATCCAACAAAGTTAGCATAGGTACCCAACTAAAACAATCGTCTATATAGTACTGTACGTAATAGGTTTATAATACTTTTCACACAAATAATACATAAAAAACAAACACAAACACACAAAAATAAATCTTACAGTACAGTACCTTGAAAAGTACAGTAGTACAGGACAACACTGGCTTAAAGGAGCTGGCATTGAGTGAACAGGCAAGAAGAGTTACTGACTGGAGGAGGAAGGGGAGGTGGGAGATGGTAGCCCTGAAGGATCATCAGCAATAGGAGATGGAGGGCAAGCTGCAATTTCATTCACTCCTGATGTTGATGGCAGAGGTTCTGGGCTTGAAATAAAGATACAGTACTTCTGTACTCTATACAGTACTGTACAGTAAAGTACACAAAAGCACAACCACTTGTAGAGGATGCACACACGTGACAATGTATGCCAGACATATGAACTTACTTACGAGATTGGATGTGCGAACGCACATTTGACTCTTTGAAAGTTCGCAACTTGAAGGTTCATATGTAGGGAACTTATTGTATTTTAATGGAGGAGAAAGACAATAAACCAAGAACAAAATTATTGAATAATATCAGGTACTGCTAAGTGCTATACATATCAATAACAAAGACTTGGTTAGTGACATATATTAAGACTCAGAGAGGGATTGTTTATCAAAGAGTATTCCTTTTTAACATATATGTTTTTAACTTCATATGTATGTAATCACAACCAGATTTTGGATTTAGTTAACTCAATGCTCATGAACAAGGTATGTTCTCATCTTAATGCAATGACTGGCTTGAGTCTAAGGTAATGCAGGCCTTAGTAAAAACATGTTCACATTTTATACCCACTTAAACTTCTAATTATTAACAAAAGATGTATATAACCAAGCTATTAATTTTAAGTGGTACAATTAGTTCCTGGCTTGGGGAAAAAAACTTAGATTCTTAGAAAAATGATATTTTAATGTTTAATAAAATTTTAAATTTACCTAGCATTGTTTTTAATTCAGTTAAGATGAGAAGGAACACAATTTTCGAAGTCTTGAAATCCTAATTAAGTATTTCAAAGTCTAACTGTCTACATGTAAGTTGAAAAAAGAGTTTAATTTTTATAAGAATTAGTTCAAGCTGACAAGCTTTTTGATGTACTTAATTATAAAAATAAATGTCCTATAGCATTTGCAGATAGTGCTGTAGAATTTGTACCTAAATTCTACCATTTGATATCAGCTCAACTTAAGATTTAACATGGTTAAAAAGAAGTTGAAGAAGATGAAGGAGGAGGAGGAGGGTGGGGGAGGATGAGAAGAAGGGGAAGAAAAACAACAGCCCCCAGGGCAGCAAATTAATTGCAACACTTTACTTATAGTTTCAAATTCTCCCAGGAATGGAATTTCTGGAATTTCCAGGTCAGCACTAATGAGGTAAACTTGCCTGAAATAGTCCTTTCTTTCATTTTGCTAATAACCTCTTCATCCTGCTCCATTTCTATAAAAGCTTTCCATTTTGTATAGTTTTTCAGAGTGCCTTTCTATTTATTAGACAGGGTGCTGTTTGATTCATGAATCATTGAATAAAGTCAATTAGATCTTCAAAGTTCTTGGTTGAATTTTGTTTTTCAACAGATTTGGTGGCAGCAGTGGGATCAAAGGAGACTTCTGGCAGCTTTAGGCACAATAAGAAACACACCTGCAGCACCCTGCAAATGCTTTGAGTTGAGGATTTTTCTGTCCTTCTCACCATTTCCAAGGACTAATGGTAAGTTCCTCTTGGTTTGAGCTCCATTCTCTTTGCATCATGTTCCCAATCTAACTGGCTTTCTTTTACAGAGCAGATCAGCTTGAGCTGGTAGAGGATTCTTCCTGGATCTCAATTAAGCTGGCAGATGGTTCTGCTGGGAGCCAAGCCCCTAGCCTTTCAGAGTGCAATTCCACAGGAATTGGTAGTGGTTATTGGTCAGAGTTGGACTGGGTCTAATTTAAAGACCAGCTGGGGACTGGGATTGCACTGGGTCCAATTTTAGCTATAATGTGTCCAATCTAACAACCTGGACTGGGTCTGATTTAGGCTGGACTGGGTCTGGCAGAATGCCTCAGCTGAATAAAGTTTTATTTAAATGGAGTTCTTTATATTTAAAGAGTTGAGCACACTGCCTTCTGGCCTACCTGCTTATTTTATGTCTGAGAACTGTGATCCTGAAAGCCGTTGAAGCTTGTTTTGTGTCCTGAGAGCTTGTCTTGGTAGCTGTCATGTTGGAAGCTCCAAAATATGGCTGAATAGAAATGTGAGTTGCACCCCCATTTGAAGCGAGGTGTGGCTGGACAGAAATGTGGGTTGAACTCCATTTGCAGCTGGAGACCTATCAAATTGCTGCCAGACCTCAGGGGAAATTACAGTGGCCATTATGGAAAATGTTCCAAATAGACAAGCTCATTTAAGAAGTGCACTTAAAAGCAAGGGCATCCAAATCAAACAAACAGAATGGGATACCTATTTTAATTAATATGCAGAAGACCACAAAAGATTTTGACATTCCAAAATAGCTTAATTGAAAGATTCATTGCAAAAGTCTAATAAAACATTTAAGTGATAAAATGTACCTAAAACAGGGCTTCCCTGGTGGCGCAGTGGTTGAGAGTCTGCCTGCCGATGCAGGGGACACGGGTTCGTGCCCCGGTCCGGGAAGATCCCACATGCCGCGGAGCGGCTGGGCCCGTGAGTCATGGCCGCTGAGCCTGTGCGTCCGGAGCCTGCGCTCCGCAAAGGAGAGGCCACAGCAGTGAGAGGCCCGCGTATCGGAAAAAAAAAAAAAAAAAAAATTGTACCTAAAACAAAAAATCTACAATCCAATATTTTAAAGAGTTGGGAATAACTATCTCTGTCTTGCAAAGCCCTGCAGGGCCAAAGGTATAAATCCAGAGCTGTAGAAGTTCAAAGTTTACCTGCGTTGTTTTATTTTTGTTTGTTTGTTTTTTTTGTCAATCCCCCAAACTTCACCTATTTCTTTAAAAATGTTTGAAAAGATCCGGAATTTGAAAACAGAATTGTCCTGCACTTAATCTGTCTCTTTCTGATGTAAATTTCCTACCCCCATCTTCTCATCTTCTCTAGGACCTGAGGCATTCTTTGAAATGCAAACTTTAGGAAGAAGTTTCTCATTAGAAGAGAGACAGAGAGAGAGAGAGACAGAGAGAGAGAGACAGAGAGAGAGAGAGAGATTGAAAGAGAGAGAGAGATTGAAAGAGAGAGAGGGAGAGAGAGAGAGAGAAAGGAGGTATTTGGAAATTGGGCTACTGAGAAATTTTACAAATCTTTCCCATGAATATTAATAATTGCAAGGTCTCTGCATCTGTCTATATGTTTGTGTGTGTGTGTGTGTGTGTGTGTGTGTGTGTGTGTGTGTGTGTGTCTATGTTGTAGATGCATGATGTTTTTCTACCTTCAGATAATACTGAGACAGGAGATAGCTGGGCCCCAGGCTGAGCAGCTGGAATTTGTCTCCTGTAGACACTTCAAGATAAAGATAAGGCAGGAGCAGAGAGGAGCTGGGCCCTGCTTGAGTAAAAGATAAGGAGGCCACATGTTTCTCATTCTTGAAGTCAAGGAGACCTCCTAGACCACATATGCTCAGAAAGCATCCTTAGGAGTCAGGGAAGGGTGGGCAGCCCATAATATGTCCTGCCAACCTCCCAGACCCCCTCGTTCTGGAATCAATCTTGGCTAAAAGATGCACTCGCACGTTTGAAGGGCCCTGAGTCAGACCAAATATGGACATGAGCCAGATGGTTTTTCAGAGGGAACCCAGAAAACTGCCTGCTTATAAGTGATTTAAACTACCCCTTTGGCATGTGTCTCTCTGAGTTCGCCTGTGTGTCCTTCCACATGTACTTTCCTTCTAATAAATGCTTTACTTGCTTTACTGCCTCTGCCTCTGTCTCTTTGCTGAATTCTTTCCTCAAAGAAGACAAGAACTAAAGTCCTGCTTCAAGCCTGCTGGCCCTTGTGGTCCAGTGGCTAGGATATCGTGCTTTCACTTCTGCAGCCCGGGTTCAATTCCCAGTCAGGGAACTAAGACCCCGCTTCAAGCCACTGCACCCTGCAGCTCCCCGAGATAACCCCTGGCACATTACATTCTCTCAAAAGCTTTAAATGTATATTCACAGTCACTAAGCAACAAGCAAATGATCTCCCTAAGACCAGAACATCAGAAAAGATTCAAAGAGACTAATCAGTTTAAAGATTATCAGTCTGGAACTATTAACTGTGAATGTTACACAGATAATAGGCAAAAACATGATGACCTATGGATACCACACCAAAGATCAACAAAGCTGTGGAAACTATAGAGTGGTAGCTGAGAGCAGCAGTAATGCCTTAAATTTTGATCACATCTCTCAAGCTGAGAATTTGTTCAAAAGGAAAAATGTGTTTAAAAAATAAAAGAAGAAGAAAAAAGAAACAAAAGTCCCAAGGTCAAGTCACTCGCCCCCAGGACAGAAAACCAAGACTTAATTGCAGTAGCAACTTCTCCCAGGAATGGAATTTCTGAATTTTCTTGTCAGCATTAGTGAGGTAACCTTGGTGGAGACAATTCTTTCTTTTCTTTTGCTAATAACCTCCTTGTCCTGCCATGTTATAAAAGCCTTCCATTTTGCACAGCTCCTGGGAGTGCCTTTCTATTTACTAGATGGGATGTTGCCTGATTCATGAATTGTTGAATAAAACCAATTAGATTTCAGATTTATTTGGTTGAATTTTTTTTTAATAAGAACCTATTTTTAAAAATTAATTTATTTATATTTTGGCTGCGTTGGGGCTTCGTTGTTGCGCATGGACTCTCTCTAGTTGTGGCGAGCAGGTGCTACTCTTTGTTGGTGGTGCGTGGGCTTCTCATCGTGGTGGCTTCTCTTGTTGCAGAGCACAGGCTCTAGGTGCGCGGGCTTCAGTAGTTGGTGGCTCGTGGGCTCTAGAGCGCAGGCTCAGTAGTTGTGGTGCATGGGATTAGTTGCTCCCTGGCATGTGGGATCTTCCCAGACCAGGGCTCGAACCCGTGTCCCCTGCATTGGCAGGCGGATTCTTAACCACTGCACCACCAGGGAAGTCCCTGAATTTTGTTTTATAACAACATTTGTGTTTGTCTGTTTCTTGGTTTGTTGACATATTTGCCAGGGACTAAAAAAGAGATTTGCATTAGAATTTCATTTAAAAGATGTTTACACTAATAAACATACCTAGCACCTATATTTTGGTTTCTAAATTCCATTCCTCATCACAAGGAACCAGAGATCCTTGAAGAAATGGCTGAGTTTAGGACCAGGTTAGAGAAGGTACATTGGCCAGAAAATAATAAATTATACTAAGACATATAAACACACACAAATATATATATATACACACATATACAAATGTACATATATGACTTTTTTTTAACACATTTAAGTGATTTGCAAGAAGTTTCTCAAACAAAGCAATATTTCTACTTTTTTTTAAAAAATGCCAGCTTGAAGAGGCTCTCACTAACTAAATCTAGGAAAATGTAAGCACACAGAAAAATAAATAAAGGTAATAATGGTTTACAATCTACTTCCTAATAATAAATATAGAAAAAAAATGATGGAGTTAGAAAACTCACCATATAGTACCCATTATACTAAAAATTAATTCAGTCAGGAATTATTCATAGATGCCAAGTTTGAGGAAGGGGATGGATTTGAAAATTAATAGCATACCTATATATTCTCAAAGTATCTCATCATAAATTTCTTTTATCAAGGGTAGCCCATTCATTGGAAGAAAATATATTTCTCAGTCAAATTCCCCCAAGAGTGTAAGAATTAAACTAGTCATTAAATGTTAACTAATAAAATTTTGCATAGGTCTATTACTACATTAAATGTGCTAAAGAGTGAATAAATAACAGTTGCATAAAAAGATACACATTTACAATACAGCAGGAAAATACATATATAATAATAAGCAAGGAATTGATTACATTAAACACAGTTTTGCTAACAAAACCTTGCCTTCAATGTCAAGGTTTCATGTTATGTAAAAAAGAATCACATGGAGCTCATTATATTTAGTCAAATTTTCTAAATAGTTGTAAATGCAAGACTAATGCAACCATTAAGTTGTCTCTTTATATATAGAAACTTCCTATAGTAAACTTGCTATTCCCATTTTAACTGGTTTCATAGTAATTGGGTCATATTTAACCAGAAGTGGTATTCGGATGGTTATTTGATGTTGATAAGCAAGTTCTTAGGGCTTTCCTGGTTTTCCTTCTACTCCTTTGTTCACTGTCTGTCTCTTAGTGTCACCTTCCTCTTCCTTACCTCTAAATGTGAGAAGATCTCAACACTGTCTCAGCGCTTCTTTTCTTCTCATTTTCTTACTCTAGTCTCCTCATTATCCATCCTATTCATACAGATGACTTCAATTACCACCTACATGGGGATGACACATACATTTTCATCATCATTTTAATTTTCTTTTCTGAGGTCCAATCTTGTAGGTACAGTTGCTTATTTAACAACTCTTCTTGGATCTTCCAAAGGGGTCTTAGTGCCTAACTCCCCTCATACCAGCTCTTCCTGAAGTGTTTTTATCCCTGTGATTGTTATCATGTCCATCTTCATCTTCACCATTCATCCATCAGTTGCTGTCTCTACTATTAAAAAGACTTCTGATTGGATTGCTCTTACCCACCTGGGCCCCTCTTAATTCCATTCTGCACAGTGAAGCCAGAAATAGATTCGTCTACTCCTGATTAAAATGCTTCCACGACTTTCTAATGCTCTCAGGATGAAGTGGTTCTTATTCCTACACCCCTCTTTTTGCTCCTTTCTTATCTTTTAATCTTTGTTGCTCTCTAAATTTTAGACACTTTTCTTGTCAGTCAATTCTACATAATTCCAAACTCCTTTCCTGTATGGAGCCTTTTCATAGGCAGCTCTTTCGTACTGAAATTCCCTCTCCTAATGAGTCTTCAAAACTCAGTTCTAGCATTATGTCCTCGCTTGAGGGATCCCTCACTGATTCCCTTAATGTGATATCTAACTCTCGCAGATTCTCCAAGCACTGTGTACCTTCCCTTTATAGAAATCACAAGATCAATTTAACATATGTGATGATTTGATTGTCTTCCTTTGACTCTAGATTCCAAGCTCCATAAGAGCAGAGAAATGTTTACTTAAATCACTAATGTGTCTTCGCACAGTACAGGGTGCTTAGTGCATGTTAGGCACTCAATAAATACCTACTGAGTAAACGAATGATTGAACGATCCACTTCTCCCCTTCCTGAACAGTCAACCTCATTTACAAATGTATTAGAATGAGGCCCAAACTGAGAAATTATATGGAAACTGGAGGGGTATCTGGCAGAAAGACTATTGCTAGGGTCATTGAGCCACACTGAATTGAAAAACCATCACATTTTATTTCCACAAAGGATAATGTCCCCCAATATTCTCCTTTTACAAGTAAGGAAATTGCAAGGCTCTAGCCTAGCTGCTATGAGGGCAACCATAATAAGGTTTGCTTTCAGAAAATTTGTAATAATTTAAAATATGATAAGCACCCTGCTAAATGTTTATATGCATAATATGATTGAATTCTCCTGACCAATTAAAATTAATCCAGTTTCACAGATAAGAAAACTGTGACACAGGGTTAAATGACTAGCTACTCTTATATAGCTATTAAACTGCATCCAGCTTAGGTTTGCCCAGCTCCCTAACCCTGCTCTTTCAATTACACTAAAATAGTATTTCTATTCATGTCATTCATCTCTGCTCTCTTCAGGTGCCTCCTAAAATATAAACCCGTTTAAACACATTGTCTCATTCAGATGTTACATTTTTCACCAACCCTACATCTAGATTCACCTTTCATTTCTACTCTCTCTCTCAGCTCTTTAATCTGTGCCCTGTGGAACCCAATTCCATTACAAAACACTCCTATGGCATTTACCTTTTCATGGTACCCTGATTAACTGAAACCTGAGTCTTGTCAGTGGATATTCCTGGTATCTGCAGGCTAGAGAATGGAGCCTTGTCTTTCCCACTTAAGGATAAAAGTGTGTGTGTGTGTGTGTGTGTGTGTGTGTGTGTGTGTATGGAGGGGGTGCAGAGAGAGAGAAAGGGAAGAAAGGGACAGACTGGACTCGGTGGTGGTGGAAAGATAGCAATCAAGCTATCTTTTTCTATTCGGGAAAGAAGGCTGAAGAACATGAAACCCAGCAATATTTGGTTGAGTCTTAGAAAAGAAAAAGAAATGGAGGTAGTAAAATGATATAGGTGGAAGGGATCTTAGGATTCATTTTGTCAGCTCTTTAATTTTCCACATAAGGAGATTGCGGTCCAAACAAAATCTATCACTTGACAAGTTTAAATGAGTAATCCATGGCAGACCTAGGACTCAAAATTTAGATGTGCCAACCAATAAAGGGTTAAAATAATCTTGCAGCTTTTAAAAAATAAAGCTGGATTCAAGATATAATGACCTCTATCTTGAACATCTTCTCTATTTTAGCTGAAATGCTTTCCACATATACTGATTTTTATTTTATTTTATTTTTTTATTAATTAATTACTTTATTTATTTTTGGCTGCGTTGGTTCTTCTTTGCTGTACGCGGGCTTTCTCTAGTTGCTGCCAGTGGAGGCTACTCTTCTTTGTGGTGCGCGGTCTTCTCATTGTGGTGGCTTCTCCTGTTATGGAGCACAGGCTCTAGGTGCGCGGGCTTCAGTAGTTGTGGTGCACGGGCTCAGTAGTTGTGGCGCACGGGCTTAGTTGCTCCACGGCATGTGGGATCTTCTTGGACCAAACCCATGTCCCCTGCAATGGCAGGCAGATTCTTAACCACTGAGCCACCAGGGAAGCCCATCCACAAATACTGATTTTTAAAATAAATAGATCAGTTTAGTCAAGGTTCATTACACCATCACTTTTGAGATCGAAGGCCCGTCAGTATGTAAATTTTCATATGCTCGTAGAGACACAGACTGATTTTTTGTTGTTGTTGATTTTTACTCTGAATCATCTTAGTATTTAATCAGAGCCACAAAATAATGGAGCAGACTTGACTTAAAAAAGTTTTCTTAATCTGTAAACAAGATACCTTACTCTGTAAAAAAAATATGAAGATGGTTTTTTTTGAATACTGAAGAGAAAAACCGTGGAATAGTTCAAGTTTATTATTTAGTCCCATATTTTTTTCATTTTAAGAATGAATAGGATATTCTGACCTTCAATTTTAATGATACTGTTGATTAACATGTGATGAACATTAAAATATGATTATAACATTGTTTTGCCTGGGTGGTTATTAGCTAGCACTCATTCACAACTGTGTCCATTTTCCCATATGACTACTTTTGACATAAATAACCTGATATATGAATGAAACTGGAGGAAATCAACTGGCCACACTGGTATTAGGTACACAAACTTGCTTCCCATTTGTAGCAACTGAATGAAATCATTTACCTGTGGCCAGGAAGAGTTTAAAACTACAGGGCTCATATTGTGAAAAGTGATTTTTAGTTAAGGATATTGAATTCTTTAAGCCTTTTCTACTGAGAGGGTTCAATGTGACTCAGTCAATGACACAGCCACCATTAATATCATCTATTCAATACACAGTGATTTGAGCACTTTCCATTTCAAATGCTGGGGAAAAAAAGAGACACGAGACACAGTCCCTGCACTCCTAAAGCCATAAAAGCAAGCCACCCAGGACACTGCAGTATAACACATGTACTAAGAGTAAAAATTACAAGACACCGAGAGAACCCAGAGAAGGAAAATGCAACTCAGCACGCGGGGAAGAGGGAGAGAGGGGAAGGGAGAGGGTGTTCAGAAGGAAAGCTACATGACTCGGACTCTGCTGCCTTAGGTCATGTAATTTGCTAGCAAGTTTCCAATGTCAGCTGTGACTGGCAGCTAGCTCATTGGAACCGATAGCTGATATAGGAAGAAGGAATTTCTTGGGAATTGCAAGTTAGTAAGATCTAACAGGGTTTCCTTGTGACTCATCATGTTATCTGTGGGTTGAAACAGATAGAAGGGATGTTGAGAGAGGGCTTTGCCACTGTGACTGTGAGTTTCTCGATTATAGGGCCTGAGTTCATGCATTTTTTAAACCCCTACACAAAGTAGCAAAAAAACCTAAGGAGTGGGGAGAAAAAGTTTAATAAATTTGGTTAGATTAAAACACCATTGCCAGGAAGAACATTTTTTAGCTCTGACCTAATAACCTTATCTGAGCACTTGAGCTTAGCCATCTCTCTCTGACAGCTTGGGGCCAGTCTAGTGAACTGGCTCAAAGAAAGGGGAAATATTGCACTGGGGTGGCTGACTCTCTACTGTTTCCTGATACAACATTCAGCAGTGCCTACCTAAAATCAAACCTGATTCAAAATATCTGGATTCAGCTATCTACGGCATTAGCTCAAGGAAGCACATTCTATATACCATTTTATTTTTCTACAGAAAAATGCATATAATTCACCACCAGCTAGTATTTATATCCTGTCATCCTTTTTATTTCTTCTTTTGCACCGAAGTGGTTTGTTTTTTTGTTTCCATTCTCATTCTCAGAGACAAAAGTATATTCATTCAAAAACATATTCTTGCATAATTTCAAAGCTATATAAAAGTGTCATTTTAGGACTCCCCTGGTGGCGCAGTAGTTGGGAATCCGCCTGCCAGTGCAGGGGACATGGGTTCGAGCCCTGGTCCGGGAGGATCCCGCATGCTGAGGAGCAGCTAAGCTCGCATGCCACAGCTACTGAGCCCACGTGCCACAACTACTGAGGCTCGCATGCGTGTAGCCCATGCCCCACAACAAGAGGGGCCACCGCAGTGAGAAGCCCGTGCACTGCAGTAGGGAGTGGCCCCCGCTTGCCACAACTAGAGGAAGCCAGCGCGTAGCGACGAAGACCCAGCGCAGCCATAGATAAATAAATAAATAAATAAATTTATTTTAAAAAAAAGTGTCATTTTATCAGATGATGGACTTAGGGCCTTTGGCCAGATGTACTCATCAACAAATATTAAAATAGTCATTGCGTCTTCAAATCTTGTTTATAAGTTATTTATACATTTACTTAGAACTTAGATTTATTATGGGAATTATTTTTTATCTGGCAGGTACTTATGAGATTATTTGGCCAAATCCTTTATTTTACCAATGAGGAAATTAAGGTCTAAAGATATGTGGTAATTATCCCAGGTTCCTATATTTAGAAGAGATGTGAGACCAGAGAGATTTCTGTACCCACCGTGATTATGTGCCTGCCACTACACCCATGTAAGTAAAAGCCAACTCTAATTTCCTTTTCCTTAAGATAGATATGATCAGTTCTGCTAGAGTGATTGTTTTGTTTTGTTTTGTTTTGTTTTAAAGGGCTTCAAATGCTTGGCTTTTTTATTATTTATTTATTTGTTTGTTTGTTTATTTATTTATTTTTGGCTGTGTTGGGTCTTCATTTCTGCGCGAGGGCTTTCTCTAGTTGTGGCAAGCAGGGGCCACTCTTCATCGCAGTGCGCGGGCCTTTCACTATCGCAGCCTCTCTTGTTGCGGAGCACAGGCTCAGTAGTTGTGGCTCACGGGCCTAGTTGCTTCATGGCATGTGGGATCTTCCCAGACCATGGCTCGAACCCGTGTCCCCTGCATTAGCAGGCAGATTCTCAACCACTGCGCCACCAGGGAAGCCCTAAAGTGATTGTTTTAAAAACACAAATTTGTCCCATTGCAAATGACATATGAAGGAACAATTTGGGCATAGCACAAATTTCATGTTTGCTTATATATGATTTAATCCACGAGATGTACTAGTTGACCGAAGAAATAAACACCTGGCTAAACTGACCCGCATAGGAATACACAAAATGCATACATTTCAAACATCTTCCAATTTCCTCAGTCCACCATGTATCTTATGAGCCGTGTCCATAGGTGGTAGATGGAATAGGTCTCCAAGGTACCATGTCTGAATCCCTGAAGTTTGTGAATATATTATGTTACATGATGAAAAGGACTTTGCAGATATACTGGAGGTTACTAATCACTGACCTGAAGTAATAAGGATTATCCTCGATTATCTAGGTGGACCTAATCTAATCCCATGAGCCCTAAAAGCAGAGAACTTTCCCTGGCTAGAGCCAGACATGAAGCAGAAAAATGAGTCAGAGACATCCCAAGCATTGGGAGGGTTTGACACATGCAAGGACTAGAGAGACCCCTCTAGTAGCTGAGGGCTTCAGCTTACAGCCACCAAGGGAATGGGAACCTCAACCTATATTCCTCAGGAACGGAATTCTGCAGCAAATGGATGAACTTGGAAGCGGATTCTTCTCCAAAGTCTCCGAAAGGAACATGGCCTCACTAACACCTTGATTTTGAAACCAGCTAAGTCTGTGCCCGTACTTCTAACTCATGGAAACTGCCAAATCTGCGATAATTTTTATGGTTGCAAAAGGGAAAACTAATACACCTCTCACATCTGGCGTTACAATTTTCCCTCCGATTTCAGATAACTTTCCTTATAGCATTTTACAATAGCTCACAAACTGCAACCTTTCAGATATCCACTTCTACAAGCAAACTTCAGGTCTTTTTCAAGGAAAAATGTCATATTTACAGATTATTTATATATTTCTTAATCACTTAACACATGTAAAAGGACCACCATTTTTAGCAGGTTCTTATCTTTTTGTGTGTGTCACCCACAGGATTTTAATTGCATATGTATCACACATATACATGAGAATACTCAGTGATGAGTAACTCAAAGGGCTTGGTGAGGACTTGGGCTTATAGAGCATTTTAGCAAAGAACAGTCCTTTTGTAGAGAAGTGGCAAGACAAAGGAAAGGAACTTGGAGCAGCTAGAAGGAGCAAATTGTAGGAAGGCAAATAAAGGGGGAACTAATAGTAGAAAAGGACTAGTTTTAGCAAGGCTTGTTTGTAGGTTCCTCGGGTGCCATCTCCATGCTGGTAAGGGTCTAGAGTAGTCTCTTCCTGGTGGAGATGGGATGGGGATAGCTTTACAAATTTATGTCCTGCTTTTAAGCAAATAGGGGGAGGGCAGAGAACTTTTCTTGTATCTGCTTCTTTTCAGTTGCTTTCAGCTCACAGTAATCCTGACGCTAAGGTGGCATATTTTGGGGTGACAAATTCTCCTACCCTTCAGGTTCTTCTAGGTTCTGGGAAATGGGTCTATTGGCTCTAATCTAATGTTATACAGAACTAATTTCAGGACATAAAGTCTCCTGACATGTAAAGAGCTTTGTAGATGCTTCTCCTTTGAAGTGACATACTTTTATACTCCATGTCTCCTTGAAAATGCCCACTTACCCTTCAGATATCTGCTAAGATAGTATATCTCAGGAGAAGCTGTATTTCATCGTACAAGTAAGTGTTTAGGTTACTTCTGTGGGCGTCTATGATACCCTATGCTATGCATATAATGACTCAGTCACATTTTAGTTGTCCTTTTGGTTTCCTATATCCCTGAAGGATTATAAACTTTAAGGAGGAGGATAACACATCTGTTTTATTTTTCCATATTTGTATATAAACCCTCTAGCTTAGTGCTTAACACATAAAAGATATGTGATAGATACATGTTAAATAAAAATTGAATACATGGTTGAAAATACCAACAACAGACCAATGCCATGTTTGTTCCTATATTGTCACAACATGGATAGCTGAGCAGATAGACTAATGTTTCTCTTAAATTACTGGAACCATTTGTGCTAAAGTCCTTTTAATGCAGACTTTAGATTATTTCCTCAAATATGTACATCTAACTTGAGTAATAACCATGTGGGACTTTGACCTACAGTGTGGAGCAAAATAATCATTGAGAGATAGAACATATAATTGGAAATATTCCTTATCTCTTTAGGTCAGAATTCAAGTATACTGTTTTCTGAAGCTTTATAATTGCTAAGCATTGTTTAGAGAAAAAATTAGTTCCTTAATTTGGTTTAGGAGTTCCTCTAAGGTGGCTATGATGATAATGAGGCAGACCTCAATTTATGAGCAATCTAGGCAGGATTGCTTACTCAACCTGCAAATTACTTGCAAAATATATGAAATGTTTAGAGCTCAAGTTGAAAATACGGTATTAAAAATGTTTCTGGGGTCACATTAAAAAAGACTGAGTAGTTTTAAAAATCTGTTGGCCTTCTGGTTTGTTGCAGGAGAGAAAAGTCAGATAAACTGGTGTTTTGCAAGTAGTTTTTCAAGTCCAAGTGACCACAGGCTAGAAGCTAGAGGAAAATGTAGCACATTGTGAAAGATTGAATAGTCCAAGCTTTCTACTCCCATAGTATATTTCAACAGTATTCTCAAAAGATGTCTATGGGAGTTAATCCTATTTGTATTAATTATATCTTCAGTGGGTCAGGAATGACAACTCCTTGGCAGTCAAAAGTGAGAATGAAAGACGGGCAACAGAAGAAAGGGCCCTTCTCCTTAGAAGATTTATGAACTATTAGAGACAGAACAAGAGCCTAAGGAAATGACCAGGCATGGCTAAAAGCTAACCCATGTGGCAAGATTCAAGCGATCTCAGGTTTGAGAGAAGAGAACCAGAACACGGAGGACTGGAATACTCAGAAAGAACACTCTTCTGAGAGATCTCTTTGCTCAGATAAAAACCATGAAGCCAATGGTTTGTGACTTGGGCACCTGTGCACTGAGAACCCAAGTGAGCCAGTTAGCTTACTTTGCATACACCAAACAACCGGCAGCTCATAAAAACCTTCAGCCTTTACTGACCTTGATTAGAATTCAGGCTAGAGCCAAGGAAAGAAAAGTGAGGTTTCTGCTTTCCAATTCTCTGTTGCACTCATTTTCTCTAGATCCTGGCTGTGGGCAAAGTTCTGCTTAACCACGGAGTACAGGAAATAAATGGAACCTTGTAGGTATGTAATAGCCACAACCATAAAAGAGGGCAAACACACTTATACCTGCAAGTAAATAGAGTTGCACAGATGGTACAAGAGAACCTTTCTATAGGTCTTGAGCCAGACCTCATTACTCTCTGCTTCATATATTGGCCCAGTGCAGGAACTGTGGACCATCACACTGCACAGATGGAAGAGAGAGTTAGAGGGCTATTGAACATGTGAATTTTCCCAGTGTGTCACAATTACAGAAACATCTGTGCTAAATATTTTCAAGCTGATCCACTATAAAAATTGGCAATGTTCAATAGCACTCGATGTCTTCCCTTTCCCTAGTGGGAAAGCTGTCTAATGATTGCATTTGGGACTACAGCATAAGGCATGTACCTATGCTGATTGCTTGATGTTTAAAGGGGCCTCATTTGCATTATGCTGTTTGCAATGTGCTTTCTTTATTCCTCAGCCTTTCTTTTTTGCTTGCAAATATAAACTGAAAGGGAAATCAAACTGTTTGCTGCACTTGTCATTGAAATGTTTCCCAGGGCTCAGTTAATGGAATGGCCTGGGCGGGGGCAAGGAAAAGGGGAGAGCAGTAAAGTCTCTTGACAGTAATTGTAGACTGTGTTGCCTGTTAATTCTGATTATCCTAAAATGGATGATTGGCTGCCTCATCATTTGCTCACAAACATGTTACTTCATCCTAGGAATCTACTAATCAAAGCAAGGTTCACAGCATTTTTTGCCTATATGAATTCTACCTTCAAGAAGACGGCAATCTTAGTCAGTGCCCTGCAAACTTTAATGTGCATATGAATTGCCTGGGATTCTTGTAGGATGAAGTTTCTGATTCAGTAAATCTGGGAAGGGACCCAAGATTCTGCATTTCTAACCAGCTCCTACATGGTACACATGCTGTTGGTTTAAAGACCACATTTTACATGACAAGGTTTTAGGCTCTGAGAATGCAGGATGAAAATAGTAGATGCATTATTTGCTCTTTTCACTGATCAGGAATTTCAAATTTTCCTAGTAAATACGTTAAACAAAAAGCAAGATAAAAATTATCTGGGATTCCCATCTTGCTATAATGTCAATTTCCAATGTGTTGCAAATTTCCATTTACTCATCAAACATCATTTTACATACATGTATTGTGCACCTACTAAATGTTACCCTTCTTTGGAACTCAGAGTCAGTTGAAGAAGACAGATATGTAAGGAAATCATTGCAGTACATCTGGAAAGGGCAATAAAAAGAGTAGCAACAAGGAAAGGACAGGGGATGAATTTGGGAATCAAAGAGAACTGGCCACCCCATATCCAGAGTATGTGACTCTGTACTAGTTAATTACTCCAAGACTAAGTTTCTCCATCAGTAAAATGGACATAATAACCTTATTCTTAGAGTAATTGTGTTGAAAATACATGGCATGGTACTTACTGCATCATAATTATGTACTAAAAATTAGCCTGCTTCCCTTTTTTGATATATGAAAACAAAACAAAGCAAAAAAACTACCAGTAGTGCAAAGATAACAGTTGTTATAAAAATAAATGACTTCATCTCTAAGGAACTTACAATTTAGTGGAACAGATAAAAAGAAGAGCACAGGTGACTATTAAGGTGTTATGCAAGGTAGAATATGATAAATTCTATCAAATAAATTTTAAGGAAGTGCTATGGAAATAAAGTGAATTGACTTTTGTGGGATTTAAGTTGCGACAGAAAGGATGGGTAGGCTCACAGAAGGCTGTGGGAGAAAAAGAGCATTTCCTTTACAGAGGATGACAAAAAAAAAAAAAAAAGACTGAAAAGCACTTGTGGAAAATGTTTTAGCTGGAGGGTAAGCTTTGTTGAATGGAAGTAGTAGGAGATGAGGATGTAGAGGGAATGTGGGATAGAGCTTGGGAGTTGGAAAGGTATTGCATGGGCTGTGGTAACTTGGTGAGACTCATTTAGAACGAAGTAGATTTAATACACGTGTTAAATCTGGCAGCATTGTGCGTAACAAAGAGTCAAAAGGAGAGACTCTGGGAGAGACGTAAGTTAAGAAACAATGGCACTTGTTGAAGTTGGAGAAGGGGAAAGGCCAGTTGCAGTAGAATTGAAAAGGAAGACAGCAAGTGTAAGGGAGAGAGGTCAAGGGCAGGATCTGGGGACTTATTGGAATGTAAAAAGTTGGACAAAGCTTCAATTTTCCTGAGAGGTGACTAGGAGTACAGTTGTATGATTTTTAACATATAATAAAGTTAGGAGAATGGATGGATCATTGATAACAGCAATGAAATGCCCATTGTAATTGCAGAACTAGAGCTTAACATGGATAAGCTGAAGTTCAAACCAGATCAAAAGAAGACCTAAGACATTTCCTTAGGGAAGATATCCATGTGTATATAGGTAACCGTGGAGATAGGGCAGCTGAATGAAAGAGAAGATACTAGTGATGAGACAAGAGATAAGAGAAACACTCACAGGTGGGAGAATTTTGGGAAAGTATACTGTAAGTGAAAGTAGGTAAGCAGAAGATTTAAGAGTTAGCGATGGGTAGAGGTAGTGACAGGTCCGGAATTAAGCCAACCATTTAGTTGATAGGACAAAACAAGGGGACTGTTTTAAGGCTGTATGTGCATAGCATGGAGTTGTTACTTAGAAGGTGTATGTATTCAAGGTGGCTTTGGTAGCTGTTAAGGATTTCAAAGGGTGTACAGTAAGAGTCCAACACACGACCTTCAAGTTGCAAACTTTCAAAGATGCAAACGTGGAGCTTACTAATGAAGACCTGATGGAATTAGAGGTTCAGAGTAAGGATGAAAAGGGGCAAGAGGAAGAAGAAGTAACTGAAGAACTGAAGAGATTCACAATGCAGGAAATGGCAAGGGGATTTTCTTTATATGAGGAGGCACTGTTAGTTTTTGGGGCACAGGACTCCAACGTAGAATAGTACATGAAGGTTGCAGCAGCTGTTCAGAATGCAGTCCAGAGCTGCCATGTCATCTATGATGAGAAAAAAAGAGCTACGACCCAGACATCACTGGATCGCTTTTTCAAGCACGTAGATAGAATTGAATCCAGCAAAGAACCAGAACCTGTGCCATCAGCGTCAGGCGTGAGTGAAACTGCATCTTGCCCTCCGTCTCCTATTGCTGACGATCCCTCAGCTCTACCATCCCCCACCTCCTCTCCCTCCTCCACTCAGTAACTCTTCCTGCCTCTTTACTCGATGCCAGCCCCTGTATGTCAGCTGTTGCGCTGTACTACTGTACTTTTCAAGGTACTGTACTGTAAGATTAAAAACGTTTTACTTTTTGTGTTTGTGTTTGTTTTTGATGTATTATTTGTGTGAAAAGTATTGTAAACCTATTACAGTATAGTACTGTATAGCCAATTGTGTTAGTTGGATACCTAGGCCAACTTCGTTGGATTTACGAGCACACTCTCGGAATGGAACTCGTTAGTATATAGGGGACTTACTGTATTCTTATCTCCCAAACTGCTATTTGCACTCGCTGTGCTCTTTAGACAGAGGAGATATTCATGTCTTTGGATATTAAGGAGCATCTTTATTTTTTTGAGTAATATAATTTACCTGGATATTAATATTCCTAAATTTACTTTGCCTTAGTTTTAAATTTATTTATCTTAGATATTTGTGTTTCTAACTAGAGAAAATACAATAGAGAAAATGTACTATGCTTAGTTATCACTCCGTGGTCAATACTCTCTCTCTCTACCTCATTCTCTCTCTCAATCTCTCTCCCTCTCCCTCTTTCTCTCTAGTCCTCTCTTGTCATTAAGGATAGGATACTATTTAAAAAGAAGAAAACTGTACAACAGAAAACTGTATAAAATTCTATTCTGACACCATAAATAAATCCTATTTTAGTATAAAAACAAATGTTTTATATAGTTATATTATGGTTCATTGAATAATGTCATATCACTTACTTATTAAAGAAAGATTTACATAATTTGAAGAATAGTAGCCAGTTAGAAAGCACTTTTTATGCATGTCATATACAACGCTACCTATTTACAAATCTAATCTCACTTACTATTGCAACAACTTAGAGAAGCAAATAATTTCATCCCCATTTTACAATGGAGAAAATAAAGTATCACCAAGCTTGAGTAGCACAGCTATTAACTTGAAGAGCCAGGACTCAAATGAAATCTGTCTCATGCCACAGTCCGAATTATTTTCACTATATTGACATGTGGCGGGTTGCAGGGGAGGGAAGCAGGGGGGGAATCTCTTCCTCTACCTAGCTGAGGTTCCTAAACTGGGACCCTGTAAATTGGACTGACAAAAGACAGATTAGCAAGAGAAAAGCACACGCATTCATGAGGAAATGAAAATGTGAAGCATGGTTAAACCTGAATGTTTTTATACTAGGTTTGAGGCAGAGTGTAAAAAATGTGAGAGGAATGAACTAAAGGTAGTGATCTGGGGGAAACTTAGCAAAGCCTGTTTTTTTCCAGATTCTTCTAGGATTCTATTCCATCTTCAGATGCTCTTTTCCTCTGGGTATGGGGAGGGCACCTCTTACACCAGGGTCTTTTGACCTACTTCAGGGGAGATGGGGTTGGTCAGAGAGTCTGTCTTGCACTTGCCATTTTCCTTCAACATCATATGTTCAATACAGGGTAGCATAATATGGTACCTGAAACCCACAAAAAACATAAGCCTTCCATTTCATAGCAACCAATATAGAAGAGTTCTGTGCCCTACTGACGGCTCCGAAAGGGATGAGTTCAGTTACTGCCACTGACAGACAACACAGATCTACATACTGGATAGACCAGAATGCAAATTCTAAAACACCTCTCTGAAAATAAAGATGATATTGAGAAGCACCAAATGCAGAGAGATTTAATGGCAAATTTTCAGCTAGATCCCTGAAAGCATAAGTACTACAAGGTAGGCAAAAGATATCCTTGTTCTAGAACAATTACAAACATTAAAATGAAATCTTACACCCACAATTAGAACGAACCTCACAAAAGTTTACCTTCTTTTTTTAAAAGACTTTCCAATGAGCAGAAAATGTTTTGATCCAATGAACCATATTGGAGCAAGGCTAATTTTATTCATTATACTTTTGGTTTAAAATATCCACACTCACTATGTAATTTTATACATATTAAGAAGACACATATGTTATATGTCAATAATATCTCAATAAAGTTGGAAAGCAAATAAATAAATAAGTACAGTGTGTCTAAATATAGAGTTCTCAGCTCAAGTCTAATCTTGAGAAAATGTATGTAAAATAATTTTTAAACTATACACTCTTTACAGATAAAAAATTTAGCATGACTATTTTAGTGTTCTCCATGGCATGTCCCCATTATTATCAGCCCTGCATATTTCAGAAGTTGAAAATTAATATGAAGAACTGGTTCTATAAATATCGGGAATTGGTAAAAGTGAAAAGATGAGTAGTTGAAATCAAAGAAAAGCTACAATCAGAATTTAAGGACTTAGAGGAAAATTATAGCTTTATAGTTTTTTTTTGTAGTGGAGGTATCAAAGAGAACTAAAGCTGTATGGTAGTTAAAGTTTTTTGTTTATTTCTTCAGTAAAAAATACAGATTTTATTTAGGAAGTATTGCAATAAGGGGAAAGAGACCTTAGTATAGAACTGGGCTCCATTCCAAATACAACAAAGCAGGGGGTTTATAGCCAAGGAGCAGGTTGGAGGATCAGTGGATGGAAAATTACTAAGAGGAGACATCAGGGGTAGGGAGAATTCTTGCTAAACTGACCTAAAAGGATTCTTGCTGAAGTAAGACAATATCTGACGGATGGAGGGGTGGTATGAAGAGTTTGATTAGACATCTGACGTGATCAGATATTGAGGGTGAAGGACGTTCTCTAAACTGCTTAGGAGAATTCTTGCTAAAACTGGGTGATGAGAGGATGGACATGGAAGTCCAAGGTCTAGGTCTAGTCAAGAAAAGGGAACAGAGGAGCCTAACCATAGTTTGGTCAAGGGGAGAGTCTTTGTCAGAAGTGGAGAATATTGATATTGAGCAGCTCAAGGAAACTTGACCCTAGCTGGTAGGGAAAGTCAGCAATGTGTGTAAGGGTGTAAACAGATGACAAGGAACAGGTTAGAAAGAACAGTGAACTCCAACTCAGTCAGATGGATAGACAGACTTTGTTTAAGAGACAAATAAAAGATAGTATTAACAATTCAGTTTGAAATCACAGCAAGATCCTTTTTGACCCACCTCCTAGAGAAATGGAAATATAAACAAAAATAAACAAATGGGACCTAATGAAACTCAAAAGCTTTTGCACAGCAAAGGAAACCATAAACAAGATGAAAAAACAACCCTCAGAATGGGAGAAAATATTTGCAAATGAAGCAACTGACGAAGGATTAACCTCCAAAATTTACAAGCAGCTCATGCAGCTCAATATCAAAAAAACAAACAACCCAATCTAAAAATGGGCAGAAGACCTAAATAGACATTTCTCCAAAGAAGATATACAGAGTGCCAACAAACACATGAAAGGATGCTCAACATCACTAATCATTAGAAAAATGCAAATCAAAACTACAATAAGGTATTACCTCACACTGGACAGAATGGCCATCATCAAAAACTCTACAAAAAATAAATGCTTGAGAGGGTGTGGAGAAAAGGGAACCCTCTTGGTGGGAATGTAAATTGATACAGCCACTATGGAGAACAGTATGGAGGTTCCTAAAAAAACTAAAAATGGAACTACCATACAATCCAGCAATCCCACTACTGGGCATATACCCTGAGAAAACCATAATTCAAAAAGAATCATGTACCACAATGTTCATTGCAGCTCTACTTACAATAGCCAGGACCTGGAAGCAACCTAAGTGTCCATTGACAGATGAATGGATAAAGAAGATGTGGCACATATATACAATGGAATATTACCCAGCCATAAAATGAAATGAAATTGAGTTATTTGTAGTGAGGTGGATGGACCTAGATTGTCATACAGAGTGAAGTCAGAAAGAGAAAAACAAATACCGTATGCTAACACATATATATGGAATCTAAAAAAAAAAAAAAAAGTGGTTCTGAACAA
This sequence comes from Orcinus orca, assembly GCF_937001465.1. Classification (NCBI taxonomy): domain Eukaryota; kingdom Metazoa; phylum Chordata; class Mammalia; order Artiodactyla; family Delphinidae; genus Orcinus; species Orcinus orca. The sequence continues at coordinate 45,269,514 of NC_064573.1, forward strand.
CCTAGGGGCAGGGCTGGAATAAAGATACAGACATAGAGAATGGACTTGAGGACATGGGGAGGGAGAAGGGTAAGCTGGGATGAAGTGAGAGAGTGGTATGGACATATATACACTACCAAAGGTAAACTAGATAGCTAGTGGGAAGCAGCCACATAGCACAGGGAGATCAGCTCAGTGCTTTGTGTCCACCTAGAGGGGTGGGATAGGGAGTGTGGGAGGGAGGAGATATGGGGATATATGTATATGTATAGCTGATTCACTTTGTTATGAAGCAGAAACTAACACACCATTGTAAAGCAATTATACTCCAATAAAGATGTTTTAAAGAAAAAGAATTCAGTTTGAACATATGACTGATTTTATTCTTTTAATTAAAAGAAATTATTTTATATTGGAGTGTAGGTGATTAACAATATCATGTTAGTTTCAGGTATACAGCAAAGTGATTCAGTTATACATATACATGTGTCTATTTTTCAAATTGTTTTCCCATTTAGGTTATTACAGAATACTGAGCAGAGCAGAGACTAATTTTTAAAAGAACAGGTTTCTAATAGTCTTTAAATCCATCTCATTGGAAGGCAATAAGGAACTATGGTAAAATTTAGATTTTAGAATCGGAGAGATCTGTTTTCTGATCACTGGTGCATCACTTACTTAGTGAATCTCAATGTCACAAACACTGAGCCCCCATTTTTCTCAGTTAGAAATTGCTAGAAGAAATGTGCTCAGCATGTTACCAGGCACAATGTGCCTGTTACATAGTGTGTGCTCAGTAAATTCCTTTCCTCTCCTCCAAGTTCAACATTTTTTTCTTACTGTAAGTTTATTCTCACACACATTTTCTGTTTTCCGGCTTAAGATTAATACACTCCATACAATAAAAATAGGTAATATCCACCTTACCTTTAAATTTCCTAGAACTAATTTGAGAAGCGAACTACGTTTTAAAGCTCATGCCAAGTGCATTTTCCATTTCAAGTCAGTTTTGTCAAGTACATTGCTGGTTATAGGTTGCACTTTATCATCCAAAATTTTGCATACCCTCTCTTTCTTCCATATTTTCATAAGCCTCCAAAGAGTTCTATGCCCTACTTAGCAAATAGTCACAAAAAACCCCCCATATATTTACTAAGTATCCACCATGTGGAAGGAACTGTCATTGACACAACTCAAGAATCAAAACTAAGTAAGAACAAGCCTTTGCCACAAGGAACAGCCTTGCATTGCTCAACTCTGTAAGGGAGAAAGAGAAGTCTTATTTCCTCCACCTTCGTACGAATATGCTTCCAGAGTAACTCAATCAGTAGATGTATAAAAAAACCAACTGGGCTTCCCTGGTGGCGCAGTGGTTAAGAATCCGCTTGCCAATGCAGGGAACGCGGGTTCGAGCCCTGGTCCGGGAAGATCCCACATGCCACGGAGCAACTAAGCCCGTGCGCCACAACTACTGAGCCTGTGTGCCACAGCTACTGAAGCCCACACTCCTAGAGCCTGTGCTCCGCAACAAGAGAGGCCACCGCAGTGAGAAGCCGGCACACTGCAATGAAGAGTGGTCCCCGCTCACCGCAGCTAGAGAAAGCCCGTGCACAGCAACAAAGACCCAACACAGCCATAAATTAATTAATTAATTAATTAATTAATTAAAATTTATTTAAAAAAAAAAAGAATCAAAACTAAGTAAGAACAAGCCTTTGCCACAAGGAACAGCCTTGCATTGCTCAACTCTGTAAGGGAGAAAGAGAAGTCTTATTTTCTCCACCTTCGTACGAATATGCTTCCAGAGTAACTCAATCAGTAGATGTATAAAAAAACCAACTGGGCTTCCCTGGTGGTGCAGTGGTTAAGAATCTGCCTCCTAATGCAGGGGACACGGGTTCAAGACCTGGTCTGGGAGGATCCCACATGTCAAGGAGCAACTAGGCCCATGAGCCACGACTACTGAGTCTGCACGTCTGGAGCCTGTGCTCCGCAACAAGAGAGGCCGTGATAGTGAGAGGCCCGCGCACTGCGATGAAGAGTGGCCCCCACTTGCCACAACTAGAGAAAGCCCTCGCACAGAAACGAAGACCCAACACAGCAAAAATAAATTAATAAATTAATAAACTCCTACCCCCAACATCTTAAAAAACAAAAACAAAACAAAACAAAAAAACAACTTCCCACAGAAGGAAAATCAAAATAGAGTTGGTTTTGCTAAAAGAGCTTTCTAAAAGGGAGCTGGGAGGCCATTCAGGAAGCAGGATGTAGGCATGCCTCAACCTGGCTGGAATCTGAAATTTGACCACTTCTTGTCTGAACATAGATATTCAGAACATCTACACAATGTTCCAGAAACTCAAGGTACTTATAGAACCCCTACCCTAAATAACTCATGACAGCCTATCCCTTAAAGGACAAATATTTCCTTTATGCATCAGAGCCAACAGTAAATTTTGAAAGAAAAGTTTAACAACCTGTGGCTCTTACCTTTATAAGCCCCTGACTCTTTCTCTTCCTTGGAACACTCTTTTGGTTTTACCCAAATCTGTGTCTCCTGAATTGCAATTCCTAAGACCCCAAATAATAAAGCTCTTTACCCTTTACAGCCTTGATACTGATTATTGTCTGATGTTCCGTTATACTTCTTCTACTTGATTATACGTTGTTTTATCAGGGTAGCTGGCTTTGGAAATTTACTTTGAAAATCCAACTATTTTTACTCCCATCTAGAATTAAAAATCTGACTGGAGAAAAAATAGTTTTTTACACTCTTTAAGTGTCAGGCAAAAATATTATATGGAAGAGGCTGGACTACGGCACACATTCTAGTATTTCCGAATGTTAAACATCTTAAGTAGGGTCTAATTCCTACTAGATGTAGGCCAAATGAGGACTACAGTGGGTTTTACTTTAGAGAGATAGCAGATGTCTTGCTTAGAGGGTGCCCCCTTGAATTTAAAGGGAAATTAATAATTGACATGGTTCTTCAAGTGTGATGTGCAGGTTTTTTGTTTTATTGAAAGATCAATTTGTCAATCCTCTTAACATTCCTTGCTCTTTTCTGAACTGTTGCCTAGTTGTCAACATCTTTGGGGGTACTGAGGGAATGGAACAAAAAACAATATATTTAATGGAAACCTCACTAGGACTAAACAAAAGAGGCCTTTAATCTCTTCACCCAACAATTTGGTGTTTGACTCCAAACATCATATGGAAGACATAGCCCAGTCCAAATGAATGCTAAATTACCCATCTAACATATTATCATTCTAAAGTGAGTATTTGTGATATTCGTGTTTTGGGGTTTTTTTGTTGTTGTTTTTTGGGTTTTTTGGCCACTCATGCATGACTTCTAGGATTTTAATTCCCCAACCAGGAATTGAACCCGGGCCCTTGCCTGTGAAAGCATGGAGTCCTAACCGCTGGACTGCCAGGGAATTCCCAGTATTTGTGATATTGTGATTTGTAATAAGAAATATATATTCCATCTTCATCCCATTTTTGGCCCAGGGCTCCTAAAATTCACTTGGAATTTCCTAAGTGATGAGAGTGATATAGGTGTCTTTTGTTATCTTAATGAGAAGACTTTTCGACCCATTTAAGGGTGGGGGCTGGTTGCTGGAGGAACCAACCAAATGATTAGAGGGTTGGAACTTTCAGTTCCACCCCCCTGACCTCTGGGGAAGGGAGAGAGGCTGGAGGTTGAATCAGTCGCCAATGGCCAATGATTTAATCAACCATGTCTATGTAATGAAGCCTCCATAAAACCCCAAAAGGAAAGGATTCAAGAACTTCCAGCTTGGGCTTCCCCGGTGGCGCAGTGGTTGAGAGTCCGCCTGCCGATGCAGGGGACACGGGTTCGTGCCCTGGTCCGGGAAGATCCCACATGCCGCGGAGCGGCTGGGCCCGTGAGGCATGACCGCTGAGCGTGCGCGTCCGGAGCCTGTGCTCCGCAATGGGAGAGGCCACAACAGTGAGAGGCCCACATACCGCAAAAAAAAAAAAAAAGAACTTCCAGCTTGATCAACACCTGGAAATTCAGGGAGAGTGGCCTGCTCAGAGCGCATAGAAGCTCTGTGTCTTTTCCTTGTACCTTGCTCTATGCATCTCCTCGTTTGGCTGTTAATCTTTATCCTTTAGTATTCTCTGTAATAAACTGGTAGTCTAGTGAGTAAACTGGTTTCCCGAGTTCTGCAAGACACTCTAGCAAATTAATCAGACCTAAGGAGGGGGTCATGGGAACATCTGATCGATAGCCAGTTGGTCAGAAGTATAGATAACAACCTGGATTTGTGATTGGCATCTGAAGTGGACACAGTCCTGAGGCATTGAGTCCTTAACCTGTGGAATCTGATGCTATCTCCAGGTAATAGTGTCAGGATTGAGTTGAATTGTAGGGCACCTTGCTGTTGTCAGATAATTGCTTGATAGAATGGGGAAAAGCCCTCACACATTGGAATTGGTAATCTGAATGTTAGTAATGAATCAATTAAATGCTTGGATGTAATAAATTTATATATTTAAGGGACAGAGTTATGCCTAAGTTCTGGGATAAATGTACCTAAAAGACCATCATCTTTATGCATAAACAAATGTCTCTGAAAAAGAAAGAAAAATAATTAATTTATTTCCAAGCCAGTTCACCAATCCCTGGTGAACAGCCATCTTCGAGTACCTGTCTCTACGTTTTTTTTCTTTTCTACCAAATGTAGCAACTGCCAACTTGTCAAACGGTGCAGCTTGTGCTTTCCCATGGCAACAGATCCCTGCCCTGAGTGACATGATTTCCATATTGACAACTGGAAAATGTCCCAAATAACTCTGAAAAGCACCTGGAATTTAATTTCACATCTTAGCATCCAGGAGTCTTTTTTATTATTTCTCACGTGTTAAAGTGAGGTTATTTATACACCTCACACCTGATGGTGTGATGACAGCCAAGCTAAACAGAGTATTTGAAGGAGTCAATAAACTTAGCTTTCCTGGAAATGGTATACTAATGTCTTTCAAAAGATTTGAATGATCTGCCTAAAATAGCAAGGAATTTTAAGACATCCTTTCATTTAAAATAATAATAACATACCAGTTATTATCTAGTCACCTTAACAACCAAAATGCTAAGGATGAATAATTTGCCACAAAAGACCTCAAGCTTTCCGTGTCAAAGTGTAAGTTAATGCTAGAGAGCAAGTGAAAAACACATAAGTATTTCTGCTGCAGAATAGGTATCTTTTAACAAAAGAGGGAGAACCATATTTCTTTCTCCCTAATGGCAACATTTTATCGCTAAAAATAGTGCACTGAAAACTGACAAAGTGGAGTGTTTTTGAATAAGCCTGAATTATAGATAGTGACCTGAATAGGAGCAATGAGCATGATTCAAAACCATGCACATGGCAGTGCCTGCCAGGATTGTAGTAATCTCTCAGCCACCTAATTGGCATGTGAGTGTGCACCCGCGTGTAAGAACAAAATTTTATTTGAGAGATATGATTTCCTTTGCTCTAGCATACAATTTAGAGTCATATTTTCTATGTGGAGACATAGATTTCTCTTTAGATCCTACATTAAATTTTTCTAAAAATAGAAATTAACAACACTGCAATAGATTCTCATAAAATTGGAAATTGCTCTTCTTTTCTCACATCATTCCCATGTACAGCATCAGTCTTCTTTCTCTTCCATCTCGTTTTGAAAAAGAAAACTAAACATGCTTTTACCATCTAATAACCTTTACCCACGTTTCTTATTTACAACAGCAAAAGCTTTATGACCATGATTGTGTTTTGTTCTCAGTTCGACAGACCAAAGTTTAAACTAAAGGCATTTTTTGATTACTTGACACTGGCTGAAGACCTCACTGAAAGGGTCAGCAAAATATACTGACCTTTCACCTTCTCCCAAAATTAATGTTTATGTCCTCTAGCCCTTTCACTTTTCTTAACCGAGGATACCAATCACTGTGATCTGCTGGCCTCAAGCCATGGCTATACTGTTGAGCTACCTCATTCCCAGCTCTCAAAGATCAGGGGCAGGACAGATGCTTAAGATCCCAAAGGAAAAAATAAAAGGAAGTACATCAAAGCTGCAGATCATATTTGGTCCTTCTCATTGTGTCGAACATTTGATTTCAATGTTTTTTCCCCAGTTATTGTGAAACATCGGTGAGTTGTGATTTTACTTTGAATCATCTTAAAATTAAGAAAAAAAATTTCTCATGGTGGCAGGTGGTTAGTTTCACCTCATCTTTTATTAATAACAGGGGGAATAATGATACTGTTGTGGCATATAATTCATCTCTATATGTTCCCCCTTTCTATGTTATAGACCACAATTGAACTTACTCATAAATACAGGCGTTGTAAAAGAACGAACACTTTCATTCATTCCTCATTTCTTAAGGAAGTTAGCATCTGTCCTCAAGGATTCAAGGCTATCTGCTGTTTGTCCCTTGAAACAAAATTACTGCCCACTGGGTTATACAAGAACACTATTCCTGTAGGGCACGGATTCTTAATCAGGGGTGATTTTGCCCCCTTTAAGGGCATTTGGCAATGTCAGGGGCCGGTTCTGATTGTCACAAGTCGGGGAGATCTACGGGCATCTAGCTGGTAGAGACCAGGGATGCTGCTAAATATCTTTCAGTGCATAGAAGACCCCACACTACAAGGATTATCCAGCCTCAGATATCAATAATGTTGAGATTTAAGAAATTAGCCTAGCCAATCTATGATACCTGGAAAAAACCTTACACTTTCCTTCTTGTGTCTTTCTCCATGATGTCATTCTAATCTTAATCCCGCAGTGCCCTCCATCCCCTCCCACCTTTGAATCCTGCTAATCTCTGCAGGCACAATACAAGATCCACTGATAAACCTGTACAGAGGTCTTAGGCTGCCTAGAATGCTTCATCGAGTTAGATCTCTAGACGAAAGTTCCAAAAAGCCTTTTTTCCCTTTTTGATGGAAATCCTTGCAAATAGATTTATTTTTATTGAATATTGATGAATATTCAATAAAAATAAATGAATATTCATAATTGCTTGTCATTGAAATAGATCGAGGCAAACTGCACTTCTATGCTGCAAAAAGAGGACTGTATTTTTCCAATAGCCGAATAATTCTGCATTTAATGTTCTTACGTGTGCAGGGTGGGGGAAGCTATTAAAAGAGAAATAGCCCTACCCAAAAAAAGAAAAAAAGAAGAGGGAATAGGATTTCTGTATCCCATCGCGTGCTTCTTGAATACAATTTTAGCATATTTCTTACTATGTTATATAGCTTCTTCATGGGCATAAAGACAGATATGTTTCAATTTCTTTGTTGATAATCTAGTGCACAAAACCCTGGGATGTTAGAAACAAAATACATTGAGAATCATCTAGTCTAACTCCATCAGCTGAAGATATTGAAGCCCAGAGTAATTAATAATTAAAGCAGAGTTAAGTAGTGCGTACCATGTGCCAGTAACTGTTCTACGTACAAGTTGAGTACTATTTTAATATCCTTTTAACAGATCAAGAAACTGAGACATGGAGAGGTGAAATAGCTTGCCAAAGGTCATAGAGCTCATCAGTGGTAGAATTGTGCTTCCAACTTAGTCCATGGAGCTCCAATGTTTATGCTTTGAACCTCTCTACTGCATTGCTACTCCACTGAAATTTTACCCACGGTCACACAGCAATTTAGAAAGAGAACTAGAATAGCAATTCATTTAGTCTCTCCCCAGAGAGTTCATACTACTCTGCAATACTATCTTCATTTATTGGAATAATTCTTTGTAAAAACAGAATAAACACTTTTTTCAAAGGCAGAAAAGCCATATTCAAACTTCTGTTTGCATAATAAAGCATATTTACACTAATTGGATTAACCCCTAATACAGCTGATCACCAAAGTACCATATAAAGGATAGTCAATAATTATAAAATAAACTTTTTTCTAATTTTTTTCTGTATCTTAAGAATTATTTAATTGGCATATGCAAAGTTTAGAAAGATAAGCACATATCTAAAATGCCAAATTTTTATATTAAAATTGACAAATACATTTATCCTTTACGAGTATGAGGTAATTCAGTGTCATGCAGATAGTACATGCAGAATACTGACTTGAAGTGTTTTTATTTGTATCTATTGAATAACATAATTCAAAAACTCTTTGATTTGTAAAAATTTGCTATTGTCAGACCCTTTGAAATTCTTAAAGGGTCTTAGTTCTTCAAGTTCTAAAGGCCTTAAAGTTCTCTTAGACTACTCAGTCCTACAGCATTTTTAATGACAAAGCATATTCCTAAGGTCAGAAAACTTAGCGATCTGGGTAAATTTTTTTTTTTTTTACAAAATATGCATTAATGTGTCTAATACACACGTTCTTGATAACAAAATTTGGGAAATACTGGTGTAGTGTAGAACATGAATAGGAAAGGCAGATTATGTAATGAGACATGTCTTATAAGAAGAGCAATGTGGAGGCTGACTTGGTTCATCCCTCTACTCAGTAAAGGAAGCCCACTGCACAGCATCTGACAGCAGGTCTCTACCTCAACATTCTGGGGGACAAAGTACTGGCAGTAAAGCAGCCCATCACATTACAAACACCTTAGACAAGCCTTAGATGACCTCCATAATCTGACCAGATCCAAATGTACCCATTCACATCATGAAACTTGATTCAGGCCCTGGTTCTCCTAACCCTTGATATGCAAAATGGCAGATATCCTTTATCAATGAAATCAACCCAGATCTATCAGTTCTCTCTTTCCTTCCTAGTGATCTACCACATATGTTGGTATTTGATTGGATTTTCCAAATTATTTTACTCTAATTATTTTATATGCTAATTCTTTTTCCACCAAGTCTCACATACAATTCCTCTGCAAGTTTATAAAGCATGTTGGAACAGGGTTGAAGAAATACATGGCCGTTTAACCCTTCAGCCCAATGCAAAGTAGAAAACACACACTTAATGTACACTATCCAAGCAAACCAAGTAGGTATGCTTAAAAGATAGATTAACCATGTCATTTTAATAAGGAGAACTCGAGGCATTTTTCTTTTTAATAATGTCACAAGATTTTTGTAATGCATTGATCAAAAAGAATCTTATAAGCAGGAAGGTAGAAAATTGGAACTATCACAGAAATTTAACTAGAAAGAGCCAGGGTGACTTGAAATGGTAAATACATTTCTCTAATAATTTTTTTTATTATTATATTGACTTTGGATTTTATTTGAAATAATCTGAAATTATCAAAAAGCTTCATTTACATAGTCACATAGAAGTTACCTAAGCTTAAATTTTCTGTGGCTTGTACATTTCACAGTTCTAGTTGTGTTTTTTTTTTTTAAACATCTTTATTGGGGTATAATTGCTTTACAATGGTGTGTTAGTTTCTGCTTTATAACAAAGTGAATCAGTTACACATATACACATGTTCTCATATCTCTTCCCTCTTGCGTCTCCTTCCCTCCCACCCTCCCCATCCCACCTCTAATAATTTTTAAACTACCAAAAGGGCATGAAAAGAAACATGGGAGATTGATTTACATTTATTCTTCCTTGCTTGCTAACTAAAATATCGTAAAATTATTTTGATGTACTTTCTCCTCTCTCTGCCACCACCTTGTCCTGTGTCAATGTGTCATATTCCTTTCTAATTATTTTTACTTTGGTTAGGATTTGGATAGATTTTGGTTGAAATCCTTTTATTCTTCATATTTTGATTCTCATCTTTTACTTAAGTGACAGAGACAGCCAAAATTGTTGAGCAATTGAACCAGTTTTGAAAGGACAGCAAAATTCTTCTGGTCCTATTTGCCCCAAATCCTTTACGTGTGTTAGGAAATAAAGGTTTACTTGGAACAAACATTTCTAAGAGAGAAGTTACATGAAAGAATAATCTGCTGTTTATCCCTCAGAGATGCATTTAATGCAGTAGTTTCATATAAGGACCAGGACCAAAAATTGTCTGGGTTTGAATCTCCACCACTATGTCTTGAGCAAATTATTTAACTTTTCTGATCCTCAAGAAGCCTACAATCTTGGGGGTTATTAAAATTAGATTCCATACCCCCTGCCCGACTCCTACATCTACATAATCCCTCAAGTAGCAGTGCTCTGAAAAAAATAAGGCATGAAAGGAAAGTTGATACTCTTTTTAATAAACACTTGCACAGTCATGTCAGGCAATGTTCTAAGCACTTTACAAACGTCACCTCAGGTAATCCTTACAAAAATCCTGTGACCTATGCATCTTATAATCCACGTTTTACAGGTGAGGAAATTTAGGCTCAGATAGATCAATGGCAGACCTGGGATCCAGCTTAGGCAGCCTTACTACAGAGGAGCTTTTGCTTTACCAATGGCCAAAGAAATTTAAAAAACACTGGTTTAAATAGTTAAGTATGTTGTCCTACAACAAAAAGATACACAGCTATTAATATGCTGATATGCATTGGTGAATCTCCAAGAAATGTGCATGGCAATCAGGATGTCCCATAAAGTTTGACCGCAGAATTGAAAAAAGTATATTATTTCAAGAATCTTCTCATAGGAATTGTACTCCTTGAAAAAGTCCCTGGGAGGAAAGGAAAAATACAAATAAATAGCTTAAATCATATAGATCTGTCCTCTGTAAAAGGGTTTCAGTAACAGATTAGAAAAGAAAATAACTATAAATGACTTAATTTCAAAGATGCTAAGTGACAGTTTTAAGCAATCTATTCTGAAAGAAATAAAAAGCTTTAAGGTAAAGAATCCAGATTTTTAAAAAAAGTTTAAAATACCAGTGGGAAAAGCATTTCTCTTAGTCTTGATGAGTGCAACTTTAAACATCTGTCTACTTGAACTTATTAAGATTCCAGGGCACATTTTATAATTCTGAGCACTGTTATCCACTCTGCATAATTGTTTCCCTCCCACCTAACTCCCTTTAGAATGGCAGTTGAAAGAGATATTTCCACTTTCTGTTGTAAACCATTATAGTTATTGTTCCTATTAGGCGATTGATCCATTAACTTTCAAAAGTGATGCATTCCAATACTGGATAAAATATTTGCTTTTATATAATCTCATTAAGAGATCTCTAGAGCATTCTGAATGATATTATCTACATGAATACTGATTTAGTAATTGCAACTGCTACTAAGGCTTAGCTGGGAAAATAATAGACAACACCATTATAATTACAAACATGTTCATAATCCTTTAGCCTTTACAAAGTGCCTTCTCAAATTTGATTCTCAATCTTTGTGAAATAGGAGAGGTATCAGTGTCCTTACTTTGTGGGTGAGAAATTTAAGTCCCAGAAAATACGGAAATTACCAAAATTCATACAAATAGAAGACAGTAAAAATTGTTTTTGTTTTTTATTTTAAATTTCTTGATGCTGTTTCATGATTTGTGTAAAAAATTGAATTATAATTTAGAATAATATCCTTTTCATTTTAAGAGAGGTTTTTTCTAAATATAAAGTAAGAAGTATTAACATAAAATGGATAATAATCTTTCACATATCTTATTTCTTAATGTGTTTGTTTTTAAATAAACAGATTGGAATGAGTAGATGATTTTCAAATTTGCTGTCTAAAATGAGTGGTGGGTTCCAGCACTTCTGACAGGGTTTGTATCTCTTTGAGTAAAATACATGTTTCTCCCCTGAATTCATACATTTGAATCCCTAATATAAAGCAGAGGGAAGGACAGATGGAAGGAAGGAAGGAGAGAAGGAAGGGAGGGAATAGAAATGCAGAGACCTATCCTTGTCTTAAAATGGGAAATTCATTACCTCTGTTGCCATTTCTTACTTCTTCCTCCTAGTCTGCGAACTCATCCTTCAAATCCCAATCATATACTATGTAAACATCCCTCATATGAGTTTTGTTCCTGGCTATGTGAACTTAGCTTTTATTTTTTTTAATTTTTATTTTATATTGGAGTATAGTTGCTTTACATGTTGTGTTAGTTTCAGGTGTACAGCAAGGTGATTCAGTTATACATATACATATATCCACTCTTTTTCAGATTCTTTTCCCATATAGGTTATTACAAAATATTGAGAACTTAGTGTAATAACCCAGAATTTAGAGAAATCAGTTTTACTATGCTATTGTCATGCTCACTCTCCTGGTATATGTGATATTTAGTGCAAAAGAAGTCATTTTTGTGACAAGGATATTTGTAGCTATTAGTAAACTAGACTATACTTCAGGGAATTTATAGGAAAGGGCTCTTAATTAAGGATTTGGGACTATACAACCCATAGTTCTTGAACATGCTCTTGGCAATGTGCTTGATTTTGTTGCCATGGTAGGCCATATGATATTTCCTCATTAAGTGCATTTTCCACAAGATACTTGGTTACTTTTTAGTAGATGATGAGAGTGGCAAACAGTACCTTCAGTTTTCATTCCCTAGATCAATCATTTTATGTCTCTATCATGAGTGTCAATATAAAATAGAAGTATCTAATTATGTCCAACAGGACAGGTAGTATGAGCTAGTCAGGTGATCATAAATAAATAGATTCAAAAATAGAAACTAGTTTGAGAAATAGTAAATAAGGGTCTTGTTTCTATTTCAAAAGTTGATTTCTTAACATCACACTGTTTCTCCCCTATACTGAGTTTACTTTTTTGCTAAAACATTTGTTTCTTTCAGAGGGCAGACACTGGCACCTAACTACCTGAGTGTGTACTTGGATTTCCCCACTTAGAGAAACTGTAAACCTTAGGCAAGTTACTTAAGGTTTATCAGCTTTGCTTTCTTTATTTCTTAGATTGTGATAATAGGAATAATGCCTATTTTTTAATAAGGTATGAAGAAGCAAATGAGCAAATGCATGCAAAGTGCCATGGTGATTAGTATATAATGATTAATAAATGTTAGTTTTTATTAATATAGGTCCAGTTAAGTTCAATACATTAATGCAAGTACTACAAAGGGAGCCTTATGAAACACCAGATATTAAGATCCCATAATTATCAGAGAATCTTCGGTTCCCATTTCCTTCAATATTTTGAAATATTCCTTCAAAATATTTACACCTTTTTACAGTGTAATATTTTTCATCAAGAAAAGAAACAATGTGGAATTCCCTGGTGGTCCAGTGGTTAGGACTCTGTGCTTTCAATGTCGAGGGCCCAGGTTCAATCCCTGGTTGGGGAACTAAGATCCCACAAGACACGTGGCACAGCCAAAAAGAAAAAGAAAACAGGAAAGAAACAATGCTAGCTTAAACTGGGAAATATTTCTAAAATATAATACTGCCTTATTCCTCAGACCATTTCATATAAACCGTAAAGAAAAGAGATGTTTAGTAAAGTCCAACTTTTAACATCTCCCAATAGGTATTGATCAAAGAACTTACAAAGAATAAAGTAATGATTGTAAAGTATAATAAATTATCTGATTAGGAAGTAGAGAATGCTTTAGTAACATGAAAATAGGGGCACTACCTACAAGGTGTAGGGGCATCCAAGGGCTGCCTGGCCAGGGGAAATTTAGGGAAAACTTTATAAAATAAGTAAAATTTAAGGTAAGACCTACAAATGTATACAAAAGAACTAGATAAAGTGAGTGGTGGGAGTGAAACTTATAGGTAGGTGTGAGATTGAAAGTTCAGGCAGAAAACAACATACTTGAAGACTTAGAGGTAAGAATATATGGAATCTCAGGAGAACTCAATGAATTTCCATCTTGCTGGAGTGAAGAGATGGATGTGGGGTGATATTGTTGAAGTGGGTTGAAGTTGGGGTAAGAGTTGAAGTGCAAAAAAAGAAATGGGCTCAAATAAAATACATATGTTCAAGAGTTTGGACAATATCCTAAGGGCAGTAACCTATCAAAAATTTGAATTTTATAAAGAGGGAACACTGAAGACAGGGAACAGACAGGAATGAATTACAAAACAGAGTCAGCAAGATCAGGTAAGAGGTGGAAGCAATAATCCAGAAAAGGGATGAGGATGGGATGGGGGAGGAATGGGTAGTGATGCTAGGAATCGAGAGAAATATTGGGTGGGCCAAAAAGTGCCTTCAGTTTTTCAAGTAAAAATAAAAGACACATTTTTCTTTTTCACCAAGAACTTTATTGAACAACGTATTCACCCTTTTGTTCCACTATCTTCTGCCATTTTTCAGGCAACTTCATAATTCCATCTTCCCAAAACTTTTTATCTTTTTGAGCAAAGAACTGTTCTGGTGCCTTTTACAGTCTTCCAAGGAATTGAAATTTTTTCCATTAGGAGAATTTTGTAAAGACTGAAATAAATAGAAATCCAAAGGTGAAATGTCTGGTGAATACGGCAGATGAATCAGAACTTCCCAGACAAGCTGTAATAGTTTTTGCCTGGTCGTCAAAGAAACATGCGGACTTGCGTTATCCTGATGGAAGGTTATGCATTTTCTGTTGACTAATTCTGGACACTTTTCGTCAAGTGCCACTTTCAGTTGGTCTAATTGGGAGCAGCACTTGTTGGAATTAATCGTTTGGTTTTCCAGAAGGAGCTCATAATAGGGGACTCCCTTCTAATCCCACCATATGCACAACATCACCTTCTTTGGATGAAGACCGGCCTTTGGTGTGGTTGACGGTGGTTCATTTTGCTTGCCCCATGATCTCTTCCATTTCACATTGTTGTACAGTATCCACTTTTCATAGCCCATCACAATTTGCTTTAAAAACAGAGTAATCCAAACATTTCAATACGTTTCAGTAGAGAATCAGATGTGGAAATATGGTCAAGAAGGTTTTTTTTCGCTTAACTTACATGGAACCCAAACATCAAAGTGATTAACATAACCAAGCTGGTTCAAATGATTTTCAATGCTTGATTTAGACATTTTGAGTATGTTGGCTATCTCCTGCATGTTATAACATTGATTGATCTCAATTAATGTCTCCATTTGATTGCTATCAACTTCAACTGGTCTACCTGACCATGGAGAATTGTCCAGCGAGAAATCTCCAGCACGAAACTTCCAAACCACTTTGACATGTTCGATCCATCACAGCACCTTCTCCATACAGTGCACGAATCTTTTTTTGTGTTTCAGTTGCGTTTTTACCTTTCTTGTAATAATAAAGCATAATATGCCAGAAATGTTGCTTTTCTTCTTCCATCTTCAATATTAAAATGGCTACATAAAAATTCACCAATTTTGATAAGTCTTTTTTTAAATGCATGCTGATATGACAGCTGTCACATAAAATCTAACAAAATTGTTTCAAATAAAGTTAAAGATAACTAAGTTCTACTAGAGCCATCTTACGGAAAAAAAACAAATGAACATTTTGGTCCACCCAATAGATTTGATGGCTATTTGGAAGGATGGAAGGATAGGAGGCTGTGGTCATCTCTGTGATCCTGCCTATATGATATCAGAAGCAGAGAAGATCCTCCCACAATCCCTTTCTCTCTTCCTTTCCAACCCTGGCATGGCAGGATGTCTCCCGCAAAGAAGGGTGGCGAGAAGAAGGGTCAGTCCACCATCAATGAGATGGTGACCAAAGAATACGCTATCAACATTCACAAGCACATCCAAGGAGTGGGTATCAAGAAATGTGCCCCTCGGGCACTCAAAATAATCTGGAAATTTGCCATGAAGCAGATGGGAACTCCAGATTAACACATTGACACCAGGCTCAAGAAAGTTGTCTGGGCCAAAGGAATAAAGAATGTCCCATACCATATCTGTGTGCAGTTGTCCAGAAAGTGTAATGAAGATGAAGATTCACCAAACAAGCTCTATATGTTGGTTACCTATGTACCTGTCCCTACTTTCAAAAATCTACAGATAGTGTGGATGAGAATTAACTGCTGATTGTCCAATAAAGTTATAGAACCAAAAAAAAAGAAGCAGAGACGACTCAAGGAATAAGGTTCAGGATGGGGTTATGGGAGTGAATGGCTGAACTGGAATGGGAAAAACACTCCATGTAGATGAAAATGTCGAGAAATTGAGGATCAGGATATTGGTAAAACAGAAGTCACCCAAAATAGCAGAAGAGCCTAGCGAGAAGAGAAAGATTACCAGTCACGTGCTATTTTGTCTTTAAAAATTAATGCAGAAAGAGTAATTAAAACATCAGTGGTTGAGAACAAAGAAAAAGGAAAGCTTATAGTCTTATACCATTAGCCTCAAAGGCATGTAGAAGTCTAAACATTCCTAGAGGATTATGGTATATGAGAGAGTATGAAGCAAGGAGGACACCTAGTGTATCTTTCCAATTCTGGGGAAAGGAAGGGATAAAACAATGAGGCTGCTTCACTTGAGTGGGGAGGTTGAAAATTAGCTCTCATGAGCCCATGGTTTGCTCTGAACACCCATTCACCTATAACACACCAACCAATATGGACAGGCTGGTTCTTACAACTCGTTTTGTCCATCTGTCATTATGCAAGATTGGAGATGAAGGGAGTAAAAGAACTGAAGGGGAGTTTGTTGCAAATGGTCTAGTGGGAGCGTAGGGAGGATCAACTCCTTGCCTTGCTGTTCACTAGCTCTGAATTTTGGACATTCTTGAACTTTGTATTAATCATTAACCTTAATAAGACATTGTACAACCCAAGGTTCATTCCATCTCAAGACTCCCAGCATCTTATTCTGGTTCTAGTATTGTACTTGCATCATTTCAGGTCCCATTCTTCTACCCCTCCAGTGTCCCCTCTTCCTGTGCCTCTACGTAACAGATTTCATTTCATGCAACAGTCTTCTAACTTAGTTCCTTCTTGTTTTGAGTTCAGGGTAGATTTTGTATATAAGAAAGATTTCACAGAGTCTTATGATTTATTTTAAATTTAACTTTCTGAAGTTACAAATTCAAAACCCTTGTCAGGTTCAGTTAGCAAATTCTATTCAATGTATAAGTCTAGAAAAACCATAATCTTTATAAAGGGACTTTGAATACTACTTCAAATATTTTAAACAGAATTTATAAATAAAATATATTTTAGATTCATTTTAAGCATTTCAATTTTCTGAGAAAAAGCCTTGTCAAGTATTAGGGATTTTTATAAATCCAAGAAATTAACTTATAAATATGTTACAGTTGAAGTTTGTATAAATGTTCATAACATACTGTACATAAACAGCACGATTTCAGCTTACATCACCATTCTGAATCAATTACTCAATAACGTTTTAAACTGGGTTTACGAGGCTGTCACTCAAACTTGCCAAATTCTATTAAATTTCACATATACAAAAAATGATGTATAGATTCCATCCCAAGATAAAAATATCTTAATTTACTTCTCTTAAAAATATCTCTGGGGGCTTCCCTGGTGGTGCAGTGGTTGAGAGCCCGCCTGCCGATGCAGGGGACACGAGTTCGTGCCCCGGTCTGGGAAGATCCCACATGCCGCAGAGCGGTTGGGCCCGTGAGCCATGACCGCTGAGCCTGCGTGTCCGGAGCCTGTGCTCCACAACAGGAGAGGCCAGAACAGTGAGAGGCCCGTGTACCGCAAAAAAAAAAAAAAAAAAAAATCTCTGTATTTTATTCTAATTCCACCTAGAACTGAAAGATGCATAAACACATTAAGAAATATACACACAAGACAGAGGTGACATATGGCCAGAAATTTTGGCTGGTCATGATCTCTGGACTTCAGAAATCCAGTTCAATTCTCATAGTTGAAACTAAGTCAAATATCATCCTAAATATTTTTGAATTTTGTCTATTATTATTTTACTGAGTGAATTCTTGTTAGCAACCCTGATCAGACAGACTAGACTCCATTTGGAGTTGTTATATGAATAATTACATAATACCATGAGGGATATGATCCTATGATCATACAGCCCTGACTCCTTGTTACACATATATAATCACCTGACCCTTCCCTCATGGAAGTCAGTCTGTAGCTTCCACCATGGGTGATAACTAAGATTGGATTTTGCACTTATTTGTCTTTTGACAAATATACTCAAGTCTTTTAAACAAATACTAAAGATATGTGTGCTTAATAAAATAGTAAAATAAAATATCCTTCTGACTACTGCTAAAGACTGTTGAACTCAATAGTATCCTGCACTTGTTCCATTTTTCTTATTTTCAGAACCATAGAACTCTTATGAATATTACCATTTAACTCACCCATTTCTATGACCAAAGCCATGTATGGTCAATAAGTTGATAACTTACAGATGGTTTTCTTTCCATCAGACCTCTTTTTTTAAACCGTGGCCCTCTGCTGAACAATGTAGTCAATATTTCCACTTGGATGCCTTTCTGTACCTCAAATAAAATTTATCCCAAACTGAACTCATTACCCTTGTCTTTATCTTGCCACTTCTAGGGTTCCCAATTCAATAAATGTCACTACTATTCCTCAAATTGCTCAAGACAGGAACCTAATAGCGATGCATGACACATCATTTCTGCTCTACTCACGCATAATGAATCACTTGTCAATGCTACCCCTTAAGCATATTTTAAATCTCCAGTTTTCTCTCTCTTCCTATTTAAAATGATCTCTCTGCCTTAACTTTTGCTTCTTGCAAATCATACCTCTCAAAGTATCAAATACTCTTTTAAAAAGATTATAATAGGCCTTCCCTGGTGGCGCAGTAGTTGAAAGTCTGCCTGCTGATGCAGGGTACACGGGTTCGTGTCCCTGTCTGGGAAGATCCCACATGCCGCAGAGCAGCTGGGCCCATGAGCCACGGCTGCTGAGCCTGCGCGTCCAGAGCCTGTGCTCTGCAACGGGAGAGGCCACAACAGTGAGAGGCCCACGTACCGCAATAAATAAATAAATAAAAAGATTATAATAACCCTGCACTGGATTGCAAAAATTTTCCCCTGCCATTGAAAGTTGGAATCTATTTTTCCATCCCTTGAATTTGGGTTGGTTATGTGACTTACTCTGGCCAATGGGACATTAGCAAGCATACCAATAGCAGAGTCTTGCAAAGCTGTTACACATCGGAGCTTGCTTCTCATAGGTCATTCAGGACTTCCACCACCAGGTGAGAAAGCTCAGTTTAGTCTGCTGGAAGGTCAAGGGACATTTGAGACAAGCCATCCCAGTGCAGACTTTCCACAGTCACCTGCCTCTAGCCAACACAGCAGCTAACCGAAGATGCATGGTTAACACCAGCTGAGACCTGGAATAAAAGCTACCCTGCTGAGACCAACCCAAACTGCCAACTCACGGAGTTGTGAGCTAATTAAATACTTGTTTGAACCCACTAAGTTGTGGTATGGCTTGTTTCTCATTAAAAGCTTAATGATATAAGTCCCTTGATTAAAACTTATCAGTTGCTTCCCATTTACCCTTTAAAATACATTGCAGACTTTTGGAAGAAGAGGAGATAGAGCACAGAGATGAAAAAGTACTTAAAAATAAAGGCTGAAAAATTCTCAAATTTGGCAACAGACATAAACCTAAAGATTCAAGGTGAGCAAACTCCAAATGGCATAAAACCCAAGGAATTCTATACTTTTATAAAACATCATAGTCAAACTTCTGAAAACTTAAGACAAAAAAAAAGTCTTGAAAGCAGTGAAAAAGAAGTGACATGTAACCTACAGAGGGAACATGATTGAATGACAGAGGACTTTTTATTAGGAAACATATACGTCAGAAGGAAGTGATCTAACATTTTTCAAGTCTGAAAGAGAACTGGCAGCCCAGTGTACAGTGTCCAGTTAGCATATCCTCCAGGAGTGAGGGGAAAAATCAAAACATTCTTAGATGAAGGTAAATTAAAAGAATCTTTCACCAGCAGACCTTTGTCCTATAAGAATGGATAAAGAAAGCTCTCTAAACAGAAAAGAAACAAGTGAAGGAGTTTGGGAAAATCAAAGGAAAATAAACAACATAGTAAGCAAAAATATGGCTAAATACAAAATATTCTTCTTATCGTGAGTCTTCGAAATTGTTTTAAGGGTGACCCCAAAATTAAAATGCTTTTTGATATGGTTCTAAAAGTCTATAGAGAAACTGTTTATATTTAATCAATATTATTTGATAAATAACATTGATTAAATATAAACATATAAATGAATATAAATATACAAGTACAATATACAAAATATATACATTTATTATAATGAATATAATTATAAATATTATAAATGTAGGATGGTAAGGAGATGCAGAGGGAGATGAGTTTTGTATACTTTTTGTTGTTGTTGTTTTGGGTTATTTTTGAAGCTTATTTAATTAAATAAGAAAAGACATAAAATATAATATTAATGAAAAAGGACAATTCTCTAAATCAGTATAATTCCAAATTCACATAAATGCAAGACTATTTAATATACTAAAATATCTGAACTGGTTAAATCACAACACTATTGGACTATGATAAGTTATGTACATAAAATATAATGCCTAGAGCAAGCACTAAGAAAGCTATACAAAGAGATACACTCAAAAACACTTTAGATAAATCAAAATGGTATTCTAAAATATGTTCATGAAAACCACGGGAGGCAGGAAAATTAAAACAGAGAAACAAAAAGAGAGCCTTTTCAACAAATGGTGTTGGAGTAATTCGACATCTACAGGCAGGAAGAATAAACCTTGACTTAAGTCTCTCACATGATACAAAAATCAACTCAATATGGATCATGGACTTAAATGGAAAACATAAAACTACTAAACTTTAAAAAAAAAGGAAAAAAATTCAGCATCTATGGCTAGGCAAAGTGTTCTTAGACTTGACACTAAAAGCATGATCCATAAAAGGAAAAATTAACATTAGACTTTATCAAAATTTTAAATATTTTGCTCTGTGAAAGACCCTTTTAAGAGATTGAAAAGCCAAGATACGGACTGGGAGAAAAAAAATTGCAAACCACATGTATCTAGAACATAAGAAAACTCTCAAGACACACATTAAAGTAAATAAACTGGGCTTCCCTGGTGGCACAATGGTTAAGAATCCACCTGCCAAAGAAGGGGACAGGGGTTCGATCCCTGGTCCGGGAAGATCCCACATGCCGTGGAGCAACTAAGACCGTGCACCACACTGCTGAGCCTGCGCTCTAGAGCCTGTGAGCCACAACTACTGAGCCTGCGAGCCACAACTGATGAAGCCCGTGTGCCTAGAGCCCGTGCTCTGCAACGAGAGAAGCCACCTCAATGAGAAGCCTTCACACAACAACGAAGAGTAGCCCCCACTCGCCACAACTAGAGAAACCCCGCGCACAGCAACGAAGACCCAACGCAGCCAAAAATATAAATAAATAAATAAATTTATAAAATAAAATAAAGTAAATAAACCTAATTTAAAATGGACAAAAGACACAAACATATATTTCATATACAGATCACAAATAAGCATGTGAAAAGATGTTCAACATCATCAGCCCCTTGGAAGATGCAAATTATAACCACAATGAATTATTTCTACATACCTAAAAAATGACAATGCCAAATGTTGCAGAAGATGTGGAGAAACTGGATCACTCATATATTATTGAAGGGAATGTAAAATAATACAACCCCTCTAGAAAGTGATTTGGCAGTCTTAAAAATAATACACTGTAGGGACTTCCTCGTGGCGCAGTGGATAAGACTCCGTGCTCCCAACACAGAGAGCCTGGGTTCGATCCCTGGTCAGGGAAGTAGATCCCACATGTATGCCGCAACTAAGAGTTTGCATGCCACAACTAAGGAGCTGGTGAGCCACAGCTGAGGAGCACGCCTGCCACAACTAAGACCTGGTGCAACCAAATAAATAAATATTTTTTTAAAAAAGATACATTATTGGGCTTCCCTGGTGGCACAGTGGTTGAAAGTCCGCCTGCCGATGCAAGGGACACGGGTTCGTGCCCTGGTCTGGGAAGATCCCACATGCCTCAGAGCGGCTGGGCCCGTGAGCCATGGCCGCTGAGCCTGCGCGTCCGGAGACTGTGGTCCGCAACGGGAGAGGCCACAACAGTGAGAGGCCCGCATACGGCAAAAAAAAAAAAAAAAAAAAAGATACATTATTACAAAAAAATACACTGTAATACTTCCATACCAAGCAAAATTATTTGGCCATAAGAAAGGAATAAGATATTGATACATGCACAAAATTATGCAGAATATGAAAGGCCAATCACCAGTTATACACTGCATGATTCCATTTATGTAGCATTTTTGAAACGCCAACATTTTAGAAGTGGAGACCACATTAGCAGTTCAGAGATGAATATGGGGGTGGAGCAAGAAGGAAGTAGGTGTGGCTAAAGGAGGCAACATGAGAAATCCTTATGATGGAAATGCTCTGCATCTTCACCGTATCAATGTCCATACCCTGGTCGTGATACTGTTCTATGGTTACTCAATGTGTTACCGTTGAAGAAACCTGGGCAACAGATATGTGGAATCTGTATTATTTCTTACAACTGCATGTGAATCTGTAATTACCTCAAAAAAAAAGTTTCCTTTGAAAAAATCTTTAGGAAAGCCTGACTCCATGAAGTTCTCTCCTTATAGCCTCTCGTGTCACTGAATTTCAACTTCCAAGCACTTTGAGCACAAACTATATGATTTACTTTTAAAATTATGGTTTTCCTCCGTGGATAGTAAACTCTATGAGGGTAGCAGCTATATCTCTCTGCTTACCATTGTACTTTCGGTGTTATGCCTGATGCAAAGAAGACCCTCAATAAATATTTATTCTTAGGTTATCAATTGCCATTTCATCAATCTATTATGTCATTAATTTCATTGTCTTATTCCTCTACTCAAAAACATCTCTTTGTCTCCGGATAATGGTCAGACTCTGAGTAATCCAGTGTGATAGAAATCTTTCTCTTTCGGCTGCCTAACAGACAACACTGTTCCTACAAATTTCCTTTTCCCACTATCCCTCCAAATGCAATTTTGATCTTAGTGCCTTTTGTGTGGTTTTGTGGGGTTTTTTTGCACTTTCTGAAATGATTTTAAACCTCCAACCTCTTTATGCAAATCCTCCAATCCTTTAAGGCTCAGAACAAATCCCACCTCATCCACAGGACCAGCTTCCACTGATCTCTTCCTCAGAGAATTCTGCTACATTATACCGTGAGTTAACATTAGGTGGTTTCTTCCCCTGCTCTCCTGGCTTACTGCTGTCTGTCTCTTCATGGTGACTATGTGCAGAGTATATGAATGACTAGGGAGAGTGTTCATGTCTGAGGATAATGACACATTTATTCAAACTGCTAAACATTAAGAAAGTTTTATTCCTACTTCAGGGTTTTCCCAATCTGCAACAAGTTTCAAGTAAAAAAGAGCTGTTTTTTTTTTAAAGATAATTTTCTTGATTAAATACACACTATACTTAAAAGAGCTGGGATTTTTAAGTTTAATTTTTCATCGAAGTTGATGATTTACAATGTTTTAGGCGTACAGCAAATTGATTCAGCTATATATTATTCTTTCTCACATTCTTTTCCATTATATGTTATTACAAGATATTAAATATAGATAGTTCCCTCTGCTATATACTAGATCCTTGCTGTTTATCTATTTTATACATAGTAGTGTGTATCTGTTAATTCCATACTCCTAATTTATCCCTCCCTTCCCTCTTTCCCCTTTGGTAGCCATAAGTTTGTTTTCTGTGTCTGTTGTATGTATATATATATATACATTTTAAAAATTTTATTTTATTGAAGCAACATTTACCACTAGAAGATATGAAGAGGGAATACGGGTAATAGCAGGGTAGGGATGTCAGAGGTTTGTGGAACAGCCTCTGGAGAGCCTTAAACTCTGGTAATTTATCTTTTCTTCCTCCTTTGTGCAGGGGTATGGGTAGAAGAACGTTTAATTATGTTACCCTGTAAAAACTTTCACCACAAGAGAATCCCCCTTGTAGTTTAGGGGTGGTTTCTGAGAAAAGGACATGGTCCCAATTTATAATCTGTATCTTGATATACACATGACCTGCAGTGATGTCAGGGCTTGGGAGAAGTAATATAAAATACTCACCAGGTGACGTGATGTATTAGTTATCTATGCAGTTTAAGAAACTACTCCGATACTTGGCACTTATAAAACACACATTTATTATCATAGTTTCTATAGTTCAAAAAGCCAAGCATGGCCTAGCTAGGTATATCTCTGGGTCAAAGTGTCTCATGAGGTGGCAGTCGAGCTGTCAGCTAGGGCTGTAGTCTCTACTAAAGATTTGTCATCTCTTCTGGGGTTTGGTCCATTTCCAAGCTTGTTCAGGTGGGCTCTGTTCATTGTGCACTCTTGGATTGAAGGAGATCCCTGCAGGTCCTACACCCTTCACTGACTGTAGACTTGAGTCTTCCCTCAGTCCCTGGACACGTGGACATTTCTGCAGGACTACCACAGGACCTAGCATTGCACCTGACTTCCCCTAGCATAAGCAGTCCAAAAAAGGGAGAAAGGGAGGCATAGAATGAGAGAGAGAATAGCCCACCCCCTACCATTCTCAGAAACTGCCCATCACATGGGAATCCTAGTTGGGATGGCATTGACGTCAAGATTTCTAATAAGCTCACAGAAGGCAATGGACAGTAGCTGGCACTTGAACCAGTTTGCTGCTCACACAAACGAGTCCAGGAAAGCAGAGAGAATCTGGGGCATTTCATAGAGACTTCACTGCACTGGAGAGCTACAGCAGCTGCCCAGCTGAGGACTTAGGATCTCTGAAATGTTCTACAAGGTAGCCTGCATCATTTGCCTTCAGCACCAGAGGCAATACAGGGCAACATGAAAACACCAGATGCCAGAAGCCACAGAGAAATGACATCGAATAAAACATACAGCTTCATGGTCCCTCGACCATAGCAGCAGATGACGTTCCTCCCTGTTTTCCTTGTTTCAGACAAAAAAAAAAAAAGTGTGGAGAATTGGGGTGGAAGCTCAGAAAGAAAACTTGGAATTGTGAACAATGACTGAGGGAATGAGACTACTTGGATTTGATTATTTCCTTGGAGAATCTGCTATTTTATTACCCAGGGTAGAATAAAAGTTATTGTTTTGGATTGAATTTGCCAGGTTGGTCTAAAAATAATTTCCCTTCTGCTGAGCAGGAAGGAGGCATGGAAAAGTTGAGTTTATCAAAATAAAGTACATTTTTGATCTTTCAAATTAAGTGGAATAACTACTCTGTCATAGTACACCATTCTGACACTTAATTTATTGTACTATGGTTTAACTTAATGAATTACCTGTATATATCTTATCCCCAGGTTGAACTTACGGAGATTGGGGCGCCAAAATAATGTTATATGCTTTCTTTCTCCTCTCTATGGCATGATATATACCTACATATTATGGTCTAGTAAAGGTTATGATCAGGAGTGCGTAAAAGTGTGTTTGTTTAAATACTAACATAAATTAGTTGACAGCTTCCTCCATTCGCTCTACTTGGGGTGGTTCAGCTCTCTTTGATGGCAGTAAGGGCCATGGGGATCCTTTCAGGCAAAAAGTTGCCACATTTACTAGTAAATCACACCAAGTCATGAAAGCTATTGGATGATTATGTCCTACAGTTTTTAGTCTAGAAATTATTTATTAGTTATCTATCGTTGTATAACAAATTACTCCCAAACTTAGAAGCTTAAAGCAGTATTTTTTGTTTTAAGTATTGTTTTAAGTAAATAGATGTTTATTATTGTACAGTGTCTGTGGGTCAGGGTTCAGGATGTGGCTTCAGCTGAGTGCCTCTGGCTCAGGGTTTCTCATGAGGTTACAGTTGAGCTGTCAGCCAGAGCTGTGGACTCATACAAAGGCTCATTTGGAGATGGAGGGACTTGCTTCCAATTTCACTCAGGTGCTTATTAGTGGGAGTCAGCCCCTCACCACAGGGCTGCCTCACATCAGGGCAGCTAGATACCCCCAGGTAAAGTGACCTGAAAGAGAGATTTAGACAGCAAGCCCAGACAGTAGCCGTAGCTTTTTTATAACCAAATCTCAGAAGTGGCATCCATCACACAAATTCTGCCATATTCTAATCATCAGAAGCAAGTGAATAAGTCCATGCTACAACCAAGGGGTGGAAATTACACAAGAGCATGCATGTCAGGAGGTAGGAAGGATGGGGAACCATCTTAAAGGCCGCCTATTACAAAGTCTTCCAGGAAGTGATGCCCACAGAGCAACAAGTTAGAAAAATTTAATCGATGCTAATTTGGTTTGAGTCTGATGACAAACATACAACAGGGAGAAAAAACCAGCGAATTCTATAACCAGGTAACTCTTAGTGATTTGCTATGTGATCTCACACTTTGTATTCATCTCGAATCCCTTCTGTCATCCCCTCTGAGGATGAACTTCTAATATCATATGTTGTGTCACCCATACATATGTTCACATTTGCCTGTGGCTTTTCTTATTATAATTACGTTAATAAAAACAAGAATGACTAATACTGATATAAGTCTCCTGTGGACCACATGCCCTTCTAAGCACTTTATATTTTCAACTGCTGTTCACCACAGCCCCATGAGAGAGGTACACACATTTTCCAGAGGAGGAAAGTGAGGCACAGAGATGTTAAGGATCTTGTTCAAAATCATAGAATTAGTAAGTTTTGGAGCTTGTTTAGGGACCCAGGAAGATGCCTCTAAACCAGGGGTCCCCAACCCCTGGGCTGTGGACTGGTTCAGGTCCACAGCCTGTTAGGAACCAGGCCGCACAGCAGGAGGTGAGTGGTGGGTGAGTGAGCAAAGCTTCACCTGCCACTCCCCATCGCTCCCCACAGCTCCCCATTGCTCCCCATCGCTCCTCACTGCTCCTCATCGCTCCCCATAGCTCCCCACCACTCCCCATCGCTCGCATTACCGCCTGAATCATCCCCCCCACCAAGTGCATGGAAAAATTGTCTTCCATGAAACCGGTCCCCAGTGCCAAAAATGTTGGGGCCTGCTGCTCTAAACCACTTTACTCTTCTGCTACGACAGAAGGGAACTCCCCATCTGAGGCAACTGGGACAGGAAACTGTAGGTTGATCTCAGCCAGGCTCCCTGTTCTGGTTGGTTAAATTTAAACAGTGTTCTTTCCTTACCTCTATTCTTTGACCACAAGAACAAAATTATTCAACAATTTTCCCATCGTTTCTCCTATATCTTAAACCTGTTTTTCTGTTGTTTCATTTGTCTCGCTTCACCTTTTTCCTTCCACTATCATACCCCAATTTTCCTTCTTTCGTTCCATGTGGTTTAGTGAAATCGATTGCTTTCCACTTTCAAGGACAAGGGTGTCTCCATCATCCTGGAGAGCCAGTCTTAGAGTCCACACTCCTTGACACAGTGAATTATTCAAGCTTGGAGATGTGACACAGGCCACCTGACATCATTTCAGGAATTTGTGGCAATTATTGAGGAAGACACACTTTTTCCACCTGGAGAATAGGTGGAAAAGTAAACCTGGAGCTGTCCCTCTCCGAGTATAGGGAGGCTGCCTGAGGATGAAGCCAAAAAAAAGGAGGAAAGCATAACTGAGAGGTAAACAGTGAAATTCATCATCCTATGGTATTTGAACACCAGATCAGGGCTTGATGGGAAACCTGACCCCTAGAGTCAATACATTCTCTTTTATGTTTAAGCTCTTTTGGATTAATTTCTATACCCGGCCATCATAAAGCCATCGTTAATAAATTTATTGAAAAATATATGTTTTCCCAAATCCAAGAATTCATTACATTCCATTTTTATTAACATAGACATAATAGTTCCAAGCGTTCAGAACAAATAATTATAACCTGTGACCTCTCTAACTAAATATGTACTAGTTAGTTAATCTGACAGACCTTCCTCCAAACAATAGTATTTTTTTTCTTTCCAGTACCCCCACTGGTCTCCCATCTGTTATATGTGCTTTTCTAATGTCTTCTCTCCCTTTACAAAGTCCATCTCTGCATTTTCCCAAATCTTCTCTTTTGATCACTACCCTCACCAAATAATTACATGAATAAAGTAACAAAATCAATCCAGGCTGATTTCTTTGTTCTTATGCCAAAGCATGAACTCCATGCAGAGTGGCAGTCACTTCAAGCAAGTTTTGAAGAAATATATTAATTCCACTTACTGGAATGGATTACTTCTATGTCTGAGATAGTATGGAAGCAATTGGAGAAAATATTCTTGCACAGAGGACATCCCCAAGCTGAAAATCCAGGCTCAGGGAATGAGTGCTCTGAGATCTTGATTCAATTGCTCCTGTTGCCATGCCTGACGATGAAAGTCCCTCTGAGCCTGTTATGTTCCTGCTTCAACCAGCAAAGTTCTTGCCTGTGGGCGAGAATTAATTTCCAGGAGAATCATGTTTCTGGGTGTCTAGTGAGCCATGTAGAAGTCATGGGGCTTTAAGCTGAGCACAAGAAAGAAACAAGGAGTCAGTGTCCAGAATTCATTATCCTGTTTCATGTTTATGGCTGCAAAGGATCCTGCCTGCCTTGTGTGTTACCACAGGCTCTAATCCCAGCCACGTGCTCACAGCAACTGAATATTTCCCTTTCTAATTTCATTTTCAATGCTTTGTGTATTCATATCTTACGATCTGAAACATTTCTTGCAATTGTTTGCACACATCTCCAAACTACACTTTAGACTAGAAGGTACTTTGTTTTCATTCGTCTTTAATTAAGTAAATATTTTTAGCTCAATTTATGCTCAGTCGATTTTTTTTTTTTATTCCCAAATAAACTGAAAAAGCATTTCTAGTGGTGGAATTATCATGGCTGAAGATGTATTCTTACACTATACATGTAGCAATAGTCCTTATATTGCATAAGCTCATAAGAAAATATAATTTATATATTCCATTCTCCCATCAGACATACTGAGACAGACTGGCAAAGAAAAGGAAACCAGTATGAACACTGGTGCCTTGCTATCACCCCTCAGCACGTGAGCTAGTTCTCTTGAATTCACACTCTAATGTCTGTTTATGCTTGGAATCCTTTTTTAACAAAGATATGCTAAAATCCACAGACTGCTGCTTAAAAGGATAGACAAAAGACAGCTGATGAATATTGGAAAATATTTTTAGGGAATTCAAAATCACTGCTAGGGATGATAAGAAGTGTTTCATATTTCTCAAATTGTATTCAGTGATTAAAGGTATTATTTTCCTTTTATTTTTAAATATGATTTTTTCTCTTTTTGTCCTTCTGGAAATGTATTGCTACTTCAGTATAATCTACATAGTTTGAATTTTTGGACAGAAGGATCCCAGATCCAGATTTGAGTCTAGCTTACCACGAATTAGCTGTATGACCTTGTGTCAAGTTTCTGAAAACTGTTTGAGCCTCAGTTCACTCAACTATAAATGATTATAATAATATTTACAGCTTTTAAAACATGAGAAATAAATACAGTGAGTAGCAGGTGTCCAAAAAATGGTAGTTATTATGGTTCTTTAGCTTTTAAAATAAATAGATCAATTTGGTAACCAAATAAAAATATCTACTACTTTAGTAATTTTTCCACAATTTAAGAATTGTATGTATGTAGTAGGATTTCAAAATTTATTCATGCTTCTGCTCTGGTATGCAGAGAATATGTAACTATTTATTTTGATTATAACTATGTGATCCTGCTAAACTGTTTCATGACCTGTCTTAATCCATCCAGACACGAGGCAAATTATTCTTGGGTGGGCTTCACTCTGAAACATTTGCTCTTTTGTGAAACTCATGTCCTTTCGTCTATAATTTCCGAAACTTCTAAAATTTTCCTCCTCCATTTGCTTTACCTTTATCGGCCTTCTTTGCAGATTTCTCTTCGTCCACTCAACAGTTAAAGGCTCATTCTTCAAGACTTGGTTCTCAGCTTATTTCCTCCTCACACTATAATTTCTTTTAATTTCATGTACTCACATAGCTTTGATTATCACCTGTTTACTGACCACTACCAATCCAATCCATTCATCTTTTCTTGACCCCAGACCCTTATGTCTCTACTCAAGACTTAACCTGGATATTCCCTAGACAACTCAGATATGGGATGGACAATCAGCTAACACACGATCCTTCCCCCAAGCCTCCTCCTCCTCTTCCAGCTTTCCCAATTCTGTAAATTGTTCCACAATGCACTCAAGAGCTCTTTCAAAAACTAGGATTCATTCTTGACCTGTCCCTCTCTTGCAGCACCTCCATCCAATCAAGTGCCAAGTTGATTTCTCTCTAATTCCACTGCTGTTCTTACTGTCAAGTCAGCCATACTCGCAGGCAGATTATTGTAAAGGCTTACCATTCTCCCCAGTTATTTTAGAGAAATTTTTGTTGCTGAGTATTGGAAAATGAAAGGGGTGTGTGTGTGTGTGTGTGTGTGTCAGAGAGTAGGAAAACAATAAACAATAATTCTCCTTTTATCAAAATAAATGTGGGTACAATGGAGAAATGACTCCTCAATTTTCTGTCACGTACAGAGCCAAGGTTTGTGCATCAGATTGCAACCTGTGGAGAAAGGAATCAAGCGCCTCCTACCGTCCTTCTGGCCAGTGGGCTGATTCTCCCTAACGTAGCAGAGCATGTGTCATTATAAATCATGATTGTGATTCATCTTTCAGCTCCATTGGTTTTATAATGTGGAAAATTCTTGGCCAGTTTTGGCAATAGGGTGTCTATGAAAGTTAATTTTCATGGCATGAGGGTTTTTTGTTTGTTATGAGTATCAGGAGAGGATTGGGAGAAGATGAATCATGAGCTACTGGCCAGCTCAATCCTAATGCAGATGTATATGTCTCCTGTTTTACCAACACATTATTTTCACAGTCCTTATCAACATTGAAAGGAAAGAAGAAAAAAATCAGTCCATAACAGCAAATGATTCTTTGACTAAATTGTTCTTTTGATTGATTGAAAAAATCAGTCCATAACAGCAAATTGATTCTTTGACTAAATTGTTCTTTGTGCTCTTAAATTGAAATGACTAAGTGTGTTTATTTAAAAATAATAGCTAATACTTAATAGCATTTCCTGTGTACCAGTCACTCTTCTAAGCGGTATGCACACCAACTTATCCAATCCTCACACAGACCGTTTGAGGTAAGTACCCTTATTATGCTCACTTTACAGAATAGAAAACTGAGGCAGCAAACAGTTTAGTGATTTTACCAAGGACAAACAATTATTATGTGGCAGAACCAGCATTCAGAACCAGGCTATCTGGCTGAAGAGCCCAAGCTCTTACACATAATACTGCACTGTGTATACTACTCAGTTTTATAGCTCTTTCGCAGACACTTGTATATCGCTTTTGCTAACATTTAGGCTTAAATACACACTTTCTCAGACATGACTCTTCCTAGTAAAAAATAGACTTCATTTATAGCTTTTATGGTATGGAGTTTATGCCTTCATAAATGTCCTGCAATTATTTCTTTGCAGAGCTATCACAGTTCTTCAGAACTATTTTCTGACATGACTTAAAGATGGTCAGAAAGCAAACTATATATATATATTTGTATATATTATTTTTTCCTTTAAGGCAGATAAATATTAAATCTATAGACTTTCTTTCAAATTACTGTATTTAAAGAATTGTAATCTTTCCCAGTCTTGAATCAATGACCAGGGTCTATTGATGAATAGAAGAGGTATCTTCTTATCAAACTGAGGGTAGATAACTGAGTCAGAAATATTAGAAAGACCATGTGTCCTTTTCAAAATATAAGTAAATCACTCATAGTCATCTCCAGTGTTCTGAAAGCTGGTGATTTTTAAAGACACAAATGAAAAATTGATTGAAATTAGCAAATAGGATCTACAGTTTTTTCCAACATTATCTATGAAATCAAATACTATGGACTAAACATCATTGTTTATACAGGAAATTAAAATTGAGTAATGTAATAGATTTATCATCTGCTTCCTGGCTTAAATTGATAATTATGTGAGTAATATAGCCATAGTTTACTCATCTGTGGGCAAGTTTTCGTGAGCACTCTCATTTAGTCTAAGGGGAAAGAATAGATATTTGACTTGGCCAGTCTTTTTCTCCTGCAATAAATGCAGATAGACTAGTTTAATAGAATATAAAAAGTGATGTTTCAGTGACTTGCCTATAAGACTGGGAGTGAGAATGCTGCAAAGTTGTTTATTTGCAGAGCGATCCAAAAGCTTTCCTCATATAAAGCTTGAAATGATAGCAAAAAGGAGAGCATCTACCTATTTCAAATATTATTATAGAGACGTTGGGGATCAGAAGATTAATAATAGATGAAATAGAAAGGAAAGTTTCTGTTCCATTTCTTTAACTGTCTTAATTCAGTGGGTTGTGTAAAGCTAAATAATGTTCAATAAATGCTATAATAAAGCAACTGTATTTGAAATCATTTTATAAAGATTAATATATTATCCTAGGATACCTGATAGGTATTAAATGATTTCCAGTCCCTGACCTCAATATACATGAGGACAACCTGTGACCTCATGTAAGTGGCTATTTAATTTATGGCATTCATAAAAGGTTTGGGGATTTGGGGGTAGTGTGAAATATAGAAAAAAACAAACAAGCTTCCGAGAGCATAAAAATCAGACACCCAGAAGCTTGACTATATAAGAATTCAAAAAATCAAAACAGCACTTAGAAACTATGATGTCCTCTCTACATTTTACATTAGTAATTGTGTGTTTACCAGTATTAAGAAATTGAGAAAAAGAAAATACCTCGGTCACATTTACATCATTGCATTATAATATATATATAATGTACGTTGCAATATACGTATAGTAGCCTTTTTACAGCAATTGTTTCCCAATGATTTTCTTATGGAATAGTCACAAATTTCCTAAAAATGGGTAACAGGTTCTTTAAACTTTATTCTAGGGCACCTATAGGAGGTCACTAGCATTGGACATCTTTCAGAGAACTAACCTTAGAAGCTTGGAGGGTGAGAGGTGAGGGGTATTGGATCATGGCGTAGGATGGATGCATATTCTATAAGAAAAAAGAAATAGCCCATAATTTAGAAGTCTCAGTTCAGTTCTTTTACCAACCATCTGACTTGAGCAACTTAAAAAACTTAACTTAAAAAAAACTTTAAAAAGACCTGTCATCATAAATGTAAATGACAAATTGAAAATGATTTTTAGTTATTAATAGTAAATAAAGCTATAAAATATGTATTATATCCATTTAGGTGTATTAAGGCATCACTGTAGGATAGCCATCGATTAGTTTATGTATTATTCTTTAATAAAGTTCTAGAAAACCAGAAAAAGAGTCAAACAATCAAAGTTATAATTAGGGATTACCTGGAATCCTTTTCAAAATTGAAGCTGTAAGTGGTACATGATAATAATTCAGAAACATCTTGGTCCTGTTTCTTGAAGCCAGGTGAGAAAAGAGTAAGGCACTAGGAAAACATTGTTTTATGGTGGTTAAAAGCAAGAATGTTTGGAATCTGATAGATATGACTTTAGGTTCTAGCTCCACAGTTCTTAGCTTGAGAACTTGAAGAAGTTAATAAATCTCTCTGGGCTTCAGTTTTCTCATCTGTGAAATGGGAATTAAGACGTTGCATCACCTCATGGGTAGAAGCAATGAACAGAGTTTTTGGTACATCCTAAGTGTCAGCCATTATTTTTATTACCTGTATTTCGCATTCTCAGGCATCCACCATCTTTAGTTCCTTACCCCTCCCCCACATATGCCACTCATTTCTTGTTTCGAATTAGGGTTTCCATAGTGCACAACTTTAGGGGAACAAGTCACAGTGCCTTCT
The DNA here is from genome assembly GCF_937001465.1 of Orcinus orca. Lineage (NCBI taxonomy): Eukaryota > Metazoa > Chordata > Mammalia > Artiodactyla > Delphinidae > Orcinus > Orcinus orca. The sequence continues at coordinate 45,303,129 of NC_064573.1, forward strand.
ACGTGATTGATGCTCCTCTGGCCCTGTGTGACCCCATGGGCCTATAAATCAGAATGTAAATATTTAGGCATATAACTGTCTGATTAAATAATTGTCGTACTAAAGAGGTTGAGAGGCACTTGACCTTATTCTCCCCACACATCACATTATTATAATCACCCTGACAGATATATTTGAGACCCTCTTAGGTTGCCCTATTCCAGTCTGAACATTTGCAAAAATAATTTTAGTCTATAATTGTAAATGTTTAATCTTTCTCCAGTGCTCAACGACATCTTTAGCCCTAGGCGTTTGGCATCTCCAGAATATTTTTTCTCCTACTATGCTTACGCCTGCCACTTGCCTTGACTCATGATATTGTTAACTGAAGCGTCTCTTCCGTTCCTATATGATTCTTATTTATCCCTTATGGTTCAGCTTTTCCATGAGCCACTTCTCATTATGTTGATCTATCCCTTCTCTGATCATTTGCCTGCTGTTAATTAGCAAATATCCTCTTGGTATTATTCTCAAATAGTTTTATGTAAGTTGAGCTATTTGGTTTCCAAGTTTCCGGGGGAAGCCAAAGACAAAATCCATTTCAGGAAGACCATCAAAAAAGCACAATTTGCATAAGCTTTAGTTATTCTAAAATTCACTTACATGTCAAGACTACCTCTTTGATGTGTCATAACAAAAACATGGTTTCAATAAACTCACAGCATTATGTAACAATATGCCATCAGTTTGTTTAGAAACTAAGAACTCCTATCACTATATGCTCAAGGCTTCTGTTTCTCAGAATCGTGGTTCTTGACCATTGACTTCTTGTGATTCAATCGGGGTTGAAATCTCGGAATGCAACAAAACAATCTTTAATCAGTAAGTCAGGAGCATTCAAAAACAAGCGAAATGTATACACTACTATGTATAAAATAGATAACTAATGAGAACCTACTGTATAGCACAAGGAACTCTACTCGGTGCTCTGTGGTGACCTAAACGGGAAAGAAATCCAAAAAGGAAGGGATATATGTATACCTATGGATGATTTACTTTGCTTTTCAGCAGAAACTAACACAACAATGTAAAGCAACTGTACTCCAATGAAAGGAAAAAAAAAAGCAAAACTGAACTGAGAATTATCGAGTGTCTAAATAGGTGAGAAGACTACCCACTAATCCAGATGTTTTTCTGAAATTACTGGTTGCTGAAAAATCTGGATCACAGAAACCCTCATAATTAGCTTTGTTTCTTGATTAGATATTTTCCGGTACACTGTGTTACACACCTCTATGTTATCAAAATGTTGAGTAAATTATAGGCACTGGAGTCGCTAATGTTTATTTCTGTTCCCCTGACACAGCAAAATAATACAATAGTCCCATTCCGTCTCTGCTATGGATTCAAAGACCAGGATCTCTGAGTGATGCCTGGCAGTCTCAATATTAAGCCTGACTACAGTTCTTCCTATCTGAGACCCAGGAACCGAAAGGATACGCTATCTGACCACCCTTCCTGTACGTGCACATGCGTGCTGGTGCGCACACACACACAGAATATTCAATAGGGTAACAAAGTAATGATACAAAATATATAGACTGGAATACATAAAATATCCAGTATAGTTGGTTATTTACTATTTGATTCTTGCCATTTCTGCCACGTGTGAACACTCATATGCCCCTTTCTATAGATTTCATCGTGGATACCTTGAACCTGTCAGGTTTCTGTGGGAGAGTCACACCACTAAGCACTTTTCGCTGAGCCACTGTTTCTTGAGCCACCTGACAGGTTTTCCTGGATTCCATGAAACTCATTCGTGAGTTTTAGCTACAGGTGCAATGGGCAACGTCTTGATTTTGCCCTTGGATGAGGCTGTCACTCAAAAGGCCCCTCAGTTTTACCTTGTACTGATTTAATGAGAATCGATAGCATCATTCACGCCTACCAGTCCCCGATTTTCTGAGCTGTCAAAGTGCTCTTTTATTCCTGCTTGTAAATGGGTCAGTCTCCTTTTTTGTTTGTTTTCTGAGACCACCTCTTTGTTGCATTACCTTTTTAGAAAAAAAAAAGTGCAATAAAAACTAACTCATGTTCCAAGCAGTGTCTTTTCCTACCTTGTTTTTTCTTTTAAACCTAAAGTAATAAGTTCATTAGGGACATTATCTACCTTTTACTTCATTGCAAACTATAGTTTTTTCCGAGATGTTTTCCCATAGTGTAACATCAATAACCTTTTTTCCAGCTTCATATAATTTTTTTTCACTGCCTATAACCCAGTTTCCAAAGCCAATGCCTCACAGCCTATAACCCGGCTTCCAAAGCCAATGCCTTCACAGTGTGGATTTGGTTGTTGCAGCATCCCACTCCTATCATTGATTTCTGTATTTTGCAGGCTAGGTAGGGAGGTATGCTGCAGTTATAAATGCCTGGCAGCTGATGAGAGGAATAACTGGCCCAAAGGATGTGCAGTAGGGTGGCACATTTGGGTTGCTATGGCCTTGGACTTTAGCAGAAGTTGGACTGGGGCCCCTGGGTTCCTAGGTGGAAGCCCACGTGACTGCCTGGGCTCCTCGGGCTCCCATAATGCTCCAGGTTTGCAGCGCAGGGAATGTGCAGTGTGCTCCTCTGTTTGGCTTGACATCCCTTCCTGGCACTGTGACTCTGAATTCCAGGGTGTAAATGGAGTGAGTCGTCTACAAGCATTGGGGTTTGCCTGACAGGTGGTGTGAGACAGACTATTTATGGAGGAGTCTGGGATGGGGGCCTCTGGCACCTAGGACACCCAGGGCGCCCAGGTATTTCTCAGACCAAGACTCACCTGCCAGGCCCCCATGGATCTCCCGAGATCCCACGAGATCATTTCCTCTGGGAAGAGTGGTCTCAGGGGCAGCGCCTCCTTGCAGGATTAGGCCATTCCCTGAGTCGCCCTTGACATTCAGCCCATCTCAGCCTCCTCTCCTCTCCCTGCCCTTCATCAGGGCCCGCACCTACTCTCCCACACACCTGAAGTCACATAAGTATCCTGTGGGATCCATCCGTGCCCTAAAAAAAGACCTTTACTTTTATGGCAAAAAGAATTTTTTTTAAAATTGAGATATAATTGACATATAAGATTATGTTAAGTTTCACTTATACAACATAATAATTTGATATTTGTATATATTGTTCAATGACCATGACAATGTCTAGTTAACATCCAACACCACACTTAGTTACAGGTTTTTTTCTTATGATTACATCTTGTAATATTACTCTCTTAACAGCTTTCAAATATACAATACAGTATTATTAACTATAATCACATTACATGACACCCACAGGACTTTTTTTTAATAACTGAAAGTTTGTACATTTTGACCACCTTTACCCGTTTTGTCTCCCCATACCCCACCCTGGCAACCACTAATCTGTTCTCTATGAGGTGTTTCGTTTTGCTTTGCTTTCAGATTTCACATAAAAGCAAAATCGTATGGTATTTGTCTTTCTCTGTCTGATTTATTTCACTTGGGCATAATGTACTTAAGGTCCATCCATGTTGTAACAAATGGCAAAGTTTCCTTCTTTTTTATAAGTCCCAACTATCAGTGGTTTACAATAATAATAATAATAAAAAGACATTTATTTCTCAATCACCTAGGGTTGTCTGAGTCTCTGATTCATGTTTTCTTCATTTCAGGACATTGACAATGATCCATTTCATTAGAATTCATGGTCCATTGGCTCAAACAACTAGTATGGCAATGCCTGATTTCAATAGAGTAGAAAGACCTGATGTCCTGCAGAGAAGTGCACATAGAGCAGGAGAACACTAATTATGGCAACAGTACGACAACTTATTACAGTCACCATGTTCAATAGGTCCAGATCCATTTAGTAGCTCAGGATTCATTCATTATAACTCTTAGATCATGTCTTAAGGGGACATCTTGAGATGTGAGTGATAGATATGATCAGGGATGTATTAAAGGAAATGCCAGTCGCACTTCTGCTGAAGAGACCTTAAAAAGCACGTGTCGTCCATGGATCCTAGTGGCTCTCACTGTAAAATTGCCTAGTGGATGCAAATGGGTCACAACCCTGCTATCTGTATCATGCCCTGCCATCTCTATCATGATGAATTTTACTGTTTGATTTGCCATAACGAAGCCTTGTCTAGGATGATAGCAACTTCTTGTGAGTTACAGAGCAGAGTTCTGTAGCCACAGAAACAAGAAGACCTACCAGGATTTTGCCTTTGCATAAGAGGAAATTTCAAAATATTATCTTTATATTTTCAGTCTCCCATAAGTCAACGCCTTCTCTTTCTGAAATTCTTTTTACAAAGCACATAACTTGCCCCCAATATGCCTTTCCCATCACTGTGCACCAATAAAAAATTACAACCTGACTTTTATAAAATTAGATGAAATGAAGATAATATATACACTCCATTTTCTTACATGAAAAGTGCAATGTCAGAGTCTTATCTTGATATTTTTTTTCCTTTACTCTCAAAAAAAAATTAATTGTAACAATACACTGATGGACTTATATGAATCAGCACCTCACGAGGCCTCATTGTGCCTGGCGTCTATCTAGTTCTTCAGACGGCCTCAGAAAATTAATGCTCAGATGGTTAAATTTTAAAAAAATCTTTTACAGCTACTATACCAAGCCCATTGGTGTGTTGGATTTCTAATATTAATTTAACCACCAGGATCCTCACTCTTCGCTTTTCAGTGTGTGATTATGTCTTGCCCGCTTTAACCTTATATTTCAGCTTTTCTCCCATCAAATTATAACTGATTTCTTTTGTCATGAGACCTGATGATTTTTATCTTCAATTCTTTCATTTTTTCTACCTCTTTGTCCCCACTGTAAATTGAATAAGAAGCCATTAAATGTCTAACGAGAGAAAGATATTTGAATATCGCTTGATTCTAGAAAGCGAGCATTAACAGAACCAGTGTCGTAACTTAGGTTCTGGAGAGAAGTGTGATTCACAGTGCACAATATCTTTCAAAAGATAAAGTTTCAAGATTGGACTTTAAGTCATCAAATTTAGAGTATGATGGAAATTGTTTTGATATATTTATTCAACCCCAAACACAGTAGATTGAAGATGAGGTGGATAAGATTTTAAAATAGAGGTATAACTGGGGAGCTTTCAGACTTAATAGAGAAAGGCATTTGCCAGGGACTTCATTCTTCCCTACACAGAAAGGAAATGAGATCTCAGTGAGTGATTTTCATCATCAGTGAAATCAAGTGTCCAGGTAAAACTGCAGAACGATTTGTAGCTGCCTGATCACAATGTCTATGTTCTCTGAGTCTCATGAAGGCATTAAACTATATTTAACGTGCTCTGAAACATAGTGATACACAGAAAAACAAGTTAACTTGTGTCAAAATCCTGAAGCAGAAGCATGTACTCATGTATTTTAATGACTATTTCCCAGTGGAATTTATCGACTCCCAAGTTTGTTTTTGAGCATGCAAGCATAGTAGTATTAGAATGCAAAAATGATGTCTCACATGTATTTGAAGTTTTTGCCTTTAATAAAGACAAAATGACAGCCCAATGATAACTGCAAATTACCATGTGATTGATGTTTAATGTCATTGTGCCTTGTCAAAGTTCAGGATAAACTCTACATATCCTTTCAACTCATGATCTTTCGTCTATGACTAGAAAAACATTTAACAATCGAAACTATCTTTACAGAACTCAGATATTAGAAAATGAGCAATGGTGCTTTATTAAAGTATTTTAAAGGATAAAATTGCAACTTTTTTAAAGTACTGAAATGTTCCAATTACACGGGGCATCAGTTAGGATGGATGAGGTCATGCTCCAGTAACCACAAACCCAATTCTCAGTGTCTGGACACAACAAAAGTTTATGGCTCATGATACGTGTCTTCAAAGGTTGACTAGGGATCTCTGTTCAGTATTCCCTTAGTGGAGGACCCAGGCTGATGGAAAAGCCATTATCTGAAACTTCGCTGGGTCCTCGCAAGAAAGAAAATAGAAATTTGGAGGTTGTCACACTAGGAATTAAATTTAGAACTCATTGGCCAGATACAGGCACACAGTGCATCACCAACAAGAAAGCCAGGGATATACTCCTATGATGTGCCTAAAAAAAGGGAAACCTGGGGCAAATTGCAGTAAAAAGTCCCACATGAACACATGGACCTTTGACAGAATTTCAGCCAAAGAGGTGCTTTTTAATTTTTATTTTTTAACATCTATATTGCGGTATAATTGCTTTACAATGGTGTGTTAATTTCTGCTTTATAACAAAGTGAATCAGCTATACATATACATATGTTCCCATATCTCCTCCCTCTTGTGTCTCCCTCCCACTCTCCCTAACCCACCCCTCTAGGTGGTCACAAAGCACCGAGCTGATCTCCCTGTGCTATGTGGCTGCTTCCCACTAGCTCTCTATATTATATTTGGCACTGTATATATGTCCATGCCACTCTCTTTGTCCCAGCTTACCCTTACCCTTCCCCGTGTCCTCAAGTCCATTCTCTACATCTGCATCTTTATTCCTGTCCAGCCCCTAGGTTTTTCAGAATTTTTTTTTTTTTTTACATTCCATATATATGTGTTAGCATACGGTATTTTTTTTTTCCTTTCTGACTTACTTCACTCTGTATGACAGATTCTAGGTCCATCCACCTCACTACAAATAACTCAATTTCGTTTCTTTTTATGGCTGAATAATACTTCATTGTATATATGTGCCACATCTTCTTTATCCATTCAGCTGTCAATGGACACTTAGGTTGCTTCCATGTCCTGGCTATTGTAAATAGAGCTGCAATGAACATTGGGGTGCATGTGTCTTTTTGAATTATGGTTTTCTCAGGGTATATGACCAGTAGTGGGATTGCTGGATTGTATGGTAGTTCTATTTTCAGTTTTTTGAGGAACTTCCATACAGTTCTCCATAGTGGCTGTATCAATTTACATTCCCACCAACAGTGCAAGAGGGTTCCCTTTCCTCCACATCCTCTCCAGCATTTATTGTTTGTAGATTTTTTGATGATGGCCATTCTGACTGGTGTAAGGTGATACCTCATTATAGTTTGGATTTGCATTTCTCTAAAGATTAGTGATGTTCAGCATCCTTTCATGTGTTTGTTGGCAATCTGTATATCTTCTTTGGAGAAATGTGTATTTAGGTCTTCTGCCCATTTTTGGATTGGGTCGTTTGTTTTCTTGATATTGAGCTGCATGAGCTGCTTGTAAATTTTGGAGATTAATCCTTTGTCAGTTGCTTCATTTGAAAATATTTTCTCCAGTTCTGAGGGCTGTCTTTTCATCTTGTTTATGTTTTCCTTTGCTGTGCAAAAGCTTTTAAGTTTCATTAGGTCCCATTTGTTTATTTTTGTTTATATTTCCATTTCTCTAGGAGGTGGGTCAAAAAAGATCTTGTTGTGATTTATGGCATAGAGTGTTCTGCCTATGTTTTCCTCTAAGAGTTTTATAGTGCCTGGCCTTACATTTAGGTCTTTAATCCATTTTGAGTTTATTTTCGTGTATGGTATTAGGGAGTGTTCTAATTTCATTCTTTTACATGTAGCTGTCCAGTTTTCCCAGCACCACTTATTGAAGAGGCTGTCTTTTCTCCATTGTATGTATATTCTTGCCTCCTTTATCCAAGATAAGGTGACCATATGCACGTGGGTTTATCTCTGGGCTTTCTATCCTGTTCCATTGATCTATATGTCTGATTTTGTGCCAGTACCATACTGTCTTGATTACTGTAGCTTTGTAGTGTAATCTGAAGTCCAGAAGCCTGATTCTTTCACCTCCGTTTTTCTTTCTCAAATTTGCTTTGGCTATTCAGGGTCTTTTTTGTTTCCATAAAAATTGTGAAATTTTTTGTTCTAGTTCTGTGAAAAATGCCATTGGTAGTTTGATAGAGATTACACTGAATCTGTAGATTGCTTTGGGTAGTATAGTCATTTTCACAATGTTGATTCTTCCAATCCAAGAACATGGTATATCTCTCCATCTGTTTGTATCATCTTTAATTTCTTTCATTAGTATCTTATAGTTTTCTGCATACAGGTCTTTTGTCTCCTTAAGTAGGTTATTCCTAGGTATTTTATTCTTTTTGTTGCAGTGGTAAATGGGAGTGTTTCCTTAATTTCTCTTTCAGATTTTTCATCATTAGTGTATAGGAATGCAAGAGATTTCTGTGCATTAATTTTGTAGCCTGCTACTTTACCAAATTCATCAATTAGCTCTAGTAACTTTCTGGTAGCATCTTTAGTTTTACCAAATTTATCAATTAGGTCTAGTAGTTTTCTGGTAGCATCTTTAGGATTCTCTATATATACAGTGACAGCTTTACTTCCTTTTTTCTGATTTGGATTCCTTTTATTTCTTTTTCTTCTCTGATTGCTGTGGCTAAAACTTCCAAAACTATGTTGAATAATAGTGGTGAAAGTGGACAACCTTGTCTTATTCCTGATCTTAGAGGAAATGGTTTCAGTTTTTCAACACTTAGCATGATGTTGACGGTCGGTTTGTCAATTATGGTCTTTATTATGTTGAGGTAGGTTTCTTATATTCCTACTTTCTCGAGCGTTTTTATCATGAATTGATGTTGAATTTTGTTGAAAGCTTTTTCTGCATCTATTGAGATGATCATATGGTTTTTATCCTTAGGTTTGTTAATATAGTGTATCACATTGATTGATTTGCATATATTGAAGAATCCTTGCATTCCTGGGATAAACCCCACTTGATCATGGTGTATGAGCCTTTTAATGTGCTGTTGGGTTCTGTTTGCTAGTATTTTGTTGAGTATTTTTGCGTCTATGTTCATCAGTGATATTGGTCTGTAGTTTTCTTTGTTTGTGACATCGTTTTCTGGTTTTGGTATCAGGGTGATGGTGGCATTGTAGAATGAGTTGGAGAGTGTTCCTCCCTCTGCTATATTTGGGAAGAGTTTGAAAAGGATAGGTGTTAGCTCTTCTCTAAGTGTTTGATAGAATTGGCCTTTGAAGCCATCTGGTCCTGGGCTTTTGTTTGTTGGAAGATTTTTAATCACAGTTTCAATTTCAGTGCCTGTGATTGGTCTGTTTATATTTTCTATTTCTTCCTGGTTCAGTCTCAGAAGGCTGTGCTTTGCCAGGAACTTGTGCATTTCTTCCAGGTTGTCCATTTTATTGGCATATAGCTGCTTGTCGTAATCTCTCATGATCCTTTGTATTTCTGCAGTGTCAGTTGTTACTTCTCCTTTTTCATTTCTAATTCTATTGGTCTGAGTGTTCTCCCTTTTTTCCTTGATGAGTTTGGCTAATGGTTTATCAATTTTGTTTATCTTCTCAAGGAACCAGCTTTTAGTTTTATTGATCTTTGGTATTGTTTCATTCATTTCTTTTTAATTTATTTCTGATCTGATCTTTATGACTTCTTTCCTTCTGCTAACTTTGGGGGTTTTTTGTTCTTCTTTCTCTAATTGCTTTAGGTGTAAGGTTAGGTTGTTTATTCGAGATGTTTCCTGTTTCTTAAGGTGGGCTTGTATTGCTATAAACTTCCCTCTTAGAACTGTTTTTGCTGCATCCCATAGGTTTTGGGTCATTGTGTTTTCATTGTCATTTGTTTCTAGGTATTTTTTTATTTCCTCTTTGATTTCTTCAATGATGTCTTGGTTATTTAGTAGTGTATTGTTTAGCTTCCATGTGTTTGTATTTTTTACAGATTTTTTCCTGTAATTGATGTCTAGACTCATAACATTGTGGTTGGAAAGTATGCTTGATACGATTTCAATTTTCTTAAAATTACCAAGGTTTGATTTGTGACCCCAGATATGATCTATCCTGGAGAATGTTCCATGAGCACTTGAGAAGAAAGTGTATTCTGTTGTTTGAGGTGATTGTAAAATCAGTGAATTGGATGGAGAAAAATTCCAAGGAAATGTTCCCCTGGTTATGAGGAATGAAGTTTTACAGTTTATTTTTACCAACTGATTAAACTCAACAATGGAAACATTATGCAATTTAATAGGTGGAAAACCATCTTTTTTGCACCATGCTTCTCTGTTTGGCCTTTGCTCCCCTCAATAACTATGCCACACCTGGTAATGGGAGAAACTTGAGAAAGTGTATTAGTTCTTTCAAGTTTTTAGGACATCATTTGTCTGCTTGACAAGTTATAAGCTGAACCTTAGACAATCGCAGATATTCAGAAGACCTTGCCAGGGATTAGAGAATAGAAATGGACTCTTCCAAGATGAGACATCAAAATTAAATCCCAGAATAATTTAACAAATTAATAACCCTAATTGGGTAGCTTAAGGAGGACACTGGAATACATCTAATACCCTTGTTCTGTCAAAGAATCCTGTAGCCATTCTGTCAAAGAATCCTGTAGCCATCAGTCTTGTAGATCGTTGAAGGTCAGGAACTACTGGTTTTCCACTCACTGCTTCATTGAGACTCACAGCTGCTGCCTAGTTCTCTGTGTTAAACAGTTTATCAAAGTGCCTCCTAGCCTCTCCTGACTCTTCTCTCTTCCGACATGCAAAACATTGTGAAGGCTCAACTATGGATTAAGGGAGAAATGCATGGAGTGTTATCGGCAGGCAGACTCTCAACCACTGTGCCACCAGGGAAGCCCTAAAACTCACTCCTAATGACTATTATTTATTTAAAACATGAAAACAGAAAAGAAATTTTGAGTGTGAACCATGTATACTTTGGACCAAATGTATACCTTGGGCTATATTTGGACCGTTTGAATGAATCAATTGCTATCTTTCTAAACAGATTCTAAGATACCATGTGAAAATAACGATCTGTAAATTTAGGGACTTCCCTGGTGGCACAGTCGTTAAGAATCCGCCTGCCAATGCAGGGGACACAGATTCGATCCCTGGTCCAGGAAGATCCCACATGCCACGGAGCAACTAAGCCCGTGCTCCACAACTACTGAACCAGTGCTCTAGAGCCCGCAAGCCACAGCTACTGATCTCATGCACCACAACTACTGAAGCCTGTGCGCTCTAGGGCAGGTGTGCCAACACTACTGAGCCTGCGTGTTGCAACTACTGAAGCCCATGTGCCTAGAGCCCATGCTCTGCAATAAGAGAAGCCACAACAATGAGAAGCTTGTGCACTGTAACCAAGAGTAGCCCCCGCTTGTTGCAACTAGAGAAAGCCTGCATGAAGCAACGAAGACCCAAGGCAGCAAAAAAAAAAAAAAAAGAATCTGTAAATTTAGATGGCTGGAGAAACAATAATTTGTGGTTCTTTTTTTTTACTTTCTTAACTACTTTGTATATAAATTTACCTACACATTAGTAGTAACTTGTCTTTAAGTTTGCCAGTTTTTTTTTTTTTGTAATGTATGGGACTTCCTAGGAAAAAAATTAATATTTTCTACTAGCCATGATAATTTCATAGAAGTAATAAATTACCTGCAAATGTTAAATTCCTCCATGCTTTTTGAGGACTTGAAATAAAAAACAAACATATTTTTTCAAATCTTTAAAAAGAGTCATCTTGCCTTTTAACTGGAGGATACCACTCTTTCTCCTGGCGGATGTTAGAAGCTAGCCATACAGGGGGCATTATTTTCAGTGGACAGGCTTGACAGAGTGAATTTTGCCAAAAGCTAAAAAATAACACAAAAATTAAAAAAACTCTCCAGAGGTAAGAATAAAACAAAGTTTAAGGTCAGTATGCCAGATAAGATAATGCAAAGGGTGCATTCAAGAGGGGGCTGGCTGGTTCAGAAGTCGGTATCTAGTAAAGGAATAGGAGGCAGCGGGGTAGAAAGTCAGGAAGGTGAGAGATGGGAGGAGAATAGAAGGAGTTACCTCTCTGCTGGCTTAAATGAGCTCACAAGAGCAGGACACAGCATTGGATGAGCAGAAAGAATCGATGAGACCAAGTTTGCATATTGGATACCACTTCAGGACAGAAGAGGGCTCTGCCCCTCTGTTCACTGCCAATTAACATCTTGATCATCTATAGACCCCAGGGCATTGGTGTTTATCTTAAATAATATATGCATGTATGTGCTTGCCCTTCAGTGGAGCCACATTGGAGAAGCAGCTGGCCATCCTGCTGAGACAGCGCATTTCTCGGATCCCTGTTAACTCTACAGTGGTTTATGGATCCCACTGCCCTTCTGTAGGTATATATAGGGCACAACAGTTCTATATTCAGCTACGGAGAACAGTGATGCTAGCTTTTCTTTTCACTCCAGCACATAAAGATACTTTATTTAGTAATGTGGCAGCTTGCATAGAGTGGGGAGAAAAGCTAAATCCTCCTGAATTGGGGCTAAAACAATGAGAATTTTTTTTTCCTCTCACAACTAAGTTTTATTAATTCTCTGACAGGACTACTTACTTTCTGTGCATATTATGTTACATTATTTCACACTAAAATTACTGCAACATTATCAATTCAAGCAGGATTGAGAATATGAAATATTAATAAGGTTACCACTCATCTAATTTTCAAAGGAATGTCTTAAATATAGGGCAGGAACTTAGTCCCAGAATACCTTTGGGCTTCTGAGCAGTGGAGAAGGACTCACAGAGCAATGATATAATGACTCAGGCTATACAATAAACGTGATCATATAAAATTCCAACAGGAGGTAAAAAGAATTTTTGATTCTAGAATATATATGTTTGGGGTAAAACAGAAGTCAGGAAAGAAGAAGGTAATAAATTTGGTGTGATTGATTCCCAAGGCTAACATGTGTGCTGAAATAGGATTGGACGTGTAGCTGCAGGACCTTGACTCCAAGTTTAGATTCTGCCACCCAATATTATATTAACTCAAGCAAAGTAATAAAATTGAGCTTTAGTTTTTTTCACCATTACATTTGTAATGAGAATACAAATGTCCCCTCATGGGGATGTTGCCTTGAACAAAGGAGATCAAATGTATAATAAGTAGTTTGGAAACTTTAAGGGTGTATACATTCTATTGTTATTCATATGAGCTTTATTGTATTTCTTTTTATCAAGTTATATATTTTTTAAAGTTTAATACCACCATGCATTCAAACATTTGTTCAGTTATTCTGCAACTATTTTTTGAGTACCTACCATCTCCATGGTTTTACATTCTTAACTCATATTTGAATGTTGTAGAATAGGACTTCTTTCATGTATAGAAAATAACATTTACAAAAAAAAATTATATAAGGAATGTAGGTTCCGAAATCTGACAGACTTAGGTTCAAATTCTGGATATGTCCCATAAGATCTGTGGAGAATCTAGGTAAATTTCTCATATATTGTGCATCTCATCTTCATCACATGTAAAAAAGATAGGAAACAAATTATCTACTTCATATGATATCATCAATATTAAATGAAAAATCATGTAAAGTTCTTAAAACAGTGTCTAACGTAGTTACTATTCAATAAATCCTTGCTATAATTTTTACAGTAATTATTGCTAAATTGTAATTTAAACACAAACTATGAGACATATGTATATGAAATACACTGAGTCAATATAAATTATGTTTATTAGAATAACTCAATTTTAACTTTACTAGACTTCATGTAATTTTTCTGAGAAAATTAAAATTATGTTCTGTCCATTTCATCATAAATTGTACTTACAGTTTTTCTTTAGAGCTAGTCCAAGATTACTTACACTTTATCTTACATGCAGTCATTCTGTGAGAAAAATAGCAGAGAAAGTAATGAGTTTTCTCATGTTTATATTTCTTTATTTCTATTTCCTTAAAATTAATCATTATTCCTATACCTGGTTTTTCTCCTAACAACATTTCCCATCACCACCTTCATCCCACTGGGATGTTCACATAAAGAAAGGTATTTTGGGGTCTGATTCTTCTCTTCCCTGCATTAAATACACTGGGTCTGCTACAGTTTCACCAGGAAAAATCCTATATTTAAAAAATAGAAATACACAGCCTTTGGAGTCTGGCAGACCCAAAGTAGATCATTTCTAGAGCTGTGACAGTAAGCTACTAGTGCATCGCCTAGTTTGGCAGTTTTGTGAAGTTTAACTTATGACTACTGTCATAATGTATGATGGTTCCTGGTGCCACAGGTAACAGAGGAGGATGTCCAGCCCTCCAGGTAGAAGATATAGAAGCCTTATCATCTCTGGGTTCTGAAGGATCATGTCTTGACCACTCCTTTGGGAGGTAACCGAGTCCATGTGCTGAGGACTGAAGGAGAATATGAGGGTGACTTAGGACTAATGGTTTGAAGGTTATTTGTCTGCTAATTAAGACACTCCAGCTTTAGGATGTCGCATATATGGAACGTTGCTTTCATTATTGGTAAAGTCAGTTTTCAGTCACTTAAAGAGAGAAATAAGTCATATATTTGCATAGGCAGATGACTTCCTTCAATTATATTTGTTCGATTAATATTAAGATAAGTTTATATTTACATTTATATTCACATTTTACTGAATAAGAGGAAGAAGAGGTTATAACAATTCTAGATGTTAATATAAAGCCCGATCCACAATTAAGAATTTGTCATAGATAATCCAATGAATTAGATTTATTTGGATAGTTGAAAATTTTAACATTTCAGTGATATTTCATTAATTATATGACCATTAGGAATTGAGGTCAACATACCTGAGTCTCTCAGAAGATAAAAAATAAAGATTCAAATGCCATTTTAAAATGGTGTTTTAATTATTTTTAAAGCAAATATAAAGTTACACATTTCTGTTTTAAAAACAAGAATGTTGGGCTTCCCTGGTGGCACAGTGGTTGAGAGTCCGCCTGCTGATGCAGGGGACACGGGTTCGTGCCCCGGTCCGGGAAGATCCCACATGCCGCGGAGCGGCTGGGCCTGTGAGCCGTGGTCGCTGAGCCTGCGCGTACGGAGCCTGTGCTCCGCAACAGGAGAGGTCACAACAGTGAGAGGTCCGCATACCACAAAAAAAAAAAAAAAAAAAGAATGTTACATAGAATTTAAATATTTTTAATGATTCCTTGTCAATATCTTGAACACTGCTACTTTTGTAGTACTCTTCCATGTTTTTTTTTAGTTTTTAATTATATATTTCTTTTGAGGAACTGTTACATCTTCTGCCATTGTGTCTGCTTCTGAAAGCTTCTTCCCCACCTTTCTGAGTGTTCTTTTTAATACGCTGAGAAATTTCATGAAAATTTTGTAAAAATTTAATATGCCTCAATTTAAAAAGACTCAATAAGGTACTTAATGAAGATCTGAGCAGTAATATGCTTCATTTCAAGCACAGACTTTTCAAAACTATTTAAGAGAATAAAGAAGTTCTAAAAATTTATTCCTATGTCTTTTTGTCAAGAGTTCAGGTTCTTGGAAGATTCTGTACACTTTTAATGAACACAGTAATTTTATGTTTCAAGTTCCGCCACATCTTTTATTTTACCTCAGAGGTGTACCTCTATGATCTAAAAGCAATTAACACTCTATTTTAAAAGCAGGAATCAGTACTAAGGAACAGAGAGTTTAGACAAATTAATGAAGTTAATAGAGTTATAAGGCCTAACCTGGCACTTTTAAGGCCACCTTAGTCCTTCTAAGGTCCTGCCCTGGATCTCCTTGGAACATGGTAGACTGTGAAAAGAGAAGCCCTGCAGGATAAAAGTAGAGTTCCCAAAATTAGTTTGTGCCTCATTTTATCTCTTTACCACAGTCTTTATGGATTCTTTTCAGATTCTCTGCATAGCACCTACAACAAGACACAATACTGGATAGAGCGCACGAGTCCGGCCTTAGTTTCCTAGGCTGAATCAAAATATCTTCCCTAACTCGAATCTGTTAACCCCAGTACAGTCTCCTTTTTAGTTACTTTTGAATTCTCCCCATATATTTGAGCTTCCCTCCTAGACTCCCATTACAGATAAGGCCTAATCCTTTGGCTAAAATCGAACAGAGCCCATCTTTTCCAGCAGTTATGCTAATGCTATGCCACTTCCCTAGACAAGTATCTGCAGCTGATTTTTAGGTGATAGGTCAAATAAATATAAGAAATTGAGCCAAAATGAAAAGTTGGTCCTATACTTGGGTAACTGGTAAAGTTCAAAGTGAGTTTGAATTCTATCAGTACGTAAGTATGAAATATAAGCAGCATGATACAACTCTCTGGGAATTTCTTCCTTGCTGGCCCATGGCTTTTGGTGTACCCTACTTTTTGGGTTCAGGTATTAAGGGAAAATGGTATAAAAGCTTGCAAAATTCTAATCACAGATTTGAAAAACACTCAATCTTTCTGGCTTGTCGTTGTTACCTCAAACAGTTTTAAATAGTCAGTGACACTCAAAGGGCCAGACCAAGGCAAGCCCAGGGTAGTGCATGGATAAACTAGAATCCTAAAATAGTAAAACCCAAACCAAACTCAGCTCGTGTAATGTGCAGCTTTCATCTTCCTACACTGTCTTCTTAGGTGGTGGAAGATTTACTTGCTAACCCTGTGCTTGACTTGGCTTGGATTCTGTAAACCACATTAGAAAAATAAGTTATCTGCTAAATGCATAAACATCCCTCCCACACAGGCATGCGCACGCAAGCGTGTGCGTGTGTGCACTTACTGATGAAAACAAAAACACTTTTTTCCAAGAGATTTTTATTCCTTATAGGCATGTGTTATGTAAATAGTCAAGGGGAAAATGTGAGTTTGATTGAGTTCCCGAGTAGTGGTTCAGCCTCGCTTGCTAGAGATCATAAATAAAGACACCACGATGAGCTTTCAACTGCAGAAGGGGTTTGCCTTGGTCCCTCCCTAACCCACTTCCACCTCTAGTTTCACAGAAAATTTTTCTTGCAGGAAGATCCAATTTATGCAGAGCCAAGCATTCCCCTTGTCACCATCCCTTTGCCAGTATGTTAATAAACAATCTGTAACGCTAATCTGCCTTCAAATTATTCTGACAGTTTGGAGCCTTACAGGGAGCTGTCAGTTAAATAGCTTCCTTTTCTCATTCCTTTGGAAGCCTTGAAGGAGGAGAGAGAAGCACCCTACCTGGTTACAACTGGAGATATTTTTGTACCTACGATCTTATACATCCTTAATAAAATGTGAAAGTTACCAGGATGTTTAAAATAGATGAAATACATGGATTAAAAAAAATCAAGTCTCTTCAAAAAAAGAAAAAGAGAACAGAACTGACTTGAAAATATTGAAGCAGTGGAGGCCAAATGTAACAAAAGAAACAGGTGGAATCTATATTTAGACATTCCTACTGGTATCTTGTATGAAAACACTGAATTTTTAAAGCTTAATGAAATGAAGAGATATTGGAAGACTAGGATATAAGAGCTGACGTTAGTACATCTATCAATTTCTAATCTCCATCTAATCTAATCCTCTCTGAATTCTCTGAAGCTATTTTTTTTAAATATGAAGACCAAAACAATCAGCCTAGAGCTAATGAAGCTGATTAGTAATTATATATCAATCTCTTATAAAAACTAAAATATAGATCTGAATCTTTTTTTTTTTCCTTTTTCCTTATATAAAGGAGGATTGTCTAAATAACCTTTTAAAGAGAAAAGAAAACTGGGTGTTTAATTTTATCAAGTGGATTTATTTTACAAAGAAAAGAGAATCTGTTTTTAATGAGAATTTTCACCAAATCAAAATATTTAGTAGTGGTAAATGGCAGTTGTATCTTGAGACTCCAGGTGGCTGTCTCCAAAGTGGGGTGTATACTCTCAGAAGTGGATGCAAATGTTCTTTTGGGGTATGGGAAGTAAGTATTAGAAATTCCATTTCTATTTTCTTTCTGAACATGCAGAAGTAATTAAGCTTCATTCTAGTCTAATTAATGTACTGACCTTGATGCTCTTAATGGGTCCATTTGTCAGAGTCACTTATCACCTCCAGTGATAAGGAGGGCTCTGGGAAGGGAGGGCTTGGAGGAACGTGGAGGTGTTGGCAGCACCCACTTTCTCAGCCATTCCGCTCCAGTGCCATATGTCACACTGAAGTTTACATATGCCAATTCATGTAGATTTATCATTCTATGAACCTAAACCACGGCATCTTTACAGCACTTTAATAAGATAAGGAGCATTATGTAAAGTTATATAAGGCAATATTTCAAATTTAGTAATGGTTAGGAACATCTGTAGGGAAGGAAAATAAATTTTCATCCACCATCTTAGGTCTCTGGCAGGGTCTGAAAATTAAACCAAGAAAGACAGATTAACAGGAGAAAAGCATACACATTATTCAACGTTTACATGTACGTGGGAGTCTTCACAAGAGAATGAAGACCCAAAGAAGTGACCAGAGCAGGAAGCTTTTATAACTTTCAAACAAAGAAACAATTAATTTGTGAAGAACTGATAAGACAAAGGTTTAGGGCTAGGAGTAGTAAATGGTGAAGAAGTGACTGGGAAGATAAGGGTTATTTTAATAAGGTTTGTTTGTACAGAGTTCTTGGTCCCGAATTCTCCATCTCTGGTGACATGAATTTCTTCTCTCCTCCTGGTTCAAAGAGGGGAACTTTCACATGGGCGTTTTAGGGCCTGCTTCAGGGAGGAAGGGCAAGGGTGGGGGGAAGTCAGAGTGACCTTCCTGTTTCTGCTTTTTTTTTTTTTTTAATTCCTTCAGCTTAAGATATTTAATATGCCAAGGTGCCTTATTTAGGGGTAGTATGTTCTGAATCCCACCAGATGGTGTCCAGAAGATATTTTAGAGAAAAATTAGCACACTTAATTTTGCCCTTCAAGATAAAAGCAATGTTTTAAAATCATAAGAATGTAATGATTCTTAAAACATATCCAGGCTATGAAGAGAGCACTTTGAAAAAAGTTGTTTGGAGACGTTTGGAGTTTTAGGTTACCACTTTCCAAAATTTACCTAAGAGGGTAATCAATGTACTTATCAATATGAAGCCACTAAAAGCAGATTTTTTAATTTGTTTTAAGATATTCCAAATGAGGGGTTTAGGAGAGTTTAAACCCACTTGTTAAAAATATAACCATTTAACTCCTTCAAAGTTTGAATAAACAATTGGTGGACATTAGGAAAGACAGAATTCGACAAGCTGAATTTCAACAAAATCCTCTCCATAGTCACTCAGATAGATGAAATTTAAAAATAAATATTATGATTTGATAAGTGTAGCTGATGGCTTCTTTTTGCATTTGGATATTTGTGTCTTTGTAAGGTTATCATTTTCAGCTATGAGAGCCATGAAAATCAAATAAGTTAACTTCCAACAAGAAATTTTGTCCAACTGTGTCACAAAGTATTATAGCAATATTTTCCAGAAAAATGTGATAGCGTAAATAATATTGCTGGCACTAAAATTAGGTATAGTGATACCACTATTATTAGGTATCAATTAATAATGTTTTAGTATGAAAAAATTTGGAACACTAATAAAATATAATGTTGAATATTGCTTAATTTATCTTTACCTTATATTTTAATATTTCTATTTTGCATGTATTTTATGCATATAATACTTAGTAGAACATATCTATTATTTCAAGATAAATATGTATGGATATATTGTAGGCTCAAAACATTTTAATAATGAGTTGCTGTGTTAAAAGTATTTGGCTATCACTTCTTTCTGAATGCACAGTTATCTGCACATATAGAATCAAGAATCCATTATACTATTAAAATAGAAAATGTTATTCTCAAGGATTAGGAAATAATATTGAGCTACTACAAATACATATTATGAAGTATATTTCTGTAATATTTAGGAAAGAAATAAATTCTGAAAGTTTTCCCTTGTATCATGAAAAAATGTTACATATCATTCATTTATTCATTCATTCAACAAATATTTATTGAGTATCTACTATATGGAAGACACTGTTCTGGGCCCTGAGGATATATTAGGAAACAAAACAGAACCCCTAGTCTTATAGAGCTTATATTCTGGAGGCAGAGGATCCAGACTCAAAAGTATAAACAAAAATGTCAAAAACACCAGGCTGATATGCTGCTGGGGTGGGCTGGTATGGCTGTACAGATTGTGAAAATATTGAAAGATTTTGTGCTACATGGTAAGTAGTTCCTCAAGTATACCTCCTTCATCCTGGCATCCTAGAGAACCCCCAGGCTTCCTCTTGATCTCAGTACTGAAGGATTAATGTCCCGCCCTGTAAGAGCCTGGCAAGCATCCACTCTGATGGTATCAGCATCTATGTGCATCCCTGTTAGTTAAATATTTTGACTTTTACTACAGGGTAAGTATTTACCCAGGGTGATAGTCTATAAAAGAAGAGGAGGATAGGGGTGGAGAATAAAGGAGCAAGGAGCTTTTGGGGGAGGTGATTAGGAAAGACCCTGGGGAGGTAACATTTGAGCAGATAGTTGAAGGAAGAGAGAGGAGTGAACCACAAATGTACAAGAGTGAAGAGGGGAACCAACAGCAAACACAAATTCTAGAACACTCCATGGTGTTCAGGCAGGGCTACTCATCAGAATGGAAAATTTTAAAAGCCACTTCAATTTTATAAAAACAATCAGAAATTTGCGTTTAGGTGTTAAATGAACCACAAATCTTCCCACTCACCAGTCAAGCCTAATCTGAATGATGCTTTTATATAGAACTTTTGAAATCAGTCCTGAATGGATCTAGTTTTTTTTTTTTAAGTTTCTAGAACCCCTGAACTCAAATTCAGAATACCAAGGCTCTCTTTTATAACAAAATTTGATGTTTACTATTGCATCCTCTTACATAGTTTCTTCCTTGGTAAAACACAGAACTATTAAAAATTACCCAATCGTGTGCACTTTATTCCCTTCATTCAATAAACATATATTGAGCACTAACAGTTAGGAGCTGGGAATGTCAAAGAGCCCTGCTTTTTAGGTTTTAACAATTTAGTTAGAGAGACAGTCCTGTAAATGGATAAAACAGAGTAAAAAGTGGTATATCCAAAATGTACATTTAGAATGCCAAGTAATGCTGACTTTCCTCCCATTTTTTCCACATAATTAAATAATTTTTTTGTCACTTTTCATTATGTTCAATGGAATGTAAACCTGAGGATTAATGCAACGCGCCACCTCATATTTTATTATTTTAAAATTACCTTGGTAAAATTATTTTACCAAGTAAAATAATTTATAGAGTTAATGAGAAAAAAAAAAAAAAAAAGGCGGGGAGAGACCTATGGTTGGTTGAAATCCCTTAATTTTGAAACCCTATTTTGATATAATTTTTTGTTCCATTTTAGGTGAGTTAGACATAATGAAATTAAAGAGTATATATAGTCTTATAAAGCATGATGATCTGAAACCAGCCAAACTTTTTAATAATCAAGTTGATTTTACCTGCATGGCCATTGGCACTAACCACAGGTTGGCTAGCCTTCTTTTTCTCCTTCTCTCTATTTTCTTTCCCTAGGGGCTCCATCCTCTAACACAGGGGTCCCCCCAGGGGGTGAGTGGTGGGCGAGCTTCATCTGCATCTCCTCATCGCTCTGCATCGCTTGCGTTACCGCCTGACTATCCCCACCCAGCCCGGGTCGGTGGAAAAATTGTCTTCCATGAAACCGGTCCCTGGTGCCAAAATGGTTGGGGACCACTGCTCTAACATAATAGAATCCATTAACCACCTACACTATAGTATAAGAAGGAGGTTTGCAGTTTTTACCACATCCATCATCATCTTGAATATTTAAAAAGTCACACATGGCACTTTTATTTACATGCCAGTTCTTTTGTTTCCCTCCAGCTGAGACACAATTACATGTGTTTTATTATTTCCTCTGTATCTTCTGCACTTTACTTTTTATCAAAAGCCTGTTGATTCCCAGAGTTTCAGTTTTCTCCCTGGCTCAGGGAAGAGGGAAAAAACACAGTTCCTACGGGATAAAGTCACTGTTGCTTTTCCGGCCTCCTGCCTTACACTGTTCTAACGCTGCCTATCAGGAAAAATCACATTTTTGTGTGCCTTTGGCTGGAGGGAAGGGGAGCGAGGAAGAAATATAAGTTTTCTTCTAAAAGTACATTTGGGCTGACCTTGTGAAATTGGCACATTCTTCTACCTCTATATCCACACTAATTCCCAAACTATTCTCTGAATAAATTCCCTCTAATGCAGGATACCCTAGAACTGTAATGATCAAAGTGTGGAATGGGATCAACAGCATGAGCATCATCTGGGAACTGTTAGCACTGCAAACCCCAAGGCCCCACCGCAGACCTACTGAATCAGATGCTCTGGGGATGGGGCCAGAAATCTGAATTTTAACAAGCCCTCCAGAGGATTCTAATGCACACTCAAGTTTGAGAGCCACTGAGCCAGACTATAGAAAGTAAGTAAGCAAGCATGTGCGAGTGTTATCTGCCATCCTGTTGCTTGTTTATCTAATTTTATGCCACCTAATCTTTTATGCAGTAAATAACCTTAAGTCAAACCCCAGGTATCAGAACTATTAATATCTCTTACAAACTTTATCTTGGATCCTTTAAACTCATCACACAGGGTCGTCAGGGTGAATTACAATTAAAGGGGTATGATATTCATAACTTTACATTTTTTACAAAAAATAATGTAATTTGTCTATTATGTTGTACAAAGGCCAGTGAATAAAACCTGCACAGTAATATATAATTTTAGAATTTAGTCTAAGAACGTTTCTTAATTTGCATTATTGGTATGCTTTCACTGACCATAATATAAAAAATGTATAACATATTTCTATTTTCTGTGGTTCCCAGGAAATTAAAAATTAAATTTAATGTTCACTGAAAAATAGAGATTTAAACTAATTATATTTTATAATCAGTCATTAAATAAGCTTTTAAACAAATACACAAATTTAAATTTCTTGTGAACAATTAGTAAATATAGTGTAAATTTTCTATTATATATGTATATTTACTTATAAATGTGTGATATATATGCTAATATATATGTGCTGGTATATATGCTGCATGGAAAAAAAAGACCAGAAATTGAGGCCAGGATGCTCTTATTGTTTTATCACTGTGAAGAAAGAAAAGTTATAGGAAGTTACAGGTGAAAATTAAATGTTATACAAGAAAGTGTTTAAGAGAAAGAAAAGTAAAAATTTATGGCTTAATTTTAATATGGAATATGAAAGAGTCCTATCACACCTTCTTTTATCATTGGCTCATTTATATATTCTTTGAAAAGTAACTGTAAGGTTTTAAACATGAAAGGTATAATTCTTGTTTTTCATGTCCTGTACCAGGTGGATACCAATAGATATTCAACAACACTCAGAAACTTCTCTGATGGGAGGACCACACAGAGAAGCTTGCAGAGCTGAGTTTCTTCTAGCAGGGTGTTAGTTTCTCCTAACAGGGTGTTTCACACTGGACCCTTTTCTGACTTGGTAGAACTTAAGGTGATGCTTTAGGGCTCTTCTCTGGAACAGCAACGCTCTCCTCCAATAAAAATGACAACAGCAATTTGAAGAAAACCCAACCCAACTATGCTATATACCTAGAATGGAAGCTGGAGTACATTGAAATTTAGGTGATGATCACTGGCGTCTGAAAGTAGTTTTAACAAACAGAAGGACAAAATTACACAGAGAAGGATTTCCTCGTCTGGGACAATATTTATCTCAGATACCCTTCCCTTTCCCCAGACTCCTATTTAACCTAAGGTTTCATATCTGAACATAAAATACCAATAGAGTGAGCAGATGTAAAGGCTATGTATTTATAATATTTAGAAGAAAAGTATAAGGTGAAATGTTATCGATTTGTTGGAGAAAAAAGTAATAGACTTATTAAAACTATAACAAAAAAGACAAAGTATTTAAAAAGTAGATAAAGTACATGATTTCTAAAAATATATTAGATAAGAAACAAAATTAAAAATTAGATGGAATCTGCTTTGTTCCTAAGGAAATAAAGATAAACATGATTTTCATGAAAAAGACATTAAAATGCTTTGATATGACAATAAAAAAGGGGGTTGGAAAAGTTCAAGAAAGAAATGGGAAAATGTCACAGCAGAATTTTAAATGATATTTGCAATAGCATTGCAAGAATCAGTCATGATAAAAAGCGAATCTGTGATGTAGGAAGCATGTTTGAGAGGCTTTTCTGAGATGCAGAAAAGAGGGTCACAAAAATGATAGAAGACCTGAGACAACATGATAATGACGTGATGAAAGAGACCCAACACCCAGATGGTCAATATTCCTGAGGAAAATACAGAACAAACAGAAACAAACTAATAGTCAAAAAGGGATAGAATAAAAATTTCCTGGTCAGATACCTGAGAACTCAAGTCCAGGAAGCACAGGTACCAGACAAAATTAAGTAAAAGACAATACAGGACCTGGGTGTTGATAAAAGCACTATCAGACTTCCTTCAAGGATGGTTTAATCCCAGGTAGGACTGTTGCAGAGTTGTGATAATAAACACCAAACATAGGGTGAAACATGTTGATTGAATTGGAAATATCTTCATAATAGATTGTCAACAGCCAAAGATAGTCAACTAAACAGATTGTACCATACAATGCCATCTTTACAAATTATGTGTATTTATAAGAGAAAGTAATACAATGAAAACATTCATAGTGATTTTTCTATGGTAATGAGAGCACAATTTCTTTATTTTATTCTTGTCCATATTTATTAAATGTATAACAAAATATATATCACATTTGTAATAAGAGACAAAATAGTGTATTTTAAAATAAATTGCCAGTCTGAATACTGTGCAAAATTATCTCATACATGGAAGAACTCTTTCAGTCCAGGTGAGAACTGATAAAGGCTAAAAGAAAGTGAAATGTGCTTGGGTTAGAAACGTAGCTTTGTAGCTGTTATTGAGAGGAAAACTATTATGTGGTATGGCCATTGTCTCCTGGATTTATCCCTGTTATTTTTTCTTCTCTTCAATTTATTGTTGTTATTGTCTGAATCTCATTTGACAAAGGAAAGGTGAAGAAAATTATTAGTTAAGTAAAAAACTGAATTAGATATAATCATTTATTTACTAAAACCTTGATTTATTGAAAAAAGTATTGACCTACAGCATAATGCAGTTAATGTGTATGTAAATATAGATTAGTATTTGACCAAACATGCACTATTTAACACAGACCAACAAACTTAAACATTACTTATGAGGTCCATCAGTTACTTGTTTTGAAATTTAAAAATGAAATCCCCTTCACAATTTTTACTTGGGTAGAAATTTATATTTAAAAGATTTTATAAATACCATCCCAAAACATTTATACTCTGGCGCATATCATGTGGCTTAGTATTTTTCTTTTAGATACAATGAATATTTGACACTTAGCAAGCTAACATAGCACAGGAAGCTTGCAAGCTTGGATGTAAAAGAAATGTTTGCAAATTCAGAAGCAGCTAAATCTGTGGATAACCCAAATGGTCACTGCAACCCGCAGTTATGCAATTCCAGCATCTTTCTGTTTAGTAGTTTGGTCTATGCCATCATAATTGGATAAAGTCAATGTCAAGATAAATTCAACACCTATGTTAAGTCCACAAAATCAAGAAGCGATTCTAGGAAACAAATGATTAAATTTCAAATTTTGAATTTTCCAATGTGATGAAGACCTAGTGGGAAAAAAATCATAAGCTTCTTACTTGCTAGTTTCTTGGAGCAAGTTCAATTATGAAAGGTGACTGACACATTGAGCAATTCCTTAAAGAGTTGTTTAATTTGAAAATGCAATGAAATTGTTAGCAGGGATCTGGGGGATTTCATTTTATTCCAGTATTAAGCATTCCTTTTTTTTTTTTAATCAGGTGCTTTTTCATTGACAGAGTCTAAGGCATTTATCTGAAAAAGTCCTTTCTCATTCATTCTGAGAACCTAGAAAAGCGTTCACTTTCTTTTTTAGTGTTTCTTTTCCCCCTTTACCTATTACATTGTCATTGAGAGCTAATTTGGTAAATGGGGAGAAAAAATTTTCTGACACAGAAGTTATGGACTCAGTTATTCATCCATCACTTTGAAATGAGCAGACATTCTAGGTTTTAAATGAAATAAAGACTAGTTATTCAACATGCATTTTTCAAATTTAGATGTGAGACTGAAAATAAGTAGAACTAACTCAATGTGTAGTCCTTAAGTCATTGACCATATTTTATTTTCTCAACAAATATTTAAAAAAAGCAACCTGTAATACATAATATCACATTTGATCTGGTCTGTAGTATGCTTAAATTTTGCCAGATTTTTTTATATATATCCAAAAAGATTATTAAAATGCATAGAAGGAATACAACCCTTGCTGTTATGTCACTATAAAAAAATTAACATCTAAAGCAAAAGAAAAAATCTCTAATTCTCAGGCAATTATTCTGTATTCTTTGACTTTCTGAGTCTTCTGCGCCAAAGCTGAATCACTTCTTGCAGGTATATAAATAGAAAGAGGAGGAAGGAGAATCAGAACAATGAGAATCAGCTATAATTGATATATTTATATTCATCAACAACCAGGTCATTGACAAATGCAAGTCAATTACAGAAGTTCTCAGGTATCCATGCATTTATGTAATTATGGAAAACCTCCAACCTCTTCTTTCTTTGTTTTTCTGATTGATATTGGACTTACTAATAACTCAGACTTCAGTCATCCAGGATTCCAAGTTCAGATATATTGTATCAAGCAATACAGAAAAAAAAGTGGATGGGATTTCTATTCGTATCTAACTTCAAGCACAATCAAGCAAATTAGGAATTGACAATACCTTCAAAGATATCATAATGTAGAAAAATATGAATTCATATTTACATATGCCTAAAGGTCTCAGCAGCAAATTCTGAAAAATAAAATGAATAAGCAACATGTGACTATGTCCAGAGACATTTGTAGGATGAAATAAGATGCACATAGAAATACTATACTAATGCAGTATCATTTTTATGTTGACATTCTGGTTCAAGAACTATATGACAATTCTTTGCCTTGTGTTTTGACTATATTCACTGAGTAGTGGTAATATTTTACAGTGCACTGAACTTCTGAAACTTTGTGTGAATTGGGACTCTGAAATATGAATCAGAGAAGAGTTGTAAGAATTAATGGCTAAGTGAATAATAGTACTAGTGACATACATGTTTCTTTGAGACTGTGCTCACAAAGGTCACAGAACACCTATGGCAGGTGTGGCTTTTGAGCTCTACCAAGTGGGAACACATTTAGCCTGGCCTGTAAGTTAAAATAAGAATAGCTTTTGATAAGATAATGTAAAAAAATTTTTTATTGAAGCATAGTTGATTTACTATGTCTTGTTAGTTTCAGGCATACAGCACAGTGATTCAGTTATATATATATTTAACTTTTAAATAATCTTTTTCAGATTCTTTTTCCCTATGGGTTATTACAAAATATTGAGTATAGTTCCCTGTGCTATACAGTAGGTCCTTGTCATTTATCTATTTTATGCATAGTAGTGTGTATATATTAATCCCAACCTCCTAATTTATCCCTCCCCCACCTTTCTGCTTTGGTAACTGTAAGTTTGTTTTCTATGTCTGTGAGTCTCTTTCTGTTTTGTAAATAAGTTCATTTGTATCTCTTTTTTTAGATTCCACATGTAAGCGATATCATGATATTTATCTTTCTCTGTCTGGCTTACTTCACTTAGTATGATCATCTCTAGGTCCATCCATGTTGCTACAAGTGGCATTATCTCATTCTTTTTTCTGGCCAAGTAATATTCCATTGTATATATGTACCACATCTTCTTTACCCATTCCTCTGTCGATGGACAATTAGGTTGCTTCCATGTCTTGGCTAGATAATTTAAAATAGCAGCAAGGTAGTCAGTCAGTTATTTATTTACCAGTGACAATGTAACAAGGCAGAGTTTTATGCCAAGGAATCTGCACTGAACAAGAAAGGAGGTAGCCGCACTGAAAAAGATTAGATTTTACTTGGCAGAAAGAAATAGACAAAAAAACCGAAAGAGATAATAAATTTAGACAAATTTAAATCATGACTGGTGCTCTGAAGCAAGTAAATTAGTATAATGGTGAAGAGTGATTGAGGAAGGGCAATCTTTTTCTTAGGCTGTCAGGTGTGGTTTTTGAGCTGAATCTGAGAATCAGTTTAGCTTCTTCTCTGCTCTGTACCTGATATTTTAAAAAATATCCTTAATATGTGGGAGAGGATTCTCAATATCAAAGAATCTCACTAGAATTTTCTGCCTAGGACTGTATTCATTCCTGAGCTTGTAAATGAATACAACGAAATAGTGTGTAATAATAATATAATACTAACTCTGTGCTGAGCACTTTGTAAGGCCCTTTATATATATTTTGTATAATCTTTATTAAAATGAAATGAAATAGATCTTATTATCATTGCTTCTCAGACAACACTGAGACTGGGAGAGGTGCAGTGACCTGCTCCTGGGGTTAACACAGGTGAAACCTGGATTTGAACCAGGCGTCTGACCCCTAAGCGTAAATTATTTTTGGTATTCCACATGAAGCATTCTATTCCACATGAATCATTATTCACAAAACTTTGGGGAATGGGTTTGTATTTTTTCTTCTTTTTTTTCTTGTGTATCTGTTTTGAGGTAACACCATTGTTACTCTATCTTGGTCCCTCTCCTGGCCGGTGTATCCTCCCTCGGTTGCTCTGAATCATGATGGTTAACTTCGCACAATTGTACCCCTTCCCCAGAGACTTGCTGGGCAGACCGAGGAGTCTTGCTTGAAAATGTCTGGGATTTTTTATATTCCCCCTTTCCAGAGGAGTCCCACAGCTAATAACAAAATGAAATAGGGTACAGAGGCCCTCAAGAAGGAATATCTTTGGGGTTTTCCCTTACACTCCAGAGCACACTCCTAGTATCAGCTAAATCAAGACCACAGCTGGTCACATATTTGCTTGGTTCCCTTCCCTGTTTCCTATCCTGTTTCCCTCACTTACTTACAGTTTCTCCTGAGAGCTCTCCCTCAATAAATCATTGCAAAAGAATTTCGGTCTCAGGCTTCACTTACAGGGAACCCGACTTAAGACATTTATTCAACAAATATTTATTGAACACCTACTTTCTGTCAGGTTTTGAGCTAAACTCCTGGGATTCAGAAACCAATATATTATGGTTCTTTCTTTCTGGGATTGGGTTTGGGGGAGGGACAGTTTGTAGACAGCTAATGAAATATGAAAAAGACCGTGAGAGGCGCTCTATCAGAAAAATGACACAGGGTCAAAGAAAAGAGCACAGCTAGCTGTGCTTGGAGTGGAGAGAGAGGAGAAAGATAATGAAAGACCTTGCAAAGAAGATCATAAATGATAAATAGGAATTCATCAAGTTGATAAACGTAGAAAGGGCTTAAAAGGAAGAGGGATGGTCTTGTGGAAAGATGTAATGACATGAAAAAACAAGGTAAGACTAAGGGAATCTCAAGCCATTTTGTAAATATGTGTTCTTACATGAGATGGTAATTATAAAAGACAATATTCTAAAGAGTTTGGATTGTACAAAATAAAAGCTATCAAAGATGCAAAGGAAAATGCAAAAACTACAAAGTTAACACACATGCAATATGTCTTTTGTGAATATCGGATCTTCTATTTGTGTGAATTTAATTGCTGACTTTAGACCAAACGGTATTTTATAAAGTATAATTGAGTAATAAGGAGATATATATTTCCTAACTCTATAATGTGACAAGAATTGTATTAGTCAGAGGCTTCCTAACTTTCTTATTTATCACTGAGTAGACTGCATTTTCAGAATGTTCTGCTTAAACCTGCTATTTCTTTAATATCTGCATGGAAGTTTGCCATTGTGGGTCTATAGCAAGATGCGTTCATGAAGTTAGCAAAAATCATGTAGTTGCTAACTGGGTACAGTTCAAATTATCTGTCATGTTCAGTTATTTTTATAGCCAAGTGTGCATCATTTGACCAAGTGAATCTGGCAGTGATTTGATTTGCTCATTATGAAGGCTAAAAATAACCGGTCTGACCTGGAGTGAACCATTTACTTTAGTCATTAAATTATGAGCATTTTTCCATTGTTATTTTTCATTTTATATACGAGGCAAGGTTGGCACTGGGGAAAAATTATGATGTACACGATATCCTCCTTCACTACCCCGCCTCCAGGAGTCTCTAACCAGGCAACTAGTTGTTTTGAAATTTTTCATTTCTGTCTACTTTCATCTAAATACTTTTCCCAGTCTTCAGGAGTAGCAGAAGGAAACCTGTCAAATTGACACCGACGTGTGGAGGGCTGATAAATCTGGAGATTGGCTTCCCAGGGGTAAGTAGGATGGGTATGGTACAGTGAGAGTAAGAAGTTTACATAAGCTGTTTCACGTTCAAGACCATGAGGGAAGTTCTACATTTACTTGTGACAATACTATGTAGGCTATTCAATAAGTGAGTTTCATATAGTTGACAAAACCTTTCAAAACACAAAGCCCATACGACAAAAGGCAAAAAACAGGAGTGGTAAAAACGATGAGAAAAACTCTACAGTTCGAAGATCATTAGCCTAGTAAGCTGAAGAACGTGTGTCTTATCCCAACTAACTCACTTATCAGATCTGGGACTTTATGTAAGTGATATAATGTCCCCCAAACTCATTGCCCCCCTCACTGGTCACAAGAAGAGAGTACCACCCATCTAAGCTGACTCATTTAGTTGTTACAAGGATTAAATGAACTCAATCGCATTTATTTTATATGTTGAGACCTCATGGAAAATATTATGCTCCATCCAAGGCTGTAACATTGGCTGCGGTTCTCACTTAAAGACGATCCCTCCTCCCTGTAGTAGAGTTCTGTGCAGTCCTGTCTGTACCCTGCTCATATGTCTTGGGTAATCATATAGTTTACCAAAGTCATAGGTCAGCCCCTATGGAGGTTTATGAAGATCAATGTTTAAATTGTTTAAAACTCTTGCTTGTGGTACAAGAGACTTTATATTTAAAACTTTCAATAAGAATATGCATCCAATGCTTTTAATCCAGCATTTATTTAAAGTGGCAGTGCTGTATAATTCATATAAACAACCACATTCTTTTTGGCAAGACGGTGAGTAAATTTGAATATGCCATTGTTTTGTTCTATCTATTTTTATCAGTATATGCAGAGGAAGAATGAGAAGGAAAGACTGTCCATATACAATTCTTAAAACAGAAAGTGAATATTTTTTTCAGGTTAATTCCAAGCGTAAGTGTCTGAATCATCCTCATGCAGCTTACTCCATGAGTGTCAGGTATTAGATAATTTTGACGCTTCTTCTCCTTCCCTTGAGTCTGTTTTATGTGATTTCATATATCCTCCTGATTTTTTTTTTTGTTTTGACAAGATGAATAAAATGCACTTTATGACCAAATCCATGTATGTTTTGGACTGCTTCACTCAGAGATGCTTGGGGGAACTTAATCCAGAGAGATTTTATAGAGTTTAATACAGAAAATAAAGCTGAGAAAGTAAGCACTGAAAATAAATTACCTTGAAAATGGAGTAAATCCTTTTTATCTGTCTGTCTATATTTAATTTCTCTCATTTTCACATGAAAGAGGATGCTGCTTTGGAGAAAAAGATTTTAGCTTCAGGTTTAATATACTTATTCTGATTTCCCAAGCACAGGGATAATAACATCATGGCAATCATTATGGTCTTTTATTATTTGCCACCCAAAACATTACTTCTGCCTTGGTTATTTTTAAATGTTTGCTGTAGAAATGTTCCTATTTCCAGTAAATCGCCAATATTCCTGAACCACACCATCTAGACTGTGTGCACAAATTAGAATATGTGGACAGAAAGAGTCAGTTGGAGTGACAGTCTACATTCACAACTAAATTGCTAATTGCTCTACTCTGAGAATTAAATCTAAGAGGCCATGATGTCGATAGAGTTTGAAATCATAGGCCAGAAAGAAAACTAGCCACAGCCTTTATATACGAGGATATAATTAGGAGATATAGATATAATTAGGAGAATTTTCTAACCTAGGTTTTCATAAATATCTTTATGAAAACCTAGATTTTCATAAATATCTTTTGACTTTTTTTTTTTTTTTTTTTTTACCGTGAGAGAACTACTGCTATTGTTAAAAGTTCTAAAAATCCAGAGCAACCCTTTATCTTTGTCTTTCCCTCAGAAGAGAAGAACTCTTCTTTGTAGAAGCATCATCAAATTAGGGCACAGACTACCCAAAATAACTCCACCTGGGTTGGAGAATAAAGCGTCGTCACCCTGTAGCGTTTTATAGGTTTTACTTTATTTAGTATTTTAAGCTACAATTTCACTGATAGCTCTTTTTATCTCTAGAGCTGGGGTCTGCAGATTTGGGTCCACTTTCTTTTTTTCCTCTACCAACAGTTCCAGTCCTAGCTGTTGCCCAAAGTCGCATACTTTCACCAGAAGAGGCTGCATTTGGATGAGAATCACTTCCTTGGCTTGGAGGCGCTTATTAAATTTCAAGCTATACTATTTACAATAGTCAGGACATGGAAGCAACCTAAGTGTCCATTGACAGATGAATGGATAAAGAAGATATGGCACATATATACATGGAATATTACTCAGCCATAAAAAGATATGAAATTGAGTTATTTGTAGTGAGGTGGATGGACCTAGAGTCTGTCATACAGAGTGAAGTAAGTCAGAAAGAGAAAAACAAATACCGTATGCTAACACATATATATGGAATCTAAGAAAAAAAAGTTCATGAAGAACCTAGGGGCAGGACAGGAATAAAGATGCAGACGTAGAGAATGGACTTGAGGACATGGGGAGGGGGAAGGGGAAGCTGGGATGAAGTGAGAGAGTGGCATGGACATATATACACTACCAAATGTAAAATAGATAGCTTGTGGGAAGCAGCCACATAGCACAGGGAGATCAGCTCGGTGCTTTGTGACCACCTAGAGGGATGGGATAGGGATGGTGGGAGGGAGACGCAAGAGGGAGGAGATATGGGGATATATGTATATATATAGCTGATTCACTTTGTTATAAAGCAGAAACTAACACACCATTGTAAAGCAATTATACTCCACTAAAGATGTTAAAAAAAAAAATTTCAAGCTGCATAAAATGGCAAGGGAGGTAATTCAAAAAACAAGCTCTTCCCTGAAACCAGCTTCATCAGGGAATAGTTCTGCCCCATGGTGGTAATTTACACCCCTGTCTTTACAAATCCCTTCTATATCATTTTCTGTTTAGTTTAAAAGCTTAATGTGAGTTCTGTTGAATTAGACTTGAATCCCTGGGCCGTGGTGTTTGGCTCACATCTGCCCTAAGCACTGCATGGGAAAGCAGCTGCCACCAATGTCAACAGAGTCCTATAAAGATTAATGGGGCACCTGAAAATCAACAAGGACTTTGAGTGACTTCAGGGATTTCAGACTCCAGAAATCAATTTCCCTGAATATGCCCTTGCTAATTTAACTGATAGTATTTGACACTCCTCTTACATATTACAAGCAGTGAGTAAGTAGGAGAATCAAGACTTTATTTTGACCAAGGATACAAATTAATATACACAAGAAGATAGGTAGGTTTCAACATATAGATGTATATGTGCACATATATGAACCAATGTGGAAATGGAGCACAAGTTGTTCTTTCAAAATCAACTGTGCATTTCTCTATAAACATTTAAAGAATAATCACCCCCTACAGGGATGGAATCATTCAGATTAGACAAAATTAAGCAAAGGTTACTGCTTTGCATAGTTTATTGCCATTTGTAAGAACAGTGCTCGACTACATCCTTAATATTTTGAACTCAGATGACTAAAACAAGACAACTTTGGAATCCCAATAGAAAGGATTGTATTATAGTTTCATGACATATTGATAAAGGCCTAATTTATATTAAAAACTCAAAAAAAAGAGAGAAAAATCACAAAATTGAGTGTCTTATGGAAGTTTTTTGAAGCATTTAAGTGATGTTTATGTACATATCTTTTAAGTGGTTCAAGTGAATTTTGCAATTATTTAGGAATATTTGTCCTTTTATCTGCATAAAATGAGGACATTGTGATTTGGAATTCTTCATAAGATGTTTTTCTTTTTTTTTAAGTCTGTAATTAATAGATTTTTAGTTTTATCCTAGCACCTGGATTTAGTAACTGCCTCTTCTAATATTGGGGAAAACTTTGTGAAAAGACAGTCTGAAATGAAAAAGTTGAGAAAAACAAAAGATAAAGGTAAAGATTTTGATGACTTGTGACCTTGCCTGCTACCGCCAGCTCTTAATAAGTATACTTTTTGAGGTCTCATTGATCCTTGATTTGAGTTCCCAGGTTTAGTAATAAAATATGACATGATTTCTCACTCTGGTGCAGGGCAATTTACTACCAAAGAAAATGCAAAATCCTGCCTTGTGTAGGGTTCTGACCTATTCAGAAAATTCATGAAGTTCATCAAAACTGCCTATTATAACTCAGAACTCCCCGTTTTCAATTTTGTTATGACATGAAACTAACAGAGTGTGATTTAAGTGGCTTGCGGTCCCGGGAAGTAATGCAGTTGACTACTGAAGCAAATCTGCGAAAGTGAAGGATGTGATTTTCCAAGACTTGCTGCCTGCCTTTCTCTCTCTATTGTACACATTACATGTACACTCATGGGGCAGTTTTCTCCTCACTCCTGTTATCATCGTGGCTTCTGTGTTCAATTACACTACACCTAGTGCCATGGTCTGCAGCCCAGTGCATCAAGCTTTCCCAAGCAGCAAATCTAGCCAAGCCTTTTGACTTTTTTGCTTCTTCTAAGGCTCACTTGACTTGACTCTACTGATAAAAAGTCACTGGAAATATTTTGAAAGGGGGGGGGAGAAAAAAACATTTCAGAGCAGATAGAGTTAGTAACGATTGTATTATTAGAAAAAGGTGTCAAAGGATTGATTGTCTGAAGGGCAAATAACAAGAAAGAAAACTTCCACATGGATTTATACCGTAGAGATAGTGAAGGAAGGAGAAATTGGGATAGTCACAGCCACATGGGTATGAAACTCAGGGCGGTAGATTTCACCGTGGTGACTGACAAAAAGGAGCTCTGCCGAAGGGACATCAGGACCTGGGGAGGGAAAGACCCACCACATGCTCTTCTGCCTCTTGTCATTACCAAACAAATGGCCCGACAAGGAGGTAAGATTGTTATTCACCACCCTTCTCATCAGTGACAGTCCACAGTGAGTTTTAAACTCTAGCCCAGTGCTTCTAGGAGCCTCAGGCCACAGCTAGCTCTTCAGGTGTCAGGCTTCATTCAGAAACAGAGCTATCACAAAATCATATCGCACCTTTCTGGACAAGCCAACCATAAATGGAAATTGCTGACAACAAACTGTTTTTGGTTCGCTAAGACAGTTCCAGAACACACTTATATATTGTGAAAGACAAAAGAGCCACTGAAGGTCTGGCCTTTGAACTAGTCAGACACCCACCAGATTTCTATTCTGTAAAACAGAATGAATTCTTCTTCATTTATTCACAGGCCACTTTATGTTAGTGATAATACGAACTCAAATTCATCATCATGTAACTCATACCTAAGCGTTTTGGGCTGAGACGTTTAAGTAGAACTTTTGTTTTTGCTCTTTCCTTCTATAAAATCTAGAATGAAATATAAATTAGAGGAGGAGAAAAAAATCAGATGTTATCAAATATTCGATATTGCTTCTGAAATTTTGTCGTCTTTTCAAAGTGATGAATACGGACTTTTCTTCAATCCTCTGCTTTGCCGGCACCTTTCCTGGGGCAGGGGTCACGTTGATTCAAAGGCGAATTACTACAAATGAAATACAATTCCTCAACCCCTGGGAGAAATGATCGCTTATTATGATGGAACTACAGGAAATGTGCTCCAACAGCTAGAGAAGCTGCTGATTTTCTGTAACATTTTTCTTGTTTTCTTTACGAAAACAGACGTTGTCCTCACACAGAGGATTTTTCTGTGCGTTATTGCTGCTTTCGTTCTCACCTGGACACGACAACAACCATCTGCATGCATGGCCCCCTGCATTCAGATTCTGCAGAATAAACATGAATAGACAGAAATATATGTTATTTGAGAAGTTATAGCTTTAACCTGTGTAGGACACGGTAGCTGCGGGTCTCTGTAGCCCTCATATATACTACCGTGCTTTTTGGTTCCTTCATCCTATTCTCAGTCTGCTCTTCATCATCTCAAATACATCACTTTAAGGTCTCAACAGGTTTATCAGAAAAGAGGTAAAAGCAGGAAAGGTGATCAGGAGGATGGATAGGGGCACAACGGTATGCCAAAGGCCTCTCTTATTTTCAACGGCTACCCGAACCTTTGCTTTGTGTGGCCAAAGTTTTGTTCTAACCTGTCATCTGAATTAATTATTTTTGTCCCTCACAGAACACACAAGGGATAAAACACCCTCTCACCAGCGATGTGGCTTTCTACCAGCGACCTCAGAGGAGCTGGGGTGGCTTGGAGAAGCGAAGTACGTGCAGTTCGGAAATTTGGTGCAAGAAAGCACTTCCCACATCTGGCAAGATTGCCTGGATATAGTGCTTATGAGTTTGACATATACAACATTCTTTACTGTCATTTTACCTCTTTTTCCACTTATTTTACATTAACAAATGGTAACCAAATATAAAAAGTACAATGCACTGCTTTTTAAAAAATTTTTATTGGGGTATAGTTGATTTACAATGTTGTATTGGTTTCAGGTGTACAAGAAAGTGAATCAGTAATACATGTACACATATCCACTCTTTTTTTAAGATTCTTTTCCCGTATAGGCCATTACAGAGTATTGAGTAGATTTCCCTGTGCTATACAATAGGTTTTTGTTAGTTATCTATTTTATATATAGTAGTGTGTATATGTCAATCCCAATCTCCCAATTTATCCCTCCCCCCTGCCTTTATCCTCTGGTAACCATAAGTTTGTTTACTACATCTGTGACTCTGCTTCTGCTTTGTAAATAAGTTCATTTGTGCCTTTTTTTTAGATTTCATACATAAGCGATAGCCTATGATAGTTGTCTTTCTCTGTCTGACTTATTTCACTCAGTATGACAGTCTCTAGGTCCATCCATGTTGTTGCAAATGGCACTATTTTGTTCTTTTTTATGGCTGAGTAATATTACATTGTGTATATGTACCACATTTTCTTTAGCCATTACTCTGTTGATGGACACTTAGGTTGCTTCCATGTCCTGTCTATTGCAAATAGTGCTGCAGTGGACATTGTGGTGCATGTCTCTTTTTGAATTATGGTTTTCTCTGGGTATATGCCCAGTAGTGGGATTACTGGGTCGTATGGTAGTTCTAGTTTTAGTTTTTTAAGGAAACTCCATACTGTTCTCCGCAGCGGTTGTATCAATTTACATTCCCACCAACAGTGCAAGAGGGTTCCCTTTTCTCCACACCCTCTCCAGCATTTATTGTTTGTAGATTTTTTGAAGATGGCCATTCTGACCGTTGTGAGGTGATACCTCATTGTAGTTTGATTTGCATTTCTCTAATAGTTAGTGAGCATCTTTTCATGTGTTTGTTGGCCATCTGTATGTCTTCTTTGTATAAATGTCTATTTAGATCTTCCAAGCATTTTTTGATTGGGTTATTTGTTTTTTTGACATTGAGTTGCATGAGCTGTTTGTATATTTTGGAGATTAATCCCTTGTTGGTTGCTTCGTTTGCACTGCTTTCTTATTTAAAAATAAAAAAACTATAGCCCAATATAAACATTACAATGCAAGTCTTTCTGCTTAAGAATGAATAAATGATTTTTTAACATGTTATAAGGAACCACATTGCATAGATAGCTTTGTTATTTCTTCAGGAAAAAATCACAAGCTAGGGAATTAAAGGCTTAAAATCATTTTTCAAAAGATATCTACTCAGTGAAACTTGTCATCAATTCTATATGTAAGTACATATATGTATGTGTTTGTATATTAAATATACATGTTTCAATACAAACTAGCAATTGGATACTAGTAATTTAAAAATATGAATGAATAAAATCTTCCAGTTAGGATAGTTACATTTACAATTTTTCCACTTTACCATGGCACAAAAGCAATTTGCATTCAGTAGAAACCATAGTTTGAATTTTGAATTTTGATCTTTTCCTGGGGTAGTGATATATGCAGTATGATATTCCTTTGTGACGCTGTGGCAGCTCCTAGTTAACCAGTTACGTAAACAATGGGTACACCGTAACCATTCTGTATCCAGAAAATCATTCGGTTTTTCATTTTCAGTCCAGTATTCAATAAATCACATGGGATATTCAACACTTTACTATGAAATAGGTTTTGTGTTAGATGATTTTCTCAACTGTAGACTAATGTAAGCATTCTGAGCTCGTTTAAGGTTGGCCAGGCTAAGCTATAATATATGGTAGGTTAAGTGTATTAAATGCATTTTCAGCTGAAGATGGGTTTTTCAGGATGTAACCCCATAGTAAGTGGAGGAAAATCTGTGGATATGATTAGTGTGTCCTTATGAATTAATTTGTATTAATATACAACTAAACTTCATGAATCTTCTTAATATGTTTATACCTCTTTATGAGTTATTTGCTCATCCTTTTGATTTGTCTATTGGTGTTTATTTCCATCTTATTGTGAGGAAATTCTTCACTAGTTTTCACTCTTTGACAGTAAAACTAAATGAAGTATTTTATATTAGCAACTTTTAGAGTGAGGAAAAATATTGCAAAAATTAGGGAAAATGTTACAACCCTTTTCCCTGAAGTTCAATCCCTAATATTGTATGAAAAGTATACAATACTGTTAGCTTTCAAACTCCACAGACCAACAGAAGCTAATTAATAACAGCTATCATTAGACTTATTAATATTATACTGGCCAGGAAGAGTTAAATACCCTTCTAGAGATCCCCAGCAAGTAATCTGGATACTAAGATAATTAAAGTAATTATATATTTATGCACAATGGGATATTTGTAGGAAGTCAAATAAATTCAAGGCACTTTATATAAAGCTATTTAGGTGGTTTCTGCTATAATTTCACAGTGAAAGTTTTCTACTGAAATTCTAAACTGCCTGAACAATGTTAAAATTTGTATATTCCCACTGCTGTAGCTATATAGCAAGACAAACTATATTCATTTATGAAATAGGTCTATTTTCTGTGATGACAACTATATATATATAATTTAAAAAAAAAATTTTTCTTACCTTACTCCCCGACCCTAGTGGTTGCCAATATATTTGAACAGATGTATTGAAACATCCAAAACATCATGCATATGTATACATGCATACATTTGCATTGCTATAGAATTATTACATGATGAATTTGTAAATACTAGCACTATTTTCAATAGTGAAATCTAAAAATGTTAACCATTTCTTAACCCAGAAGGGTGTAATAACATTACACATATTTTCTCTCCAGTTTCTACAGATCTGTTCCTAAGTCAAGATTCCATTTGTACGTATGAATACATTTTGTTCCCACTAGGCTTTAGTTTGAGCTTTTTTAATAATTAGTATGTCTCCACTGGTGATTATTTTATCTATTTTATACATTTTACACAGGCTCATAACATTTGAAGATTAAATAGAAGTTGCAAACTTGTGTTTTGCAAACACAAAAACATGCCATCTGAATTTTTTTAAAAAAACCAAAAGTCATGCATTAAATATCAAATTAAATTCTGCTTTGAAGAAAAAACATTAAACATTCATTGGATGGATTGTGAGAAAATCCATTTCTAATGGTGACTTTATATCAGTCCACAGGGAACCCTATCTATGCACAGCTGACTAATGACTATCATTTTCAGTTGATTTCATTAGTGTTTAAGTTGTATAGAGCACATGCCCAGTGATATTCTGAAAGTCAGTGACTTATACACATTTAGTGTGATGATTTTGCCTTGGATAATATAAAAGTGATTTAACAGCTAAGTGAAGATTTTGTTTTGCTTACCTAAATCCACTTATTCAAAAATAAATATTAACTTTAATATTTATTTTTATAAAATATTTGTATAAAATAGCATTTAATGCATTATTGCCATCCATTAAAACAAAGCATTATAATGCTGTCTGCTGACCATCTTCATGTCAGGTAACTACACTCTTACAGTCTTCTTTCTGGCTGAAACCCTTGACCTTTTTGATTGAGAGTATTTTTAGGAACGATATGCGCTTTACTTATACAGTAAGCTAGCTGAATGATGCTGACCCACAAATAAAGAAAGCAGTTGTTATGCAAAGAGAGAGAGAGAGCCCACCTAACTGTCTGATATAAAGGAAAATATTTTATCCTGTAGGTTTTAAAATAACAACAACAAAAGTAAGTGCTGCTTGGACGTTTGTACTCAAATATGGTTCCATTTCTGTGATGTGCGTTTTTTGGTTCTAAGAGATATTAAAGGTGAAAAAAGCAAGTTGTGGAATCAGCTCCTGCACATTAAAATCATTCTGTGCAATGAGGTTTCCAGAGAAATAAATACTTTATTCTTGACATCAAGGAGGGGACCAGAGGCCATTGGCC
Source organism: Orcinus orca (assembly GCF_937001465.1). Classification (NCBI taxonomy): domain Eukaryota; kingdom Metazoa; phylum Chordata; class Mammalia; order Artiodactyla; family Delphinidae; genus Orcinus; species Orcinus orca. The sequence goes on from NC_064573.1 coordinate 45,343,519, forward strand.
AAACAAGCAACATAATCAATAAGTATCAGGAGTTGGAGGGTGGTCTTGCTTTCAGAAGAAAATCAAAAGCATCAGAAGCAGATATCAGATATTTAAAGATACTCAGTCATCTCACTCTAAAGTATCGTTTCCTTGAAATTTATAGGATTCATGTTGTGAGGATTAAATGAGAAAAATGTTTAATATGTTTTGAAAAGCATGAAGGTCTGTCTTCTAAGACCAAATTCAAAGAAAAACACCAGTATGCTGTATTTTCTGAGTAATTGATATTTTCACCATATTGTTTGCTCTGGTGGAGAGTTTTTTCATACGATTCCTCAGAAACTAAAATTAATGTTTGGAAAAAGTCATTAGTAATGCTTAAGCAAAATAATTATGATTGTAAAAATTTCTTCTGTTGCAACTAGGTCATCCTCACAATGTTTTTAGCATAGAATGGGAATAGTCTAGATCCCTAAGGATAGTGCATTAAAAATAGTTTGTCAAATCAGATACACTAAGCACTTCTGGCCTCTACCTTTTTGGTCCCATCTAAAGAAAGTGATTCATTTGGCCCAATCTGCTTTTCTTTTTACCTTTGATTTCAACACACACCCACACAACCAGATGTGGAATGCATTTAGGTAGGCTTTCTGTTAACTCACCCATGAAATGGGGCTAAAACTTAACTTTTTCCCACCTTGGTGACATTCTAATTCTCTGATCTAAGTGCAGTTATTATATTTGTGCTTGTTTACAGCTGCTAATCAGCTCCCTGGAGTCACGTAGTATTCCTGTGGGAATAAACCTCCAAGGGAAACAACAAGTAAATGCTTTGAATAGAGACAAAATTCACTTTAAACTTTACAATACTGAAGTTTCATCAAGAATTTGCCTTTGGGGTATCTATGTAAATTTGCAAAGCATCTCCTAACTTCTTCCAATTAACAATCAATCAAAATTTTCTGAGATAATATAATTCAAATATTCGTTTCAAGCTACTCATTGTAAATGCTCCAGTATATATGCTCTTAATTCCTCCTGAGTTATTTCAGAATAACACCTGCATCTAAAGTCATTCTGGCTATGCTTCCACTTGGGGAACTCTGGAACGTGACTAAAGCAGCAGCCACAAGGCACCAAAGCCGGTTTCTAGAACTTTAAACAGCCATGGCAGAAGTGAAGTGCTGTATCTGTTAAATCCTAACCAGGGGAAACCTACAGCTGTGGAACTATCTGTTTAATTCAAACTGACTTTGCTCTGAACTGTAGGCAATTGTGCCTACCCGAGAGCAATTTTCAGTCTGTTTTGCATATGAGACTGATTGACTCCAGACTGATTGAATTCTGCTTTAAAGGGAAGCTTATTGATACCAGGGAGGATATTAATGAAAGCTATTGACATCCCACTTTATCATTTAGTCCACATATGCGTTCAGGAATCAATTAACAAGTATCTTTATTTCTATCTTATTAAAGTAGGAGAAGAAACAAAGAAAATTATACTGATCCTTTGATGGAATTGAAGTTTAAACTGGGAAAGTGTTACTCATCATGACTATGAAATGAACTAGTGTCCAAATATTACAAGCCTGTAATGTTGATCTTTAGGACAAGCAGCCTTCAATACACTCACAGTCAACCTGGGATAACAAGTTTTGACAGGACTCTTTTTGACCATCTTTCTTCATTACCACGCCCAGCTGTTAAGCTCCTCTAATTTCCACCTGCTGGCTTTATCGTTTTCAACAATGCATTGGTACATAATCTGCTTCACAGACAATCAAATCCAGGCTCCTTTGAGATGACAGTTCCACAAATCAGTGTTTGACATTTATTCTGACTCCAGGAGGGCTGTTTCCCCAGTTCACTCTGGCAAACTAGCCAGCCTACCATTTCATCTATATCTCCAATTAATCTGTCAGTCTCCTTCCCATGCCTCCCTGCTCCACACTCAGAAACCACTGTTTTTGGAGAATGCTCTTAAGCTTGAAGTTCTCCAAATTCTATTGCAAATGAAGTCAATTCATTTGGAGAAGTAATTGGAGGTCTCTCACCTGTGTCCTCCTTCTCCGAGACAAAACCTCTGAGCTACGGCACTGGTGCTGGGGATGGGAAAATAATGCACTTCTGTCTGAGTGATACCCCCATTTAGGAGCTGAGCTCTCCATGGATGTGGGGACAGCAGCCCCAAGTCTCTTTGCTTTGAATCTTTTTACATGGAACTCCCATGCCAGGATTCAAAGCAAAGGTGACTGGGGCCCCAGTATTATCAGCAGGGCCACATCTAAGATGAGTCTCTGTCCCACCAGAGGGGGCTGGGCAAAGAAGAGAGCTGCCATTTATTTTTTTGTACTAGAATTTAGCCTCAGCAGCAGATAGCAAGATAAGGAATGTTGTCCCACCATTCCCAGTAAGAGAGCCCTCCAACCAGGATTCAGAGGAAGAGGGAGCCCTGTGTTCCTTACCATGTTAATCTGGAAGGACTTTGCATGTTGCTGAGTAGGGAGGTGGGAAGTAGAGCATTGGTTTTGGTTCGTATACCACAGATCCTTGCAGTTCTATTATACTTTCTTGAATATATGTGTTTTCATTTGTTGTATGCCCTTAAGGCCATTTTCAAATACTTTAAATGGTTGTTTTCAAAAAATGATTTCACCAGTTTTGATGGGCGATGTGTCTGCAGAACTTCTCACCCTTTTATGTCAGAAGTGGAACTCCCAACCTAGATTTCTATATCAAGCAAAAATGTCTTTCAAAAGTAAAGGTAGTCCCTTAATGACCAATCATGTTGAACATATTTTCATGTGCTTGTTTCTTTTTTGAATAAATATCTATTCAAGTCCTTTGCCCATTTTTAAATTGGATTATTTGTCTTTTTGTTGTTGAATTGTAAGAGGACTTTTTAAAATATATTCTGGACGCTAGACCCTTATCAGATACAGGGTTTGAAAATATTTTCTAACATTCTGTAGGCTGACTTTTTATTTTCCTGGTAATGTCCTTTGATGCACATACTTTTTAATTTGGATGAAGTCCCATTTACCTATTTTTTTCTATTGTTCCTTGTGCTTTTGGTGTCAAATAAGAATCTACTGAAAAATCTAAGGTCATGAAGATTTACCCTTATGGTTTTTTTTTACGAGTTTTATCATTTTGGCTCTTATATTTAGTTCACTGATCCATTTTAAGTTAATTTTTGTATATGTCATGAGGTAGGGGCTGGAGAGAGCAGCAAGAATAAGGAGAAAGAAGGGATGACAAAGGGTGATGGGGAACTTTTTAAGTGTGCGGCATATGTTTATTATCTTGATGGTGATGTTGGTTTCACAGGTATATATATGTTAAAACCTTCAACAATTTACACTTTAAATATATGCAGTTTATTATGTGTTAATAAATAACAAACATGTTAAACAGAGAAATTCATGAAAAAAATACAAACCTATAACTTTAAATCCAGCTACCATGAAGCTCCATGAAAGAGAGTGAAATATAAAAATATTTTAATTGACTTCTCAGCTCCCATTGATCTGTAGTATCAGATCAGAAGGCACTTTAACTAAATGTTCACTACCGTTATACCCTTTGAAGTTCGGTTCTGACCATGTTTCTGTGCTTAGCTTTTCAGCCTAGGTTAAGCATGCACACGTATCCCTTTATTTATTCATACATAAGTGTAACCAATATCCACTGAGTGCATTCTATGTAATTAACAGGGCCAGCACCTGAAAGTCAGAAGTCAGGCATACAGTAGGTATTTGATACATCATTATTAATTGAGTGAATGAAGAAGAAATTTATAATAGGCGGCACTTCAGATACAGAGGTTAGAGAAATAGTCATGTTTTCTGGTCTCTTGGAACAAAGATCAAAAATTATCATTTGATAGATCAAGTAGTAATGTAGAAATTTTATATTTGCTTTTTTTAAATGTTTACTTAGAGCATACTGAATCTTTCATATTAAGTGTTTGAATCTCCTATTACCACTGAATCCATGCCATGCTTTTGTAGCATTTTAAGAAAATATCTACTACTGAGGAATTTAGAACATAAATTTCCTTTCCTTACTGAGAACAAGTCTGTTCTGACAACTAGAAAATAAGCTTCTTTGAGCAATACACTTTCCTTTGAAATACCTGTAATACCTCTAAGTGTCTTCATTCATCACCATAAAGAAAGTGTCAAAAGTGAATTGCAGTATTTGACAGGGAGAAAGTTCTGAATTAGAAAATAAAGAGACAATGTCATAAACATCTAATTGTGTACATCTTTGAAACATCTAATTGTGTCCATAAATCACTTTATTAACTATTCAAAATAAGTGTGTCTTATATGGTTAAGCCAATCTGCATTTAACAATTCTTAAATTAATATATTAAATAAATCTCAAAAATGAAAGTGATTAATTCAAAAATCGTATTCATATTGTTTAAGCCGATTTGTTATGGTGTGGCGCCAAACCATGATTTTTAACACAATGTCTTAATTATTGTAGCTTTATAGAAAGTATTGAAGTCTATAGTGTAAATCCTCCAATTTTGTTCTTTTTCATCAATACTGATTTATCTATTCTAAATCCTTTGCATTTCCGTAGATATTTTAGAATCAGCTTATCCATTTTTATTGTAAAAAAGGGCCTTCTGAGATTTTTATTGAGTTTGTATCGACCCTATGGATCATTTTGTCAGAGCAGAAAAAAAGTTCAAACATAAAATTGAAAATAAAGGAAATAAAATTAGGAATATTTCTAAAAAGTTGAATATTAACTGAAAAGGCATTTATTTTCATTTTGAATATGTTTAAATTTTTATTGAGGTAAAATTATACAGAGTGAAATGCACAGTTATATGAGTCTTGACAGGTGCCCAACTAGCCACACCCCATTTAGATACAGAACATTTCCATCACCCCCAAAAGTTCTCTTATACCCTTTCCCAGGCAATTCTTATACTCCCTCCAATCAGAGACAACCGTTTTACTGATTTTCACTAGTACTTTCTGACTGCTTAAGAATTTTATATAAATGGACTCATACAATGTTCCTGGCTGTGTCTTAGTCTGCTTGTGCTGCCATAGCAAAATGCCATAGACTGGGTGGCTTAAACAACAGACATTTATTTTCTTATAGTTTTGGAGACTGGAATTCCAAGATGAGTGCCAGCTTTTTTGAGTTCTGGTAAGGGCTGTCTTTCTGGTTTGCAGCTGGATGCCTTTTCACTGTGTGCCCACATGGCTTTTCTTTTGTGCATGCATAAGGAAAGAAAAAGAGAGTGGGGAGGAGAGAGAGAGTGAGAGAGAGCACACTTTGGTGTCTATTCTTATAAGCCCATCATAAAAGATCAGCCCCCCCCCACACCCGCCGACTTCATCCAACCATTACTACTTCCCAAAGACCCCCATCTAAAACACCATCACATTAGAGGTCAGGGCTTCAACATATTAATTTTGGGGGTGGGCACAAACATTCAGTCCATAACAGTCTGTTTCATTTCTTTCTTTTTCCTTCCTTTCTTCTCTCTCTCTTTCTCTGTCTCTCTCTTTTTGTTTCCTTAGCATACTTTTGAGATTCGTTTATGTTATTGTGTATCTGCTGTTTGTTACTTTTTATTGCTGACTGGTATTTTTCTTTATAAAGATCCCACAATTTGTTGATCTCTTTTCCAACTGATGAACTTATTTTTTTTCAGGCAGGGCTATAATGAATAAAACTCCTATGAACAATATTCTGTGATGTGGAGCTAACATCTGTGAAAGAAGAGGCAGGAGGAAGCATAATTAGGCAGGGAGAGCCTCCCACTGCAATGCAGATCTGACAAAGTCTCAGTCAAACAATCACAGTCTTCAGAACAAAGACTGCCCATTAGAAGACTCTTGTTTTGCAGATAAATGGCCAGGTGATGCACAGGTTAGGAAGCAGCACCCAAGAGTATGGATGCCTTCAGTTTGAACCCTAAGGTGAATCCTGAAGATGACGCAGCTGGATGCTGGTAGCTAACTGAACAACTCTCAGATGAAACGCAAGCTCTTTTATGAAGAGAGATCAGAATGGTACAACTCCATGACTGCCTCAAAGGGTTAAGCGTTAACCGTATGTTTAACTCTAAAGATACTGCCAAACAGTTTTTCACTGCAGTTGTTACAGTTTACACTCCCTTCAGTAATGCATGAGAGATCTGGTTGTCACATAACATTTGTTGTCAGTCTTTTAAAATGGTATACATTCTAATGGATGTGCAGCGGTATCTAATTGTGCTGTTAATTTGTGTATCCTTGATAATTTATTCTGCGCATTTTTATAGCTTATTTTTCATTACCTACTTCTATGAACTGACTCAAGTCTTCTGCCCGTGTTTTTTTTTTTTTTTTAAGTGGATTGTCTTTTTAGTATGAACTGTAGTATAGTTTTTCTTTTTTTTTTCTTTTTTCTTTCAGTCTATGTATGGCTCACTTATTCACTCACTTTCTTAATAGGACATCTGATGAGCAGATATTTGATGAACACCAAATGATCAATTCTTTTATTTTTAGTGATTTTTTTGGTATGGCTCGTGATTATTCTACAGAAACTATGCCTATCTACAGGACATATGGATTTTCTCTCCTGTTTCATTTTTTTCCAGAATTTATATAATTTGAGCTTATATGATTAGTTTGATGATTCCTCATGAATTAATTTTAGTGTGCATGGTATGAGGTAGGGGATGTATTATTCCCTTTACATAAGAATGGTTTCAATTTGGTAATATTTCATTTGTATTCATCTATAATTATCTTTTCTTCTGATACCCTAGTCAGGTGTTTGTATCAGAGTTTTATTCTAGCTCCCAAAAATGAGTTAGGAGGTGTTTCCAGTTTCTCTATTTTTATATTTTGAACATGTGTAAGTTTGGGTCTATTTTTAAACATCTATATATAAGATAAAATTCACCCATGTCACTGTCTTGGATTGGAGTTTGCTCAGTGGACAGGCTTTGTAACAGTTCAATTTCTTTAGTAGCTGTATGATTATTAAGATTTTTTTAGCTTTTATAGGATCAATTTTGCTAAATTGTATTTTTTAAAGAATTTGTTCATTTTACCTTAGCTATATAATTTATTGACATAAAGTTCTTTGAGATATTTGGTTATGATACTTTTAATGTCTCTGGAATCTCTAATATTATTCTTTCATTTTTTCCTCCTTTTCTGATCAGTCTTCCTAGTAATTTCATCAATTTCTTTAGAAACCAACTTTGGCTTTGTTAATTCCCTCTTTGTCTGTTTTTTATTTTACCTTCTTCTCTTCTTATCTTTGTCATATCCTTATGCAACTTAAAATTTATTTTGATCTATTTTTTCTTGCTTCTTAACATGAAAGCTTGGAGAATTTATTTTGAACTATCATTTTCTTTGATATATGTCATAACTATTATGCATTTATATTTATAAACACTGCTTTGATTACATCCCTCAAGTTTTATTTCAATATATTTTTTAAATTAATTAATTAATTAATATATTTTTGGCTGCATTGCTGTACATGAGCTTTCTCTAGTTGCGGCAAGCAGGGGCTACTCTTCATTGTGGTACATGGACTTCTCATTTTGGTGGCTTCTCTTTTTGCAGAAAATGAGCTCTAGGCACGCAGGCTTCAGTAGTTGTGGTGCGTGGGCTCAGTAGTTGTGGCTCACAGGCTCTAGAGCACAGGCTCAGTAGTTGTGGTGCATGGGCTTAATTGCTGTGCAGCATGTGGGATCTTCCTGGACCAGGGCTCAAACTCATGTTCCCTGCATTCTTAACCACTGCACCACCCAGCAAGCCCTCAATATTTTTTTATTACCATCTAGTTTAAAATATTTTTTAATTCCCCTGCTCTTTTTTTTTGGGTAGCTCAATCTACAAATATTTGGTCACTTACTAGGTAACCTTTTGATGTTGATTCTTAATTTTGTTCTGTTCTGGTCAGAAAATGTCCTCTGAGTTATTTCAATGCTGTGGGATTTATTGAAAACTATTTTTTATGACAAAACATATGTCCCACCATGGTGAATGCTCCATATGCAAATAGTGTGGATTCTTTGAGTCATTGGTAAGGCATTCTATAAATGTGAATTAGATTTAGTGTGTTGATGGTTTTGTCCGTTGAAATCTTAATCTGTGTTTGTCTATTTTTCTATTTCTCCTTTCACTTCTGTCAGTTTTTGCTCCATATATTTTAAAATTCAGTTATACAATGTGTGCACATTTAGGTGTGTTATGTATTTTTGAAGGACTGGCTCTTTTGTCATTTTGGAATATTTTTATTTTTCTCTGGTTATTTGTCTTTTCTTGAAGTCCATTGTGTCTGATAATAACAGAGATAATCCAGCTTTCATATGATTAGTGTTTGCCTGGTATATCTTTTTCTATCCTTTTACATAAAATCAGTCCTAGGCATCATATTTCAAGCGTATTTCTGATAAGTAGCATAAAGTGGGTTTTTTTAATCCAAGATGAAAAATCTTTCTTTTCATTGGAACATATAGATTATTTACATTTACTGTAAATATTGATATGGTTGAGTTTAAGTCTACTATCTTGCTACTTGTTTTCTTCTTGCCCCACTTAGTATTTGTTTCCCTTATTTTCCTTTCCTAACATTTTTTGGGGATAATTAAGGGTTCCTAGTGTTTAATTATGTCTCTTTTGATTTTTAGCTACATCTCCTTGTCTTATTCTTATAGTTGTTGCTCTAGGGATTATGATATTTATTCTTAGGTCACTGTAGTCAATAGTAAATTAATATTGTGCCACTCAACATGTAACATATTAATCTTACAATGGAATATGTTCATTTATTTCTTTCCATATCTGGTATTATTTTTGTCATATATAATTCTTAAATATGTTATAATGTCACATTGATACACACACAGGGATATCACTTTAGTTTTTAACAGTCTGTTATCTTTTAAATAAACTAAGATACAAGAAGATAACTTAAAAAGCATATTTATCCACATATTTAGAATTTCTGACACTCTTCATTCCTTTGTATGCCTCAAAGTTTCTACCTACTATTATTTTCTTTAAGATGAAGAACTTTCTTTAACATTTTCTGTAGATCTCCTGCCAATCAGCAGTTGCTATTTAAAATGTTTTCATTTCAATGGAATTTTTGAAGAATACTTTTGCAGGATTTTTGTACAATATGTTGAAGGATATTTTGCATAACATTTATAAAGAATATAGAATTCTAGGTTGACTATATATTTATTTCCCCATTCAGCATCTAAAAAATACGATCCCATTGTCTCTTGGCTTGCATTGTTTCAGAAAACTAGTCATCCGCCTCTATAATAGTTTTCCTATATTTAATACACTTTTAAATTCTGATTGCTTTTAGGATGTTTTCTTTATTTTTAGTTTTTAATAATTGATTGTCATATTCCTGTGTATGGTTTTCTTATCTTTTCTTACTTAGAATTGTTGAACTTGTTAGACAATTTTTTGATCAAATTTGGAAAATGTTTGGCTATATTATTCCTTCAGATATTTATTTCTGCCCAACATTCTCTTGTTTTCTTTTCAAGATGCCAGTTAATTCTTTGTTAAACTTATTGATGTTGTCTCAAATTTCATTGAGGTTTTTATTCCCCATCTTCTTTTCTCTGTGTTTTAGTCTTGATAAAGTTGTTTGACTCATTTTCAGCTCACATACCTATTCTTTTTTAATGTCAAAGCTTCTGTTAAAACTATTTAGAGTCATTTTTAATTTCAGATATTGTATTTTTCAGTCCCATAATTTCCTTTTTTTAAATAATTTCTATTTTTCTTTTGAAACATCTGCTCATTTATTGTGTCCAGTTTTTGCTTTAAATCCTGGAATGTATTTATATCTTTTTAGAGCCCTTGTCTTCTAATTTCAACATCTGTGTAATCTATTGATCAGAGTTTTTGTTTGTTTGTTTTTTCTAGTTATGGGGCACATTTTCCTAATTCTCCATATTTTAATATAACATGGACATTGTGCATGCTATGTTGTGGATTTTGTTTGCGTTCTAATAAAAATGTTGCATTTTCCTCTGGCAGATAGTAAATTTACTAGAATATCTGTTTTGTCTTGTGGAGAATTGTTTTCATACTTTAAAGGAGTGGGTCTAGAAAATGTCTTTTTTCTATGGTATGGTATGGCTCTTCTAGACAGTCAAATGAATGCCTAGACTATTTAGCCTCATTTCTCCACTCTGAATGGTTGGAACTTTAATGTCTTCTAGTACTATATGAAGTCTGGAATCTTCTTTCAGCACACAAGTCTCCCAATAGTTGTTCTCTGTCAAGACCTCTGTCAATGTGCAGGTGAATATTTGGCAAAAAATTAAAAGGGGTCCCAAAGCATAGTTTTGGAGCTTCTTCTCTAGGCTGTACCCTCCTCTTAAATATCCTACCTTGAAAATTCTAATCATCTCAACAACACTGATCTTTGATTGCTATTCGCTCTGCCCAGCAAGACTGTTTCTCTCTGTTTGGATCCCATTCCCACGTGCTAATGTGTACAAAGTGCCACAGGCAGAAAGTTGGGGGAAGTGAAGCTTGCTTCATATTTTTTTCTTCCCTCAAATAGCAAAACAGGTACTGCTTGTTGCTAATACCTGAAAATAGATACCTCATATTCTTTTTTCAATTAAAAACTCATTTACAGTGGAACAATGTCTTATACCAGCTACTAAATTATGCCTGGGACTAGAATTCCATATTGAATTTTTTTTAAACTGTGAATCTCCAAAGTGTTTCAGCACTATGTTTCTATTAGAGACAAAATTCAGATTCAAAATGTTAAATTAAAAATATTTTTCACCTTGCCATATTAAAGCATTACATCTTGTCAATGTTGAAGTAATTAATTAAAAATGCTAACTGAATATCCCAAGCCTTATAATTGAAATTATTTCGTTCAAGAGTTTACAATCCCATAATTTAAAAGTACACATCTATTTGTTTTATCTTTGACTTCCTTAAAAAATTATATTTCAAATATCCAGAGAAGCAGAATTGGCGTCATAAATTATAATCAATCTATACACGTAATATTAAACATTCACATTATGTAATGCCATAATAGCATAAAGGGTGAAAAATCATAAGATAATAAATTATAGTATGAACAGGCAAACATACCAAAATCAATATATATATGTATATATTTTTTTGCTGTACGTGGGCCTCTCACTGTTCTGGCCTCTCCCTTTGCGGAGCAACAGGCTCGGACGCGCAGGCTCAGCGGCCATGGCTCACAGGCCCAGCCGCTCCGCGGCATGTGGAATCTTCCCGGACCGGGGCACGAACCCGTGTCCCCTGCATCGGCAGGCGGACTCTCAACCACTGCGCCACCAGGGAAGCCCCAAAGTCAATATTTTAAGTGACAGAAAAGTTGAATAAGCTAATATCTGTCACAGTTTCCAAGAATTTTAGCAATTTGACTCTGTGACCCATGGAAATGCATAAAGACGTTGCTAAATCAATTGTCTTCTTCTTGAGTAACCACAGCCAACCAGGTCTCATCAGGGAGAGACAACATAGTTCTGTTATTACCATTACTGACTTGTTACAGTGCAATAGCTTTGGGGTCAGTGAAAATCCTATTTTAATGAGGGAAGCTATCTCCCTTGTGATAGAATTTTTTTTTCTCCAAGGAGAAGTTAAAGTTTTTGAGAATTTCAGAAAGTCCTAAGGACAATTCCTAAAAGGAATGATAGCCTTGGACCTTGGCAGCTCTGGCAGCAAAGTATATGGATTTTGTACGATGCTTTATATTTCTAGGCCAAAATAACTATGTAATTATTTTGCAATTATAACGCAATCATTTACTGGCAACTAGAAGTTTTGCATTTTTTATGGTAATTCCAAGTTTAACTACCATATAATTTGTAAGAAAGAAATAGCTGTGAAATTACTCTGTATTAACACAGTAATTACCAAATATGTCCAGGCTTATTTGTGTCTTATGTAATAGAGATTCCCACACCTGCAAACTGCAAATTACATAGCAGCTATGTATGCTTTCTTCATGTGGTCTATCATAAAACAAAAGGCTGTGAGGTAGGTATTCATTTCATCATATCACTGTATTAGGTTATCAGTTTAATGCTGTATTTTGTCACAGCTTTGTCTCTGTGGTTGCAGTAGAATTGCTCCATCAGAGAAAAGTAGAAATAATTTCAGAGCTGCAAGAAAAAGATAGTACGGTGGAAAGAGTAGGAGTTTTGAAGTCAGCTTTGTGTTTGAAGTCTAGCTTACTTACTTTCTCACAGAGTAATTTGGACAAATTACCTAATTTTCTATAAAATAAGATTTATAAATTTATAAATTCTACGGGTGTTATAAGACTGGATAATAAGTATTATGTATACATTATCTATCTTCATGACTGGTTCATTTAGTCAAAAGTTCATTTCCCAAATATCTATGAACCAGTCACTCTATTAGTCACTAGGAGCACAATTATGAGGAAAAACAGATATAATCCCTGCCCCCATAGTTCTTAAGGTCAAGTAGAACCTATTAACTGTAACTGAATTATCACACACATCTAAATGTAAAATTGCAACTGTGATAAGTGCCATGAAGAAAAGAATACAATACAATGACAGCATACCTTCCTTGAGATAAATCTTAACTAGAAGAGTTAAGCGCGATCTCACAAAAACCTGTACACAAGTGTTCACAGCAGTTTATGTGTGTGTGTGTGTGTGTGTGTGTGTGTTTGTGTGTATATATATATATATATATATATATATATTCAAATTTATTTATTTATTTTTGACCATGTTGGGTCTTCGTTGCTGCACTTGGGCTTCTCATGGCAGTGGCTTCTCTTGTTGCAGAGCATGGGCTCTAGGCGCTCAAGCTTCAGTAGTTGTGGCACACAGGCTCAGTATTTGTGGTTCATGGGCTCTAGAGCACAAGTTCAGTTGTTGTGGTGCACAGGCTTAGTTGCTCTGCGTCATGTGGGATCTTCCCGGACCAGGGATCGAACCTGTGTTCCCTGCATTGGCAGGTGGATTCTTAACCACTGTGGCACCAGGGAAGTTCCCACAGCAGCTTTATTTATAAGAGCCCAAACTGGAACAGGCCAGATGTCACATGGAACAGGCCAGATGTCATGTGGAACAGGTGGATACTTCACCAAATTCTAGAGCAAACATATCATTTGGCAATAAATACTACTCAGCAATAAAAAGGAACCAACTATTTGATACATGTCACAACCTGGATGAATCTCCAAGGAATTGTGCTGAGCAAAAATGTCAATCCCAAAAGATTATGTACTGTATGATTCATTTATGTATTTTTGAAGTGGCAAAATTTTAGCAATTGAGAGTCATTTTATGGTTGCCAGTGCATGATAGGGAGGTAACTGTGTTATAAATACAAAATACAAAGGGTCCTTGTGGTGACAGAAATATTCAGTATCTTATCTGTGATGGTGGATACATAAACCTACACGTGGAATAAAATTGTATAGAATTAAATAAACACAAATGAGTACAAGTGAAACTAGGGAAATATTAAACAGTTGGACTTATCAATATCAATATCCTGCTTGTATATTGTACACAAATAATTTGCAAAATGTTACGATTGGGGAAAATTGGTTAAAGGGTACAAAAGATCTCTCTGTATTATTTCTTACAACTGCATATAAATCTACAATCACCTTAATAAAAATTCAATTAAAAACAAGCTTGCATTCTTGTAATCCCTCCCTCCTCAAAAACAAAACAAAACAAAGACAAAATAATAACTCAAAGATGGAAAGAGCTAAGAAGAGCTATCGTCACAGAAAATGAAGCTTCTGGCAGAAAATGTTACATATAAAAGGAACCAAAGAAACACCTGTGTGTGTGTCGAGCAAAGAGAAAGAGAGATATTAGGTTCTTGTATGAGATGGGAATGAAGAGAATTCAGAGGCCAGTTTATTCAGAGCTTTGGAGTCAACAGTAAAAGATTCAGTAAAGCAAAATGACATCAGATTTAAACTTTGAATCTTTCATTCTGAAAGATATATGTTTAAAGGAAACAGAATAAATATACAACTGTTCACCTCCTTTCTCTTCCAAAACTAAAATATTGAAAATGATGGCATTTTAAAAGTATTACCTACCCACAAGAACTGAGAGATTAGAGTAGGAGGCAGTAGCAGATGAGGTACTTTAACACATTTTTGAAGGATAGAAAGAAGATTGACAGATAACCTACTCAGTGAAAGAAAGAAAGCTTTAATTTAAGGAACTTCAGTGGAGAGAACAGATTTTACTCTTCAGCTCCCTAGGAGGCTCATGTCTTGGATTCCCCAGGTAACACATGAAGCATGAGCGAAGCTGTAGCTGGGAGGGGAGGGAGGAGGTTGTTCGAAAGTTTGTATGCAGAGAAATTGGTTGACTTGCTTCTGGTTCTCTCTTACACAGTAAAGACACAGCTATCCAGGGAGAAGCTCACCTCCCTCCCAATAGGCTCAGACCACACTTTTACCTTCTCTTATAATTTCAGTTGCCAGATACTTGTTCCACTCCAACCCACCACCACCTAGGCATGAACTTCAAGTAGAGAAGGAGAGGGGAAAAAAGGAAAAAATGGAATAAGAGAGAAGATAAAAAGGTTAATTCCAAGCAACTTATAAAAATGAGAAATGAAAGATTGGAATTAAAACGATTAAAATAAAAACAAATCTATAAAACATGTTCTTCCTCTCCCTAGCACATTGAGTGGTGGGTTTATTACAAAGAGATTGAAAAAATAACAATTTCAAGCTCTCATTGGAAACATTTGTCAGCAACATATATTTCAAAAATTTTTAAAAGAGTGTATCTGGCAACTATGATGCCTAGGGAAACAATTCATGTTGCTTTGCTCTTGGCTGTGCTGACTTTCACTGGTGGTCCACTCTACATCTGAATGGTACTTCCCTTCCTTCTCAAAGTGTCCGGTTTGGATAATAAATTATATGATCACCGTAACTAAGTATGAACTCCCTTCTAAACACCATGCAAAATACCTGATACTGGGAGGTGAGCCCTCAATATACCAGCTTTGAGGAAATTATAATCTTTTATTGGCCAGAGACCAAATATCTGACATGGACGATGACAAATTATTGGCAATGACCAATCTAACATGTTTAAGCAACTTTCACATATTAAATTATTTTAAAAGAAAAAACTACATCTTCAAATTTTAAATAAGTTCAGTTTTCAAGGACTTTATATAAAGACCCTATCGTAATAGAGTTTTGAAAAATGTTTATTCAATTCTCCTCCCTACATTGAACAATTGAATAGGAAAAAACAGGACTAATATTTAAATTTTAGAGATTCATTTTGAAAGCTCCCCCTCTTGCATTTTATTGAGGTGTCAAGTATTTTTTTTGCATAGCTGGCAGAATGAAGTTTCCCATAATTTACTGAAATTCACTTAATGCTCTGTCAGCCATCACAATTTATTGCAGTGTTGTCCAGATGAGCCAGGATACAATAATGGAATACAAGATGATATATTACATAGTAAGCCAAGAAAGGAAGAGTTTCAATTAGACAGGAAACTGAGATTATTTTAAGGAGTTAAAACAAAAAGTGTGTCTATACTTCATAATTTCTCAGCCCAAAGCAACCTGAAGTTGCAAAGGAAAAAGAGAAGAATAGAATAGATTTTTTAAACTATTGCATGATTAGGAGGCTGTCACCATCTCCCCCAATAAGTCTAGAGAGAGTGATATATGTTCCAATCTGATTGATAGGTAACAAGTGTCAATACTCCCTAGAGCATAAGTTACTGCAAAAATACAGCTATTTTAACTATGCCCATGACTGTGAGCTTGCCTTGCTAACCAAACTAGTTGATAAGTGATGTTCTGTGCTAAAAAGCACCTGTGAAGTGTCAGTGCAGCCGTATCTATCACACCCTAGTGTCTGAAACTCTTTTTTTTTTTTTTAATGTGAATTTTAAGTGGAAAAGGAGAACTCGGCAAGTTAGGGAAAGTTAACTCACTCAAAAAATAAAAAGAAGCCACATTTCTGTAAATTATTCAAACGATACGTAAAGGCAGTATCATGATACAAATAAAAATCCTCCTATAGAGGTAACCTTGTGTTACAAGAGGTGTTCAGCCTAAAGAAAATGCAGTTGTCTGGAGTATCTTCCCTTTCTACTTTCTTCTTTGCCCTGAATTTGATGAGTCACACATATTAAATAATAAGAAGCACAGAAACAGAGAGAGAGAAAACTACATATTGATAGTTTAAAGAAAATTTTGATGGGCTGTCTGGTAATAATAATGATATTGTGACGATAATATTTTGAATACTGTTCACTGAGTATTCAATGAGGCTGTGTATGTGAGAGTTTATTTACTTAAAGACAAGTCCCAAGCCCCCATTTTGAATACTATTTCCAAAGTGGTCCTAAATTCATGAATTTCTGAAAAATCCCTACACGGGACATTATTAAACTCACACTGTTATCATTACCAAATAAACTGATATAGTAACTAAAAATATCTGTAATGATAGTATAAAAAATGGAATTTTTCATTATCTTGGATCTGAATGTCAGATACCATTTTTTAAAGTGACAATAAAATATTAGATTTAAAGAAGAGTAAATTAATTGGAACACTCCAAAATGTCAATCTGGGACTATGAAATATAGAATCTGAAAGGAGAGTCAGAGGAAGACTCTTCACAGGAAATAGTCTCTTCATTGCACATTTTCATCTCAACTTGTCCCTATAACCTCTTAGAAAAAGAAAACAGAATATTACCCACCCTTCCAAAATACGTTTTTCTAAGAGAAGCAGCCTTATATTTAGTCTCTCGGCTCCCACCCCACCTGCAATGGTGTGATTAAGCTCTTTGGCGATGTCTCTGCCTCAGCATTTTCGTCATCCTCTGAACACAGCAGGTGCATGATACAATTTGACCGCATCCTCCTTGCTTCCCAGTTCAGAATGGGCATATGAACCATATCATACCTCTTAACAGAGTTTGCAATGACTAAAATGCTAACATTTCCATTTTGTGGTTGGAGTTTGAAAAGCTTAATCAATGTATCGGTAGGGTAAACTGGGATACACACTGCCTTTTCCTCCAGTGCTCAGATCCTGTGTGTATCACAACCACAGACTTCTAGGAGCTGAGGGTAATAATGTACATTGGCACTGTAAGGGGCTGTTATTTGCAGCTCTTGCTGCAAATTTTGGTGTCATTTCTTCCAGTGAATTTCAAGCATATCCAAATTTGCTTGACAAATATGAAAACGTATTTCCACACGTTCTTGGATATGAGATTTGGGGTAGAAAGAAACCTTGTTTAAAGTATTTCCTTTCCTATTCATTGTTTTTCTGTACCATGGAGCTTACTGATGGAAAGGTTCAGCAATGGAAATACAAGGACAGAAAGAGAAGAATGAGTATTAGGAACAGAGAAGTAGGAAAAGATGTTGATGAATGTAATCAATTTATTAAGTAGTCTTAACTCATTGTGAGGTAAACACTAAACAGAATCATTTTCCTCTAATTGCTGCCTTACACATACTACATCAGACTTCTTTTCTTTCCACTAAATGATATCTTGGGTACAGTCCATCCTTTTATGATCACTTTTGGTTCTGAAGATCAGCCCGATTTAAAATTTTTAATCACAAATTTTATTATAATAATCTCCTTTCTTCCCTTCTCTCAGTGGAGCTGGACCTCTGATCCCGACTTCTGGGTGAACAGGGGAGGGAATTTGTTTAATTTGGAATAACAGGAGAGGGAAGGGTGATGGTTTCAGAAAAGCAGTTACATCCTAAATTCTGTAGAAAAGTGGAACTAGGATTTGGGATTCTTGATCTTGAACAAATGTTCCATGTGCTTGTGGGCTGTACACATTTGATCTCATTTACCTTCTCTGGAAAAATGTGGATTTCAGGCACAGTTGAATTGCTCTCCTGAATTTTTGAAAAGTGCTTTTTAAGTTGCGGGTCAGTTTTGCAGTGTTTCTCAATTTTTTTCAGTTGTCCCCATTTTTTTTCTAACACCCCACCCACATGAAATGTCAATAACACAGACACACTGTATTGTATATTTATGTACCTTGACCTCTTGGAGGGTTACAAGCCATTGTGCAAAGTGTTCTTTGCCCCCAAGAGCCCATTTTTACCCCTTTGGGGGCAATATCACTCCCGTTGAGAATGCTTGGTTTAGAGGATTGCTATCAGCACTTTTTTCACATAAGCCTGAAAAAGAATAGAAAATGTCATTGTATATCACAAGCAGTATAATAGTAGGTATTGTTTTGTGAAAATGTTTTTCCAAAATTATATAATTGTGTGTGTGTGTGTGTATTTATATACAGTCACAAAATAAAATGCTCTTCTTACTTTAAGCTTCTGTTAAATGTTGAAAGTCAATGTTGTAGCAAATAAATACTGGACAAGAATACACAATACACACCCACCCACCCCCGCCCCACTTACACACACACAGTATTTCCTAGTTCTGCAGCCAGAAAGGAGCTAAAGCCTTCTCAGCCCAGATGCCATCCCACCTTTAATAGTCTGCTTTCCAGATTTTAAAATACATATTTTTAGACTTTATTTAGAAAACTGGCAATTCTGGCAGTGTTATTGTTATACAATTGTAAATACCAATGGTGATTATTTTTGAGAAGTTATTCTCTATTCAAAATATTTTCTTCATGGCTCTGCCTGCGATTCTCATGGTTGTCATAATCTGTGGATGAGCGAACTCTGCCACATCCTTTCCCACAATGAAATGCAGTTGATCTATCTGTACAGCTGATTGCCAGAGGCCAATCTCATGGTCTGATCAGATCTTATAGTTCTTTGCACATTTTCTTTGCAAAGTCTCTACTCTGCCCATTCTTTAACAGCTACTTACGTATCCTGCCCTCGACCATGCTCTGAATCCGGCTAGTGCAATAGAGCAGGGCAGAGCTATAGCAAGGAGGGATGTTCATTGGAGATAAAAAAGCTGTTATCAAATTTTGGTGCTTTATTAATACACTCTCCAGTTTGGGGTTCGTGAAGCAGATCATAGAGGAAAATGCAGGATATCCGATCAAGGAAGCCAATCTATCCTTAGAAAGTCAGTGGGGAAGCAATAAATAAACTAGTGTTTGCTCTTAAAAGAGCTAAAATTATCATTGGTATTTTAGATATTTTTGCCTGTGGAGGAGTTTAGGTATAAATAGAAAGAAGTATTTCAAAATAGTCACTTTAGAAGTAGAATTAATTTATCCCAATTTATCATATTAATTTAATATGATAAATTAATCGTATTAATTTATATGATATTTCATATACTGTAGACACAAACCTTGACACCATTTTGTGGGACTCCTGTAGTGAGCCCTGCCCCCCTCTCTCTGTCTTTTCTAGTACTTCTGTGCTCTCTGTGCACAATTCTTTAAAAGACCTGTTTCTATTCAAGGGCTATTCATTATTATATGTTTCATAATCAACTCTAAGAATTTGTATGAGGTCTGAGAAAATAAAAATCTTTAACACAGCTCTAACTGATTTTCTTTTAAAGTAAATGGTGGGTTCATCGTCAGCCCAAATTCCCTTGAACCTTTACTATTTCTGTGATTACCTCCCCTACCTTTGAAATAGATTTGCTTCAATTTGCCTGTAAGATTTGACTGCTAGGATTATAGTAGAATGCTACTCCAGGCTACTGGAGCTGGCATTTCCGACAGTTGGCAACCCCGTTAGGGGCAGCCTTACCTAAACAATAAGCAGGAGGTAAAGGGATAGAAGGCTCACTTCTCTGTCTTCAAGGTTGGGGGCCGCTGAAGAGTAGCAGACAAGCCAGAGTTGCCCCCGGGGAAGAAGGGCTGAGGCCACCCTCAGGAAAACTTGGCTGGACATTGCACCTTTCTGGCTTCCTCCCTTTTCTTATTCTGCTCTGTCTCTGCCTAACAGTGTCTCCAGGAAGGATCTCATTCATGAATCTCTTGCACACAAATCCTCATCTCAAGATCTGCTTCTAGGGATCCTGGTCAAAGGTGGCGTCTTCTACAGTGGGATATAATGCCTCCACTGAGAGCCCCTACTAATTCATCATACGGCATCTTGTCTTATTATTCATGAAAACTTATGTAGGATTCTGCATGGCTAAGAAGTGACAAGTATATGATAACAACTCAAACAAAATAGCATATCTTTGGAGATAGGTCGTGGCTATTATCTCCTTTTTAATGTGGTTGGGAAGAGGTAAAGCAGAAAAGAAACTGGAAAAATTAGTTCAAGCTGACAACAGGCTCCTAGTTGAAAAGCTGACAGTGATGTGTTTTCACCACGGGGGCTTCTCAAGGCTGCTCCAGGCTGTTCGCTATCAGTGGTTAGCTGAGGAAACTACAGAAAAAAAGAAGGAAAATAGCAAAATGTTCCAACCTCCTGCTTTGTTTGAAATTACTAGTAGTGAAGGCTGAGCTGGTAAGAGCTTTTAAAAGCATCTGTTCACCAAATCTTTTGAAAAGTTCTGTAGACTTCCAGCTCAGGCCAGAAAATGATCTTCTTTTTCACACACTTTGAAAAGAAAATCCTTTGTATGATTGCAGAAGCTCCACATTTCATACCAACTCAGAAAGAAAGACTGTGTCAACTCTGCCCTCACCGTGCTTTTATTTCACATCTCCATCCTAACAAAACTCACTTGTGATTGATTTCTGATTTCTTTTTGATTAAATTAAGCCTTACATATGGCTATATGCTTCCAGAAGTGAGCTCACAATTTCCATCCAAAAGTAATGTAGCCTTTAATTACAGAAAGCGCTGTCAGTGTAGAACACACTTCATGAGCTCTAGGGAATTCCAAAATACATCTTATTCCCTGTCAGAGAGATAAGACAAATAAAGCATTTTCAGCTTGAGGCTCCCGCTTTAAAACCTTTCAGAGATGGAAGGGGCAGTTTAAAAAATTAACTCACAGTCTCTTTCCTCATAATAGAAACTGCTCGTCTTCAGATATTATACCATACTCGTCTGAAGTAATGTAGGATCATGGAAAGAATCCCAGACGTTGAGTCAGAAGATTAAGGTTCAAGTTCCAGTTTGGTCATTTAATTGCTTGGTTGATATGCTGGCTTTTCTTTTTCCTACTGGCAGAAAAATATTGCCTCATAGTGTTTATATAAGAACAACCCACGGGGCTTTCCTGGTGGCGCAGTGGTTAAGAATCCGCCTGCCAATGCAGGGGACACGGGTTCGAGCCCTGGTGCGGGAAGAACCCACATGCCACAGGCACATAAGCCTGTGCACCACAACTCCTGAGACTGCGCTCTAGAGCCTGCAAACCACAACTACTGAAGCCCACATGCCTAGAGCCTGTGTTCCGCAACAAGAGAAGCCACTGCAGTGAGAAGCCCACTCACCGCAACGAAGAGTAGCCCCCGCTCGCTGCAACTAGAGAAAGCCCGCACCCAGCAACCAAGACCCAACACAGGCAAAAATAAAATTAAAAAAAACTCCGCATCCCCTACCTCCCCGTCCCCTCCCCGCAACCAAAAGAAAGATTAAGAGCATTTCCTACTAATCATGTATCTGCTTTGGTGTGTTGATTCCAGTGATGCCCATATGAAGTGACTCTGATGAAATGTTCAGAAGATTAAACCTGGAATACAAACATTTGAATTTGATCCTTTTTTGTAACTTATAAGCTATCTAAGTTTCTCTAATACCTGACACCCTTAACTTGCCTTCATCTGCATTCCCAACTATAAAGTCTCAATATTTTATTACCCATTTATCAGACTTGTTGTGAGGATCAAGTATAAACTCTCACCATCTATTTAACATTATTATCAATATTATTATTATTATAGCAGCCAGGAGTAGCTAAGGGGGTAATAATAAGAAAAAAATGTATTAGACTTTCCTTTCACACACAATTAGCAGTCCTCTCCTTTATAAATTCTCCTTTCAGGGGTACTCCTTGCTCCAATGCCTACATTTATTTTCATAAAATCCTTTTGGTGTTATATCCTAGTTTTCTCACAGCTTATTTTCATTTCCTTTGCCCTGGCCAGACCTTTATAGTTTCTATATTCTTTTCGCATCCTTTCTTGTCTCAATTGTTGCAAGAGCTTCTATGCCCCTCCTCAAGTCGTTCTCTTCACCCGCTGTTTCCTTCATAACGGACAGAAATGATCAAATCACTCTTCTGTTTATAATCTTTCTATTCATTTCAATTACCTACATAGTTAATACCAAAACGTTTATAATGGCTTTCTAAACCTCTGTATGCTACTTCCAACCTCCTTTTTTATGCCTGCATCTTTATAAGAATTTGAGTTTTCCAAGAAACTGGGATCATCTGCCATTTCCCCACATCCCCTTTCTCACATTCATACTTTTACTCCTGTCCTTCCCTGTCCCAGGATTCATTCCTCCCTGTTTTCTGCCTTTCATGATCCTATTTAATCGTCCAGGCAGAGCACAAATGCTGGCCCTCCTTTGAATCCAGCCAGTCCACCTAAGAGACGATGAGTTTCTAATTCCTCTGCTCACAAACAGTACTTTACTTAAATCACCATGATTTCATTACCAATGATCTCCTCATATTACAACATAAATACACATACAAATGTGTATACAACACAAATAAAAATACACAAATACACTTACAACACAAATACACTTCATATATATATATGTGTGTGTATATCTATATCTATATCTATCTATCTATATATCTATATATATATCCTCATCTCTCTAAGGGCTGATAAAATAGAAAAAATTTTATTTTGTCTTCTAAAACCATAGTACCTTGAATAGAGTGGACAGTCATTAGATATGCATTGAAAAACAGCAGTTGCATAATTTAGTTGCAGATAAAAGGAATGGAAGAAATTTTCTATCTGTTCAAAGACGTTTACCTGAATCTGGCTCCTTGCAAAGGATGTCATATCCTTATACCTTTCCTTCCCTGATAAAAACTTACATGTGTTGGTATCTCTTTGTAACACTGGCAACCAGCTAATTGGATAAACTGATTTATAATGTTTGGGTAGTGAAAGCTAATAGTTGAATAAAAAATATATTGGAGTACAATGATCTCAAAAGTGAGAACTCTAGAAGACAACAGCAAATGAAAGAGACATCTGGAAAGGGAAGCCTTTATGGATCCCTTTTATCAGGTGATAATCAACTATCTAGTCTGCCTCTGCATAAAGCATCCTGCTCTGTGTACAATGCAAGAAGAATCAGTCTCTCACTGGATAAAACCTGAGAGATATTAGTTGCCCGTGTTCAGAGAAATGGACAATATATTCTAAGATTCAGAATACCTATCAGGAAATAGGTCAGTAGTCTGCCCATCTAGTGGTGGGACACCAGGAAAAAGCTGGTGATGTGAAATTTGAACACAAAAGTGATCTTTGATCTCAGGATGGGAAAATAGCATATTTCTTTAGTGCAACAGTCCACACCTAAATTGAGGTTTTTGCCAATAAGTTCTCTCCATTCCCAAATTTGCTATTACAACAGGTGAGTTATCCTCAATCTAAAGGATTGCCCTTAGCAGGTCTCACTTGTGAATGAAGTTCGCCTGCATTATTTAAGAATATAAAACTGAACTGACCCTAGATGCAATATTTTTGACTCCTAACAGAGTTGAATGGAAGTTGTTAAAAATGAGCTTAAAGGCAGAGTTAGGTTCTCACATTCAGTAATCCTTGATGTTTCTAGGGCTTTTCTTCTAACCAGGACCAACACTGCATTTAGATTTTCACACGTGCCTGCTGAGAGGGGACATTTTCCTCAAATGCTCCTGGGGTCAGTGTGAGGCTTTTGAAATGCTGCCGAGCCAAGTCTACAATTAATAGGCTTATTGAGACCATGATATGTAGTAAGCTGCTATAGTCCTGCACTTTAAAACTCAATGATGTGCAAAGAATGCAAAGGCTGACAGTCCTTTATAAAAACCATCAGCAATCCCTGCTTGGGAGGCTCATCAAGCATGTTTCAAGTAGACGAAAGTCCAATACAAATAGACTTCGCACAGAAAACTTCAAAAGGGAAATGCTTTCACTTGCACAAAAGTATGCAGTATTATTGTGCTGCAGTGAAAAGCCCCAACAGCAGAGAGGTAGTAATAATAGTAATAATCAGTATCACAATAGGTCACCTCATGTAGGCAAAGAGGACGCCAAAGTCACTTCACTATCTCTATCTCTAAAACCTTCATTTTTGGACTTCCCTCATGGCGCAGTGGGTAAGAATCCGCCTGCCAATGCAGGGGACATGTGTTTGAGCCCTAGTCTGGTAAGATCCCACAGACCGCAGAGCAACTAAGTCCATGCGCCACAACTACTGAGACCGTGTGCCACAACTACTGAAGCCTGCATGCCTAGAGCCTATGCTCCACAACAAGAGAAGCCACCGCAATGAGAAGCCTGTGCACCGCAACCAAGTGTAGCCCCCGCTGGCTGCAACAAGAGAAAGCCCACGCGCAGCAATGAAGACCCAATGCAGCCAAATAAATAAATAAATAAATAAATAAAATGTAAAAACCTTCATTTTTCTTATCAGTAAAATGGGGATAATCATACTTCCTATTTCTTCTCCAGAGAACTCTTGTATGAGCATCATTAGATCATTAAAGACGATTATTAAACTGGAGGTTACTGTGTGAACAATGGGTGATTATTAATATTACCTTTGTTCATAAGAGAGCTTGCCTTTGGTGTAAATGCATTCGGCAGATGCTGTAAGTGAATGAGGTGAACCGGAGACCTCAGTGATTCCACACAGTCAGGATAAAACAAAGCATGAACCAGAAATTGAACGACTCATGTCTACTTTTAACAATTTTTACAATTTGCAAATCACTTTTATTTTAGGTCATAATAAAATCTTAAGATGAAATGGGTTTGATATCTCAGTTCTTAGAGATGTCCTGGTAGAATCTGAGATTTGGTCTTGGCAGTTGTGTAAAATCAACTTTTATGGCCCAGGCAGTAAACTGCAACAGTGGTTTCTCATCTCATCTCCTGGCACCTAGCTCTCTCTAGAAAATTGTCCTAAAGAAATTCTCCAAAACCTAACAATTGCAGGAGTTACTTGGATAATATTCTAGTTTTAACCTATAGAAAATTAATTTTTTATTGAATATATGCATATATATACACAGATGTATACACATACTCACTTAGCTAAAGCCAGAATAATCAAATAAAAATGATTTATAAAAATGTTATTTTCCCCATGTGATACTAACAGCTATTGTAAGAGTTTGGTTTTTTAAAATAACTAAAATGTCTAATTAAAAGACTGAATTTTCTGAACTGACCGTAAGTTGGATCATCATACAAGTTGCCTAAATACAATGCAAACACAAAAGGAAAAATGGAACCTATTTTTCCCTCCCCAAAGCGTATCTGAGTTTCCAAAGCCATGGAGAATGTGATCTGGGGAGTTTACCACTATTTTCAAACTAGAAGACTTGATGCGTCACCTTGGAATGAGAGGCATAGCCAGATGTGTTCCTGACAGGGTTTCCTTTATTCTGTCAGCTCCATGCTGGGAAGGCTTCGTTGTCATAACTCTATACATCCTGCCCTGATACTTTTGATTTCCTCTTTTAGAAAACTCAAACCAAACTTGATGATCCTGGTTTTAAAAATAGCATAATACGAAGCTTCTGATGTCTTTTATTATCATTGCTTTGAGTCATTTGAATAACTGAAGTTTTTGAATTTGGTTAATGACTCCTCTAAGACTAAGTGCTGCTAGAAGCTGCTCTAAAAGATGAAAGTACCAACCATGTAAACTGAAGTAAAATCAAAGTGTAGAGGCAGTTATTTAAGACGCATTATACACAACATAGATAGCACTGCCTTTTTTGTTATGATTTATTTTATATAAATATGGTGCTTAAGAAACAGAAAAGAGATGAGCAATTGTTTAATAAGTAAGACAAACTTGAAACTATTAAAAGGTGTAAATATTTAACAGAAAATGAAAATGTTAGAGAATATTACACATATTTACTGATGCTCTACGTATTTGCTTAGATTTGTTACTTAATATGTGACCTGATTTAATGTAGTTCAGATCCAGGTTAAACGCATGCCTTGAATCCGTATAAGCAGGCTGGAAGTTTCCTAATTTATTTATAGTTGAGGGCTCCAGGACTGTCAGACTATTATACTGCAAAACCTGCATTCCCTATTATTGTTAAGAAGCAGCATTGCAATGTAATTTTGGAAATACATAACTTGTGTTATTCTCTCTTTGGTTGGGTACAGATAAGTAGTATCAAGAAAAACCTTCTATAATAGTAATTTTGAAATAAAATTTATTAAATTTAAGTACTGTAAACCTAATTAATGTGGAGCTAATTTAAGAATTCATGATTCATACAGTGCCACATGCACTGCTTTAACAGTATACAAGGTTGCAAATAATGCCATCTCTAAAAGTTTGACAAGTATAATAAATATACTTTAATTTCAGCTTAATAAAAAAAACTATTTTCCTTTCATCTTCCTAGGAACATAATCAACTCTCAACCTATGTGTTCTGTCCATACTTACCCTTTCTCTAGTGAATTCCTATTATTCCTTCCAATATCAAGGTGTCACTCTCCCAAGAAAGATGTCCTCAAAAGATATTACTGTTTCAAAGTTCCCTAGAGTTCTCCCTTGTTCCTCTCTTTTCTATTCCTAAGCTAGTCTAGCAGCTAATCCAGTTGCACTACCTTGAAATTACATCCAGAAAATGACTACTTTTCACTACCTATAACGTTGCCACCAGTTTCTGAGCCACCCTTATTTGCACCTAGAATATAAAATGGACTTCTCACTGGTCTTCTTGATTCAACCTTGATCCTTATGACCAGAGCCATCTTTTTAAGACACGTCAGACCATGCCACTTCTCAAATCCCTCCAAAGCTTCCCATCTTGCTAGGCTAAAAGCCAATGCCTTTGAAACTGGCTAGAAGGCCCTACTTTTTCCATCCCCCGCACTCCACTCAGGGCCTCTCTGACCACATCTCCTCTTATTACTCACCACACTTCTCCTTGGTACACTCTACCCTAGAATCTACCTACTTATTTTGGTTATTGCTTCTCCGGAAAACATATTTTGCCTACTTTATTCAATGAAAACAGATTTTTTTTTTTGCCTGTTTTGTTCACTACCATAAATCCAGAAAGGGAAGAGGCGCACATAGTAACAAAAAATATTGTTTAAATGAATAAATCTCTATACTTGTCTCTCAAGGCACTTGTACAGACATACCCACCACCCCCACCCCATGTTTAGTGTGATTATTTGTTTAACGTTTGCTTTCCCTACACTCAGTGCTGACGTAAGTACTTGGAGTTCAGAGACCATATGTTTTGTCTACCTTGTATCCTCAAGTCCTAGCACACAACAGACCCATAATATGTATAATATATATTTATTTATTAAATGAATTAATGAAAAAATTCATAGGCTATATTCATTTTCTTTATCTTCTGGTGAGCTTATATCAATATTAAAATATTTCTGTAATTAGTAATATACCAGCCATAAATAACTTATTTGTCTCACAGAAGTACTTTATTTAAATAATACTTTTGTTATCTGTCTTGCCTAAATACCTTAGTTACAAGATCAGTACCTGTTTTCCTTTCAAGAGGCAGAACTAGATTTAATATATTTTTCCCTTGCTTAGAAGCATAGTGTAGCCTTGACACTATCATTTTAATCATAATATGCTAAACAAGGAAAATACTTATGGCACTTTGTTGTGTGCATTTACATGAGCAGCAAAAAATAAAACGAGCATAATATGATCAGGAAAAGATGCCGTGGCTGTGTGTAAATGAGGAAGGTCAGTGTGCTCCAGACTTTGTCTAGGCCTGTTCTCTCATCATCAGGTTTCTTGCTGGAAGCAATCAATTAAAAGGGGTGTGCTGTTTGTTTTGTTTTCCTAGCTGAAGGCAGGACTCACTCCAGTAGCTGACCCTGCCTGTGGTCCGGTGGACCAGGACTTGTTAACATACGTATGCTTATGATGCAGCACGGCCACCTCTCCATCAATTACATTTGGTTTAAGGGGACTTGAGTTTCCGTTAAACAAGTCCAAAAAGCAAACTGCAGGTGCAAGAGTAAGTGTAGTGATATCACATAGGCATAACATGTTTTCAGTTTTCTTCCAAAATGGGTTTTGGGCTAAGGTCTGTCTGTGTTGATGGCCAGTGTAGACAGCTGTGTGAGTCACATTCTGCTTGGCTTGCACTGGTCCAGCCAAAATGGAATATTCTGTGGAGTCCTCATGTACCATGTAATTAAAACACAAATTTTATATTCCAAATTTGTTTAAACTTTCAGTTTTTGAATTTTGAAAGAAAATGTGTAATGAGCCTCTACTTTCTGTGAATCACTAATTTGTTAAGAAATTCTAGGATTGTCATTGAAATTAAACTTAAAAAACAATGCATACCACCCTAAGAGAACCTAGGTGGGGACCCTGACAGTATTTACCTAATTATATCTTTTACCAAGGTTCTCATGCCTCACCCATGTACTTCTTTTATAATTGTTCAAAATTTATTAATGATCTTTAATATAAAAAGATATACCACTTTAACCTATATTTTTCCCACTGAGACAATTTACAAACAATTGTAAATTGTCTAATTACCAATATAGTAATAGCTCTGGGCATAATCACAGGTTATCTTAAGTCCTATTGTTCTTTTTCCCTCAATGCTTCTGTGATTCTTCCACCTTAACTCTGATGTCTTCGATATAACACCTAATTTATATTTGAGTGGAAAGATGATGGCTTTAAATAGGGCTAGTGTATGTCAGACTTTTAGAAAACACTCAACACAAGCATTCTGAAAGCAGGAATGGAGGGATGAATTAATGGATATATTTGAGTACATTTATAGCCACCAAACCTGAAAATATATAATTAAATACTGTTCCCTTCTAGTGCATAGATTCATTCAAAACATATTTTTGAAAACCTATTTGTAGGATCTGAGAACACAACAGTGAACAAATTCCCTGTACTGATGCAAATCATACCCTGGTAAGACAGGAATAAACGAATACTTTTTTGTTTACTAAAAATAATAGTAATAATAACAGTAGTTGTATTGAGAATAATATATAGTACTTCTGTAGTTTTTTGTGCTAAGTGCTATTTCTATCATCTATCTATCCATTATCTATCTCTCTATCTACCTATTCCTTTATTTCTCACCATAACCCTTTAAGGTAGGTCCTTAAAATGGGTATGTGTATCCCATTTTACAGATGTAAAAACTGAGGCACAGAGAAGTCCTATCTGGTTTATTTTGTCCAAGCTTTTATTTCCTATAAGTTGTACAACTGGAATTTGAATTAAAACAGTCTGGTCTCAGAGTCCATATTCTCAACTTCACTTTGTTGCCTCTTTAGAGATATATCATGAGTGGCATAAAGATAAACAAAGCAGGGTGATGGGTAGGAAGGGTGAAATATAGTTATGATGATTTTTAAAAATATGACCACAAATTGTTTGATCCTCTTCCCTTCAGGAGGTGAAGCCTAATTTCTTTTCCCTTGAGTGTGGGCCAGATTTATTATTCCTACAAATAGAAGAAGGTGGAAGAGAAGGTGTGCTGACATCCAAGAGTAAGATAGAAACCATGTTGAGGCTTTTTCTTTTTTCTCTCTGTCTTGGAGCACCCACTCTGGGGAACACCAGTTGCCATGTCGCAAAGACACTCAACCGTCTCCAAAAGATGTCCACGTGGTGAGGCACTAGGGCCTTCTGCAGACTACCAGCATCCACTTGTCAGATCTGTGAACAAGCCACCTCTGAAGGGGGATATTCAGCTCCGGTCAAGCGCCAGATGACTACAGCCCTGGCTGATGTGACTGAAACTTCTCTGTCAGAATCATCAAGCTAAGCGGCTCCCAGATTCCTGACCCATATAAACTATTTGATAATGAGTACTTACTGCTTTAAGCCACTACAATTTGGGATACTTTTTACACACCAACAGAAAATTAACATGGTGGTCAAGAAAAGGTCCTCTGGTAAGATAACATTTGACCAGTTGCTTGAACCAAATGAAGAAGCAAATGCCAAGAATGTTTTCGGGAAACCATTTCAAGCAGTGAGAAAAAAAATATGTACAAAAACCTTGAGTATGTTTATTGTGTTCAAGGAACAGTAAGTTGTCCATTTGGCTGGAACAGAGACAAAGAAGAGAAGAATGGCAGGGGCTGAGGTTGGAAATTCTTATTCCATTGTAGATCTGTTGAATGGTTGTGAACAGGGAGTGATTTACTGTGAAAAAGATCATGATGGCTGTTGGGTGGAGAACAGACTGGAGCAGAACAAAAGTAGAATCACTGAGGTCACTCAGGAAGCTGCTTTAATAACCGTGGTGAGACACAACAGTGGCTTAAGCTAGGGTAATTGTGTGGAAGTGGTGAAAAATGTCAGATTCAAGATTTAAAGAGGGAGCCAATAGGACTTGCTGATGGATTGGATGAGGATGAACTACATGGATCCTTGGTAAATCAATGATTTCAAGGTCTACTATTTCCACTGGAAAAAGTATTTTGGAGGTAACCCGGATTGGAATGTGTTGGCACAATCTCTTTTTTTTCCCTTATTTTAATTGAAGTATAGTTGGTTTAAAATGTTGTGTTAGTTTCAGGGGTACAACAAAGTGATTTAGAAATAGATAGATATAGATATAGATATTATTTTTCAGATTCTTTTCTCTTACAGGTAATTAAAAGATATTGAGTATAGTTCCCTGTGCTATATAGTAGGTCCTTGTTGGTTATCTATTTTATATTTAGTAGTGTGTATATGTTGATCCCAAACAGCTAATTTATCCCTCCCCCCTTTCCCTTTTGGTAACCATAAGTTTGTTTTCTCTGTCTGTGAGTCTATTTCTGGCACAATCTTTTCCTTGGGCTTTCAGGGAAGAGAATTAAAATATGAGGGTAAATTAGAATAAATACTCATTTTGTTTTCTTTTTCTGTTCTTTTCAAGAATATTTTACTATATCTTCCGGTGAGGTAAAAGAAATCTGTCACTCCAAGGCATGCCCTTATGAGATGTGAAATTAGAAGTGAAGAGAAAAAACATAATAAAGGCCATATATGAAAAACCCACAGCCAATATCATTCTCAATGGTGAAAAACTGAAACCATTTCCTCTAAGATCAGGAACAAGACAAGGTTGTCCACTCTCACTACTATTATTCAACATAGTTTTGGAAGCTTTAGCCACAGCAATCAGAGAAGAAAAAGAAATAAAAGGAATGCAAATCGGAAAAGAAGAAGTAAAGTTGTCACTGTTTGCAGATGATATGATACTATACATGGAGAATCCTAAAGATGCTACCAGAAAACTACTAGAGCTAATCGATGAATCTGGTAAAGTAGCAAGATACAAAATTAATGCACAGAAATCTCTTGCATTCCTATACACTAATGATGAAAAATCTGAAAGAGAAATTAAGGAAACACTCCCGTTTACCATTAAAACAAAAAGAATAAAATATCTAGGAATAAACCTACCTAAGGAGACAAAAGACCTGTATGCAGAAAACTATAAGACACTGATGAAAGAAATTAAAGATGATACAAACTGATGGAGAGATATACCATGTTCTTGGATTGGAAGAATCAATATTGTGAAAATGACTATAGTACCCAAAGCAATCTACAGATTCAATGCAACACTTATCAAACTACCAATGGCATTTTTCACAGAACTAGAACAAAAAATTTTACAATTTGCATGGAAACACAAAAGACCCCAAATAGCCAAAGCAATCTTGAGAAAGAAAGATGGAGCTGGAGGAATCAGGCTCCCTGACTTCAGACTGTACTACAAAGCTACAGCAATCAAGAGAGTATGGTACTGGCACAAAAACAGAAATAGATCAATGGAACAGGATAGAAAGCCCAGAGATAAGCCCATGAACATATGGTCACTTTATTTTTTATAAAGGAGGCAAGAATATACAATGGAGAAAAGACAGCCTCTTCAATAAGTGGTGCTGGGAAAACAGGACAGCTACATGTAAAAGAATGAAATTAGAACACTCCCTAACATCATACACAAAAATAAACTCAAAATGGATTAAAGATCTAAATGTAAGGACAAACACTATAAAACTCTTAGAGGAAAATATTGGCAGAACACTCTATGACATAAATCACAGCAAGATCCTTTTTGACCCACCTCCTAGAGAAATGGAAATAAAAACAATAATAAAAAAATGGGACCTAATGAAACTTAAAAGGTTTTGCACAGCAAAGGAAAACATAAACAAGATGAAAAGACCACCCTCAGAATGGGAGAAAATATTGGCAAATGAGGCAACTGACAAAGGATTAATCTATAAAATTACAAGCAGCTCATGCAGTTCAATATCAAAAAAACAAACAATCCAATCCAAAAATGGACAGAAGACCTAAATAGACATTTCTCCAAAGAAGATATACAGATTGCCAACAAATAAATGAAAGGATGCTCAACATCACTAATCATTAGAGAAATGCAAATCAAAACTACAATGAGATATCACCTCACACCAGTCAAAATGGCCATGATCAAAACATCTACAAATAATAAATCCTGGAGAGGATGTGGAGAAAAGGGAACCCTCTTGCACTGTTGGTGGGAATGTAAATTGATACAGCCACTATGGAGAACAGTATGCAGGTTCCTTAAAAACTAAAACTAGAACTACCATACAACCCAGTAATCCCACTACTGGGCATATACCCTGAGAAAACCATAATTCAAAAAGAGTCATGTACCACAATGTTCATTGCAGCACTATTTACAATAGCCAGGACATGGAAGCAACCTGTGTCCATCGACAGATGAATGGATAAAGAAGATGTGGCACATATAAACAATGGAATATTAGCCATAAAAAGAAAGGAAATTGGGTTATTTGTAGTGAGGTGGATGGACCAAGAGTCTGTCACACAGAGTGAAGTAAGTCAGAAAGAGAAAAACAAATACCGTGTGCTAACACATATATATGGAATCTAAAAAAAAAATGGTTCTGAAAAACCTAGAATCAGGACAGGAATAAAGACACAGATGTAGAGAGTGGACTTTAGGACACAGGGAGTGGGAAGGGCTAGATGAGACGAAGTGAGAGAGTGACATGGACATATATACACTACCAAATGTAAAATAGATAGCTAGTGGGAAACAGCCGCATAGCACAGGGAGATCATCTCGGTGGTTTTTGACCACCTAGAGGGGTGGGATAGGGAGGGTGGGAAGGAGACACAAGAGGGAGGAGATATGGGGATATATGTATATGTATAGCTGATTCACTTTGTTATAAAGCAGAAACTAACACACCATTGTAAAGCAATTATACTCCAATAAAGATGTTTGAAAAAAAAAGTGAAGAGAAATGTTGTTAATGACCTAAGAGATTCTCTTGTGTTTGTCCTATGTGAGAACACTGTGGAATTATCCTACTCCTCCTTCAAAGTTAGAAACCATGATATCTGCAGCAGGATGGCTTTTGGAAATGGGGCAGACACTGTTTGGTGTGGTATGGAAGTTGTTTGGGACAATGTACCCAGTAGGGGTGAATTATTCCCATAATAGAGCCAGCCCTACAAGGTGGCCATTGACAATAAAACTGTGGCCACCATGCCATTCCACAGCCATTAATAACTGCATCCATATGGACCACCTGGACCAGAGTAAGCAGTGATGTGGGGCAGTGTGACACAAGTATTCCCTGAGCAGTCTTTTAGAAGGTTTTGGAGTCTTGAGTAGACCTGAGCAAGAAACATACACAGTCACCTGTCATCTGTTTTGCTTTTTAGCCAAAAGCTATTAAGTTTTTATTCTGAAAAACAGCACATAGGCATCTCAGAAATTCATGGTCCATATTCTTTTTTCCTAATTCTTTCTCCTCCTGTTCTGCAGAGAAGAAAACATCCTTGATAGCAAGACTGACCCTAGGCTGAGGAGCAGGAAGACTCCTAAGAAAGGACATTCCATTAAATCAAGCAACTAGGAATTCAGGAGATCAGGTCATAAATTCTCCTCCACTCTCAGCACTGGCCAGCATGTCTGTGACTCCTATACGTGTCCTTTTCCATTAGGACTGTGGATGTATAGTCTATGTCATTTCTTTTCAGCATGTGAGTGTTGTATTTCCTCCTTCCCTTTGAAATTAGTCACAGTCATGTGATTTGCTTTAGTCAGTGAAAGGTAATCTGAAGTGACATTTATTTCTTCCAGACAGAAGATTTAAGAGTCAATGTATAGTTACCACATTCCCTTTTCCTCCTTCCTGGTTATTGTAAAAGCACGTGTCAAGATAGATCTTCTTTCAGCCTGAGTCCCTATGTAATTACAGTAAGTGGGGGCCCTCCATCCCCCATCTCCCCATGCTGCCCAGGTGATGTGAGCAAGATATAAGCCTTTGTTGGGTTTATGCCCTCAGATTTGAGGGTTGTTTGTTATTGCAGCAAAACTGAGACTATCCTGACAGATATAGTTCCCAAACTATACTCACATGTTTAACACTACAAAGATGGAAGGGACATTAGACACAGAAAAGTCTGAGAGCAGGTTTCAAAATATCCTAAAGTGAACCTCAGATGGCCAAGGGGCTCCAAGGCATAAAGAAGCAATTTGTCTATACTCATCTGCTCACGTTCATGCACTGATCTCAAGAAGAGCTGCCTGGTCCTCTTGGTTGCCAGAGCAGCCTCAGGGGAATTCCCCGAGGAATGCTTCACCCCACACAGAGGTAGGTTTTAATAGGAATAACAGGACTCAGGCACCATTTGCCAAATAAAAGTCTCCTGATTTTTCTGACATGAAGCAGGCTCTGTTACATTTAACAGCAGCAGACGGAGCCTCCTATGCCTTTGTATTCATCATTGTGAGAGCGATAGCTTTTCCGTGCTGTTGACATTGCTGGGTTTTGTCATGTGTAAAGCGTACAGCTCTATGAGCTAACTACCTCTCCTCCCTCAGAGATTTAATTAAGTATATCACATGCCATGGCCCTCTTTCTATCTGTTTGATTAGTGTGCGGTGAAAATTTTATTGTTGTCAAACCTCAGGGTGATTTATTTTTCTCTAGGTTCTGCAGAGAGTACTGTTTCCCCATATTCAGTTTGTGGTTGGGGGTGGTGGTGTGTATATTATGGAAATAGAAACAAAGGGCTTGTGATGCTTAGTTTTTTCTAGTGATTTCCCGTCTTGTTGAAAGTCAGAGTACCATTGTTCGTCACTGGCAAAAATATACCACTGGATTTTTTCATACCAGAAATTATTTTTGTTTTTGCTTTATTCCAGATAGATGCAATCATACGGTAAATAAGCCACTAACTCTGAACCTCAACGTCTAGTGCTACTACCAACGTGCTGTGTGATTTTGAACGTGTTACTTAAGCTTCAGTTTCATCAGTTATAAAATAGAATGATAACCCTTGTTTCATAAAGTTGTTATGAGGATTATATGTTAACACATATAAAGTACCAAGTACAGTGCCTAGAATATTGTTAGTACTAAATAAATGTTCACATTTATTCTTTTATATTTAAGCTATTGTTCCCATGAAGGAAATCTGCTAATCACATGTGTTATATCTCTGCTTACAGTAGAAGAAGAGGAAGAGTAGATTGGGAATAATAGTACTTGCACTCATATTTTTTCAAAGAGTAAATAAAACTAAATGCATTCTTTGATGTTCTGTGTAAATAGGTATATATACTTATTTACATGATCATGTCCCTTTGACGCTAACAAGAAAAATATTGATATTTGAGGTTAGAGATCATATTTTTTCATCTTTGCATCCCCTGCTTCTACCTAATACTGTACATATGATAAAAGAGCTCTTCAGGGCTTCCCTGGTGGCGCAGTGGTTGAGAGTCCGCCTGCCGTTGCAGGGGACGCGGGTTCGTGCCCCGGTCCGGGAAGATCCCACATGCCGTGGAGCGGCTGGGCCCGTGAGCCTTGGCCGCTGGGCCTGAGTGTCCAGAGCCTGTGCTCCGCAACGGGAGAGGCGACAGCAGTGAGAGGCCCACGTACCGCAAAAAAAATAAAAACAACAAAAAAAACCAGCTCTTCATTTATAAAAAGAATAAGTGAATGAATGACTCCCTCTTTCACTTTTTATATTTTAAATTCCCATTAAAACAGTGGACCTCCATGTCCTCAACTGCATTTTAAAAATTTTCCAAATTTAGCTGCTTATCATTATGAGAAGTTGATAAACACACAGATTCTTTGGCTCTACCCTGTCAGGATTTGATTTATTATAACTGGGATAGAACCCAGGAATGGGTATATTTTGTAAGCTTCTTAGGAGATTCTGACCTCTTGTCAGTTTCAGCAATCATCCTTCTCAGGTCTCTTTCAACTCCAACACTGTATGAGGCTAGGCTTAGCTGAATCTCAACTCAAGAGATGGGTGAAGGTTTTAGAAATAGCCATTCCAACTGGTTATATCAGAATTGGAAATCTGTATTGTCTTTTCTCTTTATAACTTCCTATTACAACAAGTTCTCAGAAAAAATCAGAGTAGGTAACTCCAAAAGTCCCTTAGGCATGCTTTTCTTTTCCTTCAAAAAACATTTTAAGGATAGAGCTATGTGTTCTGCTTAAAGATTTCTATATAAATTATCACCTGGCTAAAACAGCTCTAAAAATCAAGCAATCCTGCCACATAAGAGAAAAGAGAACTGTTTGAGTCATAAAATGGTTATTTAGACGACTCAAGTCACCGAAGGTTTATTCTTCCACTAAAAGAGATACTAGTAAATGCATAGATTCAGACAATTGCCAAGTTTCAGTATTTGAAAGGCCATAAATTACAAAGCTGACATTTCCTTTGACACATGATTCTTAACAATCTGCAACCAAACCCCTTGTTGCCCCAGCTTTTAATTCTTTACCTTTCCAAGCTAAAATAATTAATCAAATTTGGACAGAGTAGAAGGCAGAGTGATATACGTTATGTGTTCATGACCAGCAATAAAACTAAGTCATTGCAATTGAACTATTAGAAATTTTTGACCCAACAGAGATCATCTGAAGCCAAACAGGTGGCATGTTAGAATGGAAAGGAAAGGTGAAAATAAATATATATTATGAGCTACTTTACTTTTAAGAACAATAGTCTCTTAAATCTATGTCATTCAAAAACAGTAACCTCTTGATAAGCAAGTAGTAAAATCATCAAGCTTATCTAAAATATACCACCCTCTGTTCATCCCCTTGTTGGTTTTTTTCATGCAGTTATTAAAGGTTATAACTATTTTATTTATGTGTGTGTGTTTTCTAACTCCCCACTAGAACTGAGCTTCTTAAGGGTAAGGAATACCTTCTTCATTGCTTTGCCCACATCACTGAGTATAGTACTTGGTACGTAATAAGTAGCCAAAAAACATTTGTTGAAAGAATGCATGCAAATTTTTTTTTTTTGATGCAGGTATGTTCCTAGCACTGGACTAGTTATGCAGAGATATTTTATTTTTCCAATGACTCTGCAAAATAAGCATTCACTTTATTTTACAGGAGAAGAAATTATAATTCAACTGGATGTAATTTGCTCAAGATCTCCTAACTTCCAGTCCAATATACATCCCAATAACCTCCCCCACGCAATAAAAAAACTTGATCTATAACCGTTGTTTCAAAATCCTAAAGCACTTTTCAAAGCACTTGTGAATCCATTTCTAACCTAGCAATGAGCACTGTTTCAAGCCAACACCATACCATAAAACTGAAACAGACACTAATATAGTTGGTTCTGTTTTATTGAATCATACAATAACAATTGAAACTATCAATATAAAAAGTATAGGAAAACAAAACTCTTAAGTATTATTAACCAGTCAAATGTTTACATTAGTCCTGGAGTTCTCAGTTGAGAATTTAATAAGTCAATTGCCAAATAAAAACTTTGGTTCTCTGGGTGTGGGAAAGCAAAAGCCAGTTAGGGTCATGTTGCCCCTTGATTTCTGGCTGAACCCCTTGATGGTCTACCTTCCCCATATCACCGTGAGTGAAATTCTTGACTCCTTGGACTTCCTGAAGATTTCTGAAAATTTCCTGGACTACATTTGCCCCTAGTCACCCTTGACTTGGTTTCTAGTTTCCACTTGGAAAGTAAGAATGAGAAACCAGTAAGTTAAAACTGATTAGATTTTCATTATTCAAAGCATCTCAACCATTCTTAGCAATTTTCTTTACTCTACTAGAAAGGGACTCCTCTCCTCTCTTTCACCCCCTCTGCTTTTCTCCACCCAAAAATTTCTGTTCATGTCTCATTCAGAATTTATACTTTTGTTGGTGGTATTATTTTCTCCTCACTCCTCTTCTTCCAGCTTCTAGAAACACCAACAACAATAGCAATGACAATAATGATATCTAACATTCATTTCACATTTATCATGTTCCTGGCACTGTGCAAGGTGCTTGAAATGAATGAATACTCTCAGTTGTTGCCTTAGTGATCTGTGAGGTAGATATTGTCATTAACTCCATTTTATATAGGAGGAAGCAGACACAGAGGATTACTTTTCCAAGTAGGCTATCCCATCTAATGCTGTGTCTCAAGGTAATGACCTAAAGTAGGCTGTTCCAACAGGAAAATTTGATGACAGCTACTAAAAAAATCATTTATCATCTCACTCCACCCACTACATTTTGCTACCTAGTCCTGACAAGTCTTTTTCAGCCATGGTCCCAGAAAAAGAAAGATAACCAGCCATGTGCAATCCAGCCCTACCTTGCCTGGATAGCCTCAATCTCTCAGTGTGCACAGGTTAACACAGAGGGAGCCCTGGTCTGGTACTCAGGGCACCTGGACTTGGCCTTTTCATCTGTAAAATGAAGATTCAAATATCTTCTTCCCTCTAAGAGCCTATGTCCTTCAAACACTCATCTTTCTGGCCACTCACAACTATTGGATCCTTCACAACAACCACTTAAAATTTACAAAGTCATCACTGCTCATATTATTCTTCCATCCTGGAATGTTTTCCACCTCTATTTTTATTGAAAGCTTCCTTCACCCTTCAAGTTCAACTTCCACGCTACCATATTTTCTTCCAAACCTTCCTCGAATCCCCACAGGGTTAACGTACTATTCCTTCCCCCTCACGATGCTCTACAATGCTATTATTCCCTTTGATTATGCAACATTGCTATTTGTCAATACTTTTCTCAGTCTCTTCATGTAGATTATATGCCCTTGCAGACAGGGACAAGGTTTTCCTTGGTTCTCTTCCCCATATATTACCAAACACATCATTTGTACCACAAAAACATTTGATTCTTTAAGCAAATAGGCAAGATCATCCAGAAGCAGAATTTGCCTTCCTGATCTTCAAACCTGATACCCCAAAACTTTGCCATGTAGGGTGCTCAAGGATAAAGTATTTGGCTCAATCACTTGAATGACTCCAAATAAACTACTATTCCAAGAGATTTTTCTAGAAACCCCATGTTAGGGGCTGTGTCTATTAATTGAACAAAGGAAAGTGTTTTCTACCAAAATGTGCTGACCACAGTTCAGTGATACTGGAAAACATCAATTCTTAGTTATTTTCCTTTACTTTTCTTCATTCACAATTGCATTTCATTTACTTAAGAGAGTCCAAATCAAGAAGTAGTTAATTTCTATGACATTTTGAGTGGGGATAGCTGTAAGTTGTTTTTGAAAACTGTGTCCTAGTGATGGACCTTCAAGATAGCAGAGGAATATGACATGGAAATCACCTTCCTCCCCACAAATATATCAAAAATAGATCTACATGTGTAACAAATCCTACAGAGCACTTACTGAACTCTGGAAGAAGACCTCAGATCTCCCAAAAGGCAAGAAACTCCCCATGTACCTGGGTAGGGCAAAAGAAAAAACAGAGACAAAAGAATAGGGAGGGACCTGCACCAGTGGGAGGGAGCTGTGAAGGAGGAAAGGTTTCCACACACTAGGAAGCCCCTTCACCGGTGGAGACGGGGGGGTGGGCGGGGGAGAAGCTTCAGAGCCACAGAGGAGAGCGCAGCAGCAGGGGTGCAGAGGGCAAAGTGGAGAGATTCCTTCACAGAGTATCGGTGCCAATC
This sequence comes from Orcinus orca, assembly GCF_937001465.1. Taxonomy (NCBI): domain Eukaryota; kingdom Metazoa; phylum Chordata; class Mammalia; order Artiodactyla; family Delphinidae; genus Orcinus; species Orcinus orca. The sequence goes on from NC_064573.1 coordinate 45,383,617, forward strand.
AGCACTCACCAGCCTGAGAGGCTTTTCTGCTCCCCGCCAGGACGGGTGGGGGCTGGGAGCAGAGGCTCAGGCTTCAGAGTTCAGATCCCAGGGGGAGGGCTGGGGTTGGTTGCCTGAACACAGCCTGAAGGGGGCTAGTGCGCCACAGCTAGCCGGGAGGGAGTCTGGGAAAATGTCTGGACCTGCCTAAGAGGCAAGAGACCATTGTTTCAGGGTGCTTGAGGAGACGGGATTCAGAGCACTGCCTAAACAAACTCCAGAGATTGGCGTGAACTGCAGATAACAGCTCGGACCCCAGAGACGGGCATGAAATGCTAATGCTGCTGCTGCAGCCACCAAAAAATGTGTGTGAGCACAGGTCACTATCCACACCCCCACCCCAGGAGCCTGTGCATCCCACCACTGCCAGGGTCCCGTGATCCAGAGACAACTTCCCCAGGAGAACACACGGCATGCCTCAGGCTGTTGCAATGTCACGCCAGCCTCTGCTGCCACAGGCTTGCCGCACAATTCCAATTATGACTACCATACCCCTCCTTCTCCCTGGCATGAGTGAGCCATAGCCCTCTAATCAGTCACTGCTTTAATCCCATCCTGTCTGGGCAGGAACAGAAGCCTCAGGGTGACCTACACACAGAGGTGGGGCCATATCCAAAGCTGAACCCCAGGAGCTGTGCGAACAAAGAAGAGAAAGGGAAATCTCTCCCAGCAGCCTCAGGAGCAGTGGATTAAATCTCCACAATCAACTTGATGTACCCTGCATCTGTGGAATACCTGAATAGACAACGAATCAACCCAAAATTGAGGCAGTGGACTTTGGGAGCAAATGTACACTTGGGGTTTGCTGTCTGCGACTGACTTGTTTCTGAATTTTATGCTTATCTTAGTGTAGTTTTAGCACTTGCTATAATTGGTGGGTTTGTTTATTGGTTTGGTTGCTCTCTTCTTTTTTTTTTTACTACTTCTTAATTTTTTTATTTTAATAGTTTATTTTATTTCATTTTAATATAATTTTATTTATTTTAAATTTTTTCTTTCTTTTTTTCTCCCTTTTCTTCTGAGCCATGTGGCTGACAGGGTCTTGGTGCTCCGCCCCAGTGTCAGTCCTGAGCCTCTGAGGTGGGAGAGCTGAGTTCAGGACATTGGAACACCAGAGACTTCCCAGCCCCAGGTAATATCAATCGGTGAGAGTTCTCCCAGAGATCTCTCTCTCAATGCTAAGACCCAGCTCCACCCAACGGCCAGCAAGCTGCAGTGCTGGAGGCCCCATGCCAAACAACTAGCAAGATAGAAACACAACCCCACCCATTAGCAGAGAGGCTGCCTAAAATCATACTAAGTTCACAGACACCCCAAAACACACCACCAGATGCTGTACAGCTGAACAGAAAGACAAGATCCAGCCCCTCCCACCAGAACACAGGCACCAGTCCCCTCCACCAGGAAGCCTACACAACCCACTGAACCAACCTTAGTCACTGGGGGCAGACACCAAAAACAATGGAACAACAAACCTGAAGTCTGCAAAAAGGAGACCCCAAACACAGTAAGTTAAGCAAAATGGGAAGACAGAGAAGTATGCAGCAGATGAAGGATCAAGGTAAAAACCCACCAGACCAAAGAAATGAAGAGGAAATAGGCAGTCTACCTGAAAAAGAATTCAGAGTAATGATAGTAAAGATGATCCAAAATCTTGGAAAGAGAATGGACAAAATACAACAAAAGTTTAACAAGGACCTAGAAGAACTAAAGAGCAAACAAACAATGATGAACAACACAATAAGTGAAATTAAAAATTCTCTAGAAGGAGTCAATAGCAGGGTAACTGAATCAGAAGAACAGATAAGTGACCTGGAAGATAAAATAGAGGATATAGCTACTGCAGAGCAGAATAAAGAAAAAAGAATGAAAAGAATTGAGGACAGTCTCAGAGACCTCTGGGCCAACATTAAATGAACAAACATTTGAATTATAGGGGTCCCAGAAAAAGAAGAAGGAAGAAAAGGTCTGAGAAAATATTTGAAGAGATTATAGTTGAAAACTTCCCTAACATGGAAAAGGAAATAGTCAATCAAGTCTAGGAAGCACAGAGAGTCCCATATAGGATAAATCCAAGGAAAAACACACCAAGACACATATTAATCAAACAATCAAAAATTAATACAAAGAAAAAATATTAAAGCAGCCAGGGAAAAGCAACAAAAAACATACTAGGGAATCCCCATAAGGTTAACAGCTGGTCTTTCAGCAGAAACTCTGCAAGCCAGAAGGAAATGGCAGGACATATTTAAAGTGATGAAAGGGAAAAAACCTACAATCAAAATTACTCTACCCAGCAAGGATCTCATTCAGATTTAATGGTGAAATTAAAACCTTTAAAGACAAGCAAAAGTTAAGAGAATTCAGCACCACGAAACCAGCTTTACAACAAATGCTAAAGGAACTTCTCTAGGCAGGAAACACAAGAGAAGGAAAAGACCTACATAAACAAACCCAAAACAATTAAGAAAATGGTAATAGGAACATACATATAGATAATTACCTTAAATATAAATGGATTAAATGCTCCAACCAAAAGACATAGACTGGCTGAATAGACACAAAAACAAGACCCGTATATATGCTGTCTACCAGAGACCCACTTCAGACCTAGGGACATGTACAGACTGAAAGTGAGGGGATGGAAAAAGATATTCCATGCAAATGGAAATTAAACGAAACCTGGAGTAGCAATTCTCATTTCACACAAAATAGACTTTAAAATAAAGACTATTAAAAGAGACAAAGAAGGTCACTACATAATCATCAAGGGATCAATCCAAGAAGAAGATATAACAATTGTAAGTATTTATGCACCCAACATAGGAGCGCCTCAATACATAGGCAAAGGCTAATAGCAATAAAAAGGGAAATCGACAGTAACACAATCATAGTAGGGGATGTTAACACCCCACTTTCACCAGTGGACTAATCATCCAAAATGAAAATAAATAAGGAAACATAAGCTTTAAATGACACAGTAAACAAGATGGACTTAATTGATATTTATAGGACATTCCATCCAAAAACAACAGAATACACTTTCTTCTCAAGTGCTCATGAAACATTATCCAGGATAGATCACACCCTGAGTCACAAATCAAGCCCTAGTAAATTTAAGAAAATGGAAATTGTATCAGATATCTTTCCTGATCACAACACTATGAGACTAGATGTCAATTACAGAAAAAAAACTTTAAAAAATACAAACACATGGAGGCTAAACAATACACTACTAAATAACCAAGAGATCACTGAAGAAATCAAAGAGGAAATCAAAAAATACCTAGAAACAAATGACAATGAAAACACGACAATCCCAAAACTATGGAATACAGCAAAAGCAGTTCTAAGAGGGATGTTTATAGCAACACAATTCTACCTCAAGAAAAAAGAAAAATCTCAAATAAACAATCTAACCTTACACCTAAAGCAATTAGAGAAAAAAGAACAAAAAAATCCCCAAAGTTAGCAGAAGGAAAGAAATCATAAATATGAGATCAGAAATAAATGAAAAAGAAATAAAGGAAAAAATACCAAAAAACAATAAAACTAAATGCTGGTTCTTTGAGAAGGTAAACAAAATTGATAAACCACTAGCCAGACTCATCAAGAAAAAAAGGGAGAAGACTCAGATCAACAGAGTTAGAAATGAAAAGGGAGAAGTTACAACTGACACTGCAGAAAGACAAAAAATTATGAGGGATTGCTACAAGCAACTATATGCCAAAAAAATGGACACCCTTGAAGAAATTGACAAATTCTTAGAAAAGCACAACCTTGCAAGACTGAACCATGAAGAAATAAAATATATATAAACAGACCAATCATAAGCACTGAAATTGAAACTGTGATTAAAAATCTTCCAACAAACAAAAGCCCAGGACCAGATGGTTTCACAGGCGAATTCTATCAAGTATTTAGAGAAAAGCTAACAGCTATCTTTCTCAAACTCTTCCGAAATATAGCAGAGGGAGGAACACTCCCAAACTCTTTCTATGATGCCACCATCACCCTGATACCAAAACCAGACAAAGATATCACAAAGAAAGAAAACTACAGGCCAATATCACTGATGAACATAGATGCAAAAATCCTCAACAAAATACTAGCAAACAGAATCCAACAGCACATTAAAAGGATCATACACCATAATCAAGTGGGGTTTATTGCAGGAATGCAAGGATTCTTCAATATATGCAAATCAATCATTGTGATACACCATATCAACCATATGATCATCTCAATAGATACAGAAAAAGCTTTCAACAAAATTCAACACCAATTTATGATGAAAACTCTCCAGAAAGTAGGAATATGGAAAACCTACCTCAACATAATAAAGACCATAATTGACAAACTGACAGCCAACATCGTGCTCAGTGTTGAAAAACTGAAAACAAGATCAGGAACAAGACAAGGTTGTCCACTCTCACCTTTATTAGTCAACATAGTTTTGTAAGTTTTAGCCACAGCAATCAGAGAAGAAAAAGGAAATGAAAGGAATCTGAATTGGAAAAGAAGAAGTAAAGCTATCACTGTTTACAGATGACATGACACTTACTATACATGGAGAATCTTAAAGATGCTACGAGAATACTACTAGAGCAAATCAATGAATTTGGTAAAGTAGCAGGATACAAAATTACTGCACAGAAATCTCTGGCATTCCTATACACTAATGAAGAAAAATCTGACAGAGAAATTAAGGAAACACTCCCATTTACTATTGCAACAAAAAGAATAAAATACCTAGGAATAAACCTACCTGAGGAGACAAAAGGCTTGCATGCAGAAAACTATAAGACACTGATGAAAGAAATTAAAGATGATACAAACAGATGGAGAGATATACCATGTTCTTGGAATGGAAGAATCAACATTAAAAATGACTATCCTACCTAAAGTAATCTACAGATTCAATGTAATCCCTATCAAACTACCAGTGGCATTTTTCACAGAACTAGAACAAAAAATTTCACAATTTGTATGGAAACACAAAAGATCCCGAATAGCCAAAGCAAACTTGAGAAACAAAAACGGAGCTGGAGGAATCAGGCTCCCGAACTTCAGACTATACTACAAAACTACAGTAATCAAGACAGTATGGTACTGGCACAAAAACAGAAATATACATCAGTGGAACAGGATAGAAAGCCCAGAGATAAACCCACGCACATATGGTCACCTTATATTTGATACAGGAGGCAAGAATATACAATGGAGAAAAGAGAGCCTCTTCAATAAGTGGTGCTGGGAAAACTGGACAGCTACATGTAAGAGAATGAAATTAGAACACTCCCTAACACCATACACGAAAATAAACTCAAAATGGATTAAAGACCTAAAGGTAAGGACAGACACTATAAAACTCTTAGAGGAAAACATAGGAAGAACACTCTTTGGCATAAATCACAGCAAGACCTTTTTGACCCGCCTCCTAAAGAAATGGAAATAAAAACAAAAATAAACAAATGGGACCTAATGAAACTTAAAAGATTTTGTACAACAAAGGAAACCATAAACAGGACAAAAAGACAACCCTCAGAATGGGAGAAAATATTTCCAAACAAAACAACTGACAAAGGATTAATCTCCAAATTATACAAGCAGCTCATGCAGCTCAATATCAAGAAAACAAAATGAGCCAATCCAAAAATGGGCAGAAGACCTAACTACACATTTCTCCAAAGAAGATATAGAGATTGCCAACAAACACATGAAAGGATGCTCAACATCACTAATCATTAGAGAAATGCCAATCAAACTACAGTACTGTATCACCTCACACCAGTCAGAATGGCCATCATCAAAATCTACAAACAATAAATGCTGGAGAGGGTGTGGAGAAAAGGGAACACTCTTGCACTGTTGGTGGGAATGTAAATTGATACAGCCATTATGGAGAACAGTATGGAGGTTCCTTAGAAAACTAAAAATAGAACTACCATATGACCCAGCAATCCCACTACTGGGCATATACCCTGAGAAAACCATAATTCAAAAAGAGTCATGTACCACAATGTTCATTGCAGCACTATTTACAATGGCCAGCATATGGAAGCAACCTAAGTGTCCATTGACAGATGAATGGATACAGATGATGTGGCACATATATACAATGGAATATTACTCAGCCATAAAAAAGAAACAAAACTGAGTTATTTGCAGTGAGGTGGATGGACCTAGAGTCTGTCATACAGAGTGAAGTAAGTCAGAAAGAGAAAAACAAATAGCATACACTAACACATATATATGGAATCTAAAAAAAAATGGTTCTGAAGAACCTAGGGGCTGGACAGGAATAAATATGCAGACGTAGAGAATGGACTTGAGGACATGGGGAGGGGGAAGGGTAAGCTGTGACGAAGTAAGAGAGTAGCATTGACATATATACACTACCAAATGTAAAATCGATGGCTAGTGGGAAGAAGCTGCATCACACAGGGAGTTCAGCTCAGTGCTTTGTGACCACCCAGAGGGGTGGGATAGGGAGGGTGGGAGGGAGGGAGATGCAAGAGGGAAGAGATATGGGAACATATGTATATGTATAACTGATTCACTTTGTTATAAAGCAGAAACTAACACACCATTGTAAAGCAATTATACTCCAATAAAGATGTTAAAAAGAACAAAAAAGAAAACTTTGTCCTAAGTAGGATCTCAGGATCACACCTAAGTAGTAGGGTGAACTCTACTACTCTTCTTGTGGTAGAAATATTCACCTGAGTTTGTTATATGATTTCCCCTCTTGCCAGCACACAAGAAGACAGTATTTCCCAGCCTCTGTTGTAATTAGGCTGCAGACAAGTGCCTGAGTTCTGGTCAATGGTAGGGGGGTGATGTCACCTCTTCCCACACTGCTCTCTAAAAGTATCCTAGGCAATCCTCCAGCAGGCTTCTCCAACTGCTGCAATCTGGGCAGATGTATGCACATATGGTATAGTTTCAAGATGGAGGGATTTCCTTTGTCTTGCCTTGTACTTGGTGTGATGGAGAAATAAACTTTTACTGTGTTAAGCCATTGGGATTTTGGTATTTATATTGCAGAATAGCCTAGTTTAATAAGATTAACTGATGGAAAACACCAACACATTTAAGGAGTGCCATCCCTTTTTGGGAGGTGTTGGCTTCCCTGGAGCAGCGATGAGTTTAGCTATGAAGTAGCTGTGACACACAGCCTACAAAATCCAAAGTCATTTCCATGGCCCATGTGGGCTCTAATGATCTAATTATCTAGGATGGCTCTTAGCCTTTCTTTACTGAGATGAGAATCCTGGGAGACTGACTTAGCTCAGGTGTTGAGACTCCAGAGAAAAATTTCTTGACCTTTTCTGGATTAGGTGCCCCTGTTATGTATCTATAGTGCGGATGTGCTTTCCATCATCATAATACTTACTTCATGGTATTATTATTGTGTATTTATTTACTGCCCTCCTCTACCCCGACAAGAGTTCCTTGAAGATAATGTGGTTTTATTCCTTTTTGTTTTCCCAATGCCTCGCACAATCCTTGTCGTATAGTGTTTGATAAGCCTTTGTGGAAGGAAGAAAAGAAGAAAGAAAATATGCTTAAACAAATTATCCAAACACAAAGATGATTTTCCAAGCAGACCTACAGGGAGTGATTCCTTCTACCCAACTGTGTTTTATGAGTCTTTATAATAATAAAGCCCATATCCCCCAATGCAGGAAGAAGAATCTGATGCATTATCTTCCTGTTTCCACCTCTTACATCATTGTCTCAGTATGAGGGTCCGAAGGAGGGGGGGGGAATCCACAGATGGCACATAATGCATCTCACAGGAGACTGCCGACACCCACACGTAGGAAAGAACGTGAGTAGAGTCACTACACAGAATTACGGTTCCTGCCCACTTCTAAAACAAAGTAGGGACCACTGACTGTGGGTAGATAAGGAGTAGGTTTTTAGCATCACTTGGGTTTTGCCCACATTTTTTAAAGGCAGTATCAGTCATGATTGTAGATTGTTCAAAGTCCTAAAATGAAAAGTGTAATGAACACAGGACTTAGAGAAGATCTGGGCTTTGCTGAGAGATTTAGCCCCTCTGGGTCTTAGTTTCTTCACCTACAAAATTAGGATAACTAGATCTCAAAACACCAAAAATACTATATTTTTGTGAAATTTCATTACTGTATATTTATTTTGCATATAAGTGATATATAGTTTTATCACAACTAATCTAAAAACCAGCCATGGCTATGTTTGTGACTGTGTTTATAATTTTAGGAGATTACATGTGTTTTCGTAACTAGTCAAAGTATCATTTTTCCTTTTCCAAGTGGTTATTTGTCCTATGGTTTTGAGAGGTGAAATAGTTTTGAAAATCATATATTCAGTTAACTTGATTAACTACCAAGAGTTCAAAATTGTGTCTGCAGAACATCTAAGATCATAGTCAATTTGCTTTTCAATTGATTATTTAAGATCTCTGTATTTACCTGTGAAAAGAAAATATCAAGTCAGAAATTCAGGGATTAGGGTTAATGCCTTGAAAATATGCAAGCGAGCACACCCACCACCACAGATACACACAAGGTTTAGACAGCTGACCACTATGGAAAGGAAATTATTATTCAGAGAGAGAGAATAATGATAGTACTGGAGAAAGATGACCTAAAGATTAAAAAAAAGAAACTTGAAAGAAGGAAGAATATGGAACAATTGAGGATACAGCTCAAAATAGAGGCAAAATAGCTCTGATTTCTAGAGAGATAGCCCAGTGTGTGTATTTCCAGGGTGGGCGGGGTTGGAAAGAGAACAGGGGAGTGCAGAGGCCAATGATTCAGAAAAGAAGTACCCGAACAATATTCTAGGTTTAAGGGACGTGAAATGAAAACTAACAATCCAACATGAACACAAAATTAGAAATTGAGATTAAAGCTTAAACAATAAAAAACTGTAAAAACAGGAAATATAAAGGGAGAATGAGTAGTGGCGATTGTGGTTATTTCAAAGGATGTGGAAGGAAATAGCCAGATGGTTGGTCTCACTGTTGATGGGTAACATTGCTCAGACAGTACTGGGTAGTAAGAGACTGTGGGCCGGCCAGAAATCAAAATGTCTGATTGACCCTCAAAACTGTGACAGATTCTGCCCCCAGACGGTCTAAGAATAAATCCTTTGATGCAAAATATTGCTGGTCTGTTTCTCTCCTTGTGTAGGCTATAAGTGTGAGTGTTCTTGGTTTGGTATGCTAGAGTTTCTGTGATTTCATTGCGATTGTTAATTGTTCCCTGGAGCCTTGTGTCGGAATTTTACTGATTTCCAACAAAGGTTTATATTAAATCCCTCAGTTAAGAATGCTGTAAGGGTGATTTATACCACCATCTGTCAGTGCCCTCCATGTGACAGAGTAATTCACTTACATAATAGGGCTAATATCTCTTTCCTGATATGGCATTTCCTGCAGCTCTCTGTCACAAAGTTCTAATTTAATGCTAACGAGGAAAATCCATATTTCCTTTTTCTCTAGGTAACTGCTGGTAGGCTTCTTTCTCCTCTCTATAGATGCTTAACAGGCAGCAGAAGACAGATGGAACATTTTTTCCTGATTTAAATTGCCATCCTGAAAACTAGTCCCATCTTCAGGTGCTTCCTTTCTTCACATGTATGTCTAAGTTATTCATTCATTCCTCTATCCTTTCCATGTATATTACGTCAGTCTCCACACTCCCAGACAAGGACTTAGGCACCGAGAGCTGGTGGCCAGGTCCTTTTAGAGCTGATATTCTAGGACAAACACTGGACAGTTAAACAAATAAATAAACAGTATGATGTCAGTTTGTGACGTGTGCTAGGAAGGAAGGATCTGGAGGAGGGGTAATATGGGAGTGAGAAGAATTGGCTGCATTTGATGGAAAACTCAATGAAACCTCTCTGAGGAGGTGATTTTGAGCTGAAATCTGAAGGATAGAGAGTCAGCCAGAAGCATACATGGGGTGAAAGCCTTGTGGGTAATTTTGGCTCTCTCAACATACTGACTAAAATCTTCTTTAAAAAAACAAATTTCTGTCTTTTTCTTTTTTCCTAGACAATTGAACAATTTCCTAGACAATTGAACACAAGTAGATATAGATTAAATATATATTTAGATGAGTCAAAATATAGAATTGCTTTTAGGTCTCTTGTAATCCTCACTCTGGTAAAATAAAGTTTTGTTGTTATTTTTTAATTCCTGTAAATAAAATGGTTTTATTTTAATTTACTTTATTATTTGGTATATCTTGAGAAAAATGAGATATGTAATATGTACTGATGATTTAAAAAGCATTGAGCATTGTTGTCCTACTGAATCAGGACCTTGTCATTTCATTGGTCAACTTTGCAACCTCCCTTAGCAGGCGGTATATGGAGTCATAGAGGAGGGCCCAAGTTTTACTAGCAGTCCATAGAACCATAATCTCAATTCAGAATGTTCATAGAAGATGTACATAACTGACAATGTGAAGGGTGCTGTATTGTTTCCTAGCAAAAAATGCACCATGGATTGTTCTTAAACAGATCGTCATAATCTTTAATAATATGTCTGGGTAACAAAGAAATCAACTTATTCTCTGAAAAGCAATCATGGAATTCGTAGGATAATGCAAGGTATTCTGGCTTCTGTGGAAAGTGTGGCATGAAAACATCCACTCACAATTTTCATCTATGGACAAATGCAAATGGTCCACTCACAGCCAAGCTTATTTCTTTCATTCTTAAAGATGCTCTACCAACTGTGTTTCTTATTCTAGTGTCTTCTGTTTACTGTTTACTATCTACCATCTAAGCAGCCACCAGCTGATGGCAATGCCTATCATTTCTGCTTTAGATGACTTCGGTGGTATTCTAAGTGGTATTTTGGTTTGGTTTCATTTTGGTAGTTCCAGATACAGAGGGAGTTAAGAGTGGAAATCCCTTTGGAAGGGCGGGGCTTGGCAAATGTCTTGAGGCTGCATTTGTGGAAGAAGTGAAGTGTAATAAGCACCAAGTTTACTTGGTTCTCTGGTTTGCTTGGGGTAGAGGCAAGTGATTACTATTGGAGAGGGGTTGTACTTAGCAAGCAATGCTTCACCTTCTCCTTTTCCTGATCCCTCTTCCCTAACAAAACCAGGTTATGTTTCTGTTTTTTTTTTTTTTTTTCAGGTTGTTTTTCTGAAACACAAATTGGATCTCAGTACTCACTGTATAAAACAGCTGATAACTTTTTTTCCCTTTGTTTCCTGGAGAATGGTATCCAACCTCCTTAAATGGAGGAAAAGCTGCCTCTAGCTCACCTTCCAGCTTTTCTGTCCACCAGTCCCTCCCTGCTGTCCGGCCTCTGCATCCTAGATGCTCCAGCTGCACTAAATCTCCCACAATTCTCGAATATTTCATGTTTTCTCTTATGTCTTTTGATCTCTGCATGGTCCGCTTTTTTACATTCCTCAAACCTTGCCATCTACTACTTTTCTTTCAATATTCTTTTCATGGCTGTTTCCTTTGCGAAGCCCCGACTAACTTTCACAGGGAGAGGTAATCACTCCCGAACATGTATTCCCACAGCACTAGTCTATACCTCTGAATAACACTTCTCATAGTGTTGTGGTTACTTATATCTTTTTCTTGCCCTTTTGTCTCTAAACTCTTCAATAAGATGTGTCTTAACTAATTTTTTTATTTCTTCCAATTCATAAATCTTTGTACTGTTTGTGGAACAAAATAAATAGTAAATTAAAATAGAAATCGTAATCATATAGAAATATTTTAAAAGCTTAGATATATCAATTAATTGACATGTTTTAAATTGTACTAATCTTTATGAAGAGGTATATAACACTAAATGGATATTTCTCGCCCAGTAGACAATAAAGAGGCCAAGTTTAGCAGGGCTACCCATGCAAGGACACTCTCACGGACGCAGGTTGACCTCCTAAGTAGGTGGCTTGCCATTCCAGCAGATGGACTCCCACAGTGGCAGCAAGAGAATATGTGTTTATCAATCCTTTTTTGTAATCTCTATTCATTTGCAAACTCTTTGCATGCTCTGTTCATTTTAAACTTTGGTGTCTGGGGTTAAGTGGTTAATTCTGGAAGTGTGATACAACAGCAATAAGTGTAGCTTTGAAAAGAACTTTGGAGATGTTATAAAATAAATTTTGGAGTCTATTAACATGTGTACTTGGGAACAAAATGAGTTACAAAAGGATGTAGCTTATACTCTGTGAATGACGTGCTCACGCATGTATCTCATATATTATCTAATATTACAGCAATGTTTGTTGCCTTCTCCCCTTTCATCCAACCAATGTGCAGATTTCAACTTACCAAATGAGGAAAAATGACATAATAGAGTAACTATGAAGCCAGGATTCTGAAAATTTGAATCATGGCCATGTTTCTGACTGTAAGGAAATAATTTAACTTCTTTGTTTTATCATTTGTATGATAAAGGATTTGTAATTAATAAATCCTAAAAACTGTTTCCCACTCAAAAGAGAACTAAAGGTATAGTCTTTAAAAAAAAGTGTGTGTGTGTGTATGTGTTTTTGTGTGTACGCTTCATACATCCAGGTGCGATATATATTACTTCTTTTTACCTTAATCACTGCCTCCTGACTTAACATTTTATCATCAATAAGTTCTGGGTTCCCTGAGGCAGCATTATCTTACACAACTAACTTTTGTATAGTTACTCCTTCACCCAACTCCAGACAATAGTGTAAAACTTTAAAAATAAAAAATGAATAAATAAATAAAACACAGGGTGTGCCTTTGTAAAAATTAAAAAATGATGTGTTTCATAAACAGCAGAACCAGTAAAGTCATCAACATTTGTTTCTATGACATGTATTCAAGCCACTCCATTTCTTTTCTTTTTTTAAAATTTTATTGGAGTATACCTGATTTACAATGTTGTGTTAGTTTCAGGTGTACAGCAAAGTGATTCAGTTATACATATACATATATTCATTCATTTTTAGATTCTTTTCTCATATAGGTTATCACAGAATATTGAGTAGAGTTCCCTGTGCTATATGGTAGGTCCTTGTTGGTTATCTATCTTATATATAGTAGTGTGTGTGTGTTCATGAACGTGAGGGGAGGGATAGATCAGAAGCTCCATTTCTGAGCCCCTCCATTCTCTGCCTTCACTTTTTTTCCTTCCTGTCCTACTTTGCCTTCACCTATTCCGCTTGATAATCTCTTGGTTCTTGGTTTCACATTATCACAGATATGCTTCTACTCCATTACCTTAGAAAACTTATTTAATTTCAAAATTAAGCCCTTCGTGCAGACTGATTCTTTTGGCTCATCTCAGACCTGCCCTCAGTAAGTCTCTGTTCGAATTCCATTGCTGACTGAATGAACTCAGATTATTAAAAAATCTACTAGGCAGTCACCCAGTTTGGTTATCAAATGAAGCAACACAGTCACCATTCTGTTTCATGATGATTTCCATAATTGTTCATTGTGTGAATAAATACTTTCAGAGGAAGCAATCGAATGGATCTCTGAATGACCAAATATCTAGTAGGTCTAAATGCTCATTTCTAGCTATTAAGAATTCTAGAAATAATCAGAGGGACATAAAAATGCACCTACTTTAATCTTCTAAAATATTTCAAAGTAATATATCATATACAATAACAAACTGCCAAAGTACACATAATACATCTTAAGAAATAAAATTCTGCATCCCGTAAAAACTCCTTGTGAGTCCCACAATTACACACAGTTTCCCTCCCGGCAAGAGATATGGTCCAATGAACATCATCACACAGCCAAAAATAACAATGAAAACACACAAAGCAACCAAATACCATAAGCTAGAAACAACAGAATAAGACCTAAGCTTTCAGATATTAGAACGAGCAGAAAAAATATATAATAATACATGTATTACGTTAAAAAAGAGAGGAACTAAAAAGTATATGAGGGATTATAAAAATGACCAAATAGATCTGAATAAAACCAAAGATAATGTCTTCATTGGAGAAAAATAAAATACCAAAATTAAAAATTCAACACAGGGTTAGAAAGCAAACAAGACAGAGATGTCAAAATCAATCTACGGGAAGAATGACCTAAGAAAGTATACAAAGTGCGGCACAAAGATACAAAGAGGTGGAAAAAAATAAAAGAGGCTAAATGAATGGAAGATGGATTGAGAAGGTTTGGCATCTGTTTGTTTAAAATTGTAGATAGAGACAAGAGATATAATGAGAATGGTCAGGCCTGGTCCAAGAAGCCTTCTTTTCATAATATCTGAAACCATACACATGATTTCCTTAGGCAAGCAGCTACAAAACTCATGACATCTTTAAAGCTTTGGTATACTTTCTATTAAAAAAAAGCAGCACATCTGTAGTTATGTTGATGTTCCTCTAAAAGCTAAACTAGCTGTAGACCTTAGAAAAACATGAAATCTTTCTCCATTATGTTCAGCAGGGAGGCACTGCATTTTATACTAAATAACTCCTATCTGCTAAAATTATTAGTGAAGTAAGACTGTGGCTTTGCCATTATGAGGTCTCACCTCTAAGCCATTTTGGTCTAGCCTTCACCCCAAAACATAAGGGAATAACAATATTTAGTGTGATGTCATTGGATTCATTCTAGTGGGTCACAAAGTACCCTCATAAAATGCATTCTATTATCCTAGGTATCAGCATCAAACCATTAACCACAGTTAACAGAAAGGACAGCTGTTACCACTGCTGGTCACTAATTCTATCACCAAACTCTATTTTTTCTTTCCTGAGATTCTTAGCTCTAGAAGATTCCAGAGAAGTGTACACTGTCCTATAGTGAAGAATACCCAGAGGACATATAAGGAACCATTAAGCATAACCCCCAAAGGCAAACGTATCCGCACTGTTTACCATGCAATTGCAGAGTATTTTAACATCCTCAAATATGGATAGGCACTGCTCACCAAGTCTTTTTTTTTTTTTTTTTTTTTGCGGTACGCGGGCCTCTCACTGCTGTGGCCTCTCCCGTTGCGGAGCACAGGCTCCGGACGCGCAGGCTCAGCGGCCATGGCTCACGGGCCCAGCCGCTCTGCGGCACGTGGGATCTTCCCGGACCGGGGCACGAACCCGTGTCCCCTGCATCGGCAGGCGGACTCTCAACCACTGCGGCACCAGGGAAGCCCTCACCAAATCTTTTAGACACTCCTTAAAGTTGAAAGATTGTTCCCAAATTCTCTACTGTAGTCTCCCGGAATTTTATCACTCACAACTCTGGTGTCCAGCACAGAACCTGACCCAGTGTAGGTAACATCATGTCTGTTAAACCTGGGGCTCTGGAGGAAGACAGCTGGGATGGAGCCCAACACTGCAGCCCATAGCCATGGGACTCTGAGTAGTTAATACACATATCCAGGGCTCAATGTCCATAGTCCATAAAATTGTAATCTGTTAGTTCCTACCACATAGAGTTGTTGTGTGGATTAAATAAGATGATGAATATAAAGGATTTACCACAGAAGCTGCCATTAGCATATCAAATTATCATTTCAATAATGATCACCTCATCACAACTGAATATTTACTGAATATTCAGTAATTGTATTAACTCCAGAGTGTCTACTTTCCTTTTGCAGTTGATGTTAGAAAGCACATTTATTTAAACTTATATTGAGAATCAGTCATCCTTAGAAACACAAAAGACAATCTCAGAAATATCTTTTGTTTTCTTTTTACATGTATAAGACAAGATGAATTTCATATTCTCTTCCACATTGGCTGGTTGGCTTCAAGGTCCTTTATTATGAACCTGTAATAGGGAAGAGCAAATCTGACTCCATATTGTATCTGTTCCTTTTACTTTAACCTTTGTATTCTATTGCTTTTGCTCTAAAATAAGAATGTTGTGTATAGCCTAAACTATACAGGGTAATCCATTCTCAACGTTCTGACCTTTAAAGTGTAACACTTTTTCATTCATATAGAGATAAAAAGTTGCAGAACAGAGAATAATATTTGTCTTGTTGGAGGTTTTACAGGAACATCTTGACCTGACCTAGGTGGACATCTGCAAGAACAAAGGATTCTAACACCAAGAAGTCTGCAAGAACCTACCACATCCCCTCCCCTTTTCGTATAAAAAAGAAGTCTGAATTCTAATTCAGAGAAAATAGTTCTTTGGGACACTAGTCCACCATCTTCTTGGTCTGCTGGCTTTCTGAATAAAGTCGCTATTCCTTGCCCCAACAGCTCATCTCTCAATTTATTGGCCTTCTGTGCAGTGTGCAGTTCATAACAAGCCTTATAGCCTCATTTCCCTACCACTGTCAAATCGCTTACCATGTTGTCTTGTAGTGGTCTGTTAGCATGTGGTTCAGCCACTACTTTCACAAAGGTTTCACTCATCCTTGTATTCCCAGCACTAAGCATACTGCCTGTCAAATAATGACTATTAAATATTGCACAGACAGGTAAATGATGTCTAGTAAACATTCAGTTGACATTGGTTAGTTAGATAAATGGAGGTATGAATAGATGGATAGAAGAATGGATGGTTGGAGGGTTGGATGGATGGAGAGAAGAAAAAATACATTCTTGTGTTTATTCTAATAAAAAAAAATCTAAAAGAACAAACATGCTACCATTAGGCTAGAGTCTGATATAAAGGTCACTTAGAAAATGATTTAAGAGAAGTTTTACTAATTTTCTTAGAGTAATAAATATAGCAGTTGCTTCTGTTGAAGTTGAAATGATTAATGAAATTGTGGACTGAATTCTTCCCCTCCCTTTGCCAAAAGTACTCCCTGGTAGTACGTTAAAGCATTTAGGGACATGCACCAGCTTTTTCAAATCCTCATTTAGTTCTGCAGCTGGCTCAAGCCAGGTTCTGGCACAATCACTTTCATCTGAGAAGTAATGCCATCTTTTAAATTAGAGGGTGCAGTGAACTGAGCACCATACCCAGAGGACACAAATAGAAATCATTTAGAGTTGCCTGATCTTTCCTTTTGCTCAAAACCAACACAAAACAAGCTAGTTCAGCAAATTGAGGCTATAAATAATATACAACACTTCATCATTTCGGTTACCTCTTTGTACAGCATCCAAGATGCCTACAGGCCTGGACAGAGCAGCCTTATTAGAACACAAAGGGGACGGGGTAGCCACTAGCCGGCTAAACACAATACTGTCAAATTGCTACATCAAACGACTATAATTCACTGAATAGGACAGTTATTAAAATTCCAAGCTCTCTCTATGATGTGACCAGAATGATAATGGCAATACAGTCAGCCTTCCTTGCAAACAATGAGACACATTAGGAAAGGCATAGGTCCTCCTATCTCCAATATCTGTTCTGTGAAAGCTACCCTCCAATAAATAAATAGCATGATGAGTTTCGCACCTTCTCTGATATGAAAGCGTTTGTGCAGAAGAAAATGTCCCAATTCCACTGAAAGCACTGACATACGTTAAGGTCTTAACGTTTTATAAATCACAGCACAGAACTCCACACTAAAACCACCTTTCACAATTAAGAAAAGCAACAGCAAATTGGGTAATTAGCATAAGAATCAACAAACACTGTTGTCTCTTAAGTGCCCTTATTAAGCATTCTAAATATAGTCATTTCAACTGTAAAATTTATGAATTATTTTCTTTTTTCTTATAATAAACCTTGGCACCCTTGTGATAAATGCTATAATCCTCACTAGTTAGAAAAGCCCTAAGCTAACATAAAATGAACTTTTTATGAAACCTATGAATATAGAAAAGAAGCAATTGAATTAGTCCTGGCACCAACCTAAAACACACTTAGATTGGAAAATTATCAAATTTAAGCCAGTGAAACTCAGTTATGGTTTAATGAAAAGCAGTTAAAATAAATTTTGAATTAATCATTCTTCTTGATCATGGAAAAAATACACTTATGAAAAACATAAAACTTCATAACAATGATTAGAGAATTATTTTGTTCTGAAAACAAATTAGTTAGAACATTGCTACCTGGAAGCATAATTTGAAATCACTTACTAATGATAACTTCCATTCTCTATGAGGAGGCAGGTTGCAAAGAAATATCAGAGCACTGTGTTTATTCTGCACTGTTTCAACTATGGAAAATGGTATTAGTGAGAATTCTTATTTACTGAAAAGGTATTTAAACTAATAAAATTGAATGTCATTATAAAAGTGGCAGTTGAATTTTCTTTTTTCTAAATTCTCCATTATGAATAGATAGATGATAGAAGATAAATAGATGATAGGTAAGTAGACAGATGATAGAAAGATAATAGATAGATGAAATATAAACATAAAATCATTAACTTCTAGATTTGGAAAGGCATCTTTTAATCTCTGTTGTATCAAAATTCAAACCTGACATGAGCTGGATTAAACCATCTCTTCAAGGAGGGAAATCCCTCAAGGCCAAGCATTTAAACAAAGGCTCAGGGGCACACTGGACCTCATCCCTCTCCCATCCCCATATAAAGTGCAACCGCCAAACAAAAAAAAGATTCTTCTCCGATGCAATTGTTCCCAACCTGCAGGATATGGACCACTAAGGGTACTCTGGTTATTGAAGGGCCTGAAAACTTATTTGAGTTTCACCTAAATAAACTGTATTTTATTTGATTAAACAGTGGTTATATATTTGCATATTAATGTTCTTTAAGGGTTATTAATAAAGCATATCCATTTGCAAAGGCAAAGACAATTTACAGGCTGGAAATTTCAATTTTGCAAAGGTGACCATTCTACACCAATTAAGCCATAACCATGATGCATTGCCAACTCAGACCTCAATAGACTTCTTTCGGGGGTAGCAAGGATCAGAGATTATCCAAATAATTCTAATGTCTATGTAGAACAGTAAATGTCTGAGAAGAGCAAAGAAGGTTTGTGAAAATGAAGGCTAATGTGGAAGAATTCGCCCTGAATGAATTAAAATACATTAATAAAGATGTGGTGACTTGAAAGATATTATGGGAGTTTAAAGCTCATATAGCCAAGGCATTTCCTTCCTAGGATTTGCACTTTGAGCCCTGCTCGAGAAGGATCTCCCAAGTCAAGATTTTTTAAAAACAGAGCTTCCATTTATTATTCTATTCTATAGTTATTTAATTTTTAATATTTGGTTATTTGGTCCATGCACAATTTATCATTGTGCAAAATATGATAAGAATATCACTATTTTTAAAGTACATATCCAGTAACCCCACTAATGGATGCTATATAATATTTGTTTCCCCATTGATGTAAAGCACCATCCTTATCATATATAAATCCTCCTAAGTGTGTAATAATCAATGAAATTAAAGTTTTCTTAGTAGAAAACTGATTAGATATAAGAAGAAAATAAAAAATAAACTTACAGTCTTATTATAGAATTTTTTGCTGCCACTAAAATGATTATATAGGTAAATATTTATTAATATTCAATATCCCCTTTGTTAGTTAAAAATGCAAGTTTCAGAACAGAATGTATAATATCAAGTTTTATAAGATATTTTGGTGTGTGTCTGCATATACGTATTATTTAGAGAAGAATAGATGTCAAAATGGATTTGTACTTGAGCTTTATTTCTCTCTTTATTCTTTTCCGCATTTGTTAATTTTGATTTTTACTTTTTGTCAATAAATACTTCCCTTTGCTCAATCTCCACATGGTTTATCCCTGTGGATACAACCCCTTACAACCTATTTAGGCTAACCCCCTCAAATAAAGTGGGCCCCTGGACACTTAGCCATGAGGTGATGGTGGAAACCACACACCTGTATTGTGCAGCTGAACTGAGTCAACCTGAGCTCTCCTACCTATCTATTAATCTATCTATCCTAAAAGAAATGCTTAGCAATCCCTTGAAGAAGACAGTTGGAACTTGACATTTTCATTTTTGCATTTGGCAAAATACTATGAAACGTAAAAATGTAAATGGCATTAGGATTGGAAAACGAGATTGCTAGAAGAATTGGCTTGGCCTCACCAGGTTTCTCATCTTTCAACATCATAGAAGCATTGATCTCCTGCTTAATTTTTAGATGGTGTTTGTTTTATTAGATTATATCAGTACATTGTTAAAAACATTGCCAGTATGAGATTTTATTTTGCATTGTACAATAACCATTTGTACGTATGGCAGCATTCAATCACCAAACTCTATTTTAAGTAAAATGTTCAGGATTCATTAACTCAAAAATCCCAAACTCAAATATTCTTCTCTGATCACAGCCTTCTTTCCTTTAATTTCTATATCGTGATTTTCCCCAAATACAGCTGTTTATTAAAAGGGTCTCTAAATCTCCACTATTTACTTTTCCTTGCCTTAGAAGCCTAGATTTTACTCTCCACCACTTCAGTCACTCCCTTGACAGTGTTCTTTGTTGAATCTTCATCCTTCCACTGTACTCAGTTGGCAAAAATCACAATGCTGGAAAATTCAAATAGTCTGATTTCTCAACTGTTATACAAGGGATGCTGAATAAGCCTAGAGAAAAAAAACTGCACAACCTTGAGAATTGGAGGTGTTACAAATTCATGGTTTCCAGTTTGAACTGGGCCTTCAGTGCTAATCTTAGTGTCAGGCTGGGACCCAAGCATCCTGCCATGTCGCTTCAATCACTGGCTTTCTTTTGCTCTATTTCATGCTTCCACAGTGGCTATTCCAAATTATCTCCACTTTGTTAAATATCCTACTCTACCACCTCCTTCCTTACAGCCAATATCATAGTCTCTTAACCGACAAAGAAGATAGGACCATCAGAAAAGGACTTTACTTACTTCTCACCTCACTTACCAATTTTCATGCATGTATATTCATCATGTCACCATTTCTTCTGTCAAAATTTTCTTTCCTGTAAAAAAAAAAACAAACAACATAAAAAAAAATTTCTTTCCTTTGTAAGCAACATACTGCAATTAATATTCCTTCTTTCTCCTGTAATAGAAACATCTTAATCTCTAGTTCCTTCCATTCAGCATTTCAACATGCTGTCTCTTTATCTTAATTTTTCAGTCCCTCCTTTAACCAGTGTGTGCAGGCTCTTTCTCCTCAAAAACCTGTCTTGTCTCCTAAGGCAGTAGTGACCCCAACTTCCATTCAGTTGTTCAAGCAAGAGATCTGGGTGACCCATTTGATTTCTCTCTTCCTTATGTCCTGTCAACCCTACTCTCTTACTATTTCTGTTTCATTCAATTCATTCATCTCTATTAGCACAACTACACCTTCAGATTCAGCCACCAATTTCTGTTTTCTACCAATGAATGAAATACTTTTCTAACAAATGTCACAGTCTAGTGTCTTGTCCTTCAACCTTTCCATGGCAACCAGAATTATACTTCTAAAATGCAGATCTGATTATATCAATCACCCTATTAAACTTCTTTGTATTTGGGAAATTTTCCAAACTCCTCATGATGGCTTTTAAAGCCCTTCCTGATCTTGGCTCTGTAGTCTCCTTGTTAAACCTCACTCTGTATTCTAAGCTGCAGACATACTAAATTACTGGCTATTCTCTAAATTGTATACTTAATATTGCTTCAGAGATTCTACACTACTGTCCCCGGTGTCTAGAAGGTACTTCCCCTACCCTATCTTTTAGTTCCAGGTTAAATATCAAAACCTCAATAAGGTATTTCTGATTCAGAAATAGCAACACAGCACTTATTGTAATGTATTTTAATTGACTGTTAACTTGCCGGTAACCCAAGTAAGACTGTGTGTTCTTTAAGGAGACACAATGTCTTTTTCTAATTGTGTTTCTAGTGCTCACTGCAGTGCCTGGCTCCACCTGGATGCTCTATCAACACTTGTTGGATGATTGACGTTGGCCAGTTGCCCAGAAACGTGTGCGATAATAGAGAAAAGACTTGTGACAATGGGGTAGAGTATTAGGCAGGTCAAAGCACCTGCAAAATGAAATTAAGTATAAATCAAGATGTGTTGTTGTAATAGGTATATTGACCAGGTCTGGTGAGAAGTTATGGGAAGTACCTTGCTTACTGGGGATTTTTTTTTTTTTTTTTTTTTTTTTGCGATACGCGGGCCTCTCACTGCTGTGGCCTCTCTCGTTGCGGAGTACAGGCTCCGGACGCGCAGGCTCAGCGGCCATGGCTCACGGGCCAGCCGCTCCGCGGCATGTGGGATCTTCGCGGACCGGGGCACGAACCCGTGTCCCCTGCATCGGCAGGCGGACTCTCAACCACTGCGCCACCAGGGAAGCCCCTGACTGGGCATTTTTAACAACCCCATATCTCATCATCATGTCCATCCTAAAGCCACTGGTCCCTTGTCAAGTGGCTCACTTCAGTGGCTCCTTCTCTACCTACTCCAAACAGTATTGAGAGGAGGAAAGACATATCATATCTACTTATTGAATTTTTGTTTTTTATTAAACTAGCTAATTGAGGACATAGTTTGGACATATTCTGCTTGCATTTGGTTTTGCCAATAGCTCTGAAGCGTGATTCTCAAGTATAGTTAGTATCATACTCACTTCTTTGGTAGAGAGGTATATCAGAATCATCTCCAAATTGTATCAAATTCCACCTTCATGAGGGTACTCAAATCCCATCCATCATCAGTGAGTGTCTCTGCCTTAGAAATCTAATGGTAGGGTGGGCAGAGTGTCAGATATCTATCTGTTCTGGGTGGTTGGTCATTACTGATTTAAAGTTATACAGATTTATGGTCAAGTAGAATGTAATGAATTCTTGTTATAGAAACCATGAATAAATGAGCTGTTCTGCTTCTAAAAAGTACAAATAATATCCTCTAGTTACTATAAAATTCATATTTTTCAAGAAAAATCACCATAAAGGATACATGTATAGAATTTCCAAATTATAGATCTAGAATGTATATTAGAGTTAACTACAACAAATAAAACACTTACTATAAGCCAATCACGGTTCTAAGTGGTTTTCATATGTTAACTCATTTTATTTTCAGAACTACTCTGAGCTAGAGTCTATAATTAGCTCTATTTTACATTCAGAAAGATAAATGCACAGAAAATGTACTGAAGGACACATATCTAATAAGTGGCAGAACCAGGGTTTGAACCAGGAAATCTGGAACTAGCATCTCTGTCTTAACTAGTACTCAGTTCTCATCCAATTCTCCCATTCTTTATATAATAAGAAACAGAGTTCTAAAAAGTTTAGACAAATTGTCTAAGAACTTTAATATCTCTATGTTATTAATTTTATATATGTATATCATTGTGCTTATTTTATTGGTAAACATTACTAATTCTATAAAGTGCTGCCAGTTTCTTTAGAAGCTCTTTAAAGGAGAATGAAAATTATATGCATCTTAATAGATATAAAAAGCTCATTCAGCCCTAAATGTAACGTGGAACATAGCAATATGGTCTGACATTTTGAGCTCTTGACAATTATGTGGATAGCAATGGGAGGACTTTGTGATAATTCAATTTCTTTATTCAGCTAATCAAGCTTGATAGCCTTCCATTTCCATTATAAAGAGTAAGATAACTATTTCCCAGGAAACGTTTTCACAGTTGAATTCCATACTACCTTTGTCAAGTGCCTTGTGACTAGCTGGGTCTCTGTTCTGCATTGAGTAAAACAGAGTTTTTGGAGAGGCCATTTGATAAAGTAGAAAGGTCACGGGCCTAAGCATCCCGAGACCAGGCCTCTAGTATCAGCTTACTTATTAATGAGCTCAGACATGGCTTAAGCTTTTTGATTTTGCTGAGTCCTGGTTTTCTTACTGGAGAAATGGGTGAGGAACCTGGAGTTGTGTGAAAAGATTTAATAACTTGTGACCCTCCACTGCCATAAGGAGAGGTGAAGAGGAGGAGAAGTCAGCATGACACAGATAGGCCAGTGGAATTCCAGATCAGGTCACAAGATACAATTCCAACTTCTGACACAGAAACTAAACATCTTTGGGGGAAAGAAAGGTAATTTCAAGGCTCCTCAAAGACTTGAACTGACACATAGCCATGTTTCACCAAAAGAGAGGTAGAGAGACAGGGTTTGACCCATTGAATGAGCCGGGAGCTCATTATGTAGAAATTCTCACAATGTCCAGGGAAATGCCTTCTTAAAAATTTTCTGTAGAAAGTTGGGCTGCCTCTGTCTAAAGCTGTTTCAAGCCCAGTGGCCTGGATCCTGACTCTATTCTTTACCTCCTGTTGCACTTCAGCCTTATTTGATCCTAGTGGTGAGTTCATTGACCCCTGATACCTGCCACTTCTTCCAACCTGCCTTCTACTTACCTTTAACTATCCCTCAAGCCTAGTCTGATCCATATCTAGCTTTACTTGACTAACTTCAAAGCTTTCCACTCATTTCCACTCCTATATTACAACCACTGCAGCCTTTCCCAAAGCATCTCGCCTGTCTGTATTCTACAACCACAAAGCAAAGCATTTAAACTCATTTTGCTATTTATATATGTCAGTGAAAAACCTGGCACGGATTAAACATCATGACATTGTTAATATGACGATACGCTACAATTCATCCCTTCTTTAGGAGCTAAATATGAAATTTAAATATGCATTAGCACATTTGTGTTTTCCTTACCCTTTCTTTTTGCAAGGAATGTGACTTTGCTAGCGGTTGTCGTTGTGTGATTGATTGTTACTTGTCTGTGGCTCTCTGGGAAATCGACCATCTTTGAGTGATAATGTCAGTGGGATAGAATGTGTCACTGAATAATGGTCTCCAGCTGCTGCATAAATGCCAAGGTAAGCCAAAGGTATTTATGGGGAAAAAGTTCATATCAAGCTAAGATTTTTATCTTCAATGCAAAAGAAACTGAATCTGTGGTCAGCTATTGCTAGTATAGCGTAAGCTAGATGTAGATTTAATGAATGTATATAATGAATACTCAAGGCAGACTATGATAATCAAGTGATCAGTTCTTATGTAAATCCAATATTCTAATCAGTTTTAAAACTTGATTTATTATGCATTTACCCAAACTCTAAATAAGATTAGTTTCTCAGAAATAAAATACTTCCCTAAATATAAATTTTTAGCAATTAGATTCTCTTAGATTATATTAAGTACTTTTGAAATCTATTTTTTTATATACTAAAAGTAGTTGGATAAGTAACACAAACATTTTGACACTACATGATCAATTTATTTTTATAATGAAAAGGTATAAGATAATGATATCAGGGCTTCCCTGGTGGCGCAGTGGTTGAGAATCTGCCTGCCAATGCAGGGGTCATGGGTTTGAGCCCTGGTCTGGGAAGATCCCACATGCTGCGGAGCAGCTAGGCCCGTGAGCCACAACTACTGAGCCTGCACGTCTGGAGCCTGTGAGAGGCCCACGCACCACGATGAAGAGTGGCCCACGCTCGCCGCAACTGGAGAAAGCCCTCGCACAGAAACAAAGACCCAACACGGCCAAAAAAAATTAATTTATATAAAAAAAAAAAGATAATGATATCAGTGGGACACTGGGACATATCAAACAAAAATTTAATTTATATCATGTATACTGTGTCTTGTGAGAAAACATAAGTATATACTGCAAATATTTAACAGAAACTTTATAATTATGATTCATTAAGAAGACATTCCATATAAAACATCTACTTAGAACGCATATGTGGTATATATAGGATAGTATAGGGGAGTTATACATTTTTCTTTCTCTGAATTTGGTAAAAAAGTCTTACTCTTAGTTTTGTATTATACTACCTTTTAAGATTGAATTTTCTCTATAGGGGAAGCAGTAAAATGAAATATAGATCCATAATATAGAATACATTGGCCAATGAGAAGTGTAAGTTTGGGTAACACTGTTTCCTCAGAACACCCTAAGACTAGAAATTGCCCTGAAATATGTCAATACAGTAGCCCACTCTAAGTCTTTTGCTGGTGGCAGTCCTTAAAGTAGAAATTGATATAATTTGTAACCAAATATATATAGATATATATATTTGGATATGTAACCAAATATATATATCCATATAAAAAACTATTTTGTGAACTGTCTGAAAGAGGTTAGTGGAAGTTAAAAGTAATATCATCCATATATACACACCCACACCATTGAGACGTCTGATTTTAAAACACCAATATTTCCACCTCAGAAATCCAAGATAGCTCAAGCAAGTTCCTTGCCCCTGATGATTTGAAGGCAATTAGAAATGTGATAGAATATGTACATTTTATTTGTTGAGTTTGTGTGTGTGTGTATGAAAGCCTTTCTGTATAGAATGTGTAGATACTTGACAAAGCACAAAGTTCCACGAAAACCACTTTGTATATCTACTCCAATGTGTTTAAAGATTTATTTGTCATTTCAGGTAAAGATATTTGAAATTCTCTATTAATTTCATACAAAAATTTTTCAATAAAGCTTCATGCAGCAGTGTCTCAATCTCTATGTCAATGTAAACTCGATAAGCCTTTTAAATGATATAGACTTTCTGTTAGTTGTGCCTTGTGGATTCCTACACTTTAACTACATATTCTAACACTTATGCTAAAGTCAAGCTGTTTCCATCTGTTTAGGCTACACATTGCATCACTTAGTAGTACAAAAAGAGCAGTTTTTCTTCTACTCCTGGGACCAAAATCACACAGAATTCGTAAGAGATCCAACACATAAAAATTCATTTCCTGAGTGGAAGCACTTCCATGCCATGTAGCAAAAACTATTACTTTTTTCATTGTATTTATAATAAAAAGTCAAGCAATTGTACTCTTTAAGGCTGGATACCTCACCTCACTTGAACACAGTCCCAGCGCTCAGCCATGGCATGTGGAGTTAATTACTCTGGATGTTGGAACGCTGTGCACCAAAATGACCTTATTTGTGACTCTGCACTGTGTGCATGATGAAGTGATTCTTCTACTACCTACACACATAGGGACTCTAAATGGAGCGATAGTTCTGGCATGCTGGAGGACATACAACTTCCATCTCAGAGGGACACTTGTCATCCCAGGTAACCATTTGATGGAGACTGACAAGTCTTCAGTCAGACTGTCATCCTTCCAGTTCAGTTGGTTTCACAATCAGCTGAAAGTTACGGGTTCAGCAAGAATCTCAGCATTGTAGTGGCTCCTTCAACATCCCGTGGATCTGTCGCATATGAGGCTGGGTCATTCCAGGAGCAATTTCTACTAGAACTGTGCAGCCGTGAAAACATGACACTATGCAGTTCTGTATGCACAGCAATCCTGGTGACTGTTATCTGCTGAATTGCAGGAACTCAGGCTTATTAAAATTCCCAGGAATCACTCACTGGCAAAGGGCTATATTTAACCCTTTCAAAAGTATTTTTGCAAATGCAGTTTGGTGGTAAAATAATCTTCATGCAGCAACAGAATGCATGTGCTTGGGAAGCCGAGGAAAAATGTAAAGTGGACGAAATATTTATTTGTTTACTTACCCCCACTTTTCTTACTGCCATCTCATCCCCATTATAGAACCTCTACTATTATCTCTATGCCTCTGATCTCACAGATGGAGATAGTGTGAAGAACTAATTGACATTCTAATATTAATGATGATGTGTTGTGGTATATAGAGATACATATGTAGAGATATATGAGCCTCTTTATATTCTTTTAATTTGTTGTTACTTTAAAAATCTCCACAGTAGCCAATGAATGTTTTTTAAAAGGAGATAGAGGAGACAAGAAGGAAAGAAAAAATATAAGAAAGGCATGAAGAAGGAGGAAGAGAGGGAGACAGAAAATATACTACACAGTATTGGTAGCATCTAGAGCTAAAAAGTTGGATGTGAATTGTGCTTTGTTACTTGACCATGGACTAGTTACCTAATCTCATAAGACATCAGTTCATGTCCCAGTACACATATATTTAAATGTTTTTTCCAATTCTACTTACAGGGCTTTTGTTATATTCACTGGGAAAAATCCCAGATAGAAGTACATTTTATTTAGGAAGGTAAATTTAATTTCCATATAGAGAGCAGAACTTATTTATAGGTTATTCTGATTATATAACAAAAAAAGAGGTTCTCATGTTTGCATTAGTATATGACTTAGATGACTGTCCCAATAATTGCTTGCAATATTAATCAAGATTTGGAGACCTAAATTGAAGATGGTAATTTGCTTTTTATTTTCAGTTATGGAGAAAGGGAATCACTGCAAGAAAATGAGAAAAGACAGAAGTTAATATATATCTGTTTAAAGTTAATACGATATAAAAACACAAAATATTTTATGATTTGAAATAACTAGTTATAATAAGCTACTTAAGTCAGAGAAGAGAAGAAATATAATTCAATAACAAATGGATTATACAGGAGAGCATAGCTTAAGGCAGGTTTTTTATTGTTTTTTTTTGTTTTGTTTGTTTTTTGCGGTACGCGGGCCTCTCACTGCTGTGGCCTCTCCCGTTGCGGAGCACAGGCTCCGGACGCGCAGGCGCAGCGGCCATGGCTCACGGGCCCAGCCGCTCCGCGGCATGTGGGACCTTCCCGGACCGGGGCATGAACCCGTGTCCCCTGCAACGGCAGACGGACTCTCAACCACTGCGCCACCAGGGAAGCCCTATGGCAGTTATTAAAAGCATTAATCTAAGGGATAAAGAAGAGTAGAGAAAAAGAACATGGTGAGAAAGGTGATGAGAAAGAACTACAATATGTTTAGAATTTTTTTATGTTCTTTCAACTATGATCTTAGAATGTGAATTTAATTATTGTGATTGATCACATTATTATTCATCAACTCTTTACTCCCCTCCTCCCACTGATGATGAGTTTGTGTGACTTGTTTAGGCCAATAGAACATGTGTGCCATGTCCAAGGATAGGCATTAACAAGTATGGCATCTTTTCATTCCACCCTTTGGGGAAGTGACCTTAATTTCCAAATATTGAGAATGTTTGAGGATTATTCCCCTTCGATATCAAATAATACATTCTAATGTCTGTTTTAGTATGGGATCTGGATTAGTAGATCAATACTATGTTGCAATATAATCAGATCAGTTTCAGAGCCTTAGGGATGGGAACAGGTATTAAAGAAACTCTGAATGGAAGATCTGATGTGCTTATGTGTTTTTCCAAGTTGGGAGGAAAGAAAACAAGAAAATGAAGACAGAATGAGTAATAAAACACATCTATGCTCTCTACTTTATTTAATAAGGGAACTATGTTGTTATATAATGTACTGGGCCTAAGACATAAGCTATGTTTTAGTTATCTATTGCTGTATTACAAACTACCCAACCTAATGGCTTGAAACAACAAACATTAATTCTCTCATATTTCTATAGATTACAAATTTGGGTGCAGTTTAGTTAGGTCGTTCTGACTAAGAGTCCCTTAGGAGTTGCAGTCAAGATGTTGGCTGAGACTGCATCTTCTGAAGCCTTGAGAATCCACTCTTAAGAAGGCAGATTCACATGGCTGTTGGATGGACTCCTTAATTCTTCACTAACTGGAAATCTTAGTTCCTCTCCATGTTGCCCTCTCATAGGGCTGCCTGAATGTCCTTAAGACATGGCAGAGAGATAGAAAGACTCCAAGGTGGAAGCGGTGACCTGGTGACCTTTATAACCTAATCTAGAAGAGACATTCATCGCTTCTGCCATATTCTATTGGTCACATAAGTGAACTTTGGTAAATTGTAGGAGGGGACTCTGCAAGAATGTGAAGACCAGAAGGAAGAATCATCGGGGACCAGCTTGGTGGCAAGCCACTACAGAATGGTTATACAAGCAGTGGGGCAAGAAGGAATTGACTTAGGGTAGCGATGTCAGGTACATCAAAAGTAGAGTGGCTGAAGTTGGGTCAGTGAGCTACCTGAATGAATAAGAGCAAACTTGAAAGCATGTCTGTTCTTAGCTTCACAGGAAGTGATTCCCATGGTTATAGCAGGACAAGAACCAGACCCTAATATTATTTTTCTTATATGTTATTGGTCACCTACTGATTACCTTGCTCCATTTTCTGAGCTGATGCCTTTTTATGGATTCTCTAATATAATCTCCAGGTGAAAACTTTCTCTGAGCTTTTGGTCTCTGCAGAGCCCTTCCTTTCACGCCCACTCAGCAATGCATTTTAAAAGATGTTCTGTTATATTTGATCTTGCATTTTTTAAATTAATTAATTAATTAATTTTTATTTTTGGCTGCATTGGGTCTTCATTGCTGGGTGCAGGCTTCCTCTAGTTGCGGCAAGCAGGGGGTACTCTTTGTTTCGGTGCTCGGGCTTCTCCTTGCGGTGGCTTCTCTTGCTGTGGAGCACAGGCTCTAGGCCTGCAGGCTTCAGTAGTCGTGGCTCGCAGGCTCTAGGGCGCAGGCTCAGTAGTTGTGGCGCACGGGCTTATTTGCTTCATGGCATGCGGGACCTTCCCGGACAGGGCTCGAACCCACGTCCCCTGCAATGGCAGGCAGATTCTTAACCATTGCGCTACCAGGGAAGTCCCTGATCTTACATTTTAATTGTTGCAGTTGGGAAGGACTTTCAAGGTAGCTATTTTGCTATACCCCCAGAACAGGAAGTCCACCTCTTTCTACCAGACAATATAGCATATTGAATTAGGGTTCAGACACTGGAATTAAACTGATAGGTTTGAATTCTACGTCTACTATTTATAAGCAGTGCAATTTTGAGGGAGTTATTTAACTTCTCTATACCTTTGTTTCTTTACCTCAGTAATATTAGGGTAGTAAATTATAAGTTATTGTAAAATCTAATTTGCCTGTCTATATAATCTACTTAGAACTGTATCTGATACCTAGTACACATTTAATAAATAGCTACCTTTAAGGTTTTAAAGGCTGTTAAATGTTAAATATTACCATCTATGTGAAGCCTAATAAAAATTTTCAGGTAAAATTCTTTCTTTTTTTCTGCTCCTAAATACCTTTTGCTCCAATGTCAGTTGTGATATTATGTTTAAGTATAATTTATTTGTATACATGTCACTGTTCTCAACTTTATTATCAAGTCTTTCATTACAGGAACTGTGTTTTATGCACTTTTTTATGTGTTTCTTATATGTACGTACAGTTTGCTAAATTGAAGGATGGATGGATTGATAGATGAATGGTTTTATACTGTGGATGAAAAGAATCAATAGATCCAGCTGGAAGGACCTAGTTGAAAACTTGGGACATATTGAAGCACTGAGCCAATAAGAAAAGATTTTAATAACAGGGAGAAAATTGGTGTGTAATTGTCCTTTGTTTAGGGAAGAGGGCCATAAGCAATGTTAGAAGGCCACTAAAATCTCTGTAGTTTTTATGTTTTCTTCCTCTGTGTCATTGCACCCCAAGATACTGATTTATCATGCAGAATATTAACTTTTCTCAAGGCAGCAGAACTTTAATTCCTTACTTTAGTTACAGTGTCTATTTTGGAGAAAATATATATATATTATTTTAAAAAGAAAAAAGTTATTAGCCTTCACAAAGCCATCCTTCTGCAAACCAGTAATTTTCCTAAAAATGATTCAATTTCCAATAGTCTATTTACTTAGCTATTTGAATTTTTCTGAAAGAAAAAATATTTCTGTTGAAAATCTCCCCTAAGTGAAAGGATGACAAAGTAGCTAGAAACGTGATGACAACAAACCTGGCTGATATGTTTGATCTTTATTCCTATTTAATTTTTGCAGTTACTTTTTGTTGCAACTTCCACTTCCCATCTGGTAAGGATAACTACACCTAGGACCTATAGGTGGAGTTACCCTTGCCAGGTGGGAAATGGAACCCACAGTTGGGATTGTCTTTTGCTTGTGCCAGAGGCTGACCTCGGTGTTGTTAGTTTGTCCTTCTGCCATATTTGTTCTCACACCAGCTAACAATCCACTTCCAGTTATACTCTTTTTTTTTTTTAACATCTTTATTGGAGTATAATTGCTTTACAATGGTGTGTTAGTTTCTGCTTTATAACAAAGTGAATCAGCTATATATATACATATACCCCTGTATCTCCTCCCTCTTGCCTCTCCCTCCCACCCTCCCTATCCCACCCCTCTAGAGGGTCACAAAGCAATGAGCTGATCTCCCTATGTTATGCAGCTGCTTCCCACTAGCTATCTATTTTACATTTGGTAGTGTATATATGTCAATACTACTCTCTCACTTCCTTCCAGCTTACCCTTCCCCCTCCCCGTGTCAAGTCCATTCTCTAAGTCTGCATCGTTATTCCTGTCCTGCCCCTAGGCTCATCAGAACCACTTTTTTTTTTTTTTGATTCCATATATATGTGTTAGCATACGGTATTTGTTTTTATCTTTCTGGCCAGATATACTCTTGTGTCACACCTTTCCAGATGTTTGTTAGGAAGAATTTCTTCTGCTCTAAATCTCCCAAGTGGCCCCAAATGATGCATTTTTTACTGCTGACTTCCATATTTAACATGCACTCATATACACACCTGTGTCAAACTCATTGGCATGATCATTGTGAAAAAAATAGCATTGAAAACCCAGGCATGACCTTGAATGGTTCATAAACTACTGTCAGCCTGCCTGTTAAAGGAAGATGAAAAATCAAATGAAACATAAGCAAATGATAAGAGGCGGGCTTCCCTGGTGGCGCAGTGGTTGAGAGTCCGCCTGCCGATGCAGGGGACACGGGTTCGTGCCCCGGTCCGGGAGGATCCCACACGCCGCGGAGCGGCTGGGCCTGTGAGCCATGGCCGCTGAGCCTGCGCGTCCGGAGCCTGTGCTCCGCAACGGGAGAGGCCACGACAGTGAGAGGCCCGCGTAGCGCAAAAAAAAAAAAAAAATTATAAGAGGCAAGGTCTCATTATTCTGAAGATGTGTTTTGGAAGAGTATTTTCTATGGGGAAAAGAAAAAATGGAACTAGTCTACCCCTAAATAATCCACAGGCCAAGTGACAAATTGATCCGTAATTAAACCTGTACTTGCTGGTGCTCCAAACCTGATGCATACTAAACAGTGACGATTCTTTCACACATCGTCAGGAAACAATGAGCCGAAGAATTTCATGTTCTGTTGTGTGCCAGGTGTGTTCCCACTCATCAGAAGCTGCATGGAACATTTTTTTTTTTCAACTTAGTAATTTTTCTATTTACTTCAATTTAAAATTTGCAATACCGCCTGAGATTAGCAAGCTTTTTCTAAAAGGAAGAAAATTAACATGTTTACGGAGCAGCAGGTTTTCCTAAGCTATCACAGAACTAAAAAGCAGCTGTCAACTCCCCTGAAACAAAAGCATCAACAGAATGGGGGGAAAATGCATTCCAGAAAACCCTATATTCTGTTAGCACCTTTGCTCTTAAACACAAAAACCTTAAGCATCAGAACAGACAGCCATGAAGGTGACACTTCAAGAAGACTAAAGGAGGTGAGATCTCAAATGGTTTTGCTTGAATTGTCCATTTATTGCATATTTGACCCAGACTAAAAAGAAAATATCAAGTTATCCTGACACAATTTCCCAAGTTGCTTGAATTTTCCTTTAAAGAAATTTGAGAAACATGCATCGCCTTAAGGTGGGACAACACATTTTTTGCGTGGTGTCAGGAATTTAAAAGGCATCTGTAGTATTAAATATTTAATATTTGGTATTAAATACATTATTTCCTACTACTTTCCAGAAAATCAAATCTATATATTTGAAAATAACACCAGTTTTATTTTTACTCCACTCTCAACCCTCCTACTTTAGTTACAAAAGCTCAAGATTCTTGTCATTTATAACAGTGTCTGTTTGAGCATTTTTTTTGATTCTTTGTTTCCCCAAAGTTTATAAAGGAAAGCACTTGCCATTAATCTCTCTAGACAGAACATCTGAGGGTTAGATATTACTTCTGTTAATATTGGTCACTATTTGGAGAAAGAAGAGTGTTAGAACATTTACACCAATGCATTTACCACATCAATTCTATAAATGGTGAAAGGAAACACTTCTGAATTATGGAATAACATTATAAGGCAAACCATTCTGAGTGTGTTCAAACAAAGATTGAAAACTGACCAGTAATCTGTGAAATCCACGTTAAATGCAGCTGGAGCTCATATGATGTGTGCATTACACTGAAATCTCAAAATTCTGTGCTATGTGTATAAATCAGTTTTAAGAGCATGATTTTCTTAATATAAAGCCTCTAATTTATTGAAGAAATTAAAATGTCCACATTGATAGTC
Source organism: Orcinus orca (assembly GCF_937001465.1). NCBI lineage: Eukaryota > Metazoa > Chordata > Mammalia > Artiodactyla > Delphinidae > Orcinus > Orcinus orca. The sequence continues at coordinate 45,417,712 of NC_064573.1, forward strand.
TTATAATAGAGGAAAATTAAAATTAGCAATTTGAAAAATCTTTCTGACAAAAACTATCTCTCGAGATTGTTGGTTTGTTTTTTTTTTACATATGCACCAGGATGAAAATGTATTAGTCTCTTCATAAACTCACCAAAGGCTATAGATATTTTCTGAATAGAGATGTGCATTTCATGGAAAAGTTGTGAAACTCCTAGAGTACTATTTAAATTTTTCTATTTTGGACTATAGGTGAGTATATTGTTTTTATTTTCCCATAAATCTGGATACTTATGCAACTATCTTTCTGGAAGAAAAATCACATGAAACTTTATCACAGCCAAAATCAACTCATTGATATTTCTCTACAATCACTCTACTTTGAATGTTGTATTTTGAAGCCAAAAGTTGAAGATGTGCATTGTCATCCATACTTTGCACACATATAGTCGTATTCCGTAAGTATCCTATGTGTGAAAAATATTGGTAAAGCATCATTAAATTGAAATGTTGTGATTTATAAGGCGCTCAGGTGCCACTTTTAAATCCACCACATATAGAACATATATGTATGGAAATATTTCGAAGATAGAGGAGTTATCGCTCATCCACCATGTAATATAAAACTGAATGTTGCCAGACTTTAAGAAGACTGGCTTTGACCCCGTTCAGTCACCTACTGATACATAACAAACCACCTGGAACTTAAGGGCTTAAAATGACGAAAAGCATTTATTATGTCCACAAAGCTGCGATTTGGGCAAGGCTTAGTGGGAAAGTTTATCTCCACTTCATGTGCCATTAACTGGAGTAGCTCAAAGGCTAGAAGCAACTGAAGGATGGAGCTAGCGTCATCTAATGTACACGCTGGCAAACTACAGCCCATGGCCCAATTCTGACCCACCACCTATTTTTGTAAAGTTTTATTGGAACACACCTTGCTCTTTGTTTATGTACTGTTTTTGGCTACGTTTGCCAAAAAAATTTTACTAGTAACAGGACAGCTGAGTATCTATGGCAGACACTATATAGCCGCCATGTAAATATTTATTAGCTGGCCCCTTACAGAAAAAAAAAAAAATTGTGCTGACCTCTGAAATAAAAACTCACTCACTCACATGTTTGGAAGTTGATGTTTGGCTGTTGACTAGAACCTCAGCTTGGGCTATGGCCAAAAATCCTACACAGTCCTTACCATGGAACCCTCATGATTTTCTCATACTGTAGCAGGTGGGTTCTAAAAGTGACCATCCCAAGATGTAGGAAATAGAAAGAGTTAGTCTCCTAAGCTCTGTGCAGTAACATAGTCCAGACTTAAGGGCAGGGGCATTCATGCTCCTATCTCTTGAAAGGAGAAGTATTAGTGAATTTGGACGTTATGTTTTACAAGCACGACAAACCCAGGACAACATTTCAGTGATACATATTCAAAATATTTATGGCATAGAAATTACTTATATAGTCTTCAAGTATTTACTGAACCCTTATAATGTAGAATACATACATCTTTAACAAAATAGATATAATACCTGCTCAAAGGAGCATATATGTTAGTGTGGGTGAAAGGTGAATAATAACCATGTAAATGAAAAATGAACATGACAATTTCAGAGAACAACAGTACTACAATGGATTGAATGGAAGTATTAGGAGTGGGAATACTTTTGGTCATGGAGAGCCTTGCTCTACTGATGACATTTTAGCTGAAAAGAAATAGCCAATTCTGGAAAAAGGTGATTGCCAAGCACAGGAGACAGAAAAACGGCAAATGAAAACACCATTAAAAAAAAGAGAGAGTAAGCTTGAAATATTCAAGAGGCAGAAAGAAGACAAGAGTGACAGGAGAATAATTGGTAAAGGACCAAAAAGAGCCCCAGGCAGAGAGGTGGACAGGGATCAGACCATGAAGGTCTTACAGATAACGTGGGATGTTATTCTAAGCCATTTACTGAGATGGAGAAGAAAAGAAGCAGCAGGTCTTATGTGTGTGTGGAAAGGGAGAAGTAGAATGAGAATTAAGAATTTCATTTGACCATGTCAAGAGTGATTAGCTTTTACATATTAAAGTTTTAGAACTTTACTGAAGTAGAGAACTATATTGACTCACAGAAGCTCCCAAGACGACTAAAAACAACAGAAATAAATTTAATACCATCACAAATATACCATCAGTCATCACGTATCCTCCATTGCATGTTATGAGAATGAGAGCTCTTGAAACAGGCTGGTAAAGTCAGGCAGGTAAGCTCACTCCTGGGCTTCAGAGCCTTTGATGGTCTCTGGCCTCTTTGAGCTCCCACCTGAGAGAGACAAAGGCACAATTTCTACCATGAGCTTTGGGAAGTGGTAGCCTTGGAAAGTAATCAAATTAAAAACAAAGAATTTGAGAGCTTCCTTGGTGGCGCAGTGGTTGAGAGTCCGCCTGCCGATGGAGGGGACACGGGTTCGTGCCCCGGTCCGGGAAGATCCCACATGCCGCGGAGCGGCTGGGCCCGTGAGCCATGGCCGCTGAGCCTGCACGTCCAGAGCCTGTGCTCCGCAATGGGAGAGGCCACAACAGTGAGAGGCCCACGTACCGCAAAAAAAAAAAAAAAAAAAAAAGGTGAGCAGGGGATATAAGAAAAGGGGCATGAGAGCCCTCATTGTGGACACTCTCTATCCACTCTGGATTAATGATCCTTAGGCACATGCTCAGGTTCTCCTGGGTTTTTCTCTTTATTCAGGAGAGGAGTAGGAACAAATCCTGCAGAGTGGCAAGTGGAGATGGGTGTGTAAGCTTCTGTCCATCTCTGAAATCCTCTAAGAGTGTTCTCTCACACTGAATTCAGAAAGCCATCCAAGCCCAAGGATAACTCCCATGGATTAAGACACATCCAACTATGAGATATAATCTTCATCAATTTGTTTTAAGGTTAAAATGAGTTAATTCATGGTCAAGTACTTGAAACATTCCTGGGCACATAGCAAATATTCAATAGCGGTTAGTTAACAGTATTATTGCTATTTTAGAATTGCCAATGTCCTTGATTTCAATTATATTTCCTGTTAACTTTACTTCTTGACAATGATGTAGGCATTTACAACTGAAAATCTGGTGCCCTGGCCTGTAGGAAGTGACACTCCATTAGGAAGTGATTTTCAAGCTGCTAAAACAAAACTTCACGTTAAAAAAGAAATGTCTGAAGCCAAGAATTTGTACAATAGAAGACAGTTTACACACGTCTGAATTCAGCTTCTCCTCATCTCACTAAAAGTAGACACAACAAGTGCTGAAATAATACATTTGGATGCTTTACCCCGAATGCGCTGTGACAACGTTTCAAGTATGTTCAAAAATACTCTCTCTGCTTCAAGATATAGCTCCAAATTTTGATGACGAACAGAGATGCTAGTATGCTGGCTGGATTTTAGTCTTCACATTTGCTGAAACATAACCAAATGAGATTTAGGAAGACACAAGACAAGTAACCTTGAACAAAAGATTTCAAATCAAAATGGCTCTGCTGCTACTTCCAGCTGTCTACGTGTACCTTTTTGCAGCTGTCAACTTCACTATTGCTTTTGTAAAAAGGGAGGGAGTCCAGTGGCCCTAATTCATAGTTCCTCAGGCCTCACCCCAGGAATTTTTCTTCTCTGGCCAAGACTGAAAGTGACTTTAGGGCCCTGTGCCAGTAGCCTGTAAGTGAACATAAATAATAACCCTGGAGAGATCATCTTCAATAGCCCGGGTGCCAGGAGGGCTGACTTCATGTTTCAGTGACATAGATGTTGGCTCATGTTGTATGGTTCAAAGGAACTAAAAATGACCTTTTGGGAATTCCCCAAATCTCTTCTACATATTTTCTGATCACAGAAATTTTTCGTATAAGAAACAGAAACTTAGAGTTGACAACTAAAGAATTCTGATGGAAAACAAGCCTGAACTTAAATTCACTTTATGGTCATTTTACCTATATGTGTAATGTGTATATGTGTGTGTGATACTTATTCTATACCATCCAACAGAACTTCTGCCTTATATCAGGTATTGCTATGGGAGAGCGGAAAAGGGGAAGGCACAAGGGCCACACATCTCTGATCTGGAGAAAATGGGGGCAAGACAGTGAATATCACATTGGGGGCTAAAGAAAGGAAGGGACAGAGCACAGAGAGGGAGGCTGGGAGCATAGGAAACAGATTTGGCTTATGTGGGATAATAGAAAATACAGATTGTTTCTGCCCCTGGATCCTGGCACAAAGCTCCTGAAACCCTTGTAAATCCCTAAGTGATAAGAGCATCTTTTGTTCTAATAAGACAGGCATCCTGAAAAGTCTTGTCATTTCCTAGGTGATAGGAGCATCTTTTGTCTCATTGAGGCAACTCTGGGTGAGATCCTGGGTGGCTCCCGGATAGGAGGCTGGTCACTGGAAAGACCAAACCATAAGTAGAAGCTTGGAATGTTCAGCTCCACCCCCATTCTCTTGAGGAAGAAAAAGGGGGGTTGAAAATGGAGTTAATGATCAATCATGCCTACATTATGAAGCCTCCATAAAAGTTCAAAAGTAAGGGGTTCGGGAGTTTCCAGGTTGGCAAACACGTCCATGTTCTGGGAGGATGACACATCCAACCCATCTCCACATGGACAGAAACTCTTGTGTTTAGGACCCTCCCAGACCTCAGCCGATGCATCTCTTCAGCTAGCTGCTCACCTGTATCTTTTACCATATCCTTTAATAAGCTGGTAAACGTAACTGTTTCCCTGAGTTCTGTGAGCCATTCTAGAAAATTAATCAAAACTGAGTAGGTGGTTCTGGGGACCTCCAATTTGTAGCCAAGTCGAACAGAAGTTGTGGGTAACCTAGGGACCTACTATTGAGATTGGCATCTGAAGTCGGGGAGAGCAGTCTTAAGAGACTGAGCCCTTACCCTGTGGATCTGGTGCTATCTCCAGGTGGATAGTGTCAGAATTTAAACTGTAGGACACCCAGCTGGTGTTGTGGAGAATTTCTTGGTGTGGGGAAAGAAACCCACACATTTGGTGACCAGAAATGTCAGATGTAAAATGTTCTGTGTGAGGAGGAAAGGAGACTCGTAGGAAAGAAAAACTGTCAGTTTCTCTAATATAGACTTTGTCTTTTCTTTGGCAAAAGACAAGAATGTCTTTAAAGATTTGTTGAGTATCAGGACACTTTCAGATTATGCATGCTGTCACATAATTCTCCAAGAAATCTATGAAATATATACTTTATGCTTATTTTACTGATAAAAAACTTAGGTTCAGAGAGATTGTTTTTACTATTAGTGAATGTAATATTTCCTGCCATTTGTTGGGTGCCTTCATTCCACCAATGCTTCTCATTATAATTCCTGGAAAACTCTACGATGAGGAAATTATTCTCATTTTTCATATGTGAAAACCAAGGCCTAAGGTGTAAATAATTTGCACACGGCAAAACTGCTAATAAGTAGCAGAGCTGGATTCACATTCAAATTTTGTGACTCTGAGTATTGTAAGTCGTTCACACTCATCATATTTCCATCGAGCGGAATGCATTTCCGCTGCAGTCTCCAGAAAGGGAACTTACTAGAGAGCATACCCAGTTTTTCTCCACCCCTTCATTCCCTTCCTTCAGTAATGAAGTGGCTTATCGGCTTGGTGATCCCCGCTGAAGTAATAGAACATGGTCAGGTCTTTGGACCTCCCTCTGTAATTTCAGAGCCTGCTGGACCTCTGTTCACATGCCTTCTGTCCTCTTCTAGTTCTAAGTCTACAGGGACAGAGTCACTGTAGCCAGTGAGTGAGGGGGATTGTAGAACAAGATTGTGTAGGGCTTTAAGCCATGGGATACAGAAACGAACAGCTTTTCCTCTGGGCATGGATGGCTTGGTGACCGAGTAATCTCTGTTCCTTCCGCATTGGTACTGTTCCATTATTGCAGAAGGGACTAGAGGAGAAAATAGATCTACATTCTAAATATATAAGGACAAAGAAATGGGGCAGTTGCTATTTCACCTTTAGAAGAGCATTAAATGTAGAAGATAAATCATTGCACTCAGTGAAATGAACTCAGAACCAGCTACAGACGTGAATGTGTAGCTAATGTGCATTACATATCTATTTTTAAATTTTTATTTGCTTGGATCTAGGTAAATAGGCATAGGGAGAGATGCAAAAGGAGTAACAGCATCTAACGGCAGGTAGGCACTTATTTTTTAAAACTTCCTCATCAGCAAAAGGGAAAAAGATGACATCTCTTAAGAGAGTTCATGACTGTTTTTCGCTATCTAAAGATATTTGCAATCTTTAGATCTGATCTAACCTGGAGAAAATATACTGTGGACGCTGATTGACAACAGCTCTAGAATAATCTTCTTTTAAATGATACCCTAATTGACAGATCCTCTAGAACAAGCTTTTCTGTAATAGCTGGCTCGACGACAGCTTGGAAAATTGGAAATTATTTGAACCCTGGATCAAGAGAGGTGGTAGCCGATTAGGAGGCCCTGGTGTGAGGGTCTCTGCTTCAAATGATCATAAACTAGCTTCCCATGACCACCTTTGACCACAGAAGTGCCCGTGAGTAAGAGTAACAAACTTCCTCTCTGGCCAGAGTAATTGATGGCATCTATGTTGCAACTTTACAGCCCCTTAACCTTTCCTTCTTTCCTCAGGTTTCCTCCTATAGGCATTGGAAACCTAGTTTGCAAGACAGAATTCCATGGCAGGGTATAAAGCACACCCCTTTTCCCACTGTGAATTCCTGCTGCTGGTAGCTGGCCCAAGTCAGTGAAGGGGAAAATTCTGACGGAAGTTCAGAATACTGACTGTATTGTACTGGACATAATAATTATTGATCAGGGTTAAAAGGACTTGGAGACCATATATTATCTGAAAGTGACCTGGGCCTGACCTTACTAGCCCAACAGTAAGGATATTAAGTGAATGCTATCAGAAAAGAGTAACCTTGCTTTCTCTTCCATTATAAAAATTCAATTTTTTTTAACGAAAAATCACAACTAATTTTGTCTCAGGTTTAGATGCTGGTAGTTCATTGCCACTCTTTTCCTAAGTAGCTAATATGGGATCCACTTAAAATTAGACATATTGGCTTCCCTGGTGGCGCAGTGGTTAAGAGTCTGCCTGCCGATGCAGGGGACACAGGTTCGTGCCCTGGTCCGGGAAGATCCCACGTGCCGCGGAGCGGCTGGGCCCGTGAGCCATGGCCGCTGAGCCTGCGCGTCCGGAGCCTGTGCTCTGCAACGGGAGAGGCCACAACAGTGAGAGGCCCGCGTACCGCAAAAAAAAAAAAAAAAAAAAGTTAGACATAAAACCTCTGTAAGAGAAAGGCAGCTGTGGATACACAGTTCTCAGGATGTTCCCAGCCATACACAGGATGGCTCAGTTCCCAGGGAGAGGAGAAGGCATAGGCAGTGGCCCTGTGCATCATCTTGTTGGGGTTGAGTAATATTACATGGGAAAAAAGAAATGTCTTCTTCAATGTAGGCTAAGAGAGACAGAGGGAGAAAGAATGGAAGCAGTCCTTCTAGAGATATCATAGAAAGAATCTACAACGTGACAAAAATTGTGGCGATTAAACGTGCCATGGCACCATACTCTTTGAACTAATGACAGCATCATACCAACTTTATATCTAGCCGTTACCACACTTTTTTCATTGCAGATAGCTGCACAACTAGAAAAGACAAAACAAAGTCCAATATCAGATAAAATATGCAATTGACCATAATGGAGTAAATGCAACAAATAGATAGTTTGACATAAAACTGAAATTCCCACATATCCCAGGGTTGTGTTCCTTAAAGAACAGAAAAAACCCTGATGACTTCTCGTCTCCCAAGTTTGGAAATTAAGAAACTTTGAGCTCTGGAAAAATATTTCTGACCCAGCTCAACTTATGGGTGTGAGTCCATTACGTCTGCCCCAAGCCACAGAGGCTAATCTGGTCATGGGGCTTCTGCTCACTTGTTTTTGTATTCAGCCTGCCAACCATGGATTGTCCTGCTGAGACTGAAATCCCATAAGCACTCTTCCCTACCTACCCAGCTTCTTGTGATCCGTATTACCCCCTGGGCAACCATTGCCATCCAGCCTTTCCCTCTGCCATTTCTCCTGACCAGCCTGCTACCTACAAATTGCAGAAGCCACTCACATGGCAATGAGTCTGACAAGCTTCAGCTCTGTCCACAGCTTCTGTCCTGGCCGTGCCTGTGAATAGAACAATTGCCTGTGTATGGCCGCAGGGTCTCTGAGACTTGTACATGTCTACTATAAAGACTGAATTGAAAAAGTTCAATCCTGTGCGATTTCTAGAGGGACACGATCTAATCACATTTTTCCCGAACCAATTATCTTTTCACCAAGGCAGGAATCGGATTCATTGCCAGGGGGCTTAACAATTTCTACCCAAAAGTTTTTTTTTTTTCATTTCACATAAGTCTTAAAAGCAAACTGTGATTTTTCTTTGCAGACTCAGATTCATTGATCACGTGACGTCTATTACTGATGATGCTATTACATACAATGACTGACGTGGAACCGATCACTCGATCTGATATGTGCTGGTTGAGTGGGATGACAATTCACACGTACTGGACTTCTGCATTTCCATTGCTTTATGTGTGATATATACTTATCTAATCAGAAACACAGCCACTGAGGCAGTTTATGGGTTTTGTTGGTTTTTTGAAGTAGCATTGGTTTTTTTTCCCAGGCTTATTCTGAGGGTCTGAAAGTTCTTCCTTTAATCAAATGAAAATTCATGTCCTCTGATTGACACAAAATGTATAGATGTTTCTTTAAAATATAAGTTGGTAATTTCCTTTTATTCCTATTTCTATGTATAGATTCAATCGGATTATTACCGTGACAAAGTTGTAGCTACATTATTCTTTTCACCTGGCAAAGCATCCTATACTGGGAAGATCTAGTTTGTATCACTCATTTTATTGCTAACCTAGTTCTAACATATATGGGTTTCACATGAATAATTTCTTGCTCTCAATAATTTCTTGAGGCATCAAAAATGCTAACATAGCCTTTGGATCCAATGGAGTTAGATACAAACATACAAATAGAATTATATTTTGGTTTTATAGATATACAAAATACATAGATATACAATAAAATATACATTAGATTAGATAGATAGATTTTGGTTTTGGTTTTGCATAGAAAGTTTCCATCTATAAATCTCAAGACACTGTAGGCAATAAATTCTAAATAAATTATACTGTCAAATGTGCATTTGAACACTTGTTTTTAACATATCTTCATTAGATTGTTATTTCTTAAAAAACAAGGAATTAAGTACTTTCCCATTCAATTTAAGTACTACCCAACAAGTATTTCTATATCTTATATGAAACTTGAAAACACATATTGGATCATAACAATGATGGCCCAAAACCAATAATAATAATAATAATTGACCAGAAAGTATGTTTTCCATAAGTGAGAAACAAGAACGTGAATATCCAGCCTCAGTCACTGCCCTGGCTGTCACATCAGTGCAGTGCCTGATCACATAGAGGGTGTGTCTCGAAAAGCCACAGGAAAGTGGCCCAAGACCTAAAATGCATTTTTCACCCATCAGTCACAGTCTAAAAATCCCACTCTTCAAGACTAACTCATTTAAGTTAACCCCTATGATTTTTTAATACCCCCTCTTAAAAACTGCAAATTTCTCCAAAAGGGATAAAACCTTACGTCACTTATAATTCAGCCAAAATGAGTTGATTCAACACTACTCATTATGACAGGAGAAACATATGGGCAGCATAAGGTCACTAGCTGTCACAGGAGTGTAAGAAGATTAGACAATGAAAATTGGTACAAAAGCTGAAGATAAACCTTGCTAGCTTTAGTTTTTCCCGAGATGATCTCTATTCAGTTGAATATGCCTCTAAGGAAAAAATCACAATCCGTAATTTGTCTTAGTCTATTTTTATTTTGCTTACAACTATGTTCTGTCTTGACTTCTGGGCATGTTCATCCATGACGCTTAAACCCTAGCTGAGTTTTAAATGTAGCCCAGGCTTTGGGTCAAACCAAATGGATTTGAATACCAGCTGTGCCACCTGAAGACTATGGATTTTGAACAAACTCTTTGGCCTCTTGAACTCCAATTTCCTCAGGGATAATAATATCAAGCTCTTTGGATTGTTGTGAGGATTAAATAAAATGAAGCCCATAAAGGGCTTAGCAGAGAACCTAGCTCATAGAAAATGTTCACGAACTGTAGTCATTACTAGATTTATCAGGGTCATAGACAGAATGGCTAGCAGGACAACGTAAGTGGTCAGGACAGTGACCTGTGAAATAAAGAAGAAAAGGAGGCGGAAGAGATCCTTGAAAAAGGAGCAGTAACATAAATCAGACTTGCCTACAGTGTTTGTCTTGTTTTAGTTCAGTCTCAGTGCTGAAAATGCTCTGTCTTCCAATATCCAAAGAGAGGAACTGAAAAAAAAAAAAAGAAAAAAAAGAATAGCAAAGAGTGTGGAAGGTAAGACAAAAGAGATTTTTCAAGGAAGTGTGGTGGAAACTTGCACCTGCATCTCTAAACCCATGTTTGTTTGTCTGTTTCCTGGAGGCACACTTCCCAGTCCTGCCTCACACTTAAATGTAGCCATGGAACTGAATTCTAGACCATGGAATCTGAGCAAATTATATATTTCATTTCCACACCTGGGCCGAGAAATCTGCCACCTGCATTTCTCCATGTTTATCCAGCTGGCTGACAACTCTTAGAGCAACCTTGGCAATTTGTTGAAGATGGTAAAGTACTGAAGATAGCAGAGCTGCTCTCAACCTAGGCCCTAGAATGAAAGTGTGGAGCTGAACACACAGCCCCAAATCCCCACTTGGATCCCCATGGGTCCATGACAAGAATGAGAATTAAAATTCTACAGTGTTTAGCCACCACTGAAATTGCAGACTTTGTTTGTCACAGCACTGAGCCTTCCTTAACTAATATTGAAAGGCCATTTATAAGTCCTGACTGAAGAAGATGGGGGCTGAGAGGCCTGGAGATTTAATGTTCCACAGGGAGTAGTTTCAGGAAAGCGATGAGAAAAAAAAACCCTCTGTTTTTGTAAATTAAAGAGCGATTGGGAAATGTAGAAATGAAGGCAGTGAATGCAATTTTTTTTTGGAAGGTGGAGAGATTTCACGCAGGATAGAAAGTAAGAGATGGTACAATAACCTGAGTAGAACACAGGGTGAGAAAAGGCTTTGTATATGGTTATGGATAAATTACACTATTTAAGTATTAGACGGGAGGAAAAAGTCCATGGAGATGGAGACACTGACAACACAAAAAGGAAGAAAGATTGATCAAGCAAAAAAGGACGAGAACGAGAAGACAGATGGGTGGTGCGTCCATCGTTTTAAAGGAAGTAGCACCTTTCTTATTATTATAAGAATAAGAATATCCAGGAAGGAGACAATTTAAGAAAAGTGAGTAGATTTTTAAAAACCTGGGATTTACCATGTAATGAGCGTTGTGTATGCATAATTCAATATAGCAATAAAAATGTCAAGCTATGCTTTATTTAGCTTCTGGGACTGTGATGGGGGAGGAGTTCTACTGTACAAATAATAACTCTAGAAAAAGAAGCCTTGATCATGTTGTTGATACTTTGGAATATCTGCATAGGTAATGTAGATCTGGTTTTCCTCTCTAACCTGAAGTCTACTAAAATCTATGTAGCTAGCAGAGTTTGACAGTTTCACTTGGAATCCTTAGTCATTTCACAAATATTTATTGAGTGTCTACCATGTGTTAGCACTGCAGGCATAGTTGGGAAAGAAAAGCAGCAAATAAGGAAAAACATGAATAATTAGAAATTACAAATGCTATGAATGAAAGATCTGTTAACTTAAAGGAAGATGAAGAGGGGTAGTATGGGGAAAGTTGATCTTTCCTTCTACCCACCGTCCTATATCAAAACTGTTTTTACTTGTAAATTGGTAAATTATGAAGGAGGAAGGAGGAATTATGAACTACATGTGAAGCTGTAATCATTTCAATAATTTGTCCAAAGTGATACCATACTGGCCATTTATCCTAATTTCTGGCATCATCTTTATGGCAAATTTAATTTTAATTAGACCATGTTTGAACCTATAGAGTTTCAGAAAATCAAAAATACTAAATAATTAGTTTTGCAGTATGTGTCTTAATAAGGTATCTTAGTAGCATTTTATTAAGGTACTATCCCATTCAAACAAATTGATAGCTTTATTTTAAGAATTTTGTTTTGATAATATGTATTTAAATTATATGCATGTACACACATATGCATATATAATATAAACATGAATATATATTAATATTTAATAATGAATTTAGAAATCGCATAACAACATTTCTTGGACTGTTATTTAACATGCTTTATCTTTATGAAAAACTTCTTTCAAGAAGGTGTAATAACAATAACTCTTTTTCAAGTACCTTGCTCTCAATGTATGTGAGTTTCCGAGAAAATTCTTTAGTGAGTCAGTTTCCCAACATATTTTTCTACTTCATTTGCAGAAATAAATTATAAGAGATAAATCAAAAAAAAGATGGAAAATAAATAAATAACATTCTATATGTGATTGAGTTACTTTTTATCTCTAGAAGCACTATTTTTCCTTTATCTGCTGTGAAGCTGTAGTCAAATGGCCAGTAATGTAAAGTGTTTATGGTTTTCTGGGTTGGAATTACAGTTTCTTGACCTATCTGATTCAGGCTAGATCCTTGTCACAGTTTTTTCATTTTAATGAATAGAGAAAACTTTTGAAGATGCTTAGATTCCGATTTTCTTTTTATACTGGAACTTCAGACAGCTTGAAAAAAAATTCCTCTTCTAAACGTAACTACAATTTCACAGATTGTATTCATTTCCATAAAAGAATACAGTACATTTCAAAGTAGCCTCTGGTTTTCAATGGGATAAAATAATGAGTTATTTTCAGAATATCTTCAATTTTGAATATCATAAACTTTACTTCCTTACTCATTCTTCCAAAATAATACATGAAGTATTGAATATGTAAACAACTTCCTCTACTCTTTTCTCTTTCCTATAAGACTCTTTGCCCTGATTTTGAAATTCTGTATTTGAAGAAAATAAATCATTCCAGATTTATTTGCTTTTCTATATTTATTATTCTCATTTATACACAAATTCTTAAAATAATGTACTTTCACTTTGCTATCTTGTTTGCTGTAATTTCAACCTGCTCCAGTACTAATTGTATACTTCACAAAATGACAGATATAAAAAAACGTAGACTTAAATGAAGAGTTTTACCAAATCTTAGGCCATAAAATGGTTTTAATTCTCAGTATATTTTGCCATCTCTTTTTAAAATGTTCTTTAACTGAGACATCAAAAGAATGATTAATGATAAAAGATGGGAGTCATAAATTTTAATAAAATATCATGTTGATATCAAATATTATGTTTTTACTAGTAGTACCTTAAATTATTTTGTAGCAATTCTTATTACTCAGACTGGTATTATATATGTACATATATATATGTGTGTATATATATATATATATATATATATCCCAATCAGATAAAATTCCTGTAAGCTTTTCCTAAGGAAAACCAGGAGCCACTACACATAAAGTCCTAAAAACAGACAGGGAACTGTCTTATTGCAACCTCTATAATTTGAGGACTAAAAATGAATTTGAAGTGGGGATTATCATACACTGAACTTTCTTTTCATCAAGTTTTCCCCATTCGCTGACCTATCCTCAGTGATGTCTATAAGCTGGAGTTAAAAAGTATTTCATTAACTGCACAGTGTGTATGACATATAAATAAAATGCATATTTAAAAATAAAATATTGGAAGCCTTTGAAATTCTTCCCTACACTGGATGACAACTGCAGTAGACTGGATCACCACTAAGAAAATATTTCACCCATACACTCCACCTCTATACTCCCCTGCCTTTTTACTTAGGAAAGGGTCATACAACTCTTTCATTCAATAAAAAATTAGCAAGATTGAAATAAGCTTGCATGTTTGAGCTTGTCCTCTTGCCCTTTTACCATTTCTGTAAAAAGAACTTGCCCCAGATATCTTGCTGGTTTCAGAGTTTTGAGAGACATTGGAGCAGACCTAAATCCAAGCAATCAAGTCCAACTTAGATCAACTGAACCACAGCCAACCTGCAGACATATGGGTGAGAAATAAGTGCTTTATTCTGTCTACCACTGAGACTTTTGCTGTTGTTGATTATGCAGCAGTAGCTATTTTTAAAATTTTATTTATTTTATCTATTTATTTTTGACTGCGTTGGGGTTTCGTTGCTGCGTGTGGGCTTTCTCTAGTTGCGGCGAGCGGGGGCTACTCTTCGTTGCAGTGCGCGGGCTTCTCATTGCGATGGCTTCTCTTGTTGCGGAGCACGGGCTCTAGGCACGCGGGTTTCAGTAGTTGTGGCTCACCGGCTCTAGAGTGCAGGCTTAGTTGTGGCACATGGGCTAGTTGCTCCACAGCATGTGGGATCTACCTGGACCAGGGCTCGAACCCATGTCCCTTGCATTGGCAGGCAGTCTTAACCACTGAGCCACCAGGGAAGCCCCAGACGTAGCTATTGAAGACAAGAACATTTGGGGAAAAGTGACTGACTCATACATTTCAAGGGAGAATAAAATAGGCAAACCTATTACTACTGATCTTCTATGATCAGAAGTATTATTTCAAGGTACCCATATGAATGTTTTTGTTTCTCATGTGTCACTGCCTCTATGAAGGGGAGTAATGTTATTACATATGCTATCTCTAATCCTCACAAAACTATTTCATACAACATGGCATGACTTCCATTTTATAGAGGAGCAAATTGGCCCAGAAAAGTTAAAGGAATTTTCCTCATCCACGCAGGTGATATGACACACACTGCTGCCTCAGCTGATCCAGAACCTGGTGGAAATGCATGTCGAAGAGATGAAAAGAGACATCTGAGAAAGATATGACAGTGAGGAAAGAAGAACTCTTCCGGATACTTACTGTAAAACAGTGCAGAGCAGACAAACATCTGTAATCTGACATTTATCTTTCAGTCTAGAGTGACAAATGAGAATATTTTTTCGAATTACTTCAGTGTTCATCATGCAATCGTTGTTCACGATAATCTCTATATATTTTGGTTTCAGAAATGAAAGTCATGCCATGTACAATAAGAAAAATGATATCACTGCATAGATACCTAAGGGGCAGAAAGCCGTAAACACATAAGACAGTTCCAGAATCCACTAGTCTCACGGTCTCATTCTATCTAACCGTGCATCTAATTTTATCTAAAGTTTTATTCCTTGTTCCCAACTGCCCAACCCATCTTGAATTCTCTAGTCAAAATTATGGAAGGATGCATTCTGTTTGCCTTAGTAAATTGCTACTGTTTTGTCTTAGAGATCAGAATTTAGAGCACAGAATTATTACGTAGGGCTATTTTACAAATGGGATACCATAGGGTCAAATCAGGTCCAATCCATAGCAACTGTTGATCAAAGAATAGTCTAGGCTCTCTGTCCAAACAGGATGCTGTGGACAGTGCAACCAGGAGGGCTACTGGACATCACAGATGTTGACAGACGTGTCTAGTTGAGGAGTGACAGTGATGCTGAAAAACAGACCGTTCGGAAGAAGAGTACGTGACATTTGTTTCCTGACACCTACATGGGTTCAGGTCTAAGCAGGTTCCTCTAGCTCGTGGTACTTTCTATATTTCTAAATACTGAAGAGCATAGAGAAAATCAAAAAACAAATGTCTTACTTTTTGTTTTAATTTTACTTTTATTGAAGTAGAGTTGATTTACAATGTTATGTTGTCTTACTCCTAATAACTTAATTTTAACAAACAATATGCCATATGTAAATCTTAGCTCCTGTAAAATTGGGATTTCAAAATAGAACAATTGCTGTTCCGTTTTGATTTCCAACAACTTCCAAAATATGCACATTTCCCCCAGAATCAGGACATTTTCAACCTCTATGGCAAAGAGAACACTTTGATGAGCAGAATCACCAATCTGTGAGAAAAGGGACTCTGTGCAACAGTCATGTCAACGGTTCTGCTGCTGTTCCTTTAAGCCTTCTTCAGATGCTCCAAGATTAATTTGCCATCAGAGCAAGTGGCAAGCATTCATTTACCAGATAATGATTTTCTAAATTCATAATTTATCATGTTATGTGATGTCATTAATTAGGTAAAACTATAATTTACAAGGGTGGAAATTCCTTTCAGCTGTCATTGATGTGAGTACTTGGGGTGGGAAATGAATATTTCTCTATACAATGCATTCTATAGTTGGAAGCCTGGACCAAAATAAAAGCCAGGGTCACATCTGTCTTCCCCATCATCATATAAACTGCATTATGAAGGACTTATCTATAAATATGAGACTGTAAGGAATATTAAGAAAAGTATAAATGTGACCCATATGGGTGTTAGGAGAATGTGCATAAACATTGTAAAATATGCTCTGGAAGGCAAGATATATGAGAACAAAAATAATAAAACAAAGAATGTTGTGAAAAGTCAATTCAGAAAAGGAATCGGAGTGGTATTTTATCTAAAAGAGTTTTAATATGTTCACAGCCCATGGTTCATCATATTCATAGTGTGCCTTTTAAAACCACAAAGAAAGGCAGTATGCTAAGAAATCTAATAACCCATGTTATAAAAGTAAATCTCAACCCAGACTGAGGGTGGCCTTTACATAGTCAAAAAGTTCTGAGTTTTAGAATGTTTTTTTTTTAATATACTAGTTTTCTGTGAGAATATAATCAAAAGTTGTCACCTCCCAAGGACATACATTGAGCTTATGCTCCATATATCATGAAAAGAAATGATTATAGTAGTACTGATACTAGATTTCTGATAAAACAGTAAAGCAACACCACTAAGAGATGTTTGAAAACATTTTAAAGAACAAGTGGCTGCTTCCCTGGTGGCGCAGTGGTTAGGAATCCACCTGCCAATGCAGGGGACACCGGTTCGATCCCTGGTCCAGGAAGATCCCACATGCCACGGAGCAACTAAGCCCATGCGCCACAACTACTGAGCCTGCGCCCTAGAGCCCGAGAGCCACAACTACTGAGCCCGCGCGCCTTGAGCGTAACAAAAAGAAGCCACCGCAATGGGAAGCCCAAGCACCGCAGCGAAGAGTAGCCCCCGCTTGCTGCAACTGGAGAAAGCCCACGCACAGCAAACCCAATGCAGCCAAAGATAAATAAATACATTTATTAAAAAAAAAGAACAAGTGAAAAAAAATATGATTGCTAAGTGCATAAAATGATCTTTCTTATATCATTTATGCATACTAATTCCCATTTAAGAGGGGAAAAGCCACTATGTATTTTTCCCAAAATTGCTGGAAAATGTTTTTAACCTGCTACATTAAGATTTGTATGGACATTTCCTGAATAATAAACTCCAAATTCATGACATTCATGTCAGTATATAGTTCAGGGCAAGTGAGAATTATTTAATTCAATCAAAATATTATATGATAAAATTAATTTGATTCTTTAGGACCAGATTTTTTTATATTCTCGGTGGTATTTTTTCAGAGGAATAATTTGTAACTTTGTTCATCAGTTCTATTTTATGGGACCTTAATATGCCACCAGAATGGACCTGAGCTTTGTATTGTTTTTTCTTACTCTGTTACAGCCTTTGCTCCTTTTAATACATTTAGTTAGTGTATAATACACATACCTTGAGAACTAACTACATTATAAGTCAACATATCAGAGACCTTCCTCAGCTTAAAAACAGATGCTTACCATTTATATTCTCTAATTAGTATTCTAATTAGTATTCTCTAAATAGTATTTTCCCCAAATCCAATTCATACGAATAAATTGGCCAAGCTGCACATGTTACTAGTATTCTGATACTCTATTTCCTCCAAGGAGAGGATTGAGGATTTAACTTCACAGCTGAAAACCTCTGCTTGGAACATTGTGCAGTGTTAAAGGTCCATCTGACTGAGGAGCATTTATGCATATCACATCTAGATTCTTAAATGTTTTTAAGTTAAATTATATACTGTTAGTGAATAAATTAACCACAGAACATTTCTGGGTGCCTGCACTGCAGTAAGTTTTATGATGAAAACAAAACAACACAGGGAGATGCAACATCCATTAAATCTGGTGAGGAAACCAGGATGGCTAAATAAATAATTATAGTACAATATAATACCTTTTGCAGACAGTAGACATAAGACACTGTAGAGCCCAAAGTTGGGAGCCTTCATCTGGTGAGATGGAAAGGCAAGATTCGTAGGAAATCTTCACAGAAAATGGCATTTTAGCTGAGTTGGGAAGGGTAATTGTAGTTTATGAGAGAGATAAAAAGTGAGGAAGAAGAAATTCCCAGCAAAGAGAACAGCCTGTGGAAATGCACAAAGACACAGGGGATAGAAGTATTAGCTTTGTCTGAGGAAGATTTGAATTTTATTCTACTCTCATCCATGTATTCTTTCTGCCACATTGGATACCTTATGTAGCCTCTCAAAGCCTCTATTTTTCCTTTTAAAATGGGGATAATGATTACATCTCCCTCTTAAAGCTGAGCAAAGATTAAATGAGATAAAAATGTAAAATATTTGACTTATCCTATGAGTCTACCTTCCAAATGTTCCTTCCAGCCCCCATGGAGGTACTGAAGCAGGTAATGTAACTAGAAAACTACAATGTAGTTCAGTGCAGGTAGGTGTTGCAAGAGATGAGCCTGAATGATAAGAGGTATTTTGATGTTTGTGGTAACAGAGGAGTGCCAATGTAAACGTCAAACAGAGAAGAGATGTGACCAGACTTTTGTTCTAGAAGTCTAACGCTGGCAGTGTGAAAAATGAACATGTGAAGGAGGTGAGCAAAAGCAAAGACACCACAGAAATAATGAGGGAAATGAACAAAGGACATACACTTCAGGGTAGAGTGAGGTAGAATCTTCTTGAAACTTAGTGAATGATTGCTTGGAGAGAGAAAAAAGAAGAGAGAGAGCACAGCAGGGAGAGTGGGAGTCCAGAAGATCTCCCAAATGTCTGAATCTAGCACCTCATTAAAATAGGAAGCAGATAATTATACAAAATAGAGTATAATAAACTACAAACTTTTATGCAGGTCTAACTACCAAATCTATAGGATCCAGTCCTGGAAGTGGTTTCTGGAAGCTAGAACAATAAGAGGGGTGGCCTCATAGAAGAAGATGGTCCTGAGTTGAGTTTGCTATATGAATGCGATGCACAAGGGCAACCAGAGAAATGAAGTCATAAAATGGATTCACAACATAAATGTGCTAGGCTGGATTGACACGACTGCAAGTAGAACACATGCTTATTTGTATGTTTAATTCTGTATTTATATTTAATTATGTTGCACTTGATTTCGCAGAAGGTTGAAAACAACTAGTGGTTCCTGTACACCAAACCATAGTTGGAAAGAATTAAGGATAACCTAAAATATTGTTAAAACAGAAATGTCAAATAATATAGTACAGCAGTACTACGTTAGTTTGCCAACAGTTGGGAAACAATTAATTTGGCACTGGTCACTTTGAGCAAAGGTACTTGGCAACTGAGAGGCAACCAAGCAGGGCAACCAAGCAATCAGGACTTGGAATAACAGGTTCACTTAGTCAGTTCTATCATACTCAAATTATAATCATAGATCTATTCTTTAAAATAAGATTACCTACAGACACACTATTTTTCCACACGTTATATTTAACATGACAGTGGTCACTAAACCACATTTTACAAAAAGTCCTATTTATTGTGTTTGCTATTGTTGTAGGTTAAATCGTATTCTACTTTTACTAATGGAGATTCTGTAAGGAACTAGAGTACTTAGAAGAAGTTAAATGTCAACTGATCCAATAAACAATCCAACCAACCACAATGAAAGTAGTAACTTTTTAGTCTACATCACAAACACTAGAAGTATGAGGGATTCAAGTCATATAATATGATGAATGGTGAAGCAACTAGAGACATTACACCCAGGTAGAAACGCTTTTCTAAGGGGACATGGTAGTTGACCTAATATGTTTGAAACGATTTAACCAGAAATTGGGACTATATGCTTTATATGACCCCAAAGAGTAAAATAATTTTGTGGTTGGAAATTATACACTGATTTGCTTCAATAAAATATGGATAAGAACTTTTTAAAAAAACTGTTGTCTATGAATGAAATGATTTGCATCCTATGGTACTCATGTCCACATTTCTGAAAGCTCAAGGAAAGCTGAATGGCCTCCTTTCTGCATGTTATAGAAGAAACACATTCCAACCCGATCCAAGGAGCTCCACCACTCACTAGCAGAAACACCTTAAACAAGCTCTATTCTTTTTGAGCTTCTTACTCATGGTAAAACTGAAAAAATACCACATATCCTGCAGGGTTATTGTGAGGAATATATATGATTAAAGAATCAGAAGTTTCCTAACACATAATGGGCCCTGAAAAAATGTTAGCGGAATATGAATCTGAAATATTCAACTGAGTTTATAGCAGGCACTGGCTAGAAGATAGCTCGAAGAACAAAGCAGATAGCTTTAAAAGTACTTATTAAAACATTTGCAGATGGAGAGATCTGTATGTGCCTATTTTATCAGTCTTTTACATCTTTCATTAAGCTTTGCAGTTTTATCATTACATATATGTATATAAAACTTGCAGGACAAATCTTTCTTGCTTCACTTCAGCAGAAATCTAGAGCAGAAACAGTATAGTTTCAGTAAGCATTAAGTTCACCAGAGAGAGCAATAAAACTAATAGTTAATCAAATCATAGCAATTTCTTTCTCTCTTAGTAAAAGAAACTCCTACTAAACAGTCCAGCTGTAGTGTGGCAGCTCTTTTTTCATCAGTCTCCCAAGGTGGTCTGACCACCTATATAGTATATTGTCTCATTTTCTGGCCATAAATTTTACATTTTAGGGAAGGAAAAATAAAGAGATTCAAGAAGTAAATAGTTTAGAAGTTGCACACAATGCTTCCAGTTACAACTTGTTGGCCAAAACTTGGTCACTGACTATATTTATCCACGAGTGATGCTAAGAAATAAAATCTTTTAGCTGGTAGGCAAAATGCCTACCTAAAAATCGAGGTTCTCATTGGAATAAGGGGGCAAAGAATATTCGAACAGCACTTCTGCCATGAGTGAACACTCAAAATGTAGACTTTCCTCTAGGAAGGAACTTTGGACCTGTTTTAACACCTGAACAAATGCAGACAAATTCAGTTTCATATGATGAAGTATGGTCAACATTATTTTCTCCTGGAAAACTTTCAAAACAAGAGTGATCACTAATCCAAGGAGAGAGTAGAAAATATCAAGACTCTCAGTTTACCCGATGCTCAGAAATTTGATTTGCCACCATACTTACTAGGATGAACTATAGTTTACAAATAATTTTAGATAGGAATTATTGAAGTTTTTAATGGTATCCATCTTCAAAACAGCTTCTGTTTATTTCATTGAAAGTGTATTTTGTTTCAAAATCCAAAATTAATCAATTGAAAATACTTACAATTAACAATTATAAGTAAACGTCCTTAATCATTATCTCTCCAGAAGACTTCCATAACAGTTCCCAATGGGTCTCCCACCTCAAACTCCCTGCAACTGACAACAAAAAGGATGCTGACAGGACAAAATTTGGGGACATTTTAGTGTAAATTTTATTTGAATGTGTCAAATTAGCCAATACCATTTTTTGATTTATGTGTACACTGTTGAAAAAGAAGTTTTTTTTTTTCTGTATGCATCTTTATTCACTATATTGAAATTCTAAGCCGAGAAAATAACAATCACCATCATTCGCAGAGCACATACTAAATTCTGCTTTCAGTATTAATAACTTTGCTACATGATTTCACCTTATTCTTACATCACTATAAGAAAGCCACTGCTCTTCTAAAACAGAACCTTACAGAAGTTATTAAACTGGTCTGAGCTTTTGTTGCTAATAATTAATGGCTGACTGTGATTCAAAGCCAAATACATGATTCCTAATGATGTTTTCTTAACCATAATACTCTACTGCCGTGCAGATATTCTTGACAAATATAAAGATTAAAAATCAATCATTTTAATGTATTTCCATATTCTGTTTTATAACAAGGTTCTTTTGTTTTTAATTTTATATTTAATATTTCTAACGATTAGAGACTTTTAAGGTGTTAGGTGAAAGGGAAGTAAATTTGAAACTGTTTCCTGTGAAGTGACTAAGTTTCACAAGTTTAAGACATAATGGATGGTTTCACAAAATAAGAGGCTCTTGAAAAATATACTAAACAAATAAAGATGATACAACCGTGCGTTAATAACCTGAATTGTTCTCATTACAACATAGCTTCCTCTTACAGATATATGTTGTACCAGTTCTACACCAGAGAATATCCATTCCATCTCTTATTCTTCAAATTTTGGAATATTATGAAAATTACTAGGATTTTATAGATTTGCCACTTCCAATTAGAAGATTGGGGTGGGTTTAAGGTCCCCTAGGGCCTCAACAACATTTGTGTCTATCGTGGTCCTCACCTTTTTAATCTTATGACAAGAGGTTAAGCTTCTTTCTTTTGATTAAATTTGAAGTGTCAGTCTCCATCCATTTTTATTAATTTGGAGAAAAAAATGGATGAAAAGGATTCTGTGATTTGGCTTTATTTTACCACCCTTTACTAAGCAATCTGCTAATAGCATTTTAAACATGATGAAATATGACAAATTTATATTCCAAGTGATTAACAAAAGGAGAGAGGGCAAGCTGTAGGCATAGCTAGGATCCCATTTCTGCATTTTCAGCTGTTTCAAAGTAATGGTCCAGTTGATCATTATCCTGAGAGCAAGTAGGCTTGGGTTCCAGTTACTCTGCTACTAATTGGTTATGTGTCCTGTAATAGAGAGTCAATCTTTTTGGACCTTAAGTTCCTTAATTATAGATAGAGTTATATAACTGACATATGGGGTATCTTCTAGTTTGGAAATCATACGAATAAAATTTTTTCTCATGCTTAAGAATAAAATGATATTTAGTGTATTATCCTTTATAGGTTGAGTTTCAATTCTGTTCAATAAATACATGTTGATCACTAACCATTTTACCAGGCATAATGGAGAAAACAAAAATAAGGAACTAGAATTCAAAGCCTTTCTTAAATTGAAATATGTTTTTCAAGAAATAAAACACAATGATTCCATTGAAATCTTTTAGTTTTTCTCATATTTTTTGATAAAATTAGAGGGATCTACAGGAAATATTTATCAAAATATTTACAGTTTCTTCAGTTTCTTTGTTAACTTTAATAACCAAGTCAAAATAAGTTGAATAATCTTATTAGAAGAGCATTCATAGTATGATCCTATTCAATAACATTTTTTTCTCTCTATCCAATGATCTTATTATGTATCTATTCTTCTAACTGCACATTTGAAGAGAATAACATCTAAAAGTTGTTAACTTAATAATAACAATGGTTGTTTTGGGACTGTTGTTTATTTCTTTCTTTGTATTTTAGTCTACTGTGTGAATTCTTTATAATGAAGCTGAATCATATATGTCTTTATTTTTAAAAAAATAAAGAAAAAGAAAAACTAGTAACCAAAAAGTTCTCTCAAAGGAGAGTAAGAGAAGAAACACAAATACTTATTAATGTCAATGAGGATAACCCAATCCAAGTTTTCTTTTGTACACGTTGACAGATATTTTCCAGAATATCTGAAATCCACTATATCCTCAGATTAGTGTGAGTTAGGCCCCCGAGGTGTTTATCTCAAATGTTATCACCTCGTCCTCTCTCTGCTCACTCTTTATATGACAGGAGGACTGTGGTCAAGTCTAAAAGAACATCTTGTCCATCTCTGTGCCCTTTGAATTCTATCTTTTCAAGATGCTTATCCTCTTTTTCCCTTTACTTGATTTCTCAGTGTAAGCTATAGTGCCAAATCTGACTGTATGCCCAGAGTGGTCCAGGCACTTTTAGATTATCCACTTCCATGAAAATCTCCAATATTTATCCAAACAAGCTCAATGTGCCCCTTCCATTCCACTGTATCTTTGCCCTAGTGTTTTCTAGATTGCAGTCTCCCAACCCACATCCCACAACTGTCATATTAAACTGCAGATTACCTTCTGATCACGTATTAAGGTCCCCTTTGATGTGACAAGCAGTTTGACCTAATTCTTAGCATACACCACACACTTGATTCTGGTGTCCATCCTGTTTCTGTGCCCTGGTGTATCTGGACAGCTCCACTATCTCTCCTCGCTTGTTCCCACTGGCATAAGGCACTGGAGGGCAATTCCTGAGGGATCTGTGAGATAAATAAAGATCAAACAAATGTTATTCAAGCGTGTTGTAGAATTAATCAAAGACAAAAGTAGTAGTCAAGAAAAGGAACTAAACCAGCAGACCAGGTGAAAAGACGTTAAACCATCAGAGTAAAAAGGCATAAATAGAAGATGAATGAACAGGTCACTAATAAGGGAGTTGGTATAAGCCTTAGAATGAAAAATAATTTCAGAGTGGCAATGAATTTAGGTGGTTAAGAATCTAAATGGGAGGACTGTTGTAAGCCTTAGAGGAGCTGAATCTGTGCTTGTAGGAAGGAGTGCAGAATCCTTCACACATTTAGGACTGACTGTGTGAACCTTAAGCTTAAAGTATGGCTCCTGCAGCTCTGAGTCTGGCTTAAGATGCTGATGTCCTTAAATGGAACCAAGTCTGATGTCTGGTACAACTTCTAAAATGCACAAGATATCTGCTATAGAATGAAGCACATTAGAAAAAGCGTGGTGTGTAGCCTTCAGTCTTTGCTCCACTAAATGAGATCTCAGAGCCCCTGTGTCATCTAAAATAGGGCAACTGAGGGTCTAATTCCAATTCTTTTAGTTGTTTTATTTTTTTAAGTAAATTCCTGTCTGGAGAAGCCCAGGATTCCTTTCAACCTTGCTCTTCAGATGGGCCCAAATGTAATCGGGGCTGCTCTAAAGACCAGGACACGTGCCTCTCATAGACTCTTGGGTGTTGCTCACAGTTGGTTCCTGACACTGAAACCAGCACACCAAAGCTTTTTCTCTAGTAAGAAGAGCTTTTTTCAATGTCTATGATATGGTAAGGCCACAGTCAAGAAAGCAAGTGGGATTTCCTTCCTCTGGCTGATGGCTGAATTGTCTCTCCTGGACAGTTCTCCTGAATCCATCTCATAGATGCCTGGTACACAAGTCCATCTCTAGATAGATAAATAGATTGATAGAGATAGATGATAGATAGATAGAGCTAGTTATATATAGATATACAGATATTTGAATGCAGACAAAATGAGGAAGGGTCTTCAACTGTCAGGTGACATGAAAACCACTGCCCCTAACATAAAATGGAACTCTGTGTGAACTGGTTTCTAGATTTTATGTGTGGATGTGATATTCTCGTTCTTCCATTCAAAAGACTGCTGCATCCCACCTGCAGTCTATTTGTGGCATTTACTAGGATGCTTTCCCAGATTTCCAGAAGCAGAGGATTAACAAAACCTTCCTGGTGGCAGGGAAGAGATCTCTGAAAGACAGAAGGCTTGAAGGGGACTAGGTAAATAACAGGCAGTCAGGGACAGCATTCCCAAGCAAACACAGCAACCACCCATCTCTGAGGCAAAGAGTAGACCGGATTCTGAGACAGCAGCACACACCAAAGGCAATCTTTATTGACGTCACTACGAAACGTACGGTATTTAGCTTAGTGGTTAAGAGCACAGCTCTGAAATGAAGCTCAGGAATGACAGTGACTCTACCACTTACTGGCTGTATGAACATGGGCAAATTGCTTAAACTCCCTGTGCCTGTTTCCCCATCTGTAAAAAGTGGCTAATTTTAGTACCCACTTCTAGGCATGAAAGAATGTTAAATTAGAAATTCGTACAGAAAGAAATGTAACTGCAGTCAAAAAGACTCATCAGAAGAATCGCAGAGAACCCCACATTGTACGTTACGAAAGAGTCAGCTTTATACACCAGTTAGGCTCAGAGAACATGAAGCCAGAACCGGGGAAGCAGCAATCATCCTAAACCCCTGTCCTACTATCCTCCCCAACCAAGGAGAGGTCAGAAAGCAGACTGGGGAGTAGCGGACATAAATGAGAATCAGAGGAAAATCCAATTACACCCTCTTCCCAAAGGCGGGCAGCTCACCTAAAAATGGCCATTAGTGGGGAAGGAAAGAGGTTGCCTTAGCTTTCACTGAAAAATGAAGTGTTGGTTAATATAATGGAACTGTCATTCTATGTCCAATAGAGACGATATTTTGAGAATTAAATGGCCAAATGATTTTATTGTCTGAGAGTTACCAGAAAAATGACAGGACCTCCTGCATTTTCATTCAGTGGCTAGGGTGAAACCACTCTCATGGGAGATTTAAATGGACTGTATGGATGAACACACAGATGATTTCTGTTTTCTTTCCATGGGTCCTGCTTGCTCCCTACATGGAACGCTGTTGTGACGATTAAATTAGTTGATCCATGTGAGCTGCTTAGAACAGCACAAGGCACAAGCAGGAGCTCAGGAAGCTAAGACACAGCACCATCGTCAACAACATCAGCTAATACTTACTATAATAGGACACGTCTATGTTATGCATTACAAAGCTTAGATTCCGCAACTTTTCTCCTCGCCAACCAAAGTCCTGCCCAACAAAAAACCATTTTTTTTCAAGGTAGACAATGCATGCAGACAGTTTTCTCTACCTTCCTTAAATCCAAGCATTTCCTCCTTTCTTTTCCTCTTAATCCATATTCAGGTTTTAATCTTGGTTCTGTCATCTCTGATCTGAGAAAGACGTTAATCAGGTGGCTTTACCACTCTGAGCCTTTGTCTCCTCTTCTGTAAAATGGGTGTGTTAACACATAATTTTACAGCAGAGTCATAAATAGTTGAGTTACTGTACTTGAAATGCACACTGCCTGATAAAATACTGGTGTTTCTTATTTTTGCTTCTTTAACTTGCTCAGATCTCTAATCTTAGCTTTTATTGAAATCATGAAAGAAATAAACATGTTAAATAATCAAAAAAAAAAAAAATACTGGTATTTCAATGGCCTAAAAGGCCCCAGGGAGACATGGCCATGAACATATCTTCTTCCTGCTCATTCTTCTATAACAAAGGAAAGGTGAAATCATGTCACTCTTCTGCTCAAAACTGTCCTGTATTTTCCTGCCTCACTCTGAATAAAAGCCAAAATTCTTATAGTGGCCTATGAGGCCCCACAGGATCTGGCTTTGTATCATATGATCTATCATTATGATCATTCCCTTGTATGCAGGTTCAACGCCCTTGTCCCCCTCCCTCCATGATACTAGCTGGGTCAACGCCAACCCTGGGAAAAGCTAGTTCTCTATTAACCCTTGCTGGTACCTGAGCAACTGAACATGGCTAGAGAAAAACACACTCATGGCGACTAGAACACAAACCTTAAATGCCTGTTCTCAGCATTCTTAACAGAGAGCCTCTAGTCAATTTTCTTTCCCTTTCTTTAAATATCTTCTTCACACTTCTCAAAACATCAACAACCTCTGGCCCCTTCATCACTCTCAGTAACCAAAAATGAACTTCCTTTCACTTCTGCCCATCAAATCTACCAGCCTGTATGTATCTATAAAGTTTGTCTTCCCTTTAGTTATAGCAGATGAATGCCTTGTGTTCCAAGACCCACCTTTCTACTGAAATCCATCCCCACTCGCTTTCTCAAGGACTTTACCTCTATAATCATGCTCAGTCTCCTCTTCATCACCTCCACCAGTATAAATGCACACTGCAATTTCTCCTACATTAAACAAAAAGGTTGAGCCCACATGCTCATCTAGCTCTGAAATCTATCTGCATTCCTATACAGCAAATGCCTCATAAGAATAGTTTGCACAGATAGGCTGCATTTCCTCATCTCCCATTCTTTCTTGTGTCTAATCTACTGAGGCTTTATTTTCAAAACTCCACAGAAAGCATTTTCATCAAGGCCACCAACACCTTCATATTGGCAAATACAATAGTCAAGGGACTCCATCATACATTTTGAGATTTCCATCTGAAATCTTTTATATGAAATTCAATGTGAATGGTGACTTCAGAAGGTTTACAACAGAGTAGGTCCTGACATCATTTTTTAGGACTTAATTTTTAGGGTCAATATTATTGTTACATATAGTTAGGTGTATTTACTTTTACTGCTGAATAATATTTGACTGTCTGAATGTAACTGTTTATTCATTCTTTTATTGACTGCATTTTTTCTTGTTTTTCTATTAAAGACATTTCTAAATGTCTAGTGAAACATTCTTGAACATGAATTCTGGTATATATGTGTAATGTTTTCATTTGGGTGTGTCTTAGGAGTCCAACTGTATGGTCATTTGGCATGTGAATGTTCACCTTTACGAGCTAGTGACAATGTGTTTTCCAAAATGATTATTTACAGCAATTAACAAGACATATTTTTAAGACACATCTTCTCCAACATTTTGTAGCATCAGACTAATCATATTTTTGTGCAAATGGAATGGGTATAAAATATTTATATTTACAATCTTGATTTGCATTTCTCTGATCCCAAAAAAGGTAGAACCTCTTCCCACATGTTTATTGACCAAATGCAATTTACCTTCTGTGAAATGCATGATCACATCTTTTGCCCATTTTTCTAGTGAACTGTTGATTTTTCCATTAATTTAAAGATTTTATTTATATATTCCTGATATAAGGGTTTGTCAATCATATAAATTGCAAATATATTATCTCAGCTTATAAATTATTTTTTTACTTTAAGGTGTTGTGATAAATTACCCAAATTTTAGAAATAAGGCTAAAATATGGGCAGCATAATCTTCTAAAATCATTCAGGGGCAAGGACCACCCAATGATTATTTAGGAATATATATACTTAGTTAAACTCACAATTTACCGCTATTTAAATTCCTGAGATTTTGAGAAGTTTCGTGTTAACCTGTAGATGTTGGTCTTGTAGAAATGAAAATAATTTCAG
The DNA here is from genome assembly GCF_937001465.1 of Orcinus orca. Lineage (NCBI taxonomy): Eukaryota > Metazoa > Chordata > Mammalia > Artiodactyla > Delphinidae > Orcinus > Orcinus orca. The sequence continues at coordinate 45,446,743 of NC_064573.1, forward strand.
CGCTCAGAAACTGATAACCCCAAAGATTATAGTTTATTGCCCTGTTGAACATTAACCAGTTTTTTTTAATCTAATTCTTCAATCTTACCCTAACATGTCTTTATTAAATTTCATATTGGTTTAGTAAGGTTCAACCAGAGAAACAGAACCAGTAGGGGACTGTATATATACTATATATAATATTTACACATAGACATATATACAAATACTTTAAATGTCTTTTTGATTGGTTTTAACATCATAATGCTTTTATTTTACTTAATAAAGTGAATTAAATTTTTGAATGAATTCATTTTATATTTGAATAAAAATAATGATGTCACTACTTTAAAAATTACACTTTACTGGTTTTTGAAGCTTCCACTAAGATGCCCAAGTAGATTCACCTGATGCAGCCCAGTAAACTCTCTTGCCAAAGAAGTGCACACATACAAAGAGCAAATGGGTATTTTCTTCCTTTCAGGGTAAACGCCGAGCTTCAAAGGAATTTTAATTTTTTTTTTTTAGTTATGTTTTTATTTTAAATGTACTTTTGTGTTTTATTTGTTTTTGGCTCTAACAGGTGATAAATGATTCCCCATTTGTGGTAACAATAATTAAGGATTTGGTTTTATAGGTGACTGTTTGGTGATCTTTGTTGAATAGATGATTGCAACCATATTCCTTGGAGTGACTGATGACAGAGAATCCAGTTTGTCAGTCATTTTGTTTGTATATCTATTTATGATTTCAAATCAATTAAAAATTTATGTTCACTGGGAACAGCCATCTTTGAGATCTAGACTGGAGATTTTTTGTGAGTCTATGTTTACTTGTAATTTGTGGCTAAAGTGGTAAAACCTGCATGGCGTTTTCTGTAGTTTAGAGAAGACTTCACATCTTTGTGAAAGTGTAAAATGTTCTTCTACATCTGGAAAGCTCTAATAAAATAAATTATTTATAATGTCTCTTAAATTGAAGGAGCTCTTTTGAAATTGCCTTGTAGAGATTAAACAAGTGCTTATATAAATCATATATACCAAAAATTCACAGAAAATACAGAAATTAATCTATTATTTTAAGCATGCTAGTTTCTTTCTTTTAGAATTTAAATTCTAAAAGAATTTAAATTCTTTTTAGAATTTATTTTTTAGGGCAGTTTTACGTTTACAACAAAGTTAAGAGGGAGGTACAGAGATTTCCTATATATCCCCATGCTCCTACACATGTATAGCCTCCCACATTATCAACATCATTCACCAGAATGGTACATTTTTTTTACCAAGAATGAACCTGCATTGACATATCATAATCATGTAAAGTCCATAGTTTCCACAAGGATTCATTCTTGGTGTTCTACGTTCTATGGGTTTGGACAAATGTGTAATATATTTATTCATCATTATAATATAGTAGAGACCATTTTCATTCCCTATAAATTTTTGCTCCATCTACTCATCTCTCTCCCCCACCACCCTCCAGCAACCATTGATCTCTTTATCATCTTCATAGTTTTATCTTTTCCAGAATGTCATGTGGTTGGAATCATACAATATGTAGCCTTTTCAGATTGGCTTCCTTCTTTTGGTAACATGCACTGAGTGTGCCCCCATGTTTTTTTATGGCTTGATAGTTTATTTCTTTTTAGGGTTGAATAATATTGCATTGTTTGACTGCGCTATAGTATATTCATCCATTCACCTACTGAAGAACATCTTGTTTGCTTCCAAATTTTGACAATCATGAATAAAGCTGCTATAAACATCTGTGCGTAGGTTTTTGTGTGGACGTAGATTTTCATCTCCTTTGGGTAAATACCAAGGGGTGTGATTGTTGGGTCATATGGTAAGAGTATGTTTGTTTTTTTTAAGAAACTGCCAAACTGTCTTCCAAAGTGCCTGTACTGTTTTTTCAATCCTACTAGCAACATATGAGAGTTCCTGTTGCTTCACATCTTTGCCAGCATCTGGTGCTGTCAGTGTTCCAGATTTTGGCCATGTTGATAGGTGTGTAGTGGTATCTCCTTTTCATTTTAATTTGCATTTCCTGGATGACATGATGTGGGCATCTTTTCATATGATTATTTGCCATCTGCATCTCTTCTTTGGTGAGGTATCTGTTAAAGTTTCTGGCTTATTTTTTAATAGAGTTGTTTCCTTACTGTAGAGTCTTAAGAGTTTCTGGTATATTTTGGATGCCAGTCCTTGATCAGATGTGTCTTTTACAAATATTTTCTCTCAGTTTGTGGCTTGTTGTCTCATTTTCTTGACACTGTCTTTTGCAGAGCAGAAGTTTTTTATTTTAATGAAGTCCAGCTTATCAGTTATGGCTTTCATGGATTGTGTCTTTGGTATTGTATCTAAAAAGGCATCACCATCCCAAGGTCATATAGGTTTCTCCTATGTATCTTCTGGGAATTTTATAGTTTTGCATTTTACTTTTAGGCTTATGATCCATTTTAAGTTAGTTTTTTTTTCTGTCGCTCCAATCTTAACGGGAGTGGTTTGCCCTGCATCTTCCCTTCTGTTATGGATCCAAAAAGAGTTCTTGATTTTTCAGTTTGTTCAGCTTTTCACTTGCTGTTAGGATGGAGTGAAGACTTAGAACCTCCTTCCTTGCTATGCTGGACTTCTAAGGGAAAAAAAATCTATCTTATAGAACTGCTTTCTTAGAAACATCTTAAGTATTTAAGTTCACACAATTAGGGCAAGTCTTTGAATGAATTAGTTAATCTATGCTTCCTGAATTCCTCTATTCATTTATGGATTAAAGAAGATAACATTACTGCTCAATAATGTTTAAGATTATGAAAATATAAATTTATGTTCCATTAAATCGAATAGAACATTCTGACCAATGTTTTTATAACAGTAATTGTTTTCTGTTAACTTAAACATAATTTCTAAAATCCTTAGGAAACTTTAAAACTTGAATTACTATTAAATTGAGTTAAATAATGAATGAACTTTGGATACCTGGATGATTTCTAAAAAAGATAAAGTATGAAATAATGATGACTAAGCATATTTCCATCTTGTATGATGCTTTCCATGCTTATACTGCTTACATGCTATAGAGTGTTATATCTTTGGGTCATGTCAATAAAAGCATTAACTTGTCATTTTAAGAAGGCATAAAAGAATGCTGTCACCTGTGGAAAGTCATGATATAAGTCTCTTGAGTTTTGCTAATCTGCAAAAATGTTTGTATAGGAAACTGTTCTCCATGATCTATCTTCCAGTTTTCTCCATGAAACAGAAATTATTACTTAGATTAAAAGTTAAAATTAACATAAGTGGTTGTGACTATGCTACAATCTATAAGTGAGACACACAGTTGTGAATAAAAGATAATGAGATAGTTTTATTTTTCAAGGGAAGAAGAGAGTTGTTATACTATAGTGAATTGTCAGTTTGTTCCACAATATGAAAAAAAAAAAATTGCTGAACAACAAAACTTAAGAAAATTTTAGAAACTTTAGCAGGTCTTAGAAGGATTGAGCAAAGGGAATTCTTTGTGCCTTAGTTTTGTACTCACTGAGTCTGAAGAGAAGCTATGAAAGATATTAAAAATTTAGCAGAATTCTCTCCATATTTAAGGCCCATTTACAAAATAATTTTTCAGAGGAACTCTTAAACCTATAATGCCAAATAATATCGTCATGCAAAACTAGAAGTTGGCTTTTTCTTTGTTAAGGGAATAAACTGATTTTAGAATTCTTAATAAGGGATAGTAAAAGGTTACTTTTTAACATTCAGTGTAACTTGCTTAGAGAGCAGATTCCATATTTCACCAGAATAATCTTTGCTGCTTCTTGCTGATTTTATCATGCTCTTGCTTAATAAACAAACAGCTCCTTACTTATATAAGAGCTAAAGCTTCTCACAGTTGCACATTTATCTTCTGTGTTTTATTTTAAAATTTACTACACTTTAATCATTAAGTATTGTTTTCCCAGCATCCAGGAACCTGACTTCATCAAGTGATCAAGTCAACTCCGACAGCTCCTTTAGATTTTGCCTTTCCAAGATTGAATCACAGAAAAAGATAAAGTAAAATTTTAGGATAGCCTTCACACCTCAAACTATTTTCGAGTTTTCCCCTAGCAGCCATGGACACAATCACAATGATTTGTTATAAAAGGAGTAAGGCTAGAAATAATTAAGATTATTTTCTCCATATTTCTTAATTAGCTCATACTATTGTCAAAACAAACTCAGACTTCCCAAGATTAAGTTTGTATATTTAATGGGAAGGCCTTGGAGATTTGGGGGGATTTGTCAATGCCCTTGTTTTAATAGGTTCTTAAAGGAGATATTGATCAAACTATTATGAAATAATTATATATTTTACCCCAATAAAGATTTTACTCTCCTCAATTCTAGGTTACTGTAATAAATTAACTCAGTTTTTAGTCTTATTATGAAATGTATTTGCTTCTCTCTGATATTTGCCTTAAGGATCTGCTAAAAGTTATAGAATTGTGTATCAAGCTTCAAAAAAGGATTATGCTAGGTACTATGAAATTATTGACGCTTCAAAACACAGGCTCTTGGGTAGAAGCTCACAAGCTGACATCCTTTAGATAACTTTCATACCATACCAGCAGACTGATTCAAAATTTCTTTTAGTTCACAAGTAGTCATTTAGATTTTAGTTAATTTAACAGGTATGTAGTGGTATGTCATTTTTAAAATTTGCATTTATTCTAATGATTAATGATGTTGGGCAAGTTTTCATGTGCTAATTTACCATCAAGGATCTTCTTTGAAGTGTTTATTCAAATTTTTTGCCTTTTTTATTGCATTTTTTTATTATTGAGTTTTGAAATTACTATACATATGACCAGATCCAGGTAATTTGTCAGATATATGCTTTACAAATATTTTCCCCAAATGTGGTGCTTGTGTTGTCATTCTCTTAACAGTGATTTTTTTTTTAAAGTGTTTGACTTGATGAAATCCAATTTATTATTTTTTTCTTTTATGGATTGTGCTATTGGTGTCATATGTAAGATATGTTGTCCAACCCAAAATTACAAAAATTTTCTTTGCTTTTGTTTTTAAGTTTTAGGTTTTACATTTAGATCTATGACCCATTTTGAGCTAATTTTTACATTGTGCATGATGGATCAAATGTCAGTCTTTTTGCACATGGTTATTTAATTGTTCCAGCACCATTTATTGAAAATTAACTTTTCTCCACTGAATTGAATTTGCATGCTCGTTAGGTTAGGCTCTGATAAAAACCCCAGTAAGCTCAGCTACGGTAACATAACTTCTTTTGAAGGCAAGCCTTGTTAAGAACAGAATGCCATGGCGTATTTCGAAAAGGTTCTTTATTTTCTCTTGCTGCTGGAAACATAGGGGGTTTTTATCTGACATTCATTGTGAGGACCTTGTAGAGCTCCTGGAGGTAAAACTTACAAAAGGGTGGGGGTCTCTCTGTGACTGGGCCCCTGGAATTTTTAACTCTCAGAGTTTGCCACACTGAGGCTCCAGCAATTCCCCAGTTACAGTTCAGATGTGCCTAGCCAGCACAGGTACCTGGAAGGTTTCTCCTTGTGGGTTTCTGCTCCAGTAAGTTGTGATTCTCTGCCTCCAAATGTCTGTCTCTCTAATGTGGGGGGCAGAGACTTGCCCTGTTACCTAATTTCTCTGACGGATCTTAGCAGAGTTGTTGATTTTTCAGTTTGTTCAGCTTTTTACTTGTTTGTAGGGAGTGCAACTTCCAGGTTCCTTATACGCTGGACCAGAAACTGGAAGCCTTTATTATCATTTTAATATCTGTATTACCTGTAGTGTTGTCACTGCTCGCATTTTTGATATTGGTAATTTTTCCCTTCCCTCCTTTTTCATAGTCAATCTGGCTAGAAGTTTATCATTTTATTGATCTGTAAATTTTAGCTTTTGTTTTCATTAATTTTCTCTAATTTTTTTTCTATTTCATTAATTTCCACTCTGGTCTTTTTATTTCCATTTATCCGCTTACATTGGGTTTTATTTGCTCTTTTTATTTTTACTAGTTTCTAAGGTAAGTCTTTGCCCCTTTTACAGACAAAGGTTTTTCTACATTTGTCTAAGTACGATCCAATGTCTCTGTTTCCATGCTAGTAGCTTCCTCAGTTTTTTGACCTAATTAGAAGATGAAAGCCAGCTATTTCCTAAAAGAAGCCTAGGTTTTTCTCAGTTTGGAAGGTAAATATTTCCCTCCTATGGGTAGAGTTAAAGCCTTAGACAAATCTCTTCCCATGTTTTGCTTTTTGGAACCCAGTCGGCAACTCACAGAGAAATAACAAGAGGAAGAGAACCAAAGTGCTTCTATTTACAGAGCACCCAGCACCAACTGCAAACCATGTGAAGAGCCATCTTTGACCTTCTAACTCAGTTCATTCCCCGCATGACTTGGGGCAGAAAAACCATCCAGCTGAGCCCAGTCAACCCACAGAGTCAGAAGCGATAAGAACATGCTTGTCATTTTAAGCCACTTGAGTGATTAGAATTGCTATCCAACAGTAGAAAACTAAATATAGGCTGACTGAATATAGGATTTTAAATTTATCATTAGAAAGGTTTCAAAGAGAAATTCTAAAAATTCTGCTTCCTTCTCCCCTACACAAAACATAAGTTAAACACAAGAGTTCTCTCGAGAGTTTTTTTGAGAGTCAATACATGTGAGATTCTTTATGAACAGGCTAATATTTGTCATAATTATCCATCACACATTTTAAGATAAATACTTATTGTGTGTTTATTTCAATTTTGGTTTCCAAAAATAGACCTGGAGACGATGTTTTGGGTAAAAGCAATTTATTTGGGATATGATTCCAGGGGACACTGTGAAGGAATGGGGAAGCCAGACAAGGAAGGTAAGGAAGCCGGTAAAGCAAGTGATGACAACCTTGAACACCTGGGGCTCAGTTTCTCTTAGGAACCTTCTCACAGACTCTGTGGAACTCACCTTAGAATTGTCTCACTGAGGGGCTAGAAAGTTGGGAAGTTAACCAAATATTGGTCTTCAGTATAAAAAGAAGCTATGAATGGATATATTATAAATAATGTGAATAATAAATAAATATCTGGGAATATTTATTCCATGAGAGAATGAAAAACAAGAGAATCAATAATAGAATCCCAGGGAACACTGACATTTATGGGACACATTGAGAAGAGATTGACAGTGAAAAGGGTTGAAAAGGATGATCACAAACATAGAAGAACATGGAGAAAGTTGAGTTCTGGAAATCTGGGGGAATTTCAAGAAGAATTGGATCAATAGCAATGAACATAAATTTAAATGTTTATTAAATGGCCACTGTGCCCTAGATTTCATTGTGGCAGTTGTGGATATGATTAAAAATAAGTTATGCCCCCTCCTCTACAGGTTTTACCAGGAGGATGCACCAGAAATGTAGGTATATAAGGGAACACAGATTTTGGGATAGGGTGTCTCAGAAGACCAGACAGGAAATACAACCACAGTAGGGAAAGTTAATGACCAATACAGAGCCAAAAAATTGAAGAAAAAAAGGGGACTGGAGGTATGGATATCTTCATGAGAAAAAATAGCAATTGAATTTTGAGTGTTGAGATAGAATATCACAAGCAGTAACTAAATATATCCACTCATTTGTTGTTTAAATAATTGAATGTCTTCTATAATCTAAGAACCATATAAAGCACTGAGAAAAAACAATGACAAATAATTGTACAGACTTTCTGCCCTTAAACTGCTTTCTTGGCACTATCAGAATTATCTTACTTCTACCTCATGCCATCATGTGAGGTAGAGACTATTAAAACCCTGTTGTATGAATGAAAAAACCATGCTTAATGAGCGGAAGCAACTTGGTCAGTGTCACTCAGTAAGTTGTTTGTATTTTAAAAGGTCATTCTGACTCCGGTGTCCAATCTTCTAAACACAGGAGAGACTGCCTGTTAAAAATATAAATGCACCAAATGATTTCAACTTGATATTTTTAATTTATTGTTTGGTGCTTCCTGGATCTCACATCTGGATAACCCTATCATCTGTCATGAAAAATTATCTGTAATTTTATCAGTCACAAGTTGGCAGTTTACCATGATAACATTATGTAAATAGCAAACATTTAGCAATCAAAGTACTAAATAAAATGTAAGAACCTAAAATAGAATTAAGAAAGTGCATTTTGACTTTCAAGGTAATGCTTTGGATCGTAGAAAACTAAGATTATATCTTGATATTTCAGTGAAGCCTTAAAAGAATATATTAAGTGGTATTCTCGGGAAATACACATAATGAGTTTGTTATTTTACTATTTGTTGAATTTCATACAGTGGACTTCTATTTATCTCCAGACAGTATCCTATCTTGTTTTCTCATCCAATTCCAGTCTTTTATTCAGCATCCTTTTGATAAAAATGTCTATTTTTTTCGTTCATACTCAGTTACCTGACTGCCAGAGATAGACTACAAATCATAGCAGATGTCAGACCGACTCATTTGTGCGATATTGCACAACACCGTTTTGCATCTAAGAAGCCGCTCACCAGCTGTGTGTCTGAGTGTTCACCTCCCATACAACTCATGTGCTTATTTGGACTTTCTCCAAGATCCTACTGCCCTCATGGCTTTCTGCAACATCCAGGGACCAGCCACAGGTCTGGGTCATTGCCTTGCACCCTCTGGCTTAGGAAGGAGGCACCCCACACAAAACACTAATTTAACTTCTGGAGAATACACTTTCAGATGTGTGTCCTGAGTGTTTTTATAGGCTGCATATATTTTTTAAGTGTCTATTTTTTTAAATTTCCATGTTAAAGCAAGCCACACTATTTGCTTTATAAAATTCTAAGTCAATTGGGAGATATTTTTTAAGCTAAACAGTTCAAAGAATAGCTAGACCAGCACTGTAACTTAGAGAACTTGATTACTGCATGCACAAATTACTGCATGCACAGATTACTGCATGGCCAAAATAGTTATTTTGCCTCCCTTATTAAGCAGTCCAAGGTCCCTCATGATTACTTAGACTTTAGTGATTAGAAATGATTGTGAAAACAGCTGAAGTTTTTCAGTCATTCTGCCTACAATTTAGCCTATGACTTGTTACTGTGGTCATAAATGCCATAAGTCCAAACAGTTTCACAAATAATCAACTGTTTGTTCAGTAGCAAATATTTATGATGGTCAGATAGTGAGAACATTAAGAGTCTGAGTGCCCATGGTGTAGAGAACACCAGACGAGACACTGCCATGCAAATATTTGAGAGATGGGTGAGAAACATATGTAAAAGACAAGATCCCCATCCTCACAGTTTCATCCCGTTGACAACTGGCTGATTCAGGACATTTTCTCAAATAACCTAGAAACTATTTATCTACCTTTTTGACACTATATGCCATGATTCAAAAGTTTCATCCGTTACAATTATCTAAATAAAAAAAGAGAGTGTCAATGACTGGAGTCTTTATACATATGTGTGCGTTGCGTGTATATGTGTGCTTGTTTGTATTTACACAGTGGTTCACATGATCATAAATAATGTGTGGCTGTATCATATTCATTTTCATTATTGTTTGAAATTTTGAGTTGAAGAGTTCATACAATCGAAAAGTAGATTGACGGAAATGTGAATAATACACACCTCCTTTTTGGTTTTTTTTGTAGTACTTTATTGAACTTTTATAAGGCCTGCTTTCACAAACTTTAGGGAATTAAACTTAATTAGTTAAATAAAAGAATAGACTTTATTCAGCTTCAATTAAAATTACTACATGATTAATTCTGTGAGACAACTGGCTAATAATGGTTACATGGCAAAGATCAGGTGAAGGATGAGCTTAGATTCATTGGGTAGGTTCAGGATTTACTGATTCGTTGATTCTTTGTTGTTGCTATTAAGAACTAACACATTTTAAAAAATAATAATAATTCACAGATGAACTGAAACACAGGGTGCAGCAGATTGTATTTGGCTAAGTCTTACCTGTTGAATATGAATGTAGGGTTTACATACATTACTCAAGTTTTCTTAACTTAGAGACTGTATGTTTCTATTTCTGTTGAGGTGCACTTAGCTTATTTAAGTTTCAATTACAACTTTGTTAAAAAAAGTTAGTAGCTAAGGTACAGAAAGGTTAAAGAGAAGGTATTCAAATTTAATTCCTTCCACATGGCTATAGTAAAGGAGTAGAATAAATTGAACAAAAGTAATTTGCAAAAATCCATGTGTTTACATTATCCACACCATTTTCTCAGTCTCCAACACAAGAGCTAATAAGACATGAAGTATTATGGATTTATTTATTATGGATTATTATGTCTCCCCACTTCCATATGTAGCCCCTCCTACCTCTTTTTTTCTACTGTAACAGGAGATTGATCCTGACAAGTTGGGGAGATGCTACTGCCCAGGTATTGCCCTTTCATTTCCATTTAGCTAATTCTGTCTCTGAGCATTTAGGGCCCAAAAGATACTGAGGATGCTGCATAGTATTACTGTGTCTTAATGATTTTCTGCCGGCTGGATCTGTCAATTACTGAGAGAGGGGTGTTGAAACCTCTGACTTCATGTCGGAGGGCATATATGATAGGGATTGTTTTTTCTTCTTGAAGAATTAGACCTGTTACCATTATGTAATGTCCCTCTTTATCCCTGATAATTTTCTTTGCTCTGATGTTGCTTTGTCTGAAATTAACAGAGCTACTCCAGCTTTTTTTTTATTGGTGTTAGCATGGTATCATTTTTTCCATTAAAAGTGGGTTTCCGGTAGACAACGTAGTTAGGTCTTGTACTTTATCCAGTCTGACAGTCTCCGTTTTAACTGAAATAATTTAACTTTCACATTGAAAGTGCTTATTTTATAGCTGGATTAATGTCTACCATTACTGCCTTTGCTTTGTATTCATGGCACTTGTTCTTTTTTAAAATTTTACCCTCTTTTGCTTTCTTCTCTGATTTTAATTGAGCATTTTTTTATGATTCCATTTTTTCTCTAAGCATATCAAGTTTTGTTAGTGGTTTTCTTCAAGTTTGCAATATACATTTACAACTAATCTAAGCTTGCTTTGAAATACCACTTCATGGGTAGTCCACGTATCTTATGACAGAGTAGTCCTAATTCCTCCCTAACATTCTTTGTAGGAAGGGAAATTGTCCAACTACAGCCCCTACTAGCTTTCCTGGATCACTCAAGGGAGGGGAGGGTGAAGCAGAGAAGCACTTGTGAAGGTCACAACTCAGGGGTACAAGCCCTTTAAAAGACCGAGATCTAATTTTTCCCTACAGCTTAACATCACATTAGCAGGGCTCCTGAATAATAACAAGGGATCATAGCTGAAAGAACTGAAATGATCAGATTCTATTTAACAATAAAAAACCTAAAAATAAACCCAAAGACAATAGGGGAGATGAAAACAAGGACATTAGAGGAACTGAAGTCTCTGACACATACAGCTACAGTAAACAGTAAATGCAGTTTGACTCCTGGTCAGACAAACAGGAAACCTCACACTAAAAATCTAGCTACTTCAGTTCCTATTACTCAATACAATATGTCCGTTAACAACAACAACAGCAACAAAAAATTACAAGGCTTCCTATAAACATAAGAAAAGTGCATTCTAAAGAGGCAAAGCAAGCATGAGAACCAGACTCAGATGTGACGGATATTTTAGAATTACCAGATCAAGAATTTAGAGCAACTATGATTAATACGCTAAGAACTGTAATGGATAAAGTAGACAACGGGGAAGAACTGATAGGTAATATAAGCAGAGAGATGAAAATTCTAATAAAGAATCAAAAGGAAATGCTAGAAATCAAAAACACTGTAATAGACATGGAGCATACCTTTGTTGGAATCATCAGTACACTGGACACAGCCAAGAAAAGAATCAATGAGCTGGAAGTTATGTCAATAGTAACTTGCAAAATTGAAATGCAAAAAGAATGACAAAAATAAACAAATAAATAAATAAAACAGAATATGCAAGAAGTGTGGGAAATTACAAAATGTACAACATACGTGTAATGGGAATATCAGGAGTAGACACACGAGAGAAAGGACCAGAAGATATATTTAAACTGACAAGTACTCTGTTGTAGGTCTGATCGGTGTTCCTCAATAGGTAAGGTGTTTTACCCTCTGGCCTATTTGAATAATTTCTCTTTGTTTAAACATGACATGCCTAAATTTAGGTTTTCAGTATTTATCCTGCCAGGTATTCTCTGAGCCTCTTGATCTGTGGTTTGGTTTCTGTCATTAATTTTGGAAAACTCACAGCCATTTTTCATGGTGACAATGGATAAACTATGCATATAAATGGCATACCAGCCCTCTTATTTCAGAGAAATATTGCTATATTGCTCAAATAAATTAATATTTTCATCTTAGGGATCAGAGTTAGCATAACACAATTTTTTTTATAATTTAAATGATGACGTTATTCTTAATCAAAAATTTTTATTTTTATTTCTATTCCAGGTCTCTAATAACTACATGAGCAACCTTTTAACATAAGCACACCAAACCCCATTGATCCTAATTTTCATATGATAGGATTTGAGAATTCAGAGAAGGAAGGGAATGGGTGGTAACGGGTAACCTGACATGTAAGTTTCCATCATTGGCTCCTAATTCTGATATTATTGCTACCCATGAGAAATAATTCCAGATAAAAATTCCATCCAAAGTTGGGAACTAGTAGTAGCTAGATAATATAATTAGTAAAAAAAAATGAAGGAAAAATATCCTCTTTTAGAACATCTTCCTAACCTTCACAAATATTTTTAATGGTAAAACAGTTTGTTTTATTTCATTTTATTTTATTCTAATTATTTTCAGTCTCTATTATAAACAAATTCTGTCACTGGTGAACATGAAAATAACCAGTCAGAGAGAGATGTGTAAATATTCAGGACTTAAAGCACACTACTCCTTGTCATTTCAACTACAGGGCAAAGACATGACAGATGTTGTTACCAGGAATTGTTAAAATTGTTGCCATGTTGGTCATTCTATGGAAGCATGAACCTCCTTTTAATCTAGGGATAACAAAATTTTTGTGAATCCTGTTATTCAAGTGGATAGCGCAATTCATCAGAACTAGTTCAATGCAAATAGCTTTAAAGTAGCTTAACTAGGCAGTGATTACAAATAATATATTCCTTTTCTACTTATAATATGTATACCTAATAGATTGTGGTTCCTTAGACCTTTTAATAGACAATAAAATAGTTAGTGAATGCTGTAGAAATTCTACAGTCACACATTCATACAATATTAGTATATAATGGCTTAATGGTGCTCCATGAGCTGAGTATCAAATACCTATTTTTAAGTGGTGTAATCACAGTTTTATACAATAGATTCTAATGACATTAATCAATTGTGTGCATGCTAGTTGGATTATTTTAAGGAACTATTAAAAATACACATATACCGACAATTCAGGGAAAGGAAGTGTGGTGATATGAAAGGCCTAGAAAATCTCAAAAAAGACAAGCTATTGTGAGATAAGGCTAAAATTCTGGGCATTGCTCCATTTAAGATATAATTATATTCATGCATATACAAATATGCAATATTTGCCATATCACTTACCATGTTATATACTGTGGCCCTATATATATATATATATATATATATATATATATATATACACTAAATTGTTACAACTAAGCTGTTTTTTAATTGAACTATAATTGACATATACATATCATTTTCAGGTGTACAACATAATGATTCAATATTTGTATATATTTCAAAATGGTCACTACAATAAGTATAGTTAACATCCATCACCACACATAGTGACAAATTATTTTTCTTGTGATAAGAACTTCTAAGATCTACTCTCTTAGCAACTTTCAAATATAAAATATAGTATTATTAACTACAGTCACCATGCTGTGTGGCTTCATATTTAAAACCATATGCCATCAATCAATACAGTTTACTGAATTTACTTGAAACATAAATGGAAGTGTCTTTCTGACTAACAAAAATGGATTTATCAAATCTTATTGCTCTCATTTGTGGATGAATCCAAGAAATCAAAATTTGAGCTTAATCAATTTTTATAAAATGTAGACAATGAATAGTTACAGCCTCTCTTTGACTTTGGACACGAATCAAGTATTGTCCATTTTAACCTTGGAATTTTTTTTTAACCATAAAAATGGCTTTAATGAACCATTAAAGGGATTTTAACCATGAAAATGGATTAAGGAATCCATGCCATTCAACTAACAATGTTAATTAAGCACTTTTCCTGGAAAATACCTGTGATAATATAGTAAAATAAATATTCTCTTAATTTTATTTTCATAACCTTAACATAACTTGATTCTGTTTGATAAATAATATAGAAAAATCATCTGGTAGCTAATACTCAGGTTTTAGAATCAGCCAAACACACAGTTCTTAATAATTACTAGAGAGTGATATTAGCAATAAGAAACCTCTTTCAAAAAATAAAAAAAGAAATCTCTTTCAGACTGGTTTCCTCATCAGTAAACTAGGGTTAATAATAGGATCTAATTTACGTAGCTCTCATGAGGATCATTTATATATCATAATGGATATAAAGTACCTAGCATGGTGACTAGCATTCAGTTATAATTACCTGTTATATGATCTTGATGCTGTTATTTATAAACACTTACTAAAGAACTGGACGAGTAAAGTATAGGTAATCTTGAAGGAAAATGCACAACAGAGTCTTGTTTAGTAAGCATGATCAGCCTTACACAAGAATGGTTCAAGTGGGAAACTTCACAACTGAATCTTCATGCACTTAATTTATTATGCCCACATGCAAACTCCTGATTTCACCCCTATGGTGATACCAGTTATATGACTGAATTCACACCCAGGTTCCAAGAGGAGAAGAATGGATTGTAACTATCAACTAGGACACACAGCCCCTTACGCACACTCATTGTATCTCTTTGTCTTCCCACACAGTGGAAACACAGTCACATTTAAGTTTCAATATGCTTTCTCCTGAGGATCCTCCTCAACATTCAGCAGGAATCATGTTGGACTAAATGTGCTCTGGAAGCATGCTTGGAGGAGAGACATTAATCTCGGCTGGTTAGATCAGGAAATGCTGCCTAGAGAAGGGGCACACATCATACCTTGAACAATGGTAGGAATTCAAAATATAATAGGTGGGAAGAGAAGGATTCACGTAGGGATTCATGTAGGGGGATTATTGTAAATAATGGAAAGAAGGCTGTATGTGTTCAGAATGTGGTAACAGCTTCAGTGCAGCTGAAAATTGGAAATGATGACTGAGTGGAGTGAAAAGTCTAGAAAGTCTAGAAAAGTAAGTTCAAGGAGATTTGAGCAACATACTAAGAAGATTGATCTGTATTTGATGGATAATAGGCTGACTTGGAATGATATCCATCAGCAGAGGTAAGTGACCAGATCTCACTTGGATCCTAGGAGGCCCTCAGTCACCTATCCTCCACCAAAACTTACTCTCCGAAATTATATACACTGGTAATTTCTACCTCAGAGTGAATGAACTCAATATACCACTTCTCTAATTAGGGAATAAAAGCTCCATTTGCCTGTTAAGATTAAACAGAGAATTTTTGTTCAGTTGAAGACCTTCACAAATTAATAGCCAATATTTGTGAGATTTGTATGCAATTTGTGAATTATCTTGTGATAAGATTTTTTTATACATGTTATTTTATTTTGTCCTTTCAGTAACCCCATGAAGTAGATAATGTTTTTATTCTATCTATAGTTGAATAAACTAAAGTTTAGGGAGGTAATATAACTTTCCAAAGTTATCAGCTAACAGTGGTAAAATCATAATTGGATTGCTGGCTTATCAGAGGCCAGAGCCCATTAACCCATTATGTTTACTACCTGCAATCTGGTAAAGATTTTTCATTAGTGCTTTTTTATAAGTGGATCAGAGAGTTTGACTTTAGAATTAATATCACTAAACTTTTGTTTCAGAGCCAAGAGTCTGGTAATTTTTTATCAACTGGCATTTGGTACCTAAAAATGAATTTATCATAATCCTCATTCTTCTATCTGTATATATACTGTACATTCAGTATCTCATGTCTAAGTCATAGTGTTATAGATCTAACTTTACTTAAGAGTAGATTTTTCAAAATTGTCTCCAAAAAGAATTACTAAGACAAGTACATTGTTTTATGTTGAAACACATTTTCCATTTAAAGCCAATTATAATTTTAAAAGAATAAAAAATTGACTATCTTGAAAAATCTCATTTGTTAAAATTCAGAAAACAGCAGGGGGGAAGAACTTTCATTGCAAACACATTCCCAAGGCCTACAATATTTTCATTTGATTATGAAGTGAGTTAATTTCCATTCACTTTCAGCCATTTTTTTCTCTAATATCCAAGTATCAATTAGTCATATTGAGGTATGTCTCTCTTTTAAATAGTTCATTTCACTTGTTCTGCCGCTTAAAAATGCATTGTGTGCTGGAACATATTCTCAGTATGTGAATCTTCTCAGCTTCTGTGACATCACATCCCTTTCTCATCCTTACAGCCCCTTTCTATTTGATGTGAACAGGTACTTTAGGCATCTTAGAGGTGGCTAATCATATCATGCAGGGTGGGAGACTGAATATCAAATGGAAAACAATTAACCATATCAGCATTAACTTAAGCCAGTACACATTCAAAACGTCTTCAATTAAAAAATAATAAAAATATATTTTTCTAAAATGTTAATTGCTAGTATACTGTTTTCATATACCTTCAGCCTTTTTTCTCTTGAATCTCAATAAATGCTACTAAGCTTTACATATCCTCCGTCAAAACATTATTTTAAAAAGCAACATTATTTTTAAAAGCAAGAATTTTAAATAAATTATTAGGAAATAATGTAAACTTACAGAAAAACTACCAAAAACTCCTATATCAACTTTATCTGGGATCCTTTACTGTAAACATTTCACTTAATCTGTTCTCTTTCTCTCTCTCTGCCTCTCTTTCCCTCCTCCCATCTCTATTATTATTAATAATAGTAGTAGTCTTTTCTGAAAAAAAAAATGAGAGTAAGCCATAGACATGATGCATTATTACTACACTTATGTATATATGCTGAAAGCAAAGATACTGCTTTTAATTCTCATACAACCCTTCAAGTCAGAAAACCCACTCTGATACATCACCATCCAATCTATAGACTCCATTCAAAGTTCTATAACTTTCACAAAAATGTCTTATCTTCCCTTCTGTCCTGGGATCCCATCAAAGAAAATGCATATCACATTGATTTTTTTTCCTCCAATCTGGCAGTTTCACAGTTTTTCCCCATCTTTCTTGTCCTTGGCAGTTTTAAAGACACAGGCCACACATTTTGTAGGATGACCTTTATACTTTCTGATCATCCTGACAGCTCAGCGGTTCTCACGTGAGGCAAATTTGTTCCCCAGGGGTGATCTGGCTTGTCTGGAGAAATTTCTGGACTATTAAAATTGGAGGATGGGGAAAGTAGGTACTGACATTTTGTGGTAGAGGTTGGGATGCTGCCTAACATCTACAATGTAGGACAGCCCTCAGTAACAGAGAATTATGTGGTCCAAATGGTCAATAGTCCTAAGGTTCAGAAACCCTGTCTAGCACATTATTCATAGACAAACCTTCTAGGGGAGTATGAAAAGAAAAATTACGATACAATCTCACAAGGAACATGGATGTGAAATTTAAAATAAACTATTAGTAATCAAATCCAAGAATAGATAAAATTGTTAAGCCTTTATGGCCAAGTTGGTTTTCTCCCAGAAAAGTAAGATAGGTTAATTTTCGGAAATATACAATTTCAAAACTTATAAAGAAGTATAAACGTATTTGGACAAGATTAACACCAGATTAAACCCATTTAAAGAGCACAGTAATGAACTC
Source organism: Orcinus orca (assembly GCF_937001465.1). Lineage (NCBI taxonomy): Eukaryota > Metazoa > Chordata > Mammalia > Artiodactyla > Delphinidae > Orcinus > Orcinus orca. Next base: position 45,464,621 of record NC_064573.1, read on the forward strand.
TTAGTATAATTCAGTAGAAATTATCCAGAATTAACACACACAGAGAGTAAAAAAGAGCTGGAAAATATTGAGACATAGAGAGATAGATCAAGGATGGAATGATAGGGTCTAATATATCAAATCAAAATTTCAAAAACAGAGAAAAGTTTATATTTGAAGAAGTAGTGGCTGAAGATTTTCCAGAAATAAGAAAGACAATCAGATTTAAGAAGGCAAACAAGTCCCAAAAAGGTTAAGCAAAAAGAAATTCACAGCTAGATCTTGCAGGACACCAAATATAAGATCTCTAACAGCATCCTGAGAGAAAGAAGAGATAACCTTTTAAGGAATGACAATTAGACTGACAGCTGACTTCTCAACAACAACAATGGAAGCCAGATAGAGAAAATTTTTGTCAACCAAGAAGTCTTTAGCTAGAAAAACAATCTTTTAGTATTAGGCAAAAAAAAAAAAAAAAAAAGAAAGAAAGACATTTTCAGTCAATCAAAAACCTGAAAATTTTGTCATTTCACTGAAGAAGAAATTGAAATGGCCAAAAATGATATGAAAAGATGCTCATATGCATCTTTTTTCATATGCATCTTTTCATATGCATAATCAGGAAAATATAAACCAAGAACAAAATGAGAAACCACTGCACATGAAGCAGTCTGAAATAAAATTTTAAAATTGATGTATCAGTGAAGGTATAAAAAGTTTTAAAAACAGAGCATTTATACACAAGTGGTAGAAGATTAAATGTATGAAAATATTTTGGAAAACACTTTAACACTACTTTATATATGTAAAAATGTACATACTATATGACCCTGCAATTCAGTTCCTTATGTTAATAGAGAAAATTTTGCATGTGAGCACAGGTGGATAGGTATAAATGTTCATAGGTGTGCTATTGGTAGGAGAAAAAAACCTAGAAACATCCCTATTAACGTGAATAATAGAAAGAATTCTGGGATATCCACTAATGAAATGACAAACAATGGTGAAAATGAATGAATTATAGCTACACACATGACTGAATCTTAGAAAAATCTTAGGCAGACAGGAAAAGCATGTTGCAGAAAAATACATACGCATGATTCCACTTAAATAAAGTTTAAAAGTTTCCAAAATTATCCAATACATTACTAGGAATATAAATATATGTGGGAAAGAAACTATTTTTTTAAAAAAGCAAAGTGATAACAAAGACTAAATCAAGATAGTAGTTACCTGTGAGCAGGATGGGCCAAAGGATGGGTCAGGAAGAGCACAGCTGGCAGCTTCAAAATGAATGGTAATAGTCCTTTTCCATAGAGCTGTAGAATGTATATAGGTACTCGTTGTACTAAAATGGTATCCCAAGCATACATAGTATAAATATCATTTGTATCTATTTAACATCTGATTTATACATAAAAATAGCTAATGTTTATCAGGCAGTCTCTGGGCAAGGCATTGCATGTGTAGCATCCCACCTGATTTTCATAACTCTATCATTGTTCTCCCTTTGTAAAACTTTCTAGGCTGAAAGCTTTTTTCCTAACCCAAATAAATAAGGGAAATATCTTCTCCAGCTTCATAAAACAATTTTTGTTCACATTATAAATCGGATTTCATTGAATAGATTGATGTTGGGGAAACTGTCATTCTAACAATATTAAATTCTTATCTTTCTATCAGAAAAAGTCTGATTCTATCTTTCTACTTGAATAAATGTATTGATATGCATCCCTTTGAAAAACTTTCCACCTTTCGGCTCTAATTCTCAAACAGATGGATGGAAAAGGCATGGAGCCCTGCCATAGTTTTGTCACTTACATGAAAGAAGATGCTGCAACTCAGTATTTCTGATTGAAACTCTCTTTGCTTTGATCTCATCGGACTCTCACTAAAGAAGGACAAATTCTTTGATACTGCTGGGGAGTGGAAAAATACTTTGAATTGCCTTTTTATTGTGGTCCCCAGAGATTTTCACCCTGGGGACAATGCCCCAGAGTAAGATTCAAGTGAGAGAGAGTCATAGTTTCTAGAGCCAGCTCCCCGTAGCTCACCAATCGTTCAGTTGTCAGGAATTTCGCAAGTCAATCATTAAACACAACTATTATAAAAAAAATAATAATAAATCATATGAAGTTACAATTAAATAATTAGGTTTTTAAAAAAAGACAATTTTTCAAAACTATGATTTTAAATTATTTTGCTACATTTTACTATTATCTGTGCTCTTGAGATTATTTATGCTTATTGTATCTGTGTAGTAGAAATGCTTTGTAATTCCATGTTCAGTGACTTCATTATATTGATAACAAACTTATGTACTTTTAAATCTCTCTATCATTTATCCTATCTTAGTCTAGTGGATCTTTCGGGTTGTAAGAGATGTGTCTTGAATTTTCACAATGTGACTATTATCATATTTTCCTCATATTATTATTCTCAGGCTTTGCTTTATATAATTTGATGTTGTTTTGTAAACAATGATTAATGATAGGTAAATCTTTTTGGTAAATTGTAGTTAGCTTGAAACTATAGCTTGAAACTGCCTTATTTAATATTTTGCCTTAATTTTTACTTTCTCTAATATTAATATTTCTATGTTTGCTATTTCTCTTAAATATCATGTGATAATTTTGTCTGTTATAAACCATATATAGCTAGATTTACTTTTTCTCAATATGAGATTATCCATCTTTTCATAGGAAAAAGTTAACACTTTTGCATATATTTCCACCCCTAATATGTTTGATCTAATTTCTACATCTATAATCTTGCTGCAAGACATTTTCAGATGATTATTTTCAAGTTCCTTCTCCAGAGCATGTTGTCAGAGTAGAATAAGTTTCCTCATTGTAAATTAATCATTTGGGGGAACCATCAAGAAGAAAAACATGGAGATTTTCTCAGCTTGAAAACACATGTTGAAATAGAATGACATTTTTAATTAGCAGTAGAGCTCAAGTATCAATAATTCTCCAGAAACTCCTTTAGTTCCAACAATAATTGCTACCAAGAGACTAACTGCTTAGGTAAGCATTACGGCTTAGGTCAATTCCGGAACTCTGATGCCCATCTAAAAGCTGGCAATCTTGAAATCCAAGTGTAGTTCCCTACAAGACCTCTTTCATCACTCATGCAAACCTTTCAGAGAGACTGTATTGAAGATAGTTTTCACAGCACCATAAAGAAGCAATATCCCTGATCATTTGAACTGCAATGGCGCACACATTTCAAGGATTTTGTCACTCCTTTGAGCTTTCCCATAGTTTAATATGTAATCTATATTCTGAGTCTCAAAGACACATTTTCTTCCTACAAACATGTAGTTAATCTCACTGCTCTCTGCAGATGTATTGTAACTGGTAGCATGAATTGTATATTTAATCCTGTGACCCAGTAGTATCAATTAGCATTACATTTTAATTCACACATGAAGAAAATACCTGTACTGTGAAAAGCTTTTTTGCCTAGGGTGCAAGAGAAGTCTATCCTTCATAAACTAAAATTAAAGCTAGTTGAACACTGCAAGATGTTTTTCCCCTTATACACTGTAAATTGTTACTAAGCATATAGTTTCTTTACTGTTGCACTTCCTCATAGACCCCTTTGTGTTAGGAATTTATACAGTTCAACAATTAACTGGATGTCAGAAATCCTGGCATTTAACCCCTATTCTGGTATCAATAACCACATGACTTTGGAGGAATCACTTAAAGTGCCACGCCCACACTCTAAAATGGAGTGATTCTTCAGTGATATTTAGGTTTCCAGGGTTCAATGTGTTTTCCCTGTCCAAAACCTTCATGCATGCTTCTCTCCCTTCCTAGCACAACCTCTAACCCCTTAACAATCTGGATGACTACAGTTGTCTTGATCCTCTAATCAAACACTTGTCTTCTTTCTGAAGCCCTTCTTTGTTCGTCCAGGAAGGGCTTGATTAATAATCTATTTCTGTGGATAAGCTGAAACTTCCTTAAGAGCAGATACTGTGGATTCTCACTTTTACATCCCTGGGGCCTAGCCTAGTGGTTAAAAGAAAGTGGACACTTAAAAGTATGTAATGACAAATCAATGAACACATAAATATATACATATGCATAAACACCCTGTATTAGGAGCTGTGGGACTGGGAAATCATTTTGGTTAAATCCATTTTTTTTCTATTTACAGAAGACTGCCCAGTGGGCAACTAGGGTTCATTTTGCATTTATGTACTTTTGAGAGATCACACCTTTGAGAGGCTCGCACACCATCTTTGGTTTAACTAGCTAAATAAAGTTCTCACACCAACTCCAACACGCGTGTGGAGGCTTCCCCACACCAACAGCAATTCTCCGACTCCAGCAGGGTGTCTAAAAATTGAACTTAATTCTGACAGTCTCTATATGGAGATATCAGACTCTGCAGGTAAAAGGTTCAGTCCTACAAGACCACCCTCCACTACAGATGCCAGTCGAAAGCCCAGGTTATTACCTGTGCTTCTTACCAACTGGCTCTAAACTGGAAGGTCCATTGAGCCCCTCCAACTCAGGATGCCAACTGCAAGTCCAGGTTGTTGTACTTCTGACCAACTGGCTATATATCCGAGGCTCCCACAACAGCCTCCTTGGGTTCAATTAACTTGCTGGAACAGTTCACAGAACTCAAGAGAATCTGTTTAGTCACAAAATAACTGATTTATTATAAAAGGATATTAAAGGATATGAATCAATAGCCAGATGAAGGGATACACAGGGCAAGGCATGAGGAAAGGGCACAGAGCTTCCATGCCCTCGCCCAGTGCACCACTCCCCCTAATCTCCACGTGTTCACCAACCCAGAAGTTCTCCAAAGCCTGTCCTTTGGGGGTTTGTGGAAGCTTCATTACATGGGCATGATTGATTAAATCTTTGGCCGTTGGTCACTGATTTGACCACCAGCCCCTCTCCTTTCCCCCGAGGTGGTGGGGATGGGGGTTAGGACTTCCAATCCTCTAACCACACAGTTGGTTCTCCTGGCAACCTGTCTCCACCCCTGAGTGGAATCCAAAAGTCACCTTCCCTGAAGTGTTTTCGGAAACTGTGGACAAGAGACCAAATATTATCTCATTGCTCTTTTGCTCAGGAAATTCCAAGGGTTTGGTAGCTGTAAGCCAGGAACTTTGGATGAAGACCAAATATATATGAGAAATACATATATTTGGTCATCAGAATGACCACATATATATATTTCTTTTTGTTTTGTTTAGTTTTTTTTTATTGGGGTAGAGTTGTTTTACAATGTTGTGCTAGTTTCTACTGTACAGCAAAGTGTATATGTTTCTTATAAATCATGCTATCACACTAGCTGAGCATTAAACCAGTGCTGATGGTGGAGGAAATATACTGCTTTAAATAAATAGGGGAGAGTGGGTCCAGCACTTAGAAAAATGAAAAGAAGACTATGCTTGGATCTACACATGGAGAGCTTCGCTTTCTCTTGTTTTAAGATAGGAATGGTAATGCATGGCCAGTATTTTGCCAATCTCAAACTGAGTTCTTTAGTGCAAAAAGATTGAGATGAGAGTTTTTACATTTTAGTTAGCAAATGACCTAAAGTCTTCAGTATTCAAAGGAATGGCATGATAATGGAGAAATGATACCTCCCAGGTTATATTTTGTGTCAGGGAATTTGCCAGAAACACCTCACAATTCAACACACTGAGTCTGGTTGACTCAGTGCAAAGTGACTTCCAACACAGACACATGTGGCTATTCCCTGTATCCTAGGAACTCTTCAGGGAGAGGAATGTCCCATGTATTATTGGACAACAATATAATATACTGAATTACCTAGATGCCATTTTCATGCCCATAACAAGTTATAAATATCCAAAAAAATAAAAGGAATATTTTTACCCAAATAAAACTTTCCTTAGTTTTGTGATTTTTATTATAGATGTGATCTCTCTTAATAAGTTATAACACAAATAAGTTATATATTGGGTAATTAAAATAATTTTACAACTGTCATTTTGTGATAATTTTCAGTTCATGTATGCAGAACAATTTTAATTAGTAGGGATGTATTCAACTTACTTGATGCTTATAAGACATGTTAAAAGGTATAAAAGTGACATGTTCAGAGTAGTTTTTTGATTATTTTACAGATTTTTTGGATAATAAAGAGTTTCATTAGTTTAATAACTGAAAATGTATATTAATAAAGACATTGATAAAATGAGAAAAATGTGTAACATGTAAAGAAAATGTGATTATCAAGTTGACAGATCCAACACATCCTTAGACGATCCTAAGTATTTCAATAGCATTATAAATTCTGATTGTTATTCAGTGCATATTAATATTGTCATTAGAATCACAGTCTGACAGCCCCAGGAGATGAGAAAATTATACAGACTAAAAACTGTAATAGAAAAAGTTATTGTCATGTTGATATCAATGGCAAAATCAAATTAAAGTTACTTCTGGAATTTACAATTAATACATTGTTCACGTTTTTGGCAATTAGAATTCCAATTAACTGATGTTAGTAATTTAATATTGAAATACTCAACACAGTTTATTAATTACAACCTGAGAACTCAAACCTTAGCTTGAAGGGTCTATTAAGAGAAAAAAAATTAATGACATTTTTATATAGAAAGGATAAAATTGGTGCTGTAAAGGGGTGTTTATTCCCAAGTTGTTACTCCTATCTTAAGTTCTTCTTCAAATTCTATCAAGGTATTTGGGTAGCCAGATAACAAGCAAGTTAAAGAATAAACACCAAATGGTTCACTGTTATCCTTTGAATATTGCAATTACAGATTATTTTTATGTCTTTCTTTACTTATTTTGGAGAAATCATCTTTCTCTATAACGAACATACACTGTCTTACTATATGTCTTTTTTTTCAAATTTATTTTTATTTTTTGGCTGCATTGGGTCTTCGTTGCTGCGCGTGGGCTTTCTCTAGCTGCAGCGAGCGGGGGCTACTCTTCTTTGCAGTGCGCAGGCTTATTGCGGTGGCCTCTCTTGTGGAGCACGGGCTCTAGGTGCTCAGGCTTCAGTAGTTGTGGTGTGCAGGCTCAGTAGTTGTGGCTCATGGGCTCCAGAGCGTAGGCTCAGTAGTTGTGGCGCATGGGCTTAGTTACTCCGCGGCATGTGGGATCTTCCCGGACCAGGGATCAAACCCATGTCCCCTGCATTGGCAGGAGGATTCTTAACCACTGCGTCACCAAGGGAGTCCCTTACTATATATCTTAAACATTTTAAATTGCCTTTTGAAATGTTGTAAAGCTGTGTGCTTTGGGAATTTTTTCCCCTTAATTTTATATGATGAGGGAGATGAGGAAAGTGCCTCTCTTAGGTCACTTCTAGGGTTGACAATCCCATTTTATGAGAAAACAAAGGTGTAAGAAGGTACCATGACTCTGGTCAACTTCTCTTTCTACACTCACCCCATATTACATATTAATTACAATTATTTTATATACGTACTCATCTAGACACAGTTGATCCTTGTGACTCTTAGCTGCTCGGAGTCCCATCATAAGACACCAAATCAAACCATAGACAATTGCTGTTCCTGTTTCCTAGCCAGTTGGCATGCACCTAATCAAGCCAGCAGTTTTGCTGTTGCTTTCGTTCCATCACAAGGAGGAGGAGCAAAAATTAAGGGCCCGATTCTTTTTGTCCAGGGACTAGGCTGAACCTAGCAAGTGTACTATTTTTATGGTCCAGGGTAGGAGAAGTTCTAAGAGGCCATGCTTTTGCAGCCCCAAGCTTTCAGAGAACACCTGCAAATCATAACCAAGATACAAAGTCAAATATTATATCCATAAGGCAAAGTCAAAGAAGCCCCTGCAATAAGGTAAGGTCAAGAAGTTTTCAGGAAGAGAACAAGAAAAAAATCTGGAATCAAAGGGCAAGGGGAAAAAAATCCAATATATCCACTATAAAATATGAGAGGTACTGGTAACTCTTGCTAAATGCTGACCTTGTTACCTGGAGGGAGTACTTCATATCTATAGGTACAGAATCAGGCAGAAAATAGATGGTTTAGCATAAGTCCACCTCCATCCCTAGAGCTGTCCAAATCACTTTCAATGATGGTGTATGGAGCACAACATTTAACTATGTAGACTTTCAGATGAGTCCTTCAAAATCCTTTTAGTGATCTATTTATTTTTTGCCAATCCCATTGCATATATAAACATGCATTTATGGACAGGCATGAACATAAGAAATGAGATATTGTTTAGTAGAACAAGCTGCACCTTTGAAATGATGTATAATTCCTTCAATAAATCCCATGCATAGCTCTTGCAACTGCCCAAGAATCTACTACACGTTGGAGAGTGTCTTGAGTGAAATAAAGGTTCTAGGAATTAGAAACATATATTGGGGAAATTTACTTAAAGAAAAAAAGGTAGGTCCATCCATGTTGCTGCCAATGGCTGAATAATATCCCATTGTATATATATACCACATCTTCTTTATCCATTCATCTGTCAGTAGACACTTAGGTTGCTTCAATGTCTTGGCTATTGTAAATAGTGCTGCTATGAACATTGGGGTGCATGTATCTTTTCTAATTAGAGTGAATGGACCTAGAGATTTTCATACTAAGTGAAGTCAGACAGAGAAAAACAAATATCGTATGATATCACTTATTTGTGGAATCTTAAAAAATTGATACAAATGAACTTACATAAAAAACAGAAACAGATTCACAGACATAGAAAACAATCTTATGGTTACCAAAAGGGAAAGGAGGGGGAACAAATGAGAAGTTTGGGATTAACAGATACACGCTACTATATATATAGAACAAACAACAAGGACCTACTGTATAGCACAGGGAACTCTACTCAATATTCTGTAATAACCTATATGGGAAAAGAATATGAAAAAGAATGGATAAATGTATACATATAACTGAATCACTTTGCCTTACACCTGAAACTAACACGACATTGTAAATCAACTATATTTCAATAAAAAAATTATTTTTAAGGTAGAAAAGGAAGAGTAGAGAATCGGAGAATGCTGTTTATACGCAACTTATATATCACATTAACAGTATGTCCAATATTGTGCACTGCTTCTGGTTCTCAGAAAGAAACCTTAGAGAAGCACCTACATCAGCTAGGGGTGGGACATGGGGGTATGTGCTAGAAACAAATGCTGCGGTAACTGGAGAAATTGGACACCTGGCTTGTATTACCTTTTTTTCACGATGTACTCTTTTCTTCTCTGCTGTAATTACTGCACCAGTATCCATGGCTCTTAGTTACAAAGCTTATTTGTGGCAAGTGTATATGTAACAACATGATGCAGGTGTACTGTCTTTATTTGCTGTGATTTCCTTTGTTTGAGGGACAAAACAGATATGATTAAACTCATGCTTCAAACCAACACACACTGTATCCTCACAGCATGAGTTTTGGTGAGTCTGTCCCAGGCTTCGGTATAAATAAATAAAAATGTAATCTATTTCCACGCTATTTATTACTCACTAACAGGATCACAAGTGGAAAAAAATGCCTCCGCGTGGGATTTTTTTAAGTTGCCATCTACTCAATTACGAGATTGAGACCCGAGTGGGATTAATCTCTGATATTCTTTTCTCAGAAGGGTTTTGTTTTCCTTCCCTCATCCTTGGTAATAACCTCTGATTCTATTTCATAATGAGATTGAAAGGAAGCAACTATATAAGCTGAGAGCAAATAATTGTATTATTCTTTAAATGAGCCCATTGAAATGGCAAGGAAGGGGCATTATAAATCTTTTTTACTGGGATATATATTGAGCTTTTATAGGCCTAAGTTTGTGAAATGCTACACCATATTACCATTTTCAGGATCCCACTGAGGGCTACCACAGTAATAGTAATCACAATAATTACAGGCATAGATAGCTACTATCTTCTAATCAGTCAGCTGTCTCTAAGCAACCAGGTTTAACAAGACTAACAATTGCCACCTCATATATTCATGTAAAACTCTCAGAATTTAGTCATTATAGAACTAATGCCTTAAGCCTGCTGACCTCTAATGGATTTGTCATTTATCTCCAACGTCTGAGATTTAAACTAGCTCTTCCAATTCATGGTGGTAATCATTTGTTCCCTTTTGCCAGATACTTGATGGTTAATTCAAATGTAATTTTTTACTAAAAGTCAGACATGAGGCTTATTAAATTCATAACAAATTATTCTTCCCAAACATAAGATTTCTACTGGGAGTTAGAATGTATATAACCATATGCCACAGCATGGTTACCATATGACACAAGGCAACATGCCTTCCAATTTTAAGCCATGGGGATCTATGCTTTAGGCCATGTCTCTGTATTCAGCAGTTTTGACTGAATTAGCAGGACAGTTAACCAAAATATTTAAAGGGTGCCATTTTAGTCTGTGAGAAAGTTGCTAGCATATTGCTGTCCAAGTATCTTCTGTCCTTTAAATTCAGGAATCAGAATACTTAACCCTAGAAACTGTAAGCATATATTTTTTTAATATCAGCTGAACTTGCATTTGTATAATGCTTTATTTCTTTTTCTAGCTTTTTCACATATGGCATCTCATTTGATTCTTAATCAACCCTGTAAATTAAACAGGCCAAGATCTTTACTTTGAAGTTTCAGGTCAGAAAAATGAGAGAGTAAAACGTCATATGGTCTACCCAAGGTCAGCATGGCAGAACTAGGACAAGCACCCACCGGGCTTGATTCCTGCCCATTCCTTTTCCAGAAATATCACACTGATTTATTTGCTATACAGCAAGAGGCTGGGCATTTGGGGCGGTGGGGAGGAGTATATACTCTGAAATCACCAATCAGGATTCCTTTTTCCTTCTGTGTTCACATACAATCTCACCTGGTCCCAGAAGCTTTATGTCAGATTGGAAAACTTACGTTTTTCTAGTACCACGCCTGCCTTTTGGCTACAGGAAGTCTACCTGGTATTGTACAAAGTAGTGTCTATGAAATCTTTGTTTAGTTAATTTGGACAGTTCTGCAGGGACTTGCTTCTTATTACATGGCTCACTCACTGGGAAACTCTGTCTCTCTGATTGTGCCGTACTTTCATGGTCTGTTTAAGTAATAGTGACATTTGGTTGAAAGAAGAGCCATCCCTTTGACCACCGTTTGCTCTGTCAGTACAGCTGCGTATACACAAGGGAAGCCAAACTGGGATTTATGCTCTCTTCCACGCTCCCTTTTTACTGTTGAAACATCTCAAATAGAATAGCTGCAAGTGGTCATAAATGCAGTCATATCCCGCATGTGTCTTCATAATTAAATCTATTCAGACTGGTGTGGCAGAAATGCGCTGAAGGTTAACTTTATGTTAGCAGATCTACAACAGGTCCCAGGACAGCCATGACCGTGAGTTTATCTGCAGTACTTTACCTTTTCTGGATCCTCTACTCTGCATAAGCAGGCTTCCCTGGCAACCAATGCCTTCAGATTCCTGCTAATATATTATGGCAGATGGGAGGCTTTCAAAGGGATTTATTAGAGACTGCTAATTTAACTAATTCTCACTGAAGTGTTAATGACATCTCCAGTGAAGTATTATTTGGAGTCTTATCCTAAGATATGATTGGGGTGATAGAATGCTTAGTAATCTGTCATGGAGATGGCACATATGTTGGGGCACAGTTGGAATTTCATCCCTCACATAAAATCCTTAATGCCCCTGTGATGAACCATATTAAAATTCTATATTGTTTTAAAACAAAAGATTCTCATGGCATGGGAGAGCAACACATATGGCCTAGCTGAGTGCTGCTCTGAAAATGATATAGAAACTATTAGATCCCTTGATGAAACTTTCTTCAAAGTTTTAGATCTACTTCCTAATTTACTTTTTCTGAAATGGATATTTTTGGCTTCAAAATTTGGCAAAATTAACCCACCCTCTTATTTTCCTACCTCTACTTTACTTCTCTTTGACAGGTGTGCCTAATAGTTAGGGTAAGTCTCCTTTGAAAGGTGGCAGCTATGGCAATCAAATGCCTTTAACATATTCTATGACTACTAAAGCATATTACATGCCTACACCCTACAGGACCCCTACGACAGGTTTGCTCTCCTCAGGTTTACATGTTACTGTTGTATAGATGCAGCCTGAGCTTCCCTTTCAAATGAGAAGATTTGCTTGTCTTCATCTTGGTTGTTGAGTCTTGCCTTCAATCTCTTTCCATTGTATCTTCTCCAGGGCAGTGAATCCAGCATTTAACCATTTTTTTCAGTAACCATTTGAGATACTTTTGTATGTAAGTTCCTTTGAGTATAAAATGTGCACACAGGGGCTTCCCTGGTGGCGCAGTGGTTGAGAGTCCGCCTGCCGATGCAGCGGACACGGGTTCATGCCCCAGTCCGGGAAGATCCCACATGCCGCGGAGCGGCTGGGCCCGTGAGCCATGGCCGCTGAGTCTGCGCGTCCGGAGCCTGTGCTCCGCAACGGGAGAGGCCACAACAGTGAGAGGCCCGCGTACCGTAAAAAAAAAAATTAAAAAAAAAATGCACACAGTATTATGGTCTTCTAATAGTTTACAATATTTAGTATTCACAGCAAGCAACCATAATGAAATATGAAAGTGAATTATGCATTCCATTGTCCTAGAGCATGGCACAGGAGAATATCTACAATTTCATTTTAAGGAGAAAGTAAATGAGAAAAACAGGCAGAGAGAACAGGATAAGGAAAAGCATGGATTTGAAGTGCATTGAAAGTGCCATGGCCCCCGAACCTGGAATCGGTTAAAACTTCCCAGGGAGATTTGTAAAATTCCTATTTCTGGGCTCTACTCAAAAAACAGTGAATCAAGAGCTTAGAAAGGTGGGGTCCCCAAATCCATATTTAATAGAAATGGTACTGCTAGCCTGGCCAGCTTTTGAGACCAATGATCTAGTTTGTTGGATACATTCATCCTTTCAGAAATTATTTATTGACTTCCTAATATGCATCATACATGGTTTTAGATGCCTGGACAAAATAGACAAAGGACCTATTACTGTGTAGCTTACATCCTGGTGGCGTGAGACAGATGCTATTCTAAGTGCAGTACATGGATTAACTAAATTCTTCTTACTAAAACCCTATCAAGTCTTCATTTCCCATATGAGCAAAGCTAAGGCACAAAGAGTTTAAATAATTAATCTAAGGTTATATAACTAACAGAAGGGGGACCTGGAATTCTCAAATGTGATCTAACTCCAGTCCTCTCATGCGTGGCTGGCTACATAATTTGCAGGACCCAGTGTAAAATTAAAATGCAGGGCCGGCCACTTGTTTAAAATGCAAGAAACACTGATGTTAAAGGTACTAAAATATAAAGTGTTTTCCTTTCTTCCATGGCCTCTCTTGCAACTTGTGATTTTCTTTTTATTTGCTATATAACGTCATTCTAAGAAAGACAAAATTAAATTGTAAATGATTACGTGACTGTTACCATTCATCTTTATATTGCACAGTGCCAGTTTTAAATGCAAATATAAGAGCACTTAACTCACAGGCAGGATCACTGAAATTACACAATTTGTATTTCATAGCTTACACATTCTTGCCAGAACAGCAGAAATGTTGCAGGAAACCAACTCAACTGTTTTTATTTTACTTCTTGATCAATACACATATTCTACCAACACTCTTTACCTTTGACTTAGGGATGAGTAATGAAGGACTGAAAGAAAAAGAAACTATGGGTTGCCCTTTTTTTCCTTTCCTACTATGTCGTTATCTTCGGTGTAAGTGGTTGGCAAATACAAGGCAAGTAGTACAAATAAGGAAGGATATGACGGGTTCCTTTGTCATTCACGTCTTAGAGTCATTACCTTCTTTCCGTGTTTGAAAAATTCTGGTTCAAATGGAGAGAAGTCCTCTCTTGGCTGTCAGCATCCGGATATACTCAGTCGCAGAGATAAGTAACATGTTTACCTCTTACTCACTTGGAATCTGGCTGAACTGTCACAGATCGTGGGCCCACCAGGATTCTGTGCTCACGGTGCTTCACAACGTTTTGTGGGTAAAGGGTGGAAAGGAACAACGGACCTGTATATCTTGTGTAACTTCTCTACTCACACAGATGCTCTATTATCCAACAGGACCTCCACAGAACACCAGTGTAAAGATGAAATTATGCAAAATTTCAAGATGGCCAGAGCAGAGCATTAAACCAAGCATAGGCCCTCTGAGCCTTTCTGTATAATGACACCACAGGTCACATACCCATGAGGTCAGCCCTACCCAACCTTAACCACCACTCTATACTCTATGGCGCATCAGGTTGCGCCATCATTCTCGTCTTTCTTGTCTAGGTTACTTCCTGTTTGTAAATGTCACTTTGCAGTATAACAACTGGAATTGAACATAATACTCTAGATCTGCTGTTCTCAGAATGCAAAGCATTATTATTTCCTAGCTTAGACACTCACACTAAATGCATCTTAAGTTTCCTAACTTGGATAGCTGCAGTGTTTCATCTCATTCTCCTCCATTCAGTATTCATCCCCTCTACTCATCATAATACTACCAGGATTAAAATGTGCAGATACTCTTCAAAGTGCTTTACATACGCTTCTTTTAATCCTCACAGCAATGCTATGAAATATATACTATTTGTGGTACACAGAATAATGCCTCTGCAAAGATGCTCCTGTTCTAATCCCTGGAACTTGTAAATATGTTACATTACACAGCAAGGGGGAATTAATATTGCAGATGGAACTAAACTTGCTAATCAGCTGATCTTAAAATAGGGAGATTATTCTGGATTATCTGGGTGGACCCAATGTAACTACAAGGGTCCTTGAAAAGTATAAGGGGGAGAGAGAAGAGATGGTTGGAGTGATACAGTGTGAAGAAGACAGCCTGTCATAGCTGGCTTTGAAGATGAGAGGGAGCCATGAGCAGAGGAATGCTGATGGTCTCCAGAAGCTGGAAAGTCAAAGGCAGGGATTCTCCCCTAGAGCCTCCAGGAAGGAATGCAGACCTGCCAACACCTAGATTTTAGCCCAGTGAGGCCTGTAGCAGACTTAAGCCTTACCAAACAAATGTCTTGCATTGATGGCCCTTGTCATATTACTGTTGGATATAGAACATTGCTTATAAATAGGAGCTTAATAAATGTTTTTAAATAAATGATCACTTTCAGCAAAGAAGAGTCTCTCCTGTGAAGTATTTATAATGTAACGATATTACACTATATATCAACATTTAACATATACCTCTACTCTACTAACGAAGAGCAATTGGAGAGCATGAACGAAACATTTTTGTAAAAACATAAAGAACCCAGCAGTAACCTCAGGCAAGACATTTTATTTTCATTCTTCATCTTTTTTTTGTTTTGTTTTGCAAATTATGCTCCAAGAAGATATTGCATTTAGCATTCTAAAACATGAAAAGTATATGTCACAGCTACTGTCAAGGGGCCACGTAAGTCTTGAAGATATTTATTTGCCAATGCGCTGTACATTACTGCCAGTCTGATGGACTGCTGGAAAATGTTTTCAAGAAAGAAAATAGAGGATATAAGTAAGCCTTTTCAGCGCTTGCAAAGAAAACATCAACTAAGAGTCATCAACTTTGCTGTTCACCAAGCAATTAGCTGAAATTGGTAATTATTTAAGAAGCTTCTTATTCTACCTGCCAACACGGTAGCTCCAATCCCAGGGTAAATGAAATGCGTATCTCTTCTAAGTCTGGCTTTCAGGTTTTCTGCATAATTTATATGTGCAGCAGGGGGAAATTACCAGCATAATTCCATTGTGTCACTTCCACAGTTATAATCAATTGCTCTTCCCCAAAGGCACCAGTATTTTCATTTCCAAACTTTGCCTTTTCTGCGCCTGTCTTCCATTCCCTAATTGCGTATTGGGTTGCGTTCCTGTATTCAGGAAGGTCAGTCTGAAAGCCTTTTTGAACTCGTCTCTGATCTTCAGTCTCCTAGTTGGTTGTGACATCACAGGCTAGCCTGAAGCTCCAAAGGAACATGCTGTGCTTACCTTCAGTCTGCTTTTTCTGAAGAATCACAAAATATTCAAGCTCTAGATTACATTCTAAAGATAATTTTCTTTTGATCCATCCACACTTGTGACTTTAGATGTTGGTTTCAAAAAAATAAAATCCTCTTGACTAATTACCATTTTATGCTTGAATTTAAGTGAAATCTGATTTATATAGCTGATCACACTGACCCTGCCTGATGAAATCCTCCCAATGTCAACAGTCTTCTCTACGGTCCTATTGCTAACCCCCAAACCAGGTCACCTCTCTTCCCTCTGCTTTTCTTTTGTGCTTTGAGTTTTCTTACTCTACTTTCAGCATAGCAATAAGTGTACTTAGGTAATTATATTTATTGAGGAGGTTCAATCTTTGGGTTCATATATATGAAACTGTATTATTTCTTCCTGAAGTTCACCTCAACTTTTTTCTATTAAATTCCCCTTTCCCATTAATTAGTGGGTCAGTTAATTCAGTTTTTGCCAGCTGCCATACCTTTTCAGTGACTATAATTGCTAGCATACGTGCATTTTGATATCTAAGACTCAGTTCCATCTATTTATTTAATAAAAGCCTCTATCTCAAGCAATGGTCAAGCTCATTTCCTCCTTAATATATCAGGGTAATGCACTGACCCCCAACTTCTTGGTGAAGAGGAAGGGATGGGAGTGGTTTGGCTCTGAGAAAATTCCTCCTCCTTTCCTCTCCTGGGCAGTAATCATTCCAATATTGGAGACTAGGGGAATGTATAAAGAGGGGTCGCAGACATGTCCTTACTGGACCATGAGTGCTTACTGAAGGAGATATGTCCGTGGCCTAACTCTGCTTCTGGCAAATTCAATCTCATACAGGTGGTTTCTGCTGATGTGCACGTCTGTGGCAGGATAGCTTCATGGAAATGTGATCTGTGCAGTTGCACAAGGCCTCATAGTCAGAAGGGCTTTGCACTTGATTAAAAGGTTTGCTGTTACAGTCTTGAAACTCTCAATTTTTGAACAGGGTCCCCCGTAGTTTCACTTTGCACTGGGCCCCCTGCATTATGCAGCAGGTCCTGGTCTCTGTAGAGGTGATGGCCTTGCTTTTCTCTGAATGCTATTCAACTCCACTGGGCACAATGCTTTATTAAGAATCCCCCTCAGAGGGGAAACCCTCTCCCTTTTCCTATGTCAGCCATAATAGCCCATTAACCACAGTCTGAGTTGGGCTTCCCATCTCTTGACCTAGATAGCCATGAGGCTACTAACTCCAGGAATTCTTCTTTGCATTAGCCACTGGAAATAATTAGATCATTTTCTATAATTTCTGAAGATTGCTAAGAACTGGGGTAGATGAGGGTTGCCTCCATCCTCGTTCCAGATACAGTATCATGTAATTCCTTCATTTTAATAAGAAATAAGAAACTTAATCAACACAGATAAGTGTTTAGGAATTGAAAGATTTTTATTACAGCAATTTTAGTAAATTATTTTAATTCCTTGTTAGTTATATGTCAAAAATCATACCAATGTTCTATCAGCCATAATTATCTAATAATCTATCAGATGACAAATTGTTTAGGTTCTTTTTCTATTAGTTAAAAGTGAAGAATTAGAAACAATCTAACTTGGAAATGTATGGGTTAGCTGTTCATCAGAGTCATTCACTTTCTTAACTTCTTCACTAATATTACAATGTTTTCCTTTGTTTGTTATTGCAGAGGATTTGGTACTACAAGCAATAAATGCACCATAGAAAGTGCAGAATAGGTGAAAGATATGCTTTTATTTGGTAAGTTTGGGAAGGGTAATTGTAACAAGGGTGAAAGAATAGGATAATATGAATTTAGGAAAGGATACTATTGCTATACTGCTGAGTTAAATCCCATGCTCTGGGATTTAAAACAAAAACTCAGGTCCATAAATGGTAATAGACTTCTAAAGCTTCCATAGCTACTTGATTCTTTCAACATGAAAATAATCATTAGTGAGTCCCTTACGCATTCAAGAGATGAGAATTCTGAGATGAACAAGATACACCTCCTGCATTCATAGAACTTATAGTCTGCTAGCAGACGTTGATTTTTTAACATGGATTTTCTACTTTACCATGAAATTCAAGGGGAATATATGGTCTCTGCTTGTCTGAAGCAATTGGTGATGCAAAATGGAGAAGCAGAATGGATACAAAAGACAATCAGAGTAATAAAATCATAGCAGCTTAAGAAAGCTTTGTGAGCATTGTACTTATTATTCTCAGTTTACAAATGAAAGTTCCCAGCTCAGACCCAAGAAAGGTAAAGGATTTCCCCAAGGACCCTGAGGAAAATAGCCTCCATTGTTTTTGCCTACCCAGGATTCATTGCTCCTTTATTTGGTAATGACACCCTTATTTTACTCTGAGGAATTAGTCCTCGCACACTGACTGTAATTTTGTGGCCAATCAAGGAAAACTGCCCTTCTCAGCCAAGCACATGTAGGCATCCCGCGCCAAGACAAGCAACCTCTTCCCATAACTGGCAATAATTGAAGGTAACTCCTCTCAACAGTTTTCCTAAAGAAACCCTCTATTGTTCTTGATACCCAGGTATGACAGACTAAGAATAACCATTAATTATTTGCAACCCTTCCCAATAAAAATTGGCTATTTCTTCACCCTCTGAATCTGGGCTGTCCTTGTGACTTGTTTGGACCCACAGAATGTGGCTGAAATGATGAGGTACAACTTACAAACCTAGTCACCACAGAACTTGGCATCTTCCACTCTCACCATTTTGGAATGCTGTTGTCATGTGAAGAAATGCAGGTTGTTCTCCTTCAGGAGGAGAAACTACATGGAAAGGGAGGCCCAGCTGACAGCCACCGCCAGCACCAGACGTGACTGAGGCCACATTTTACTCAACACACCCAGGAATTAACTACAGCCACATAAGTGACCTCAGACAAGACAAGTTTTAAAAACGTGAATGATCCTAATGAACAGCTAATAAATCCACTTCCAAGTTGGATTGTTTCCAATTCTCACTCTCAATTAAATGAAAAAAGAACCTAATCAAATTGTCATCTGCAAGATTATCAGATATCTGTGGCTGATAGACTATTACCATGAATTTTGGCATATAACTAGCTAGGAATTTCAGTAATTGGAGTGTATCCAAATTACTGACCCATAGAGTCATGCACAAACAAAATGATTATCGTTTTAAGCCGCTAACTTTGGGTAACATTTCTGACCTGTCGAAAATGTTCTTCAACTATTCTTTTTACTCTGTTATCTACTCTCCTTCTGCAATAAACTTTTCTGGCTACAGAGGCAGAGTCAAATTTTCTTGCTTACTACAAAACAACCCTTGAGGTACACCCTGATTAAAAGGAATTACTTCCTAGCTTTCCCAGCTGACAACCCAGAATTCTTTCATATATTTTCTGTTGATTTCCCCAACATGCACAAGTTTTGCAGAAATCAAATGCATATAACAGAAAGTGTTTTGGGGACAAAGAGGAGCAAATTAACATAACTCAGAGACACATTATATTAGTCCTCATGTCAACATGATCACCCCAGGACTCCCTTATTTCCCCTAGAACTGGCGCTCCATGATTTCTGGGGGACTCCCATATGGAACAAATGTATGTGAAAAATTTGATGTCTAAGAAATGTTGCTAAACTAGAAATAATATGCTCCTAAGATATCTACAACTCTACGATGGTTTCAGTGCATCATCTCTCCACAACTTCAGAAAAAGTCTAACTATTTTATAGATGATCTTGTTACCTGAAAGTGACATGCCTAAAGGGAAAGCAGCATTTAATCAGTGGTGACCCTCCCTTTGGACAAGTCTCATGTCAGCTCAGAACATGTCCCTTCCATGGACCATTTTCTGCCTTGTGTCCTGCACAAGAGTGAACCCCCCAAATGCATGTGTTGAATAAATGAATTAATTATTTACCTAATCTCAAATAACTGGCACACTGTTTGGTATTGATGGGGAAACTCAATGTTTTATATTTGTTTAAAATAAATTAAAGAAATAATGAACAGGAATGAACAAACAAAACAATATAGTGGGGGGAAAACCTAATGTAGTTTATAGGATGGGAAAAGGTTCCCTCTTCTAGAAGCGTTGAGGAATTTATCATGGTAGGAAGGATATTTGACTTGGACTGGCATGCGTAGTTTTCTAAGAAGTTATTCCTTACAGTTGTGCAAAATGGCCTTAACCAATATGATTAAGCAAACTACAGAAAGAAACTCATGGAAAAATCTCCAAAGACTGAGAATCCAAATTTCTGTTTATTCAGAGTAAATGGTTGTACACATTCTGAAAAGCCACAACCAAGTTTGTATTACAGTTTTCCCAGTGTCTTAGTATAGCTGTTGATGGGCTACATGGTAAGGAAAACATCTTATCTGTTTGCAAGTGACATACAAGTGAAGCGTTAGGTTAGATTATTTAAATGATCAAAGCCCTAATACTTTGAGATAAAGTTACTTACCTAAAGGGGATTGCCAGGCCTTAGACACAACCAAGAGAATTCTGTAAGTCATACTCCTAAGATAATAACCAATGTCTTTCTTTAATTTTACAATGTTCTAGCTATTTGCTCTTTTGCCGAATTTTGAATATAGTTAAAGTTCATAACATAAATATTTATGGTACAGATCTATCTCTCATTCTCTATATGTGTTTTGTTCCTTATATTTCATAAACCGTATTGCATTCTTTTTCTTAATGAAATGCTGTAATATATATGTGTTCTTTTGACTAACAGTGTAGGCTTCTATTTAAAGTACTCATGGACCAAAATTCCATTGTATATGTTAACCTTATTTTCCCAACACATTACCTTTTCTCCATACATACATTTCACATCTAGCACTAATGGTGAAATGCAAACTTTCAAGCCCTGAAAGGACCCTCTGCAAAATAGATTTAACGTACAATTGACATTCACCAAACAGAATCTCTATGGCTCTAGCACCACTGATAGCTGCATTTTCATTTTAGTTTTTCAATCAATTATTGCTTCGGTGCTGTGGATTATCACCTTAGTCTCTCTTCCTCCAGGAGCTAATTCAAAATGCCACAGAATCAAGGCAATAAAGAAAATTTTAATATTTTTACTTAAATCTAAGAGACATCTTTGGGTATGGAAAAATCTGTCAAAATACTATTTAAAAGTATCCTCCCATCTTCAAATCTTTGGTAAAATTGGGATTAGATATTTCATAATATCCTTAAATATCCCCTAAGTTTCAAATCCATCATGATTCTGAATATAACAGGACTATTAAATAAAATGAGTGAGACCACTGAATTCCCACCAAGAAGGAAGAAGAATAAAAAATGTGGAGGTTATGGTTAAAATATTTAGGTAATCTAAATACAACATTTTTATCTCTGAGCCTGAACATTTACATTTTTAAATCTTAAAGATTTCAAATATTCAGAAAATTTATATAGAATAAAAAATCTTTAATCAGACCCTCGGTACCAGGGTGATGGTGGCCTCATAGAATGAGTTTGGGAGTGTTCCTTTCTCTGCTATATTTTGGAAGAGTTTGTGAAGGATAGGTGTTAGCTCTTCTCTAAATGTTTGATAGAATTCGCCTGTGAAGTCATCTGGTCCTGGGCTTTTGTTTGTTGGAAGATTTTTAATCACAGTCTCAATTTCAGTGCTTGTGATTGGTCTGTTCATATTTTCTATTTCTTCCTGGTTCAGTCTCAGAAGTTGTGCATTTCTAAGAATTTGTCCATTTCTTCCAGGTTGTCTATTTTATTGGCATAGAGTTGCTTGTAGTAATCTCTCATGATCCTTTGTATTTCTGCAGTGTCATTTGTTACTTCTCCTTTTTCATTTCTAATTCTGTTGATTTGAGTCTTCCTTTTTTTCTTGATGAGTCTGGCTAATGGTTTATCAATTTTGTTTATCTTCTCAAAGAACCAGCTTTTAGTTTTATTGATCTTTGCTATCGTTTCATTTCTTTTTCATTTATTTCTGATCTGATCTTTATGATTTCTTTCCTTCTGCTAACTTTGGGGGTTTTTTGTTCTTCTTTCTCTAATTGCTTTAGGTGTAAGGTTAGGTTGTTTATTTGAGACGTTTCTTGTTTCTTAATGTAGGATTGTATTGCTATAAACTTCCCTCTTAGAACTGCTTTTGCTGCATCCCATACATTTTGGGTTGTCGTGTTTTCATTATCATTTGTTTCTAGGTATTTTTTGATTTCCTCTTTGATTTCTTCACTGATCTCTTGGTTATTAAGTAGTGTATTGTTTAGCCTCCAGGTGTTTCTATTTTTTACAGAATTTTTTCCTGTAATTGATATCTGGTCTCATCGCATTGTGGTTGGAAAAGATACTTGATATGATTTCAATTTTCTTATTAGAACACTCCCTAACGCCATACACAAAAATAAACTCAAAATGGATTAAATACCTAAATGTAAGGCCAGACACTATCAAACTCTTAGAGGAAAACATAGGCAGAACACTCTATGACATAAATCACAGCTGGATCCTTTTTGACCCACCTCCTAGAGAAACAGAAATAAAAACAAAAATAAACAAATGGGACCTAATGAAACTTAAAAGCTTTTGCACAGCAAAGGAAACCATAAACAAGAAGAAAAGACAACCCTCAGAATGGGAGAAAATATTTGCAAATGAAGCAACTGACAAAGGATTAATCTCCAAAATTTACAAGCAGCTCATGCAGCTCAATATCAAAAAAACAAACAACCCAATCCAAAAATGGGTAGAAGACATAAATAGACATTTCTCCAAAGAAGATATACAGATTGCCAACAAACACATAAAAGAATGCTCAACATCATTAATCATTAGAGAAATGCAAATCAAAACTACAATGAGATATCATCTCATACTGGTCAGAATGGCCATCATCAAAAAATCTACAAACAATAAATGCTGGAGAGGATGTGGAAAAAAGGGAACCCTCTTGCACTGTTGGTGGGAATGTAAATTGATACAGCCACTATGGAGAACAGTATGGAGGTTCATTAAAAAACTCAAAATAGAACTACCATATGACCCAGCAATCCCACTACTGGGCATATACCCTGAAGAAACCATAATTCAAAAAGAGTCATGTACCAAAATGTTCATTGAAGCTCTATTTACAATAGCCAGGAGATGGAAGCAACCTAAGTGTCCATCAACAGATGAATGGATAAAGAAGGTGTGGCACATATATACAATGGAATATTACTCAACCATAAAAAGGAATGAAACTGAGTTATTTGTAGTGAGGTGGATGGACCTAGAGACTGTCATACAGAGTGAAGTAAGTCAGAAAGAGAAAAACAAATACCGTATGCTAACACATATATATGGAATCTAAAAAAAAAAAAAGGTCATGAAGAACCTAGGGGCAAGACAGGAATAAAGATGTAGACCTACTAGAGAATGGACTTGAGGATATGGGGAGGGGGAAGGGTAAGCTGGGACAAAGTGAGAGAGTGGCATGGACATATATACACTACCAAATGTAAAATAGATAGCTAGTGAAAAGAAGCTGCATAGCACAGGGAGATCAGCTCGGTGCTTTGTGACCACCTAGAGGGGTGGGATAGGGAGGGTGGGAGGAAGGGAGATGCAAGAGGGAAGAGATATGGGGACGTATGTATATGTATAACTGATTCACTTTGTTATAAAGCAGAAACTAACACACCATTGTAAAGCAATTATACTCCAATAAAGATGTTTAAAAACAACAACAACAACAAAAACCAGACCCTTGAGTTCATCAAATCTTAACACTTTTGTCAAATGTGTTTCAGATTTTTAAGTTATGAAATATTACTGGTATAATTCAAGCCCCTGGATTACCCTTCCTGATCTCATGCTACATCCTCCCTCCCATGAAAACCATTCTCTAAAATTTTATGGAAACTATACCTTTGCTTTTGTTCCATTCTTACTGTTTTAAAAATCATGCAAAAAATATTTGCTGAGGGCTTATGGAATGATGCTTTTAGGTCCTAAACATATAACCACCTGTGAAAATATAATTATTTGTTAATATTGTAGACATATGATTCTGTACCTCTCTTTTTTTTCATTCAGCATTATGTTTTTGAGATCAATGAGTGTCAATACATACTCCTCCTGTTCAATGATCTTGATTGCTGGCATAGTTTGCTACTATGTGAATATATGACCATTTACATATTCTCCTGTTGATAAACAATTAAGTCATTTCCAAAGTTTTGTTATAAATAATGCTACAAAGGAGATTCTTTTATTTATTACATTTCTCCTTGCACACATGTGCTTGAGAAATTATACCCATCGAATCGGAGTTTCTGAAATGAAGAATGCATATACCTTGAAAGCTAATAGACCCTGCCGATTTGCTCTCCTGAGTAGATGTAAGAATTTATGCTACAAAGGCAGCATATGAGCATTTCTCAGAAAAATTTGCTAACCTTGAGAGTATTTGCCTGATGATTGAAAATGGTACCTAATTACTGTGTTAACTTGTCCTTGTTATTAGCAATGATGAGCATAGATTACACATTAAAATACATAATTGCCTATTCAGTTTTCTTTGTCTGAAATTCCTCTGTGACTTCTTCGCCATTTTCTTTAGATGTGCTTTTGACTTTGCTTTTATTACTGATTTTAAGAGCTCTTTACATACTTTGAATATGATTGCTTTGTGGATAACACATGTGGAAAATACCTTCTCTCTATTTGATACTTATCTACTAGTTCTGTTTATGATGTCTTTTGTTGAGTACAAAATTTAATATTAATTTAGTCAAGTTATCAACCTTTTTCTTTCTGCTCTTTGAAGTTTGTTTAATATATCCATCCATACCTGGAGCTTATTAATAAATGAGCCTAAATTTTCTTTTAAAGATGTTAATATTTCAATTTTCACATGTGGATTTTTTTTTTTTTTCGCGGTACGCGGGCCTCTCACTGTTGTGGCCTCTCCTGTTGCGGAGCACAGGCTCCGGATGCGCAGGCTTAGCGGCCATGGCTCACGGGCCCAGCCTCTCCGCGGCATGTGGGATCTTCCCGGACCGGGGCACGAACCCGTGTCCCCTGCATCGGCAGGCAGACTCTCAACCACTGCGCCACCAGGGAAGCCCACACATGTGGATTTTTAATGCTCTTAGAATTTTTTTTTGCAAAGAAGGCTGACCCAGCATGATTTATTTATTTATTTTTTTTTATTTTTTTTTTTTAACATCTTTATTGGAGTATAATTGCTTTACAATGGTATGTTAGTTTCAGCTTCACAACAAAATGAATCAGTTATATATACACATATATTCCCATATCTCTTCCCGCTTGCGTCTCCCTCCCTCCCACCCTCCCTATCCCACCCCTCCAGGCGGTCACAAAGCACCGAGCTGATCTCCCTGTGCTATGCGGCTGCTTCCCACTAGCTAACTGCCTTACGTTTGCTAGTGTATATATGTCCATGCCTCTTTATCGCTTTGTCACAGTTTACCCTTCCCCCTCCCCATAGCCTCAAGTCCATTCTCTAGTAAGTCTGTGTCTTTATTCCTGTTTCACCCCTAGGTTTTTCATGACATTTTTTTTTCTTAAATTCCATATATATGTGTTAGCATACGGTATTTGTCTCTCTCTTTCTGACTTACTTCACTCTGTATGACAGACTCTAGGTCTATCCACCTCATTACAAATAGCTCAATTTCGTCTCTTTTTATGGCTGAGTAATATTCCATTGTATATATGTGCCACATCTTCTTTATCCATTCATCCGATGATGGACACTTAGGTTGTTTCCATCTCTGGGCTATTGTAAATAGAGCTGCAATGAACATTTTGGTACATGACTCTTTTTGAATTATGGTTTTCTCAGGGTATATGCCCAGTAGTGGGATTGCTGGGTCATATGGTAGTTCTATTTGTAGCTTTTTAAGGAACCTCCATACTGTTCTCCACAGTGGCTGTATCAATTTACATTCCCACCAACAGTGTAAGAGGGTTCCCTTTTCTCCACACCCTCTCCAGCATTTATTGTTTCTAGATTTTTTGATGATGGCCATTCTGACTGGTGTGAGATGATATCTCATTGTAGTTTTGATTTGCATTTCTCTCATGATTAGTGATGTTGAGCATTCTTTCATGTGTTTGTTGGCACTCTGTATATCTTCTTTGGAGAAATGTCTATTTAGGTCTTCTGCCCATTTTTGGATTGGGTTGTTTGTTCTTTTGTTATTAAGCTGCATGAGCTGCTTATAAATTTTGGAGATTAATCCTTTGTCAGTTGCTTCATTTGCAAATATTTTCTCCCATTCTGAGGGTTGTCTTTTGGTCTTCTTTATGGTTTCCTTTGCTGCGCAAAAGCTTTTAAGTTTCATTAGGTCCCATTTGTTTACTTTTGTTTTTATTTCCATTTCTCTAGGAGGTGGGTCAAAAAGGACCTTGCTGTGATTTATGTCATAGAGTGTTCTGCCTATGTTTTC
Organism: Orcinus orca; assembly: GCF_937001465.1. Lineage (NCBI taxonomy): Eukaryota > Metazoa > Chordata > Mammalia > Artiodactyla > Delphinidae > Orcinus > Orcinus orca. The sequence goes on from NC_064573.1 coordinate 45,491,029, forward strand.
CTCTAAGAGTTTGATAGTTTCTGGCCTTACATTTAGGTCTTTAATCCATTTTGAGCTTATTTTTGTGTATGGTGTTAGGGAGTGATCTAATCTCATACTTTTACATGTAGCTGTCCAGTTTTCCCAGCACCACTTATTGAATAGGCTGTCCTTTCTCCACTGTATATTTCTGCCTCCTTTGTCAAAGATAAGGTGACCATATGTGCGTGGGTTTATCTCTGGGCTTTCTATCCTGTTCCATTGATCTATCTTTCTGTTTTTGTGCCAGTACCATACCGTCTTGATAACTGTAGCTTTGTAGTATAGTCTGAAGTCTGGGAGCCTGATTCCTCCAGTTCCTTCTTTCGTTCTCAAGATTGCTTTGGCTATTCGGGGTCTTTTGTGTTTCCATACAAATTGCAAAATTTTTTGTTCTAGTTCTGTGAAAAATGCCAGTGGTAGTTTGATAGGGATTGCATTGAATCTATAGATTGCTTTGGGTAGTAGAGTCATTTTCACAATGTTGATTCTTCCAATCCAAGAACATGGTATATCTCTCCATCTATTTGTATCATCTTTAATTTCTTTCATCAGTGTCTTATAATTTTCTGCATACAGATCTTTTGTCTCCTTAGGTAGGTTTATTCCTAGATATTTTATTCTTTTTGTTGCAATGGTAAATGGGAGTGTTTTCTTGATTTCACTTTCAGATTTTTCATCATTAGTATATAGGAATGCCAGAGATTTCTGTGCATTAATTTTGTATCCTGCCACTTTACCAAATTCATTGATTAGCTCTAGTAGTTTTCTGGTAGCATCTTTAGGGTTCTCTATGTATAGGATCATGTCATCTGCAAACAGTGACAGCTTTACTTCTTCTTTTCCGATTTGGATTCCTTTTATTTCCTTCTCTTCTCTGATTGCTGTGGCTAAAACTTCCAAAACTATGTTGAATAAGAGTGGTGAGAGTGGGCAACCTTGTCTTGTTCCTGATCTTAGTGGAAATGCTTTCAGTTTTTCACCATTGAGGATGATGTTTGCTGTGGGCTTGTCATATATGGCCTTTATTATGTTGAGGAAAGTTCCCTCTATGCCTACTTTCTGCAGGGTTTTTATCATAAATGGGTGTTGAATTTTGTCAAAAGCTTTCTCTGCATCTATTGAGATGATCATATGGTTTTTCTCCTTCAGTTTGTTAATATGGTTTATTACATTGATAGATTTGCGTATATTGAAGAATCCTTGCATTCCTGGAATAAACCCCACTTGATCATGGTGTATGATCCTTTTAATGTGCTGTTGGATTCTGTTTGCTAGTATTTTGTTGAGGATTTTTGCATCTATGTTCATCAGTGATATTGGCCTGTAGTTTTCTTTCTTTGTGACATCCTTGTCTGGTTTTGGTATCAAGGTGATGGTGGCCTCGTAGAAGGAGTTTGGGAGTGTTCCTCCCTCTGCTATATTTTGGAAGAGTTTGAGAAGGATAGGTGTTAGCTCTTCTCTAAATGTTTGATAGAATTCGCCTGTGAAGCCATCTGGTCCTGGGCTTTTCTTTGTTGGAAGATTTTTAATCACAGTTTCAATTTCAGTGCTTGTGATTGGTCTGTTCATATTTTCTATTTCTTCCTGATTCAGTCTTGGCAGGTTGTGCATTTCTAAGAATTTGTCCATTTCTTCCAGATTGTCCATTTTATTGGCATAGAGTTGCTTGTAGTAATCTCTCATGATCTCTTTTATTTCTGCAGTGTCAGTTGTTACCTCTCCTTTTTCATTTCTAATTCTATTGATTTGAGTCTTCTCCCTTTTTTTCTTGATGAGTCTGGCTAGTGGTTTATCTATTTTGTTTATCTTCTCAAAGAACCAGCTTTTAGTTTTATTGATCTTTGCTATTGTTTCCTTCATTTCTTTTTCATTTATTTCTGATCTGATTTTTATGATTTCTTTCCTTCTACTAGCTTTGGGGTTTTTTTGTTCTTCTTTCTCTAATTGCTTGAGGTGCAAGGTTAGGTTGTTTATTCGAGATGTTTCCTGCTTCTTAAGGTGGGCTTGTATTGCTATAAACTTCCCCCTTAGAACTGCTTTTGCTGCATCCCACAGGTTTTGGGTCGTTGTGTCTCCATTGTCATTTGTTTCTAGGTATTTTTTGATTTCCTCTTTGATTTCTTCAGTGATCACTTCATTATTAAGTAGTGTATTGTTTAGCCTCCATGTGTTTGTATTTTTTACAGATCTTTTCCTATAATTGATATCTAGTCTCATGGCGTTGTGGTCAGAAAAGATACTTGATACAATTTCAATTTTCTTAAATTTGCCAAGGCTTGATTTGTGACCCAAGATATGATCTATCCTGGAGAATGTTCCATGAGCACTTGAGAAAAATGTGTATTCTGTTGTTTTTGGATGGAATGTCCTATAAATATCAACTAACTCCATCTCGTTTAATGTATCATTTAAAGCTTGTGTTTCCTTATTTATTTTCATTTTGGATGATCTGTCCATTGGTGAAAGTGGGGTGTTAAAGTCCCCTACTATGAATGTGTTACTGTCGATTTCCCCTTTTATGGTTGTCAGTATTTGCCTTATGTATTGAGGTGCACCTATGTTGGGTGCATAAATATTTACAATTGTTATATCTTCCTCTTGGATCGATCCCTTGATCATTATGTAGTGTCCTTCTTTGTCTCTTCTAATAGTCTTTGTTTTAAAGTCTATTTTGTCTGATATGAGAATTGCTACTCCAGCTTTCTTTTGGTTTCCATTTGCATGAAATACCTTTTTCCATCCCCTTACTTTCAGTCTGTATGTGTCTCTAGGTCTGAAGTGGGTCTCTTGTAGACAGCAAATATATGGGTCTTGTTTTTGTATCCATTCAGCCAATCTGTGTCTTTTGGTGGGAGCATTTAGTCCATTTACATTTAAGGTAATTATCGATATGTGTGTTCCTATTCCCATTTTCTTAATTGTTTTGGGTTCGTTATTGTAGGTCCTTTCCTTCTTTTGTGTTTCTTGCCTAGAGAAGTTCCTTTAGCAGTTGTTGTAAAGCTGGTTTGGTGGTGCTGAACTCTCTCAGCTTTTGCTTGTCTGTAAAGGTTTTAATTTCTCCATCAAATCTGAATGAGATCCTTGCTGGGTAGAGTAATCTTGGTTGCAGGTTTTTCTCCTTCAACACTTTCAATATGTCCTGCCACTCCCTTCTGGCTTGCAGAGTTTCTGCTGAAAGATCAGCTGTTAACCTTATGGGGATTCCCTTGTGTGTTATTTGTTGTTTTTCCCTTGCTGCTTTTAATATGTTTTCTTTGTATTTAATTTTCGACAGTTTGATTAATATGTGTCTTGGCGTATTTCTCCTTGGATTTATCCTGTATGGGACTCTCTGTGCTTCCTGGACTTGATTAACTATTTCCTTTCCCATATTAGGGAAGTTTTCAACTATAATCTCTTCCAATATTTTCTCAGTCCCTTTCTTTTTCTCTTCTTCTTCTGGAACCCCTATAATTCGAATGTTGGTGCGTTTAATGTTGTCCCAGAGGTCTCTGAGACTGTCCTCAGTTCTTTTCATTCTTTTTTCTTTATTCTGCTCTGCAGTAGTTATTTCCACTATTTTATCTTCCAGGTCACTTATCCGTTCTTCTGCCTCAGTTATTCTGCTATTGATCCCATCTAGAGTACTTTTAATTTCATTTATTGTGTTGTTCATCGTTGCTTGTTTCATCTTTAGTTCTTCTAGGTCCTTGTTAACTGATTCTTGCATTTTGTCCATTCTATTGTCCATTCTATCTCCAAGATTTCGGATCAACCTTACTATCATTATTCTGAATTCTTTTTCCGGTAGACTGCCTATTTCCTCTTCATTTGTTAGGTCTGGTGGGTTTTTATCTTGCTCCTTCATCTGCTGTGTGTTTTTCTGTCTTTTCATTTTGCTTATCTTACTGTGTTTGGGGTCTCCTTTTTTGCAGGCTGAAGGTTCGTAGTTCCTGTTGTTTTTTGTGTCTGTCCCCAGTGGCTAAGGTTGGTTCGGTGGGTTGTGTAGGCTTCCTGGTGGAGGGTACTAGTGCCTGTGTTCTGGTGGATGAGGCTGGATCTTGTCTTTCTGGTGGGCAGGTCCACATCTGGTGGTGTGTTTTGGGGTGTCTGTAGACTTATTATGATTTTGGGCAGCCTCTCTGCTAATGGGTGGGGTTGTGTTCCTGTCTTGCTAGTTGTTTGGCATAGGCTGTCCAGCACTGTAGCTTGCTGGTCGTTGAGTGAAGCTGGGTGCTGGCGTTGAGATGGAGATCTCTCGGAGATTTTTGCTGTTTGATATTATGTGCAGCTGGGAGGCCTCTTGTGGACCAGTGTCCTGAAGTTGGCTCTCCCACCTCAGAGGCACAGCACTGACTCCTGGCTGCAGCACCAAGAGCCTTTCATCCACAGGGCTCCTTAATTTGGGATGATTCGTTGTCTATTCAGGTATTCCACAGATGCTGGGTATATCAAGTGGATTGTGGAGCTTTAATCCGCTGCTTCTGCGGCTGCTGGGAGAGATTTCCCTTTCTTTTCTTTGTTCTCACAGTTCCCAGGGGCTCAGCTTTGGATTTGGCCCCGCCTGTGCGTGTAGGTTGCCGGAGGGCGTCTGTTCTTTGCTCAGACAGGATGGGGTTAAAGGAGCCGCTGATTCGGAGGCTCTGGCTCACCCAGGCCGGGGGGTAGGGAGGGGCACGGAGTGCGGGGCGGGCCTGCAGCGGCAGAGACCGGCGTAACGCTGCAGCCTGAGGCGCGCCATGCGCTCTCCCGGGGGAGCCGTCCCTGGATCCCGGGACCCTGGCAGTGGCGGGCGTGTGGCTAGTGACCTGTGTTCGCACACAGGCCTCCTGGCGGCGGCAGCAGCGGCCTTAGCGTCCCATGTCCGTCTCTGGGCTCCGCACTCTTAGCCGCGGCTCGCGCCCGTCCCTGGAGCTCTCTCAAGCAGCGTTCTTAATCCCCTCTCCTCGCGCACTTTTGGGAGGTCTGAGGTCTTCTGCCAGCGTTCAGTAGGTGCTCCGTAGGAGTTGTTCCACGCGTAGATGTATTTCTGGTGTATCTGTGGAGAGGAAGGTGATCTCCGCGTCTTACTCTTCCGCCATCTTCCCGGAAGTCTCCGCCATTTTTATTCTATATCAATTCCTTGTGAAGTCAAGGAAGTTCTTCCAGGTTGTTCTGCTCCACATGTCATTGGCTGAGGTCCCCCAATCAGTTGAATTCAGTAGACAGAAGAGACTGGTCCAAGAAGGTTTCATTCAATAGCCAGGCCTTTGGGAATATCTACATGGCCTCTCCACTTGCACATTATGCCTAAAGCTACTTTATAGTATGAAGGTTGCCTTCCCTCTCAATCTCCAGCGCTGTCCTTTTTCAATCCATTCTTCCTGTAGCTGTCAGTCTCAGTATTCTATGTGGTTTCCGACCGTAACAACTTTGCCTCTTCTAAACACCACGGTGCTGTCTCGTTGGGGTTCCTTCTTTATATCTTTAGTTGTAGAGATCTTTTCTGGTAGGTTTCAGTCTTTTCCATATGGTTGTTCTGCAGTTAGTTGCCTCTTCAATAACTGGTGCTGGGAAAATGCAAGTAATAAAGCCTTCCTTGTCCCGCTCTTTGCCTTGGTTGTGTCTTTTGGCTCCGACACGCTCTGAGAGGTGAACCCAGTTCTGAGGTAACGCCAGAGCCTCAGCTCATCAGCCTCTCTCCCAAGCTGCACATGCCCCAGCATGATTTATTAAGTATTCCATTTATTCCCACCAATATTTAAGTGTCCCTCTTACATTTCAAGTTTTCATAACTTTGGTATGTTGTTATTTTCTGATCTCTCTAATCTGTTTGGTTAATCCGTAAGTGTCTCTGAATCAATGCCATCTTGTCTTAATTAGATTCACTTTTTAATGTGTCCTAACATTTGGTAGAGTGAGTCTCCTAGCCTTATTCTTCTATTTGTTTAGTAGCTGTCCCTTTAGTTTTACATAGGAAATTTAGAATCAGATTGTAGAATTTACAAAATAACTAGTTGCAATGTTGGTTGGGAAGTTTTTTAACTTATAAATTTACTTTGGAAGCTTGATATATTTACAGTATTGAGCCTTCTTATCCATGAACATTATCTACCTCATTTTTAATTTAGAGCTTCTTGAATGTTTTATAAAAGAGCTTTGTAATTTTTTTACATTAGAGGTTTGCACATTTATTACAGATTTATTCCTGGCTATCTTAGAGTATTTGTTGCTATGGTCACTTTTGTTGCACTGTCATATGTACTAATTATCATACTAATTTCCTTGGATCATCCATAGACAATCATCTAAGTGTAAAGACAATTTTGCCCTTTTTCTTTTAATTCATAGAACTCTACTCCTTTTTCTTATCTTATTTTGCTGCCTAAGATGTCTGGAACAACACTGAATGGGATTAGTACCAGAGAGCATCCTTGTCTTTTTCCTGAATTTAATGAGAAGCCTTCTAATGTTGCTTCATGAATTTTATGTGTGCCTAATATTTCTAAAAATATATACTCTTTATCAGATTATGGAAGATGTCTTCTCTCCTAGTTTTCTAAGTCTTAATCTGTTTTTGAAACGTCTGTTGCATCTACACATGTATCTATCTATGTTATGCCCTCATTCTGTCATTAAATGTTGCATTAAGTGAGCTGGGACATCAGCTCAATCCTGATATTATCTATGAAGGCACCACTCCTGGGAACTGTAATTACTACTGGGAAGGTAATAAGAAGAGGTCTAACCCTAGTTATTCATTACCTACCACAATCATGAGAATCCTGCTAACTGACCTAAGGAAAGTACCTGATCATCTGAAGACTTAAAGAAATATGATATTTATTATTATTTATCTTCAGTATTAGCAATACAGTTTTGTGATATATTTTGCTTCCAGAAACATTCTGTTGCTTACGTAGGAGTTTCTGTGAAGAATAAGCAAATATTTTTTTCCAGCTTAGGTTTCATATTCAAGTTAGAAAGTATTGAAGCAATAATGGCTTACAACTTAATTCATTAGGGAAATTTTTGTAGGCATCTCAGTCACTAAAAGGACTTAGAATTAGCAACTTAGCATCACCCAATAACTATAATTTATTATGTAAGTAACTCAAAGAATATATTTATTGCCCTTATGAAAAAAACTGGTGAAAACAACATACCAGTAAGCTGTCATTATGGAATTATCCCGCATCTTCTCATAAACAAGAGTAATAGTACAGGAGTCTTTTATGTCAGTCAAGCTAAGATGTTATTTTATATTTTATTAATAAAGGGGTAATTTGATTCCTTGAATTAATAAAGGGATTTGATATTTTGGGTTCATATCATTCTGCAGTATTTCTTTTAGGAGACTCTCTGCAGATTGCAAAAGGGCTTTGTTTGAGTACACTGAGTACGTGAATACCCTAGAGCCACCATTGAAGAAGGGGTGATTTCCCTTTGCCCTTTTCCACTATTCTTTTTATTATAGCTTTATGGGATATTATAATATTCCTAAAGACAGATAAGGATTCTCTGAATACCTAAAATTACTGAGCACATAAAGATTTAAAGGTTAGCCTTGAGGGACATTATTATACTTCAGGTCAATAATACCTACTAACCTGTCCCATATCTATTGAGAATAAATAAAAGTTCTATAATACTGAATTTCGCTCAAACTAAAAGTTTCTAGAAAGTCTGATTTGAGGTTCGGAGTTTAGGAAAGAGTTCCTGGGAGAATTTTATATAAGGAGACCAAGCACATATGGAAAGCCAGCAGTTTCCCCTCACAATGTCTCTGGCTTTAATTTAGAAAGAAGGTGCTGATGAGGCTATTTTCCCCCAGTGCAACTTTCCAGGATAAATCAGCTGCCGGACTGGTTCCTATTGCCTTTCAAAGTGGTCCATTTTGGAACAGGCTGTTGATAAAATTGCTTATTTTATGAGCTTTTTTGAAAAATTGGTTAGGTAAAAAGGAATGTTATTATATCTCTGATGAGCTACTCTCTTCTCTATTACAAGAGGCTAGCAAACAAGCCATGTCAGGTCTCACAACAACGGGACTTCTCCTTATTGACTGTGAAGTCATGTCAGGCCCAACAGGAGCTGTTACACCAAATGGAGCATCTCGATGCTGTCCAAAGCACTGAGCGGGGAAAGATTAGAGACTGCCCCCCTGCCCCTTTGACCACCAGCTCTGCGCCCTTCTGAGCCTCAGTTTCCTCACTGGTAAAGTATGTTGCTGGATGAGAAGTATTGATAGTTTGGAGACACTTGTCATACTAAATTATGATTATGTGTTCACGTGAATACAGTGCTTTTTCAGGTTGCAGTATTCTTACACGTACTCCTGTGGTTATTACAGCAGTTCCATGTGATGGGCAAACTATAGTCCATGGGACAAAGATGGCCTATGGTCTGTTTTTGTACTGCTTGTGAGCTAAGAATGGTTTTTACATTTTTAAAAACTGTATATATATACACACATATAAAATATGTTACAGAGATCATATGTGGTCCACAAAATGCTAAATTATTTACTATCTGGCCATTTACAAGAAAAGTTTGGTGACTCCTGCTAGGTAATAATAGCTTAGTTACCATCTAATTTATCCACTTATGCCTTCTTGTTATTTTGGTCAACATGTAATATTTAGGCTTTTTAAAAAAGAAATAAATGGATATATTTTTTTCACTCTCTGGTTTATCTCTTTTACTCCCAGTTTTGTGTCCCTTGGTGAACAAATCATGTAGTACACTACGTATGTTTATTTTCTTTATACTTTTCACTTTTTTGTCTCTTAAGAAATGTTCTTGGCCTGAGATAATAGAATTATATTCCTATAGGGTCTTCTAACATTTTTATACTTTTGCTTTTTTGTTTGTTTCTTTGGTTTGTTTTTTGGGTTTGTTTGTTTGTTTTTTGCAGTACGCAGGCCTCTCACTGTTGTGGCCTCTCCCGTTGCGGAGCACAGGCTCCGGACGCGCAGGCTCAGCGGCCATGGCTCATGGGCCCAGCTGCTCCGCGGCATGTGGGATCTTCCCGGACCGGGTCACGAACCCATGTCCCCTGCATCGGCAGGTGGACTCTCAACCACTGCGCCACCAGGGAAGCCCTCCCTTTACTTTTTAAACTATGGTTACTGGGAAATTTTTAAATTACATATGTATCTTGTACTATACTTCCTTTTGGCAGTGCTGATGTAGACCTTTCCATAGGGAGCTAGGAAAATTTAGTTTGGTGAAACACTTAGGCTCCTTACTGGCTGAAATACCTTGAGCAAAATCTTAATTTAACTGAGCCGTGCTTTTTCATCTTACGAATGTGGATGCTAACATATGCCCTGCAGGGCTGACGTTAGTAGTGGACGCAACGTATGTAAGGCATTCTCCAAGTATCTGGAACATGACAGGCACTTGGGAAAAGGTAATAGTATTGTATTAGTGAATTTTATAGGCTCTCAAAATCTTTAATATTTTAATAATCTGTCTGAAACTTTCAATACTGCATTTTGAAGCCTGTTGGATATCAAAAGCTGTACTTTTTCCATTTCCCACATTGTTTCCAGATAAAAAGACTGACTGTACCTTTAGCATCATGAGACTTCAAGAGGAAGGGGAAGATAAGGATGCTGACATTTCAGATAAGCAAATGGTTATGCAATGTGGATGCTCAAAAATGAAAGATGACGAGAAAGAAAACTTTGAGTTTGCTATGTAGACCTTGACACCAGCCACTAGTGGCTCTTGAAATGGGTCTAGACCAAACTGAGCTGTGCTGTAGTCTCAAAGGCACATAGGAGTTCTCCAGAGCTTTGAATGTGTATTTATGGTTGACAATAGATCACTGTTTACCATAGATAATCTGTTCACAGATAATCACTACTTAACATTTCCCACGTATGTTTATTAATTACCTGCAAAATCATTCAAGTGGTGGTTCTAAACTCTTGTTAATGAAATATATAGCTATATGTTTCATACCAAGTAAGAGTCCACGTAGGCAGAACAACACAAAAATCTTGCCTGAAAGAGCCAGTTGGGGCTATCACCATCCTTGTAGTGGTCCTAGAAATTCAAGATTTGTTGTATAAATTTAAACCCTTTTTTATGAGGGTGACTATACGTACATTTTAGCAGAAACAAAATTACAGTAAATAATATGCTGTCAGTAAATATGCTGTGGCTTTTGATATTAATCTACAATTTCTTCTCATCAAGAAGTTCATGATTGGGCTTCCCTGGTGGCGCAGTGGTTGAGAGTCCGCCTGCCGATGCGGGGGACACGGGTTCGTGCACCGTCCGGGAAGATCCCACATGCCGCGGAGTGGCTGGGGCCGTGAGCCATGGCCGCTGAGCCCGCGCGTCCGGAGTCTGTGCTCCGCAACGGGAGAGACCACAACAGTGAGAGGCCCGTGTACCGCAAAAAAAAAAAAAAAAAAAAAAAAAAAAGAAGTTCATGATAACATTTAACCAGTATAGCTGAGAAAATGCTTCTTATCTATTCTGGATCCTCTTTTGCCATCCATGTTCCTCTCTTTTCCTGGAGAATTCTTACTTAAGATTCTTACTGTTAACTTCAAGCAATCTGTAACATCCAAAGGATAATTATTAAGGACAAGCCCTCACCCATAGACGGCTGCGCCGAAAGTTTTGCCTCCCACCTATGAGCTCCACGGAGCACTATTTACCTGATTTTTTTTTTTTTTTTTTTTTTTTTTGGTATGCGGGCCTCTCACTGTTGTGGCTTCTCCCGTTGCGGGGCACAGGCTCCGGACACGCAGGCTCAGCAGCCATGGCTCACAGGCCCAGCCGCTCCGCGGCATGTGGGATCTTCCCAGACCGGGGCACGAACCCGTTTCCCTGCATCGGCAGGCGGACTCTCAACCACTGCACCACCAGGGAAGCCCTACCTGATTTTCTTATATCCCAAAGCTCTGTGTGGTTCTCTAGGACACTTCCTCTAATCTGAGCCCTCTTTATCTACACTCTTTCAGAGGAGAGACCAGCACGTGGTGCTGCTGTGATGATCAGAGAGATATTTTAAGCAACTTTGGGCATGGAAGTCACTTCTGGGTTCTAATCTGAGCTGAAAAGGATATGCTATTGTAGAAATGAGAACTCTCTGACAATTCCTGTTTTATACCATGAAATATCTCCTCTGAAGCTGCTAGCGGATGTTAACATCTAATGACTCTTTGCCCAACGTTGTGACTGATACATGTGCAAACAGCTATTTTCCTAGAGATAATAATAATGATTTGTTTCTAAAATCTCCTCTGCCTGCTTTATTATCTCTGAGCTTATTTTGAGAGGGTTGGCCCCTACACCTTGAAAAATCCTCTGTGTACAACAGAACAAATGTATATATGTGTATATATACATATACATTTATATTTACATATAGTTATATATACATAAATATATTTCTATATGTATATGTTTATATATATACATTTATATTTATGAAAAGGAAAGTTTGCCTGAAGGTATGTTCAGCCTCTAACAAACTCTCATGAGAGCAGACATGGCACCTCCGTTGTTTGGCTGCCTGCTCTCTCCTCCCTCAGTGGAAAGCAGGGATGATTCTCTCTGACTTAGGCGTGAATTCCCAAAACTAACACCCCAACTCGCTCTGCCTCCTGCCTGTGAATACAAGGTTCCGCTGCAGAGTGCCAAAGGCCTCACGATGGTTAATCTCTCAAGAAGCAGGCGGCCCTCGCCACAACTACTTCTCTTACTGACTGAGTTCCCTCTGCCAATGGCTCTCCTGTCAGATTTGGCAGGAACCCAGAGTTTGAATGACTTCGTTTTTACTCTTTCCTAATTCTTTTTAGTGTTCATCTTTTTACATGTTGTTTTTCATTGTCCGTGTCCCAAAAATCCTTGAAAATCCTTGAATAATGTAAGTTCAGATATGGAAAAACATATGTCTCATGGTTTTATTTTTTTCTTGTACTCGATCAGCCTCCCCCCTGGACCTGTATCCTGCCTCTTTCTCTCAGAGGCCAGTGCAAGAGGGAAGCCAGCTCCCTCCGGAATCCAAATACATTCACTTCTGAGGTATTCTTATCTACATGTAAAACTGAAAAGCCATACTGACCATGTCATACAAAATCCCCAGTCTCATCTTTGCATTTGAGTTGACAAGGTATGACGAGAAAGTATATTCAATTTAAAATTTTAAGGAATTGCCTTTTTGTATGATTAAAAAATATGCATTTTCCAAAACCAGAAGATATGAACTTGCTTCATCCAACATTCTTTAATTATCGTAAAGAATGGTAGAACTGGCATTTATCCTCCTTTCTGCCTCAGCTACTGGTTGTAAACTCTATGTGAATACCTACAATCATAATCTATAGCTTTCTTCCAGAGCTTATTATAAACACGGACTATAATTTTCCACAAGGAAAATGCACTGTAGGAGATGTACCTAGTGCTCAGTTAACTTCAGAAACATCAGTAAATACCCAAAACCCTGAAGAAATTGATTCACTGTTTTGCAGTTAAGTAGAAAGTGAATGGATCATTTCATATATATGCATTTATTGAAAGGCTTTGGAACAGCAGAGCCAAGTAAAAAGGGAGAGATTCTGTTAAAGAATATGAATTGTACTGCTGGCTATCCTGGGTCCAATCTAGATAGCAGTGTCTTGAGAGGATAATATTAAATGATTATGTGCACACTTTCTTATTTATACGGTTTGCATCTATATCGTTCACCTGTTTCTTTCTTGGATAATGTATGTTTTTTAAAGATGTTGCTATGAAAGATTGCACGGAAAATATGCAGAGAATTCAATTATTTGGTAATAATCGCTCTGAGAAATTTTCTAGCTGGTAGTCAATAGGCATTGCCTTGATTCCTATTCTTTTTTGATTACTCAAAACAAGACACTGGTTCTCATTTTTGTGCAGAATTTTAAAAATTATCCAGTATCAAGTAGGTGTCTAGTAAATATTTCCAATACATTCTAAATGCCACACAAAATAATTGCTATTGGAAACCTTTTCAAAATGCATGCAACACAGATCAAAAAAAGATGTATGTGTTAAGACTTGAATAAATAACAACTGTTTTAAAGCTTAAACTAGAAGGAATACACCAATATGCTATTTTTGTTTTTATTGTAACGTTACAGATAAGTAGCACTCTTCCCCTCCGTGGTCCCATCTTTCTTCCTCCCTATATTTCCTCATTTCCACATTCTCTAGGAGTACATCACAGACTGTACATTTTTCCTATGGCTTTGCAATTTTACTATATTTGTATAAATCCATAAACTGTATATAGGATGGTATAGTATGAGTGTGGATTTGAATGCATATATATGATATGAACATTGCAAATGTTCTGTGACTTGTTCTTTGCACTCAAATAATGTTAAGATGTATCCTTCACCGTGCATTTAGTCCATTCATTCATTTCTCTGCTATATAGAATTCCCTCCATTATCCATTCTCTTTCTGATAGAACATATGGATTGTTTTCCATCTTCTTCTCTTGTAAACAATACTGCAATGAACATACTTTCATGTGCCTCTTGAATACATTGTGCTAGAGATTTCTAGGTTATATACCTAAGTAAAGAATTGTTGGGTCATAAAGTACACATATTTTCTAGATATTCTCAACAGATAATAGATCAAATTTATACTCCCACCAGTTGTATCATTTATCTTTACCAATAGTTAATAGTCTTTTTAACTTTTATCAATATAGTGGTTTTAAAATGATATTTCATTATTGTTAGTGATTGTGTTTTTGATGGTGATATTATTACTACATTATTCTTCTTTACTTCTTTCTTTTATTTATCTTCTAACTTTTCTTTAGTATTTACTGTGAAAAATTATATAACATTTTATAAATACTTTTTTTTTAGTATTTTCCTTTTAATTCAATAAGCATTTGTTTTAGCATTGTGTTGACTGCTATAGACAAAGGCAAAAAATAATTTTAAAAAAAGGTATAGTCCTTGCCTTCAAAGAGCTTGTGGTCTAGTCAGGCAGACAGATATTGTTTGGTAACCATAAAAACTGACTGAGAATATAGAAGCAGCAGAGAACCAGGATTTATTAATACTAAAAGAGGCAATTCCAGAGGAGTCCTTTTGGAGATATAATGGATGAGCTCATATTAACTTTGAGGAGGCTGTAGGCTTCAGATTAGGATCTAGGTTAACATGACTGGAAAAAAATAGTAATATACAAACAGTAAAATGTGGAATAATGGTGGGATCATCTGAAGGTGAACAGACATTAACGATTTATTATAAGAAACAGTGTCAGAATAAACTGGAGTGGACAGGTTGACTTCCTTCCCCGCAAAAGCCTCACGAAATACCCATTTTGTCAAAGTTATATGAGCAAAGTTCCTGGGACCAGACTGTAGAAGGAGGGTAAAGTGGGAAGAGGAAGCTGGCCATGACAGCTTGTTATAAGTTCCCCATGCAATCACAGTGAACATGTTTGCATGCCCTCCTGGCAATACTAGATGACAGCCCCACAACACTATAGAGGGACCAATGCTTTTTGGTTCACCAAGCACTTTCAAATTATTATTTAATTTATCATTCTATATACTCAACTGATGAGAGAAATGAGTCTCAGAAAAATTCAACTTGTCCAAAATCATGGAACTAAGGTATAATTCAATTGAAATGAAAACACAAGGCTTTGAACTCTAAACTCGTCCTTCATAGAAGTCCTTACATTTTCCTTCTTCTGGAACTTACTTCTAAATCAGATGTTTGCCCATAAATTATACAGATACAGATAAATGATACAGCTGGTGGGAGTATAAATTTGATCCCACACGTAGACAAACACAACACACACACACACACACACGTATAATTAGTAAGGGATTCTTGACTATTCGTTGACTATCCATTCTTCTATGGTAAGCAGTTAGAGAAATATGAAGACTGTACATCTTCAGAGGTACACCCTTCTACATATTGTTCTGTCCCTTCAATTTTGTATTTATCTGCAGTTTGGAGGTTGAGGGTATATAACTAGAGCTTAGAATTGTAAATTACATTTAATAAAGTTGATGATTGACTAAAAGCTTTCCAGCCAAGAAGGGGATATAACCGAATTAATAAAAGTGACCTGAGAGGAAAAAAAAATGTTATTTTCCTTTTTCCTTGTAATGAAAAGTGATTTAATGATGCAGTCTGACAAAGAGATTTATCCATTCAACAAATATTTTTTGAGAACTCACTATGTCCCAGTTAGGGTTATGTATTTTTCATAAATTATCTCATGCTAATTTCAATAGCAGCTCTATGATATTGGTATTATTAACTCTATTTTAAGATAATGAAAATGGAGGTAAGGAGATCAAATAATCTAATCAAGGTTACACATCTTTTAAGGGGAAGAATTAACTCCAAAGCTTATTTCTGATCCAACAGGCTGTATACGACAAATATATTTTCTTACATTTTAACAATTATTTTCAGGCCCATGGACTTGAAAAATAATAGATCTCTAGAGAATAGCAAAAGACGTTCAAATATCTACATTTCTAAATCATACAATCCTAAACGATATCATTAATGAATAATATTTAAATATTTTGTTTAAAAAACATAACGCTAGAGGAGTTCACATATTTTTGAATGAGGAAATGACTTTGTGTGCATGATACTGGTTCTTGTCAAGTGATTGATCGCATTATTTTATATTTTTCAAAACATCAAAGCAATAAGAAAAATAAACAGTACTGACACTGGAATGTGGTATAACTATTACTTTGTGTCTATTTCCATGAAATCAAGCCAACTTATATATGATGAAATGGAAATACGTTGTAAAACTTTGTAGATTTACTTCCTAAAATGGTATTTATTTGACTTCTGTGTTCATGTCAAATGTTCTACACATGCAGCTTATAATTTTTGCATTGAAAAAAATAATAAAGCCACCGGTTACTGTAAAAGGTCACCTTTTTAATTGGTGTAATAAAGCCCAGCTGGTGAGCCAATCTCCGGAATAACTCGGGGCTAGCACAGTGGTGGCAGAACGAAGAATGCATTTGGTAAGAGGGAAGTGAGTTTAGCATATGTCCTTTACTTCACATACTTGTGACTGCCAGTCACCAATATCTAACTTTATTTAAGGTAAAGCATCTTTGAAGGTTCAAGTGATTTATACTGCAACCTATGTCCTCACGCTAAACATAAAGAGGTAGATTTATCATGATGAATATACAAAGGGAAGTAATTGATTCTTTGGTCTGAATTTTTCTCTCAGTTAATAGATTTCCCCTTTAGTAACAACAAGGCAAAAATAATAAGGAAGCATACAAGATAAGTTAAGTACAGCTCCCTTTGGCCCTGCTAGTCACTAAAAGCTTATCTAGTATTTCCAGCGCTCTTCATGAATGCTCCTTCTGCTCTGTGTTTAGAATGATAAAATCTTGTAGCTCCATAAATGTTAACTTCATCTTGCAGAAAAATAATAAATACGTGTTTGACATAATGCATAATTCTCTATTTTGCCTCTTGACATTTAAGAGAATTGTTATAATTATATCTATTCAAATAGAGATGTGCTGCCTCCTTTTAAATTGTGATAATACTTAACAATTATAAATACAATTCAGGATCCATATGAAATACAGTCTAGGACTTTTCTGGCCATAAAGGACTCAAAGGAGTCCTGGTGATTTAATCAACCTTGAAAATATTGCCAGAGTGTTTGTACAATATAAAAAATGATTTAAGAGGACATTTTGATATTCTTATAAAAAAGTTTGATTTTTTTGGTTTGTTTGTTTTTTGTTGTTGTTTTTTTTTTACTATTTCAATGCTATAGACAAAATGAGTTTGTGTATAAATACACTGAAAATCTACGAAAAAT
Source organism: Orcinus orca (assembly GCF_937001465.1). NCBI lineage: Eukaryota > Metazoa > Chordata > Mammalia > Artiodactyla > Delphinidae > Orcinus > Orcinus orca. The sequence continues at coordinate 45,507,871 of NC_064573.1, forward strand.
GAAAAACAAATATAAACTGAAATGGAGCTATGAGGGCAGTCTTGCTGACAAAATTTCTTTCATTCATTGTATATTAGGTATCCTGTATTTGTGGCAACTTATACAAAGCTATGTGATGCATCATATCATATATAGTGAGGCTGAATAGAAGCCTAGTTCATTGTATGAACATGGAAAGTAAACACTGAAAGATTAATTTCCAAATTATTCTATTCTCTCGAATATCTCAAATTCAATTGTTCTCTATTCCTTTACCTCTTAATCAAAATTATAAAGTATTATTTCATTCACTAAACAAGTGATATCTTTATTCCAATTCATCTTTCACATCAACTATATATATATATATATATATATATATATATATTTTTTTTTTTTTTTTTTTTTTTGCGGTATTCGGGCCTCTCACTGTTGTGGCCTCTCCCGTTGCGGAGCACAGGCTCCGGACGCACAGGCTCAGCAGCCATGGCTCACGGGCCCAGCCGCTCCGCGGCATGTGGGATCTTCCCAGATGGGGGCACTAACCCGTGTCCCCTGCATCGGCAGGCGGACTCTCAACCACTGTGCCACCAGGGAAGCCCTCAACTATATTTTTTAACATAAAAGGATGCCAACACAAAGTCAACTAGATCAGCTATTTCCCAGAATATGCATATGAATGGAGTATACCACACAATATAGACACACAGTGGAGAAAGAGAGATATTTGTAATAAATATTACTTTTGCTTTTATCTGGATAGTTAAATTTTGGTGATTTCTTTACATTCAGCTGAACTTTTTAATACTTTTTATAATTCTTGCATTTTTATAATGAAGACGTAGTTTTTAAAAAAAGTCATTTCTCTTAGAATTTTTTCTAATATTTCCTCAATACATCAAAACCCCAAGGTGATAACTTCTGAATATTGCAACAGTAGTAGTGGGAAATTTCAAAAAGTAGTTTTCTTCATGGAAGAGCTCATATAAATTTTGTTTAATTAAATACAAACAGAAAGTACTTTTAAGTATCAAGAATTATTTGGGGGTTTCCCTGTTGGCGCAGTGGTTGAGAGTCCGCCTGCCGATGCAGGGGACACGGGTTCGTGTCTCGGTCCGGGAAGATCCCACATGCTGTGGAGTGGCTAGGCCCGTGAGCCATGGCCGCTGAGCCTGCGCGTCCAGAGCCTGTGCTCCGCAAAAAAAAAAAAAAAAAAAAAAAAAGAATTATTTGGGAATTCCCTGGTGGTCCAGTGGTTAGGACTCGGCACTTTCATTGCCAAGGCCCAGGTTCAATCCTTGGTCGGGGAACTGAGACCCTGCAAACCACACGGTTCAGCCAAAAAAAAAAAAAAGATTGTAGCGAATTGCAGCATATACTTAGGTGAATGAAAAACAGAGAGCACTATTCCAGATGAGGCTGGAGAATTTTGTAATTATTCTAGTCATTTATAACCATAATATTTTATGAATCTGTAAGTAACAGCTTACATTAAGTTATAACATCTTATATCTACAATGAATATCTATGTAACAGTGATTGGAAATACATCTGGAAGATATAAAGGGATGCTGTAAAAACAGATTTATGTTCTATATTTCTTGGCAAGCAGGGCAAGTTCAGGCAAGAACGTGGGGGAGGCAGTTCTCTTTGTTCAAGACACGCTCTTTTATGCTCATTCACTCATACTGTGTCCCATACAGTCTTAGACATTTCCATCAAGCGAAAAAAATCTTCACTCATTTATACCCAAGATGTATTTGCTGTGATATGTTGTAGAACAACAATGATAAGCGTCTTGCTATCTTTACAAATATTTTCACAACGTTAGACTATAGGATGACAATTATAGTTTCTTCATCACAAATAAAAATTACATAATATTCTGGTGATTTCCTAAGAAGGAAATCAATGGCAGAGAACTCACTGATACCATCCCCGGATTGCATATTACAGAAAGGATCATTCTATGATGGGGGAGGGCCATATCTCCCCTTCATTTCCATGAACTGTTTTCCTAAGTTATCTCTTACCTACTCCTTCCTTCCCCTGCATAAGACCCAAGGAAAGGTCATCTACTTTCAAGTGTGATACACATCATTATCCTTATGCAACATTTTTTCTAAAATCATATATCTGTACCCTTTGAATTTCTCAAGGGAAAAAACAAAGAATGTGCTTTGTTTTTTCTGTAAATTTCACACTTTTAAATATTATGCTATTAACAGTAATAGAAACAGCAAAGGGGTTAGAAATAGCAGAGCAAGTCAACTTTTGTTCTGAAAACTTCCATTTCATGATTATGCAACTGTCAAATCAGTATCACAGTTAAAACACCATCCCGGGACTTCCCTGGTGGCACAGTGGTTAAGAATCCGCCTACCAATGCAGGGGACACGGGTTCGAGGCCTGGTCCCAGGAAAATCCCACAGGCCACGGAGGAACTAAGCCTGTGCACCACAACTACTGAGCCTGCGCTCTAGAGCCTGCGAGCCACAACTACTGAGCCCGCCTAGAGCCTGTGCTCTGCAACAAGAAAAGCCACCGCAATTAGAAGCCCGTTAACCGCAATGAAGAGTAGCCCCTGCTCACCGCAACCAGAGAAAGCCCGTGCGCAGCAGCAAAGACCCAATGCAGCCAATAAATAAATAAATAAAAATTTTAAAAAACCAAAACGCTATTGCATTTTTCATGAATATAATCATCTACGTAAATTAGAAAAATCTAAATCAACAGACCTTATATGTCCAAATAAACGAAATGCTCTGGAAAGTAATTTAATAGTAGCCACAGTATAGCTCAGACAACAAGGATGGAATGAGGAAGAGGATGAGTGTAGAAAAGGGGAGAGGGGAGTGTACTGGATTCACCTCTTTGGTAGCAACTGTCACAGGCATGGACTTATTGATACATGAGCAACTTCCGCCCTCATTGCTACATTTATCATTAAGAATTATGACAGTCAGAATCTGATGGTTTGATTGACTTTACAAGTAAGCCTGATAATAATATGTGGTCAACCAACTTTACTATTAAAGTCGGGTGGCGTGGAATAGCAGAAAGATCACTAGCTTCAGAGTCACAGGGCCCGGTATTCAAAACCTGGCTCTTTGTTTACTTTACATCCTTAAAGTTACTGAATTACAATCTCACCCTCTATAATATATGAATAATAAGATTCCTCAGTTGATTGCTGTAAATAATATTCGTGAAATGCTTGGCCCTGTGCTTATTACAAAGAAAGCACTTAAAGAATCCAATATCATCATTGCTGTTGTTGTCTTAGTGACTATGTAGTCGGCTCTCATTATTCACTGTGGTTGTGTTCGATGAAGTCACCACAAACACTGGATGAGTGAATGCTGATTATTGCTCCATGGGAAATACCAAGGTTATGTTGCTGAAAGCCTCTGGTCACATTTATTTTTTTTGGCCGCGCCTTGCGATATGTGGGATCTTAGTTCCCTGACCAGGTATGGAACTCGTGCTCCTTGAAGTGGAAGCACAGAGTTTTAACGACTGGACCGCCAGGGAAGTCCCTGATCACATTTTTTTTTTTGGTCAACCAAAATGTCACTTGTGTTATATAAGTTCCTTTGCCAACATCCTTGTAAAATAAGCCAGCCTCATCAATGCTGAAACATGCTCTTCCTCAGGTACCTTTTCCTGTGTAACTCTTAGAAGGTATAGTCTATTGTCATTCTTCATGGATTTCATACTTGCAAATTTGCCTACATGAAAAAATTTATTCATAACCCTAAAGTCAATCATGACAGCACACTCTCTATCATTTGAAGACGTAAAATAATCAACAGTGGTGAAAAACTTGTCACCTGATGTGCACCCTCCCAGGTTGTGACGTTGAACAAAGTGACACTCACCTTCTTGTTTCAGTTCTCCTACTGTAAACAAATGTCGTTCTGGCCGTCGATTTAGTGTCATGCTTTTTGCATTTCTGTGCTTTTTGTTAGTGAGTTCACTATTTCAGATGCCCCCCAAGCACAGGGCTGAAGCATGGTCTAGTATTCCTAAGCACAAGAAGGCTACGATATGTCTTATGGAGAAAACACATATATAAGATTCTTCCTTTTGGCTGCAAGTTTCTGGCTGCTCTAGGCATGTACTTCATCTGGTCCAACCCCAAACCTGGGAAAACCCACACAGGTTTATTTTGGTCCTGGAAATTTATAAGAAATTTGAGAAAATTTGAATTCATTTAATCTTCAACAAATATTTTAAGTAAACATTATTTCCTTCATTTTGCAGAGGAAGAAAATGAAAATTTGAACGGATATGTTTAAAGTGATATTAGTCTCATTCTTGGTAAAAATGATTTTCCAATTATGAAGCGAAGAAAAACATGAATGACTTTGCCTTGTGAAGTTTGCCAAAAACCAGCCAAGACTTCAAATGTTAGATGTTATCAGACATGTGTCAGCTCATTAAGAGAGTATGGTAATCACCTTGTTCAATCTCCTGCCCCAATCAAGATTCTGTTTCTATACCTTCACTGACAAATAATTCTCATTGTTACTTGAATACCTATATTGAGAAAAAATTTTTCTTTCATAACAGAGAGACTATTCCATTTTTAAATTACTTATGTATTTATAAAGCTATTTTAAGAGTTAACTGAAAAGTTTTAATGCCATTGACCTCAATTTAATTTTTAGAGAGAAAATACAAGCTTGTTCTTTCTTTTCACCTGACAGTTTTTCCCTTCATGTGATAGAAGCTTCCAAATGTGTCCCTATTTCATTCCAAGAATATGTTAATTACTGAAAATAAACTGGAACAGAATTTAACAATTTTGATAAATTTAACAAATAGAGTTGTGGAAATCTTAATAATTGTAACTACCACTGGGTTTATATTATATATTATGTTTCAGTAATAAACCATAAGAGTTATCAAAATATTTTGTTAGTGGAGACAATTTCAATAAGATTTTTTTTTTTTTTAATAAAAATCAACCTGGGCTTCCCTGGTGGCGCAGTGGTTGAGAGTCCGCCTGCCGATGCGGGGGACACGAGTTCGTGCCCTGGTCTGGGAGGATCCCACGTGCCGCGGAGCGGCTGGGCCTGTGAGCCAGGGCCGCTGAGCCTGCGCGTCCAGAGCCTGTGCTGCACGACAGGAGAGGCCACAACAGTGAGAGGCCCACATACCGCAAAAAAAAAAAAAAAAAAAAAAAAAAAAAAAATTCAACCTATACTACAAGATTGACGCATGATTTAAAACTTGAATCTATGAGGGATCATTCAAAATAGTTGAGCACACAATTTCTTTCTTCTTTCTTCCAAGAAAGAAAGAAGGAAGGAAGGACAAAGGACGGGAGAGAAAGGAAGGTGGGAGGGAGGAAGAAGGGAAGGGAAGATAAAAGGAAAGAAAAAAGGAAGTAAAGGTAGGAGGGCAGGAGAAAAGGAAAGAAGAAGGAAGAAGGATAATCTAAAAGGTATATTGCAAAATGGGAATACTATGCAATATATATTATAAAAGTAGGTAGACATAATATATAAGGACTTTAGTACATAAATACTTCTTCCATGCCAATAAAAAATAGAAAAATGGTCAAAGGATATGTGGTGAGCTGCCTCTAAGAAGGCTCTCAATAACGCCATTTTCTGTTATTCATGCCCTTGGCAATCCTCTCCCTGAGGAGGGACTGTACGTAATGACTCCTTTCTCAAGAATGAAATATAGCAAAAGTGACAGATCTCATTTCCAAGATAAATTAGAAAAAGACAGTGGCTTCCACCTTGGGTACTTTTATTTATTTATTATTTATTTTTTTATATGTGTGGTCTATTTTTGTTTTTGAATTTTATTTTATTTATTTATTTATACAGCAGGTTCTTATTAGTTTTCTATTTTATACATATTAGTGTATATATGTCAATCCCAATCTCCCAATTCATCCCACCACCACCAACCCTGTCCCGCTTTCCCTCGTTGGTATCCATACGTTTGTTCTCTACATCTGTGTCTCTATATATTTCTGAAACTTGGTCACTTTTAGTCTCAAACTCGCTCACCCCTGAGGAAGCCAACCAGCACGTCATGAGACAACTCTGCAAAGAGCACACACGGTAAGGGGCTGAGGCCTGACAGAATTTGGGTGCAGATCCAGGTGAGTCTTCAGATTAGACTGTAAATGAAGACTTGACTGCTAACCTTATGAAAGGCCTTGACCTAAAGTATTCATACAAGCTGTGCCTATAATTTTGATCCAGAGACTCTCTGAGATCATTGTCTTGCTTTTAGCTGCTAAATTTGGGAGTAATTTGCTACATGACAGTAGATGACTAACAAAGGATATTAGTGGTGAGGTGATTTACCAAAAAATATAACTCATCAATGATTTATGAAAGTATGTTCAGCATCATTAGGAACTCAATTAAAACAGCAATGACCACTTTTACACCTTAAATTAAATAGAAAAATTGAAATTTTTTTATTCACTAGGTTCTTAAAAGAAATAGTGAGCATTTGTGTTTTCAGAATGTCTCTGCATGTGTGTTCTAAAGATATAAAAAGTGAAAATGATGATTTACTAAATTTCTAAAGGGAACAGGACTGCATGTGCATTTGTGTTGGGGATTGTCTGTGTTGTAATATCAGTGCACTCTGTCTCATAAAAATAACTTAGAAAAATGTCAAAATTTACTTTTTATACCATCACTTTGGATTCTCTCTCTTCCATGTGGTAGCCTGGAATAAAAAATTAAGTCTTGAGTTCAAGCTTCATCTGTACCACTCCTTAACTCTGTGAATTTACATACAAAAGTTATTCTGAGCCTTAGTTCCTTTGTTTTATGTGAAATTAGCATAATATCCAAAATTTCTGCACAAGGTCATAAAAATGACTGAGATAATGCAAGTTAAAAATGCAATAACAAAGTGATATGTACCTGTAAGGTCTTATCATTCTGTAAGGTCTTATCCTCCAAACTACTGGTGGCTCTAGGATAAAACCATAATCAGTGGTAAGCAACCTGGCTTTACCTGCCAATGAGTTCTAAACTTAGTCAGTTACTGTTCTTGAGTAATTCTAATTTTGAGTGAGCAGAGAACCCTACAACTCATTAAAACTTAAAAGCTCATGCCCACAATATCCTATTCTCATACAATAAACCTTATCCTAGATGGGTCATCCTAGAGATTTATTCTAGAGACAAAATTTCACTAAATCATAATTTTTAAAGGGTACTCATATATAGCTACATATTGTATCTTCACCACAACTCTGGTAAAGGAAGGATCATTGTTTTTATTTAAAAGTGAAATGATTAAGGGGATTAAGTGAGTTATCCAATGTCACATTTCCATAAAATAATTTGAATCAAAAATTATGAATTCTAGGGAATTCCCTGGCGGTCCAGTGGTTAGGATTCTGCGCTTCCACTGCAGGGGGCATGGGTTCGATCCCTGGTCAGGGAAATAAGATCCCTCAAGCCACATGGCATGGTCAAAAATAAATAAAATAAAAATAAAATAAGCCCACTAAAAAAAAATTATGAATTCTAGGGCAGTGTTCTTTGCTGTGTTTTTCACAGTAGCGCTTATAATTATGAGAAATTGGAAGCAACTCTTTGTCCAGGAATAGGGAATTGGGTAAATAAGTTGTGGTACATCAATAAAGCAAAATTTTGTGTAGATACCCAAAATAATAATAAAGTGTGACACAGTCAATTGCATTTTAGGTACATTCATAAGTATTTTATGGTAATTGTGATTATTCCTCCAGGAAACCAGTTGCAAATCATAAGTAAGAGGAAAACCAAAATGCTACTATATCATTTTCTTTTTTTCCTGTTTTTTTCATTTCCCAGTCTTATTAGAATAACTTTAATGTTTATACCCATACGTTTCCAAATTAGATGTTTTCTCTAAAATGCCTCTTCTTGGCTCACTTTAAATTTTATGTAAACCATCTCTCTATTCCACCTGTGCTTTGGCATTTAGAAAGAAAATACTTTGCAGAAGAATCCTTGCAGGAAGTGTTTCTCCAAGACAGCACAGTTCCCCAGAAAAATGGTCTGAAATTAGTCTTCTGAGAACACGTATATGAAAGGATAATATTAGGAGAAATATTCTTTTTGTGGTTAATCAAGTTGTTTCAATAGCTGGGTTCAATACAGATTTCACTGAAGAAATCTAAAATCTTGTTCTTAAACATCTATTATTTCATTTCACCACAGATTGTTCTTAATGGGTCTTTATTTTCCCTAGAAATGTTATTCGCAGCGAGATATATTTCTGAATATATCTAATTAGGAGACATCTCTTCTTTGCACCTTTGTCATCCCTTTTCACACTAAGAGGGTGTTTCCCTCACCTAAAAATTCATGAGTGACAGTATAAATAGCTGCTCACCTTAATCTGGGGTTGACTGGTGAAAGATTTCTAGACTAGAGAAAAGGCGGGGGGGGGAGGGGTTGGGTGTTTGGGGAGAGATTCTATCTGTATTCTATATTTAAGACGTTCATTTCATTGTATTTCCTTGGCTTTTAAAACATCTACTTGGGATGGTGACATGCAAGAGAAAGCAAGCATAGACAGCTTCACATGCCCTTGAAATAGATATGCCTTGATTTTGCAGCTCACATAATAACTGATAGCAGAGAGCGCTCTGGTTTTGAATTAAAATTAAAAAATTGAAGCAAGTCCTTTAAAAAAAGCTCTGAATATAAACGTTCATCCAATTAAGAAAGTGCATTCACTTTCAGGCCACAATGTGGTAAGGGACAGATAATTGCAGCTGTCTATGTCAACCTTGTAAAGAGCTTGCTAAAATCATTAAGCGTTTGGAAATTTTATTCAGCCTACAATATTTTTCTTAACTGCACTCATACTTATTAAAACCACTCCCTGATCATTTTCACCCACTCTTAGAGCCCTCCATATCATTAAGTTTAGGCCTGGCAACCATTTTCCTGCACCAGATAATGATATTTTTCTCACCAACATAAATTTCCATCAAGATCAGAATGAAGGACAGTAGAAAGCTGTCTCAGAGGAGGTTAAATTTCCCTCAGTACTGTATCATGGTGGTATTAAAATAGCCATCTTTTAAACATGTTTTTCATTTTGTGCTACGTGTGAAATGTAACTGATTTTATACAGATTTTCATGGAAATGATAATTTGCTATGGTGTCGTATAGATACAGTTCACATTTAATATCAGATTTCTATTTTAGTTCTGTTTTCTGAGTGCTGTGCCATGTCCATGTGGTCTAAAGTTTATTTTCATGGTTAAACCATGTAGAGGGCACGCTAGGAAGAAGACGTCAGAAAATAACTTAAAAAACAAATAGCTTTCCATATTGCCTGCTGTGCCTTCTCCACTCCATCCTGACATCCCATGTCAGTAGCTGTTTATTTTGTACTTGTTCTGGTGAGTGGTTTTCTCATGATGGGAGTTTCACGTATATTCTCCCTCTGGCAATACTACTATCCTGAACAAACATCTACTGTTAAAAATCAAAAGTTGCAGACTTCAATTCATTGCCAATGTTATTCTGAAAGACATTTCCCTCCTAATCCTAGTATCCTCATTTGTATTTCCCACATCAATTTGGTAATTAAACTGAGCCAGAAAACTCTAGAATTCCTCTTACTGCAAATTATAAACCTTAAAAACAACCAGGACACATCCCAGTGACCTCAAAACTGCCCAAGGTTCAGTTTCCACTGTGTGCATTTTACTGTCCAACATTTAGTGCCAAGCCAACTCCTGCTGGGCCTTGACTGGGTCCTCTGGGTATCCGAGTGGATAGCAACATTTAAAATTCACACTCTGTACTATCCAGCCATGGGCATTGCTGGAGACTCTGTTTTTAGACCAGAAAATGCAGCACACTGGAATAATGGGACATTTTCTCCTACTTCTGAACTGGAAATGAAATCTGAATGGAACTTTGTTTCTCATTTTCCAATGAGTATTTTAAAACAGGCCATTTCTAAGACTTCTTAGCAATTAATTTAATTAGAGACAAAGCTCAGACAACAAAAGTCAGACTTCCGGCAGATGGTACCCAGAGATGTGGTCGAAGATCCTTCCAGTGCAGCACTGTGGGTCATTTGTGAGATGAGGGTGATGATGGAGGGTGTGATGGTGATGATGGTGGCTGAAGTGTTTATTGTTTTTGTTTTTTTTTAATAGAGGTGGCAGTTAAGCAAAGAGCAGGTCTCTTTGACATTTGGTCAAAATTCCCTCTATATATGACTTCCAAAAAGAAACAACATGTTCTACTGCCTGTAAGACAGTCCATTTTGAATTAGAAAGTTTCCATTAGTCACTTTCCATGGTAGCTGTGCAGCATCTTGCAAAATAACGTATAGATCTAATATCCTACAGAAAGCGTAGTCTGAGACACATGAGAATGAAAAGTGGCCGGTGTGTTTTAAAGCTGATAAACAAAAAGGCTTTGATATCTTGGGGAAATCCCATTGCCTAAATTCCCTTTGAAATGCAGTTCAATTTAGCAGATCCATAGATTTACATGGGACCATCGTGAAGCGTCAAAAGATTTAAAAAAAATATTCTCACCTTCGCTTCCCAATATATAAACATTCATTTTGAAGACTCTCTGTTGCTTGTCTGGAGATGAGCAAAATTAATGTCTCTGATTTCACCTACACCGGAGTCCACAGCAATTTTTACAGGTGAATTGTGATGTTCATCACCACTTCCTGGACCCAAAAAGAGCTCAGAAATTGTTCTTTAGAATGTTCTGAGGGCCAGTTTCAGTTGGTTGGGCTTTAGAGCAAGTACAGGTTCGTGGTGTCACATAACCCATTCCTGCATGACTCAAAGCTGCCAGAACGATGTCTCCTACCTGCAGGATAGATGTCATATGGCAAGATCATCAGAAGTCTTGTTCCTCAGAGACCAGCTGTTAAGTGGGCTATTTCTGGTAGCAGCACGGAACAAGAGGCAGGCAGTGCCAGAAATGATTAGAGAGAGGAAGGGCCAAAGGAAGCCGCACACAACAGCTGGAAAATGAGCGGAGGCCTTCAGACAGCGCACTCAAAACCGTTTGAAAAGTACCCTAATCAAAAGCTCCTAGCCAAGCTTGGAACCCTAAGAGGAATGAAGGAATAAAAGGCCCATGGCAACTATTCAACTTCCCTTTCAAGTTGTATGTCAAAGAAACCCATTAAGAAATAGAAGATATTTGAAGAGAGGGTTGATTTCCTACTTTCAAGTTCCCCTGCAACTCTAAACTCAATGTTCTCACACTGTTATGGGGGAAGCTATTGTCTCCCTCCAGCAAGAGAGAAGCTAGTTGCCTTTAAGTGTGAAAGCAGCAGACACCCCAGAACCTCAGGTGAGGAAGCTGGTGAGGCTTCGCAGGGCACACACTCACACACACACACACTCACACCCAAGGAAATAGGAAATGCAATGGAGCCTCATCCGTGGAGTGCCCAAGGTGGCAGTGAAGCCAGAATACCGAAACACCTGTGTATCTCAGCTTGGGACTGGGATCCCTGCAGAGACAAGAGGGAGGAAAAAAGAAAAAAAACTTAAAACACCTTAATATAGCTCTGGTTTACTTTTTTACATTTTATTTATCGCTAAAAGAAATGGTCTCAACATTTTCCAAGTGTGAGATGCTTTTTCAGCTTTTTGTGCTTTCGGCATTGCTTTAATGGGCTGGCAGACCATTCCGAGAGTCAACTCAGAAGGCCAACTGCAGCCAGTGGGAAACACCTCAGGACACCTGATGTTCACAGTGGGGTTGAATGTAATCTGGTTTTCCAAGCCATGAGGGGCAAACATTAGAATTTTGTGAGGAAAATCTCCTTCTAGTTGAATGGTTTTAATATTCTGCTACGGGAATCTCAAGCACTGTTTCCACGTTTGGATGCTTCTCTCAGTAGAAAATAGGATGGGAAACTTTATCCAACTTATCATACCCAGTTGGCTGGCAGTCAAGGTCGCGGTATGACTAAGGTCTACACAGTTTTGATTTCTGGATCAGGAGACTGACCTTGCTCAGCAGCTGTTTGCAGAGCTGCGTGCGCCAGGCAAAGAGAGGGAATGCCAATCTTCTCAACCAGAAAAGATTACCTCATGTGATTGGTCAAGAGAAAGAAAACTAAGTATGGGTCTGTGCCCCAGGTGGCATCTTGTGAATTACACCGTACCACGCTTTTAATACAGATGCCAGCAGTAGATTTTCTTTTATTTTTATAAGTCAGTTTGCTGTTGATTCAGATGCTTTGAGTGTCTTTCAATCGTATGCCAGGACTCCTCCTCCATAAATTTTTCTCATTTGGGTCATCCAGATGTGAAAATATCATCTCCCATAGAGTCTGAATTCCAGAAAAGTGTTACTTTATCCTTTTTTCTGTGTGTACCTATTTTTCATGAAAAGAGACAGCAAATACCCTGAGCTAACAATTATAGATGACATCTTTTTTCTTCATCATTTCTGATAACAAGCAATTTTCAACTCCTGGAAACTAAGTGACACTCCAAAGCAGCGATAAACAGAAGGACAAACAAAGAAGCATTGGGCATACTGTGCTTTGTTTCTTTTTCTTTAATCACGGAAATGGCAAAGGCAGGTGTGCAGGCGTAATCTAGCGGTCTCCAGAAGAAACAAAGATGGCCTGTGGGAGATTATCTATGGTAATGGAAAAGCTAGTCTCACCTTAATCTCTAATGCGTACATAACTATTTACATACAATAAAAGTTGATTTATTTTGTGACATGAACCTAAGCAGAGATATTTACCACTTCAACTCACTAAAATTGAGAGTTCCAAGTGTGCCAGCCCATCGACATATGTTCTACAAGCCATAGCTTCTCTGAGCTGCCTGTGGTTACGCAATTAAATCTTTAAGCTTGGGCATCCAATATCCTCTTTGTGTCTAAGCTAGCCTTAACCTGAAACAGCCAAATCATCTCCAAGTCCTTGCTGATTAAAAAAAATCACAACAGAATGGGAAATTTTAATGACACTCTCTTAATTTAAGGGAGGGAAAGAAAAGTATTCTCCATTTGAAGATGTAAAGAATCATAAAAAAAAGTTCTAAGACTCCTACAGTAAAAATGATGCTTACATATAATGATATATATATATATATATTGCCCATAAAATTAGTCATGTGTTATTACGCAAAATGCTTTGTTCTTTCTGAGAAGACTTCAGTAAGCTTGATCAAGAACATTAAATATGAAAACAAGGAAAAACATTTAACATGTTGAAAAGTAATTAAAAATATATTTCACCATATGTTCCTCTGCCGTTAGTTCCCTTCGCCAAAACAAATTCCTAAAGCATTTATTATCCCCCGTCATTTTTTAAAGAGGCCTAACGTTCACATATGGCACTAAAGCCATGCAGATAAAGACGAATCAGCTCTGAAACAAACTGGAAGAAATTCACTTGCCTGAATTCAACAGATTATATGTAATGAGTCAATGTACATGTCCTTTCCCCTTTTATAAGGAAATTGCTGGAAAGGATCATCTTTACGCATGGATTGCTCAGACTGCATTGACTGAAGGTCATTTAGAAGGCAGCAAAATCTGTATCACTCCTTTAATGATGTCACACAGGAAAACATTCTGCTTAATTAGAAATGGCAAATCAAACATATAGTTTTCATTTAAAATCCTATCAAGTACCTCGAAAAGAGATGTTTATTTTAGGAGCTTATCCAACGTGACTTTTGAATTTGTGGATGATACTCAAAGGAAGCATTTTTCTTTTACGTGACAATGAGGCTTCACACTAGTGGAATATCATGTTTGCCAGATAAAACAATAAGAGAAAATATGAAATGAGGAATTGTTTCAAAAATATGAACATAATACAAAACTTTCTGGATGGAAATAGCTCCCATATCTTAAGGACCCATAGCCCATAATTGAAGAAGAGAGACCACGCCCTCCTCCTGGTATGGCGCTATGGTCTTCACACTGCTGTTGCTGTACCGAGCTCCTACTGTTCAACTTGCTTTCTGTTCTTAAGATTGACTCCTGGAACTGAGGTTCCAAGAAGATAGAGTCCAAATTCTGATCCTGCATATATTCTGTCCACGTAGTGAGCAGTCAGGTCATTAGACGTGACACAGGAGGGGAAAAGCTTCCTATAATACTGTGGGTAGAGTGACCGCTTAACTCAAGGAGTACCTACAGATAAAGGATTAGCAACTTAAAAAAAAAAAGACACACACTAGTAAAGCAGGAAAATCCTATTACAAATCAATGCTGTTTTGGGACATAAAATTCTAAGGTGTACAGTTTGGTATTATCCTTTAAAAATCTCAAAAATTTTCTTGTAGGTTGAAAAAGTAAATAAACAAACAAACAAATGAACTCCCCCTCAAAAGAACCAAAAAAAAAACCCTTTTCATTTCTGTTTCTTTCTCTCTTAAGAATTTTCCCTCTAGAACTCTATTTTCCTAGGCCCTCCCTTAGAGGAAAATTTAAACACGCAGTGACATTGTGCAAAGAAAAAGATCTTGGTGGACGTGGGCTGACAGCTTGGCATGGCATTTGGTCTGGGTTACAGCATCCCTCAGGCCCTCACCAAGGAGAATTTTGGTTTTGGGGTTTTTTTTTTTGCAACACACAACCCTACATGGCAGTGCCTGATGAATGGATGGATGGACACATGTACACATGAGTAGCTGGATAGATGATAATTAGACAAATAGAAGATGTACAAATATGTATACTTTAAAGGGAAGGGACTTTAAGAAATACATAAAAAGGAGAAAAAAGTGACACAAATTTGTCAATCTTTTTTTTTTTTTTCGGTACGAGGGCCTCTCACTGTTGTGGCCTGTCCCGTTGCGGAGCATAGGCTCCGGACGCGCAGGCTCAGCGGCCATGGCTCAGGGGCCCAGCCGCTCCGCAGCAATGTGGGATCTTCCCGGACCGGGGCACGAACCCGTGTCCCCTGCATCGGCAGGCGGACTCTCAACCACTGCGCCACCAGGGAAGCCCTGTCAATCTTTTTTAACATAAAAAATAAAGAAAATATAATCTCAAATGATGATATCCAAAACTGCTGGTGCACAGCTCAGAGGGCCTGGAGTCAGATTTGCCTCAGAAGACAGAGGTGAGAGATAAGAATTGGATAAGAGAACTAAAGTCAAAAATAGAGTGATCATTATGAGTGTCCATTTTGCATATTACTGTCAATAAAAGAATAGTGTCTTAATTTCAATGGTCATGTTGATAGATTTCCAACAAAATAGCTAAAAAGTATCAATCTGGTCAGATATTATTTTTTCTCATTTCCCTGTTCTGGACTAAACTATATCCCCCCCACCCCCCGCAAATTCATATGTTGAAGTCCAAACTGCAATTTGACTATATTTGAAGACAGAGTCTTTAAGGAGGTAATTGGGTTAAGTGAGATCATAAGAATGAGGTTTTAATTTGACAAAACTAAGTTCTCATAAGAAGAGGAAGAGGCTCCAGAGTGCTCTCTCTCTCTCTCTCTTTCTGTCTCTCTCCACATATATGCACAGAAAAAAGGCCATGAGATGGCCCAACGAAAATGTGACCTCTACAAAGCTGGGGAGAGAGGTCTTACCAGAAATCAACCCTGCTGGCACCCTGATCTTGGACTTCCAGCTTCCAGAGCTGTGGAAAAACAAAAAAAATGTCTATCGTTTAAGGTGTCTGGTCTGTGGCATATACAACAGGACAAATATTGCATGATTCCACTTAGATGAAGTAACTAAAATAGCCAAATTCGTAATGACAGAAAGATGAGAGATTTTCAGAACCTGAGAGGAGGGTAAATGGGAAGTTACTGCTTAATCGTTACAAGACTTTAGAAATAGTGGTGATGGTCATACAACATTATGAATATAATGATTGCCACTTGATTCTACATTTTAAAATGATTAATATGGTAAATTTTGTTATATATTTTACCATAGTTTACAAATAAATAAAAAACCAATATAAAAAAGTCAATGTTTCACATGCTTCTTTCCTTAAAACGTTCTTGTGATAGGCTTACCATCAGAAACTATATTTTAACCAATAATGTCACTGAAATGTAATGTTACTCCAAAAGCATTTACTTTTTACTTCTCTTCTATGGCAAATGAAAGGTAGTTACATGTGCATTATGACACCATCCTCAGCTTAGGAAGTAATGGAACTTTGCAATGCATAATAAAGAAAATCAGTAGTCTAAGAAACACTTGTGCATTTGGCCCGTGCATTCCCAGCTGCTCACCTTTTAGCAAATAAAAACATACACCAGATCTAGACTTTTCTAATGCATCTATTATTTTGGCATTAAAATTATATGATATAGTTCTGTGATTACTTTTTTTTTGTACACTTTTATGCACAAATTATACCAACCTGCATTCTCATTGTAGAAAATTGGAACTTGAGACAAAGCAAATACCCTCTCCCCTCCAAACATACTCCTCAAGGCCACTTCTCAGAGGAAATCACTGTTTTCAGTTTGCTGTTTACTCGTCCAGATATTAACACATATTCCAAGGTTTTATTCTTATATTATTATGTCTACTTGATTAATTTTATGGAAAGCTAGGAAAAAAACTCGAAGGAACCTATTGTATTTTGAATACTTGCTACAGATACTAAATATTTTATACACATTATCTTATTTAATACAGCAAAACTTCAAGGTGCAAATTGTTATTCCACTTTAGATATGCAAAGATTGAGAAGGAGCTCAAGTATATTTCCTCTGGCCACACAAGCTAGTAAATAACAGAATCAAAATTTTCTGATTCTAAAAAAAAAAAAGAAAAGAAACTTTCTGATTCTAAACTCTATGCTTGCAGATCAACCAGACTTCAATAAAAATTTTTTAATTACACAAATAAACTCATTGCTGAACTGCCCCCCAATAATCTGAAGGGCATGCTAGGGTGAGGAGCTCGTTACTAAGAGTTTGTCCTGTCTTATTAAAAACAAAAATGAGAATGAAGGGTACACAGGACAAAGAATGTTTTATTCCACTCACGCAACAGTCCGACGTCTAGAAATGCCTTTCAAGGCGTTTACTGTGTTTTTTCTGCAGACCGATTTTGTTGGGCATAGTTTTCTGCAATATGAACAGTGGTGGATATACAGTGGACATTGTCTACAGTGACAAAATAAAATAAGACAGGATATATATGGATAGAAGAAATCAGTTCTATTTTATAATCTCCAATAGACAAAAGAAAATGTAGAGGCACTTTCCACTCAACCAGAGGTGGCTAAAGAATTAATCATGTCATTTAATTGAGAAGATGGTATCTTAGTCAATGAGAAAATACCAAAGGCTCGAACCAAATTGATTACACTGTGATTCCCCAGATCTCTATCATTCCTTCCTGCATGACAGGAGATTCTGACCTTCTCTTTGAAAACTAGAAATGATGATCCAGGAGAGTCAGAATAGCCAGACTTTGGTATGAAATGGAAGCAGATCTGTTTTTGTTTTTTTAAAATGAAGTCACCAACCAGACTAGTATAGCAGGATCTTTTTAGTCTTCAAAAATCTGACTTATCTACAGCAGAGTAATCTTGAATCTCCTAATTGGAGAAATTATTTGACTAAGACTTGAAACAACAGTGTTCACTCTATTCAAACAGTGCCCCAAAGTGAGTACACTTTACCTCTGGTCTCCACTGAGCACTTCTCTGTACTTCACTGTATAGGAGTGTGTGCCCTTTTCACCAAGAACAACATATTCTGATTTTTAGTAGATGGTATTAGACTGATTGGGCTAATGTAATTTACACAGTGACAATTGCTTAGAGGAGCCCACTGGGCACTTGTAGAAAGTTCATATTAAGAAGATTCAAGTTATTCTATTTACCAGAGCGAATGTTTTTAGATTTCAGATTAAACCTCACCCTGGAGATTAGCAAAACCTGAGTTCCCTTGTGTCTATAGTGCTCAATTAATATACACTTTTTTAAAAAATACAACATACTAAGAAGAAAGAATTTCAATCTACAGCATTTCGTTGTTTATTTTGTGTGTTTTATTTTATTGAGGTATATTGTCATTTTCAATAGCTTAAAGACAGTAGCCCCAAATCTCAATATTCCCTGAACAGAATTCCTAACTCAAATGGCCTTCATGCCTCTAAAACAGCAGATGTGGCTAAGAAAAAACCAAACTGATTTTTCAAAAATTTCTTTGTTACAGAGAAATCAGACATTTTCTTTGCATTTCTGATCCTAGTCTGGAATTCTAATGGAGTGAAAGGTCATAGGGCCTACCCATATATCACTTAATCGTTATTTTTTAGTTGCTTGAAAAGAAATCTTTATCATACATCAGAAGAAAACTCTAAATTCCCTTTTTGCCTCTAATGGCTGGGAATCACATAGCTAAACTTAATACTTAATTGCAGAAACTAATAGCCTACAGCATTACATTGATCCTCTCCAATTTTATATTTCAATAATATTCTTATTTTTATTTAAATTGCATTATTGTATTTGTATTTTCTATTATGTCACTTCAAAGATATTTTTTAGACAGTTGGGTTATAAGGAATAAATACAATAAATGTCTTAGTATGTTACCGTTTCCAAAAGGAAATATCATTAGCAATATTTAATAGTCTGCATAAAATAAAAACTGTAATTTACAAGAAATAGTGCATCATTAAGAACAGATTAAATAATTAATGCCACTTTGAATAGCATGCCCGTCAGCGTCTGTATCATTGCCTGCATCTGCCTTAGAATAAGACGTATTTCAAAACATTGTCACTTTCTGCCCTGTGGACCACCCTTCAGTTTTCTAGGTCGAGCGATACAAACCAAATCACAAGATTAAAGGTGGTGTCAGACTAAAGAACAGAACTTTGAGTACACTGGGAAATAATGTTTATTAAAAGGAAGAGTTTGTCTTCATGATGACAATTATCATAAGTAAATGATAATGAAAAATATTTGGATCTATTGGAAGCTTTGGATGGATAATTTAGTGTGGCAACTAACCCAGGACCCCAATCCTTTAGCTGTTATTTGAATACTTAATTTAAAAACATAAAACAAAAAAACTGTGCCATAACAATTACTTCATAAACATTCATAATGGTATATCGTTCTAATGATTATTCTAGAATAGATGCGCAAACATTTTCCCTTATTATTGAGGGCTCTCTTTTCTAGAGTTATGTTTCGTATTTTCCTTACCGTCTTCCCTTGAGCAAAGAAGTAAGGAGAAAGCTGACCTCTGGTTTCTAGTCTTAGTACTCTCTACAGAAGTATTCCTTTTCACTTTAATGCAAGCTACACACAATGCAAAGAAAGCCCCATTCACTTTCGCCCTTACTCCTCGTTCCTCCCTCCAGCATCAGACACTCACCAACTATTCACAGTGTCATTATGTGCTAAGTTCAGACTGCTGCTTCTAGCATAAGGAAGAACACACTTGAAAAAAGCTTTCAGATGACAGGGCTTTATTTCCTCACACTATCATTTAAAAACCTTTTAAAGCGCAGCCTGAGCCTCTGATGGTAATGCCTTGCCTAGCAATTAGCGGTGGAGGTGCTGGGCTTTAAAAGGCTTTTAAATTCTGTTATGAAAGTCCTCCTACAATGGGCTTTCATTACTCGGGGTAAAGTCCCCAACTCCACTCATTTCTGGGGCACCACTACTAAGCTCTTCTCAGGGAGTTACAAAGACTGACAGCTTGAAATTTGCTAGACACAAGATTTTCAGTATAACATGGCTGCAAAATGACACCCAATTTCATATGGAAATTGCCTTTTTTCTTTGAGTGGACTAACGAGCAAACTTCAAAAGTTCCTCAGATTTGATTCCTGCTTATCTGAAGTCTATCCAAAGGCATCCGTAAGACTTTGAAGCAAAAAAAAAAAAAAAAAAAAAAAAACAGAAAGCAGGATCTTTTTCTTCAGTAATAGGCCCAAAGGGCTGGAAAGCTCAGAACTTGTCCAACTGCATCCCTGGCAGCGAATCGGCTAGAACAGACTCGCCTGAACTCTGAGCTGCCCCGGCACATGACTAGAAAGAGGTGGGTACCTCACCCACCCCACCAAAGAGCAGAAACAGCTAAAAATGGCTAAGTCATTCTCAAGCAAAACCAGTGCTTTGTAAGGACTGTCAGCGACTTCCAGTCACGCTGAAGGAGCTCCTAGCATGTCCTCTTTCCTCCAGTGGCACTTTTACTTTGCTACTTAGAAGTAAACAATGTTCTGAGTAATTGAAAATGTTAAAATTAGATCTGAAGGGACTTCCCTGGTGGCTCAGTGGTTAAGAATCCACCTGCCAAGGCAGGGGACACAGGTTCGATCCCTGGTCTGCGAAGATCCCACATGCCGTGGAGCAACTAAGCCCGTGCGCCACAACTACTGAGGCCACATACTGCAACTACTGAAGCCCGTGCGCCTAGAGCCCGTGCTCCGCAACAAGCGAAGCCACCACAATGGGAAGCACACGCACTGCAATGAAGAGTAGCCACCACTTGCTGCAACTAGAGAAAGCCCAAGCGGAGCAACGAAGACCCAATGCGGCCAAAAATAAATAAATAAAATTTTTTTAAAAAGTAGATCTGGAAACTGGCTTTGCAGTCTAAATGCAATGCCCTTAATCCTCTTATATTTCTTAATGACTGTGATCTTGGTTGCAAAGAGAAATATAAGGCAACCAAGCTGAGGCTGACCCCTTATCAGAGCAGCTCTAAGAAGAAATGTTAAAAAACCAGCGGCTCCAGAATGTCAGGACAAAGGCTTTTTTGCAGGGGAATCAAACACAGAGCCCAGTGTCCTCATCAGACAATAGGCTCTTTTAAAAAATATATATTTATTTATTATTTGGCTGCTCTGGGTCTTAGTTGTGGCATAAGGGATATTTAGTTGCAGCATGCGGGATCTTTAGTTGTGGCCTGTGGGATCTAGTACCCTGACCAGGGATCAAAGCCGGGCTTCCTGCATTGGGAAGGGGGAGTCTCAACCACTGGACCACCAGGGAAGTCCTCAGACAATAGACTCTTAAAATCAAACCCAAATGATCATCATTTCGTTCATGCAGAGACCTCCCTGGCACTCCAGGTAATACAACACCATTCCCCCCTCTGCTATCAACCTCCCAAACTAAGGCATCATTTCCCATTCTCATTGGTTTATTTCAGAAGAACTTTTCTAAGCAAAATTAATTTTTTATATCTGCCTGCAAATTGCTCTCTTTTTTTGCTTTGTCAGGTTGCTATTTAGGACCCAGTGAGAATTCTTGTTAACATGTCAGCAAATACATTTTGCCCTCTGCGTAAGAGTGAATTAGAAGTCAGAAATCCCGAGGTTTTTCCCAGATTTATTACTGACAGCTTTGGTGAACCTCAAATTTTGGGGAATTCTCTATGCTTCAGTTTTCATTTACGATTAGATCAAAATCATTATTATGTTTTCATTTTCTACCATTATAATTTTGATAATGGGCTTTATTGGCCAGCTGGAGAAACATCTTATAGAAAGAAAATGCGACAACAATTTTTTAAAACAATGGGTAAAAAGTCTCAGAATGTGAACTCTTCATTTTTCTTTTACTCATATCCTTTAATATATATGCACATACAATACCTGCTCTGCTCTCCTTGAATGATTGTATGAGTGAAATAATAACCAACAAAACCTTTATAATTTGAATAGAAATATTGGAAAGTCAATCATTTTCAATTATTCCCAGGAGAATTTGGCTTAATTTCTGATTTTCTTAGCGGCTTTGATTTCAGAGCATTAAGTTGATCTTTTGTTCCTCAAATAGTACAAGTCAAAGACAGGAGGGACTCAGTCAATCCCCCAGCGGACTCAGACACTCAAGACAAAAACCCACCAGAGTAACCATATGTCTGCTAAGGAAGGATGACAACAAAAAGCAACAAGAGCGACGTAAATTTCCATGAAAAAATAATATTTTCTATTCCTTTTTTCTGTTGATGGAAATGAAACATTACTACAAGATTATATCCATACTGACAAACTGTTTCAGCAACTCAAACTCCTATTGCTGACTAAAAGAAAGTAGATTATTGTCCTCTGGATCAGAAGTCAGTAGCACTGGTTTCTGGTTCTTAGACACAAATTACATGCGTGGGCTTCCATGAGTTGCTTGAGTTTTTCTTACTTCAGTTTCCTCATGTGTGAACTTGACACAGGCATTGTTCCACTTTACTCTCAAAGTTTTTTAGGAAAAGATATTTTTAAATTATTTTAGAAATATGTCTAGGGGCTTCCCTGGTGGCGCAGTGGTTGGGAGTCCGCCTGCCGATGCAGGGGACACAGGTTCGTGCCCCGGTCCGGGAGGATCCCACATGGCCCGTGAGCCATGGCCACTGAGCCTGCGCGTCCGGAGCCTGTGCTCCGCAACGGGAGAGGCCACAACAGTGAGAGGCCCGCGTACCGCAAAAAAAAAAAAAATGTCTAAATCTTTATCATATAATTGTGCAAGCGAACACATACACTGCAGAAAACTAAAAAACATCCAGTGTTTACAGAGTGAAGAATCAACAAAGTATTAAATGTATTCTATTGCCACTCTGACGTTAAGATTAATGAGTTGTTAATTTAAGCAAGATATTATACCTTGATCATACACAGGCGAGCACATAAAATTACTGAACAAAGCTGGGTTCCTATCTTCATTTTTGTATTTTTCCCTACATTTTTAAAAACTGAAGTATAGTTGATTTATAATATTATATTAGTTTCAGGTATACAATACAGTGATCCAATATTTTTATAGGTTATACACCATTTAAAGTTATTACAAAATAATAACTATATTTCCATGTGCTATACTGTATATCTTTGTTGCTTATCTATTTTATATCAATACATAGTAGTTTGTATCTTAATCCCATACTCCTATCTTAAAATATTTTTCAAAATTTCTTGTGAAAATTCAAGAATATTCCTTTTGATTATTTAAGGGCACTGTCTCCTATTAAAGAAAAATGCTCTTCTTTAACAGTAGGCTGTTTCTTGCCACTTACTCAGTGGAGTCATTATTATTCTCAAAATAACTAGTTGTTTGGATCACATCATTACAGTATGAAGAGCATGCTATAAGCAAGGCATCACAGAAGGAAGGGATGGTCTGCATTTCATCAAACAAAACACATGTTTTAATGTAATATGAAATAGTTCATGCCTCTGAGGTACTTAATATATGTCAGTTTTTGTTTCCTCTTTTTTTTGGAATCCTCTCTATATATTATTCCAGAAATTGTGCAGACTTTCTGTAAACTGGTTTTTAAACCTTGAGATGAGTGGAATTGGGAGAAAAGCACTGTCACAAGAGCTTGGAACACATGAGCAAAACTGCTGCTGCCGCCTGCTGTGCTGTCCTGACTGTGGAGGTAACTAACGACAGTCTACTTCTCCAAGCAAGGATCCAAAAGTATTGTTAGGGAATCTAGGCTATCCTAAGTCCTAGGACCCTTGGGATGAGCTTTTGCAAGCGTGGCTTCTGAGAGGCTGGGCCTTTCTTGCTGGAGACAGTGGAGCAGCTGAGGACTTGCTCCAGAGGTGACAATATGATACAGAAGATTTCAGGGCACCATCTCTGGTTTGTGACCACCCTGGAAACTTTACTTAGATGATTGATCACCTGAACCCTCATGAGCTTAACCGTGGTAAGACCTCCTAAGGAGTTCTATCGGTAAACAGATGGTAGCAAGGATCTTGGATTTGACTGTACATATTGACCATTTATCATAAAAAGCCTGAAATATCACAGCTCAGAACTACTTCAACCCTTCTCAGATGTATTAAAACTGAACCCACCATAATCTGGGCCAGGGGTCTAGATGTGTTAACCTAAACCTCAATCTGGACCACAGATCAGTAAACTACAGCCTATAGCACAAATCTGGACTACTGCCTGTTTTCGTAAAGTATTATTGGAACATATACACGTTCACTTCCATGCTGTCTATGGCTGCCTCCTGGCTACCACAGCAGAGTCGAGTTGCTGGGGTAGCCTGCAAAGCCTAAGGTATTTACTGTTTGGTATTTTACAGAAAAAGTTTGCTCACCCTCTAGGCTAAAGCTTCAGGGGAAACTCAGGATCAGGGCATAAGGAGGAAAAACTTAACATGTTAATAGAATGGGCAACCATCCCCAAAGGAGGGCTTAGGTACCAGCGAGTCTTCCCTGCTGTCATAGTCTTAAATTCTCGGGAAAAAAGAACAGTATTGCCGCATTCGATTAGTCTGAGAAGAATCTTCCTAAACAATTCTGCACTTTAACTCGATTTCATTTATGTTATCTCATGCCTCAACCATTTATTTGGAAACTACTATACGTTGGCTCTGTAACTCACACGGTGACAAGACGTAGATCTTCCATGACCTCAGGAAATGGTGAGACAGATACATTAGTAAACAATTGCGATGCCATGCTCTGGGTACTGTCAGAGATTAAGGGGAAAGTGCTGTGTTCACATGGCAGAGAGAGCGGTGGGTGAGAGAGATCTGCACACAGGCAACACACTAGATGGCCTGGGTTTTGAAGAATGAACAGGAATTATGCAGGAAGGTGCAGCGGTGAGTCATACCTGGCAGAAGGACAAGCAGATGGATAGCACATACGGTGGATGGGGAAAACAAAATGTCTGGGGAGTCATAGGGAGTAAGAGAGAATGGCAAAAGCTGATACCAGGGAAGTACACCTGGAACAAATCAAAAAAGTCTTATGTGACATGCTAAGAGGTTTGGACTATATTCAAGAACAATATTTCTGAACATGCCATTGCCATCATCAAAGTTGTTTATTTTTTTTTTAGAGAAAGGGGATGTGATAATCTTATCTGTACTGCATAAAGATAATTCTAGGGGCTACTTGGATAATGAAAATAGAAGGAAAACATTTCAAGACAAGGAGACCAGCTAGCAGGCTTTGCTAATAAAGGTAACGATAATAAGGAAACGATAATAAGTTTGCTCGATAATAAGGAAACGATAATAAGACCCTGAATGCAGTGCCTAGAGCACAGGCCACAGGTTTGAGAGAGAATCTCACACGGAGATGGTGAGATAGAAGAGGACTCCATTGAAAGATGACTTAAAGAAGAGAAGTAACAGGTTATCAAGGATTTATTTGTCCAAATTACTTTGTCTCCAGCAGCACAAAATGCTAAGGGAATGAGATGCTAATAATTTTTTCCCTAGAGGCAAATAGGAGCAAAGTCATTGTAATGGAGAATAAGAAATGCCACTGGACACCACAGGAGAGGAATCGGAGAAACCAGCATGGAGACTCAAGGCACTTGAAGGGATTTTGAAATGAAGGAGACAGATTTCGAAAAGAGGATTGAGAACAGCACCAAAGAAATCCTTCTCCTAGCTTGCTTAAAGTCGGATTTCGACAAGGGCAAAAGGCCAATTTGGGAGAAGTAGAGTGGTAATGCTCCCTAAACTTTGCCCAATATTATTTGATTAAGCAAAAACATTTTTCCAAGTGCAAAAAAAAAAAAAAAATAGGGCAGACAAACACCAACAATTGGTACTTGACGTGATCTTTTGGAGGTCAAACCATCAATGACAGTATAATTTTTACTCAAAAATTTTCCCTCAGAATAAAAAACAGTATTTAGTCATTTTATTAAATAAGACAACTATAGAAAAACATAAAAAAGTAAATAAAATATAGCAACCAGAGACACATGCTGTTAATATTTTGTTATATTCCTTTTTGATGCATACATGTAGACTTTTAGGACATCCTACCTATGCTGTTCTGTTTTCTGCTATTTTCCATTTAACGTTTTACTTTCCCATATTATTAAATATAGTTTGTCCAAGTCTCCCAGTTGGCCATCCTTTTCCTTGCCTCTTAAGCTAAAATTGGCTCAGACATCAAATTACTTACAAGTAAGAAATCTAACAAATGCTCTCTATATTTCTGGAAATTCTTAGAGTTTATCTTTCTCCAGGACAACCAGTTACTGCTTCCAGTGAATTCTTGATATGTTCTCTGCATTTTGCCACTCTCGGGGACATCCTCCTTTCCACATAATATTGCTCTGAACACCCTCTAATAAATTTATTTCACAAAGTTTACCAGCTCAAGATTGTGTGATTAGTATGCCTTACTGAAGATCTAAAACAACACAAGGCAATTATATTGTTGGACAGTACAATAAAAGATGTAAAACTGAATACTAGGCATTCCTGTTCTTCACATCCTCTCAACCATCAAGGTGTTTTATTCATCCAAAACCACTCTCTTCCTCAGAGGAATTCTGCCACCTGCCCTTAAAATAGTATTTTTACTGCCTACTTAAAGAGAAATAAATCATATTTCCCTTGCTCAAGAATACTTGGGCATCATATGCCCAATGATGGCATCACTCTGCACTCTAGCTATTTGCCCCAATTTAAGATAGTTTCAGTAATAGCTGAACCTGTTCAAAATGTTAATAAAGATTTTGTTGATGGTGAAAAAAAAAAATGTCCAAATATGGTTACTGGTAAATAATCATATTTCCCTTGTTCAAGAACACTTACACCAGAGCATCAGATAGATTAGTTTGAACCTAATCTGACCAGTGGAGTAAGTGAAATTTTCATGGGTGTTTTGAGAATACCATAGAAGAATACTTAGCTCAGCCTGAGAGGGAAGAAGGACCAACAACTAATCACCCACAACTGAGTCTCTGTTGAGATTAAGAGGAGGCAAGAGGGCCAGCAAGGCAGAGAGCACAGGGTGAGCAAAGACTCAGGAGCAAGAGACAGTCTGGTGTTTCCAGGGAGCTGAAATCAACTGAGCTATGTCAGCGTACAGTGAGAGGTACAGTGGTGAGGAGAAAGGAGGTGACGACTCAGAAGGTCCGTCTTTCACTTGAGGGTGTCTGTGCCATATGCTGAGAACGAGCACCCATTTTAAAAGTTTTGAGAAGAAAGCAACACGTTTGCATTCTAGCTGCCACCCAGTGGCAACATTCTGGAGTATATTTGAGACAGGACTGGAGACAGGTTTTGGAACCTGAAGCAGAAGCTATTTCAGACAAGGGATAAAATAAGGTCCTGAACGGGAGCAACGGTGGCACAAGTAGAGAGGAGAAGTCAAATTGGAAAACATGTAGGGTTGTAAAATTGGCAATGCTTGGTAAATGAATAAATATGCACAGGGAATTCATATAAGACAACAGATGGATGAAAGCAAGGAAGTTGACAAAACAGTGGATTCGTGTCCTTTCTTGGTCAGTAGCCTACAGAACAGGCTGGAAAGATACACTGAGATCAATTTTAGTTATTTATAATCCCCCCAAAACCATTTTGAAGCCCTTTTCAATCATTTTTAAAGTTATTTCTTACTTAATGAACAAAACACTCTTAAAAGTTGACAGGAGTGGGGTAACCATGGAAGAGTGCATTTTTTTCTTGCACTTTCATACTTAATCCTGTTCCTGTGATAGCCCAAGTCATTCACGCTGCTAGGAGTCCTAGGGGTGATCCAATGTAGTTAAAAAACTTTTACTCTCCCCTGGCTTTACCACCTCTAATGGGACCCTAACTTACATATTCCCTTCCATTCTTCATTATTTTTTTCCAGGAGAAAATATGCCTGAAGCACTTTCTGTACTCATACAATCTCTTCATTCAACTTTACATCTCTCTGAGAAAGAACTTTTACAAACTAGGTTATATAAGACTATCTCAGATGTAAATGTCAATAGGAAAAAGAGATACTGCACCTTGCGAAAACAGTCTTTAAAAATGTTCACCGTGGGCTTCCCTGGTGGCGCAGTGGTTAAGAATCCGTCTGCCAGTGCAGGAGACATGATTTTGAGCCCCAGTCCGGGAAGATCCCACGTGCCGCGGAGCGACTAAGTCCATGCGCCACAACTACTGAGCCTGCACTCTAGAGCCTGTGAGCCACAACTACTGAGCCCACGTGCCACAACTATTGAAGCCCGCGCACCTAGAGCCAGTGCTCCACAACAAGAGAAGCCACCGCAATGAGAAGCCTGCGCACCACAATGAAGAGTAGCCCCTGCTCACCGCAACTAGAGAAAGCAAGCACGCAGCAACAAAGACCCAACACAGCCAAAAATAAATAATATAAGTAAATTTATCAAAAAAAAATGCCCACCGCACCTTCTTTGAAAGCAAGACGTTGCTATCAGATTCCAGTGTAAATTACTCAGGAAAAGGATATCAACATGCACTTTTCTGAAACAAAACTACTGAAAACTAACCGTCGCATGAAGGGAGTCAGTAATACTCAGGAAAATGCAAATTAAGACAACAACAAGATATCACTGGCAAATATTCAAAAAAAAAGGAAAATAAGTGTTGATTGGAGTTTGCAGTTATAGGAGGTATCCTGCCCTGCTGGAAGTGTAGGCTGGGGCAGTCACGCCCAGCAAGCTGGCACGTCGTTTAAGTGAATACACACCAACCTTTATGACCTAACATTCATAAGGTACGTTCGTATCCCAAATTTACACCACAGGCCACTCAGAGGTATACATAGCACTGTTTGTGCTGGGAAGGAATCTGGAGTAACCTGGATGTATAACATTAAGTGGATGAGCAAACAGAATGCATTACGCTTCAATTATAAGAAAAGTTGATGCACACGTGGCAGGCAGATGAATCTTAAGAACACATTATTTTAGCGAAAAATGTAAGACAGAAGAAAATGTATATCACAACACTACTTACACAAAGCTTGCACATAAAACAATGAACATTTTGCAAGAACACATGTAATAAAGACAAATTAAACACATAAAAATAGTTAGCCATGTGGAAGGAGTCATGGAATTTGAATTGGACTAGAGAATAAAGGATAATAAATACATTTTATGTCAAAACTGTCACTTTTCTGACCCTCTGCATTTTTCTGTCTTTGATTCCTGAATTCCCTTCACTTTTCTTTTTCACCTGTAATTCTACCAACAGTTTCTCTCAAACTGAGAAATAAAACTTTGAAGAAAATATGTGTCCAAAATGTGGGAACTGAAATAAGTTGGAATTCATAGAATGTGGTCATGGTCTGTGATTTGTTTTAAGGCCGAAAGTTGTTTTTAACAAAGTATAGGAAATAGATAATCACTAGTCAATCAATTTCCTGTCTATATACACTAGTACTACTTCCAAAGACATTCTGACAATACGAACCACCCAATGTGTTTGTTAAATACATATTCAAAATACTCTTGCCATTTCCTAATTACTTAGATTCAAGGGGTCCAGTGTGTGGTCAGGAATCTGTACTTTGAATAAACATCCCAAGCAACTGGCAAATACTGTGGAAGCCCATCCAAAATGTTCTTCCCCTTATTAGCAGGAAGTCGCTAGTGGCTTACGCTGTTTTACCATGAAAATAATAATAAAAATGATAGCTACCCTTTATTGGGTGCTGACTATGTAACCAAGTATGCATTATCTCATTGGCACATCCCACTACCTCTACGGAGTAATCAATACTCTCATCCATATCTCAAAAATAAGGATACGGAGCTTACATGAGTAAACAGAACTTGCCGTATTAGTGGTAGAAATGAGCCTTGAAACTGAGTTTATCTCATGCCTTAGTGTATAGTCTTAACCAGGCAGCATGGTTTGATTTTTACTTACTACATTTGTTTTACAGGGGTATATATGGTAGATTTTAAAGTTCGTATGAGGTTGTGTGTGTGTGTGTGTGTGTGTGTGTGTGTGTTGTTTTGCTTTTCTGTCAAATACCAAAAAGTTTCTAGTTTTTATCAAAAAGTAGTTAACTTGAGACCCACTCCCAAAGCATAAACCAATAAACCATACGTGACCACTTCCTTTGCCTTATGTTTGGTTATTCCCTAGCAAGAACCCACAAGTTGTGTCTGAGATTGCCCAGTTATCCCAGTAGTTCTCTCAAAGACTTTTATTTGCTCTAGGCTATAATTATCTCTAAAAGCCTGAATTCAAAGTTAGTGGAGTGACTGTCCTTCGGGAGAAAAACGAATAACATTGCTATGAGGCCACGGCTAGGCTAGGCTAAGTGAGACCCTCAGTATGGAAATGGAGTCTTCCTATTCTTAAACAATTCTCTTGAGATTGTTATGTTCAGAGGGACCTTCTATGAAATTCCTTAAAGGAGTTGAACCAGCTAGTAACACATGATTCTTCATGCCAAAGGTAAGTTAGCTCAACTAATTGTGGAAAATTAATGGAGGAAATGAACAGCATTTAAAACTGTTGTATTTTAACAAATACTGTCATGTTGAAAAAAACATATAGTCTCCTATAGACATCATCTATGTTTGTTTGTTTCAAGTAATAGGATAGTAAGCATAATACAACTTCTTTATTTTGATTCACAGGTTATGAATCGTAAAATGTGATTTAAAGAAAGCTGTTTGGAAATATGTGTAAAAGAAAAAATAGTATAGATATATATGTGCAATTACGAATTAAAAGAGTGTATTTAAGACTACTTCTAGCTGATAAATTAGCACTGCTAACAGGTTTTTAAAAGTGAAAAAATATTAAATTTAATTTCACATCTGATTTTGACTTAAACATGCATAAAACTCCTATTTTCATCCATGTTCCTATCAACTGAAATGACCAAAAGAAAGAGAGAGAAAAAGAAAATAGGGAACCCTTCATAGACTCAGAAAACTAAGAAACTCTGATCCAGTCATACAAGATACAGTAGAAATGGGAACAGCTTGAAGGAAGCCTGAGCTTCATAAAACCCCTTTCTGAGAAAAGCACATTGCTGACATGTGAGGAAAGGGTACCATGGCACAACAGTGCTAACATCTCCCAATTTGAAAAGTCCCTCATCAACTTTCACCAGTTTTCTTTATTATCAAATGATGACCGCCATTGAATGGATTAATTATTTCAATACAAATACAAAATGGCAATTTTTCTCATCCTATTATTCCTTCTACTGTTAGTAGATGCGATTTTTCTGTGTAGGACTTTCCCTTACACTATCGTTATCTCTGAAATAATTTTCACACAGGAACGGCAAAATCAACGCTTAAGGATTTCCTCTGACGGGGTTCAGGGCATACTAACCCCAAATATGGCATCTTGGATATTGAACATTTTCCACTGAAGGAGTTTGAGAAAATGGCAGAAACAGGAAGGTCACTTTGACGTTCCTCCTGCCTGTCTCCCCTGAGACAGGACATAGAAGCCTCATGTGAGAGGTTTCCTCCCTATTCCCAGAGAAAAGAAGCATCCTTATCTCCAAAGAGAAAGGGATGCCAAAAGGAATCCTAATTAACAGGACTTGCTAAGTTTCCCCCCATTTTACTACACTTACTTCATAACCCTTAACCTATCATATTCCTCCATGACTGCCCACTCTTCACCAAATCCAGAATCTAAAACCCTCAGGTCTGTTTCTTCTGCCCTTCATTTCCTTATGAAGGCTCCCATGTCACATAAAACTCATATTAAACAAATTTATATGCTTTTCTGGTGTTGATCTGTTCTGTCAGTTTAATTTTCAGACTCAGCCAGGGACCCCAAGAAAGTAGAGGAAAACTTTTTCCTTCCCGACACCTCTTAGCATCAATTTTCTTAGTAAGGAGTTGGTGCAATAAGTGTCCAATAAGTGTTGTATTGTGTGTGCCTCTCTTATTTTCTATCATGATTTGATATATATGTATACAACGTGCTTTAATCAGCTGAAGTCATTTTGACTATGATCCCACCTAGGCCAGCAGGAGCTCTTCAAGCAGGTTGCAGTGTTGGATTGCTTACGTGCTTTCTAGCACAACAATCTATCCTGGGATTACTTTGTATATTTCCTGCTTCAGATCTGCTATCATGGGGATCCAGATTTTGAGAGGCAGATTATATGCAATTTAAGAAAAAAATGCAAAATTATTAATACAAAACGAAGTACAAAAATAAATGTTTAGAATGACAAAACAAATCACAGCAAACTACAATGTTCTAAAAGTAGACACCTTACAAATGTTGCAAAATCCAGTAAAAAGATATTTTGATTAATTATCCCAACACCTCTGTAATACTTTTTCCTACATTGTGCCTGAATTCTTCAACAATTTTCTGACGTGAGTATGGAAAGTTAATCCCGTCTTTCCTCTATAGTGGTTGAATAAAATGTGAGGATGATGATGGTGATTAAGGATTGCTATTAAATTGGGGGAAACTACCATCAAGTTTCATTCAAAATTACACTATAATATTTGGAATTTCCACAGTTAGTTTCTGACTCTGTCCATCTCTAATTTTGCTTCTCCTCACTACTCACATGGTGTCATGGGCACTAGAACATGCTCATATCCTCATGACCTCAGTCTTTCACCTTCTCCTTATGACACTGAATGTTGGGGGTGGGAACAAGTATATTCCGCCTCAAGACAGTTAACAATAATGTCACTATATTTGGAAGGGACTATAAATTACATAAGTATATTCCACTGAATATATCTCTACTCAAATTTCTGTTAGCATCATCTCCAAAATGCCCACGGCCAATCCAAAGCCACCAATCCAACACAAGAAAAATTATGACAAACGGAAAATCAGAGCGGAACTAATTGCAATTTAAAGTATCTTATTTTTGAGCATTTTGCAATTAAAAACAAAGTATGACCACGATCGCTCATTACAAGGGCGCCTTCCAAGGACTTGAAAAGGGCTCATGCAAGAGAAAAGTCCTGCAGCTTAAGCTTTCTAGATTCACTGAAATTCCATCTCAGCTAGAATCAGGCATTTATACAAGGATCTTAGTTTCCTTTTATTTATGAATACTCACGGCTACTGAGTTGTCATTGCTTCCAGATGTTTTCACTAGATAAAATTAGAAAATATGTGTTTTTCAAAGGAGGGAAATGTATCATAAATTTATACTAATCTTTCCAATTCTAATTTAAAATTGCAGAGTTTTTATTTAAATTCTTTGATTTTTTTTTTATACTTGTATGACTTTGGTCTTATACTGAAAATCTTGGTCCCCCAAAATAATGTTCAAGATAACTTGCTCTATTCTATTTTACAACAGATATAGATTACAAATAACAATACATACATTATTACCAACATAAGTCAAACTGAGTTTAAAACAATGAATAGAATTAAGTAGGGTAAAATCCAGGAGGAAAGTGGGAATCACAGAAAATGAGCAGATTGTGTGAAGTTTAGGGTTCAATGTAACTGGAATAAAGAATATACATGTAAGATTACACGATATCACACACATGAAATTTGTTAAGTGCCAAGTTAAGCAGCTTTCACATTTTGGTGAATAATCTTAAAAGCAAATAATTGTTTTAATCAGGAGAATAAAAACGATCTGATTTGAAGTTTCAAGAAGAATCTGGAATGGGAGAGAGAGCAGACTAGCAAGAGACCAGTGTAGTGTGAGTACTATAGCAGGGGAGAAGCCCTGAGTGACCATGGACATCAGACAGCTACTATGTCAGTGTGAACGCTTCCTTGGGTTCACTGGAGCAATAATCGAGGAGACAGGGAACATCAGCTGGCAGAAAATAACTGGATTTGTTCACAAAGTTAGGTTATTATGGGAAAATTACCACAAATGAAAAAGGAGGGAAAATAGCATTTCTCATTTCATCTCACTCCTATTAGTCAATAAATATCTATTGAGATTTTCTATATGTCAAAAATTAGTGGAGGGCTTCCCTGGTGGCGCAGTGGTTGAGAGTCCGCCTGCCGATGCAGGGGACATGGGTTCGTGCCCCGGTCCGGGAAGATCCCACATGCCGCGGAGCGGCTGGGCCCGTGAGCCATGGCCGCTGAGCCTGCGCGTCCAGAGCCTGTGCTCTGCAACGGGAGAGGCCACAACAGTGAGAGGCCTGCATACCCCCCCCCAAAAAAAAAAAAATTAGTGGAAATATTGCACTGAACAAGACAAACATTGCCCTTGCAGTCTTTCAAGAAGAGTCAATGAACAAAATTGATGAGGTTCTCAAAGAAACCTTTTAAATTCTAAATGTGTTGGATAATTTCGATGTTGTGTTTGTGGTTGTTATAAATCTATATTCCAGATGTTGCACAGGCAAAGTAGCAAAGCCATGAAAATTTGGGACCACCTGTCTCTTTTTCCATATGTCTGCTTGTCTCTCAAAATTGTACATATTTACCCCAAGAGTGATCTACCCCTTTCTCTTACTCTTAGACTCAGCTTGATAAAGGATTGAAATAATCAGCTAGCAAACCCAATAAACTAATGCTTCCGATGCCTATTCAATGTAATTATCTTTTAGAGATGACTCTATTAAAAATTATCCCCAACACTGTGATTTAATCCCCTTTAGGACGATAGGAATTTCAGACCATCGTGTGCAGAATAGGAGTTATTTTGAGTAAAGTGGTATGCTTTACAGCCTCTAAAAACACAACAGCATGAGACCATTTTTCACTTCTAGTGTGGAGCTAGCCTGACTATACTGAATGCCAAAGGTAAAAATCTCTCTTTGTATCTTTTGTGGTCACTCTAAAGGCTTGCCTTGAGAAGACATCTTTCCTCATGGTTGTCTCTCATTTTCTGACTGAGTCAAAACAAAACTCACTGCTGCACTTGCTTTATAAAAATAAGTATGTATATGAAAACTGAGTCACAAGATGGTGAAAGATCATTTCTTAAGATATCACACTTGACATATGTTAGGGTGAAAACCAGAATAAATAAGGAAATTCACACCAGCTAGCCCTGATTTTCTGTAAAATGGGGAGAAAATTAAACCCCTGAGTAAACAGAATTTGGAGGCTTGAGGAAGAGGTTATTTGGAACAGCTGTTCAAGGAATTGAGATATGGTAACAGCAATAATGCATTAATTACAGTGACCAGAATGGGCTAATATTCTTGACATGGGAATGGAAAGTGATGGGAAGGCAAAGAGGTTCTATTATGGATTTGGAGAATCTGGTAGATAAGAGTAATTGCTAACATTCATTAAGCATGTTATATATGTGAAGCACTGCTTAACATACATTACCTAATATGTTCCTCATAACAAAGCAATGTGGTGGGTATTAAAATTAGATCTTATTTACAATTGAGAGTTTCAGCATCTTAGCCAAGCCACACTATTTGTAAGTGGCATAACTTGGACTCAAACTAATTCTGTCATCAAATTTCATCATCATAATAATTACGCTCTCCTGTTTCACTCCCTCTTGTGCTACTTATTATATTAAACCAAGCACAGAGAGTCCTGGTTAATATAAGGTATGATAAGTGGGAGATCTTACATATGAAGTCACAATTGGGAAAAAGAAGTTGAGTGGAAGGTGACGAGCTGTAAAATTACTTATGAATATGTCATCAATATGAATCAATCAACAAATGTTTTGGGGACATTGAGCATTCATGACCCAAGTTAAGTTCTGAAGGATTTCAGAGTCAAAAAGACAACCTTAAAAAAACATGTTTATGAAGGATGAATAGGTAGAACTCAGGGGATTTTCAGAGCAGTAAAAATACTCTGCATGCTACTATAAAGATGGATGCATGTCATTATACATTTGTTCAAACCAATGGTATGTACAACACTGAGAGTGAACCATGACATAAGCTATAGACTTGTGATGACTGTGACTGTGTTAATGTAGGGTCATCAGTTGTAACAAATGTACCACTCTAGCGGGGGATGTTGATAATGGCAGGCTGCACACCTGTGGGGCAGGGGTAGATGGGAAATTTCTGTACCTTCCTTTTAACTCTGCTGTGAATTTAAAACTGCCCTAAAAAAATAAAATAGTCTTAAATGTAAAAACTATGTAGGGGCTAGGTCATAAAAGAGAACAAGTGGATAGCACCACAGCCTATATAAAACCTAAATGTTACAAAACTCGTGTATTATTTTCCTCTTTATTTTTTTGGCTAGATCTGTTGTCACTTCAATACTTTTATATATTTGCTTTTCCCACTTTCTTCTTCACAATTTTCATCTATCTTAATTTAATATTATGCTATGAATTTTATCCTACTAATTTCTTTTGGCTTATTTTATTTTACTCTCTCCTTGAATTTTATGATTAGTTATTTTTTCATTCCTTGTAGCTGGGAGTGTGAATCAATACAATCGCTGTAACTGTAATTTGGCAAATTGTATTTGAGGCCTTAAGAATATTCAGAAACAATTAATTGTACAATTTTACTTCTAGAATTCTCCTTCTACCAAGAAATAAGCATAGATGTGCACAAAGATTTAGCTTTGAAGATATTCATCATGACATTTAAAGTAGTGAAGTATAGAAATGCCTAATTGTCCAAAAGACGTTGAATAAACAACTAATTCCAAGCCTTAACAATCATACATCTCTCTTCCTAAAATGTCTGTCCTCCAGATGTGAGGCCTAGAATGTTCTCCGGGCCTCACTTGAGTGTCTCCTCCTCCTAGAAACCTTCCCAGTTACTCCCAGTTGGCTTGGTTGAAACTTCTTTAATATTCATCTAATTCTGTCCAAATGTTGGCACTCAGTGTGTAGTATGATAGTTTTTCCCTTTGCATGACTAACCTCCCTTGTTCTAGATTATGTCTTTGAAAGTAGGAATGATATCTTACCCATCTTTTATCAACTTTACCTAGCAACATACTTAGCATATAGTTGTCATATTAAAAATCTTTCTTGGATGACTAAATGAAGGAATGAGTGTTAGTTGAGCAAATATTTTTGATGACATTGAACAGTGTTAGAATATAAAATGCTCTTAATAAAAATATACTTCTTAGTCTAGGTCAGTCTGGTGAATATTGATTATCTTTTTATAATCAGACAACTAAAATAGATTTATTCTAGAAAAGGTAGAAAAAAGACACAATTGTAAAGAAGAGAATACAAATTTCCCCTAATTTCAGAAACATACTTCTTGACTGATCTTTTTCTAGCCTTTTTCTAAGTGAAGATAAGTAATTACATAGAGATAGATGATGGATGGATGGATGGATGGATAGATAGATATATAGGTAGATAGATAGAGATAAAAATAAATCACATATATCTATCCATGCATAAATATACACAAATAGACCCGTTTTCTGTACATGAAGGATTTTCAAAATATCTGTGAAACATTCTGAGATTTTTTTGATCATCATGTTAACATTTGGAAATGCATATTTCATTTGAAAATATTTACAAATAGCTTTCTTTTTATTTTATACTTCAAATAACTTGCAATGTAGAAATATTTTCACAGTCTAGAATTTTTCTCACTATTTATCTGAGGGAAAATGTTTAAAAATATAGTTTGACAACTACATCACACTGTAGATAATTTTCCAACTTCATTTACAATGAGCTATTTAGTTCCACAGGCCTCCTTGCTGGTAAAATATTAAGAGGTGCCTTGATCTCATTAGTAATCTACATAGTAATGGAGGATTTAGGGGTCACAGGCAAGATTACACTCATTAGTATGAGCCCATTCATGGATTATGTATTGTGCTAAAATTTAACCAGAAAGTCAGTGGAGGCCCTACCTATGCTTTGGTTTATAGAGTAACTGATGTCAATTGACTGGAGAAATCAAAATCCTCACCAAACTTTCCATGACCACCTCGTGATTTACATCCTCAGGTTTCCTAGTGCCTTTGACTGCAGTACCCACAAGGGCTGTTTGCAGTTTAACCTGGTTAGGTCAAACATAAAATCCTATGTCTTTACTTATTGTCAAAAGAAAGTCAATTATACAAAGCATTTTTGATAACTATATATTTTATTTAAAAATTGGCAAGGGGGCTTTCCTGGTGGCGTGGTGGTTGAGAGGCCGCCTGCCGATGCAGGGGACACGGGTTCGTGCCCCGGTCTGGGAAGATCCCACATGCCGTGGAGCAGCTCTGCCCGTGAGCCATGGCCGCTGAGCCCGTGTGTCCGAAGCCTGTGCTCCGCAACGGGAGAGGCCACAACAGTGAGAGGCCCGTGTACGGCAAAAAAAAAAAAAAAAATTGGCAAGGAAGGTCATGGAAAGGGTTATGGTCTCAGCTGAAAGGCTGCTAAAGATGGGCTGGAAATTTAGACAAAAGCCAAATCACAGAGGCCATCTTGTTGAGACACTTTCCCTGTACTTTATGAATACAGAACAAGGTATAATTCAGAGAGCATTGCAAAGACAGAAGCCAGGTTCAAGAGCAAGGAACTGCCTCGTAGAAGACTTCTGAGTAGTGTCGCTAGATTTTGCAAGTAAAAAATACAGAAAGCACTGTTGAATTTAAATATCAGATAAAGGACTTTCCTTTTTACTATAAGTATGCCCCAGATATTGTGTGAAGCATACTTACACTAAAAAGAAAGAAAAAAAATTGTAGTGTGGTTTATCTGAAATTCAAATTTAACTGGGCATCCTGTATTTTATCTGGCAACTCTACTCTTGGGCCCAATTCACCTCCAGCCCCGCAACTTGGACACACACAAATTGTGACTTAAATGACTGGTCCTGAGATTTAAGTGAATCCACTTCAAAATAATTTGGCAGAGAGGTCATCTGGCAAATTTATTTTGGGCTAGTTGACTAATGGCCTTGGAAATTCAGAAAAGAAATGTTTTTTTTACATTCTTCCTGGCCAATATTTGAAAGCAAAACTTTGAAACTGTATACTCATATTAGTGTTACAGTTGTAAAGTGAGCCTACATCTAGTGTGGTTTAAACAATTTAACAGCAAAATCCCAGAGAAATAGCAAGAAAAGTACCTACTCTTTCTGAAAAGCTATTGGAAATAATCATTGCGAGCTTCTGGGCAGTGAAGTGAGCTTCTGGGCAGCAGAGACTAATCAGACTGAGAGTTATTATATTTGTCAAAGAACTGTCTTCAACTTTCCATAGGGAAGCAATTCCTAGGCTGACCCAGGAAGGATCCAAAGGCAATTTTTCAGTAATGATGGGCCTATGTACCAGAACTAGGATGGATTTCTTCCCTTTCACATAGGAACACAGAGTTCATGACTATGCTTCCCATTGAATTTCTACCTTCAAGTCTGAACAGTAGGGAACTATAAACAGAGACTGACAGTAGTCTAGAATTAGTACTCAACCCTAATATTAACAACAGTTCATGTTGGTCAGTGTGTCCCCCAGCTGCCGGGACTGTTGTCAGAAGGCATGTCTCAGCTGTCAGCCCTCTTTGGGGACTGCTTCAGATGAATAAAAATGCTTTGATAAAGGTCTATTCTTCTTCCAGAGGCAGCTCCGTCCAATCACCAGTCCCCTAACATCAACTCAAGACAACTCTTGGGCCATCTCAGTTCCAAAGCTCCCCATTGACTCAGCTACGGTTCCACTTCTCTTTCTAACAGATTCTGCATCCTTCTCTTCCCTTCCACCAGGACTGATCCCAAGAGGTCTTTCTAATAAATGCCCTGGTTCAGGAGGACTGAACCAAAGGACTAAGTGTATAACCAAGACCAAGGTATCTCACTTGTTGGTAGATGTTTTCACCAATACTCTAGAGAGAATCTATTGGTAGTTCACAGCATATCACACTGTAACGTTACTTTATATTAGAATTTTAGACACGTATCTGAATATTTTAATTAACTAATTAATGCTATTTAACTAAGAACTCACTATAAAGCATATATAAAGTGAACATGCAGGGCTTCCCTGGTGGCGCAGTGGTTAAGAATCTGCCTGCCAATGAAGGGGACACGGGTTCGAGCACTGGTTGGGGAATATCCCACATGATGTGGAGCAACTAAGCCCATACACTACAACTACTGAGCCTGCGCTCTAGAGCCCACGAGCCACAACTACAGAGCCCACATGCCACAACTACTGAAGCGTGTGCACCTAGACCCCGTGCTCCACAATAAGAGAAGCCACCACAATAAGCCTGCGTACTGCAACTAGGGAAATCCCACGTACAGCAATGAAGACCCAATACAGCCCAAAATAAATATAAATAAAATAAATAAATTTATTTTAAAAATATATAAAATAAAGTGAACATATAGATTATTTCTTACAATTTCTTATAATAGCTGTCTAGTCTCATTGTCTGTAACTTACTTTAAAATACCTCAGTGTAGACAGCATAATATAAATATGTATTAATTTAATCTACACCCTAGGGGCTTTTAGTTAACCTTTGAAGTACCCTAATCAAGTATCCATACCTAAGGGACAATGAATAAGGATTTGCAAGACCCTAATCATGAGTCCACACTACAAAGGCCAGAGGCAATTTAGAACAAAACTTCACATTTTCTGTCTGTATATGTAGACAGGTTTTGTCAATTAACACAAGAGATGTTCAAGTATTTTTCACTGAGGTGTGTTTTTCAAGATACACATTTTTCCAGAAATATTATAGTGGCACTTTCACCCTTGATACAATTTGGAATAAGAATCTGACAAGCCCAGCAGCCCAATACCTAAATAACACATAAAAAACTCCATTCCCTCTGTGTTGCACCAGTTAAGGGAGAATTCCTTTGCCTGTTCTTGAAGGTTAGCAGGAAGCTTGTGTGAGCGCCTACAAGCATAGTGTAGTATCTGTTTTCAGGCATCTTCACTCTTCCTTAAAAACAAAACAACCTTTTATTGGCTCTTAGATATTTTTTTTCCATATGAATTTACAATCATCTTATCCAACGTGCCTCCCTCCAAAGATTCCATACCTTACATTTACACATAAACTTTGAGAATTGATTTGTTATCTTATTAATTCACCCTATTCAAGAAATATTCTATTTACGTGTGAATTTAAGATTTGATATCATCATAATGTTGACTTCCCATTCAAGATGATATGTCCCCTTAAGCCAGACAGAGGCAGTGTTGTTTAATGATTAAGGGCATGAATCTTGGATCAGTCCCTCTGGATTCAATTTCTGACTCTGACACTTAGCTGTGTGACCCTGAACAAGATATGCTGCCTATCTGTATTTTTATTTTCTCTTCTTTAAAATAGGAATAATAACATCATCTGCTTCATAGGAGTCTGGGTATTGAAAAATAAGGGTAAAGCTGGTTCATAAGAA
This sequence comes from Orcinus orca, assembly GCF_937001465.1. Classification (NCBI taxonomy): domain Eukaryota; kingdom Metazoa; phylum Chordata; class Mammalia; order Artiodactyla; family Delphinidae; genus Orcinus; species Orcinus orca. The sequence goes on from NC_064573.1 coordinate 45,548,767, forward strand.
GCTCTCTGTGTTTGCTACTATTATTTTACTTTGTGTACTTCAATAGGATGCACAGACTCTTCATATTTATATGGTACCATTCTTTTCAAATTTATTCATATGTATCTTATAGCAGTCATTGTTATTGTGGGTGAAATAATTTTCCCCTTTCGGTTATTAGTTATTGATAATATAGAGAATGCTCTTGATTTTCATATTGATCATGTGTCCATCAGTTTCCCCAAATTCCTTTGATAATTCTAGATAATTTTGGCTAGATTCTATTGGATTTTTTGAGTGTACAATTATATCAACCAAAAAAGAAAAAAAAGAAAGTAAAACAATTGGAACACTTCTTCCTTGTTTATATCAACTGTTTCAAACACCCCAAACAGTGTTGAATGGTATTAGTGATAGCATCCATATCTTCTTTCAGGTTTTAATGGAATGGCCTTAGCATTTAAGAATGATATTTGCAGGACTTCCCTGGCGGTCCAGTGGTTGGGACTCCATGCTTCCAATGCAGGGGGCATGGGTTTGATCTCTGGTCGGGGAACTAGAATCCCGCATGCCACGTGGCCAAAAAAAAAAAAAAAAAGAGTGATGTTTACTATAGGAATCTTCTTATATATCTAAAATATAATAATATATGTTCTATTTTACAAGTTTACTTCTCTTCCTATTTTTCTTGGAGATTTCATTAAAAATGGTTGCTGGTTGCTATTAAATGCTTTATTACAACTGTCATGATTATATAATTTTCTCTACTAGTATTTTTATTGAAATGAAGTATACTGATGTTTTACTCGATAACTGAATTTCTAAAATAAATCCTACTTGGTCATGGTCTTTTGATACACTGCTAGATTCTACTCGCAAATATTTAATTTACAACTTTTGCATCTATTTTACGAGTCAGATCAAGCTATGGGTTTTGTTTCTCATACTATCTTTACCAGATTTCATACGGAAGTTTTTTTCAAGAAACCATCTGAAACTCTTCCTAATGTATGTTTTTGTTCTAAATGAACCATATTATTAACCTAAAAAGTGGTTTATTTGGAAGAAATGCTTATGAGATTTGATTAGGAGAAAATAATTATGAAGACCATCTCTCTAATATTTCAAGTCTCTCCTCATTATATTCAAAATATTTTCATGTTTTATTCATTACTCATAACATGGATGTGTTCTTCAGGCAAAACAAAACAAAAATAACCAACTTAGCATGAACGAGGTATATAGATCCATCCTCCAAGTTTTGATCATTTCTGCCAGAGGGATATTCACATAAACTTGCCTGAAATTTCTTACAGACACTGAAAAAGAGAATAGAGCACCTTCCATAGTCCTAGTTAACCTCTAGAACTATGTCATTCAGCCCATTGTTCTTTAGCTTTTGCCTGTTTTAGGCTGGGAGCACCATCGAGAAATAGGAGGATGAAAGAGAATGAGGTATTTACTGCTTCCTCTCCCTCCATGCCACTCTGTGGATTTGACAGAATTGCATCCTTCTCTAGCAAAACCCTTGTGGAGTGGCTGCCTGTTTGTCGCAGGGTCCAGCAGGAAGGGTAGGTAAGAATCAAGGGATTGGAGAAATACAAAACATAGCCTATATTCAATTCACAAATCATTCTGTTTACTGCACACAGTCAGCACACAGCACAGATTACTCAAAGTAGGGAAAGGGGGTAACGAACCACTCCAAGGAGAAGTCTGGGAAGGAGGCATCTCAGCAGGGCAGGGGTCTTCGTTCAGCAACTGGTCTCCCAACAAGCGTGAGTGGGAAGTCGGCCCCTGCTCCTACAGGGCCTCCAGCAGCAACAATCTGGACCAGCTCTTAGCAGCTCAGAGATGGTTCCTCCAGTGAAGAGTTTTTAAGTCACTCTGCTTAGTGGTCTCTTTTCAAGGAGTAACAGTTACCCCAAGGGAGGGGGTCTTGGCTCTATCAGTTGCTCTTTCTGTTCCAGTGATATAAGCTGCCCATCAAATTCCTAAAATCTAAGGTAACACTCTTAGTTTATCCCTCTAAGACTCTTGCAGTCCTACAGGAGGTGTCTCAAAACAACTAATATGGAAGTTCATATTGGCCACTGTGGCTCCATTTTGAACTACTTAACATAGCGTACATCCTGTAAGTTTCACACAAGATGAGTAGGATTTCTAACATAAAAGAAATCACATCATCACATCCCCTTCCACATCAGTAGCTCTCAAGCAGGTTCCAGTTTCCTCACCCTGCCCCTTCCGGCCTAGGAATGTTAATGGCTGCCCATCCTTCATCCTCCCTGGGTGTCTCAACATTCTTTGTTTTTTCCCTTACCACTGTCCACTGTCCAATAAAAACAAATCTGGATTTAGATAAGGAGAGACTTTATTACAAAAGTTTATTGCTATAGGGGAAGGAGACTATTACAATAAAGATAATGCTTTGATTGTAGGAGCTGCAAGAATCTCCAAGGTCAGGCAGAAGGAAGTTGTTTTTTGTTTGTTTGTGTTTTGGGTTTTTTTAATAAATTTATTTATTTTATTTATTTATTTTTGGCTGCATTGGGTCTTCATTGCGGTGAGTGGGCTTCTCATTGCGGTGGCTTCTCCTGTTGCAGAGCATGGGCTCTAGGCATGTAGGTTTCAACAGTTGTGTCATGCGGGCTCAGTAGTTGTGGCTCGCAGGCTCAGTAGTTGTGGTTCGCTGGCTCTAGAGCACAGGCTCAGTAATTGTGGCGCACGGGCTCAGTTGCTCCGCAGCGTGTGGGACCCTCCCGGACCAGGGATCGAACCCGTGTCCCCTGCATTGGCAGGCGGACTCTCAACCACTGCGCCACCAGGGAAGCCCGGAAGTTGTTTTTTATGCTAAGGGGTAAACTAGGCTTGAAAGAACGTGATATGGGGGCACGGGATGAGCCAGTGTTATGACCAAAGAGTCGAGCAGGAAATATCTTTCCTGGCAACAATTTAAAAGTGTTAAGTGGGAGTTGTTCCACATTCCTGCGCTGGCTCAGGCTGAGTGTGAGTCAAAGTTAAGAGGCTTGCGGGAAGGTGAGAAGCTTAATCTGAGTTTGGTCAAGTTAAGTTAGTAGGTATTTTGTCCAGTTGTGTCAGTTGGTACCAACAGTTCTTTATTGTTTTATTTATGGGGGAATAAAATAAAAATAAATTTTCCCCCTTCCACGAAGGGGGAAAAGACTTCTGGTTCAAAGTTTTGAGTAAAATTGGTCATCTTGTTTGTGAGGGGCAATGTTATGTTTCTTTCAATGGAATCCATTTAGTTCAAAATTAGACTCACTTTTTCCCTCAGAAATACTAACTGCTATCTAAAAAATGTGTTAAGTAAGACTACATGACTCCTCTGGTTCTGATTTCTTTAATAGAACTCACTGGATGTTTTAAATGCCCTTGGTTGGGAAGAACTGATTCACCATATCTCATGAACCAAGATTGAAGAAAATTTATAGGTAGTCAGAGCAGACCTTATAATGCTTAAAGAAAGGAGAACGCTACTACATTAAAAGTGGCATCTCTCAGGAAAGAACATATTCACACTCTTTCCAGTCTAAAAAAATTACTATTATGTGTCAGGAGATAAGAACAAAAGGCAGTTAAAATTTTGATGCAGTGTCATGCAGAAAGAACTTCTTCAAAGATAAAATTCAAGTTCCTGTTCTTATTAACCACAGCTACGTGGGCAAGTTCATTTAAACACTCTGACTTACCATTTTATTTCTTGGAAAAAAAACTGAGGGTAATAATTTATGCCCTACCAACTACCTGTAATTCTTGTGAAAATAAAAAGAGAATGGAATTGAGAGACTCTTATAACCTGTCAAATTGGAATATCAATGCAATGTGTTATTATAGATACTTAACAATGTTCCACCAAAATGTAAAAGGAGTTACCTAAGGACACATAACCCTACATAGTTCTGGCTTGACTTAAAGACACCTGCTTCACTTGTGTTTGAAATCTTAAATAGTAACGATTAGATGATTGTATTCATTAGAATTTGAATACTGACTTGAATCTTGAACTCTTAGATCTTTTTTTTAATGTTAACTTCCCCCTTCCTAAAACTCATTGTTACACAAAAATTTCGGGAAACAAGGAGTACCTATGTTAGTAAACAAAGATATAATATAAATCATATTAATAACATGTATCTAGAGGTACATACATATATAAGCCACTTAAAATCATTTTAATTAAACTGTTTATTTGAGAGAATGATAGAATCATATGTTTGAGATGATGGAAAATATATATTAATCTCTGCCCACGGCTTCTGGCACAGAGCTCCTGAAACCCTTGTGATTTCCTAAGTGATAAAAACACAAGGAACACCTTTTGTTCTAATATTTGGTCTTTGACCCGCATTCCTAACACAGGGCTCCTTAAACCTTTGTAATTTCCTGGGTGACAGGAGTGTATTTTGTCCTAAGGAGGTGACTCTGGGTGAGCTCCTGGATCGCTCCTGTATGAAGGCTAGTCACCAGAATGACAAAGCCATGACCAGAAGCCTGGAAATTTTATCCCAATTCCCCCATTCTCTTGGGGATGGGCTGAAAATGGAGTCAATGGTCGATCATGTCTACGTGATGAAGCCTCCCAAAAGTCCAGGGTTCAGAGAGTTGGTGCTGGGAGAGTGGCACACCCAGAGAGGGCAGGGAAGCTCCACGCCCCTTCTCATGTACCTTGCCCTATGCATCTCTTCCATCTGGATGTGCGTCTGTATCATTTATTATATCCATTTATAATAAACTGGTAAACATTAGTAAATTGTTTTCCTGAGTTCTGTGAGCAGCTCTAACAAATGAATCAAACCCAAGGAAGGGGTCATTAGAGCCTCTGAAATTGATCAGAAGCACAGGTGACAACCTGGCATCTGAAACTGGAGGCGGGGCAGTCTCAGAGGACTGAGCCATTAACCAGTGGGATCTGACACTATCTCCAGGCAGATAGTATTATCACAGAGTTAAAATGTAGGATACCCAGTTGGTATCAAAGAGTATTGCTTGGTGGGAGAAAAAACCCAGATATTTGGTTCCCAGAAGTGTCAAACTGAAGTGTTTTGTGTGAGAGTAAAGGAAGACTCACAGAAAGACTGTGGGGGGGGGGGGTTCCCCCTTCAATATACAATTGTGAGAAATAATGAGAGATCCTGTGCATGCTTCACCCAATTTCCCCCAACGGTTAAGTCTTTCAAAACTATAGGACAATATCACAACCAGGATATTAGCACTGGTACAATCATAGTACAGAACTTTTCCATCACCACAAGGATCCCTCAGGTTGCCCTTTTATACTCACACCCACTTCCCTTCCACCTGCACCCAATCCTTAACCCTTTGCACTGGGCAGTTCTATATTCTGTGATTTCAAGAATATTATGTAAATTACATTAATATATAAATTAATATTATGTAATAAATTAAAGTACTTAATCTTTTGGAGTTGACATTTGGTTTCAAGTTTGGGGCTATTACAAAGAAAGCTGTTATAAATGACTGTAAACAGATTTTTGAATAAACTTAAGGTTTCATTGCTTGGGATAAATTACCAAGAATGCAACTGATGGGTCAGATAGTGGTTGCATGTTTAGTTTGGTTTTTTTTTAACTGTCAACTGTTTTCCAGTGTGGTCGTACCACCTTACATTGCCACGAGCAGCACACACCATCATCAGCATTTGGTGTTGTTACTTTTTAAAAAAATTTTCGCCATAATGATAGGTAAGTTGTAATATCTCAATGTGGTTTTAATTTGCATTTCTTGATAGCTAGTGATATTGAATCACTTTTCATGTGTTTATTTGCCACCCTTAGATCCTTTTTCATGAAATTCTTTGTGTTTTTCACCCATTTTCTAATTGGATTCTTTGTTGTTCTACTTCTCAGTTTGAGATTTCTTTATATATATTCTAGATACTAGTCCTTTGCTGGATATGTGGATTGAAAATATTTTCTCCAACTCTGTAGCTTATCTTTTCATCCTCTTAACAGTGTCTTTCTCAGAGCAAATGTTTTAATTTTAATGAGATTAAATTTATCATTTTTTCTCTTACGGGTTCTATTTTTCAAGTCCAAGATGACAACTTTACCTTGTTCCTGATCTCCTGGGCAAAACATTCAGTCTTTCATCATTATGTACAACATCACCTGTAGTTTTTTGTAGATGCTCTTTATCAAGCTGAAATTCTTCTATATTCTTATTGTTAATTATGAAGTGGTATCAAGTTTTGACAAATGCTTTTCTGCATCTATTAATATGAGCATGTATTTTTTCTTCCTTAGTCTATTATGGTGGGTTACATTGATTTAACCAGTCTTGCATACCTGGAAAAAAACCCACTTGGTAATGGTGTGTAATTATTTTATATATTGTTGAATTCTATTCAGTAATATTTTGTTAAGAATTTTTGCATCTATATTCATTATGGTTATTGGTCTGTAGTTCTCTCTCTCTTTAACTTTCTTTGTCTGGTTTGGTATCAAGGTAATGCTAGCTTCATAAAACAAATTGGGAAGTGTTCCCTCCTTTTCTAATTTCTGAGAGAAACTGTGAAATTGATGTTACATTTTTTTACACATTCCTTAGAATTAACAGTGAAACCATCTAGACCTTACTATGGAGTTGGGAGTTTTTAAATTATGAATCCAATCACCTTAATAATTATATTACTATTTAAATGACCTATTTCATATTGGGTGAGCTGTGGTAGTTTGTGATCATCAAAGAAATTGTCCATTTCATCGAAGTGGTCAAATTTATATTTATGGAGTTGCTCATAACATCCCCTTATTATCTATCATTTCTGCAGTGATATCACTATTTCATTCCTGGTAGTTGTGTCTTTTCTCCCTTTTTCTTTGTCAGTCTTGTTGGAAGTTTGTCTATTCATCTTTTCAAAGAACCAGCTGTTTATTTCATAGATTTTCTCTGTTATTCTTCTGTTTTAAGTTTTATTGATTTCTATTTTTATCTTCATTATATTTTTCCTTCTGATTGCTTTGCATTTATTTTGTGCTTTTTTTCCCTAGGTTCTTGAAGTGGTAAGTTTGGTTATTGATTTTAGATGTTTCCTCTTTTCTACTGTATGCATTTAGAGCTATAAATTTCCCTTTCAGCATTACTTTAGCTGCATCTTACAAATTTTGATATATTGTATTTTCATTTTCATTCAATTTAATATATATTTTTTAATTTCCCTTGAGACTTTCTCTTTGAACCATGGACTATCAAGTTGTGTCATTTAGTTCCCAAGTGTTTTCTGTTATCATTTTGTTGTTCATTTCTAGTTTGATTCCACTGTGGTTGGAGAACACACTCTGTATCACTTCAGTTCTTTGAAATTGAGTTTTGTTTATGGCCAGGGTGTACTCTGCCTTGGTGTATGTAATGTGGGCACTTGAAAAGCATGTATGTTGTGCTTTTGTTGGGTAAAGCATCCTATAAATGTTGATTAGACCCTTTAATTGCATGGTGTGGTTGAGTTCTACTATATCCTTGCTGGTTTTCTGACTATTGTTTTACCAATTATTTAGAGAAGAATGTTAAAGCAATCAATATAATTGTGTATTTGTCTGTTTTTCTTTCAGTTTTACTTTACAAAACTTTGTCATTTTTCTTTTTTTCTTTCTGTTTTATCAGGGCTAGCTTCAAATATTTCTCTCTCTCTTGTTTGTACATCCACATTTAGCATTGCTATGTCTTCTTAATGTATTGACCCTTTTATCAATTTACAGTGTCTTTGTCCCTGGCAATTTTCTTTGCTACTCAATTGATATCTATATAGCCATTCCTGATTTTTTAGTAATGTTTGTATGATGCATCTTTTTTCCTTCTTTTTACTTTCAACCTGCTAAATGATTACACTGAAGGAAATTTATTTTAGACAGCACAGAGTTGTGTTACATTGTTAATTCACTCTTCCAATTTCTGTCTTTTAATTCGTACATTCAGATTATTTACATTTAATGTAACTCTTAATATAGTAGAGGTAAAGTCTGCCATCTTTTGTTTCCTGTTTGTTCTCTCTGTTTTTTATATCTGTTTTCTTTTAATTTTCTGCCTTCCTGTGGGTTACTTGATCATTTTTTAAGAATCCTATTTTAATATAGTGTTTTTATTGTATCTTTTTATATAGCTTTTGAAGTGATTATTCTAGGTGATACATTATATATACATAATTCAACACCATCTACTGGTGTCATCATTTTACCAATTCAAGTGATGGGGTATCTCCCTTTACATCCATTTACCCTCGTGTTTACACTATAGTTGCCTTCAATATTTCCTCTATGTGCCTTTACCTCCATATCAGGAAGTGTTACAATTCTTTGTTCAACCATCAAATATTATTTAGAAAATTGAGAGGGAAAGTTTATTGTATTTATCCCAAATTTTGTTTATCATGCTTTTTCTTCCTTTCTGATGTTCCAAGTTTTCTTTTTTATCATTTCTTTTCTGTAAGACATTCTTAGCCATTCTTTCAGAATAGGTGTGCTAACAACAAATTCTCTTGGCTTTCTTTCAACCTTAATTTCCCCTTTATTCCTTTAATTTCCCCTTTACTGCTGAACAATATTTTTATTGGATATAGAGATTTGGATGGATAGCTCTTTTCTTTCAACACTTGATAAATACCGTTTATCACTCTTTCTGGGTTTCAGATGAGAAATCAGATCATATTGAAATTGTTTTTCATCCATATGTAAGGTGTCATTTCTAACTGCTTTTAAAATTTTTTGCTTTGTCTTTAGTTTCGGAAGTTTTATTATAGTGTGTCTTGGTGTGAATTTCTTTGGGTTCATTCTGTTTGTGCTTCATTTAGCTTCTTAATTCTGTGTGTTTATATATTTTGTCACATGTAGGAAGTTTCAGCCACTATTTCTTTGAATACTTTTTCAGCTCTACTCTCTTACTTCTCTCCTTCTCAGAATGTCATGAAACGAACATTAAGTCTTTTGTTATATTTCCATAGGTACCTGGGGCTCTGTTCATTTTTTCCAATTTGTTTTCTCTCTCTTTTGTTTATATTGGCTGATTTATTCTCTCTTCAAGTTAACTGATTTTTTTCCTCTCTTCTCTCCTTTTTGCTTTGAGCCCACCCAGTGAGTTTTTATTTTGATTGTTACATTTTCAGTTCTAAAATTTCCATTTGGTTCTTCTTTATATCTTCTTTTAATTGGCCGAGGCTTTCTGTTTTTTTGTTTTGTTCTGTTTTGTTTTAAGCACATTTAAAATTGCTCGTTGAAGCATTTTTACGATGGCTGTTTTAAAATCTTAGTTCTAAGAGCGCTCCCATCTCAGTGTTGACATCTATTGATTATCCTTTTTCATTCAATTTGCAATCTTCCTGGGCTTTGGTAAGATGAGTGGCTTTCAGTTAAAACCTATGCACTATGAGTATTATGCTATGATATTCTGGATCTCATTTAAACCTTTTCTTTTACCTGGGTTCTTCTGACACTGCTCTGGCAGGATAAAACAAAGAGGGGAGTGGGGCACTACCTTGTTACTGCCGAGTGTGTGCAGAAGCCAGGTCCCCCGTTTTGCCTTCATTGGCCCCCAAGGGAGCAGCCCCTACTTATTGCTGGGTGGAGGTGGAAGTCCAGACTTATCATGTGACCTCCACTGACACTGTTGGAGACTGGAGGGCCATTTCCTCCTGGGGGGGGGGTTGGCGGTAGGGAATGAAAGTTCAGCCTCCCTACTCAGCCTTTTTCAGCACCACACCAGCAGAAGAGTTGAGGTGCCTCATTACAGTCAGGCAAGGGTAAACCCTTAAGCTCTCACTTAACCTTTGCTGGCATAGGGAAGAAGGTCACAATTTTTTCTGTGGTATTTGGTTAGAGTAGAGAGTTTGCTGTTTGAAATTTTTTCCATCTTGTTAGGCTGCCTCCATCCTGGTCCTTTGGCTAGAGAGAGAGGAGGCTTTTGTTGAGTTTCTTTTGGTCTGTGCCCATTGGCCCTCTGGGTCGCTAGCTTCTTCAAGTCCAAGTCTTAGACATATGAGACAAAAAGAAACTCCAGGGAACACATCACCATTTCGTTTCTTGGATTCTGAGGTCCACAGCCAGTTTTCCTTCTTATCTCCATATTTCAGAGTTTACTTACTTTGTTTTATATAAACAGGTGACCTTTGGACAAACCAGGTTTGAACCACACACGTCCACTTATAAGTGGATTTTTTTCCAATAAATACAGTACCTGCACTTTCATTTCACAGATCTTTAAATTAACTAAGTGTGGCGAAAAGTTTATGTTCAATTAGAGATCCCAATACGTGGAAGCAAAAGAACTAGGGTTTGAGTCCTGATTCTATCCAGACTGTTTCAGCTTCCTGCCCTTGGGTGAGTCATTTATCAATTCCTTTGTTTTTGAGGCAAAGATAGTAGTTCTCAGATTTGTGATTTTGTGGGGGTCAGCACCCCTAATACTTGCGTTGTTCAAAGGTCAACTATAATGTCCAGGGATTTTAGTTGAAGTTAGTGGGATGGATAGGAAAAGGTATGTCTGATATAAATCATATTAATAATCTGCATATAGATATACAATCATTATATAATACATTAGACAATGTCTTTTAAAATGTGTTTTGTAATTAACATATGTAGTTTTAGTCAGCCAACTCACAGAGTAGAGAACCATCTCTGGGGTTGCTCAGTCCAAGAATGAAAGTTCTAGAGATATTAAGGTTTCAGAATCTGTATCTAAAAAAGCCAGATCCACATATATACAATGGAATATTACTCAGCCATAAAAAGAAAGGAAATTGAGTTGTTTGTAGTGAGGTGGATGGAACTAGAGTCTGTCATACAGAGTGAAGTAAGTCAGAAAGAGAAAAATAAATACTGTATGCTAACACATATATATGGAATCTAAAAAAAAGAAAAAAATGGTCAGAAGAACCTAGGGGCAGGACAGGAATAAAGATGCAGATGTAGAGAATGGACTTGAAGACACAGGGAGGGGGAAGGGTAAGCTTGGAAGAAGTGAGAGAGTGGCATGGACACATATACACTACCAAATGTAAAACAGACAGCTAGTGGGAAGCAGCCACATAGCACAGGGAGATCAGCTTGGTGCTTGTGACCACCTAGAGGGGTGGGATAGGGAAGGTGGGAGGGAGACGCAAGGGGGATGGGAATATATGTATACATATAGCTGATTCACCTCGTTATAAAGCAGAAACTAACACAACACTGTAAAGCAATTATACTCCAATAAAGATGTTAAAAAAAAAAAGCCAGATCTACTTGAGAGGGAATGGCAGGCCCAGCCCAGGCCAGGCCACAGTGCTCTCTTCTGCTGTCCCTCAGGGCCCATCAAAACCCTTCTCACTTGGTCCTATTAAATGAGAATGATCAGCCATTTCTCAAACTAGCCTGTAAGGAATTTATGTACGTTTTGAAGCAGGAAGAAGAAGATGTGCCCTATAATTAGTTTTTTAAATTTGAAATATGAGGGTGTAATATGATAGCTTTTGCTTTTTTTTTTCCTTTGGGCACCCAAATGTAACATAACTCTTTTTTATATTTTATATTATAAGATGCGTTGCACACAGCAGCTAACTGAAAGATAGTATCCCCATTTACCATCATGATGGACAGTCAAACATGGAGCTGAAGGATACAGGTAGCAGACTTTCCCAAGCAATCTTTCCTCTTATCTCCTCTGCAGCAAGGTCACCTGCCTCTGGCTTAAATATATGAATTAATCTAAAACACACAACACACACACACACACACACACACACACTTCACAAAAGCACCTGAAGTAATTTATACTTTTTAATTATTCCAAAAGTTTAACAAGGAATTATAAACTATTTTGAAAGACAAATTACTAGGGGGAAAGGAAAGGTAAAATACATAATCAGGAGTACATAAAATGATAAATCCTATAATTAAACTGTTTCAATTAGACCGATTAGTCAACTGAAAGGAAAATCAATTATCCTGGTAAGAAAGGAAAGAAAGGGAAGGATCATTTACCAAGTGCCTCCCATGAGCTCCAAGAGCGAGCAACACTCCTTCACGTTCACTTTTCCATTTAATTTTCACAAGACCACAGGTAAGCATTATTATCCCAAATTTACAGATAGAGAACATAAAGGTTTAAATTCACTAAGTAATAAGTGGCTGCTGGATTCAGCTCAGCTGCTTTACCTGGCAGCACGGCTTATATTCTTTCTGCTTCATCTCCAGAAAAAGTGACTGCAAACTTAAATTTAAATAATGTAGGGGAATATTGTGTGTGTGTGTGTGTGTGTGTGTGTGTTTTCCTAGTGATCTCTCTTACTATTACAAATATCTTTTACCATTTAGCTCAATCTAAAGATGTAATCCCATACTTAATGTTTGGGGAAAGAAAAATCCCCTGGAATTAAAAACTACCTCCCAGATAAATGAATGATTTAACCGTGGAAGGTTAAAAGAGTATGGTGTTCATGGTAATAAAAATTTGTTATAAATTAAATCAGGGACAGATAATTTGATTAGTTTCTCTAGCCAGTTCTTCCTTACCCTGCTTTTCTGCATTTTCTATAACTCTAAGAAGTGCATAACACAAAATAAATAGTTCAGTTGTGAAGAAAATTTATCAAAATGAGAGGAAAAAAGAAACTTCCAAACCCCAACTCTTTTTTCCCCGGTGCAGGGGGAAGAAAACATTAAGAAGGTAGTCTTTCCTTACAAGGTTCAAAGTTTTTACCAGGAGGCAATAATTGTCCATGTTATAAACGTAGAAAGTAAGCAATAGAGAATGAGGAGTATTCCCAGAGGTGTATACAATGTCCTTGACAGATAAAGTAATCTCTGTTTCTGGATTCCAGCTTCCTTTGGAAACTCTCTTCATTCTGGAACACACTAGGTTGACAGATATTTTCTAGATTTGGCCTGATGTATCAAAATAGCTTTCCAGTATGGTTCTCAAATATTCAGCATGGGGAAGGCAGTACTAAGGTTCAAAAAGTAGAACAATTACTGTATATTACTCATATATCAGCCAGCATAAGGCTCTGTACATCTCTATGTATCATCCATTTATGCACAAAAAAAGAGATATTTAATGATATGATTTGGCATATTGAGTACAATACATTAGAAAGTGTATTTGATCCGAAGAAAACCGTAAATTAGACTGATTGAGTTATAAGCACTGCTTTTCCTAGGATTCACCAACCTGAAATAATTACTCTCATTTAGGGAAGCTCCCTGATGCTACAGGGAATATTGACAGTATCTCAGAGAGACAGCAAAGGGCAAAAGACCTGACACTGACAGCTGACATGAACAGGTGAAAACTATTCAACAATTGTCCCCACTTTTCACATCATTACTCGTCTCTTCTCTCCACACACAGGTATATAAGACTTGATGGTTCATGAATCTAGTAAAGAAGGCACACAAAAATCACAATACAGTTAGAATCATATGTAACCATTCCCTTCATCCTTTCTCTGTGTATGTGTGTTTGTTTTTTGCTTTTGTTTTGTTATTGTTTTTCTTTGTTCTTCCTTTTTTTTTTTGTCTCTCCATAGCCCTATTGAAGTCGTTTTTCTTCTAACTTTGGATGGAACCAAATCAGCCCCACTACCTTTCTGATCACTTTTTTGGACACAAAATACTGCTTCAATTTCACAATTATAAAAGCTAGATCTACTTAATAAAGACTATTTAATAGTCTATTTAATAGTCACAATGATAAAAATTAATTTAGTGTTACAATTTTGTATAACTAATATGGGCCTGGGATAATCAGGAAGTCTGCAGCTGGAGACAGAGGGGACAGTCGTGGGTCTTTTCTCAACTTGTGCTTGAGCTTGACTCCTCCTTCCTTAGGACCTCTCAATCAAGGGACACTTTTCATGTAATCTACTGTCACTGTTCTCAGAAACTGATAAAATGTTTGAACTATACTCTTTCTCTTGTGCGTGTTTAGTCGGTTCTTTGGATTCAACCCCATTTCTGCCTATCTTTCACTTGCACTTTCTCAGAGTTGATATGAATTTCCAGTCCCTTTGTGAAAATTACTAAGACAAGGCAAAAGTTATTTAGCTGTTTCTCCATACAGTTCTTGGTCCCAGGAAGCTAAGCCAATTGACACAGATTACACATCAAGGAGATTCCAATATACAGTTTGCACACCAAGATTTGCTTTATGACGCTCTTCTTGCTCTGCTCTCCAATCTAAAGCTATTATATCTGCCCAATCTCAGGTAGCAGCTGCCTTAAAATCATCCAGCTTGGTTCTCAAATATATTCCCTTCTCCAACTTTCCATTTTAGAGACAATATTAAGATTCTGTCAGGATGGTATCCTCTCTTGCTGCGAGAAGTTTAATAAACTCAGCTTTGCCTGATCAGGGTTTTCTGGAGTTCTTTGGGGTGTTGGCACAGAATTTTGATGTCCCCCTGACCAAGGCAGAGGCAGCTGTGTTCTGGGTGGTTATCTGTTTCTTCCTCAGTACCTCTTAACCTGGAAAACCTTCAGCTTCTCTCAGCTCAAGTCTCTCAGTCTTTCCAGGCAACCTTGCTGCCCAGAGCCTTGGCCAATGTTTTCTTCAGGAGTAGATCACCTTTAGGCTGTAGACACCACATTTTTCTGGACAAGCCCACAGTGTACACAGAGGTCTTTACACACTTCAGGTGGAAGTTCACTATGTTCCTCAAAGCAATATAAGACAAGTGTGATGCTCTCTAGCCTCCTTGAAGTCCATTTCATAAGACTTGGGGTCAGGAGATGGCAGCAATATACAACCACCCTCTTAGGATTTCACAACACAGGGGTCTTAAACTAAATAGTCCTCACAAATCCTTCTTTAATTCCTAACACATAAATCCTTATGTCCTTAATATGAGTGAGAACTTCAGGAGGCCTCTAAATAGCTTTGGCTCTCTGTGTTTTGTATATTTTACAGGGCAGCCTGTTTCACAACTCATGGACCATAGATAACAAAGGTATCTATAATTTTAGAGTCTTAGGCAAAGCATCCATTTTCATATACATGTTATGGGATAGCTCATTTTCCTAACAGAATGCCTCCCCACCTTCCATGGTAACATAGTTTCATTATATACCCTGAAGACCCAGCTAAAGACTGAAATTCCTATCCTCCCTTGAAGCTGACTGTGACTATGTATCTAGGTTCTAACCAATGGAATTCTAAAGAAGTGATGTGCAAAACTTCCTCATCATCTATAGAGAAGAAATTGCTTATCCTCTACTACTTATCTTCTTTCTTTTACACGAAATAGAACATGGACATGGTAGGACCCAGTTTTAACCAGTACTCTAGGGAATGGAAGAACAGTAGGATGAAAGGAAATTGGGTCTCCAAAGAATCAGGTCAGGCAGAACTTCTCAACTCTAGATCATAACTTGTATGAGTAAAAATAAAATCTATATACATTTTTTGTCTACGTATTACAACAGCCCAACCTGCATACTAACAAATAAACCTCCTATTATCTATATAATAACAGAGTTAAAATCTAAGCACAGTGCAGTCAAAAAGGAGGGTAATTAATGTATGCAGAGCACTCAGAAATAATCAACATAAATAAGCACTTAATAAACATTTATTTATATTAAAATTGTTTGTTATCCAGCTTGTAGGAGAGAGGAAAACATGATTCTGATTTAGGGGATACAACAGCTTCTCTGACCCTTATATTCATCCTCTATTATAGGAGAAGATTTCACTACATGGTAAAGTGGTTCCAGTCCATAATTCCAGAGTTTAATTTCCAATATTACAGAGGTGTTGGGAATGGCAGCCTATCAGCATCATTCTTATACCCTTCTACATACACCTTCTCAGCTATGGGTTGCCTCTGATTTTGTGGTTCTTCTTCTCCCTTGCTTATTTTATTCAGCATTATTTATTGAAAAAGAGCAAGAGCAGAAGACCCACAGTATGATTTGTCCTGTTTCTAGCTCACCTCTATGATATTGTCAAACACAAGTTGTGGAAATAATTTCCAGTTGACCACATGCTAGAAGAAGGAGAAGGAGAAGGAGGAAGAGGAGGAGGGAGGGGTAAGGGAGGAGGGGAGGGGTGAAGAAGAAATCTAACGTTGACATTGCTTTTCAATGCTATGAATCTTAAATGCTCCACTTGAACATAAACTCAGAATCAGACTTATCTCCAAATATCTGATGTAACAGAAGGTACGTGTACGAATCATCAATTTGCTTGGGAATTTTTTGCTGAAAGAAAAGGAAGAAATGGGATTGCTTGGAGAATCTCTGGTAAGGAATGGAAGGGAAGGATACAGAAGGATGGAGTGGATGGTTCGATATCCATTCAAAACACTGATTGACCTGGCTTAAATCAAGACCTGGAGTATGGTCTTTACGCTCTAGTGAAAGAGCACAGGCAAAAGTTGGAGGAGCTGATTTCATGGAGAAGTTGTGAAACTGAAATACAGGCAACACTGCTTTAGTAACCAGATGACAAGACACAGAGGGGGAAAAAAAAACTGCATCACATCAAGGACACTTGGGATGCTGCTTTGCCATCTCAAAGGCTTCTAGTCTAAAGATTTGCAATTATTGAAAACAAACTATCAAGCATTTTTAAGAATCCCAATGCCCACTTTATCTTATAATTCAGGTTGCTCCATATGGGAAGTCTATCTAATTCCGAATATGGAAGCAAGGATGTTGATTTAGACTGGGTGATTACTAAATTTCCCCAAGTTGGCTCATTCATTACGATCAAGGAATTCAAATATTATTATAGTCTTGGTTACCCTATTGGAAGTACATGGTGGGGACACTGTAAATGTAGGTCAATGCCAGAGCAGCTGATTGAAGTTGGGTTATAATAATATAAATCTCTGGGGCTTCCCTGGTGGCACAGTGGTTGAGAGTCTGCCTGCCGATGCAGGGGAAACGGGTTCGTGCCCCGGTCCGGGAAAGATCCCACATGTCGCGGAGCGGCTGGGCCCGTGAGCCATGCCCGCTGAGCCTGCGCGTCCAGAGCCTACGCTCCGCAGCGGGAGAGGCCACAAGAGTGAGAGGCCTGCGTACCGCAAAAAAAATAAAAAATAAAAAAAAAAATAATATAAATCTCTGAAGTAGCAAGTTGAGTTGCCTCAAGCCACAATCATTATTTGTGTAGTTTTCTAATAGGTACTCATAGGCCAAAATGTCTTGTTGTTTAGCTGTTGGTTTTCCCATCTGGTTTTTGGCATAGGAAAGACGTTGATGAATCCTTCAGAGCACACCTTAGCAAACAAGTGTAAAATAAAACAATGAATTTGAATGGAGCTAGGGACAACATAGGAAATCCATTTCTGAAGCAATAAACATCAGTTTGCTCCTGAAAAGTTAACAGACTAGCAGCCCTTAAATGATAAGAGGGTGCCAGGGTTCCTCTTTACCTCAGCATCACAAAAGAAATTCAGGTAGCTTCCTGCTTCCTTTTATTTTCTCCATTAGACATAAACATAAAAGTAGCTCCTCTCACTTTTCGTTTCTAAGGTTATATAGCAAAAATCACATTTATTTACATTTTCTGTAACTTTCCATTTCAGTGAATTCACAGTATTGATATTAAACTAAAGATTTGAAATCTGCCTTTTGAACCTATGCCCCCAAATTATGTTTTTCAGGTAGCTAGATTACATCAATATAAATTACATTTAAATATCATCATTTTATGAACTATTAGACTTCCTTTGTCATTTATTATCTCATAATTATTCATTTTTAATATTAGGTCTGGAATTTTTTTTAGCTGGCATTGGTGAATCATCCTTCCTTTCTCCCAAAGAATCTCTTGCTCAGACAAGAAATCTTATTTCTGAATAATGTAAATGGTACATAATGTTCATCTATGTACTGCTTTGTAGCTCTGAAGAACTGTGCCTCTAAATGACAAAAAGAAAATTCAGTTTCTCATAATTTACGTAGAAAAAAATCTAAAGGCTTGACTAACACAATGGCTGTGCTAAAGTATTTGATTTATTCAATTATGAAATATTTAGAGTCAGTCAGAAAATGCCTACCTATTTGTGTGCTACCTTTCTGTTATACTGATACATTAGGACTCTGCTTCCCAGTAATTCCAGGGTGAGTAATGGAGTGAATCAGGTGGCCAATGATAAGAAAAGTCATCATCGTGGACATTCCAGGGCCGGCTCAAACAAATCATGTCTAAGAATTCCCCTACTGTTTCAGAAGACATTTGTTGGTCACATCTATAGCAGCTCATTTCAGGGGCATCTAAAAGGCAGCGCAGAGCTCCTTTGTTGTAGTTATTTTTGCTGCAAAACAAATTACCCCAAAACTTAGTGGCTTAAAAAGAGTAATCACTCATTATCTCTCACAGGTTCTGTGGGTCAGGAATTCAACAGGTGGTGGGCAGGGGCGGTTCAGTGGCAGGTTCTGGCTCAATGTCTCTCACGAAATAGAAATCAGAGACTGGTTAGGACGAGGGCCATCTGAAGCTTGAGTGAAACTACAGGATTTGCTGCCCAGGTGGCTCCCTCACTTGGCCCATCAACTTGGTTGATGCTGATCGTTGGACAGAGACCTGTTTCTATCCACCTGGGCTTTTACACATGGCTGCTCGAGTGTCACAGTATGGTTCCTGGCTTTCCCCAAAACACGTGATCCAGGAGACCAAGGCAGAAGCTGTAATGCCTTTTATGATCTTGCCTCAGAAGTTATACTGGTGTCATGTTCACTGTGTTCCATTGGTCACACCAGCCACTTCTGATTCAATATGGGAGGGGACCACACAAGGGTGTAAATATCAGCAGGAGAGGATCACTGGGGGACATAATAGAAACAGCTATTACCCAAAGCTTGTTGCACTTCATCAGTTTTTAACCACAAAAATGTAGAATTGTCTAAAAACCTAAAAATTTCTACCACATGCATTCTGCTCCATAAATCAAAAGAAATAATACCCTCCCCACACTTTGACTGATGTGAGAGAGAGAGAGAGATTTTCCCTAAAAACAAAGCTCACATGATATAGTGTTCTGTAACAAACCCTTAAATTTTATCAAGAAAATAATATAACATTATAGACAGTTTAGTAAATCAAAAAAAGTCACCAACTGTAATACTATACAACACAACTCTTCATATTATGTATTCTCAGTGTTTGTTTATATGCATAAATATATTATTTGCATGGTCACAGTAATCAAGTAGATACAATTTATATCCTGCCTTTTTTTTTACTTAATATTTACTTAATATTTTCATGTCCCACTATTATTATATTAGTTGAATAAATTTAAGATGGTGCTGGAAAAGTTTTGTGTAGGCATATAAAGGGTTACTTGTATTGATTTCAGTTATTAATCAATGAGAATTCATGTGACCACCAAATTATCTCACTAGCTTCTCTAGTAACCTAGAATTTCTAATGTATAACAATTATACAGAAATACTTTTACTGCATTTAAATATGTAATTTAATAGATAGTACCCTTATCATGTTGTGATATAATTTCCTAAGATTGTTGCTTCTTAATAAGCTTCCTTATTTCCAATTGTTGAAATATTCATTAAATATGGCAATATTTGCTTAACAGTATTCATACATATTTTTATGACAATGAGCATTTTAAATCCCAGATATTTTCTTAATTTTTTGAATGATAAGCATAAGGAATTCTCAGTTTAATTGGGAAGACAAATAACACATGCTGTAGACAAATGACATTGACAAGAGACTTTACGCCAGCAGGGAAGAAGTAGTGTAATAAGGAAGAAAACTCCCAACGTGATCTAATTTAAAGCACAGAAGAGCTTTAGGAATGTCTGAGAATTAATCTTTTCATTTATCCAGAATGAAAGGAGACAATTAAGGTTAAGAAAAATAAAATGGAAATGAGCAGATTTTTTTTTCAAAGCAATATTCTACCCAGTTCCCTAAGAACTGAAGGTTTATAAAGACAAATTTAGCATTAGAATATTTTATACTTCTTTCTTATGGAAAGAAGAAAACAGGATTTGAGGCTGCATACATTTACTTTAAAAGACAAATGGACAATCAACAAAAAATGTCAAACTTGAAAATTAGATATTGAAATTAACATGATATATTATAATTATGAGTTTATGTGCCTTTCTTTCCCTGTTCACCTGGGAGTTCCATCAGAGGAAGATTCATCTTGTACTTTTGTCACCAAGTGCACCGTCTGGCACAGAGACAAGCAAGAAACACTTGCCAAATTAACTTTTGAAATTGTCTTCTAATTTTAATGAAAGTAGAGAGTCTCAACTAACTGAATATAAAATTTGCCTCTTTCCTAAACTACTACTTCATTCTGTTAATTTCAACATCTTGAATGTTCTGACTTTGGCCATTGACAAGTTTAGTTGTCTTTGTAACTGACTGGAGATGGTGTTTCTAGTATTATTTCCTAAAATTACTTAAAAGCATATCACGTCTAACATTCAAGAAAATATATACACACACACAGACAAATACATGGCCATGTTAAGAACTAATAAAACATGACAAAACCCACCCCTCTCATCCACATCGTCAACCTCACTCTGAAATCAATCTCCCTTAAATATTTATGTTTTCGTTCTTTTTGATGGCTGCCTCCACTTCTCTAAATAGTAAGTTTTATTACTTTTTCCAGATTTGTCAACTGTAGACCATATTTATTCATTTGCAATCATGAAATAATTTGATTTCTTCCTTTTCCTACTCTTTGAGAGTTACATTTCATTTTGAGTTATTCTATTGTTTACTTTTGGAACTTTCACTGATAGGCTTCTACTTCTATTTTCTGTTTCCTTACTGCCAATTAGTACCTTGACTCCTTGTTGGGAGAAAAAGTCTTCCATGGGTTTCTCATGCTGCAGTCTTCTGCTGGATAAGCCAAGAAGGCAAGGCCCTGACTGCTCTTTACCAAGGCTGCACTTGCAGTGAACAAGGGATGAGGTAGTGTCACCTCTGGAGCAAAAAGCAGTCTTGCTTAATGGCTGCTTTTAAAGATGGGGATTCACCAAGCTCGGTGTCCCTCACGTGTTATGCAAACCCACTGTGTGCACAGCATCCTGCTGGATCCATCTACGTGGCACTGGGGAGGAAAAAAACTGACTGAGACAAGATGCTCACTGTGCTTGCTGTGCTGTGAGTAATATGTCCTTCGGCTCTGACCCAGTAGCCATGGGTCTTCTGCCCGCATCTATAAAACAGTAATACGCCAACTTAGCTTGTAAGTTTGGGTGAAATTGAATCACAAACCTGACACTCCCATCTATGGAAAATGATGTAAAATGTGATTGGTCTCCCTGTCTTTTCTTCAGCCTCTTTCAGCTCATGTTCAATGCCCAAACACACACGCCACCTCAGTCAGTCATGCTCTAACTTTTACATTATTAAGGTTTTTAACATTCACCTCTCATTCTAAAACGTTAATTAATCTTTCTGTGCTTAGTCCTAAATTGGCTGTATAATCTAAAATCCAATAAACAGTTTACATTATTAATAACTATTTAGTTATTAATAAACACTTAGTGTACTAGGATTTTATGTCTCTCTCTTTGAGACCAATGTTCCATTCCCTGAAGCAACCTAAAGAGACTTCTCAGAGCATCAGGAGTCCTTCAGTGTGAAGAGTGTCTCCTTCCTCTGAAGGAAATCTATTACTTCCCTGATATTTTCTTCCATTTTCTCTGCTCTCTCTTCCTGTACTCTTTTGAGTTGATGGTTATAGTGACTATTCACCTTCACCTGCTTTTGGCCTCTTGATTTCTGCTCTACATTCTTACAGATTTGCTTAACTTAGGCTCCACAATTTTTGATTGAATTTTTATATTTATTGTGGTATTATTTTTTAATCTATAAGAACTCTTTCTTGTTCTAATGCAGCTTTTAAAATGATCCAGTTCTAGCTTTATTGATATAACAGTCTGTCGCATCTCGTGAACTCTTGTGGGGTTTTTTTTTCCCCTTCTATTTCACAAATTGATTTTTTTCTCCCAGGGTAGTTTTCCATTTATTAAACTTTTTTTCTTCCTATTTCACACTGACTGTTTCCTCCTTCATATGTGGTGTAGAGGATGCTATGGTATGTCAATCATATTTCTCCTGCAGGATTAAAGGATTTATTCCCCCAGCTACTGAGATAGTTGTCAGCTGACCCCTCTCAGTTTTCAGTCCACTACTTGAATTGCCTCAGCTGGCTGTTCCATTTAAACAAATGCCATGTGCTTTTCTTAGGACAGCTACAACGCAACGTTTTATCAACAATGGAACATAAACCCTCAGAGCCCTTGCTCCAAAACTTTTGAAGGACTATCTCAGCTTCAAAGTCCCCTGTAGGGTCAGCTGTATCCTTGTGGTAAATGGATCATAGCACCATTTTTCCCTTTACCCAATCCTACCACCTCTCCCTACCCTACAGGTGTTGATCCCCAGACCTCTCCCTCATACACGTCCTGCGCAATACTCTCAGTGTTGGCTTCATGGGAAACCCAGACTTCAACATGTGATTTTTGGTTCCCCAATATATAAGAATTAAAATTGAGAGTGTAAGAACACTCTGCTACTAGGTAAAATGGTAGGTGTCCATATAATTCTTCCCTCTGAATGGCAAACATTTCTGGAGGGGCTGCATAGCATCTCATTAGTAAGTTTCAACTTAGGGTAAGACTAGGAGACAGTATCAGATGTGTCGACCCACAGATGCCAGAATGAGGAAGGCTCTACTTTGTGAAGCACAACAAACACTCTAGAGGTCTTAACTATCCCCCAAATTATTTTTACATATACTGCCAAAACGTTGTTAGTGGGATGCCTGGTAAACCCCTGGATTATAGAGGAATCAATATTTCTATATAAAGAACTTCAATGAATTCCTTTATTTTTTAAATCCCATTCTCTACCACATTTCCTAAAGCTTTGCCATGCTTCTAACAGCAGGTAAGTTCCAATTGTTACTGTAATCTCCTCTAGACTATTCTGGACTCTGATGTGTTTTCTCCATTAACACTCTTCCATGTTCTTTCTAACTTGCAAAAATTTGTTGAAATAACCCATTCGCTGATCGATCCTCTTACTATTCTCTTCATTGAATTCAGTTTATATTTCTATGTTTTCTTTATTTCAGTGGGGTCTGAAAATGGATTAGAAATAAAGAAGTACTCAGTTTGTTATGCTAAACTGAAAACACTCTCCCAATTTAAACACTGTCCTACTTACAAGAGACTTCATCACGTCTATAAATTTGTAGGCATGTGCTGTCGTAGCAGTAGCACTGTCCAAAAAACCAGGAGGCTTGAGATCTAGTTCATATATCAAATAATTAAGCACGTGGCATTGGGAAAGTAACTTTACTAAGTCTCATTTTTTTGCCCAAAATGTTTATTCAAGGATAGTTATTTAAATTTTGGAGAAAATCTTAAATATTTGTGATGACTGCAAATTTAGATACACGGCTATAGGGAAAAAAATGAACAACAAATCCAAACTGTATATTTTCATAACAGCTGAAGGCTAATATTCTACTTTAATGCTTTTCAGGATGCTAGATTTGAATATCATTTAGATTCCAACTAGAAGGAGTATTTAATTCTAGCAGCTTCACTATGTAAATTAGAATTGGCCTACTTTCTGAAGAGATTACTCGTATCTGTTGGTTCTTTAAATTATCCCGTCAGTTATGACTCATGTGTCCATAAGCCAGTTATTGATATGTTTCTGGGAACTCAACTTTCTCTAATTGTAGCTCTGTTTTTATTTATTTTTTTATTTATTCTTTTTTAACATCTTTATTACAGTATAATTGCTTTACAATGGTGTGTCAGTTTCTGCTTTATAACAAAGTGAATCAGTTATACATATACATATGTCCCCATATCTCTTCCCTCTTGCATCTCTCTCCCTCCCACCCTCCTTATCCCACCCCTCTAGGTGGTCACAAAGCACAGAGCTGATCTCCCTGTGCTATGCAGCTGCTTCCCAAGAGCTATCTATTTTACATTTGGTAGTGAATATATGTCCATGCCACTCTCTCACTTTGTCCCAGCTTACCCTTCCCACTCCCCCTATCCTCACGTCCATTCTCTAGTAGGTCTGCATCTTTATTCCCGTCTTGCCCCTAGGTTCTTCTGACCATTTTTTTTCTTTTTTTTAGATTCCATATATATGTGTTAGCATACGGTATTTGTTTTTCTCTTTCTGACTTACTTCACTCTGTATGACAGTCTCTAGGTCTATCCACCTCACTACAAATAACTCAGTTTCATTCCTTTTTATGGTTGAGTAATATTCCATTGGATATATGTGCCACATCTTCTTTATCCATTCATCTGTTGATGGACACTTAGGTTGCTTCCATGTCCTGGCTATTGTAAATATAGAGCTGCAATGAACATTTTGGTACATGACTCTTTTTGACTTATGGTTTCTTCAAGGTATATGCCCAATAGTGGGATTGCTGGGTCGTATGGTAGTTCTATTTTGAGTTTTTTAAGGAACCTCCATACTGTTCTCCATAGTAGCTGTATCAATTTACATTCCCACCAACAGTGCCAAAGGGTTCCCTTTTCTCCACACCCTCTCCAGCATTTATTGTTTGTAGATTTTCTGATGATGGCCATTCTGACCAGTGTGAGATGATATCTCATTGTAGTTTTGATTTGCATTTCGCTAATGATTAATGATGTTGAGCATTCTTTCATGTGTTTGTTGGTAATCTGTATATCTATTTAGGGCTTCTGCCCATTTTTAGATTGAGTTGTTTGTTTTTTTTGATATTGAGCTGCATGAGTTGCTTGTATGTTTTGGAGATTAATCCTTTGTCAGTTGCTTCGTTTGCAAATATTTTCTCCCATTCTGAGGGTTGTCTTTTGGTCTTGTTTATGGTTTCCTTTGCTGTGCAAAAGCTTTGAAGTTTCATTAGGTCCCATTTGTTATTTTTGTTTTTATTTCCATTTCTCTAGGAGGTGGGTCAAAAAGGATCTTGCTGTGATTTATGTCATAGAGAGTTCTGCCTAGGTTTTCCTCTAAGAGTTTGATGGTGTCTGGCCTTACATTTAGGTCTTTAATCCATTTTGAGTTTATTTTTGTGTATGGTGTTAGGGAGTGTTCTAATTTCATTCTTTTACATGTAGCTGTCCAGTTTCCCCAGCACCACTTATTGAAGAGACTGTCTTTTCTCCACTGTATATTCTTGCCTCCTTTATCAAAGATAAGGTGACCATATGTGCGTGGGATTATCTCTGGGCTTTCTATTCTGTTCCATTGATCTATATTTCTGTTTTTGTGCCAGTACCATACTGTCTTGATTACTGTAGCTTTGTAGTATAATAATATACTACAAAGTATATTATAGTATAGTAGTATAGTAGTATAGTATAGTATAGTATAAATAGTATATAATCAGGAAGCCTGATTCCTCCAGCTCCATTTTTCTTTCTCAAGATTGCTTTGGCTATTCGGGGTCTTTTGTGTTTCCATACAAATTGTGAAACTTTTTTTTCTAGTTCTGTGTAAAATGCCAGTGGTAGTTTGATAGGGATTGCATTGAATCTGTAGATTGCTTTGGGTAGTAGAGTCATTTTCACAATATTGATTCTTCCAATCCAAGAACATGGTATATCTCTCCATCTATTTGTATCAGCTTTAATTTCTTTCATCAGTGTCTTATAATTTTCTGCATACAGGTCTTTTGTCTTCTTAGGTAGGTTTATTCCTAGATCATTTATTCTTTTTGTTGCAATAGTAAATGGGAGTATTTTCTTAATTTCACTTTCATATTTTTCATCATTATTGTATAGGAAAGCAAGAGATTTCTGTGCATTAATTTTGTATGCTGCTACTTCACCAAATTCATTGATTAGCTCTTGTAGATTTCTGGTAGCATCTTTAGGATTCTCTATGTATAGTATCATGTCATCTGCAAACAGTGGCAGCTTTACTTCTTCTTTTCCGATTTGGATTCCTTTTATTTCTTTTGCTTCTCTGACTGCTGTGGCTAAAACTTCCAAAACTATGTTGAATAATAGTGGTGAGACTGGGCAACCTTGTTTTGTTCCTGATCTTAGTGGAAATGGTTTCAATTTTTCACCATTGAGGACGATGTTGGCTGTGGGTTTGTCATATATGGCCTTTATTATGTGGAGGAAAGTTCCCTCTATGCCTACTTTCTGCAGGGTTTTTATCATAAATGGGTATTGAATTTTGTCAAAAGCTTTCTCTGCATCTATTGAGATGATCATATGGTTTTTCTCCTTCAATTTGTTAATATGGTGTATCACGTTGACTGATTTGCATATATTGAACTATCCTTGCATTCCTGGGATAAACTCCACTTGATCATAGTGTATGATCCTTTTAATGTGCTGTTGGATTCTGTTTGCTAGTATTTTTTTGAGGTATTTTACATCTATGTTCATCAGTGTTATTGGCCTGTAGTTTTCTTTCATTGTGACATCTTTGTCTGGTTTTGGTATCAGAGTGATGGTGGCCTCGTAGAATGAGTTTGGGAGTGTTCCTCCCTCTGCTGTATTTTGGAAGAGTTTGAGAAGGATAGGTGTTAGCTCTCCTCTAAATGTTTGATAGAATTCACCTGTGAAGGCATCTGGTCCTGGGCTTTTGTTTGTTGGAAGATTTTTAATCACATTTTCAATTTCAGTACTTGTGATTGGTCTGTTCATATATTCTATTTCTTCCTGGTTCAGTCATGGAAGGTTGTGCATTTCTAAGAATTTGTCCATTTCTTCCAGGTTGTCCATTTTATTGGCATATAGTTGATGGTAGTAATCTCTCATGATCCTTTGTATTTCTGCAGTGTAAGTTGTTACTTCTCCTTTTTCATTTCTAATTCTATTGCTTTGAGTCTTCTCCCTTTTTTTCTTGATAATTCTAGCTAATGGTTTATCAATTTTGTTTAACATCTCAGAGAACCAGCTTTTAGTTTTATTGATCTTTGTTATTGTTTTCTTTGTTTCTATTTCATTTATTTCTGATCTGATCTTTACGATTTCTTTCCTTCTGCTAACTTTGGGGGGTTTTTGTTCTTCTTTCTCTAATTGCTTTAGGTGTAAGGTTAGGTTGTTTATTTGAGATGTTTCTTGTTTCTTAAGGTAGGATTGTATAGCTATAAACTTCCCTCTTAGAACTGCGTTTGCCGCATCCCATAGGTTTTGGGTCGTTGTCTTTTCATTGTCATTTGTTTCTAGGTATTTTTTGATTTCCTCTTTGATTTCTTCAGTGATCTCTTGGTTTGTAGCTCTGTTTTAAAATCACAAGTGAATTTATGCATTCATGTATGATTTGGTACAGAAGAGGGGCATTCCATTAGTTTCATTTGCTCTTGATTTGGGCATTTCAAAAATGATCTGGCCTATTTCCCTATTATATGTCCATTAAGCTTATTTTGATGAATATGAGTCATCTGCAATTTATTGAACATAACATGGAAACAAATCATTTTTAAAACTGAGCAAAATTGTGTCACAGGTCAAACATGAATAAGGTCTTTATCATCTTTTTTGGAACATTTTTGTCAAATAATAATTGAAGTGTCTAATACAATTCCAGCCTTTTAAATGTTAGTCATCTATGTGGGATCTGGAGAAAAAAACACTGTAAAATTTCTGCTCCAGTATATTTGCTGCATTTATTAGAATAAAGCTTTAGATTCTTACTGTGAATAGATAGGATTTCCACATAACTAGAAATGGTGTTATAAAATTCCATCAAAGAGAACTCATTTATGAGCTGGTAGGGACTAATAATGACCTCTAATTGTGTGACAGGATTAAGCATTTGGGGCTTTCAAATTCATTTCATAGGAAAATCTTTGAATATATATTGTAAGTGAATGTCATAATTATTTTTCTAAAATAGTCAAGTAGGAAATGTGTAGAAACATTAAATGACTTAATTTTCAGGAAACTATAACACATAGATAATCTTTATAATGTAGTTCTGAATAAGAATTTCCCTGGTCATCTATTTCCAGATACCCTAAAAAAAGTCCACAATATGCCCTTGAAATCATTTCCAGATCCAGTTATCTTTGACATTTGAAAGTAAATTTACATTCAGATAGAATCCATATTTTCACTATCTATTTAATTTCTTTAATTAAGCCATTGACTGTGGAGCCAAAACTAGATTTGGAAACTGACTCCACTCTTAGTAAGTATGTAACCGTGGGTGAGCTACTTAACCTTACTGTGCCTCTGTTTTCTCATCTGTAAAATGGGGATAATAATTATTTCTACCTCATAGGATTGATTTAGAAATTAAATGAGTTTTTACAGATTAAGTTCATACAAGATTCCTGACATATATAGCAAGCTTACAATATGTGTTTGCTATAATAAAAATAATTATTACTATAATGGCAAATAAAGGGCACATTTTTTCCTTTATTTTATTATATTCTCACATGTTTATTAAATCACCTTGACTTTTTTCATGTCAAAATTAATACTCTGATGTCTGCAACTTTTCATAAAATTCTAGTAATTTTCATATATTTACTCACTTTAATTTTAGGCAAAATAATGTTTAGTGAATTTTCTGTGCCAAAACTTACATTAAAAATATGGGGTGGGCTTCCCTGGTGGCGCAGTGGTTGAGAGTCCGCCTGCCGATGCAGGGGACACGGGTTCGTGCCCCGGTCCAGGACTATCCCACATGCCACGGAGCGGCTGGGCCCGTGAGCCATG
The DNA here is from genome assembly GCF_937001465.1 of Orcinus orca. NCBI lineage: Eukaryota > Metazoa > Chordata > Mammalia > Artiodactyla > Delphinidae > Orcinus > Orcinus orca. Next base: position 45,577,419 of record NC_064573.1, read on the forward strand.
GCCGCTGAGCCTGCGCATCCGGAGCCTGTTGCTCTGCAACGGGAGAGGCCACAACAGTGAGAGGCTCGCGTACCGCAAAAAAAAAAAAAAAAAAAAATGGGGAAAGTATCACTATTATGGAACTTCGTACCCTTAAGGAGCTTACAAGCTAGAGGACTGTTACCCACATAAATAGAGTTCAATGGAATATGTGGACAAGTGCTTTATTTTCACTTTGGAGATATAAGAGCACAGAGAAGGAAGGGTTAAATTCCACTAAGCTGATGAGACAGGTGACATTTGAGATGAGCCTTGGAGAATGTGTAAGATTGCAAGAGATAGAGATGAAAGGAAGTTCATTCAGGTAGAATTTTTTAAAAAATACACTAGAAAATATGTAAAATAGAAAGCACAGGTGTATTGACGTGAAGGCAAGTCATCTAGTGGTCTAATCCAACTTGAGTTCAGAAATATTTAAAAGGAAAAATTCTCATAGCCACAGGGTTAACTAATTCTTATTATCTTACTATAATGCATATATACATATCACAATACCAGTTTAAGTACCTCCTGTTATAGTTCTTACCTAAATATAAAATTAAAACTTCTATAAATTACATTAAAAACTACCAAACCAGTAAAATTCACAGCAAGAACATTAATGCAATGTAATGAATGATAATATTTGCAAGTAAATCACTGCTCAAAATAGGAAAAAGTTAAAGCCCAGGTCCTTCTGAATTTGTCATGTCTGTATATATTACCATATGCCTTGTGAAAACTCAGTTCTCCCACTCTTCCTCTATGCCCAAACTACCAGGATACACTTGCTTATAGAGCACACAAAGACATTAACTAGCAATTGTTGATGCTATTACATGATTTATGTATTAACCCGATTTCTCTTATAATTTCCTTTCAACATTTAAGGTAGTCCTTCTTGGTGCCAATATTATTATAAACACAAATACAAATTCAATATGAAAATAATGCAATAGGTGAACCTATATATGGTTAGATACACATGTATCAATACATATATTTGGAGAGAGAGAAAGAAAAGGAGCCCGGACAGCTGTCAGTCAGCCAGTCCCTGGCTTTACCTACTGAACATAAACAATCTCACAGAACACCAGCATTGAAAAAGACCTCTCTGTGACCATCCTGGAGCAGACAAAGACAAGACCACTTCATAGTCATGTCTGAGCACAGATAAAACAAGATCAAACAGACAAACAAAAAATGATCGAACAGTGAAAAAACAAATCACGAAAATGATCAAACATGGCATTCCCCCAGCTAACATCAGTGACTGCTGTTTCCTTACCAAATGGTGTGTTAGCCTCACTCTGTTCCTCTTGCATCCCAGATAAAACATATTAAGATAACAATTGATAGAACTGCCCCCACTTTCTGAGAGCACCCAACCAAAGCTTCACTAGACCATCAAAATCCTAACACAAAGTCTAATCCTATAGGAAGGTATTAGGAAGTCTAAGCCTTCCTAGCACCACTTTTTTGGTTCCCCAGGTTGTGTAGTCTCTCTTATTGCAAGAAGCACCGATAAACACAACTTTCAGTAGAGACGTGTTCCTGGCGGTCTTTGTCTAGTGTGTGTTAAATATATAGATGGATAGATAGATAGATATAAATAGATCATACATACATAGCTGCATACATATGTATATGTATACATATATACATATTTGTGTGGATATGTATTTGTTTTCATCTAAAGCTTTTAGTTCTCTCAAAACCCCAAATGAGAAAAAGCAAGAACATAAATACTTAGAGGTATTACGTTTACATCATGTCACTGATGGACTTAAAGGTCAGGCTCAAAGCTTTATTCTAGAGACAACCCTCGAAGGAGAAGTTACAGGATCCAATGTTAGAAAAGTTAACGGTTTATGTACACTACCCATGCGAACTTTATTTTCCCCAATATTTTCCTAGGCGTATTTCCATTTCTATTTCAAGGGTTCTTTATTTTTTAATAAGTCATTTCAACATTCAGGCTATAGAATGCTTCTCACGCAGACTACTATATTTTTTTTTTTGGTCCAAAGATATATGTTAGTATTTTATAGTATATATGACCTACATAATACATATTCTATATGACAGGAACTATACCATTACCCCAGTATGAAAGGGAAATATGGACATAATCCATTTCACTTAGTAACACCAAAATAGGCACAGAACTTTGAAAGAAGCTTGACCCATGCAAAACATATGGTACTTTTCACCTCTCCTGCCAACCATCTACTAGTCATAGGTAGTAAATGACTACTGTTCCATACTTGATGATTTAGCTATAGCAATCTATTAACAGCTCACAGTCTACCTTAGAACATAATGACCCTGACTCCTTTCTTCAACTCTTTTTGTTCCTTATCCATCATTCATATTATGTTATAAATGGGGTTAACCATTACATGTATATTAACATTTCTAACACTAAATTTGAGATTTAAAATCTGCTCCTATATATAACATCTAAGTAAAATTCTAAGGCAGAGGAGAATGGTGTTTAAAGACTGGAGTTATATTAAGATAAGGTTAAAGATTTGGAAAGTACATAGTACTTATTAAAACTGGTAGCATTTCCAAAAAACCTTCTATGTTGGTCAAACTGTGAGAGCAAGAAAATATTATGCAGAAGATGGAGAGACGCTCAGAAACAGGAGTCTGCAGATGCATCATCAAACCCCAAATATCCACTTACTAGAAAAAAAGGAAGACAAGAAAAACAAAAGAACAAAAAAAATGTATTTGTTAAATGTCAGTGCTAAGACCAAGATTCAGTATTCTTACTCCAAATAGGAAATGGGCTGATGCTTACAAAAGGTTACAAAGATTCAAGTATCCGGCTGTCATAGCAAATCCAAGTATGCTCTTGGCATCTGGAAGGACTGGTATTAGACAATGGAGACAAAGTTAAGGGTTCAAGGAGAAAAGGCATATTACCTACCAAGACCAGCATTACAGTAACAGTGCTAAACCAGAAATCTTCTGACTAAAGTCTTTCAGAGTCACCTTGGTCTTTAAGTCAGAATTGGTTCCAAAGTCTGAGTTAGGATTAAATCTATAAATACACGTGGAAGTGATCGTGACCATGAGAAAGAGATGTAGAAACAGAGCCAGGCACCCCAGTAAAATATAATTAGGAATTTTTATTAAAATAACTATTACAGTTATAAACAAATTAAATCTTGGCTATAAAAGTATTCCACTTCAAGTGAAAACAATCGTGATTAATCTGTGTAATTCAGCATTATAAGATTTTACCCATCTCTCTCCTAATTAAGATTACCAGTTGGGCTACCTGGCTCCATTTCAAAGTAAATTGTTATATTATTAACTAAATACCATAGATTTTTCTCTGTCTCATGTCTTCTAATAACAGTGACAAAAATTCAGAGAAGACTAATTAGCAGGGGCATCAACATGTATCTCAGAAGAATAAACTTACTGCTTCATTTTCTCAGCCATATGGCTGAGAGATCACACTAGGCGTGACCTTTCCAGCAGCGAGGTCAGAATTTCATTTATAAATAGATAATTGGAAATTCATCCATCTGAGATTCCATGTGCTGAAGAACTAAGTTTTTCAGCGATAGCTATTAAAAGACCCAAAGGATAAAAACCATCTTCTTTTCAACACCATATGAGCAGGCCTGGGGGGATTCTGAAATACTTAAGCAAAAGTTATATGAAGTTATGTGTTTGTGTATGTGTGTGTGTATGTGTGTGTGTATGTGTTTCTTTCTAATTATATATGTGCATATGAACACTAGTTATAGTAAAACGAATTAAAATATGCCCTTACCATGAATGAATTTCTCAACAACTCAAGTGGCTGTTAAAGATAAATTTTTTCCATCTTATTTTTGGAAGTTCCAAAAACTTACCTACTTTCTCAGCCTTGCTCTCTATCAATGATTCTCAGTCCTGGTCGCACATTAGAATCACCTCGGGCATTCTATTAAAAACTGATGTTAAAAGCAGAAACTAACACACCATTGTAAAGCAATTATACCCCAATAAAGATGTTAAAAAAAAAAAAAAAAAAAACTGATGTTATATCCTACTTTCGAGATTTTGATTTAGTTAGACTAGGGTACGACCCTGGTATTTTTCAACAGTTCCCCACGTGATTCTAATATATGGTCAAGGTTGAAAACTGGTCTAAATGACATGTGTGGTGAGCACAAAGATGAGCCTCTACCCGAGATCTCTCTCTAAGAGAGGACTCTCTGTCCAGCTGTAAGAATTGAGGTCAGCAGACCACCCAGCTGTTGGCTCTTTGAAAGTCTGTCTTAGCTGCTAAGAGCCACCTTGCCTGGGGTCATGCCCTTCCCAGAGCAGCCAAGTCATTGACAGAGTGAGGTGAGGGTATTAAGGTCCAGCTATAATTAAGACAATGCAGGACCCTCTGATGGGCAGAATTTGCTCCAGATCCTCATCATGTTGACCAAGGCTTTATCAAACCTGTATCAGAATTTGACTTCTTCTGCCCAAATCTGCTCCCTACCCCTAACTTTCACATATGTTGATAATAAACATCTTCTGCTCCAAACTCCATCACAGCATCTGCTTCTGGAGAACTCAGTCTGTGACAACAGAATGATATCATGCTCACGGATGGTGGTAAAGATCTTTAAACTGTGTATGCCCCTCATTTTTAACCCAGCATTACTTCAAGGTTAAGCATTCAGACTCTGGAATTAAAATTCTTGGATTCATATCCCACTTCTCTGTGACTTTGTTACCAGTAATTTATCAATACTTCTCTGTGCCTCAGTTTTCTCATCTACAAAATATACATAATTATTGTTCCATAATAGTAAGATAATTATAAGGATTAAATGACATAATCCAAGAATCATTCTTAGCATGGTGACAGGCACACATCACTTCATACGCTTCAAATGCTTCATAAATTGTAGCTATTTCCTGGGGGAGATTAATTCTATGTGAATTGGATACGACTGTCCTCAACCCACCCCTAGATTCAGACATGGACCTGTGACTCCAGCCTTTCAAAGTTCTTCTGGGGGTGGGCTTTTTTATTTTGGAGGTTTTTTTGTTTTGTTTTGTTTTGTTTTTCATTTTCCCTTGGAGTAGAATCTATTTCTGTGGGAAGCTGAATAATGGCCACAAAGACATAAGAGAGAGGCAGAGAAAAGGTCATATGACAATGGAAATAAAGTTTGGAGTGATGTGCTTTGAAGATGGAGGAAGGGGCCACAAGCCAAAGAACACCAGCAGCTGGTAGAAGCTGGAAAGGCAAAGAAATGGATTTTCCCCTCAATGTCTTCAGAAGAAATCAGACTGGCTGACATCTTGACTTTAGCCCAGTGAAACTGATTTTGGACTTCTGACCTCCAGAACCATAAAGGAGTAAATTTGTGTTGTTTTAAAACATCAAGTTTGGGGTAATTTGCCCCAGCAGCCTAGGAAACCAATTTAGTTTCTGACCATCTGAACACACTTCCCGTTTTAGAACCATCCGCCATTGTGTGGAAATTGTTGGAAAGCAAGGCCCTGTCTCTCTTCGTGGAGAGCAAGAGAGGTATTCTTTTATGTCATTCTGGGAAACAAGTTCCTGAGACACTGGGGATTCTTGATAGTAAACCAGAGACTTACATCAGCTAGCTTAAGCAGATATGAAGTTAATTGAAAAGCGGCCGAGAAGCTCATAAAAATATGTTGGCCGGACTTGGCTCAACAACATATGAATCCTGTCTTATAAGCTGACTTGGGTACCACTCCAGTGAGAGCCTAATACACAGCAGCAGTGACCAAACTTGAATCCCCTACCTAAGAACAACCAGACGCCTAGGGACAAGCTCATTGCCTTTAATGCTTTCCACGTAAGAGGGAAGCAATTTGTCAGCACTAGAATAGAAATGGATTCTAATTTGGATTTTATCATTCTGCAAGCCATACCAGCTGTAATCTTCTCATTTGCCTTTTATGCCATCATTTTATGCTAACAGCATTGCTTAGGATCAAGAAGTCAATGCATAGCAAAATAAGTAAATATTTTGGGCTGGTGGTCCAAGGATTCATTGGTTTTACATAAAAATCAGACAAAAATAGATGGTCTTGTAGAATAACGGAATGACATATAGAAGACTTAAAGAAAGCTCTAGTTTAGAAAGAACACAGCTCACCAATGGTTGCATCAAACTGAAAGCTGAGACTATTAGACCTGTTAGTCCACTGAGAGATAAAGCAACGAGAAGATTATATTGCTTCTAGGACTATGGTTATTGACAATCAGCTGGAAAACAAACATTGCAACTTTACAGTGGAAGAAAGAAGACGTATGAATGAAATCAAGAGATTGCCCGAGACAACTCCTTATATTAGCATGTTCGGCAGTAACCATGAATGGAAAACTACAGCAATCCCATACAAGTAAGAGGCTGCCATACCTCAGAAACTATGGTCTACTCACCACACTGGATAAAGAACTTAACTCCAAAAGCTGAGTTACTAGTTAAAGTAAAATGAGACACGAAGTGTATTACAGAAGAGAACTTTAAAATAGAAGTTCCAGGGGCTTCCCTGGTGGCGCAGTGGTTGGGAGTCTGCCTGCCGATGCAGGGGACGTGGGTTCATGCCTCGGTCCGGGAGGATCCCACGTGCCACGGAGCGGCTGGGCCCGTGAGCCACGGCCGCTGGGCCTGCGCGTCTGGAGCCTGTGCTCCGCAGTGGGAGAGGCCACGGCAGTGAGAGGCCCGCGTACCGCAAAAAAATAAAAAAAATAGGAGTTCCAATCTCAAAAACAGTTGAGACAAGTAACGCCTTACTATATTTCCTTCCTTCCCTGATCTGTCATATATGTATTTAAACGTTCAAATTGATTTTCCCTTCCTCTTTACTAAAAGGGTAGCCTTTAATGGGTATTTGTCAGCTTCTGCTACGTGGCCTTTGAAAATATTTCCTAGTTGGATGGAATCCTCATTGGGTGGATTATGTTTAAAGGTAAGAACCATTCGTGAAATCTGAAGGGGGCACAACATCTCTTTATCTGCTCTCTGGCAGTTAGGACACAGGCATAGCATCTGGATTATTCCAATCTGCTGCTGCTGTCCAGAAATACTTAGAGATTTTTGTGGGTTTAGTTTGGAGAACTGGAATTACTGAGCCAATACTCTATCGTCCAATGCTAGAAAAGTCATCAGTAGTAGGGAGTGACTGATGGCGCCTTAGCCTCCGTAACTTATGCCCGTTTATCCAGATCAGTTCTCTAGACCGCCCCCCCCCCCCAATTTGGCAGACTACTAAATATTCTTCCAATAAATTTATTTTTTCTTCTTTACATAAGTTACGCAGTTAGCTTCTGTTTTGTAGCAAAGAATCCTTTTTGGTGCGTGCAATTTAGTAAACTCATAAGATGTAAATCTTGGATTGATAATGGCGATTGTTTGCTATATGAAAAGATTGTGTCTGAGAAAGGAAAATAGAGAAAGAGAGAGAGTTCTGAAAATAACATGAACCGTTGTATCTACTGGTGCTTGAAGCCATCTACCAATGGATTTTTAATTCAGTCACATGAGCTAATAAACCCCTCCCATGACCCCTAGCTTTCATTTGTTTGTTTGTTTGCTCTACTTAGACTAGTTCCAGTTCCATTTCTGTTACTTAAAACCAAAAGAATCTTGAATAGTACATGAGTGTTTATGGGAAAAATAGCATTAATTTTACAGTTATAAGGATTTCATGTGCTATTTGCCCTTTGTGGATCAGATCCTAAATAACTGTATCTAAAATAGCTCATGGACTTGAGGACACGGGGAGGGGGAAGGGTAAGCTGGGACAAAGTGAGAGAGTGGCATGGACATATATACACTACCAAATGTAAAAACGTTAGCTAGTGGGAAGCAGCCACATAGCACAGGGAGATCAGCTCGGTGCTTTGTGACCACCTAGAGGGGTGGGATAGGGAGGGTGGAGGGAGACGCAAGAGTCAGCAGATATGGGGATATACGTATATGTATAGCTGATTCACTTTGTTATAAAGCAGAAACTAAGACACCATTGTAAAGCAATTATACTCCAATAAAGATGTTAAAAAAATAAATAAATAAAATAAAATATCTCTTTCTCCCAGAAAAAAAATTAGAAGTTTGTTACTAGTAACCTCAGTTTCCTAAGTCAGCGTGAAAGAGGAGTGCTTTTTACTTGGAATTACCAGGATTTCTTCATGTCTCAGGGAATGAACTGAAGAAGCATGTCCAATTAAATGCTTCATCATATCTGAGAGTTCAAGGTAGGTATCAAAAGTTAACGTGTGTGTGTGTCAGATAAGAAGGGTAAATAAGAGTAAGAAGCTATGGGGTCAAATGAAAGAAAGGGAGGTTCTTGGTACCAGTTCTGGAGACAACTTTTCCACTTGATCCCATTATTTTTTTGCAGGGATGTTGAGGGTCCCTGTAAAGGGGCTGAGAGAGCTGGACTACTAGGTGAACCTACCACACCAATGTTGATTGTCAGTGACTCTTTACTAATCGTTTTCTGTCTGACTATTAAATAATTGACAATTAGAAAACAGAAACAGACTCTCACAGACATAGAAAACAAACTTATGGTTACCAAAGGGGAAAGCAGAGGGGGAGGGGGGATAAATTAGGAGTTTCGGATGGACAGATACACACTACTCCATATAAAATAGATAAACAACAAGGACCTACTGTATAGCACAGAGAACTATATTCAGTCTCTTGGAATAACCTGTAATGGAAAAGAATCTGAAAAAGAATATATATATGTGTGTATATATATGTGTGTGTATATATCTGAATCACTTTGCAGTACACCTGAAACTAACAGAACATTATAAGTCAAATATACTTCAATTTTTTAAAAATTGACATTATTAATAATTGTGTTGAAATTTCCTATTAAGACAGATTGATTTCTTCAAAATTCAAAATTTCACAATTCTCAGCGGCAATCCCTCCCTCCAAATACCTCCAAAGTCTTTGCCTCACACCCTCCTGGCTCTTTATGTCTTATCAATCCTCTTCCACACAAATCTTCTTCATTATAAATTTTCTCCTATGTACCATTATATCCTCTCTCTCAAGTTTCTCATTTCTCATTTTCTCATTTACACCATCCTGCTCGGTGTAAACAAAAGGATTTTCCTCACAACTCACCCTACCAAAAAGAGGAGAGGAGTTAATATTTGTTCTGTTCACTTTTATTTTGGGGGAAATTTGTTTATGCTATCACTTAAATATATACCAACACATACATCATACACATATACATATACATCTTTATGTATATGTATATACATAAAGATGGGGTGTAAATACCTACAAGGAATGGGCAGCTGGTAGGGTTATTCCTGTGAAGTAAACTGAGATGCCTGCTCAGGGTAAAGGGCTTGGTTTGAGTCTGGGGCTGTAGAGGCCATGGCTGTGTATATCTTGCCAGTAATAGGTGATGTGTCAATTTTTGTCTCTCTTCCCACATCTATCATAGCACTTTGTGTGTACGATAAATAGTAGTTTTAGTGACTGAAATAGCAGAAACACAGTTCCTATCCATTGGTAACTATTTAAAAATTCAAATAAAGGTTTTTAGTGAATAGTATGTTTATCAAAATTACAGTTATATTTGTACTTGATGAGCATCCAGTAATAAGCCCTTTTTACTATCCATCTTTTCAGTGTGTGGCATTTATTAGGTGCTAACATGTAAAAAAGGCGCCTTCCAATCTTCATGACACAATATTGAGATCCCTTTGAGCCTATTACCAGTTGCCAAGTACAGTCCTGTGTAGCATTTTAAGTCCTTTCACTAGTAGTTAATTGATTTTGAAACATGAGGAATGTAAATTTGTGATTTATTTATCCTGGCTGCCTATAGCTAAATCAAGGTTTTAGAGGGGTTACAGCAGTAGTTCTCAACTTGGAGCAATTCTGGCCCCCAGGAGACATCTGGCAATGTCTGAGACAACTAGGGTATGGGGTGCCACTGGCATCTGAGGCCCGGAAGTTGCTAAATATCCCACAGTGCACAGGACAGCTGCCAGAAACAAGAATTATCTGGCCCAAAATGTCAAGTGCTGAGGTTCAGAAATCTTGAATTGGTGTAAGGAACAACATACAATAAATGCGCTGTTATGAAGAAAAATATTTCTCTTAGTGTCATGATGAAAGTGATTCAGCTTTTCAACCTTTTCCTGCACGTACCCCCTTGACTTGCTATACTGATTTCTATTTCATTCTAAAATGGATTTTGCATTCAAATTAACCAGGTCTGACTGCACATCATTTAAAACTTAGAAAGACAAAAGAGGCCCCTAAATAAAAAGAAGGAAAATGTTTCTTCAAATGCAAAAGATTAGATTTAGTGCTTCAGCTGTTACAGAGGAGGAAGGTAGAGAGAGAGTACTAGAAGGAAGAGTTGTTAGAGATGAGCATGCTCTCTTTTTGTCATTAAGAAATAAAACATTGGGGGGCTTCCCTGGTGGTGCAGTGGTTGAGAGTCCGCCTGCCGATGCAGGGGACATGGGTTCATGCCCTGGTCCGGGAAGATCCCACATGCCGCGGAGCAGCTGGGCCCGTGAGCCATGGCCGCTGGGCCTGCGCGTCCGGAGCCTATGCTACAAGTGAGAGGCCCGCGTACCCCAAAAAATAAAAATAAAAAAAAGAAAGAAAACATGTCTGCCTAACAAAGTTAAATGATCCAAAGAATAAAGCCCATTACAAAGATCAAGAATTGTGACACCATGGTACAACTCAATCCATCACCAAAACCAGTTATATACATTAAATAGTTATATCAAGCAATATTGTTATACCAAGAACAGCAAACCAACTGACATTTCCCAAATGTGTCCCTGTATCTAAATGTATATGGCAGGCATAAAAGAAATCCGCTATGTTACGATGAAAATGGATGAGAATTTAAACCAGACTCTCACATTCTAGTTTTCCAAGAGCTAGGCCAGGCTGAATAACAATATAATACACAAATGAGCAATTTATTATTATAACGTTATCAGCAAAATTACAAGTCCATCAAATTGATATGTTGTGCATTAATAGGAATCAAAATGTCCGGATGCAGCAAAGAAGCAAATTCGTTTTAGTAGACATGGATGATCTCCATGCCTAAAAATGCCTGAATAATTTAAGAGTAGTTGTGGGAATTTAAGAGATATCATACATGTTAAAGTTACACCGTATGGAGCCCCAGTTACACATCAACAGGTTTAAAAAAAATAGACTTTGTTAATTCAATACACTTTATAGAGTCAAGCACCTCAGTTAGAGATGTCTTTTCAGAATTCTAGTTTCTTTCTAGTAGTCAAATGTCTATTAAAATGAACCATATGAAACTGCCATTTTTATAGGTCAAAAACTACCCAATATCAGCAATTTCAGTTGGTTGCATCTATATTTCCATATTGCTAATAATCTTGTTCTACTTCTCCTATAATCTTTATGTACATCTGATGCTAACAAATAGGCCATTGATTAAAATATGACTATTGTATACTCTCATATTTTAACCAGATATTTCATTTTGCCATTATTTGGGGAAGGAGATAAATGGCGTCGGAGATTGTGGTGTGTGAGAAAAAGTGAGCCAGTTTTCTGTCTTGACATTTGCATAAGTCAATGCCTCTCTGAGCTACTATAATCTACTTTTTTAAATGCTTTCAAGGTGCTAAAATTTACTTTCTCTTATTAAAGATTGGCTTAATCAAAATCTTTATTTTTTTCCTAATGTTTACTATCTTATTTATTTTTATATAATACATATTAGAGAGTTTTGAATATATATTCATTTGATTTTCTAAAGACTTATAATGTTGTTTTCCTATTTTTTGATTGTGGTAAAATATATAATATAAAATTCAACTATCTTAAAACTATTTTTAAGTGTACAGCTCAGTGGTATCAAATACATTTATAATGTTTTGCAACTATCACCACAATCCATCTGCAGAACTCTTTTCATCTTGAAAAACTGAAACTCTACACCCTTTCAACAATAGCTCCTTATTCCTGCCCCTGGAGACCACCATTCTATTCTCTCTATGATTTTGACTATTCTAAGTACCTCCCATATGTGGCATCATACACTATTTGTCTTTTTGTGACTGGCTTATTTCACTTAGCCGTGTCCTCAAGGGTCATTCATGTTGTAGCATGTGTCAGAATTTCCTTCATTTTTAAGGCTGAATAATATTCCATTTATGTATATGACACATTTTGTTTGTCCATTCATCAACTGATGGACCATTTGGCTTGCTTCCACATTTTAGTCACTGCGAATAATGCTGCTATAAACAAGGTTGTACAGATATCTCTTTGAGACCCTGATTTCAATTCTTTTAGGTATATACCCAGAAGTAGACTTGCTGGATCATATGGTAATTCTAATTTTAATTTTTTGAGGAACCACTGTACTGTTTTCCACAGTGGCTGTACCATTTTACATCCCCACCAATAGTGCACAAGGGTTCCAATTTCTCCATATCCTCACCAATACGTGTCATTTTCTGGTTGTGTTTTGGTTTGGGGGTGGTTTTTTTCTTTTTTTCTTTTTTGATAGTAGTCATCCTAATAGGCGTGAAGTATAATCTCATTGTAGTCTTGATTTACCTTTCCCTGATGATTAGTGATGTTAAGCATTTTTTCATATACTTATTGGTCATAGGTATATCTTCCTTGGAGAAAAGTCTATTCAAGTCATTAGTCCCTTATCAGATACATTATTTGCAAATATTTCCTCTCATTCCTTGGGTTGCCTTTTTACTCTATTGATATTGTCTTTTGATGCATAATTTTTTTAATTTTCAAGAAGTCACAATTTGTCAAATTTGTCTATTTTTTCTTTTGTTGCCTGTAGCTTTGGTGTCCTATTCTGGAAATTATTGCTAAGTCTGATGTTGTGAAGCCCCTGCCCTATGTCTTCTTCTAAGATTTTTATAGCTTTAGGTCTTAACATTTAGATCTTTGATCTATTTTGAGTTAATTTTTGTATATGGTGTTATGGGTCTTATAGCTTTTTATTATTCCTCTTCTGTGTATTTCATTGTCTAAGTATATTCTGTTTACTCATTCAGAATACTTTACTTCTAGATTGTAAGCTATACTGGGATAGGAGAACATATTTGTTTCATCTTTATATCATCCTCTATCATCATATAAAGAAATTAATAGTTATCAAAATATATTTTTAATTTATAAAGGAATGAATGAATTACTTCCAAAGACAGCAGATCTAAGAGTTTAAAATCTTACTCTTTGAAGCTTATTTAGGTTTTAACTCCTATTCTCTGGACCTATTCCTGGACTTATTTGGGGGAAAAAGTAATGGGCAATAGTGTAAAGCAACACTTCAGTATGTGTGATTCTAAAGAGTGCATCTATTATGTATGATATTCGGATATTTTTAAAACTTGATGGAGAGGAAGTTATACCAAGAGGAAGTTTTTCTCACTCCCCTCCCTCTGACCTTAAAATCTGAGAGAAGAGGGATAGCGAATTAAGAGAAAAGTTCTAAGGTACAAAGTCAAGAACTTGTTCTCTGTGAATAAAAATGTTTTGCTGTCTAGGAGACATATAAATAGAATGGAGATTTGCTACTGTCTAACAAGCTACATTTTGTCATACATGCAGAATATTTTTAAGTCATGATTTTCATTGAATTTAAAATGATTTTCCTGATGTCTGCTCATTACACGAAATTAAGAAAACACAAATTTTAGGAAAAGAAATGACAATCACATATAATCGCAACAAAAAGCACTGCTTACACATGGCTGTAATTTCTTGTACTTATTTTATGTAGATAGATGCATGAGTGTGAAAAATATGGAGAGAAATAGATATAGAGAGATCATGTTTGAGAGTGCAATCACAATAGAATAAAAACCAAATTTAGAACAAGAGCACAAAAAACGTGCAAGATAAAAGCAGAATAGCTTCCTACCACAGACCTATGTTCTGCTTTTTCCATTTAACATCATACTTTAAGCATTCCCTTTGTTACTGAAAAAGTTTTTAAGTGGTTTCAAGATATTCCTTTTCATGAATATATCATACTGAATTTAGTCACTTGTCTATTGTTAAATATATACTTATTTCTAATTTTTAATATTGATCTCATGTTACAGTGAACTCTTTATACACAAAGCTTTGTTTGCACAGTCTTTTTTCCATAAGAAAGTTTCCTATATGCAGAATAAATGGATTAAAATATACGAATCCTTCTAAATTTTTATATATAGTACTAAATTGTTATTTGTTTTAAATGATGCCAATTTACTCTTCTAGAAGTAACGGGACAATCTTACTATATCCTTACCAACATTTAATATTATTAGACTCTTAAAAATATGTTTGCTAGTTGACCATTGTAAAGCTCTATCTCAGGGTTTTGGTAATGGTAATGTTTTTGATGAGAGCTCGGTACATTTAGGACAGCACACCATCCCTAGAATGGAAAACACAAACAGTAAGCCTTCCTATACAAACTTGCACCATCTTTCACTTGTTGTCCCATTGCTTTTTGGAAGTTATAATTTTCCACTGGATGGAGAACGTGTGTGTCTGTTTTTTTGTTTTTTTGCTTTTTTCTGGGTGGGAGAAAGTAGAGACAGAAAAAAAACCCTGATCATTACAGGAAGAGTATCCATGCTATAAAAGTAGAGTTGTCTGGTTTTATGATTTACTTAGATTACCTGGGACAGGGAGAGATGGATGGTTAAGGACAAAATATCTTTTTGACTTTGTTCCTGGGAGATGCTGCTGCTATTTTTTGAAGTGGAAAATGTCTGAGTGGGCCATCATTTGTTTAATGAAACTCTTCGGAAAGGTTGCTTTTAATTTTCTGTGCCGTGAATTTCAACATTTCTTATCTTTGCAAGGACACTAGTGGGAAACTTGGAGGTATCCTATATAGGCTTTGGATAAGCAAGAGTTTCAGCTACAAGAAAGAAACTCCAACTACAATGACTTAACCAAATGCACCTTTATCTTCCTCCCATTATAAGGAGTATAGACTTAGACAGTTGCTGACACTTTTTCAGCCGCTGAAGGATATAAAGCAGGAATGGGCAAACTATATCCATTGGCCAAATTTGGCTCGCCATCTATTTTAGTGAGTAAAGTTTTATTGGCACACAACCATATCCATTTTTTCAAATATTGTGTGTGAATACATTCACAATAGGAGAGCAGAACTGTTTGTGGCAGAGATGGCACAGCCTACAAAACCTAAAATCCTGGATTTTACAGAAAAAGCTTGTCAATCACTGATGTAAGGTATAGAATCTCTGGGATTTCTTGACATTTTCCAAGGTTGCAAAATGGCGGCTACGGCCCATTAGAGAGAAAAAAAGAAAGGGGAAAAAATAGGTAGAACTAACTGTACCTAGCCTCTATTATCCAGAAAATCTAAAGCCGTCCCAGAAGATCCCATCAGTACTTATGTCACATTAGCCAAAACTTAGCTATAGGAGAGGCTGTAAAAGTGAGTATCTAAATCCTAAGGAGAAAGAAGAGGCTGAGAATTCCTGTTGGCTCAGTCCATAAGCAATGCCCTGTCGTAAGCTATTTCTAATTTTTTTAAGTTATTGAGTATTTTAGTTTGGCTTCTGCTCACTTGTTTTTCCTTCTCTGTGTGATTATATGTGCAACATTATTAGCAAATAAAGAGAAATAGGAAATATTTTAAATTATTTATATTTATAAATTTAAATTTAAAATATTTTAAATTATATATAATTTAATATTTTAAATTATATATGATCATAACTCTGGCTGTTATTTTCTGGATTGTTAATAATTCATATACATCATGTAAGACTTCTGCCTCCTTCTAAGTACAGTTTAAACCCCTGGACATTACATAAAACATACAGAAGACTATGAAAAATGAAGAGAAAAATGCAGACCAGCTAGGGACCTGGGAATTCAAGGAACAACATAGCAGTGAATTCTCTGTTTTCTTTTTGCCTCGTATATGTGAGACTAAATGCTGGAGAAAAGGGCAAACAGAAATGCCAATAGGCACAGACAAGAGAAGCCTGAAGAAAGCTTGCTCTCTCTGTTCAAAGAACCAGTAAAAAGGCAACTTAGCATGACCGAAACCTTGAGACAAAAACTACTCTATTCCAAACAAATACCACAGAAAAAACTCTGCCCCCACTCCACGCACCACTAGACTAGACTCCCACTTCACCAGGTTATAATGAAGCACTATCACTCCTCTGCCAGTATCAGTGAAAGCCAAGGGCTGGAAATTTCATCCCCCAGGGGGTAATGAAGAGACCATGGTGTCAGTGGAGGGCACATGGAGAGCCTGGACTTGTCCCCCCACCTGATGGTAATGAGGCACCCGTCCCCCTGCATGCTGGGGTGAAGTCAGAGAAATCATAGAGAGTCTGGACTTTTATAACCACCCGACTAGAAAGAAGCCATCCCCCACCAGTGTCCCAGGAGGTTACATGGGGAGCAAAAACAAGGCACCCATGCACCTCTCCACCAGTGTGGTATCAGTAGACCTAGTGGAGCACCTGAACAACTGCAGGCATCCAGCAATAATGAGCAGACTTCCCTTCCCCAGGTTATAAACGGAGGCTAAGTAGGCAACCTGGACTTCACTCCCATGCGGCAATAAAGAGATGGAGATGATATCCCTCTACCTCTTCAGGAGCGGTACCAGAAAAAGCCTGCTGTAACAGAATCTGTCACACAACATAATTCCCAAACTGTCCAGGTTTCGGCCAAAAATTACTTGTCATACCAAGAGCCAGGAAAATCTCAATCTGGAAGAGAAAAGCCAATCAACAGACACCAGTACCAATATGATACAGGTTATTAATTACCTAATAAGAATTTGAAAGTTGCCATCACAAAATGCTTTAACAATCAATTACAGATATGTTTGAAACATATGGAAAATAGAAAGTCTCAGCAAAAAAAAAAAGGTAAAAAAAGAATCAAATAAAAATTTTACATTTTTAATTTTTAAAAAATGTCTCCAGAGTTATTGAGGTATAATTGACAAATTAAATTGTATATATTTAAAGTGTACAACATAAGGATTTGATAAGCATATAGTATATTGTGAAATGATTACCACAATCAAATTAATTAACACACGTATCACCTCACACAGTTACTATATTGTGTGTGTGGGGTGAGAATGCTTAAGCTATTTCTCCTAGCAGATTTCAAGTATACAATACACTACTATTAACTATAGTTACCATGCTGTTCATAGATCTCCAGAACATATGCATCTCATAAATGAAAGTTTGTACCCTTTGACCAACATATGCTCTGATATTTGTTATTTCCTTCCATCTGATAACTTTGGGCTTAGTTTGTTCTTCTATTTCTAGTTCCTTTAGGTGTAAAGTTAAGTTGTTTATGTGAGATTTTTTTCTTAATGTTGGTGTTTATGCTATAAACTTCCCTCTTAGAACTGTTTTTGATGCATCCCATGGGTTTTGATATGTTGTGCTTCCACTTTCATTTGTTTAAAGATATTTTTTGATTCTCCTTTGATTTCTTCTTTGATCCATTGGTTGGTCAGGAGTGTGTTGTTTAATTTCCACATATTTGTGAATTTTCCACTTTTCCTCCGATTATTGATTTCTAGTTTCATACCATTGTGGTCAGGAAAGATCTTGATATGATTCCAACCTTCTTAAATTTGTTGACTCGTTTTGAGACATAACATGTAATCTATCCTGGAGAGTATTCCGTGTAGGCTTAAGAAGAAGGTGTATTCTAATGCTTTTGGTTGGAAATATTCTGTATACATCCATTAGGTTTATTTGGTCCAAATATAGTTAAAGCCCAATATTCCCTTACTGATTTTTGTCTAGATGACCTATTCATTATTGAAAGTGAGGTACTGAAGTCCTCTCAATTGTTACATTACTATCTATTTCTCACCGCAGATCTGTTAGTATTTGCCTAGTATATTTAGATGCTCCAATGTTGTGTGCAAATATATTTATGATTGTTATATTCTCTTGATAGACTGATCCCTTTATCATTATCTAATGACTTTCCTTGTCTCTTGTTACACTTTTTTACTTAAAGTCTATTTTGTCTGATATAAATATGGCTACCCCTGCTAACTTTTTATTTCCATTTGCCTGGGATATCTTTTTCCATCCTGTCACTTTCAGTCTGTATGTGTCCTTAAATCTCAAGTTAGTCTCTTATAAGCAGAATATAGCTGGGTCTTGGTTTTTTATCCATTCATCCACTCTATGTCTTTTGATTGGAGGGTTTAATCCACATTAATAGTAATTATTCATTGTTAAGGATTTACTATCGCCATCTTCCTAATTGTTTCCTGGTTGATTTTTAGTTCCTTTTTTCCTTTCTTCCTCTTTTACTGTCTTTTGTGATTTTGATGGTGGTCCATGGTGGTATCCTTTGATTCCTTCTCTTTATCTTTTGTGTATCTACCATAAGTTTTTGCTTTGTAGTTACCATGAGGCATACATAAAACTGAGTGAAATTAGCAGTGTCATATGTTAATTTATAAGATCAACATACAAATATCAATTGTGTCTATTTACTAGCAATGGAAATGGAAACCAAAAGAGTACCATTTACAATAGCTAAGAAAGAGAGAGAGAGAGAGAGAAAGAAAAAGTGTACATCTAATAGAACATGTGCAGGGCTTATATGCTGAAAACTACAAAATTTTAATGAATGAAATCAAAGAAGATTTAAATAAATGGAAAGACATAGCATGTTCATAGATTGCAAAACTGAACATAGTAAAGATGCCAATTCTCCCTAAATAGATAAACAGGTTTGCTTCAATTCCTATCAAAATACCAGCAAGATTTTTTGAGATATATGCAAGATTATTATAAAATGTATGGAAGGGCAGAGGAGCTAGATAGAATAGCTAAAACAATTTTTAAAAAGAAAAAGAAAATGGTAAGAATTGGTCCACCCAATTTCAAGACTTATTAGTTACACTAATCAAGATGGTGAGATTATTAGCAGAAGAACAGACATTTAGATCAATGGAACAGAATAGGGAACCCTGAAATAATCCAAAAATACTGTCAACTGACTTTTAAGAAAAATACAGAACAATTCAATGGAGTGAGGATATTCTTTTCAACAAATGGGAGTAGAGCAGTTGAGTGTTCATAGCCAAAAATATAAGGCTTAATCTAAAACTCGCACCTTATACAAAAACTAACCTGAATGAATCATAGATTTAAATATTAAACATAAAACTATAAAACTTTTAGAAGAAAAATATACGAGAAAATGTTCAGGACCTAGGACTTGGTGAAGAATTCTTAGACTTCACCCAAAAAATAATTAGTAATTAGTAAGTTGCACACTATCAAAATTAAAATATTTTTGCATTGTCAAAGACTCTGTTAAAAGAGTGAAAGGTGTAGCTTGTAACAAACCACAACTGGGAGAAAATATTTATGAACCACGTTTCTAACAAAGGACTCATATCTAAAAAATTTTAAGTACTCTCAAGACTCAACAATAAAAAATAATAATAATCCAGTTAGAAAATGGACAAAAGATATAAAGAGACATTTCCCAGAACAGGATTTATGGACAGAAAGATGAGTACATGAAAAATTGTTCAACATCCCCAGCCATCAGGGAAATGCAAAGTGAATATGAGATATGACTATACTGAGATATGACTACACTCCTATCAGAACAGCTAAAATAAAAAATAGTGACAATACCGAATATTGGCAAAAAGTCTGAGAAAATGAATTTCTCACCTATCGCTAATAGGAATGTAGTATGGAAAATAGTTAAGAAGTTTCCTTAAAAAAAAACACAAAAAACTAATCATACACTTCCATATAACACAGCAGTCTCACTCCTGGGCATTTATCCCAGAGAAATGAAAACTTATATCCACACAAAACCTGTACATGTCTATTCATAGCAACTTTATTTGCAATAGCCACCAAACTGGAAAAACGAAAATACCCTTCAATGAATGAACGGTCAAACAGTGGTACATCCATACCATGGGATTAAAAGAGCCATACCAAGGAAAAATCAAATAAATAAAAAGAACTTTTGATACATGCAACAACTTGGATGGTTCTTAAGCACGGAGTTTAAAAAGCCAATCTCAAAATGTCACCTCTTATGTGATTCCATTTGAGTAATATGCTCAAAGCGATAAAATTATGGATATGGAGAGCAGATTAGGGGGGTGTCAGGGGTTAGGTATGGTTAAGGAAAGTTGGTGGGGTGAGAAGGGGGGATGAGTGTAAAGGAGCAACTCAAGGGAGATCCTCATGGTGAGGGAATAGTTCTCTTTCTTGACTGCATTGGTCGTTGCACAAATCTGCACATGTGATAAAATGACATAGAACTATGACTACACAATATACTAATGTCAGTTTACTGGGTTTGATATTGTACCATTGTTATGCAAGAAGTAGCCATTGGAGAAAACTGGATAAAAGGTCCCGGGGCTCCGTCTGTATTATCATTGCAACTTCTTTTGACTCTATAATAATTTTAAAAATATCAATATATAAAAAACGTTAAACTTTGTAGCCTAAATTGTCCTATGCCTTTCCTTATTTAATTAAATATTACTCACTTAACACTCAAAATCATCTATATCTAGATAAAGAAAGAAAGAAATTTTCCTGATTTTTTTTTTCTAGTTGAGAAAATGAGAACCTTAGAACAGGTCTACAAGTGAGATCTGAGAAAAATCTTTTGCTCTCAAGGCCACAATGTTGATTAATTTTAAATGAAGTGTTTGGATTACATATTAGGAACATAAAATGTTTAAAGACAAGCCACTTAAACAGATATCTAGGTAAATGTAAACCATATGAACTTACGTAATGATGAGCCTTGAGTATACTTGCTTAGCGTAGACTTTTACGTAAAAATAAAGCATCAGCCAAATGTATGTGGTGGTTTTTTCATGTCTATTTAATTTTTCATAAGTTCTTTATAAAATTTATTACACTGTATTAAACCACGTAATAATTATTACTTACTATTTAATTTAATTAGGTATTGGTAGATCGTTAGGAACTGCTAGCCTACTAGCACATAAATGCTAATTCATGTAACTTTTAAAACAGACTCTCGGGGAAGCATAGACTAATTTGGTCATAAAGCCATAAGCTGGCTATCCAGGTACTCAATGATCTCTTAGGACCTACCAGCTCTAAAATACTGTAAAAAAGACTGTGCAATATCGGAACATATTTCAGCAGAACAACTGAAAATAGCTTAATTAGTGAGTAGAAATAGTCATAGTTTGATACAATTCTACTTGTCAGAGGCTCTCATATTAGACTTTTTAATACAGCTTTATGTTGTTAACAAAAGATATAACCAATGCAAAATTGAAAATATTATGGGTTCAAATGGCAGACTAAATACCTGCATTTATTTCAGCTGCCTACCCCAAATCCAACTGCAATACAAGGAAGATATATAGAAGATAATAAATCTGTAACAATACTAAAAATGAGAAGAACCCTTTAGAAAACATCATATTTTGACAAATATCTGGATGATAGAACAAATGAAACCACATTGACAAAGAGGCTAAAAGATGCACAGGAGAAAATGGAAGTGGAAGAGTGGGCCTCCACTTGGGTAGTGTTTTCAAATACTTTCATGTTTTCTTTGGTTTTATTGTTACATTTAACTTTTTAACTTTTGTGGAATTTGTTGATGTATAGAGATACATCTTTATTCTTTTTCCTATGGGGCAGTTTCTCAACACCATTGACTACATGGTCCATCTGACTTAGTCTGGGTTCCTTCCAAAAGCAGAGTCTGGAACAGAGGTTATCTACTTTTTGAGAGTGTCTTCTCAAGGAGCAGGAGTAACGGAGGGGGGTCAACAGAGAAGGACTGAAAGTCAATTCAAGTATTATCCAGTGTGCCACAGCTTCAGGGGACTAGGTACCCAGTGAGGGACATTCTGAGTGACTCAATTGAATCATGTGACTCAATTGAATCTCAAAAGAGAGAAGAATTCATCCACTAGCTCCCATCCCTCTTCATGTGGCGTGGATCACGGTCAAGTGTGCTCACGTGGGACTATCAGAGAAGCTCCAGGACAGGAAGCAAAAGATACTCAGCACATACTTATGATGGGGAGCTGATAGCAAGGAGGTCAAAACCTGTGCAGAACAGTGCCCCAGCACTGGGCTGGAATCAGAGGTCAAGCCAAGAGGATGTAGGGCAGCACCCCAGTGGTGTCAGACACACGTTCCTTTCAGAACTGATTTGAAGTGCTCACTTAACCACACATTAAATTTCTATAGATATATTAAGTCTCTTCCCAGAGTCTTTATTATGTTGCACTGGTCAATTTTATTATTATTTCCATGCCAAGAAAACCATTTTTTATTATAGTAGCTTTATAGTATAAGTTGATATCTGCTAGGAGCATGTCTCTTATGATTGTACTGTTTCAAATACGTAATGGATATTTTCCTTATTTTATATTCCAGATGTACTTCAGAATCGCTTTAACAAAACAAAAACATCCTGTCAGGATGTTGATGTTGTATTGCTTTGAACCCACAGATTAATTTGAGGAGACTTGAGAACTTTATGACATTATGCTTTCCCATCCAAGAATATAATATTTTGCCCCATTTGTTCTAGTCTTCTTTTATGTCCTTTGGTTACATTTTATATATCTCTTTGTACATGTATTGCATAGTTCTTGCTAGGTTTATACCTATGTATTAGGTAGCTGTTAACAGATTTTTTTCATCACATTTTCTAATTGGTACTGTTGCATGACAAAGCTGTAGAATTTTGTATGTTGATCTTCTGTGTGATGATCTTGTTAAATGAACAAGAGTTACCTGTTTTCAACAATTTCCATTTTGTTAATTCATTGGGATTTCTAGGTGTCCAACCAGAGACTACAGTTTGTTTATACTTAAACCCATTTTAATTTTAATATTCTAATGAAACTGCTCTTCCTGAAGTTATCAGCTGCCTCCATGTTGCAAATTCATGGTTACTTCTTCAACTGTCCTCCTATTTGATTTTTCATCTGAATCTCACAGATGTGACCACTTCTTCCTTCTTGAAATACTCGATTTTCTTGGTTTCGGTGATAACCCTCTCTTCTGATATTTATTTTATTTCTCCAGCCACTCTTTTCTGGCCCTTTTCTCCATCTTAGTACTAAACTTTGAGATCCTTATGATTCTATTCCAGGCTTCTTTTGTTCTCACTAAAAACTTTCCCTTGTAAAATTCCTATCACACCCATGAGTTTAAATACTATCTATCGTTTGTTAACCCCTAAATTTACATTAGCAATCCAGTGACAAACCAAAACTGTGGCAGCAGAGAATTTGCCCCTGATGCAGACAATAAAGAGATGCTTTGCCTGACAATTACAAAACAGACTAACAGTCAGCTATTTATCACCATTCGCTGGAAATTTTAAACATCAGTGATAAAATACTCCTCTCTGAAAAAAACAAACCAACAAAACTTGATGGATTAAGTTCTAAACAATTGCTATGATGATTGTTGAGTTTCAGTAATGTAGTAAGCTTCAAACTAGTACATTTTAATCTCATACCCTTTAATAAAGAATATATTCTGATGGAAATTAACTGGGGAAACTCTTATACAGTCAGCCCCTGATGTACCTGGAGTCACCTAGACACATCAGTTTCAAGATTAATTTCATAAAGGTTAAAAACAGTTTGAGCTTGATTCATACACTCTCCAAATCCAATGGTACAACATATTCCTGCTTTTAAATAGTAGATTCCAAATAACCAGTGATAGCACAGTAATTATAAAGATGAAGAAACAGAACTTGAGTTATTCCAGTTCTGTCATTCGATGTGACCACTTGATGTTTTAATTCAGACTTGCAGGTTTTCAACTGCAGAAATATTTCAAAACCACTAGAATCAATCCGGAAGAAACAAAGACATGAACATTATTGTAATTTCTGGAATTTATTATGAAATGGGATTTTTATGAATCTACCCCAAACTTATCATTATATTTAAAGTTCTCTTTGTATATCTTTTGCTTCATGTGAAAGAAGTTTTGTGAAAATAAAATGAATAAAAAGAATTATTCAATTATCTAGGGGGGAAGATATATTGACAAATTTTGCTGTCCTAGTTATTGAATGAAACATATGTGATAAAGACACATATTTTCATAAAACCTTTGAGAAATTTACAAAAGGTTCAAAAACAGAAACTTTAATGTCATTATCCATTATGTTTGCAAAACAATAGGTAGGTATAATTTATTCTACCTTTCTCAAGATACTTTAATATAATTAAAAAGTATTGTTCCATTACTTTTTCTTTTTGTGTACTAGAAATACAAATAATCGATAAGAAATGTTTCCCTGCACTTTTCCTGGTTATTTTTTATTAACTGCTTCATATCAGAACTATTACTGAAAATAATTTGGTCACATATAAAAGAGGAACGTGGGCTTCCCTGGTGGCGCAGTGGTTGAGAGTCTGCCTGCCGATGCAGGGGACACGGGTTCGTGCCCCGGTCCAGGAAGATCCCACATGCCGCGGAGCGGCTGGCCCGTGAGCCATGGCCGCTGAGCCTGTGCGTCCGGAGCCTGCGCTCCGCAACGGGAGAGGCCACAACAGTTAGAGGCCCACGCATCGCAAAAAAAAAAAAAAAAAGAGGAACGTTTTAAAAAGTGATCCCTCCATCTTGGTATAAAGTGGTCAAGAGCTCGTGTCTGGACGTCAGACCTTAGTATTCAATCTCCCTTTTTGACATTTCCATTCTAAATCATTTCAAGTCTAACATATCTTAAACTGGACATTTGATATTCTTGCCAAAATCCACCCCTCCTAAGTTTTTTCTAATCTCAGTAAATGATATTTCCGTCCTTCTCTTTGTCTATTTTAGAAAGTGAAGAGGCGTATTTGATTCCTCTCCTTCCCTCATGACTCCTCATTTAACATCCATCAAAAACTTCTGTGGCTTCTTTCTCCAAAATAGACCTGGGCTCCAGTTCTAACTCTAATAAATCTAGTCTAAAGAATGTTATGGTGACCTAAAATATGGATAAAAGAGAAAAGCACAAGGTAAAAAAAAATTGAAGCCAAAGTCATTTTTTCCTAATATTGTTTGAGATCCACAGTGATGACAGACAGGCCTGTAAGGGCACACATGGAAAACAGTGAGTGTAGATGGGAGGGGAAAGGCAAACATTCGTTCCTAAAAGGCCTTACCCTCCCCTCTCCCCAGACCCCCCTCTTATACCTGAAGCCTAGAACTCCTTTCAGATATTGACATAATGCCCATTGGAAGAGTATCACTCAAGTGACATGAAGAATTACAGAGGAAAGAAGAAATAAGTAGAAACGAGGATATGAAGAACAGATGTGACAGATGAGAATATAGTCCACAATACTGTTGTGGGAAAATAAAAGTTTTTAGAACTAATGATTTGTGTAAGTGATTTGCACAGCAAGCCTACATATTTCATTTAGCTTCAGAGCACTTCACCTGTGTGTATTTGCTTTACTGTCATGTTTCCATGAATTAAAGAAAAAGACTGAGTGATTTTGAATGCCTTCGTGTTTTGGTAAATCAAAGAAATAAAACACTGTTAATTGCTCCTACAAAAAACCTTATGTATAACCCACTGTAAGCCTCAATTCTCGAGGCTGAGCTTTTTATTCTCATGTATTTTGATCTGCTTAGAATTTAGCCTCATAAAGTTGCATTGGACCAAATCCAGGTTGGGAATGTTGACCATGAGTCTCTGAAAACTCATGAATAATTACCAAAACTAACTTTGTTATACTTCTGACCCAGACATTAAGCTGAGGGCTGACTTCGAGGGATCTGGGATGGCTTTCAGAAGCTTTATGTGTTTATCCACCTCTCCCCATGGAGCTTCACTCAGAAAGAACAGCTGCATCATATTCCAAAAAACAAACTTCCAAACCATAAAATCACTAGATGCTAAGTGAGTTAAGCCAACACTCTATCTGAAAGAGAATTATAAATTCAGGCATCATTGCTCTGGCACTACTCAAATGTGATGTGTACTTTATGGTTCAGAATTAAGCGTATGAATCCATGTATGTCACCAGATATCACATGTTCAGTTTTTAGTAAATGGGACTCCTAGACCTTGATGTACTAGGCAATATGTAATATAAAAGCTGGACAATAAAGCAAAGAAAATGTCACTTTTTTTTTTTCTTTAGAGTGTAAATTGCTTGAAGAGAGAACCTCAGAGGATACTGGGTTCCTTTTCTGTTTTTGCTAAAAATTTCCTAGACCTTGGTGTAGTTTGCAAAAAATGACGCAATTCTTCACCTTTCCACGTATCCATAACCTTCGCCATAAACTCTGCAGGGCTCTCCTACTCTGACTCTGGCCGTGTGATTTGGTTTGGCCAATGGATCTTACCAAATGTAACACAAGCAGAAGGTTGAAAAGTGCTTGCATGACTGGGCTTTTCTGCTCCCTGCTGCTCTAAGATTTCCGTGAGAATATTCCCAAGCTAGGATAGTGAGAGTCACTGTAGTCATTCCAGAGGAGACTATCTAGGTCTGCCAGCAGGCAGCCAACCTCCAGACACATGAGCTAGCCCAGTCAGGATGAGCAGAGCCGCCTAGATGACCCACAGCTGAGTGCAGACAAGTAAGCCAACCCAGCCGGGATCAGCTAACCCCCTCAGCCTCGTGAGCCAAATATAAACAGTTGTGTGTATATAACCGACGTGGCTGAGTGTTACACAGCACTACTGTGGCATTAGACATCTGATACAACCTTCTCATCTTTTAAACAGATTTCAAAGCACTTTAATGCTTTCCACGAGGTTAGTATGATGTAATAAAGACATAGATATCACAGAAGAATCCAAAGTATCTTAAGTCAGAGTGCCAGATCTGCTACTTACTGGTTTTGTGACACATGGAAAAGTATTTAAATTCTCTGCACCAGACAACCGAGTAATTATGAGGATTAAAAGCTATGTTGTATCAAACTCATTGTGTGACCCTGGGCAAGTTACTTAATCGCTTAATCTCGTTTTTTCATTAGTAAAATGACTTTTAGAATGGTTGTTATCCCTCTAGAGTAACTGTGATGGTTTTTTTTCAAAAAAAAATGATATAAAGCATTTAACACAGAGATCAACAGTTAGAAAGTGTTGAATATATACTAAAAACTATTATTTTATCTATTAACTCCAATTTTAGTTCTGACAAAAAAAAGCAGGGCATGGTGACTGAAAGATTTTCACTAAAATGCACTTGTTACTCAAGGAGGTCTTCAGGGCCCTGAGTGCAAGAATCTGTCTCCTGTGGCTTCCTTTTATTAGCACAAATGAGTTGTTTGATAACAAATTAGCTAATTGTCACCTTGGAAGGTGATAAAGTCTTCATAGCACAGAATGAATTTTAAAATCTGGTGGTTTAACTGGAGAAAGCAGAGAGGTAAGCTATCTCTTGTTAGCCAGCAGGCCCATATGAAATACCTCGTAGGAAACCCCTGAGGATGGTGAGAGCCCTGTGGGTGACACGTAGGACAGAGAAGGATGTTGAAGAGAGTGATGTGAAATCAGATAATCCTGGTGAATTTTTTTTTTAAAGAAGTCATAATTTCCATTTTATTTACAATGCATTTGAATTTAGAAAAAGAGAAAGTTCTCAAATTCATTTTTAAGATTAAATCAAATTCATTTATTGATTAAAAATGAGAACTTGAAAACCATTCTCATTGCATAAGTAAAATGTCTAATTAAAAGATTAACACAAAAATGTATTAAAACGATAATACCTTATTACCAAGTAGAATTTATTTTGGAAATGAATTTAACCCCACTCAGCATATGAATTTAACATATTTTCAGTTAGAGTCAGGACAGGTTTTGTTGTTGTAGTTATTTTGTAAGATACTTGTAGAGAAGAAAAAATGTCTAAAGCAGCTATGAAAATACTGGTGTGTGTCTGTGTGTGTGTGTGTGTGTGTGTGTGTGTGTGTGTGTGTGTGTTTAGGAGACATGGGCTTTGTTTACAAGGGTCCAGACTATGCTTTAAAGATATATTCTATAGATGTGGGATATATAAAAATATCAAAGGAATGGAATAGAAAATACGAAAAGAGATCCCTATACGTTTAGTATGTGACAAAATTGATGTTTCCATCCTGTGGGAAAGGTATGGATTCTTTAATAAACTGCTTGCCCAACTGACTATTCACGTTGAAAGAAATATAAAAGGATATGAATCTTCTACTGTATACAAAATTAAATGCTAGATGGATTAAAACTGAAATACGAAAAGTAAAATAATTACAATCCTTCAAAAACATATACCATAGTATATTTAAAATATTAAATATCCCAAAAGAGTAAAACTAATTTGTAGCTACATTCATAAAAACGAACACATTCCATAAACATAATAGTAAACAAAATGTGCAGAGCAGTATACTCAGCATGGATCCATGAATACAAGGGTCATGAAGAGAACTAAACAATACATTGTTCAGGAATATGCATATGTATTTTAAAGCCATAAACAAAAGGAAAAGGATTATTAACACAAAAATGCAAGACGTTGATTATCTGCAGGAGGATAAAAATGAGATGTTATTGGGCGAAAACGCTATAATTAAGCTGAGGTGGCACATGGATGTTCAGTATACTCAAACATTACATATGTATTATAGAAAGCTACATATATACATAAATAATACATATTTATGACAAACTCAGAATTATAAAAATTTGGAACACTGCATGTCTACTTTAGGGGTTAGGAGAATTTCTTTTTTTTTTTTTTTTACATCTTTATTGAGTATAATTGCTTTACAATGGTGTGTTAGTTTCTGCTCTATAACAAAGTGAATCAGTTATACATATACATATGTTCCCATATCTCTTCCTCTTGCGTCTCCCTCCCTCCCACCCTCCCTATCCCACCCCTCTAGGCGGTCACAAAGCACCGAGCTGATCTCCCTGTGCTATGCGGCTGCTTCCCACTAGCTATCTACCTTACGTTTGGTAGTGTATATATGTCCATGCCTCTCTCTCGCTTTGTCACAGCTCACCCTTCCCCCTCCCCATATCCTCAAGTCCATTCTCTAGTAGGTCTGTGTCTTCACTCCTGTCTTACCCCTTGGTTCTTCATGACATTTTTTTTCTTTTTTTTTCTTAAATTCCATACTAGTGAATAATCCAAGCTGTACAATATGGAGGGCTCCCATGAGATAGTTGATTGATGCTACAAATAATAGAATTTGGTCCCCTACAGAGTCTGTGATGTAGCGATTTAGGTGCCAAAGACGAGTGTCCCAAATCAAATGTAACAGAGAAGGAAGAATGAAAACAGTCTACAGGGCTCAGTAGAGGCAGAGATAGGACAGGAATCCTCTTCAGCCTAAAGGCAGAGAAGTGTTAACAATTTTCAACAGCTCAAGGATCTCAAGGCAGACAAAATAAAAACTGCTGGCAATTAAATGACAGGGTCTACCTGAGCACTAAAAGACCCATAGAAAGGATTTCTCCATTTTTGTATTCTGCAGATAATGAATCTCAATATTTTAGGATGCTTTTTATTAGTGTGTGGCAATATGAGGAATAATGCCATTTGGGAGAAATAAATACCCAAGAGAACATCTTTTATGCCTCTGAAAGTGAGCTGGAACTTGGTAAAGCCCTCCGGCAAACTGTGCCCCAAGGACCAAGACCTTCCAAGATGAAAAGCAGAAAAGAGACAGCTCTAGAGGGCAAGAGGCTGCCTCTGATTTAATGTGCACGAACACAGGTGGTCTAGAAGTGAGGACGAGGAGGAGGACAGCAGGGCCAATGAGAACAAGTCTGTACACAAGAGAAGAGCAAATTATAAGGAAAGTGTCACAGCAAGACAGATGATTTAAGGAAATAATAGTCACTCTTTTCATAAGGCCTGTTTGGTTTGTGCAGTTAAAAGCCTTAGTCTGGGGCTTCCCTGGTGGTGCAGTGGTTGAAAGTCTGCCTGCCGATGCAGGGGACGCGGGTTCGTGCCCCAGTCCGGGAAGATCCCACATGCCGCGAAGCGGCTGGGCCCGTGAGCCATGGCCGCTGAGCCTGCGCGTCCGGAGCCTGTGCTCCGCAACGGGAGAGGCCACGACAGTGAGAGGCCCGCGTACCGCAGAAAAAAAGCCTTAGTCTGCTACTGCTGACCAGTGACTTGGTGGATCAGAATAATGCTATTCCCACTCCACACCCAGATAGGGGCAAGCCATCATCACCTAATCACTTCCCTAAGAACTGATTTTCTTTGTCTGCCCTTAGAGTTCTGAGCTGAATGGGTCTAACTTTTCATTAAATTTGATGGAGGAATCAGTTACAATTGAAACAGCTAAAAAGAAACAGTAAGAGGTCTTGAATCTTTGTCCCAGAGCTGCCAGTGGCCTGAACTTGGGCATTTAATTCCTCCTTGGTGAAAACAAGGAGGCTCAATTAAAGAGATGTTGTTTATTAGCAGGTTTCTGACTGGAAACATTGTTCTATAAAAACACTGCAAGGCGTTTTTAAAAACAGCAGCACAGAAATTATAAAAAGCAGCACAGAAACTGTCATCAGGAGTGCACAGGAGATTCTTTCTACAAAAATACAGAAAACCCAGAAGTTTTTCTTTGCCTTCAACAACAAGGTGGCCCTAAAATTTTAACATGGATTTCCATATTTGGATGCCATAGACCTAGGTTAACACAGTCAAACTTACTGTTTTCCAAAAGGGCTGTAATATTTAAAGTATTTTCCCCAAGATCATATACACACTAACATTAGAATTGATCTTATTAATTAATTAATTAGTTCAATAAATGTTTTGGAGGACCTGCTATATATGTATTTCTCTAGGTGTCAGGGATAGATCACTGAAACCAAATAAATACACAAAAAAGAAAAATCCCAATTCCCATAGAACTTGCATGCTGAACAAATATAAATAAATAAGTAAATAAAGTGAACAGATATAAATAAACAAATAAGTAAACAAACACATATATTAGAAGATGTAAGTGTTTTGGAGAAAAATAGAGTGTCAAGAGGTCATGAGGTATTTGAGGAAGAAGCCAAATTGCTCAAGGTGACTTTCATTGACCTTTAAAGAAAGATCTACAGGAGGTAGAAGGAATGAACTTCCCAGGCAAAAAGAACAGCAAAAGGCTGTAATGACGCTGAGGTAGGCACATGCCTGTGTATACAAGAACAGCAAGGGAGCTGGTGTGGCTGCAGCAAAATGGATGAGGGGGAGAGTGGTAGGAGATTATGTCACAAAAGAAGTGGGAACCACGTCGGCTCCACCCACCAGTGGGCCAGCACTATCACCAGGACCCCTGGGGCCCGCAGCCATCTGCCTCGTGACCTGGCCTCACCCACCAGGGGACAGGCTCTAGGACCAGGGTTCCTTGGGCCGTGCAACCAGCCATATCAGTTCCAACCCCACCCACCAGTGGCCAGCAGCCACTGTACTAGGCAAGGCTGGCAACCAACTAGACCAGGGATCAGCCATACCCACCAAGCCACCCAATCTACCCACTGTAGACAGTCTGCCATAACACAAGGGCCCACGCAGACTACATAGAGGGCAGCCCTAGAGTACATAGCTCTGGTGACCAGAGGGGCAATGCACTGCTGGGCCCCATAGGATGTCTCCTACATAAGGCTCATTCTATGAGTATCACTTGTACCCAAACCAAAGATATCACACACAAAAAAATTATAGGCCAATATCACTGATGAACATAGATGCAGAAATACTTAACAGAAGATTAGCAAATCAAATTCAATAATATATTAAAAGGATCACACACCACAATCAAGTGAGGTTTATCCCGTGGGTACAAGGATTGCTCAATATCTGCAGATCAATCAAGGCAATCCACCACATTAAGAAACTGAAGAATAAAAATCATATGATGATCTCAATAGATGGAGAAAAAGCTTTTGACAAAATTCAACAGCAATTTATGATTTAAAAAAATAATAATAAAACTGTCCACAAAGTGGGTATAGAGGGAACATACCTCAACATAATAATGGCCATATATGACAAGCTCACAGCTAACATCATACTCAACAGCAAAAAGCTAAAAGCATTTCTTCTAAGATCAGTAACAAGACAAGGATGCCCACTCTCACCACTTTTATTTAATATAATATTGGAAGTCCTAGTGACAGCAATCAGACAATAAAAAGAAATAAAAGGAATCCAAATTAGAAAGGAAGAAGTAAAACTGTTCCTGTTTGCAGATGACATGACACTATACATAGAAAATCCTAAAGTTTCCACCAAAAAACTACTAGAACTCATCAATGAATTCAGTAAAGTGCAGGATACAAAATTAATATACAGAAATTTGTTGCATTTCTATACACTAACAATGAACAATCAGAAAGAGAATTTAAGAAAATCCTATATAAAATAGCATTAAAAAATACCTAGGAATAAATCTAAGGAGGTAAAAGACCTATACTCAGAAAACTATAAGACACTGATGAAAAAAACTGAAAACAGTACAAACAGATGGAAAGATATACCGTGTTCATGGATTGAAAAAATTAATATTGTTAAAATGACCATACTACCCCAAGGCAATCTACAGACTCAATGCAATTCCTATCAAAATACCAATGGCAATTTTCATAGAACCAGAACAAACATCTCTAAACTCTGTATGGAAACACAAAAGACCCTGAATAGCCAAAACGATTTTGAGAAAGAAGAACAAAGCCAGAGGTATCACAATCCCTGATTTCAAATTATCCTACAAGTTACAGTAATCAAAATGGTATGGTATTGGCACCAAGACAGACACACAGATCAATGGAACAGAATAGAGAACCCAGAAATAAACCCACACACTTATGGTCAAACAATCTATGGCAAAGGAGGCAAGAAGAGACAGGGAGAAAAGACAGTCTTCAATAAGCTGTGCTGGGAAAACTGGACAGCTACATGTAAAAGAATGAAATTAGAACATTCTCTAACACCATATACAAAAATAAACTCAAAATGGATGAAATACCTAAATGTAAGCCTGAATACTATAAAACTTCTAGAAGAAAACACAGACAGTATGCTATTTGACATTGGTTTTAGCAATATTTTTTTTGGATCTGTCTCCTCAGAGAAGAGAAACAAAAGCAAAAATAAACAAATGGGACTACATTAAACTAAAAAGCTTTGCACAGCAAAGGAAACTGTCAACAAAATGAAAAGACTGCCTACTGAATGGGAAAAGATATTTGCAAAAACTACACCCAATAAGGGGTTAATATCCAAAATATAAAAAGAACTTATACAGTTCAACATCAAAAAAATTAAAATCTGATTAAAAAATGGGCAGAGAACCTGAAAGAGGACATGCAGATGGTCAACAACAACATGAAAAGATGCTCAACATCACTAATTATCAGGGAAATGCAAATCAAAACCACAATGAGATATCACCTCACAACTGTCAGAATGGCTATTATCAAAAAGACAGCAAAGAAAAAGTGTTTGAAGACGTGGATAAAAGGAAACCCTCATGCACTATTGGTGGGAATGTAAAGTGATGCAACCACTATGGAAAACAGTATGGAGTTTCCTCAAAATTAAAAAATAGAACCATCCTATGATCCAGCAATTCTACTCCTAGGTATTTATCTGAAAAACAAAAACGTTAATTAGAAAAGATATATGTACCCCCTATGTTCACTGCAGCATTATTTACAATAAAAAAGGTATGGAAGCAACCTAAATGCCCATCGATAGATGAATTGATAAAGAAGATATAGTATATACATATACATATATATATATATATGATGGAATATTGCTCAGCCATAAAAAATGAAATCTTGCCTTGTGACAACATGGGTATACCCTAGAAGGTATTATACTAAGTGAAATGTCAGACAGAGAAAGACAAATACTGCATGATTTCACTTATATGTGAAATTGAAAAACAAAACAAATGAACAAACACAACAGAAACAGAGTTACAGACACAGAGAACAAACAGGTGGTTGCCAGAGGGAAGGGGAGCTGGTGGAGGGGAGGAAAAAATGGATGAGAGAGATTAAGAGGTACAATCCTCCAGTTAGAAAGCAAATGAGTCATGGATATGAAACGTACAGTTCATATTTAAATGAGGAATGTAGTTAATAATCATGTAATATCTTTGTATGGTGACATATGGTAATGAGATTTATCACGATGACCATTTTGAAATGTATAGAAATACCAGATTACAATGTTTTGTACTGGGAACTAACATAGTTTTATAGGTCAATTATATTTAAAAAACAAACTCATAGAAAACAAGATTGCATCTGTAGTTGGGGGTGGGGGATTGGAGGAAGGTAGTCAAAAGGTACAAACTTCCATTTATAAGATAAATAAGTACTAGGGATGTAATGTAGAACATGACAAATATAATTAAAACTGCTCTATGTTATTAATGAAAGTTGTTAAGAGAATAAATTCTAAGAGTTCTCATCCCAAGGAAACAATTTTTCTCTTTAATTTTGTATCTATACGGGACGATGGATGTTTACTTAACATTGTGGTAATCATTTCATGGTGCATGTAAATCCAATCATTATGCCGTACACCTTAAACTTATACAGTGTCATATGTCATTTATATATCAATAAAAGTGGAAGAGACAAAAAAAAAAAAAGATTGGCATGCCTATCTGTATTCAAGGGAAAAATCCAAGTGAGCAAGTAGATACAAAGCCTGGAATTTTGGGAAACATCCAGTTTAGAACAATAAACATAGAAGTCAGCAGCAGCAGTTGGTGTTTATAGCCATGAGACTGGATGACATTAACAAAGGAATGAATGAAAGCAGAAAAGAAAAGAGGTCTGTGAACTGAGTCCTGAGCATTCTAATGTTAAAAGACTGGAGGTGAAGTGTCACTTACTAAGGTGACTGAGAAGTGGTCAGCAAGCCTGAAGGAAAACAAGGATAATGTTGTGTCCTGGAAGTCAAGTGAAGAGAGTGCTTCAAGGAGAAGGGAGTTATCAGGTGGATCAACTGAGAAACAGCCATCAGATTTAGTAACCTGAAGGAGGTAGAGTTGACGGAGCACTGTCCTTTCACTGAAGTGAGAAAGGTTATCAGGTGAGAGAGAGGAAAGGGAAGAGGTGTTTGGGGTTTGTGGAGATGGGAAAGTATGCAGCAGTTTCCCAGGAAAGAGGAAGAGGGAATGGGCGAGGGGTGCACAGTGTGATTCTTGATTCCATGATTCCAACTGTGCCAGCAATCAAGAATTTTAAGTGGGATGAGTCAC
The DNA here is from genome assembly GCF_937001465.1 of Orcinus orca. NCBI lineage: Eukaryota > Metazoa > Chordata > Mammalia > Artiodactyla > Delphinidae > Orcinus > Orcinus orca. The sequence goes on from NC_064573.1 coordinate 45,612,727, forward strand.
CACGGTGTGTCTTTTCCTCCAAACACATTGAGCCATGGAGGGGACCGATGGAGTAAGCAGAGAGTGGGATTTAACCAGAATTAAGATGAGTGTGAAAAAACAAGAGAAGGAGGGAATGAGAGAAGGTCAAGGACGTCAAACATCTGTGCAAGGGAGTGATGACAACTGACCACGCAATGGAAGCTGGGAAGAGAGGAATGAAGACGTGAAGGGAGGGAAGACAAGTGAAAATCAATGTGTTATAAGTCCCAATGAGAAGAAAAGAAAGATTGGTGAAGTACGGGCACCAGAGGAAAAATAGGCGGTAATTTGAATGTAGGATACTTAAAATTAGAATTGGAGTCACATTTATGGGAAATGCTAAGACCAAGGGTATAAGCATGAGTGTGAGGGGTGGAAGGAACTTGCTGTTGGACAAGATCTTAGGAGGAGAGGAGATCAAAGAATTGAGAGTCCAGCGTATTGGAGAGACATTCTACATGGATATTGAAATCACAACGAATTGTGTCAAGAGTAGTATTTGAGAGCACCATGTTTAGGGGAAGAAAAACACACCGAGTTCTTGAAATGTATTCTTTTATGTGTGCCCAAGAATTTGTAAAATGACTTAAGGGACTAGATCAACAGGGAGTACACACCATACTTTACTTGAATTGATTTATGGGAGAAGCTGTAAGTTGTGTTCACATTCTCGTATTGCTAAGCATTTGACTCTCTCTGGTGCTTCTCTCCGTGTGCTCTGGGCAACATGTTTTATTTTATTGACCAAAATCTCATTTATAGCTCAATTAATGCGGTGGAGAAAACACAGTACATGTCAAGCCCTTTCATTCTTTATGGTCTGCACTGTGATTTTGGCAAGCCAAAGCCAATTCATTCAAAAGAGAGAGCAAAGGAGAGTAGATTTCAGTTCATCCTTATTAAGAGCCAGAAATTCCTCCTGCTCATACAAAATCTGTGGAAATGTTGATACCAAAGTTACTGTGTCTTAGAGTTCAGGACCCTTTGGAAATTTTAGTATGTTTTTTAACTTACTTTGAGGTTTATTAAAAATGCCAGCCACAACATTCAAACGTGTATACACACATGCAAACACATATAGAAAGCACAATTTACCAGGGATATGTCATATTTTATTCTCATCACTGAATAAATTTTCATCCGCATTCTAGTCACTTGCTAATATTTCCTTTCAGAGTCACTTGGGCAATTTACTGTGCTATCCTGTTGCTAACAGGTACCTATACCTAAATCAGTTGTGCTAAAAATGTGGATGCAGAATATGGCACTTGATATCATTCTGCAATGTAGCATCCTTTGAGTATTGTTTGATTTTATCCATACTTCCTTCACTAGAGATTATAACCTACTATACACAGTGCGCTATCAATTTTGGTGCAAAAGTTCTTGTCAAGGGACTTCTTACAAATATGATATAGTAATATAACTGATCTGTTTTCCCTCTACTAACAACTATATAAAATAATTGATTGCTTTGCTTCTCTTCTGTATGAAGGAAAAAGATGAGATTTGGGAAAAACCACAGTTATGTTTTATTAATGCATATCCACTTAAAATAAAACCAACATAAGCTGTGGATAAATCAATATGCTAAGGTTATATGTCCTTGAACTTTAAAAAATGGTTTGATACCCTATAATAAAATCTTATTTTCAACAAATGTTTCTTGGTGATATAGACAGTGCCACATAAATTTTTTAAAGTGACAAAAATAGATGGTAGTGTATCAGATTCAGGGTCAAGTTGTAAGATATTTTCTTAATTTATTTTTATTTGTCAGAAACAAGGGTTGGCTATTTAACATCCAGCTAAAGTTGCTGAAAAGGCTATGAAGTTATAAAAAGGATTTGAGTTGGTCAGGAATACCGAAAGAAAAAAATCGATATTGAATTTTATCATATAAACCGTAACAGTGAAAACTTGAACAAACTTTAGAGGAAAATAAATTGTATTTAATTGTAAAAGGGATTTATAATGTTATATGAGATTTAAAGATGATGAGGGGTGAATGAAATATTAATTGGAAAATAAGAATTGTTTATTTTTTCTTTTTTTCCTATACTTAGCATCAATTTAATACATCTTTTACTATCTTATGACTTAAATAAGACTATGATCCAGGTCCTAATTAGATGTACATCTTCAGCTTTAGATATTTTTTTCTGCTTTCCATCATTATTCTATTGTAAAGTACAAAACAACAGAAGGGGTATCCGATATTCTCAGGAATCCCAGCCATCACAGTTTCCTAACTACCTCTTTTCCTGACTCAGAACTCCATCAAGCCCTGGGCTACTGGATGTTTAATTCATGCATATTTGGCAAGGTTTATCTCATCTGCAACTTGAACAATACATTCTCGTATAATTCAAATTTGTGTTACTACTACCAACACAACAATAACGTAAGTTCAACATCTGGTGTATGAAGTGGAAAGGCTCTAAAAAGGAACACATGAAAAACAAAAGTATAAAGCAAAAGATCTGTACTGTTTCCTGAAATCTGTGCCAGGTCTAATGCTGGGTCAAATGCAGCTGCCAACCTCTCCTGCCTTTGAAGTTCCATGCACTTTATCTCTTCTTTCTTTTGGCTACAAAATCTGTTCCATCTTACATCTCCCATAATGGGCGTGAAGCAAAAATGAAGAATCTCTATCACTCTCCAAATCTCACTAACTCTTTGGAGTTCTATGGCAGGGACTCCACATGGAGCCCAGTTCTGTACAGCACATTGTTAAACTCATAGCCAGTTGAAAATATCGGCCAAATGTTTTCAATCCCACTATCACTTCCCACCATGAATTGTGAATTACATAAAGCTAGTAGGTGGCCATAAAATGCACCAAAACCTATACTGATATTCATTCTTTCTCAGAGTGCTGCTCCACTCTAAATAAGAGGCTAGAGAAGGTATTCTAGCTCCAAAACTAGATGCATTCCTAGTGAGTCATTACCTTTCTGATGTGGAACGTGGAGTCCTTGATTCCTGGCTATGATGAGGATTGCTAAAAACAGGAGGAAACCTCAAATCAAAAAGGAGGACCCTCCACACAGGCATGATGAAGTATGTGAAATGGGCAGTCACGTGATATCATTCTCCTCTTCTTAGAAATCGAACCCCCAAATGTTAATTGAGCACATGGGCCCCCAGAATAAAGACCACATAACCAGCTTTCATGTGAGCATCTAAGTTCCAGCCAATTCAATATATTCAGAGGTGGTGGTGAAACTTTTAGGAAGTGCCCTGCTGCTGGTATACAGATGAGATGGCTGAAGTTGCAACAGGCATCTTGGACCACAAATGGAAGTCAAAATGGAAGTTGAAGATGATGAAGAAACTAAGTAGAAGAAATCTGGCCCTTGATGAACATGGAAGCCCTGGACCTCTTACCCAGACTTACATAAGAAAAAAATAATTGTATCTTATATCTGCCACTGTTATATATTTTTCTTGTCACATGCAGACAAAACTAATCATAACTAATACATTAGAGAAGGCTAATTGTCTCATTTTATTAGAAGCATTCAGAAACAATTATGAAAAAGTCCCTTTCCCAGGTGCTCCTATGAGATGATTTCAACATTATATGCATTTCAAGAAGCATAATAGCATTGGAGAAGGTAGTTAATTCAACACATTTTGTTCCCTCATCCCTCATCTTCTCTGAATGCTACAGTTCCCTTTCAAGCTTTTAATGTAGTGTTGCAATCATTACAAATGTTCATAGCACTGCTGGTTCTCCTTACAGACATCTGGTGGGGTTGCCCTTCGCAGACCACTTGAACTCAGGTGGCTATGTGACTAGCTTGGCCAATGAAATATGAGCAGAAGTAACATATGTCACTTCCATGTGAAAGCTTTAAGAACATGGGTGACATTCCCAATACCCGCTTTGTCCCACAGTAGTAATTATAAGAGTACTTACCAAGATTGTGCCTCTGTCACTTTGGATCCCTGAATAAATGTTATGAATGCCTTTGTCAACCCACACACAACACAAAAAAAACAAAACATGATGTAAAACAAGAACTAAACTTTATTTTATTGAAACTCTAATTTAAGGGGAGAGGGGTTGTTTTTGCAGCAAAAATTAGCCTATCCTGACTGATACAGGTAACTCTCTGAGCAGTTATTATGACCCAAATCATCCTGTGCATGACTGTATATTGAGGAAGGCGAATTCAACAAATTCTTAAAGGTTGAACAGACAAATATCAAATTTCTTTCCTAAGGGTTTTCTCTCTCCACTGGACTCCCCAGTACCATCATTCAAACACTCTCAGGTCTCTCTTCGTTCACACAGCATCTTTCAACACGTGCCTTTTCAAGACACTACCTCATGTATCTTCTTGGTTCTGTTTCCAAACATCTATGAAAGTAAGTCTCTATTAGCTCCCTCCACCTACCCAAAGCTCTCATCATTTATATCCAGATCGTTCCCAAATGACCTGCAGGTCTTGTCCCCACCACTCTGCTGAAAACACTCTCTGTAAAAATATCAATGACTTCATAGTTACCAAAACTGCAGCCTTCATCCTCCTCAACTACTTTGCCCCTTGGGCCCCTGATGACATTTCTCCATAGCTTTAATGATAAAGCTCCTCTAGAGAAGCTTTTCCTGCCTCTCTTATCTCTTTAACCACTTTTCTCCATCTCCTTTCCTGATTGCTTTTCTAACATCAGCCGCCACCAAGATTCTCCAATCAATCTCCTTTTCATTTACTCTCTTTATTTTTTAACATCTCTCCAGATGGGCTCATCAACCCCATCATTTATGAACTGATGTCTCAAAATCTGTTATCTATAGCCCCAAAACTCACTCAACAATTATTCACAAACTTCACAGAGCTCTAGCTTCTCATAACCAAGCAGAAATCATTATCTTCTGCCTCAATTTGAGGCTGCTTCTTCTATTTTCTACCATATCTCAACTCAGTATGCTAAAAACCCCAGTAATTCTGGACTCCTCTTTCTCCCATCTCCAGTCAGTTCCTTCAACCAGTTTCCCTGCATTATCACTGGCGATTCTTTCGTTCGTATTTGTTTCATCTCTACTAGCTCTTGGAATAGGCTCCTTACTGATCTCTCTGCCTTTGTTGTCTACCTTTCATTTATGAGATCTCCTAAATTCTCTCTCTCAATTCTTGATTTGATTATATATTCCCTATAAAATGAAATGCAAGTTATCATTGATTACAAAGCCCTCTAAATCTGACTTTATAACATGTTTGCTTTATGTCCTACACTACCCAACGAATGCCATAATGCAAAACCTTAGATGACTCTGTATGCCTCAGATATTTACAATCCCCAGGGTTCCTCTTCCTTGTTACATGTCTCTACTATGCTTTATGTTTCCATCTCCCTATTTCCTCAACTAGGCCATGAACTACTCCGTCTTATTAAACTTGGTATTTGCAATACCTAATCTATCTATTCTAAGCAATAAAAAATTCTAAGCTTCTATCATTTTTTGGTAAAAAAAAAAAAAAGAATAGACCTGCTGTAGTTTCTTTCATCTTTACTACTGCTTTTTTTATTTCAGTCAAGCTCAGTGTAAAACTAGTTTTCACTCTTTGTGAAAGTTCATGTTATCAAAAAGCAAGTCTTTCACTTAGGCAGAAAGTATTTTATGATCTTTTGTAGAAGAGGAAAGTCAGTGCTAAATTACTTAGAAATAGTTTCAGAATGCTATAAAGTAAAAGCTGTGATGAATAACTTGTCCGTACTTTGTATGCTGAGACATTTTTGAGCAAATCTTAAAAGCAAAGCATAGGAATTTAGTCATGAGACTTTCAGCAAGATTAATGGAAGTAATGCTCCTTAAATCCCCTGGCACAGCTTTGAAAATGTCCCACTTGCTATCAGGGATGTCGTTGTGACTTAAAATTCTGGCTTTAGTTTCAGGTTGCAGATTGAAGGAAGCAGTGGATGTGTTTGATATTGACAACCTTGTGGCCTTAATTATATAATAACAGGATATCAGGTTTTGATGATAATCTAGAGACTATTCTATCTGATACTTGAATTCTTTCTACAGTGCTAGTCAAGTAATCATGCTTGACTAGCTCTGTAGAAATAACCATTTCTACAAATGACCATTTCATTTAGACAAACCAAAGACAAAGATTAGAGTAACTTAATTTATGGTGGTGAAAGATATAAATTTTAAAACTTTAGAGAAAGGACATGTCATCATTGTATAGCTTCCCAAATACCCCAGTAAATTTTGAAGCTTCTAATGATAGTTGAAGGACACTCATAAAAAAGAGGCATCATATTTATTTAGTGTGGGCTCATTAATGTTAGAACATTCTTGAAAGAGATTTCTCTATACTTAGCTGATCATGGGATAGCTCTTGTTCACAGATACCCTTAAGATGAGACATCTGTAGAAATTTCTCCCCAGAGGGGAAATTTTCCTCCATTTCTGGTAGAGAGAGGAATATTCAGGAAGCTAACATTAAACTTAAATTTTTAAGAATATTTATTTAGAGGAGCCAACATGCTCTGGAGTTTTCTAAAACGAATATTTTCCTTTCAGAGATCTTCCACATAAAGAAACCATTCTTAGATTTGATGGAAAATTCTGCAAACTCTGTGTGAGTCCCATCTTGATTTAAATCTGCAGTGGTCCAACCATTGTGGAAAACTTAACAACCATCATTCTAAAATTCCACATTCTTTTCCCTCTGTAGTCAAGAAGTGAAATACATTAATGCTTGAAAAAATGTTTCGTTCTAATAATATTTATGGTACCATTTTTCTCCTGTTGAAATCATCTTAAGAAACTTCTGAAACACTAAACTTCCACTAAATGCGCCACCAATTTAAGCCAAAAGGATGTCAACAGCAAACATATTTTAACATGAACTATAATCTATATCTCCAAAGAGGTGGCTGTTTCTAACGCAGGCTTCTGCCAGAGTGCCAACCTAAGAAAAAGCAAACCAAACATATTTTAAATGGAAAAGCCTAGAGTTCAAAGAATGGCAAGCTACAATCCAAGCGTTTTACAGTTTGATTTATAAAGTAACTAGAGAGTGTGCTTTTGAAGTGTTATTGTTTCCCTGGGCAATAAGCAGAATCTTTGTATATCGAAGGCAATCATACTCCCTGGTCTAAATTATTTTAATCTAAGTAGTCCTTTAAACAAAGATCATTATCACTTAAATATCTAAAATGTTCAATACAACCTTCTTGGTAATGAAACAGGCAGCTCTCACATTGAAAGTCTGTGCTTTTGTGGGGAAAACTCATCATAATAACAATGTAGATTGAGACTGGGTATTGAAAATATACGTTCTTTTGTTTTAAAAGGACAGTGAAATATATTTGAGAAACAAGTTCTGAGTTTTGTTGACCTGACAGGCAATGCAGAATATCAAATAATGCCACTGGGAAGACAGAGGAGAGAAGGCAACAGAGGATGCTTTCTGGATTTCTGGAATATTTAGGGCATGAGAGGCAAGGAAGATGGATAAAGGACAAGATAGAATAACCTCTCCAAGACATTCATCCTAAGGAATGGCTGAAGAAAGGGAAAACATGTGGCTATAAGAAATCAGAGTAGACCCATAATTGGACTTCAAATGCCTTTGAGGAAAAGTTTGCAACCAACATTGAGGGAGTAAATAGTTTGAGACACAAAGGATGCCCCATCTTTAGGAACCAAAGTAACTGAGAGTTGGCATGCTTTTAGCCACGTTCTCTGAAAGTAGATTTGACCCCGAGTCATAGGGGCCAAAACACATTACAAAATCTTTAACCAAAATAGCTTTTGATCTGATAATAAAAGCATAGACAGGCATTGTGGGATAAATTGACACAAAGGTTGGAGGATGAAAAAGGATGAAATAAAATTAAAATTAAAAATCAATGTGATTAATTTTATTAATCTATGCCTACCCTAGTTGAATACAAAAGAAACAAAACTTTAATGTATTTATTCCTCCTTGACATATATATGTCATTTTTGTTGTTGTTATATAAGTGTTAACATATGTTTTAGTGTTCAGTTGGATTACACATGTCTTTGTCTTGATGAAGAGCTAACTGAACACGGAGAAAGTATTTTCGGCAGACCCTCCAAAGAGGGGAGGTGGAGTAACGTTATTTGAATATTGGTGACTTGAATGGAAGCTGAACATTTGCACCCCAGATTTACGTGGGAAATTGGCTTTTTTCAAACATAACTTTTACCCTTTACTCTAGGCAAATGATTAACCTTCGATGTTGGAATGCTGTGTTTATGTCATTACTGTACTTGTATGTCTGTTTTACCAAGTGACCACACTCTAAAGAAATATATAGGTTAAAACGTGAGCAAGTTATTATTTGTCCATAACCTCAATATACTTGAATGGCCTTTACATGCTACCTAGTTTTAGCAAAACCAAAGTACAGAGGTTCAAAGAAACTTCTAACATGTATAATTATCTTTGTCCGAGATTACACTTGTAATTATATAATTGAGATCACATGGCCATGGTGGAGAGGCATTCCATCTAAAACTTATCCCAAATCACTTCTTTGTGGGCAAACTTTCTCTAGCCACTCTCCACAGTCAAAAAGGAAAGTTGTCTAATTTAGTCTAGATTGCAGCATTCCCAAGTAAAAATAAAGTTATTTAAACCATAGCTATGGAGGAAGAATTCTTCCTAAATTTACACAGGCACCAGAATTTTGGACTTCATAGTTGATCTGATTAAATTAATTTAGGTATCAATAATGAACTGTACCTAGACTGGGTCTTTAAATTGTGATGTTTTGAGTATTGCAAAATAAAGTTTCAGGAAGAGTTTACCCCACGCTCTTTTGAGAACCATATACATTTTTATGCCTACTTATACAAAGGGAACTATAAGGGATACACTGAAGGTTTTTATAACAACTTTCAGTTCCTTGCTAACAGTAGAAAGTAAAATATTCCATCATGTGGCTAAGTTCTAAACCACCTGGGATGTTCTTCTGTGTTCATAAATACTGGTCTTCTGCCTTAGGGTCCAGTCTTCTCTGCAATACAAACTTTGCTTATATAAACTTTGTTTAGGCTTGATAGTTGTTTGTAAGTGCAGGAATGGATAAGTATGGCTTGCACCTCTCTGTTGCTTTTGTATGTGTTTCTTTGGTTGCTCTGTTGGCTGCAATTATTTTCCATTGTTAGTCACTGTCTTCGATGAAATGGGAAATAGTTCTTTCCATAGAAAGAGTCACTTTAAACTTGATGGGGGAAATGAAAACAAATGCCCTTACAAGGCAGTTATACTCTGCATAACATATCCCTGGCTGGGGCGGCTATGACTTTCCTTTGAGATAATAAAATGAGGTGACTCATCTTTATCTAAAGAATATTGTGAGGTAGCAAGGTACAGTGGATGCCAATTGCTTTTTCTTTTTCACACTTGCCTGTGTGGATTCCATTCACACAGATGCACATACACTATGATTCCTGTGGAAGCTTGCAGTGACCTCACGCTCTGGTCATAGTTCATTGATTCAGAAGTGAACCCTTGACCCTAGATGGGCCCGTATGAGTCCTTGGTCGGAAATTTTGCAACTGGGACTGAAGAACTCAAATCTGGTTTATATGATGAAGAGGAGGGGAGCTGTCATGGGCTGGTGCCATTGAGTAAAGAAGTAGAGAAAAGGGATTTGTGATGAAAGGGAAAAATGAGTCAAACAGCATAGTATGGCAAGGATATTAGAATAATGTTTGATTGTTTCAGACATCTAGTGTTATTCCTCTCCCCAGGTTTGTAGACACCCAGATGTTCTTATCTCCACTAGTTTGAATTGGTTTAATGTTACTAGCAAACAAAACAGCCCAAAATATAACACTAGAATATAGCACATGTGACCTAAAGAGGTAGGATGGATGTCTTGCTTTCAGGAAAATGGTGCCCACGAATGTATTGGATTCTAACCACCTGGACTTCCTTCTCCTTGACTCAGGAGATACAGCTGACTTCAATGAACAGGGTGCTGAATATGCTGTTAGCCTCTGTCATCCCCAGGAACTTAACTGCACCGACCACCAAGAGGCAGATGCTTCATGGTCCCATCAAGTCCAGTGCTTCACTCTTCGGTTGATAGTGCTTAAAATACACTAATTTATAGTTCTTATCAAGGTAGACTGAGCCAAGCAGCTAAGTGAATTCTCGAAAAGAGCCCCCAGGCAATCAAAAATAAGCCTGATAGAAGATAAACTGATATAATGAATTTCATGTAAAGGTATATGTGAAAGACACTGAGTATCACATGCAAGTTTTACTTGTGATAAATAATACAGGATATAAAAAATAAATACATAAATACAGGATAATACTTTTAATCTCTTAATACCAAACATTACACAGATAACACTTGCTTTTCTTACAGTTGCTTCTGGTTGCCTAGCTACTAGTTACTTGGTTCTCTGCAGTGTTACCCTATAAAATTTTCTACTCTGAGAGGTTTAAGGTGAATCTGTGTTTTATAAGTCAGGGCCCACAGCAAAATCTACTCAATCCCAAGACTCAGGTTAACGAAAATCAATTCAATGTGAACTTAGAACGCATGCCATGAGGGGTAGGACTGACTTACACATCAAAGAAAGTGCTTACATGATGTGATTTTAGGTGGGCCCTCTCCAATACCTTCCTCATCCATTGATTCATATAGAAATTCGACCATTCTCTCAAAAAGTTAATCCATTATGAATGAAAATTCCCAAGAACAGGCAGTGAATTACACTGTTTTCTATAATTCGTATCTTGACGGAAATGAACAATGTGAACACGTTTGTGGAGGAGTGAAGGGAGGTGGGACCATGTACATTTCCCAGACCTGTGGCTGGTAAAACAGTACCAAACCGGGTGACAGAGTTTGCCAGAAGCAAATCCTTTCACTTGATGACTTTTCCTTATTTTTTACCTTACTGGAAGGGCTTAAATGACATTTGTGAACATTTTAAAGACATGAATGGCGATTATGAACAAGATTATTTTTGTTTTAAATACTATGTCAAAAGTTTCAGCAAACTGATATCTAGGTGACAAAAGTGTCTGAATTACTGGTCACTGTTGCCTGAAGGACTATTTTTGTGTATGATGACTCACAATAATTATGACTATTATTTCATTAGCACATATTCTAGTAAATATTATAAATGATGCTTTCCTTGATCATTTGGATCACAGAAATATAAAATCACTGCTAAATTATTAAAGTACAATATCCTTCAAAGGGGAAACCACGTAATAATCGATTTCTATATCTCTGACAGTGCCTAGAACAGAAGCTGGGAAACATCAGAAACACTAAATATTTCAACTCTTGAAAATTATTTAAAACAAGATATTAAAAAATCTAAAAAGTCTAGGTTCAATTATTTTATTTTATATTTAGTCTTAGTTCTTCTTATCATAATCTTAGATTTTCTTTCCCCTAATTCTTTAATAAAATCATGAGTCACAGGAAATCATGCTACTCATTGGAAATATAATCTTTTTTGAATGTTATAATCTTTTTTGAAAGTCAAATAGTTAATATGTGTGCTTTCATCTTGTACATAACACACAAAATACTACGGCAGTGTTTCTTGATCTTAGATACAGCTATAAACACTTTTTAACATAGAACATGCATTAGCCACTCACAAAATTCATGTTCTCAGTAACATAGTTTGCAAAATACTGGTTTAAATTTCCCTACACTTTCTCACCAGGAAATGCATCCAGCTAACTCAACACTTTCTTCCCTAATTTTCAAGGCTTCATTTTCTTAACTGGAACAAAAATGATCATGACCACCTTCTTCCCTTCTCACAATGGCTGTACTTACAGCGCAGGGAAAGATTTACTTCTGGCTGTCTGTTCAGGAACTATACCTCTCAATAAAAAGCTTACATAAAACTTAGGTAAATGTTTTTACACTTCAACATTGAAACAGATGACTTTATTAAGGGTTATAATTTTAAAATCTACTTTTAATTTTTAAAGGTCCACAGTCACTTTTTAAACTGTTCAAAACATATCATGGAAATTACAACTCTGAGTTGCCAACAATCTCACAAGGAGGACTACCCTGGTGGCGCAGTGGTTAAAAATCTGCCTGCCAATGCAGGGGACACGGGTTCGAGCCCTAGTCTGGGAAGATCCCACATGCCGCAGAGCAACTAAGTCCGTGCGCAACAACTACTGAGCCTGCGCTCTACAGCCCGTAAGCCACAACTACTGAGCCCGTGTGCCACAACTACTGAAGCCCACGCGCCCAGAGCCTGTGCTCTACAACAAGAGAAGCCACCACAAAGAGAAGTCCACACATGGCAACAAAAAGTAGCCCTCACTCGCTGCAACTAGAGAAAGCCCGCGCGCAGCAACAAAGACACAACGCAGCCAAAAATAAATAAATTAATAAAAAAAAAAATCTCACAAGGACTCCAGCCTCAGGGCTCCTATATCTGCGCCCCCGCATTCCCACTCTTTTAGAATAACCTCATTTCCAAATATTTATTGGAAGCCTTTTATGAGTCCAGCAGTATTTTCTGTACTTGAAGATATACAAGTGAAGGAGGCAGGCAATTCCCTGCCCCCAAGTATCTTATAACACAGTGGTGGATAGACAATTAGCAAAGAAATAAACCTTTACCCTAAATTTTTCATCCCCAAATCTATCTCCAGGGAAACCCTGCCTCTGATGGTTACGTGCTGTCACTAGGCCTCTGTTATTTTGAGAATCTGATGACTCCTTTTGCTATCAGTGAGCTCAATTCTGTAAGACCATCCCCTACTCTCAGTCCTGGCTTGTAGAAGACGGCTACTACCTACCTTCTCAGTGATGCAAGTGCCCCTTGGACTAATGCATTCCTGGCGATGCTGGCTGAAGTGTCCTCTCCCTTTAAACACGGCCATCTGGAGAGATTCTCAGCCTCACTTATTTGAGTTTTTTGAGCCTTCTTCTACCATTTTCTGCAAGAGTTCTGGCATTTTTATCACACTTAGAATGGGCCATTGCTTTCTTCAAGATTTCAAGAGCCAAAGCAGCATCATGTTAGCTCCAGGGCCCTTGCCAGGTAATTAAATATTCCAGTGTTAGACAGTGCTTCCTATCAACAAACTCTTCTTTATCCAACTTTCTTTAATGGTCCTTTTGCTCTAGTACTCTCATAATCCAGTCCTAGAGATATCTTCAGATTCCTGACAGTGTATTTTGGCTAGGTCCTTCAGCTGTTTATTAGAATAGCACTTTTCTTCCCCTTACAGGCTCAGCATTTCATCTCTCTGACCAGTTCATTCTCTGACTTCACTCTTGTTACTGTTCTGGTGGCCTGAAGGAGACGGGAAGGGTCATATCCTGAAGGTGGGGATGGGGACATGTCCCATTTTGCAAAGCAGATGTTTTCATCATCTTCAAGCAAGTGGGAACAGGAGACATGAAGCACTACTACAAGTACAGATGGTTCATGAAAATCTTGAGTTATAATGTTTTCCAGTACATCAGTCCAGATGTCTCTGTCCAAAGTATCAGGATTCCAGTTGTTCCAACAAGGGCCGTGACTCTGTCATAAGACTTGCCGGGACTGAGAAATCAACTTTCTTGTGAGTTCTGTTGCTCTTATGATTAGGTCCTGGTCCTGGTCCTCAGCTCTTCTACCCTCTGGCTGTAGGAGATTAGAGTTTCTTCATATGCTTCTCAGAAGGTCCCCTTGCTTCCACACTTAGCCATTAATTTTTTTTTATTGAATGCATCAATGACTCCCAGCAACAACAATCAAATTCTATAATCCTTATAATTACTACCTCTTCCAACCTTCTAAAGCACCTGAGATATTGCCCCACTGATGCATTTTCTTCCATCCCATTCCAGCTCATCATGAATGAAAATTGTTAACAGTTGCACCACTGCAATGTGCCAAGAGCTTCCCATGCTCTTCCTACCAGCAGTGATGGGGTCTTCACTGGTCCTCGTTGCAACTGGCTGGTGGCAATTCAGTTCCAAAATCTCATTTTAGATTCTGTCTCCTCAGAGCACTCCAGGTGCCACCTCTCTTGCTTTGGGCAAGAGAGAGGTGAGTTTTTACTCCAGACAGGAGAAAGAAGTACCTTAATCCTGAGAGGTAGATCTGAGCAGTGCAACAGAGTATCCGTTACAAGCAGAAGACAAGATGGTACGTGCAGCTGCAATGCAGAAGATGGCAGTGTAGATGCAAGTTGGTTACTTGATTTGATGGAGGCAAGATAAGGTAATTCTTTTTAATTTTCTCTCTCCACGAAAAACAAAATGAAATAAATAGTTGAGGATGAGTAAAGGGACTTTGAGAAGAAAAAATAATGACATCATTCTTTTTAATGGTGGTACAGCAAATCGACAGGAAAGTATGGTAAGATTGCCAGGAACCCCTGAAACTTACTTGAGATATATTGTCATAAATTTAGGTGAAACAAATTAGCATATTTGCGTGTTGTTCTTCAGCAACATTTAGCTTCTCAAGAACAAGCATAGAGTAGGCAGAGAGATGAGCTTAACAAGGTTGAGGTTTTGCTTGTGAGTACAGTGGTGGGAGAGAGGAATACTGGAATTGATCTTATAGGGAAGGAAGTAAATTTCATATGAATTGTAGAATCTAACCTAAGGAGAGATACTGAGGATGTGAAGGATACCAATGACAAAAAAATATGATAGGATAATAGAGTCAAATGATAGGAAAATCTTTACGGGCTAAATAATTACAGAAGCAGGCGATACTAGACTTAGTAAGCTAGAAAAACAGGAAATGCTGAGGTTACAGTGGGTTGCTTATAAGAGAGAATCGGGTGCACCTATCAAAATGAAAATCTGTAGAGTACCTCCAAGGGGTTGGATACTTGAGTTGGTTTTGAGGAAATGATCATTGGAAGTGAGCAGCTCATGGATGTGAAAAGCCAGACTGTGGACTGGGTTATCTAACTGATGTTAAAGTCACCAGAAGAAAGGTAGGAGGGTGGTGGTGACAAAAAGGTAAGAATCATGTTTAAACTGCTAATAAATAAGGCAGAGTTACCAGGCACTTGGTAAATACTGCAACAAGGAGGGGCACTGCAATTCAAACAGCTCAGGTTTTAGGGCAATGACGGCTAACTGAACTTGAATGGTGATAAAAGAAAAAAGGACATTTACACCATCTCTAGGCATTGTGTTATATGGGGTGTGAGAAAGAGAGAAAAAAAAATTTTTTTAAACAGGCTGTAAGGCTGTAGAGGAATCCAACATCCTCAAGTGAAAGTTAGGTTTCAATAAAACTAGAAGGGAAAAGCAGTATTTAGAGAAGTTACAGATGACACACAATTTTACTGATAAAATAACCTGAGTTCCAGAAAGCACGGTGCGTGTATATGCAGTGGGGGTATGGAGAGAGGAGAGAGGAAGAAGGATGGTAACTAGGGCAGTGTGTAGATTATATCAGATTACAGGATCTCTAGAGCCAAATGGAGGTGTATAAAGGTAACTACATATGTCTTGAGGGGTCTGGACTTCTGGTGAGGACTGAGATCAAGAATAAGTACAGCATGAAGATACTGATCCTGATAAACTCTTAGGAAAAAGTGAATATTCAGTTTTAGTTACAGTCTTCTTAAAACTGTCTCTGGACCATTTGTTATGGTGAAGTCATCTTCATCAGCTTGGAGGCTGGGTGGGGCAGTCTCAAGATCCTAGAAATCTCCTTTTGTCTTTCTTAATCCTGGTATGAATAAGATCATGGGCAGTGAAAGACCCATGACCCAGGAAAGCCAATCTTCAAACTTCAACATCTGGCTATATGGATTGCTCTGGGCCAAATAAAATCTTGCCCAAGATTCCTAACCAGAGCTGGCTGCAAAGATGTATTTTCTCTTTGGTGACTGAGGCATCCGTTACTGAACCCATGTTCCCTGCCAAGTCTATCTGCTGATGAGAGAATGCGCGCTCCACAGAGAGAAGCAGAGAAGAAAGAGGAAAAGCTGACTTTACACATTCCAGTCTCTGAATTCAGTTGTCACTAATGCCAACACCAACCACACCCTTTTATAAGCGAGTCAATACATTGTGCTTTTTCTATTAGTCTGATTCAAGTTGTATATAGTGTCACTTGCAGCAAACACACTCAACCTGGACATATATTTAAAATAAACCCATTTTAAGCAGTGGGACAGTTCCAGATCATACTCTTGAAAGTTAAGTAGAATGACCTTGACAGGTCATCTAATCCATTTCTTTGCCTTCAAGCAGAAGGACACTTAAACCATCCAGGAATGCATGTGGATTTTTAATAAATACCATCTGTTGGTGACATATGCCTGTGGGATTCGTATGTGTAAATTACAATTATGAGACACTCAAAAAAAAACAAAAAACAACTATACTTTGCCTTTGCCTTCTCTGGAAAGTGATGAATCATGTTAAACAGTGCACACTTTGTTTCTCTTTTTGAAAGGGCATCACCAATTACTTTAGCAATTGATTTGAAACAAAGCTGAAACTACCTTAATGAGACTCTCAAAATTTCTGCTTTTTAAAAACATATTCAACTATTATAAAATTTTTAGTTTTACAAAGTCTTACCTTGGACAAGGACTTGTTTTCTGCCATTATCAGTGCCTTATGAAAGAAGAAACGTAAGTTCATGCAAAACACTTTCTTCCCAGAACAGTATGAGCTCACTTCTGACGTTATCAAAGGTGCTTCCAGAAAACACTCCACAAACCAGGGCAATGTTGGCGTTTTTTCCATGAGAGCCAGGACCAGTGATCAATGCT
Source organism: Orcinus orca (assembly GCF_937001465.1). Taxonomy (NCBI): domain Eukaryota; kingdom Metazoa; phylum Chordata; class Mammalia; order Artiodactyla; family Delphinidae; genus Orcinus; species Orcinus orca. Next base: position 45,629,502 of record NC_064573.1, read on the forward strand.
CAACAAATAACAAAGCTTTTTCTAAAAGTTAAAGAGAAAGGTTTGTTTAGGATCCTAAGAGAGTACTACCAATAAGAGGGAAAAGGATGAGATCTACATCAAATCATAACACATCAGGTACTTTACTATTCCATTATTGTTAATAACACACGAAATTGTAAGTAATATTTGTTTTTGTTTTTGTTTTGCGGTACGCGGGCCTCTCACTGTTGTGGCCTCTCCCGTTGCGGAGCACAGGCTCTGGACGCGCAGGCTCAGTGGCCATGGCTCACGGACCCAGCCGCTCCGCGGCATGTGGGATCTTCCCGGACCGGGGCACGAACCCGTGTCCCCTGCAACGGCAGGCGGACGCTCAACCACTGCGCCACCAGGGAAGCCCTGTAAGTAATATATGAAATCAGACTGAGTCCATCTAAGGATTGCAAGTCCAGACACGGATAAACACCTATTTCAGGCTTAACTCTGTGAAGGGGGTATATATGGTGACTATTCATTCCTGAAGTCGAAACAGACCAAGAAATCAGTGAAGTCAGCCCCATTCAAGTCCTTCCCACAATGCACAATGTTGCCTGAGAGAGCTCTTTAACTGGGATTTTATAAATTCAGAAAAAAAAGGTTGGGGAGGGAGTTAAATGAAATTTAATGTCCCCATTCTATACAATACACTATTTATGTTTAAAATATGTGTGTTTCAAAATAAGTGTAGGCTTGTATGTGTGTATAGCTGTTTGTTTGCGTATTGTGCATATGTTTGTCTCCCTGAGTCTCTCTCACTATTTCTGTAAAACATCACAGTGGGAAGAGTGTTACAGACGATTTTTCTCAGAATTCTCCAGGCCCGAAAGGCACTGTGGTACTTCATCTGTAATAGATACCAGCCACTGGAATGACTTAGCATAAATAAAATGTGATATTCAAATCAAATAAGAAAACTTGTTTCTATATAATAAAAGGAATCATATTTTCTTCAAACACTTTTCTAAATGCAATAAACAGCTCTCTCCTACTTCTGGTTGAAAGTGAAGCCAAGTTATTTCACAGTCAATAGCTCCAAGAAATAGCATTTTACATTTTTTTTCTACAAAATATATGTAATTTGTTAAAGAATTAAATAATATTTTGTATACTTTGAGTTTTCCTTTATTATATGTACTACATTAAGATGTTAACAATTGATGAGAAATTTTAATTCAAATGTTGTACCTTTACCTATATTTCCCAAAGTGAACTCCACTGAATTCTAATCACAAGAAATAATTGGCAGGGTCTTTATGAAAAATACATTTGGAAAATGCTCTTATTAATATATTGAAATCCCTTAGACATGCACTCTCACGCACAAATTTATATAACCTCATATAATCCAAGATTCCCCAAATTTATTTTACCATAGACCACTCTAAGAGAAATGCCATAGACTACCTTGAGGGAGACACCATTTCTATTGACTTAACTTTAAGTGGACAAGTCTACTGTTCATAGAAATGAATTGCATATAAAAGTACTAAAAAAAAAAAAACACTCATTTATTCACAAATGGTTGTGTAAACACTCCTTCCTCCCTGGAGAACTGGAGAAACCCTTGGCCAAGGATGCCTGAGGACGTGACCCCCCTCATCTTGTACTTTCCCCCTCACGTCTCTGGCCCACACTGCTCCCCATGCCCTACCATAGCTACTTCTGTGTATCATACCTGATATGTTAATTGCAAAGAATCCTCAGACTTGAAATCTAATTGCCCTGAATTCAGTCTGTCTCTGAGGTACATTTTCATTAATTTAACTTAATACCAATAAGAGGAGAACAAAAAGGAATGAGGGAGAACATAGGCTGTGTTTTAGGTAAGATGCTCAGTGCAGGAGCTGTCCTGGCAAAGGAACTAGCTTTGATGCACTCAGAGACATAAAACCATGGTCTTCTTGACCAAGAAGACAAAAATATAAGTTGAGCATTTTTTCTTGTTCCAAACAGACCTTAAGTGCATCTTTTATATTTTTCTTCACACTTTTCTAAAGTATTTTCTAGCTCTGTCTGGACCTTCTAATAGTCTGAGTATATCACGGGTATATGCCACACTTCTATCTTCATCCTGTGCTCTTCTTACTAGCTTTCAAATACAAAGTTTTTAAATATCTGATCATCTGAGAGCAAACTAAACAGCCATAAGACCTCATCAAATACTGCATCTTTGCCATCTCATCAGCTCCTCTGTAATTACATCCCTCCCCTGACCATTTCTAAGTGGATCATTTCATCTTCACTAACTTCTGCAATTTTTAATGCTTACCCATCAAACTTTTTCTTAAACCTTTGGTTTTTCAGCAATATAAAATTTGAATAAGTGAGCAAATGAGTAGTACTGAAGAAATAAAATCATCATCAACTCAAAAGACATTATAAAAGAAGGGAAAATGTTTCAAAACAGAACCCAGAAGATTCAAAGTTAATTTTCAGGTTCTGCATCACTTCACTGTTTTATATTTTCACAAGTTTTTCCAACAGATAGAACAATAAAGGGAGATAAAGCCATGGATCAATAAATAATGATTACAAAGAATTATTTCACTACATTCTAACAGGTAAGTAAATTATATCCTGAAAGTGCTTTGACTGGCTCAGATCTTTAGTGCTTTGCTAAGGAAACAATATTTTAGGTTCAAGGCTTCTAAGAGATCAAGTGACTATGGACAGCTTCCTAATCAGAAACAACATGCATAATCCAGGCCAGTCATCTCATGATTATCTACCTTTGGTCAGCGGGTTGCCTGGATAAGAGAATATGGACGAACCCCGCCAAAGAAAAATAAAATCACTATAATAAACAACTCACTGAGGAAATGTCATTTTCATACATATTTGCAGAGATTTTATTCATTGAAATTAGACGCTTCCAAAATGTTTGCACTGCCTCAAACCCAGTGGAATTTCTACATGCAAATTCCTTCTCCGAGTAAGTCGTTTCCACTTCTTTCTTTGAAAAAGGTCAAATGTGGCCTCCTCCAGGAACATACTCATGACCTGCTCTCTGCCTAAAACAAGGGTTAGGGCATCTTCTTCTTGGGGGGGGCCCTTCGATGACTTGCCCCCTTATTCCCACCCAGCTCTGGAATAGGAACTTCTATGTACCCTACACATAATTTTTGCAATGACATTTAACAGTAGTATCCTCATGACCCAATGACATATCTATTTGTATGTCATCCCCAGAAGACAGTGCTTTCCTGGATGGCAGGGCTGGGGATTTTCCCTCTGTGTTTTCAGTACGTGTATTCTACAAGAAGGTTTCTCCAAAGAATTGGGAAATAAAATAAAGGCTGCCCTCTTAGACAGAGATTTAAAATCAACAAAAGATAGAAATGAATATATCTTTTTAGTTCAAAATCAGACCAATCAACTCTGAGCCTTCTCGTACATGCACATATCTGGTTGACTGAAACTTAGCTATTAATAATTTGTTGTGGGGAAATGGAGCTCTCCAGTTCTCTAAGATCATGAGCGAGTCCCAGGGGGTTTACTTTTTTGGCCACACTGCGCAGCTTGTGGGATCTTAGTTCCCAGACCAGGGATTGAACCTGGGCCCTCCACAGTGAAAGCATGGGGTTCTAACCACTGGAATGCCAGGGAATTTCCCCAGGGGTTTTAGATAGACCAAAACATTTAGGTACGCCCTGCTCTCCAGTCTACTTGGGACACTGTTGATACCATCTGAGCTTGCGGAGCAGCCTTCTGTTCCCATGCTAAGCCTGGCCACAGAAATCTTTCACCGTCAGTCTCGAGGTCTCCGCGGTTAATGTTCAGGTCGTAGGCATCCCTGTGTCACACCACCTCTTTATCCTCTTAGGAGGCTGCATAGGACCCCATCCCAGGTACCCAACATGCAACGCTGATTGTCCACCCAGGGTCCAGGGTAGAGGCCTCTCAGAACTCCTCCACCCAATCCCTCATCCTTCCTCACTCCTTTTTGTTTGGTTGGTTTGGTTTGGTTTTGGCCGCACCAAGCAGCATGCGGGATCTTAGTTCCCGGACCAGGGATCGAACCCATGCCCCCTGCAGAGGAAGCACGGATTCTTAACCACTGGACCACCAGGGAAGTCCCTCACCTCACTTTTTTTCCCTTTAGCCTGGCTCTCCCTTATCTCTCCTCAATGTGAACTTTCCCCTGGGGGAGAAGAAGTAGCATAAGGATAATTTACCTTTGGTTCTACAACGCTGGCCTCTCTTTCCTGAGGTGTAAGTGGGAAAGGAGATGTTAACAACAGATAGTTTCTTTTTATTTTCTATTAGCTCACTTGTTAGGCATCCTTCAGAGGAAAAGACTAGTCAGCCATGTCAGCAAAAACAAGGAATCACTGAGGTAAGCATTGTTAGCACTAATTCAAAAACACACCCAGGAAGAGGCAACCTTAGCTGAGCGTTTTCAGGTGTTGTAGCCCCTTTGCGGGGCTGACACATTTGTGAAGATTCACTGCATTAGGTCAACCTTCAAAGCTTCTACTTCCCGTGATTCAAGTTCCAGATTTACACCCAAACCCTTCTAGCTATAGCTTGGCTTCCTCTGCAGTTCAGCTGATGAGGATAAAATGTGACAGGCATGCGTGAGTGCTGATTCCAGGCTGCGTGGCAGTTGTGTTTTCTTATTGTGGAGAAATAAGTTGGCATTCTGATTTCATAAATCAGTCTCAGGAGCTTTGATAATGTGCACCTTTGGCTAGAGAAATGGATTCCCTATGTACGAGCTGACAATATACAGAAGGTGGAAGGCCAAATCGGGGTCATGCTACCACAGACAGCCTTGGGAGACCGCAGGGAAGCTGTCCCCCCAGCACCCGACAAGCCCCCCTAGGGTCCTCAGATGCTTTCCCTTTATCTCTTCTGCAGTCTGAATCAGTACAAGGGGCTCAGTAGCTATCTGTTGAATGATTAAACATTTTCCATTTCTGTAGCATTGTTTAGATTAAAAAACAAGTCCCAAGCATCATATTTTTTGATTCTTAAAAATACTAAGGGTACATATGAAAGTTAATATGTTCATTTTATAGGTGAAAAGAACTGTGCCATGGTGTTTTGTTGACTTGTTTGAGGTCATGATGCTAGTAACAACCAAGCCACAGTACGCTCAAAAAAGTGACTGCAGATATTTTTAACCTGGACGTATCATTAATGCCTTATTACCAAAAATATGCCACTCAAAACACATACAGATAAATAATAGTATAATAGCTAAAAATTACGCAGCCCTTACTATGCACAAGGTACGGTGCTAAGCAACTTACGTACATTAATGTGTTTAGTCCTATGAAGTCAGTACAAACTCCTATTCTTTCATTTTACAAGTGAGGAAAATAAACCTCAGAGAAATTATGTAGGTTGTTCAAGGTCACACGGTTAGGAAGTCGCAGAACTGGGAATTAAACCCGGACACTCAAAACCTATGGTCTTACCCTATGTTGTGTAGTAAATATATGAAAATCCTTGCCTGGTTGGATACCGTAAATCTTGGATTCTTCTGCCAGCTTGATCTGTCATGTGCAAGAGGCATCTTTTCCATTTGGTTTAGTAGCCATGTTTGAGATTTGGCTTCTGTGCTCATATCTCATCATGCCTGTACTTGGAAACCTGTCACTTCCTCCAGCCCCACCACGTCTGCCAACTTATGCTTTCGTTTTTTTTTAAATAAATTTATTTATTTTATTTATCTTATTTTTGGCTGTGTTGGGTCTTTGTTGCTGCGTGCGGGCTTTCTCTAGTTGCAGTGAGCGGGGGCTGCTCTTCGTTGTGGAGCACGGGCTCTAGGCACGTGGGCTTCAGTAGCTGTGGCTCGCGGTCTATAGAGCGCAGACATAGTTAGTAGCTGTGGCACACGGGCTTAGTTGCTCCGTGTCATGTGGGATCTTACCGGACCAGGGCTCGAATCCATGTCCCCTGCATTGGCAGGCGGATTCTTAACCACTGTGCCACCAGGGAAGTCCACTTAATGCTTTCTAAGATAAGGACAATCCCCAAAATTGACACCTAAACTCCCAGTTCAAGATAACCTAAACTCCCAATTCTAGATTTCCCCAGTCTGACTCAAACTGCTTCCAAATAGGCCCAGTTATGACAGACAAAATGAGATGAATTTTTATTCTATTGAAAGACAATTCCATTGGAATACAAGCACTAAATAACGTCCCACCCCCAACATTTCTCAGATTTCAGATCAACTTAATAGACAGCAACCTGTACTTCAACAGGTATCTCACCTAACAGAATCCTTCGTGATATTCTTGAGAGTATTCTCTCCCCAGGCCACCCACCACAAACATCCATGTTACTCTTTCATTCAGTAAATACTTATTGAACCACTAATAGGTGTAAGCCACAAGCCTAAGCTGATGCCTTTGAGAAACAAGGCAAAGGCATAGCCATTGTTGTCAATCCGCTTACTATTTATTAGAGTTAGAGGATGTACAAAAAGGAGTATTAGAAGAAAAGTATTATTAGTTGCAAAAGGTATGTATTTAAAAACTGTGGAGGTTTAGAGGAGGGATTGTTTCATTTATTTTAAGGAGTCAGGAGGCCTCATAAAGAAAGTCACATTTAAGTTGGAGTTAAACAGGAGTGCCAAGGCAAGATGCTATTCCAGGTTGAGCAAACTGCAAGATCAAAGGACAGGGGCTGAGACAAAGCAGAACATTCATTTAGCTGGGCTGGAGCACTGGATGGATTGAAGGATATAGCAAGGAGGCATCTGGAAAGGTGGGTTGGGACCAGAGTATATTGCACCTTGAATGTACAGCCCTGCATTATACTCTGAAGTAACCATGGAAGGGAGTAGCGTTCTTTTTGCTACATAGCACAGTAGTTAATAGCAAGGGACACCGGAGTCAGATAAATTTCCAGCTTTACCACATAGTATTTCAGTGACTTTGAGAAAATCATTTAACCACTCTAAGTCTCAGCTTCCTCATCTGTGAAATGATAATGAATATAAGAACTACATATCAAGGGGTTGTGATGACAATTAAAGCAGTGATTACAAAAGGATACTGGACATTGAGGTTGGCGATAGTAGGTACTAGGGAACATTATTAGTGTTAAATGAGTAAATAAATAGTGAACGACTTTTAAATTTCTTATAACTCACTCTGCATGCCTTGGAATAATTTCTAACTCATCTGTGTCCCTTTGACTGTGACAAAGGAATTCTACATGTGTGCAGTTGAGCTTATATGGATACCTATGTCCCTTCAGCCCTTCTACCACTTCTGTGATTGCACTGGCCTTTCTGGCAGACACATCACACTGATAGTTTATATGAATCTTCTACGTAGATAAAACCTAAAGGACTTTTTCACAAATACTGTACCTGCCATGGAAGGCCTCCTGAATCCTGACCTCATGCAATTATTTTTTTTCCTAAATGTAGAAAACTTTACACCATCTCTGTTAATTTAATTTTATTAATTTCAATCAAACTTTTCCTTATAGAAATCTTTCTAAACATACTAATTTTATCTAGCATGTAACTATAAATCACCTGAAAATTTGATAAGCATTGAACTTATCGCTAAAAATATCTAACTGGGTTAGAACAAAACAGTTCTGACTTAAATAGCTTTATGGGTCCCCTCTGGTTTATTAATCCATTAATCACTACTCTTAGGCTATGATCATTCAACCAGCTAGACTCTTCTTAATATTTGTACATTCTTTTTGCTCAAAAGGCTATCTTGACACTTTGGATCATATACTCTGCCCAACTAGGATGTAATTTATCTGCCCCATTATCTATAATAAAAAGGTAAAAACTAGATGTTGTTTCCAAGACTTGTACTTTGTTAACATGTGCTGGGTTTCTATGATCAGTGTTTTCTTAACTAAACACTCCCCAATATTTGTTTTATATCTGTGCTTTTCTCAAAGTTCCCAATGTACACACAGAAGAAGGTTTGCTCACCAGGAAAGATCTGGCCAAATGTCCTTATGGGAGCTTTTCCAGGGAAGTCAGTATAGATTCTTAAATTTACACATTGCTGTGTGGGTAGGCAGCATGGAGTTGGATCAGAAGATAGTGCAAGACTTTTAGGTACATCTATTTAATATATCGTGACATATGTTTATTTACAAAACCCTTTATAAGGCAGCCTGAGTAGCTTAGGTATTACATGTTATACTATTTGTAAGGCATATTTTAAGGTATTTTGCAAAGAAGAGAACATATTCTGAAGTCTTTAACTTTTATGTGGAACTATCATGGATGCAAAGGAAGAACACGACAATTAATTCTGTTTCCTAAGGTCATTTCATTCAAAGACAACAGCTGGAAATTCTGCTATTTTGAATAGGTTTTAGCAATTAACAGTATAAAAAAATTAACAGAGAATGCAAAGATTTTATTCTACCCAGCTATCAAAAGTAGTTGTTCTATCAAAAGGAGCTGAAAGAGACTTCTTTTGACCCTGACCACCAGTTCCATTTGTAGTTCATTGTCCCAAATCTCTTGTCCTAAAAAGCCTTCACAGAGCAGACACCTTAGTAGCTTGTTCTGTCACCTCTATTGCACTCTGTCCAATAAATTGTGTCGATATACTTCCTATTCTCAGGCTTTTCTTCTGACTCCACGGGATGCTGGCATCATTCCAAACCTGCTGGGTCCCAATCCTGGTTTTATAGAAATTTTTTTAAAAAATCAATGAGAGAAAAAAATGTTTCTGGATAGCTCAGCTGACATAGCCACAGGCAGGAGCTGGCTGGCGCTATTCGGTATTATCCACATGACCAGCTAGACAGAGACTTTGTTATTTCACAGTTCACCTTGCCATCCAAGTCACTCAATTGTTGCAATCAGTGCTAGTGCTTCGGGGTGAAAATAAATAAATAACAAATGTGGGCTAGCAGAGGTTCTGGCTGGCTCTGGGAATACACATAGAACAGCAGTACAGCCTGCTGGGGTCTAAATCAACTAATCAATTCTTGATTTATTTTTTCTTTTTCTTTTTTTTTTGTTTATACTTTGTCAGTTAATAGATTGTGACCCATGAAATTACTTCTTTGAAAAGGAGCTTGCTGTAGGTAATCCTCTTCTTTCTAAAAGAAAATCTACTGACTAGGGCATCATTGAGTGAGAGCCCCTAGCACGGGTTGCTGCAAGTCAAGAGGCAAAAAGGGTAGGGTTATCTAGTAAGCAACAAGAAGAGACTCCTTGCTTTGAAGTAGATGAACTCTTTAAAAGGTGTTAGAAGCTACCTTCCCATGCAATAGCCTAGGGATGATACAGTTCATCCGAAGAGCCTCATTCAGAATGGGAAAAATAAAAATACAAACCTATCCAACTTGGCATGAAAAACATAAATGGGTTTGAATAATTGAAAGCAAGAAGACGTTACCATACTGCAGCCAAAACTCGAAACAGCATGCTGGTTCCTGTTACATAGAAAAGCAATCTAGGGCATTAGCTCATGTGTCATTCTTTCTACTTTCCTTTAAGAAAACTCTAGCAAGAGGATTTGTGTTTTAAAGATCAATGCCAGATATGAGCACCATGAAGAATGAGTAGGCATATTTCTAAAATGTTGAAGAGGCAGGTTTTTAGGAGAAAATACACCTATTCATAATTTGAAGTCCTGCCTTTCCTGTCTTGTGCCAAGTAACAGGCTTTGTCATCCATTACAGAAGCACAGGATGTTTAAATGTTAAAGGAGTGAGAGGAAAAGGAGGTTGCTAGAGGTGATTCCATTTCTATTACCTGTTTTAAAAGTAAGAAGAGCATCATTTTAATAAACGAATGAAATACCTGTTTTCATCAGCAACAGTAGCATTTCATAGCTTTGCTTCACTATCCTAACCTCTCCCCAATTAGTTCTCATTCTCTACCATTGCATTGCAGCACAACTCAGATTTGTACAAAATATAACATACATTTCCCTCATGCATGATGTCCAAGTTACAGTCAGAACTTGACAGTAGTTCAAGTCATGCAACCAAGTAGGTTTCATTTATAAATAGAAATTCTTGTCAGCTTCACAAGGTAGGAGGAAAAAATATAAAAACAAGTGGTGAAGAAATAAAGGGAGCTGATGCGTTGTCACTAGGACACACTGTTTGGAGTAAAAGGTTAATTTCATCAGCAGAAAAATTACAATCAGAGCAGAAATGGCTGTAATCAAACAGAAGTGCATAGGGGGGACAACATATATTGGAAAGCAATGGGAAACTGGATGGAACTTGGAACAACTAGCACATAAAGACCTGTTATTGAATGAGACTAGACAAGAGAATGTATGACCAATAAATTCCAATTTGATTAAGAAGGTTATAAGTATCTGGCGGAGGAGAAAGAAGACGGCTGTCTACTGACTGTGGGAGGAGAGCTTATTGATTGCCATAGCCTCTGAGCCTGTCAAATACTCCAGGCTTAACAAAACACTCTGTCACACCTCCTTTTTCTCTCTTACATGTCAATATCCCACCCACTCCCACTTTCTGTAGGCGCTTCCTCTACAAAGAGTGACTTGTCTCATTTCTGCAAGCTAAGCAGATGAAACCTGGGTGTAGAGAAGTCCACTGTGAGTGGTAAAGTAAACCAGATTTTCTCCTTTAATTAACCATTTGCTTCAATTATTTACTGAAATGGAACTGCCTCTCAACACTACCCCTAGAGCAGGAGGATGCACCTGGGCCTGACACTACCTGGCAATGCAACTCTGGTCACTCCCTACGGTGGGCAGGTGATGTGTCCCAGTGCCGAGATGGGGCCGTATCCAAATCACTGAAGATAGATTTCAAACCACACAGGCCTACCACACAATTGCACCCTAAGGCTACGGTCGCTCCATAGGTTGATAAATCTCTCCTAGCATTTATAATTAGCTTCAACACATCCAATGTTCACCTCCACTCCAAAATGAGAAGCCATTTGACACTGAGGTTCAAAAAAGGAGAAAATTATAAGGAAATTCATATTCACTGTGGCTTATTTTTATACTTTCAAAGGTTGAATTTATAAAATAAAAGGATCCAAAGGAGTTATTTTGCTTATTTGTTTTATAGGGTTTTTAAAATATTATGTGTTTGTTTCCTTCTTATATAAATAATGCCAAGTGAAATAAATGTGAAAGAAAAGAATATTTAGTATGAATTCAGAGATTCTTTTTCCTATTTGACATATCAGAAAAGTCACAATCTATATAAAAGAAATCCTACCGTAGGTCTTAGTTGTGGTTAATCTCATTTAATTAAGAATTTATAAGAAGGTCTATGAAATGGGGTCATTATACTTCAGACTAGGTCAGATGGTTTCATAAGATGATATTTGGAAAAATACATTTTGATTAATTAATTAATTAATTTACTGGTCACTCCATGAAGACTCAGGATTTCTGCCATGTACATAACTTCCTATGAATTCACCTTCCTTATTCTAAAGCTTAAGCCCTTTCAATGTCACCTTCAAGTAGCCTGAGAAATCTCTTATCATTGAACCACAGCAATAGCATTTGACTAGATGGGTGGATTGACATTTCCTGTTTTTGTACCAATTTTTCCATCAAAGATAGTATACTGGTGTCAGGGATGATTTAGACACAGATGTTATCTTGCTACACTGTTATGCCTCTATGATTATTTGGTATGAGCTGTAAACCAGATAACAATGGATCTAAGTTAAATATCAGTTTGTGTATCAAATGTGCATTGTGTTGCATATTTGTGTGACCTATCTAGGAAGAGAAAAGAAACTGTTAGTGAGCATTCTGTATGAATTCAGATGTGCTGACAAGATGGGGTTATATGTGCAAAAGATTTACTGAGGGGGAGCAAGATGCAGGTCTGACACCTGTGAAAAGGAAGACAAGGGAAGATGATTGGGTAGAAGGAGTTTCCAACTGCAGCACAGTTTCAAAAGTTTCAGCAAGGTTGATGGGGACTCCTCAAGTCAATCCATAAAAGGAGTTCTATATCTCATAGGAAAGGGCTGCCTTAGTACCCCCACTATGTCAGTCATTGGCTGGGAGCAGCCCACCAGGAAGAATGGTTTCAAGGCAAACATGATGTGGGGGCCAGAGGGGCAGCTGCTAGTGCTGTCAGTCAATTATGCTCCACCAGCTGGAGATCTGATAGTTGTATTTTCATGGCCACCATCATTAGTGTAACTTTGCAACATTTCATTTTAGCTCAAATAAAGAGATTGGCTAAATCACTGACTTCAATCCATTTAAAACATGGGTAATATCAAGGACTTATAATGGAGATTAATTTCTTTCATAAACTTTTAATAAGCACATACTATAAACTATTTCTAAGCCAGCTGCCATGGACAGAAAAGCTATTACAACACAATACCAGCCTCAAGGAACTTGCACGTACAGTTGTACACGACAGAAGGAAAAACAGGCAATAGATGTGCATTGCTTGCTAAAACCAAATAAGATATATTTTATCATAACATGGGAATCTTTTAACATGCTTATGATATGTTCACCCAATGAAACATTTAATTAAGCACTTGAGTACAAAAAAAAAAGAAAACTGTTATGGTCAGCCATTTTCCCAAAGCAGACAGTAAACCAAGTGGTACTGTAAGGAAAAATTAACATCTTCATTTTTAAACTTAGAGCATTTCTATTAAAATAATTTAACATTTTGCAAATGATACAAAATTTTTATAATTAATGAGTTATTTTCTTTTAATTAGATATGCTTATAAAAATACATGACCTCACTTTTTGTTTTTTTCATTAATTTCAGCGACGTTTCTGAAAAGCTAGAAATTCCATGATTTCAACTGATAACACCTCACACGTGTAAGAATGAGGATTATGAAAGTTCATTCTTAAGGAAGAAAATCACCCCAAGAATTATTTATTGAATATCTATTCTTTGCCAGATACTTCTCTAGATGTTAGGGATATAGCAGTGAAGAAAACAGGTAAAATTCCTGTCTTCAGGAAGCTCACATTCCCGTCAGCGGTGAGGAAGGAGAGACAAAATAAACAAGATAAGTAAGATACAACATGATATGGACATATATACACTACCAAACATAAAATAGATAGCTAGTGGGAAGCAGACGCATAGCACAGCAAGATCAGCTCGGTGCTTTGTGACCGCCTAGAGGGGTGGGATAGGGAGGGTGGGAGGGAGGGAGATGCAAGAGGGAAGAGATATGGGGATATATGTATATGTATAACTGATTCACTTTGTTATAAAGTAGAAACTGACACACCATTGTAAAGCAATTATACTCTAATAAAGATGTTAAAAAATTTTTTTTAATTAAAAATAAAATAAAATAAAAACTTAATCTCAAAAAAAAAAAAAGATGACAATATTCTCTGACCTGAAAGGGCAATACTCACTTAGGAGTATGAAGGGGAGGGGTATTTATGCTATTTCTCCAGAAAGACAATGGAGGTAAACAGGAGATAAACAAGTAAACATTTAAAGCAGGAACATACAGAAAGAATGCGTTGCTTTCCAGACGATGCAAGCACCGTGACCGGATGGAGGGTCAGGGAAGGTGGGATGGGACAGAGGCAGGCGCAGGCACAGGCCAGGCCAGATCAGGGAGGACTGAGTTGCCATGCAAGGGGGATATGACCTTATCCTATAAGCAGCAGGAAAACAATAAAAGATTTTAAGGATGCAAATGAAAAAAAAAAAAAAGATATAACATGATAGTAATACACCTGCTAAGGAGAAAAAAGAAAGCAGAAAAGGGGAGGATAGAAATTTAGAGGTATGAAGAGGTAAGTACTAGAAGTTTACATAGGTGGACCGAGAATGAAAACTTTATTGAATTATAGTAATAATAATGAATTATAAAAATTTTATTCATTTTTTTCCAACAAGCATTTGTTTGTAGGTGCCAGGTGATGTGAACACAGAGATGAATAAGACAGTATCACCGCCCTCACATGGCCTTTTAAGTAGAGGGAGAAAGAAAATCAACAATCAATGCTACATTCCAAAAAAGCTAAGACATGAGCTAAAATTAAAATATCAAAATACCCTTATTTTCGCATTTCTAAATAAGCTGGTGATGAAAATACTGATAGATTTCACTACATAAACAAAAGTTGAAGCCTCCTGATATCAAATAAACCAGCAACTGTGCAGTGTGATGATGCCAGCAGTATAGCTTTTTAAATATTGCCCAAAACCCTCCTAAATAATAAATCAGGAGTGTTAAAGAAGACAAAACAAACAAAACTACGGACAATATCCTCTACAAAACTAGGAACAAGGAATCCCCGTGAACTTAGGACAGGCATGAGTGTGGCCCAAACACCAAGAGCTGTGTGCCCTGAACAGCATAACAACTATGTGGTTGGAGCACTGAGGAGTGAAAGGGGGATACCCGCTTATACCACAAGCCATGGGAACCAAATCTTACTCCAAAATAATCACAACCAAAATGAGATAACCCTATGGAGGCAGGGACTAAAGGATCTGGGAACAGCCTAGATGTCCTCACAGGATACAAGTTTCACAGAGAGCAAACAGCTTCTGAATGTGAGAAGATCAAACACAGCTGTGTCGGTGTAGGTTCCGGAGACATTCAGAGCAAATACTCATTTTCAGAAGTGAAAAACTTTACTCTCAAGGAACACTAGTGGAAATACATGCTAAGGTGAGTGGGTCAGGAACACTGAGTGTAAAAAAGAGAGTGAAGCTTCAGAGAGAGCATAGAGGCGCCCAAAGAATGCTAGTCGTGAAAAGTAGTATAAAGGCAAAATTACAAGGCTGAATCTGACAGGCCTACATGACTCAGGATTGAAGAATGCAGTTGAAGACAGAAAATATTTCTGATCTACACATATCTATAAAAGACAGAAAAGCAACTACAGAAAGGCCTTTCCTTGAGTATTTCACATAAAAACAGAAAGGAAATTCTCAGTCCAAGGAGCTCTCCACAAGAACATCTTCCTAATAGCCTAAGAAAATACACGGCTTTGAAACGTGGGGTGCGGGAGCTTACAGGCTATAGTGTTTCAATCTGAAAAATAAATAGACATGGCAACAAACGTGCACACAAAAATGACCCTTCACGGCTGGAGGTTTTTAAAAGGCAAATTGTAAGAAACTTAAAATTGAATGACAGAGAAATATTACCAAATGTTAGGTAGTAATTTTAAATTAAATGTACAAAGAGTTTTAATGACTTGGGAAAATGCACCACAGCTTTAGGCTCTTCCAAATCATCGTGAGACAGTCCTAGAATTTTTATTCCGCTAACCAATTTAATGAATAGAATATTCCACAGCTATCTACTTCATAACCAAAATATCCACTGGGGTATCCTTGAAATGATTTCTCTGTGCCCTTAGAATACAAATTACCTCCACTCCTTCTTTTGCAAGAAGTTATATTTTTACTTAAATAAGTAATAAATTATACTTCTCTTTGTTAGAAAACACAACAAGAGCTTTCCTGGTGGTGAACTGGTTGAGAGTCCGCCTGCCGATGCAGGGGACACAGGTTCGTGCCCCGGTCCGGGAAGATCCCACATGCCGCGGAGCGGCTGGGCCCGTGAGCCATGGCCGCTGAGCCTGAGCGTCTGGAGCCTGTGCTACGCAATGGGAGAGGCCACAACAGTGAGAGGCCCACGTACCGCAAAAAAAAAAAACACACAACAAAGCAAATGAGGCAAACACCTAGTACATGAAGCATGACGTGAAAGCCTCATTTACCACTACACCAGCCCCTGTTCCTTTTCTCAGAGGAAATCACAGGGTGAATCCTTCTATTCTACTCTCCACAAATTCATATAAATGCAAAATATATATACATAGGTATACGTTTTCATATGTTATATATGAAAATGTTATATATGAGACCTATGTATATAATTATATATACATATGTATATGTATATACACACACACACACTCACATACACAGGCAAATACCAATCCAATGATGTCTTCACATAAAATTTCTGTCCATTATCAAAGACTTCAGCAATTTATTTCCCATCAACAATGTTTGCTCACATTCTGGCCAAAAATAGTTCTTATCAATTACTTCAAATTTGTCAACCTTATGGAAGAAAAGTGTCTTTATTATTTTAATTTGCATTTAGAAGTGTAATAATTTTCATATGCTTATCAACCATTTGAGTATCTTCAACAATAAATTGGGACTTCCTTGGTGGTACAGTGGTTAAGAATCCGCCTGCCAATGCAGGGCACACAGGTTCGAGCCCTAGTCCAGGAAGATCCCACTTGCCATGGGGCAACTAAGCCCGTGCACCACAACTACTGAGCCTGCACTCCAGAGCCCGTGAGCCACAACTACTGAGCCCACGTGCCACAACTACTGAAGCCCGCGTGCCTAGAGCCTGTGCTCTGCAACAAGAGAAGCCACTGCAAGGAGAAGCTTGCGCCCCGCAACAAAGAGTAGCCCCCGCTCACCGCAACTAGAGAAAGCCTGCGAGCAGCAACGAAGACCCAACACAGCCAAAAATAAATTAATTAATTAATTAATAAAAATATAATGAATTGCCTGTTCATATCCATTATTCATTTTCCTATTTAACTGTTTATCTTTTTCCTTTAGATCCATACTTGCTCTTTATATTTATGCATATTTATCCATTATCTATTGATGTGTGGCCAACATTGTCTCCTGTTCTTTATTTTTGAGACATTTTAGTAGAAGTCTTAAATTTTTTATTAGATCAAATTTGCCAGTCAGTTTTTAAGGCTTTTGGGATTTGCGATTCTTTAATGAAGAAATTTTACCCCTGTTATTTAAATAAAATAATAATTGAATTATCTTCTCCTATTCCTTTTATTGTTCAGGTACACATGATCTTTTCAACTTCCTGCATATAGTTTCTAGAAAAATATCCACTTTTCTGGATTTTTCCATTTGTTGCCACGCAATTTACCCATTATTTTTAATGTTTTAATCACTTCAATATTGATAACTAAAACAACTCTAATTTCTAATTTTAAACAGATGTATTCCATATTTCACTAAATCAGACTTGCCAAGGTTAACTCTATTTTACTGATTTTTTAAAAAGCATCAGCTTTTAGTTTTAGGCATAAAATAACTCTAAAAATAGTTCAGGGGGCGGGTCCTGCACCGTGGCGGTAAAGTGGCAGGAAAGCAGCCACCTCCGCGCATTTTCCTGGGAGCTGAGGGCGAGTCCCAGGCCTACCACTGGCGCCGCCAAGGACTTGGAATTTGTGGCTAAAAAGGAGCTGGTCCCCATTATCCCGAACTTCAGCCTGGACAAGATCTACCTCACTGGGGGCGTCCTGGGGCCTTTCTGCCCTGTCTCCTCAGTGCAGGTGCCTCTGTGGCGGGCGATCAACCCAAACCCAAGAAGGGTCGGCTGCTTCTTCCCGAGTGGACGGACACAGAAAAGTTGGAGAAGATGAAGGATCATGAAGGAAAGGAAGAAACGTTCCCCCCAGACCTAGCCCTTACTCCAGGGGAACTTACCAAACTCCTACTAAATAAGGTTTCGGACAACATCCCGAAAGCAGATGAGATCTGGCCACTCGCTAGCCAAGCTCCGGGCGTCTGCCGACAGCTTAGTGAGACAACGGGTGACACGCGCCGAGCTGCATAACTTGACCTTGATGGAGGTCAACACCCCCGGGCTTTCCTCCCACCAGCTCCACTACAAACTCCGCCCACACCTGCAACCTTCTGAAGGTGCCCAGTCTCAAGACTTCGAGGGAGAGACAGGTTCGTCCAGGCCCTTGTCTGAGGCAGGAGGCTCCCGGGTGGTGTGTGAGCGCTCAGGACTGGATAGAGAGACTCACATTTCTGGAGTTCTAGAACCACTTTTGAATGTCTGAAAAAAACGTGCAGTGAAGCAAGGAACGGCTCTGTAACATTGTTAGAAAGCATTGTTAGAAAGGCTTGTGCTTAGTCCTCGACACGTGCTGTAATTCCACATCTGTATCTAGGAGCCAGCTGGCCTTTCATGCGGGAAAGAAAAAAAGCTTTGGCAGAACAAGCGGTTTCCCCCAGCAGGGTCTTCAGGCTCTTGATCGCAACTGTCATGCGCAGGTGAGTGGCCCTGGCTGGAAACTGTCATGCGCAGGTGAGTGCTGGGTGACGTCACTTGTTGCTTTCAAAAGACAGGGAGATAGCGGGAGTGCCGATGAGGCCGTGGCATTTTTCTTTTCCCTTTTTGATCCTGATCTCTTGAGCTAAATTTAGGATCTCCTACAGAGGTGGTTCACACAGAGGAGGAGAGCACATGAGTGGCTAGCGACGGTTGACCCATGTTTGTCCTCTAAGCTCTGATACACAATGAAGACGGAATAAAAAAAAAAATTCAGCAATGCTTCGTTAATTCCTGTCTTTAATTTTATTAATTCTTTCATTCTATTTTCTTTAGTTTTATTTTAATATTTTCCTAGCATCTGAATTCATATGTTAATTCTTTTTCTTTTCCAGTTTTCCTTATTTTTAAATATACATATGTATTTGATTTATATGGTGTGTTTAAAATTTTATCTCTCTTCTGAATAGATTTTGAGCTTTTTAATAGCAAAATTATGCTGCCAATGACATCTGTGTTTTGATATTTGCACACAGTCTGAGATTTGCCTATTAATAGAAAATTTCAAAGTGTTTAAATGTATTTTCATGATTAATATGTCGGGTCTTCTTTAATCTAGTTTCATGCTTTTGAGTTATTGTGCTTCCTTTACATTATACTTTATTTTATTGTTTCCTTTTCATTTTAAAGGTAAACATCCTGTTTTTGTTTTATAACTGTTAGGCTTGCATTTTTTAAATGTTAAATTTCAAATATCTTTATTTATGAATATTAGTATTTTAAGGGCCTATCCTGACCTCTTCCATGTAGAATGAGAAAATTACCAAACTTTTTTATTCCACTTCTACCCTTCCGTGCTTTCATTTTTTTTAAGAATCAGTACTTAAACCTTGATTATCTTTTTTTTTTTTTTTTTTTTTTTTTTTTGCGGTACGCAGGCCTCTCACTGTTGTGGCCTCTCCCGTTGCGGAGCACAGGCTCGGGACGCGCAGGCTCAGCAGCCATGGCTCACGGGCCCAGCCGCTCCGCGGCATGTGGGATCTTCCCGGACCGGGGCACAAACCCGCGTCGCCTGCATCGGCAGGTGGACTCTCAACCACTGCGCCACCAGGGAAGCCCCTTGATTATCATTTTTAAACTATTTTATCATTACAAGTTTGTTATAGTAATTTTTCAATTTTCCATCTTTTTTTTCTGAACACAGTTTACAAATTCTTTGTTAAAATGTTTATTTAATTGTGCCTCACTGAACTTGAATATGACTTTAAATTGCTCGATAGTTGCTTGTTTTCAGAACAATATGAATGCTAGCTTTTTAGTCTTTCCCTTTACTTTTCCCAGTGAATATGGAAACTTGACTGGGTCCAGATCTCTTACATCACAACCTTTTCCCTTAAAATCCCTTATGTCAAGAATGGGTTTAGGAATGGTAACAGGATGGGAACTCCCTCAGCCTGAGGGTGGCTGAGCAAACGCCTTGGCAGTAGGTTTACCACACTAGTCACCTGACTGCAAACAGCCCCAAGCACTAAACATGCCACATTTCACTCCTCTGGGGCCATGTTGCAAAAGTGTTGGAAAATTCTGTGATAGATCTTGCTCTGTTGTTTTCTCTTCTTTATAAGTTTTGGAAAAGTTTGAAACCCAGGTATTTTTTCTTTCATTGTATTTAATTTTTTTTCCTTCATCCTAGATGCTTGTAGTTTCTTTTTTATTTTTAAATGTACAGACTTTTATCAGAATGTGTTTACATTCAGTTCCTTTTCATTTAAACTTGACAACTCATGGGCCATATGAGTTTACAGAGTGAGTTTATCCTGGGTGTTTTCTCTCATAATATTTTTGCATTTTCTTTTAGGTCATTTGTTATGATTCTTCTTTAGGAAAACAACAAGTTTCCATAGTTCGTTGTTTATCTTTTGTGTTTATCATCTTTCCATTAATTGTTTGCACCTCTTTTTGCTGTCCTATGCATTTTAGGCAACATCTTAAGTTAATCTTTTATGTAATTTTTGATCTTCTGCCATGTCAGTCTTATTCTTTACTTTGTCTACAACAGGTAAAAATTTTATTTCCACTTTTTAATAAATTTTATAACATTTTTATTTATTGTACTTAACCTTTATATTACTTTACATCTCTTGGCCCACACATTTTTTTCATCTCTATCACCTTATGTCATCTCTTTTCTGTATTGTCATATGTATAATGTTTTATAAAACTTGATTGGTTTCAAAATTTTATACTGATTAAACTACGATGAAATATGTATCTACTTATTATGTATGTATTATTTATCCTTTCTTTTTGTTATGAAATCTCTTCATAGGCTTTACTTTGTTTTCTTTTTCCTTCACATATGCCAGAGTGGTGATAATTCTATACAGGCATCTATTTTTCTGCAAAAACAGAGAACTATATGATTTAGGGACCTCTCATTCTCCAATTGAACACCACTGATTTCCTTGCATTTGATCTAAAGTTGGAAAGTTAGTTGACTGGCTGTTTTTCAATTATCAAAAAGCCTGAGGAATACAGACAAAGAATTTTGTCCAGTGGGAAAGCTATCTTTCAGTGTTTCTGTAAATAGAAAAGTTAAAAATATCTTATGCTACACATCAGATCCAGCATCTGAGTGTTTTTACCAACTGCCTCGAGAAAGAATTTCTGTGTTTTTAAAAAGAAAAAAAAAAAACTGTCAAAATCTGTTGTCACTCACACTCTACCTCTACCCTCCACCTAAGCTCAAGCCTTCTGGCATATCTACACTCAATTCCACCTGGTTGCCATCAACCTCACCAAAGAAGAGCCCTGAAGCTTTGGGCAGGTGCCTTTTCCTATCTAAAGTAAAAACTCTAGAGCACCCATTTAAGTTTGTATGTAACTTAATTCCACGTTTTTTTTCTACTCAGGTAACTGTTCCTCAGACTCATAGGAATACCTTGAATAAACACCAAATCTTGTCTTCTCTCTCCATTGTGCCCCAACCTTGCTAGACAAATAATTGTTTGTTCAGTGTTTGCTTGCTTACTTGCCTGCATGGCTGATAGGCTGATTAGAGAAGTTCCTATTACCACGAGCAGTCTGGTGTTTGGGACCCCCATTTCAAATGTAGATTCATACTGCGGGTTTGGGGGATTCCTAAAGTTTGGAACCTGTGTGATTATATTTCAATACACCAGTAAAAGAAAAAACATGGCAATCATATCTCAGTACAAATCCCAATCCTTTATTCTATCTGATCAGGAATATCTGCTGTATTTCACTTTATCTCCTTTAAGGTGATAAAAAGCTAAGTGACTCTGTAGATACAGTAGTAACGTGTAAGGACTCTGTAGATACAGTAGTAACGTGACTTTAAAAAGAGAAGTAAGTATGGGCACCAGGTCAGAGGTGAGGTCTGTTCAGGGCAGAAAGACCTTTCCTGGTGGGCTATTTGGTCTGTGAATATCTAGTCCAGTGCTGGCCAATAGAACTTTTGGCAATGATGGACATGTTTTATATCTGTACACTTGATACAGTAGCCACATGTGGCTATTGAACCCTTGGAATATGCCAGAATGACTGAGAAAGTGTACTTTTAATTTTATTCAACTGTGATCAATTTTAATTTAAATAGCCACATGTACTGAAGACCAAACAAAACTCCTGGTCAGATCCTTGACTTGTCTTTAATCAACTTCCCTCCCGTACAATCCAATCCTCCAGTTATCCCCAGCTTACTTCAAGGAGATTTTGAAGCAAATTATTAACTTCCTTAGCTTTTTGTTTGTTTGTTTTTAGACAGATCACTCTAGATTTTAAAGGACCATGTGTGTTATATCTGGAAGGTTGAAGGAAGGAAGTATCAACCTCTTTCCTCCAGGAATTCTGAGTCTTGTCTCACAGCTACGACACAACTTATGGTCAAATATGAGTTCACTGGAAGACTCGGGGGCCCTGTAAGTTTGACAAGGATTTTAGGAAGGAACTGGACTCTTTTATCTTCACATTGTCTTTTCTTCCCCCCGCTAAGTCTCTTCCATTCATGGAAGAGTCAGCCATCAGTGAACTCAGTAGTCCTCATCCACCCTTCCCTAAAACTAGCAAAATCTGTTCTTGTAAAAACAAACACCTAAACCTCTTGCTGTTTGTTAAGTGTGTGAGGAGATTTACTATAGCAGATATTCAACTTCTAATATCACTGTGTCCGTAAAATTCTGCATTTCCACTGCTACTTATCATATTCTACTTTTAAGGAAAAAACTTTTTGCCTAATGACCTATTTTATGCAGAGCATGTGGTTGAAATTAAAGTACTACTGTTCATTCTACATACAAAATATTTTTCATCTTGGGAAAAACATTGATTACTCCCCGAGAACACTGCTGCACAGTAGTTATTACTTTACCATTTTGCAGATGAAGAGGGAGAAGAGGAAATGAATAAAGACTAAAAGGAGAACATCTGTGTGTGGAGCCCTAGCTGGAATCAAAGTTAGACTTTTAAGGTCTGTGATTTTTCATCTCAACCTCAGACCTGTCCTCGCTCTATATAAAGTTATAACTATAATTTACTCTCAATTAGCTGAGTATATTTTACATAGTTAACCTAAACTCATTCCAACAAACAGCCTTCCGAAAGAAAAAAGAAAGAAAGAAGCTAATGAGACTAGCCACATTGTGCTGTTAATTGCCGTCAAATGTTGTGTTGACTTGTTCCATGGGAAGGACTCAGCAGTAAATATGTGTGGAACAGGGATATTGCTACTTCCTTCCTCCACCCTGGTTTAGTCACCTGGAAAATATCACGAAACCACTCAGTCCTTATGTACCATCACAGGATTTATAAATCATCCACAAAAATGGCTGCTTCTGCCCCCAAATCTCTGTGTAACTATACATAATGGTATGTGGATGGGTGGGCATAGGGGGCTTGTAACTATTTAGGGAATCTTTAGGTTCATAAGAAAGAGAGGAAGTTGTTTCTCTTTTGAGAAACATCTTTGAAGGTTTTACTCCAGAGGAAAATCTCCGTTATAAATATCCTGTCCACTTGATTTCACCTATCCTGATGCCTAAAATTTTGCCAAATAGAATTGCATTTTAGTTAACAATAATTCTGTTTTAAAATCCAAATATCTTTGAGAATATTGTAGGTCTGTCCATTCACCAACACCTCAGCAAGCTTTGTTAGAGAAATTTGATTTTTAATTTGTGGGAGCTGCAGAATAACTGCAGAGTATGCAGTAGAACAGGCCTGGATAACCATGCAAAATGCAGACTAGTGGTCCTCATACTTTCGAACATGTAACATCAAATTCTAGAATTTGGAGAAATGGGAAGTTCTTAGTCCCACTCCAGAGATTCTAAATCAGTAGGTTTGATGTAGGTACAGGAATTTGCATTCAAACAAGTATCTCTAGGTGATTCTGATGCATGTTGCTCAGTTGTGGGAAATGTTATGCCCTGGAGGCGTGCACAGCACATTCTGTGCACCCTACATGGGGCCCTGTGCATCTCCCATTTTGATAAGGGTTTAGGTAATTTGAGTGCATGAAGCATAGGGGATCATGAGGAAAGGGCTAAAATGGAAAGATAGATGAATATTTGAAAATGACTCAGTGCCATTTCAAAATTTCAGTAAAGTTTGGCTTTGCACCTTGGAGAGCAGCAATGTCCCATTTTCTTCCTCCTCTTCCTTCTGCTCCAGTTCTACAAAACTCCCTACTCACACAGCCTATAATCTATTTTACATAGTCTTATATCATATAGACAAAATATTTTTTTCTGTATTGCCTTGGGAATCTGTCAATAATTTTAACATTACTTCAATAAGAAAATTTATAAAGTACAAACAATCCAACACACCCCTTCCCAAAGGTAGGAACTTAAATGCATACTAAAAAGGAAATCAGGCGGAAAAAACGCCAAGAGAAAAATAAAGCAACTCTATCTTGTCAAGAACCAGCATGTAAACTGATTATATTGCCTCTCAAAAAACAAAAATTGCAGTTATTAGGAGTGAATGAAGGGATTATTGCCACATTCTAGGGTTTCCAAAGTCTTTATAGTTGTTCCTTAGAATGTTTCAATTAAAGTGCACTAAATTTTTAAAATGTAATATAAATTCACAACCAGATAAGTACAAAAGAATATTCTAAAGCCATTTATGAATGAATTTTGGACTATTCATCTGCTTCTCTCCATTAGGACAGTCAAACTGTAATGTCTTTATTCCTTTGTTATATGAAGCGTGGAACTCAGACTTGCAGCATCACCTGGGAACTTGTGAGGAATTAAGAATTACAGGCCTTACCTCAGATCAACTGAATTCAAATCTACATTTCAACAAGATTTCTAGTGACTTGTATGCACATCAACATTTGAGAAGCACTGTTTTATTTCATAGCAGGACTTACCTCTGAGGGAACTCAGAGCCTGTATGCTATGGACACTCTCCAGTGTTGGTGATATTATCTTGAGTCTGGGTCTGAAATATTCAGAGATTATGACTTTAGAATTGATTTTCAGAAATAAATTCATTTTTATGAATGCATGTTTCTATCAAAAAATTATATTGTTGACATTTTAATTCCTATTAAGGATTCTATAAAACAAGGCTAAGGTCCTCAATTTGGTAACTGACCAATGGATAGAGATAATGGCAGAGTCTCTTTCAATAGAGAGTAGGACCAAGAATCCTACTAATTAGGATTTTTTAAATACATGTTCAAAAACACATAATTCTGTAAAATAAATGCCTTTTCCACACTCATCCATTTATTTACCCTAGTTAGACTATGGTTGGCCACTTTCAATCAAAATGCAGAAGAGAAAACTGTTACCTTGAACAGTCATAAAGCCCTCTACATTTCTTGGGTTATGAAATTCAGAAACAAAATTTAATGCCTTCCTTCATGACTCTCCACCTCAAACATCTTAAATCCTCAGTAAAAGACATCAACAAAATTGTGAAAAACACACAATAAAATGGAGCAAAAAAAAGAAGAAATGGATAAAAGGGTTCATTCATAAGTGACATTTTAAAATTTGTCTTTTTAATTTAAGCTATTTATTTTGCTTGGTCATTGATTAGCTCCTAGAAAGTAGGTTCCAGATCCTGAAACTAGGGTTTGCTTCTCTGGTGACTTAATCCTATCACCCGCTGTGTTAAGTAAAGTAATTATTTTACCCTGGATCAAGGACAGAGTTTCTGTCCTTTGAGGACTATTTCCCTCACTTTATTCCTTAACTGTAACTGCATCCCATACCCAAGCCAATCAGCATGAAAATATATGCATAATTTTTAAAAGCAAGTTGCAAAAGAGTAGGTAGATGAACACAAAGCCATTAGCATAATCAAACAGTTCAACATTCCTTTAATGAATTCCTGATGTATGCAATGAAAAAGCTTCTTTTTATTCACCATAATAAAACACTATACAATTTTGATGACCTAATTTTTGCTCATTTAAATTATTTTATTTTTAATTTACTTTGATTTACTGATTTCTTATTGCTAACTTTGTATCACTTTAATTCATGACAATCTCTGATTGTTTTCTCTTAGCATTTTTACACAGTTTCATCCATTTTAACAATCTCTTTTCAAACATTTTGATATTTCCTAATCAATTACAATACTGTAGGCAATCAGCTTCTCAAGGACAGGGCTTAGGCATCACTTGGGCTACATCAAATGTATGTAGCACTTCCATATTAATGGGAGTACCATTAGTATGGAAATGCTACATACATTTGGCAGAAAAAAAAGTCACAGCTAGTATTAATCTTTGATGAGTACATACCCTCGCTTATATGAATAGGATAAAGGGAGACAGATGTTTGTGGTTTAGCTTATATAATTCAAAATCTTCATTTGTGCTATATAATTGCATATATTTACTTTTACTAATAGATGGAGAGTACATGTAGCTAGACACAGCATTTAAACAGAAAGAAATACAGCTTGATTTTATAGGATTTTGCCCTTATTAGGAGTTGGGAGCTCAGCTACCTCTGTAAATACACAAACAGACCTATACAACCATATGCAATGCTTGTAGAGTTTCTCAGTGTCTATCATGTAGCTTAATGCTATCGAAGTACTCCAGTGATAATAAACTCAAGGCTCAAAGGACAGTAAGAATATTATTCCATATAATGTATTATGCATCAATAGTTTTAGGCGGGCAGATCCTACCAGCCTCTCGGGCCACCGCAGCAGAGCTAATGAAAAGAATAGTAACTGATTCAAAAAATGGAAAAGTAGAAAGAAGAAAGGGAGACCAAAGGGAGTAAAAATATAGCAGTAAAAACATAGACACTTCTTTCTGGCCTTTTTTTTTTCTTTTTTCCTTCTAGCCATCTTTTTCTATCCACCTTTCGTTCTACAAGTCTACTCTGTGGATTCTCTGCTGTTATCTGTCACTCTCCATTCCCCAAACCTTCATCCAAGCCTTCCTTTGCCTCTACTTTTCTTTCTCTTGTTCTGTTTTTTTCCTCTGTTTATTTGCCATCAAGCTCAATTCAAGGTTAAAGTTAAATACATACTTGTTGCCAATCAGCCCCAGATATTTACTTGTCAAATTAAAGCTTCTAATTCAAATCAATCCATTATTATGACCACACGCTAATTGTAACCCTAATTAATACGTATATCCCACAGTCCATGACATTAATTCCACCTGAGCAATATTCTTGTTTTTTTCTGCATGGAAAAACTACTCTGTCACAAACAGCAAATTTTAAAGATTCATTGAAGTCCGTTTGCCCTGTAATAGTGTCTGGTTGTCATTTTTCAAGAAAGATAAATCGGGTCCATTACCAGGAAATAGTTGCTATTGCCAGTTTTTTTAACACCAAAACTGTTCCCTGATCTTTAAAATCTCTTTCTATTGATCTCTCTTATATCAGATTGTATTGGAAAGACATATTTTAGACAGTTTAAGATCCTTTCTCATCATTGCATAAGAAATGAAACAGACAATTTCTATTGATGGTTACTCAGAGATACATGCTTCATTTCTTGGGAACCATACGAAAAAATCACGCACTCTTAATATCAGGCAGATTACACAAATTTGCATGATTATTCTGAAAAGATGATTTAACAAGATGTTTGAAGTAGCACAGAGAGAAGTTTTTTCAGCTTCATTATTTTCCAAAACAACACAGATTACCAGCATTGCAAAACTTTCTCCATCGAGCTTAAACGTACTACATGCTCGAGTGTTTTAACGTGTGGATTTTTTAATGCTAAAGGAGGACTTGCCCCTGAATATCAGGAATTTGCCAACTTAATTAAACTATCGCAGTAGTGTTTTGAAGACACATTGATAATTCTCTTCTGGCTTTGCTAGTCCCTTCCATCAAAGCCACGTATTCTGAGGGTCCCTTACATTTTGCATCCCGCTCTCTGCTCAGATTGCGTTTCATCATCAAGCACATTTCACAGCAAGTGTGTGTGCATGTCTGCTCATCTTTTTTATGCTTGCTGCTCACATAAAGACAAGAATCCCATTTATGAAAACTGGTGCAGGAGAGTATCAGTCAAAAATTGGGGGACCATCAAACTTTAAAATGTGCAGCAAGAATGCTATGGGAATTTTGTGATATAAATTTGGTGGGTGGTGTGGAAGCTTATTATTGTGCTGTATTTTATCTTGTAAAAGGCCTTAACATTTTAGGCAAAATGACCCCAAATAAAATAATACCACGTGATAGATAGAAGGATGGATAGATAGATAGGATAGATGTGTACATATATATGAACATAGAACAACATTTGATATGTATGAGTCACTTAAACATGAGTGAAGAAGGAATTGAGAAGAAAAGCTTCTCACTCCTTCAGTTCCCTGGTTAAGACCTCAGCTTGCCTTCCTACACACTCTGACTCCTGATAGCAGCTCTTGCCCACTTCTCCCTGCCCCTCTGTCCCCTCTGATTCAAGAAATTGAATGTTGCAACCCAATAATATGCTTCAAGCAGTCTCTGTCACACAAGTAACGTCATTAGGATCATGAAAAAAAAGTCATCAAAAATATAACTAATAACCGCCCTTGTGTCACTGCCACACAAATGCTTTCACACCAGCCTTTTTATGATTAAAAAAAAGTATTCGACCACAGCTATTTTTTTAGAGAGAGAGCAAAATTCAATACTCTACCGTTCAAAAAACTTTTGCAAGCTAGACTTGAACTTATACATTGAACCTAAATTATGTTTGAAATAGGTTCCTTTATATAGTTTAGAACAAATGGTTTCCAGATGAGAGTCAAAACTCAAATATAGAGCCTCGAATTCAGAACTGTTCCATTGGTTTATGAAATTTGTAGGCTGAGGCATCATTTTGCCTTAAAATCATTTTGGCTCAAAATCTGCTAAAAGCATATATTTTTGGTCTCTTGGCTCCTTGGAGAATGTTTATCATGGATGCTATGGAATTTCTGTCAATTCCTAAAACAACCAAATATTCTACTTTTGGAAACCTAAATAAATAAGAAACACAGCTTTTTTGAACTTGTAGCATAGCATCAAGTTCAAAAGGAAAGTTTGGAGCTAAATCCATTAGATGGAACAATAACAGAGCAGATCTAGGCAAATCATCTGCATTGCCTCTGTCATCCTATTCCTTTCCATTTTTTGGATTTTCTTTTTTTTTCTGTATTACCAGATGCAGAGTCTCCTGCCTTGGGAAAGGGAAATATAAAAAGAGTACGTGTGCTTTATTCTTTCACAGAATGTTCTTCTCTTTTGAAACCAGAAAATATTCAGAATCATAAAATAATTTGAGATTTACATTTTTTATGACAAATCCATCCCTCTTTTAGCACAGTGAATGTATGCTGCAGCTTACTGATATAGTAACAATGTAACATAAAAGAGAAAGACCAGAATTTTGATTTGGGAGAATTGGGGGTGAATTCTAATTTCAATGCCTACTAAGTAAAGATCTCGCTGAGTTTCAATTTTCTCCTCTGTAAAATGGGAATAATATCAAGGATGTTGGGAGGGTCAGAGATAATGTATATAAGTCGATAACACAGTCTTTGACCCATAATAGATGGTCAGAGTGAGAACTATTACACTGCTGATATTCTAGGAACAAATAGAATTCACATGCCTGCTCTCAGATTTATTTAGCAGTACCTCCTTGAATCTGTGTGTATCCAAGAGCATCTCAGGTATGATCTGTCATTGTTAGTTATCTCTATTCTCCCTCTAAGAAAAAGCCCGGTTTCACTATGGGTTTAAGTATGAATTGGAACTTGGTAGTCACAATTCTAAAATAATTGGAAACTAACTAACTACTGTCACATGAACCAGCAAAGCAGCTTATGCCCTTTTCCACTTTCTCCAATACATTTTCTTGCATGCAGCGTTCCTTTGACAAATCTTATCATAATTTATATTTAAAGAAGCACCAATAAATTGTACATGTAGTTCAAAGTTGTTTAAAGAAAACTACTTGAAACATACTAGGAAATAAATCTCTGACAAATCTGTCTCCCCATTTCCCATGATTTCTTCTGTCTTCTTCTTTGTCCCTCTTTTATCACTGGAAGTCCCAATTCTCTCCATTTGCAAAGGTTACCTCTCCCTTGAAAGGCAATTCCTGTCTCCTTTATAACTATCACAGTAATATGGTAGCATATTTTTTACTGTGATTATTATTCGCAAGCAAGTACAAAGCTGTTGCTTCTGTAATAACACACGCCGGAAACCTGGGAATTGCTTTCATCTTCTTTACCTGTAGCAGCAACTCATCCCAAGGTCACCTTGGGCTGCCGTGTACTGTCTGTTACCTCTGTCACTTCCTTAATGCGTGACCTTTCATGTCCTGGCACTCCTCACTTGACCCATCATAAAGACTCCAAATTGGTCTTCCTGCCTCTAGTCTTGCACCTCTGCAATTTTTCTCCCCACTGTTAACAGAATGTTCTTTTAAAAGCACAAATCTCACCATAGCACCAACTTTGTAAATCTTTTTTCTTTTGTCTACTTCATGAAAATCCCAAGTCTGGGGCACGACTGCCTGTTGTCTCCTGAGAAGGTAGGTTTAGGCAGGGGCTCAGAGCTTGGGTTTTAGAGTTGCCCTCTCCTGGGCTTACAGACCGGTTTCTGCACTTACTAGCTGTGTGTCTTTTACACTGATCCAACTTCTCCAGCTTTGGTTTCTCTCTGTAAAATGAGGATTGCCTGGAGCATTAAATGCAATAATTAATTTATAGTGACTAGCAGAGGGCCTCCCTCCCACATAGAAATCACTTCGCAAGTGGTTATTGTTATTCTTAACATGATGCCCTACTTTCAGTCTACCATCATTGTCTACTTGTCCCCCGTCCAACTCCACACACCGGCAGTTCCCTGACAGGGTTACAAGTTCTCAGACCTCTTCACCTTAGAACACACTACCTCTGCCTAGAGGATTCTCCGCCCCTGCTCACCTCATTAATAACAGTAATAATAATATTAATAATGCAAAGTACCTATGACTCAGTGCCCACAATCTTGGGCAAGCAAGAAATAAAACATTTTAGTATAACTAAAATTATTTTTCTTTCTTGACCTCCATTTTTCTGGGGAGTGAAAACTTACTATCAATCAATGCATGAATCCATCTCCCTTTTAGCATCCTCTTGGGGCTGTGTCAGTTCTGAAATGCCCACATTGCACCAAAGTGCCGGGAAGGGGCTGTTGTTCAGTGATCTTTATCGGCTGTCCTTGCATCCCTGATAATTATACTGTCTTCATCTAGCCCTTGGTCATCAATTGGGCAGTCCTGGAAACTCCATGCTAGTTCCATGCTCTTCTTGGTCACTCAAGTATTTATTCTGCTACTCCTGCCTCACTCTTGAAACTATGAGACAGTCTGGTATTTCTGCCTACATCCCCCAGATAGTGATTTCTTCTCTGGGGTCTTGTCACGTCCCTGAGTATAACTGTGTCTGCACGTGGATGCACAAGGTACTCTGCAGAGGCTCTGCCCACCCTCTCCTACCAAGGTTTAACCCTTCTGGTGGTGGGAACTGGGGGAAGGCGCAATGTCCCTTCTGAGGGACCCACCAGCTGAGACCCCATGAATCCTTCTTCTCAACTTTATCTAGTCTGACTAATCAGAGTGTTTTCTAGGCCTTGAGTCCTTTGGAGTCTATTCATTTTCTACCCCAAAGTTTTTTTTTCTCTGCCTGTGGCTGTAACAAACCTTTCCATGAAGCAATGAAATCACCAGCTTCACTGCTCTAATTGCGAACGGCAAAGCGATAGTAGGCAATATTGGAAGAAAAAAATATTTCTTACATTTCAAGGTATTATAGCAGTGCAATATTAAAAGTAGCTAACAGTTACTGGGTGAGTTAGATACACCCTCACACAATTTACAGTCTGTATCAGTTGGGGTCCCAGGAGGCCACAGACAGTGCACTCGAATCAGGATGCTTGGAGTTGGGCTTAATAAAAGGACTATTTGCAAATATTTGGGCAGAGTATAGACAAACCAGAAGAGGTAATGCAGTTCTCTGGGGCTAGCAATGGGGTGGGGAAGGTTACCATCTCTACACCCAAAGAAACAAAGATAGGGAGCAGTATCCTGAATCCAGAATGAGGGGATCCTGGAGATCTATCACCTTAAGGGAAGCAGCTACCTTTAATTAAGAGACAGGCAGCTTCCCACTAGCTATCTACCTTATGTTTGGTAGTGTATATATGTCCATGCCTCTCTCTCGCTTTGTCACAGCTCCCGCATAGCACAGGGAGATCAGCTCTGTGCTTTGTGACCGCCTGGAGGGGTGGGATAGGGAGGGTGGGAGGGAGGGAGACACAAGAGGGAAGAGATATGGGAACATATGTATATGTATAACTGATTCACTTTGTTATAAAGCAGAAACTAACACACCATTGTAAAGCAATTATACCCCAATAAAGATGTTTAAAAAAAGAAAAAGAAAAAAAGAGACAGGCAGCCAGCAGCAATTCTGTCAGCAGGAAGCCCTTGGAATAAATACCACTTTCCCTGCCCTCACTCACATCTCCTTCCAGGGCTCAGGAATGGAAAGTTAGAGCACAAACAAGGGACACCTGTAGAAGTAGGCCATCAAGGGTTTGTAGAGCAAAGACTAAGATGGGGAAGAGTGGAGAGCAGCTCCACAGGGTCGGATGGAAGAAACCAGCACACAGTCCATGAGAAAACTCCTCTGTATTCTTTAAGTTCAACTCTGTCTTAGCTCTGGCTGCTATAAGAAAATACAAGAGATTGGGTGGCTTAAACAAAAGACATTTATTTTATTTTTTTAACATCTTTATTGGAGTATAATTGCTTTACAATGTTGTGTTAGTTTCTGCTGTATAACAAAGTGAATCAGCTGTATGTATACATATATCCCCATATCTCCTCACTTTTGCGTATCCCTCTCACCCTCCCTATCCCACCCCTCTAGGTGGTTGCAAAGCACCAAGCTGATCTCCCCGTGCTATGCAGCTGCTTCCCACTAGCTATCTATTTTACACTGGGTAGTGTATATATGTCCATGCCACCCTCTCACTTCATCCCAGATTACCCTTCCCCCTCCCCATGTCCTCAAGTCCATTCTCTGCATCTATGTCTCTATTCCTGACAAAAGACATATATTTTCTCTCAGCTCTAAAGGCTGGAAGTCTGAGATCAGGGTGCCAGCATGGTCGGGCTCTGGTGAGGGCTCTCTACCTGGCTTGCAGATGGCCACCTCCTCACTGTGTCTTCTCATGGCCTTTCCTCAGTAAGTGCACGTGGAGAGAGAGGTCTCTCTTCCTCTTCCTGTAAGGCCACTGACCCCATCATGAGGGCCTCACTCTCATGGCATAATCTAACCCTAATCACCTCCCCAAAGAGCCACCTCCAAATACCATCGCATTGGGAATTAGGATTTCAATGTATGAATTTTCGGAGCAGTGAGAGGGACACAAACATTCAGTCCATAACGAACACAGATAATGTTTTCTTTAATGAAATCTTCCTCATCCAGCAGAATTGGCTTTTCCTAGATTCTACTCCATGCTACAATGCTTTGTACATATTCCTCTGTGAAAGACATACAAATATTGTATTCTATTTTTACTGCAAATGTCTTTCTCTTTCACTGGCTTGAGTGCCTTAAGAAGAAAGAAAAATATTTTTTTTTCTGACACCAATGACAATGCCTAAAATATAAAATATAGAATGATGGCTGAATGAACAGATAAATGAATAAATGTCTTTTCTCCATTGCTCAGGATCAAACTCCTTAAAGAACAATCCTTTCACAGATAAATAAACTAATTTATGATATCACCCTTCTTTTCCTGAGAAAATATGTGTTGTTTAATCACGGCATTTCATAAGTAATACCCTAGCATTTGTCAAATCAAAACAGTTTTGATTTGATAGTGTGAATTTTAGGCAGAGCAAGAGGAAAGGAAAAAAGGAGTTTGTGGCACGGTGATAAAATATATACTGTATCTATTTGGAGGCAGGCATATCTATGAAGTTCCCTAACTTGTCAACTAGAATTTACTTGAGTTGAACACAGATGTTAACATGAATTCAGCAGGAAATCCCTACACACGATCCCATCTAAAATTACTGCACAACCTAACATACTTTGGGGCCAGAATAAAGTTTTCTTGTTTTGAACAAAGCAAATATATATTGATAAATTGGAGTTAACAATTAATTATCTGTCTCAGGCAGAGGGGCAAGCACAGTTGTGCAGTCAGTGCACCGTACAAAGACCCTTGATCCACAGGGGTGCAGAGATTACTTTTCTTGCTAAACTTGAGCCTTGACGTGGGCCTACATGTAGCTGAAGAAAAGGTGCTTTTTAAATTTAAATAAAAGTGTAATTAATTGACCCAGAAGGAGCTGACCCAAAGGAAGCACCTTTTCAATTTACTGAGAGGTCTCGTTAGGTCAACTGCAGCCCTGACCTCAAGCTCATTTCAAATTCAATACATTCAAATAAGCTGTCCATCCTGTGCCTCTCTCTTTTTAATAATACAATCATCATCCTCAGCTTGTTTGTTCAAGATCAGGGTATTAGTTTTGACTCTACCATCTTCTTTAAGCCCTCCATCCATCACCAATTTTGGCACTCTTCCTGAAATGAGGTGGGATTTAAATAAATAAAGAAATGTCGTATACAATTGTGTGCCAGGGACTATTGTTTAGGAAAAAAAAGAAAAAAGAAAAAAAATATATAAATATATGACAAAGAGCAGGTTCTCAAAAAGCAAAGCATTTAGTTTGGGAGATAAAAGATAAAAACATGGAGTGACAAATAACTGAAAAGGACAAAAAATGGAAAGTGTTGAATAATAAGCACAGAAATAGTCATTACAATCCCCTTGTGTCCCTCACTCTAGCTCCTCTCCTTGTCCTGCCCTCCTGCGTAGTAACCTGCATCTCCATCGGCCTCCTTCACCTGTTGCCACCCAGTACGGTAATTGATGTTTTCCAAATCTTGTGCAAAAAGTGAATATGGGCATTTTCAGGTAACATCGTTAATAATGGAAAACATACAGGCTGAGTGAAAACAATGTGTGTAATATGCAAACGAATTTTTAGGACAAGCCCTTCCAAATACCTTGCTCACATACCTCAAAAAATAATTTTTAACAGGCATACAGCTCTCTCATGTGTTTTTTGTTTTTCTTTTTGTTTTTTTTTTTTGCGGTACGTGGGCCTCTCACTGTCGTGGCCTCTCCCGTTGTGGAGCACAGGCTCCGGACGCGCAGGCTCAGCGGCCATGGCCCACGGGCCCAGCCGCTCCGCGGCATGAGGGATCTTCCCGGACCGGGGTACGAACCCGTGTCCCCTGCATCGGCAGGCGGACTCTCAACCACTGTGCCACCAGGGAAGCCCTCTCAACTTTTGCAGTTGCCATCTAAAACTTTTCTACATATCTTCAAGCAAAGGATGTAATTTCTAGCAAATTGTAAGTGTTGACTTGTTTAAAAAAAACTGTTATCTAGCTCATTTAAATATATCCAGTGGAAAATTACCATATCAATTTGATACCCTTCAATATCCATTTTAAAAGTACATGACCCAACTGTTTTT
This sequence comes from Orcinus orca, assembly GCF_937001465.1. NCBI lineage: Eukaryota > Metazoa > Chordata > Mammalia > Artiodactyla > Delphinidae > Orcinus > Orcinus orca. Next base: position 45,664,570 of record NC_064573.1, read on the forward strand.
TACACCATTTTTTCTCCTTGAATTCAGATTTCTATTCCATTTCACTGTAAAAATTTAACTTTATGTGACATATTTTTATGCATGAAGTTTAGTGTTGGTAACCCATCCATATATTTCTATTTTCCAGGACAACTAAGATTCTAAATATTTTAATTAAATTAATATTTTGATAATTAGTATATAATTTATCAAACCAACATAAATACATCTGATATTTTGATCAATAATTAGTCAGCATACAATGTAAAATATTACCAGAAATGAAAGAGATGAAACTTTTTAAAAATTATTTCAGTATCTGTGAATACTTATTAATTATTGCTAGAATAAGACACAGTTCTATATCAATTCTATTCTTTTTACTCATTTGTGGAAGTAAGTATTAGGCAGCCTTGTTCAAATAAATTATTAGTTGGGAATAAAAATCCTTCTTTTTTCCTGTAGTAACATCACTCATTTAAACTTCCTCCAAGTTTTATGTAAAAAACACACCTAATCAAAATCAAAATTAATAACCAATCAAGTGTCAACCTGGGTAGGTCCTTTACATTTTGTTGAAGAAATGCATTGGAAATCACTCGTCCTGTAAAGGATTTCTTACCGGGTCCTTCATTAGTGGCTCTCACTTTCTTAACATCAACAACTATATTTCAGATTGTCTCCTTGTTTGACATGCAGGATGTTTTTTTGCCCCAGAGCAGTACACCAGAATGAGATTCTGGACTGGTAAGAGGAAACCTGTTTTGTTTTAAAAGTAGGAGAAGGGTCATGGCAAAAACCTGCATGGCATCTCAACCACAGATCAATTTTCAGAAAAATAAAAATGAAAGTTGAGAATTTAGAAATTAATTTCCTTAGAACCATGCCCTTGAAAGGTGTCCATGGAACCTCAAGGATACTAATATCCCATTTTGAAGACTGCTACCCAACCTACATCTTTCCCATCAGATCAGGTGGCCCAAACAGTTCTTCTAAAATAAGATACCACCAGGCCGCTCTAGCGCTCAGTAACTCCCAATGCTCCTCCAATGCATAAGATATAAACACATAGACCCATGAATCAATCTAACTGTGACCCCTGGCCTTTCTTAATCTGTCCTTCACCTTGACCTCCTTCCTGGGAATCTAAAATAAGCAGTCTCTGCTCTAGTCACATGCTATTCCTCCCCACTGTAAGCGCATAGTTGCTCATTTTCAGATCAAGTCTTTGCTCCTGTGACTTCCTTAGCTTGGAAGTTCTTCCCAGTCCTTTCTATCTACTTGTGGTCATCTTCTCAGATACCTTCCTTCAGGAAATTGCCCCTTCCCACTGCAGACTCAACTGATCAATGAATTCTGGTGAATTATATACAAAACTTGGCTATCAATGTGGGGACTACTTCTTTTGAGGAGAGGAAGATTAACAATAATCAGTTGTATTACTTAAACAGATGATCTTTTATTGTTTGGTACTCTTTCATATTTATTAATTTTACATTTCCAGTCAGGTGGTAATTGGACAGTGCGTTTAGAAGTGTTATGTATCTCTCGCACTAACAAACTAGATGCACAGAAATGGAAGCAAAAAAGGGTTTGATTTCACCCAAACTCAACCAACAAACATAAAATAGCCTTTTCTTCTGAATCTTTTTGGGTCTTTTATGTCTTTCCAAAAGTCCTTCAGGCATCAAATAACCAATTAAATCTTCCAAAAGAACTGTAGCAAGTGAACTAGTTAAGTACTTATTCACTACAAGTTTTCGTGAATGGGTGCAAAAACAATTTCAACAAGATAAGTTATCATTTAGCTGCGGATCCCCCACTGGACAGTAGAAGCACCTACATATCAGTGATTTGAAACTGTAGAATTCTACCAGGAGAAAGTATCCTAAGTAAATGGATTTGTGGGCTGTGAAGTGCATTTTCCCCATATAGAACAAGAGTTTACTCATCACAATAACACCTTGGGTCACTAGTCTTGGTTTAAAAAAAAAGCTTTCTTGTTTCCTACATGCTGTTACCAAACGGACTGGAAAATGACAAGACAGAGATTGAATTTAAAATATTGAAACCTAACTAAAACCTCAGTACTAAACATTATTAACCTTGGGTTTGTTTTATTTGTCACAGCCAACTAACGCCCTCATCTGAAATGAACTGACTGTCTAAGAAAAGGCCATGTGCAGTTTCTTTGTAAAACATAAGTAAAGTTATAGCCCTCATGTCTAACTAATAATGGGTATTTCCCCTACTCTAGAAGCCTGTAGGCACTTACTCATAATTTGAATTCTAACTACAGTTTTCATATGTACTACTAATTTGATGATGACTTGTTCTATATTATTTTTATATTTAAATATTTCAATTATATAATTTTATAATTTCCAAGGAAATTATAGAGATTTTATTAAAAAAAGAATTTTTTACCCAAGTTTAGCCCAGAGATAGCCACATACTCTGTGATAAATCAGTATTTCCTAAGGAATCACAGGTAAGATACAGCATGGTACTAAGTATTCTAACAAGATATCTTTCTTGCCTTAATTTACAAAAATTAGAATTTCTTTAAAAGAGGGCTCTATGAAATTATTTGAGCACTGGGGGGGGGGCTAGATGAGTGAACTTCTCACAAAGGGTGAAACCGAGGATGTGTTTGTAGAAAAATGTAGACCCTAAGTATAACTGTATTGTTGAAATTAGATGCTGCTGTACAATGTACAAGAAAAAGGCAAAGGGTGAAAAGTGATTGAGATCCTGGAGCACAATCTCGGATTTATTCCTTATGAATCACAGTTTTGGTGAAGTGGAGAACAGAAAATTAACCCAGAAAGACAGGTTAGGTTACTCCCGTGTGCTTCTGTCTAAGTACGTCTTATAATTCTCTGATTATTTAGCCGTTTTCTTTACTCGTCTGTAAGTTCTTGAGTGCAGGAATCTTTTTATCCCTGTGCCTAGCCTAGGGACTTGGATGTAGCAGACCCTCAAAAGACAGTTGTAAAGGTAGTGATCTTGGAAAGAGAAACAGCAGCGGAAGTTTCTGGCCACTGAGTAGGGCAGGGAGTCTGAGTTTCTCTAAACAATGCACTGCTGCAGCCTGCGCAAAAGTATATTGCAGCCCATCCAGGGAAGACAGAATGGAGTTTACTAAAAGTACGATACGGTCAGGTCCAGTAGAACAATAAGAAAGAGGTAATTATACATGTTTTACTAGTTCCTAGTGAGTTGGATTAGGAGTTATAATGAAAACCCATGTAGGCATTCAGGGCCAGTTTCAAGAGCGTGTGACCCGTGTGATTGCACGGGGCTCGGCAGTTCAAGGAGCCCATACTTGGTTTAAGGCTCTGTTGCAACCAATTTGGAATGGATTTTTAATAATTCTCATAAAAGGGGCCCCCATTTTCATTTTTCACTGATCTCACAGATTAGGTAGCCAGTCCTGTGTACATTATTTCCAGAATTATTAACAAGTTAACTCATGAGTGAATCTGTATACAAAGAGTACTCATGATGCCATTTAATTATTTCCAAGTAATACCTTAGTTTCTAAAGCTAGTTGTTCTTCCTCTACTCTCCCTTCTCTGTACTTGTCTCAGCCTAGGTCTCTCTGATATCAGAGCCTCCTACAAAGGCTTAAGTGCATGTGTTTTCTTTGAGGGTCTGGGGAATGAAGCTGGGAAGGACAGTAGACCCATATATGGATGTGTAATCAAGTTCCCTACAGCACAGGTGCAGAATGCTCATCCCATGGGACCTCCGGGGGATGGGGGGGCTGTGGACTCTCTCCCACAGGAGGAGAAGTGTAACATGTATCTGTTGGCTTCCATCCCCCAAGGTCAAGGACTGCCCCTGAGAAGTGTCCAGTCCCCCACAATTCAGTCCTTTCTGACTTGTATTTTTATTATTTCTTGAGATATCTGATTGAACCCCTTAAAAGGAAGGCTCCAATGTCAGACATAGTTCCTAACATATAGACATAAACAAAGAGGGTGTCAAAGTGCAATTCAGATTAGTCTGAGATCCTGCATGCTTAGACCAAAACAGTAAGTGACAAGAGCTGCCGTGTTCCAGTGCACAGTGCCAGGCTTCTCGGGCAAACCATGCTTGCAGCATTTGACCATGGTCCTCATCTACGCAGCACTCCCCACCAGGTCAAAGACCTCCAACCTCTGCCAGGAGGGCATCCATTCTTTGGAGTGAGCTGTGGGGACCGTGGAGGAGGTGCTTCGCCTTCACCTTAAGAGAAAGAGAGGAGCTTTAAGGGAACCATCTAAAGAGTGCGTTATGTGTATGTGTCCTCTGGAGTTTGGAAGGTCCTGAGGTGTGGCATCTGACACATGCCTGATAATTACCAAACAGATGATGCATTGCCACAGTCACCTGCCTGGCCAAAGAGGAGAGAATTAGAGGGCTAAACTAGGAGCAAACTGCACTTTCGCAGATGGCAAGACAAGGAGGTTCATTAAGTTTTTTTCCCAAGAGCCAACAGAATTTTAGAGGGCCTTTGACACCCCGAAAAGGAAAGGAGGTAGATGGAGGTAGGGTGTGATAAATTGCAAACCAGAAGACAAGTACAAGCCACGTTTCGGAGACTTTCAATTAAAGCTACTCATCAAAGAAATCTTGGGAAACACACAAAGGCCAAAGAAGCCCAAGGCATGAGTATGCGATTCCTCTGCTATCCTCTACCCACAACTCTCCTTCGGGTGCCACCAGGAACTAAGGCAAGCAAACGTTAACGTTACAGGTTTCCAGGCCGAAATAGTATTAAACTGAGGCAAGAGAGAAAATCATATTAGCTTTCAGAGTTTTAATTATGATATTGAACCAAACACATTGATCTCTAGGATGTTGTTCTTGGTTCAAAAGATAATCAGGGGCTTCCCTGGTGGCGCAGTGGTTGAGAGTCCGCCTGAGGACGCAGGGGACATGGGTTCGTGCCCCGGTCTGGGAAGATCCCACATGCCGCGGAGCGGCTGGGCCCGTGAGCCGTGGTCGCTGAGCCTGCGCGTCCGGAGCCTGTGCTCCGCAACGGGAGAGGCCACAACAGTGAGAGGCCCGCATACCGCAATAAAATAAAAAAAAAAAAAGATAATCAGAGGCTTTTTTTTAAATCTCAGCATGACGAGAAGATCTGTGTGACCTCCCTGACATTTCATTCATGGAGCAGGAAATCTCTAGTCTACAGTTGGGGTTGGAAGGGGCCACAGGGAAAATGTCTTCTGCTGTCTCTATATTGAGTCCAACAAATTCAATATATTTGTTAGAACTCCTCAATACTCGTTAGATGACTGCATGCATGAATAAATTAATTAAGTTCTCGTTGAAGACTTCTTGTACCGTCACTGAAGTCAGATTCTAACAAAACTCAGTCAGAAATTCCTACAAAATCGACACCTTCACTGGAAGGGTTGTAAACCAGGTAGCCATGAAGACATCATACCTTCACAGAGCCAATATTAAATGCATACACTTCACTGATTAAGAGGGGGTGTATTTCAAAGTGTGGAATACAGGAAACACAGGCAAATTATGCAATTATTCTGCCTTTTACTACAAAGCCCTTTGATGTAAAAAGATCTCATTAAGAACTGGTATAGGGAGAGGTGAAATGAGCAGAGGAAGCTTTATTAAGTCTCTTTTTGTGTGTGTGAGAAAAAAGTGTATAGACTGAGTCAGATTAATCAGAAAACAAAGTTGGAAATCCTGAGTGGTTGAAATAAAAGATAAAATAAAAAAAGAAGGGAAAATAAATTTGGAGAGGAAAGTAGTATGCAAATTATCTTTCCATATTTTATCCCATAATTTTGTTCCAGACTTGACTGAACCTTACCTCCTCCTTTGCCATATTCCCTGGAACCCATTTCATTTCTTAACTCCAAAAGAGTCTGTCATCCATTCTCTCCATGTATCATTTTATTCTCTGTGCTAACTGACTAATTAATATTCATTCAAACATCTGTTACAGAATTTATCATGAAACCAGAACAAAATTATTTATATATAAGTATCCCTTGCTTTTCCTCTCCCTTTCCCTCTTGTTTGTCTCCCTTTCTAAAGAAAAAAGATACCTTCTGATTAGTTGTTTGATCATCCTTTTATAGTGCAGAATTTAAGAGACAGGTTGAATTTCTTGAGGAAGGCAGTCGAGTTTAGGAGCTGATTATATTTCTCTGTGGTCCTTGCTCAGTTGGGAACATCAAATAAGGCTTCTGAGAAGGAAACAGTTGTAGAATTATCTAGCGGAAGAAAAGATGATGTGAATAGAAGACATCAGTATGGCTGAGTAGGTGAGAGGGAGGAAGGGAATTTGGGGACTTGCCAAGGAGAGCAGCGCTGGGTGTCAGCAAAGAGAGGGTTGGGTTTTGATGGGAATCTGAGAGTAAGGGACAAAGAGAGAGGCTTTGGAGCAACCATGTGATTCTGAGGAGGACGAAGAACAGGAAAAATGATGAAAGGGAGTCTCAAGAAATGTCGCTGTGGGTTATAAAGCTACTTCTATTAATATTCTTTAAAGGGTGAATGTTGTGGAAAACACAGTCATTTTCTTTTTTACTATTATTATTTTTTAAAATTTTTATTGGAGTATAGTTGATTTACAATGTTGTGTTAGTTTCTGGTGTACAGCAATGTGAATCAGTTATCCATATACATATATCCACTCTTTTTTAGATTCTTTTCCCATATAGACCATTACAGAGTATTAAGTAGAGTTCCCTGTGTTATATAGCAGGTTCCAATTAGTTATCTATTTTGTATACAGTAGTGTGTATATGTCAATCCCAATCTCCCAATTTATCCCTCCCTGCCCTTATCGCCTGGTAACCATAACATTTTCTTATATAAAAGTCATTACTATCCCTCTTTTTCCTGATTTAAAAAAAAATATTTAGATAGCAGGTTAAGGGAGATCTTTATCTGAAGGAGTATCTACACCAGTCCCAAGGCACAAATCATGATTTGATCATCAGTCTCTGCACTAGCATTGTTCTTGGCCTGTGACTGTTTTAAACTTGATAATGTGTCCTGGGCCTGACAAATAGATGTAATGGGAAGTCTGACCAAGAGAGAAGGGCCTCTACTCCTGCATACAAAAGCAAAATTATTCAAGATAAAGCTCTTTTCCCCTTTCTCCTTCTTTCATGCCTTCTGCCTTGACGCAGAATTGGTGGCTGAGGCTGGAGCAGCCATCTTGGACCATGAAGGTAAAAACCAAGAAAATCAAAAACATTAGGGACTTAAGCACTGACTTATTATTAACTATTGATACTACTTATTGAGCCACTGACTTAATGCCATTGACCACTGCTTTAGAATGTTTCTGTAGTGTGAGAAAACTCCTATTTGTTTAAACCACGGTAGTGGGTTTTCTGTTACTTATCACTGAATGTATTCTTAGCTAATCAAGTATAGATCCCTCTTGATTACTAGCATTATTTCTAGGAATGGATAAAGTATCACTTCAAACCAGAACTGTCAGCAACCCTGGGATTAATTAGCTTTATTATCATAATACAAAATAATTATGTGCATATGTATACCTCCCAAGTTGGGAGAACCTCAAGAAGAAAGATTGTGTTCTGTTAGTTTACCTATCTCTAATCTTATCACAAGTACAAGGTATACTATAGCAGCTTATTAAATGCTGGCTGAGCAAAGGGATACAAAGCAATAGAAAGAGGAACTATCAGTTTAGGTATAAACACAGGTTCTTCAAAGCCAACTCAGAAAAGCTTTCATTGATGAATACCTTTTCCCCTACCTTTAATCATTTGAACTATATGAATAATGAAGTAGGTTAACTTTGAATTTTCTCAGTTCTAGGTTTCTAAGTTCATCTTCCCTACACATCAGCCCCACCCAACTCAGCCCCCATTTAGTGTTGCTTAGGGAATCACTCAATCCATAGGATAAATAAATCCAGCTTACATCATATTTTTTACATTCATTTTTTTTCCTTTGTGACAGGATGCTTGAATCAAAATACTGATTTACACTTTCTGCATAAATTTACATATTATGTTCAAGCATCCTTAACTCTAACCTTGTAAAATAAAAACCAATTAATTAGTGCAACCTACTGCAATTGTATTTAAACCCAATATTCACAGCATGACACACAGTGTATTTTTAAACCAATTAATTTAATCACATTCTAGTTCTAAAAAAGCAGACACATGAAGACAAAGAGCTAGTGACAGGCATGGAAAAAGAGATAGAACCAGAGGCGGCTGGAACCCCAATATGGATTCAAACTGAACATCAATATTAACATCAAATTTTAGATTAGCAGTCTAAAAGTCAGAATATTTATTAGAATGTTTAAGAACCTAATGTCATCAGCAACTGTTATCTTTTTTTTTTTTTTTTGCGGTACGCGGGCCTCTCACTGCTGTGGCCTCTCTCGTTGCAGAGCACAGGCTCCGGACCCGCAGGCTCGGCGGCCATGGCTCCCGGGCCTAGCCGCTCCGCGGCATGATGGGATCCTCCCAGACCGGGGCACGAACCCGTGTCCCCTGTATTGGCAGGCGGACTCTCAACCACTGCGCCACCAGGGAAGCCCAACTATTCTCTTGTGATAATAAGAGATCTATTCTGGATTTTGAAAAGGGACAATTTACTCTCAGTACAGTTCTGTGTAATTTATATTGTAAGTTATATAGCCAGATATTATGTAAGAATTGGGTTCTCTCTCCAGACTACTACTGCAATCACTGCTGTTACTGCAGTCCAAAGAAATGCCTCTTTTTTCTGAACTATTACTCTTATGGTTACTATCACACAATTTAACACTTAATCATTCGAAAATATTTTATGTAAGTTGTTTTCTCTTGTTAATTTGATTATAATCTCTACAAAGGCCAAGATGTGTTTCTGTAGGTGCCTCAGTCCCTGGCAATTCCTTGAAGGATAGGTGTGCAATAACTTGAACCAGACAGCACTTATTGAGTTGTGAAGAATAAAACATTTAAGAGCCATTATAGCTTCACAGAGATCATTCAGTCTTATTTATAAGTGACCTAGAGCACTGATATGCTAAGGGACAATTTTGAGAAAAGTCATACTGTAGCAGCAGACCCACACATTGGCCAGTGTTGGAACAAGCTGAAAGGAATAACTTCAGAGTTCAAGAAAGTAGAGGAAATGATGGAAAAAATGATGAAAGATGAAGGATTATGAGGAAGAATCAGAAGTTATTTAAAAAAGTAACAATGGGAATTCCATAACTTAAAAATTATCTAAAATTAGGAGCTCAAAATATAGGTTCAATAGCACTTTGAACACAGCAGGATACATTTTGAGTAAACTCAAAACAAATTTAAAAAATCAAAACTGAAGCACAGAGAGAAATTAATGATAATGGAAGAGAGCCTACAGGACATGTGGGCAGAGTAGAAAATATAATATTTATAAAATTAGAGTATAAAAAAGAATTGAGAAAGGAAAAGGGTGAAACAATTACTGTAGAAATAATAACCAAGCATTTTTTTAAAATTATATAAAAGAAACATACAAAATGACAAAGCTCAGCAAGCTCCTAGTAGGATAAATACAGAGAAAACACATGTAGGCTCATCTCGGTAAAACCGCTAAGCACTTAATTAAAAGAGTAAAATCTTTAAAGCAGACAATAATCTTCAAAGAACAGCAATAAGACTGACAGATTACTTTCAACAGTAATCAACTTCTCAACAATAAAAATGCCTCCAAATAGAAGACAATGGAATGACATCTAAGTGTTGAATGAAAATAAATGCTAACCTATAACTCTAAACACACCAAAAAATTCTTTAAACATTAAAGAAATATGGTTTACACCTTTCTGTTTAATGAGAGTATTTATTGCCAACAGACAACTAAACGTGGTGGCAGGGGGTTCTTCAAAAGAAAGATTTCCCTAGACCAACAAAACAAAACCAGGAAAGAATGAAGCAGACCAGAAAGGGTAAATATGTGACTAAATTAAAAGAAATATTGACTATGAAAAACAATATTTGTAATGACTTACAGAATTAAATGTATTTTTATGGGACATTATGTGTCAAAGTAATGCAAATGCTGTGAGGAGTTTAAATAGAATTAAAGAGCGCCAATGTTTTAGAACTAGTGGGGAATGTTCGAAATAAAAATTGGAATTAGTTTATAATATGACAAGCATGCATGCTGAAATCTCCAGAGTAGCCAGAAAAAAGTACAAATAAAAGTTTTAAAATGTCCATTTAACAAGTTATTAGAAGGAAAAAAAGTAAAATAAGAAAAACATTTTGAATGTTTTGATTACACAAAATGAGGTCAAGAAAGAAGAGGAACAGGATCATAAAAGAGATGAGCTAAAGAGTAAAGGAATAATAAGATGATAGACGGTCTTTATTACATTAAATGCATATGAGCTAAATAATGTTAAGCTTAAAAATCAGAGATTAAGTGTTAGGCTGAATAGAAATGAACTATATGGTAGTTTGCAAGGTGCACTTTAAATATAACAACATAGAAAGACTAAAGTAAAAGAACTGAAGAAAATATACAACACCTCACAAAAGTGAACAAAAAAATTGTTTTAGCTGGTTTAGATAAACTAATACCAGACAAAGTAGGCCTGAAGGCAAGAAACGTTGTTAGAGATTAAAGTTAAAAGGATATTTCAAAATGATTAAAAGTCAGTCCAACAAGAAGATATCAGAATATTAAATTATATGTTCCCAATAACATATCTTCAAAATAAGCAAAGCGGGCATCATAGAATTAAAAGGAGAAATGAGTTACTGCAAAAGACATTAACATAATTTTCTCCATAACTAGTAGGAAAAAATGAAAAGATTAGAAGAATATAACCAATCTAAACAACAAATTTAACAAAGTTGATCTAACTAGCACATATAAAATAGTGCACTCAACAGTAGCACTCCTATCTCTTCACAGGTGTGTGGAATATTTACCAAAACTAACCATATGCTGACATAAAAAAAGCATCAACAAATAAAGGAGTCAAATCATCCTGAGTATACTTTCTGACCACAGTAGAAGTGAGCTAGGAATTCAATAACAAAAACAATTATAAAATCCCTAATTTCTAAGAATTAAAGTGCACACCTCTAATTAATCCACAAATCAAAGCAGAAATCAGAAAAGAAATTAGAAAATATTTTGAACAGAATGATAATGAAGACACATCATATCAAAACTTGTGAGATGCAGCTAAAGCCATGTCCAAAGAGAAATTTATGCATTAGAAAAGAAAAAAGTCTAAAAATAAATGACTGAAGCTTATATTTTAAGAAAATAAAACAAGTAAATTAAGAAAGTAAATTTTAGAAATATCAAAAATGCAAACACAAATTAATGAAAAATTTTAAAAGCATGCAATATAAAAAATCAACAAAGCCAAAAGTTGGTTTTTTGAAAATACTAATAAAATTGATGGAGTCATAGCAAGGCATGTCAAATTAAGGGTAGAGAAAACACAAATTACCAATATCAGGAATTAAAAAAGAGAAATCGTTACAAATTCTGGAGAGTCTGCAAGTTATATTGTAAGTAATTTTATACCAATAAAGATTGTAATTTGGATGAAATGAATAATTTTTTGAACATCAACAGAATAAAGAATAAAATATATTATGCATTTAATTGAATTCAACACCCCCTTCATGATCAAAACGTTGAGCAAAATAGAAATAGAGGAGACCTTCCTTAATCTGATAAGTAGCTACCAAAACTCCTATAGAAACATCACATTTAGCAGGGAAATAATTCTTCCTCCATGAGATTGGGAGTGAATGAAGGATGTTCACTTAATTTAAGGATACTATTTAAATTCAACAATGTGCTGAAAGTACTTGTCAGTGAAATGAAATAAGAAAAAACTCATTAAAAGGGATTTGAACTGGAAAAGAAGAAAGAGAACTTTTATTGTTTGTGGAAGATATGATTATGTAGCTAGAAATCTAAAAAATACACAGGCAGTCTATTAGAATTAATAACTGATTATTCCAATTCACTGAACATAAAACCGATGTATACATTAGTTGTGTTTCTATGAACCAACAATGAAGAAATAGGAAATTGCATTTTAAAAACTGATATTATTTATCATTGCACCAAAAATATCAAATACTCAAGTATAAATCAAATTTTTAAAATGTGCAAGACTGCTACACAGAAAACCAGAAAACGTTATTAAGTGAAACTAAAGGACTAAATATCTAGAGAGAGCATATTTATGGAATAAAATACTCAATATTTCAGAAATGTAAGTATTCTCCAAATACTCTATAGATTTCATTCAATCTCAATCAAAATCCCAGCAGCTTTTGTTTTGGTTCTTATTGTTGTCATTTAATTTGTATGGAAATGCAGTGGGCCAGGAATAGTCAAGGCAAATTTTCAAAAAGAAATAAAATAAAAACTGAAAGATTTGCAATTCCAAATATATTACACAATATAACGTGTTATTGGTACAAAGACAGACAAATGGAAAATTGGAAGAGATCAATCAAAAAACATAACCTACGTGTATATGAATGATTGATTTATGTATGACAAAGGTGGTTTTGCAGTGCAGTGGGAGAAGGAAAGGTTTTTCATTAAGTGGGTCAGTTGGATATGCATATTTTAAGTGCTTTGACCCCTAATTAACATTACAGCAATTTCAGATGGATTAAAGATCTTAATGTGAAAAGTAAAATGTTTTAAGAAGGAAATATAGAAAAACAGTTCATGACATTAGCATAAGGAAAGAATTCTTAAATAAGACATAAAAGTCACTTAACAAAGATGCTAAAATGTATTAAATTAACATTCAGAACTTGTATTTAACAAAAGACACACTTAAGGAAAAAAGGAGGCAAACAATAAAGGAGAAGAAGTTTCTAACCCATATATTAAATAGAGGACTTATATCCAGAATATGAACTCCTAAAAACATTAAGAGAAAGACAACATATATGACAGGGGGAAAAATGGACAAACAAATTAAATGAAAACTTTATAAAAGAGGATATAAATGGTCAATATGTACATTAAAGTTGTTTAACTTCATGATAGCCATTCTGACAGGTGTGAGGTGGTATCTAATTGTGGTTTTGATTTGCATTTCCCTGTAAATTTGTGATGTTGAGCATCTTTTCATGTGCCTATTAGCCATCTGTATGGTTTCTTTGGAAAAATATCTATTCAGGACCTCTGCCCATTTTTTAATTGGGTTGTTTTTTGATATTGTGTTTTATGAGTGCTTTGTATATTTTGGATATTAACCCTTTATCAGATATATCCTTTGCAAATATCTTCTCCCATTCAGAAGCCTGTCTTTTCATTTCATTGATAGTTTCCTATCAGATTAAAATCTTTTAAGTTCGATGTAGTCCAATATTTTTATTTTTTTATTTTGTTTCCTTTGCCTGAGAAGACAGGCAATATATATTGTCTCACCAATAATAGGCAATACATATTGCCTGTCTCTTCAGGCAAGGGAAACAAAATAAAAAGACTGATGTCAAAGAGCATACTGCCTATGTATTCTAAAAGTGTTATGGTTTCAGGTCTTACATTCAAGTCTTACATTTTGAATTTGTTTTTGTATTTGGTGAGAGAAAGTAGTCCAGTTTGATTCTTTTTATGTAGCTGTCCAGTTTTTCTAACACCATTTATTAAAGAGGCAATCTTTTCCCCATTGAATATTCTTGCTTCCTTTGACATAGTTTAATTGACCATATAAGTCTGAGTTTATTTCTGGGCTCTCTATATGTCTGTTTTTGTGCCAGTATCATACTGTTTTGATTACTGTAGCTTTGTAATATAATCAAAAGACAACGAATAGGGCTTCCCTGGTGGTGCAGTGGTTAAGTATCCACCTGCCAATGTAGGCGACACAGGTTCGAGCTCTGGTCCAGGAAGATCTCACATGCTACGGAGCAACTAAGCCTGTGCACCACAACTACTGAGCCTGCGCTCTAGAGTCCATGTGCCACAACTACTGAAGCCCACGTGCCTAGAGCCCGTGCTCCACAACAAGAGAAGCCACCACAATGAGAAGCCCGTGCACCGCAACAAAGAGTAGCCCCCACTCACCACAATAGAGAAAGCCCGCATGCAGCAACGAAGACCAAACGCAGCCAAAAATAAAAAAATAAAATAAATTTTAAAAAAAGAAAACAAATAGCACGTGTTGCCAAGGATGTGGAGATCCATATTCATATATGATCCAGAAATTTCACTTTTAGGTATACCTGAAGAAAATAAAAATACTAATTCAAAAAGATATATTCATGGGACTTCCCTGGTGGCACAAGGGTTAAGAATCAGCCTGCCAATGCAGGGGACATGGGTTTGAGCCCTGGTCTGGGAAGATCCCACATGCCCTGGAGCAACTAAGCCTGTGTGCCATAGCTACTGATCCTGAGCTCTAGAGCTCGTGAGCTACAACTACTGAGCCTGCGTGCCACAACTACTGAAGCCTGCATGCCTAGAGCCTGTGCTCCACAACAAGAGAAGCCACCACAATGAGAAGCCTGGGCACCGCAACGAAGAGTAGCCTCTGCTCTCCGCCACTAGAGAAAGCCCAAGCACAGAAACAAAGACCCAACGCAGACAAAAATTAATTAATTAATTTTTAAAAAAATATACATTCACTCCAATGTTTATTGCAGGTTTATTTACAGTAGCCGAGATAATGGAAGCAACCTATGTGTTCATCAATATATGAATGGATAAAGAAGATGTGGTATGTAAATAAAATGGAGTATTATTCAGCCATTAAAAATGAAATCTTGTCATTTGTGACAACATGGATAGATGTAGAAGGTATTATGCTAAGTGAAATAAATCAGAAGGAGAAAGACAAATACCGTATGATCTCACTTATATGTAGAACCTAAAAAACCAAAATGAACAAAACAAAAACAGACTCATAGATACAGAGGATGAACAGGGGGTTGCCATGGGGTGGGGCGAGGTGGGCAAAATAGGCAAAGGAGATTAAGAAATGCAAACCTCCAGTTATAAAATAAATAAGCCACAGGGAGGTAGTATACAGCACAAGGAATATGGTCAATAATATTGTAATAACTTTATATAGGGACAGGTGGTTACTAGCCTTATCGTGGTGATCATTTCATAATATATGCAAATGTCAAATCACTATGCAGCACAGCTGAAAAATAACATAATGTATGTCAAGTATAATAAAAACAATAAATAAAAAGCTTTTGCACAGCAAAGGAAACCATAAACAAGACCAAAAGACAACCCTCAGAATGGGAGCAAATATTTGCAAATGAAGCAACTGACAAAGGATTAATCTCTAAAATTTACAAGCAGCTCATGCAGCTCAAAACCAAAAAAACAACCCAATCCAAAAATGGGCAGAAGACCTAAATAGACAGTTCTCCAAAGAAGATATACAGATTGCCAACAAACACATGAAAGAATGCTCAACATCATTAATCATTAGAAAAATGCAAATCAAAACTACAATGAGGGCTTCCCTGGTGGCGCAGTGGTTGAGAGTCTGCCTGCCGATGCACGGACCACGGATTGGTATCCTGGTCCGGTAAGATCCCACATGCCGCAGAGCGGCTAGGCCCGTGAGCCATGGCCGCTGAGCCTGCGCGTCCGGAGCCTGTGCTCCGCAACGGGAGAGGCCACAACAGTGAGAGGCCTGCGTACCGGAAAACAAAACAAAACAAAACAAAACAAACCTACAATGAGATATCACCTCACACCGGTCAGAATGGCCATCAAAAAATCCAGAAACAGTCCACACACTAGGAAGCCCCTTCGCGGGCGGAGACTGTGGGTGGCAGAAGGGGAAAGCTTCGGAGCCGCGAAGGAGAGCACAGCAACAGGGGTGCGGAGGACAAAGCGGAGAGATTCCCGCACAGAGGATAGGTGCGACCGGCACTCACCAGGCCGAGAGGCTTGTCTGCTCACCCGCCAGGGCGGGCGGGCCTGAGAGTTGAGGCTCGGGCTTCGGTCGGAGCGCCAGGGAGAGGACTGGGGTTGGCCGCGTGAACACAGCCTGCACGGAGTTAGTGCACCACAGCTAGCCGGGAGGGGGTCCAGGGAAAAGCCTGGACCTGCCGAAGACGCAAGAAACTTTTTCTTCCCTCTTTGTTTCCTGGTGCGCGAGGAGAGCGGATTAAGAGCGCTGCTTAAAGGAGCTCCAGAGACAGGCGCGAGCCGCGACTAAAAGCGCGGACCCCAGAAACAGGCATGAGACGCTAAGGCTGCTGCTGCCGCCACCAAGAAGCCTGTGTACGAGCACAGGTCACTATCCACACCCCCCTTCCGGGGAGCCTGTGCAGCCCACCACTGCCAGGGTCCCGGGATCCAGGGACAACTCCCCCGGGAGAACGCACGGCGCGCCTCAGGCTGGTGCAACGTCACGCCGGCCTCTGCCGCAACGTCACGCTGTCCTCTGCCGCCGCAGGCCCGCCCCGCACTACATGCCCCTCCCTCCCCCGGGCCTGAGTGAGCCAGAGCACCCGAATCAGCGGCTCCTTTAACCCTGTCCTGTCTGAGCAAAAAACAGACGCCTTCCAGCGACCTACACGCAGAGGCGGGGCCCAATCCAAAGCTGAGCCCCTGGGAGCTGTGAGAACAAAGAGAAAGGGAAACCTCTCCCAGCAGCCTCAGAAGCAGCGGATTAAAGCTCCACAATCAACTTGATGTACCCTGCATCTGTGGAATACATGAATAGAAAACGAATCATCCCAAATTAAGGAGGTGGACTTTGAGAGGAAGATTTATGATTTTTTTCCCCTTTTCCTCTTTTTGTGAGTGTGTATGTGTATGCTTCTGTGTGAGATTTTGTCTGTACAGCTTTGCTTCCACCATTTGTTCTAGGGTTCTATCCGTCTGTTTTTGTTTAATTTTTTTCTTTTTTTCTCTTAATTATATTTTTATTTTAATAACTTTATTATATTTTACCTTACTTTATTTTATTTTACTTTATCTTTTTTTCCTTCCTTCCCTCCTTCCTCCCTCCCTCCCTCCCTCCTTTCTTTCTTTCTTTCTTTCTTTCTTCTTCTACTAATTCTTTCTTTCTACTTTTTCTGCCTTTTATACTGAGCCGTGTGGATGAAAGGGTCTTGGTGCTGCAGCCAGGAGTCAGTGCTGTGCCTCTGAGATAGGAGAGCCAACTTCAGGACACTGGTCCACAAGAGAGCTCCCAGCTCCACATAATATCAAAAGGTGAAAATCTCCCAGAGATCTCCATCTCAACACCAGCACCCAGCTTCACTCAACGACCAACAAGCTACAGTGCTGGACATCCTATGCCAAACAACTAGCAAGATAGGAACACAACCCCACCCATTAGCAGAGAGGCTGCCTAAAATCATAATAAGTCCACAGACACCCCAAGACACACCACCAGACGTGGACCTGCCCACCAGAAAGACAAGATCCAGCCTCCTCCACCAGAACACAGGCACTAGTCCCCTCCACCAGGAAGCCTACACAACCCACTGAACCAACCTTAGCCACTGGGGACAGATACCAAAAACAACGGGAGCTACGAACCTGCAGCCTGCAAAAAGGAGACACCAAACACAGTAAGATAAGCAAAATGAGAAGATAGGAAAACACACAGCAGGTGAAGGAGCAAGACAAAAACCCACCAGACCTAACAAATGAAGAGGAAATAGGCAGTCTACCTGAAAAGGAATTCAGAATAATGATAGTAAAGGTGATCCAAAATCATGGAAATAGAATAGACAAAATGCAAGAAAAAATTAACAAGGACCTAGAAGGACTAAAGATGAAACAAACAACAATTAACAACACAATAAATGAAATTAAAAATACTCCAGATGGGATCAATAGCAGAATAACTGAGGCAGAAGAACAGATAAGTGACCTGGAAGATAAAATAGTGGAAATAACTACTGCAGAGCAAAATAAAGAAAAAAGAATGAAAAGAACTGAGGACAGTCTCAGAGACCTCTGGGACAACATTAAATGCACCAACATTTGAATAATAGGGGTTTCAGAAGAAGAAGAGAAAAAGAAAGGGACTGAGAAAATATTTGGAGAGATTATAGTTAAAAACTTCCCTAATATGGGAAAGGAAATAGTTAATCAAGTCCAGGAAGCACAGAGAGTCCCATACAGGATAAATCCAAGGAGAAATGCTCCAAGACACATATTAATCAAATTGTCAAAAATTAAATACAAAGAACACATATTAAAAGCAGCAAGGGAAAAACAACAAATAACACACAAGGGAATCCCCATAAGGTTAACAGCTGATCTTTCAGCAGAAACTCTGCAATCCAGAAGGGGCTGGCAGGACATATTTAAAGTGATGAAGATGAAAAACCTGCAACCAAGATTACTCTACCCAGCAAGGATCTCATTCAGGTTTGATGGAGAAATTAAAACCTTTACAGGCAAGCAAAAGCTGAGAGTTCAGCACCACCAAACCAGCTTTACAACAAATGCTAAAGGAACTTCTCTAGGCAAGAAACACAAGAGAAGGAAAAGACCTACAATAACAAACCCAAAACAATTAAGAAAATGGGAATAGGAACATACATATCTACCTTAAATGTAAATGGACTAAATGCTCCCACCAAAAGACACAGATTGGCTGAATGGATACAAAAACAAGACCCATATATTTGCTGTCTAAAAGAGACCCACTTCAGACCTAGAGACACATACAGACTGAAAGTGAGGGGATGGAAAAAGATATTTCATGCAAATGGAAACCAGAAGAAAGCTGGAGTAGCAATTCTCATATCAGACAAAATGGACTTTAAAATAAAGACTATTAGAAGAGACAAAGAAGGACACTACATAATGATCAAGGGATTGATCCAAGAAAAAGCTATAACAATTGTAAATATTTATGCACCCAACATAGGAGCACCTCAATACATAAGGCAAATACTAACAGCCATAAAAGGGGAAATTGACAGTAACACATTCATAGTAGGGGACTTTAACACCCCACTTTCACCAATGGACAGATCATCCAAAATGAAAATAAATAAGGAAACACAAGCTTTAAATGATACATTAAACAAGATGGACTCAATTGATATTTATAGGACATTCCATCCAAAAACAACAGAATACACATTTTTCTCAAGGGCTCAGGGAACGTTCTCCAGGATAGATCACATCTTGGGTCACAAATCAAGCCTTGGTAAATTTAAGAAAATTGAAATTGTATGAAGTATCTTTTCCGACCACAATGCTATGAGACTAGATATCAATTACAGGAAAAGGTCTGTAAAAAATACAAACACATGGAGGCTAAACAATACACTACGTAATAACGAAGTGAACACTGAAGAAATCAAAGAGGAAATTAAAAAATAGCTAGAAACAAATGACAATGGAGACACGACACCAAAAATCTATGGGATGCAACAAAAGCAGTTGTAAGAGAGAAGTTTATAGCAATACAATCCTACCTTAAGAAACAGGAAACATCTCGAATAAACAACCTAACCTTGCACCTAAAGCAATTAGAGAAAGAAGAACAAAAAAAAACCCCAAAGTTAGCAGAAGGAAAGAAATCATAAAAATCAGATCAGAAATAAATGAAAAAGAAATGAAGGAAACGATTGCAAAGATCAATAAAACTAAAAGCTGGTTCTTTGAGAAGATAAACAAAATTGATAAACCATTAGCCAGACAAATCAAGAAAAAAAGGGAGAAGACTCAAATCAATAGAATTAGAAATTTAAAAGGAGAAGTGACAACTGACACTGCAGAAATACAAAAGATCATGAGAGATTACTACAAGCAACTCTATGCCAATAAAATGGACAACCTGGAAGAAATGGACAAATTCTTAGAAATGCACAACCTGCCAAGACTGAATCAGGAAGAAATAGAAAATATGAACACACAAATCACAAGCACTGAAATTGAAACTGTGATTAAAAATCTTCCAACAAACAGAAGCCCAGGACTAGATGGCTTCACAGGGGAATTCTATCAAACATTTAGAGAAGAGCTAACACCTATCCTTCTCAAACTCTTCCAAAATATAGCAGAGGGAGGAACACTCGCAAACTCATTCTACGAGGCCACCATTACGCTGATACCAAAACCAGACAAGGATATCACAAAGAAAGAAAACTACAGGCCAATATCACTGATGAACATAGATGCAAAAATCCTCAACAAAATACTAGCAAACAGAATCCAACAGCACATTAAACGGATCATACATCATGATCAAGTGGGGTTTATCCCAGGAATGCAAGGATTCTTCAATATACACAAATCAATCAACGTGATACACCATATTAACAAATTGAAGGAGAAAAACCATATGATCATCTCAATAGATGCAGAGAAAGCTTTCAACAAAATTCAACACCCATTTATGAAAAGAAACCTGCAGAAAGTAGGCTTAGAGGGAACTTTCCTCAACATAATAAAGGCCATATATGACAAACCCACAGCCAACATCGTCCTCAATGGTGAAAAACTGAAACCATTTCCACTAAGATCAGGAAAAAGACAAGGTTGCCCAGTCTCACCATTCTTATTCAAAATAGTTTTGGAAGTTTTAGCCACAGAATTCAGAGAGGAAAAGGAAATAAAAGGAATCCAAATTGGAAAAGAAGAAGTAAAGCTGTCACCATTTGCAGATGACATGATACTATACATAGAGAATCCTAAAGATGCTACCAGAAAACTACTAGAGCTAATCAATAAATTTGGTAAAGTAGCAGGATACAAAATTAATGCACAGAAATCTCTGGCATTCCTATACACTAATGATGAAAAATCTGAAAGTGAAATCAAGAAAACACTCCCATTTACCATTGCAACAAAAAGAATAAAATATCTAGGAATAAACCACCTAAGGAGACAAAAGACCTGTATGCAGAAAATTATAATACACTGATGAAAGAAATCAAAGATGATACAAATAGATGGAGAGATATACTATGTTCTTGGATTGGAAGAATCAATATTGTGAAAATGACTCTACTACCCAAAGCAATCTACAGATTCAATGCAATCCCTATCAAACTACCAATGACATTTTTTACAGAACTAGAACAAAAAATTTCACAATTTGTAGGGAAACACAAAAGACCCCGAATAGCCAAAGCAATCTTGAGAACGAAAAACGGAGCTGAAGTAATCAGGCTCCCTGACTTCAGACTATACTACAAAGCTACAGTAATCAAGACAGTATGGTACTGGCACAAAAACAGAAAGATAGATCAATGGAACAGGATAGAAAGCCCAGAGATAAACCCACGCACATATGGTCACCTTATCTTTGATAAAGGAGGCAGGAATGTACAGTGGAGAAAGGACAGCCTCTTCAATAAGTGGTACTGGGAAAACTGGACAGGTACATGTACAAGTATGAGATTAGATCACTCCCTAACACCATACATAAAAATAAGCTCAAAATGGATTAAAGACCTAAATGTAAGGCCAGAAACTATCAAACTCTTAGAGGAAAACATAGGCAGAACTCTCTATGACATAAATCACAGCAAGATCATTTTTGACCCACCTCCTAGAGAAATGGAAATAAAAACAAAAATAAATGGGACCTAATGAAACTTCAAAGCTTTTGCACAGCAAAGGAAACCATAAACAAGACCAAAAGACAACCCTCAGAATGGGAGAAAATATTTGCAAATGAAGCAACTGACAAAGGATTAATTTCCAAAATTTACAAGCAGCTCATGCAGCTCAATAACAAAATAACAAACAACCCAATCCAAAAATGGGCAGAAGACCTAAATAGACATTTCTCCAAAGAAGATATACAGACTGCCAACAAACACATGAAAGAATGCTCAACATCATTAATCATTAGAGAAATGCAAATCAAAACTATAAAGAGATATCATCTCACACCAGTCAGAATGGCCATCATCAAAAAATCTAGAAACAATAAATGCTGGAGAGGGTGTGGAGAAAATGGAACCCTCTTGCACTGCTGGTGGGAATGTGAATCGGTTCAGCCACTATGGAGAACAGTATGGAAGTTCCTTAAAAAACTACAAATAGAACTACCATATGACCCAGCAATCCCACTGCTGGGCATATACCCTGAGAAAACCAAAATTCAAAAAGAGTCATGTACCAAAATGTCATTGCAGCTCTATTTACTACAGTCCGGAGATGGAAACAACCTAAGTGTCCATCATCAGATGAATGGATAAAGAAGAAGTGGCACATATATACAATGGAATATTACTCAGCCATAAAAAGAAACGAAATTGAGCTATTTGTAATGAGGTGGATAGACCTAGAGTCTGTCATACAGAGTGAAGTAAGTCAGAAAGAGAAAGACAAATACCGTATGCTAACACATATATATGGAATTTAAGAAAAATAAAATGTCATGAAGAACCTAGGGGTAAGACAGGAATAAAGACACAGACCTACTGGAGAATGGACTTGAGGATATGGGGAGTGAGAAGGGTGAGCTGTGACAGGGCGTGAGAGAGGCATGGACATATATACACTAACAAACGTAAGGTAGATAGCTAGTGGGAAGCAGCCGCATGGCACAGGGATATCGGCTCGGTGCTTTGTGACCGCCTGGAGGGGTGGGATAGGGAGGGTGGGAGGGAGGGAGACGCAAGAGGGAAGAGATATGGGAACATATGTATACGTATAACTGATTCACTTTGTTATAAAGCAGAAACTAACACACCATTGTAAAGCAATTATACCCCAATAAAGATGTTTAAAAAAATAACAAAAAACCAAACAACCCAATCCAAAAATGGGCAGAAGACCGAAATAGACATTTCTCCAAAGAAGATATACAGACTGACAACAAACACATGAAAGAATGCTCAACATCATTAATCATTAGAGAAATGCAAATCAAAGCTACAATGAGATATCATCTCACAGCAGTCAGAATGGCCATCATCAAAAAATCTAGAAACAATAAATGCTGGAGAGAGTGTGGAGAAAAGGGAACCCTCTTGTACTGTTGGTGGGAATGTAAATTGATACAGCCACTGTGGAGAACAGTATGGAAGTTCCTTTAAAAACTACAAATAGAACTACCATATGACCCAGCAATCCCACTACTGGGCATATACCCTGAGAAAACCATAATTTAAAAAGAGTCATGTACCAAAATGTTCATTGCAGCTCTATTTACTATAGCCCGGAGATGGAAACAACCTAAGTGCCCATCATCGGATGAATGGATAAAGAAGATGTGGCACATATATACAATGGAATATTACTCAGCCATAAAAGGAAACGAAATTCAGTTATTTGTAGTGAGGTGGATGGACCTAGAGTCTGTCATACAGAGTGAAGTAAGTCAGAAAGAGAAAAACAAATACTGTATGCTAACACATATGTATGGAATCTAAGAAAAAAAAAAAAGGTCACGAAGAACCTAGGGGTAAGACGGGAATAAAGACACAGACCTACTAGAGAAAGGACTTGAGGATATGAGGAGGGGGAAGGGTAAGCTGTGACAAAGTGAGAGAGTGGCATGGACTCTACCAAACGTACAATACACTACCAAATGTAAAATAGATAGCTAGTGGGAAGCAGCCGCATAGCACAGCGAGATAAGCTCGGTGCTTTGCGACCACCTAGAGGGGTGGGATAGGGAGGGTGGGAGGGAGGGAGATGCAAGAGGGAAGAGATATGGGAACATATGTATATGTATAACTGATTCACTTTTTTATAAAGCAGAAACTAACACACCATTGTAAAGCAATTATACTCCAATAAAGATGTTAAGGGCTTCCCGGGTGGCACAGTGGTTGAGAGTCCGCCTGCCGATGCAGGGGACACTGGTTCATGCCCCAGTCCTGGAAGATCCCCCATGCCACAGAGCGGCTGGGCCCATGAGCCATGGCGGCTGGGCCTGCGCGTCCGGAGCCTGTGCTCTGCAGCGGGAGAGGCCACAACAGTGGGAAGCCCGCATACAGCAAAAAAAAAAGAAAAAAAAAAAAGATGTTAAAAATAAATAAATAAAAATTTTAAAATATACATAGATAGATAAATAGTTGGTTAACTTCATTAGTCTTCAGGAAATGCAAATTAAAACCACAATATGACACCAGTACACCCCCACCAGAATAACTAAAAATTTTTTAACACTGTCCAGGGTTGGCAAGAATTCAGAGAAACCAGAAATTGCATACACTCACACAGGAGGGCAAATTGACATACTGAGTTTAGAAAACTGTTTGGTCATATCTACTAGGCATATACCTACTTTACAATTCAGCAATTTCACTTGTAGAAAATACCCTGGAGAAATGCATACATTCACTCTCCAAAAAGGATGAGCATAAGAATATTGATTACAGCAATTCTTGCAATAGCCCCAAATGCTTATCAGCAAAACAGGCACAAATAAACGGTAGGACATTCCCAAGGTGGAGTATTACACAGTAATGAAAAGGTTGGAGGATGTCATCAAGAGGACTTGTTGACCTGTGAGCTGGATCCAGGTAATCAGAGACTCCTCACCCCCTCCCCATCCTTGGAATGTACTTTCTACCCACCATTCCCACACTAGGAGCTATTTCTAGGACATAGCCTTGAGAAAGTAAGGTGTTGTTGAGACCATCTGAATTGAATATGTATCTGAACCCAGTTAATTGGTCTCTATATAAATTTTTAAGACTCTGGCAGATGGATGCAGATATATACTTACTTTGTAGCCACCAAGACAAGCCTCGTATATAATTTCCCTTGCTTATTAAAGCTGACACCTACCAATCTGGGGTGACCTGCTTCTTTTTTTAGTTCTCCTTACCCTCTCTGTATGGGGGTCAATTTCAGATTTCACCCAGGAAGCTTCTCAGGTTTTCAACCACAAAATAAATGTACTACAACTATATATAATAATGTGGATGAATCCAACATACATAGCCTAAGCAAAAGAAGGCAGACACAAAAGAATGCATATTGTTTGATTCCATTTTTATACGTCAAAAATGGGGGAATTAATCCCTGGTATTACCTTTGCTGAGCCAGTGCCTAGGAGGAGACCTGAGGTTGGCTTCCGAAGCCTGAGTAATGTTCTCTTGGTCTGGATACTGGTCTGGATTCTGATGAAATGCATCTGTTCACCTTGTAAAATTCCTTTATGGATTTGTGTTTTTTCATCATGTATGTTATATATAATAAAAAGTTCAAAAAATTAATCACAGCATATACATAGGCTAGTATCATGGGAAGAGTACATGAATGATTATACTGTGGCAAATAACTGTGTGCAAGACACTCATAGAACTTTATATATTTATCATATAATTGAATTCACACAAAAATCAAGGGAGTTGGAATTATTAGTCCAATTTTCCCAGTGAGGCAATTAAGGATTAAAGAGTTTAAGAAACTTGTCAAAGAGCACAGTTAGTTAATGACGAGAGCTGTAATTCTGTCTATGATCTTCCTACCATGTAATTCTTCCTCCTAAAAGTTATGGATTTTTAGAGCTAATCCATGTTGTAATAATTCATAATAAGCTTAATTTGATGCTGTCGCAGATTGGGTTCCCTGGAAGATCAAAACCTGTGGAAGGAAAGGAAGGAAGCAGGATGGGACTGAGGGAAGAGAGGTCTTTCTCCCAATAAGACCTCAGCCAGCCTGGCAGGGAGCCCATCACTGGGTCCCTCACTGACTCTCCGTAGCTGAAAAGAGTGCACAGTTGGAGTCTGCCTGCCAACAACTCTCCACCATGGGCAGCAAGTCCTTCCTTGAAAAAGGAAATGGGTAGCGCATCTCCAGTTCTACCACAAGGATTTCGATGACCTTGGGTTTTTTTAACCCTCACAATAAACCTATAGGGTAGTCATGCATGTGTTCTCAAGGCCTTTGCACAAGCTATTACCTCTATCAGGAACCCTCTTCCCTCAGTGACCTGAGTAACTCTTTTACCTTCTTCAAGTCTTAGCTCAACCATCACCTTCTCAACCGGAACAATGTATGTGAAATCACAGCCAACTCCCATCCTTTGCTCCACATCCTCTTTCCCTTATTCTACATTTGCTTCATTCCTTTGCATATATCGTCTCCTAGCATATTACATTGTTTATTTTTTACTTTATCTTTCTTATTATCGGGCACCTCCTCCTCCTAGAATATAAACTCCACAGTGACAGGAATCTTTGTTTTGTTTACTGATGTGTTCCTAGAATATTAGCTGACACATAGCAGGTCTCAATAAATATTTGTCACATTAAATTGAATAAAAGTTAATCCTTACCCTTGAACATACACCCACTAGTGAACTATGATTAAGATCAACATCAAAAGAAAAGGAAGTTACAGCTTCCAGAGTGAGGAATGAGGAGGTGGATGCCTGCCCTTTAGAAAGAGGAGGTGAGGTGTTAAATAATTGTGTTGCTAGTGTTCCCTGATCCATTTTCCCTAAGAGAGTCTTCACACTGTGTGTCACTGATGAGGGAAGTAGGAAGGACAATAAAAGACAGTCATTGCAGTAGGCACAATGTACAAGTTGCTAAAAATCTATTCCTGGACATTATTTTAGTTTAAGATAGAGCAATTCCTACCTACAAATGGAGCTAAGTAATAACAAAAGTACAGAAATATAGGCATCATAGGAAAAGGTTAAAAATGCAATTGTCTATTCTAATAAAAACTATAATAGCTAACCTGCATTGAATGTTTACTATGTGTTAATTACAGTTTAAGTCTTTTTCATGAATTATTTTGTTTAGTATTCACATTTCTATAAACTAGGTCCTACCATTATTTCACTCCTATTTAAGCTACATTATCCTGGCATCATACTATAAAATTATTACTTTTACAGGTTGGAAAATCAAAGCCTAGAGAGATTAATCAAGGTCACAGACTTAGTCTATGGTGAGGCAGGAGTTGAACCCAGGCAATCTGATTGCCAAGCCCGTAACCACCCTGCTTCATCCCCCCTACCTCCAACTGGACTTCACACAAATGCAAAATCAACTTCTCTTGTGATAATCTACTGACATACTGGAGTATGTCTGTTTCAGCATGTGGTGTTACCCTGACTCATCAGAGGGAAGTCAGGAGCCTTTGGGACATGTACTTCTGTGGTTCTGTTGTGACTTGTTCATACATGGGGTAACCCCGTGCGATGCTCCACTTGTCGACTCCCTATGGAGTCGGGGGGAGGGGGAGGCCCCTGCCCACCTCTACCCTCATCAACCCACCCTTTAGAGGCGGTAGGAACCCAGGGAGTGTGATCACAGAGGGTGAGCCTACTTTGCCTTGAACACAGGCCAAGCTTCACAGGACATGAGAAACCTCTGCTTTTGCTCAGCCCTCGCTTTCTGGTTCCTAGGTTTTTCTTCTAAGCAGCAATACTGAAAAGTCAAACTAATAAAGCTACATTGGTTTTTACCTTCCCGGACTTGGCCAGCTCTGCAGGATCCAGAAGCTTGAGATTAGAATCTTACATACATAAGTCAAATGCTTCCCTTCCTTGACCTCAGGGCTTCGTTTGTGGCACAAAATCCTCTCAAACTTTCCCCCAGACTTTCCTCAAAGGTAGAAATACTAGAGCCATTGAGGCCCAACTTCTAATTACTGGGACTTTCATTTGCATATATGTTTTCTCATTTGCATACTATTAGAGTGAGGCAGGGTTTGTGTTGCGCTGAGTGCAGCATTCCAGGTGCAGAAAAGGTGGGCGTGGAGCAAAGGAATTAAGTCACACCAGTTATATAAGATAAATATGCAAACATTTAAATCAAAGAATCTCCTATACCAGCCTTTTGAGGGTTTTAACACATTTTTTCTTAAAGTATTCTTAACTATTCTTAAACTATAATTAACCAAAGGAAAGGTACTATCCTGATTTACGTACATTATTGTAATATATTTTCCACAACCCTATGAAGCTGGTCTTATCTTATCCTGCTTTATGGATGAGAAAACTAAAGCTTCAAGATGAAGTAATTAGCCCAATATTTCATAGCCAATAAATAGCAGAGCAAGAATTTTAACCAAAGAACTGTCTAACTCCAAGGCCTGTTCTGCCTTTAATTTTCTCCTCCCACATCCTCCACTTTTACAAGCTCATCATCCTAATTAACTGACACCATTTTGATGGGCTTTATTTCCACCATCACTAAATTTATGAAAGGTTGATATATATGTCTGCCTATTGCTGATACATTTCAGCAAAAATTATTGAATGACTTCTGTGTGCTGGGGTCAAGGCAAAGATAAATAAAACATGATCAAAGACCCGAGAGGCTCATAATTTAGCAGGAATAAGTTGAATCATATTTTGTCATTTGCTGGAACACCCTGTTGTTATTTTTCAAAAAGTCTGTTTGGAAATGTCAATAATGATTATAATAATTTGTCAAAAAATACACAATGAAATGTGATATGAAAAATCATCAGACTGATCATTTTTCTCATTCTTTGATAGGTATACAACACGAATGCAATTATTCTGTCACCTCTAAAAGACGATGGCTTTAACAAGTACACATACTGCAGAGTGTGGCCATGTTACCTTCATCAATACTTTCCCAGAAACTATTCGATCAGCAGTTAATTCACCTATAAGCTAAAATCTGTAAGTGATATTTTATCTGGAATGCTTATGACCAACATGAGCTCACATGTCACATAGATGAAAATTCAAAACATCCCAAAATCCCAGAGAAAGGATGAGCGAGAAGTACTTAGCTGGCTCTGTTAGACTGTCTTTTTTGATTAGCTCTGCCAAAGTACTTCAGCCAGGTTTAATCATATGCTTCTCTTTGATTCCACTTCTCTTGGTACGCGGCACTACACCTGGACATAATATTCCCTCTTAAATCACTTGGACGTACTCACTTTTGTAATGTTTTCCAAATACATCACTACCTCTATCTCTAGCAGCTATTATCTTACAAAAATGGAAGACATGGTCTGCAGCACAAGCAATAATGCCCAGAGTTAGAGCCTCCATGTAACTTAACAGTGTTCCATGTTCTCAGTTCTGCTCTATCTCAAGGATTTCATTTGACATTGTGTCCGAAGTGAACTTTGAAAATTACATAACTTCTTTCAGGAAAACTTCTTCCCTTGTTTAATCCAGTGTTTCCTACTTTGGAATGTCAGTTTTTCTCTCCCAGGCTAGACCAGTGGTTTTCAAATTATGTGGAGTGGAATTCATTCTTTTTTCAAACACAATTGTTCAAAAGCACACAGCACATCATATAGGAAAAGGTGAACTGTTTTCTCAAGAAATTGAATCCTTTGTTTTTTGGAAGATTTATCACTGAAACCATAGGATCTATAGAGCAGTGTGATAGTCACTCCCTTAGATATTTCTTGTGTATCTTGTGAAAAGCATCGCATTATATTTGTATTGTGACTGCCCCTTAGATGCTAATATTCTTCAATTTGTGGATCTTTTATAACTTTGTAAACTTGGGATAACTGGAATCGTATGGAACTGGGCTCAAACTCTGATTCCACTGCTTGCCTATTGTGTGACCTTGAGCAATTTATTCAAACTCTCTATGTCAGGGTTTTCTTATCTCTGAAGGGAAAAGAACAATCCTTGTGATATATGGTGATTTTGAGGAGTAATGAGGTCAAGTTCATTGGATCTTTGACATTCAGCAAAGCTCTCTGGAGGGACCTTGTCTTCTCAACCGCATTGTATATACACTAATATATATACTAATAAATCATTCAGACCACAAAATGTAGTAAAATGTAACTATACTAGTGTCTTCACTATCGATTGTTCTCAGAAATTGTTTGAAAGGTTATTGGTTCTCTAAGGCACATTTCCATTGAGGGTCACAATTTTTGTCACTAGTTAACTGCCTCCAACTTTCACAAAAATTTTACCTCACTTGACAAGATATGTTTCACTTCTGTTGGTGGGAACGTAAATTGTACAGCCACTATGGAAAACAGTATGAAGTTTCTTCGAAAAGTTAAAAATAGAACTGCAATACGATCCAGTAATCCCACTTCTGGGTATATATCTAAAGGAAATGAAAACCGGATACAGACTAAGTATCTATATTCCCATGTTTATTGTATCATTAGTCACAATAGCCAAGATATGAAAACAACCCAAGTGTCTGTCCACAGATGAACAGATAAAGATGTGCTATATGGGAATTCCCTGGTAGTCCAGTGGTTAGAACTCCAGGCTTTCGCTGCTGAGGGCCCAGGTTTGATCCCTGTTTGGGGAACTATAATCCCTCAAGCTGCACAGTGCAGCCATAAATAAATAAATAAGCAAACAAATGGAAGGTTTTTTTAAAAGATGTGCTATAGGGGCTTCCCTGGTGGTGCAGTGGTTGAGAATCTGCCTGCCAATGCAGGGGACGCAGGTTCGAGCCCTGGTCTGGGAGGATCCCACATGCCGTAGAGCAACTGGGCCCGTGAGCCACAGCTACTGAGCCTGCGCGTCTGGAGCCTGTGCTCCACAAAAAGAGAGGCCGCGGTAGTGAGAGGCCCGTGCACCGCGATGAAGAGTGGCCCCCACTTGCCACAACTAGAGAAAGCCCTCGCACAGAAACGAAGACGCAACACAGCAAAAATAAATAAATTAATTAAAGTCTTAAAAAAAAAAAAAAGATGTGCTATATATATATATTCAAACGGTGAAGTGGTTGAGTCTAGGAGGAAAGGAGTAG
Organism: Orcinus orca; assembly: GCF_937001465.1. Classification (NCBI taxonomy): domain Eukaryota; kingdom Metazoa; phylum Chordata; class Mammalia; order Artiodactyla; family Delphinidae; genus Orcinus; species Orcinus orca. The sequence continues at coordinate 45,695,145 of NC_064573.1, forward strand.
AGAGTAGAAGAAACAGTAATATAAAAACATAGCCAAAGATTTAGGTAAAAGAAATCCACAGCTCAAAGGTTCAGGGACAATAAGTGGTCAAAATCTGGATCCCAATCTGTTTAACAATTTGGAGCACCTGCAACAATAATTGATTTTGAGTCAGAGACAGAGAGACAAAGTGACCTAAATATTTTTCATTGACTCTAAGCTATCTAGAAAACTGGTTATATTTGGGAGCATTAGAATCCAGGCTCCATTAGCACTGCAGGGTTTTCTATTTTATTCACTACTGTATATTCAGCATATAGAAGACGAGCCAAATGATTGCATATACTAGGCACTCAATGAATATTCATTGAATGAACACAAATTAATGAACAAGACCAAGTTATTTTTAGAAGCTGGAAATATTCATACTCCAATATGGATAAAATAAAATCCAATATTTAGTATGGAATAAATAAGATGACACTTTATCAAGATTCACATGCTTTAACAATATATTGATTGATTGATGGCCTGCAAGATATCTATCTGCTATAATTTAGAAGTACAATAGTTCAAATGTGTCAAGTGAAAGTAAAAAGTAACTAGTAAGAGTGATCCTATTCTTTTCCCCTTGTGCTTCTTTCAGGTCCTAATGCATTACCTGCCTTTGGCTTTTGTTTCCTTCCATTATAAATAAAACGGTTTCCTTGGCTGCAAGCTAATATCTGATTAATTCTTGCCTTTGAATAGCAATGATGGTATTGACTCCAACCTAGGATAATGACTTTCCTTGTGGTTTTTTTTCTTCAATTTTCTTTATTAAGTTAAAAAAGAGGCCACCGCTTTAGAATAAAAAAGCAGCAAGATATTAAATACAAAAGATATTACATATCTTTCACAGAATAACAAGTTGAATAGTATTTCTTGGAAACAACATGACAGAGAATCAGGGTTTTGTTAAAGACACTAGACTAAAATAGGTTAGAATAGATTATCTTTTAATTTCTTACTGAACAGCAAGTCTAACGTTTTAAATAAAACTAACATTAAAATTATAAACATTTGTTGAATCTTATATGATAATTTGTTAGTTTGTGCAACACATCTATTTGCATAGCCAATTCCTATTTCTCTAAAGAGGGACAATCTAATAGAGTATTCCTAGGGGCTGGGAATGGAGCGGAGAAGGAAGTACCATATACTGAATACCTTAAGACTTTCTGTTATGGTTTTAGAAAGGAATGCTTTTTATTAAAACTTTCCCATATGAAATCAAGTAACTGGTGATACCTACCTGTATGCACACATAGAACTAATAACCCAAATACAGAACTAAGAACTCAGAACTAAAACTTTGCGTGCAAAGGCTGGGCCAGGTGTTTGCATTGCTTGCTGCACTTAGGAACGGCCAACCCACCTCATGGTTGGGTTAGTTTCTGATGACCATGCACCATTGTTCTATCACTGGGGGTATTACCAGCTGTCATGTGAATAATTTCTGGGGGAAAAAGTTATTCTTGAAAGTTAATTTTGGCTTTAAGAAAGAGAAATTACCAAGGAACTTAATTCAGATTGACTAGAGAATTCTAAAACATTCATTGTCCTTTGCAAGCCCCAAGTTACTGTCTCTTCTTTGGCACATCCAGTTCTATGTTGTCTCTCTTTTTTAGTCATATTATGGAAAAGTCATTGTCTCTCCTCGGGTCTACTCTTAATCTTCCCCGTGACTCCCAAGTCTGGAGTCATTCATTTATATTAGAACATGATTAATGCCAATATTCAACACGAGGAACGACAAAAATTGTGTTAAGAGAAGATGAGAAATGACTTGTGTCTTTCAGCAGTGCTACAATAGTATTAGAATATTGGTAGGGAAAGACTTACCTACCTACTAGGTATTGCAGTCCCAATGTGTACCTGGTCCACCCATGTCTTGGGCTTTCGTTGTACAAAATTTGAGGATATTGAGAATATTGCCATAACTTTCACCAATTACTTAAGTCTTCTCTTTACTCTCAGAAAAAGGAGTTGTATGTTGGCTCCAGTTATAATTACTCTATTCCCAACTGTATTTTGCTGGGCAGAAATTTCAGATTATGAAGTGCGATTAGTATTCTGTGCTTTATATTTTTATCAACCTACACACACACACACACACACACACACACACACACACACAGCTTTATTCTTATGATTTTCACTGGCCTTTTATTTACTTTTGTTTGATTTTAGTCATTCTACTCAATATTTACACGACAGAAGCCCAGCTCACACTATTTGTTGATTCACAAATGCAAAGATAAAACAATTGTGGCCAAATTCAGGGATTTAACTGTTTTATCATTGATCGCCTCTTTATCCTGCAATTCTGCTTTGACTGTGTTGTCATGCCTTTTGGATAGGCTCTCTCCATGTGGCAGGTGCCAGTCATTTCAAGCTTATACATTCCTTGCAGTTAAGGCAAGAGTATCTCTTTCCTGATGGTTGCTGACTGCTCAGAAGTTATTAATTAACTGTAAAATCTCTTGCCATCTTGAGAGGCTAAAACAATCTTAAATCATCTAGACCTGGTTCCTTTTTGCTTAGCAAGTCTTCCTTCAAAGTACCTCTCTTCTCCCATTTTACTATAAGCAGCAAGAACAGTCGGTACTTTCAACACTTTGCTTGGATATCTCCTTAGTTAGATAACCAAGTTCATTACTTATAGATGTTTTTCCACATAATTACCAGTGAATTTCATTAAGCTTTTACATAACGTGGATTCCCCCATCACAAGTTTCTAATAACATGTTCCTTACTTTCTTTGAAGCCCTCACTGGAAGTCCTCAAATTCCAGATTTCTACTAAATGCTCAAGTCCTCAAAATCCTTTCAGTCTTCCCACTGACTGAATCCAAAGCCATTACCATATTTTTAGACATTGTTACAGCAGTATTCACTGTTACGGGTTGAATCATGTCTCCTCAAAAGACACTATAGTTTTACCCTCTCCCCAGTACTTGTGAACGAGACTTCATTTGGGAATAAAGCCTTTGCAAATAAGCAAGTTAAGATCTTGAACTTCTAACTTTCAGAACTGTGAGAGGATAAATTTCTATTGTTTAAGCCATTCAATTTGTTGTACCTTGTTTCTACAGACCCAGCTAAAACACCATGTTCCAGATATTAAAACTGGATTAGTTACCTATTACTGTGTAGCATCACTATCATAAATTCAGCTGCTTAAAATGACACACATTTATCACCTCAAACTTTCTGTGAAGTAGGTGTCCAGGCATAGCTTAGCTGGATCCTCGGCAAGTCTGTCATCAAGGCATCAGCCAGGGCTGAGTTCTCATCAGAAGCTCCCCTGGAAAGGGGTCTGATTCCTAGGTCATGTGATTGTGGGCAGAATTCAACATAAGGGTTTCAGTTTCTTGATAGCTGTTGGCCAGAGCTGCCATAAGTTCTGTACTTACTATATTGCTCTTTCCCTATGGCTGCTCTAAACATGGCAGCAGGATTGAGAGTTTAGGATTAGTAGATGCAAAGTAGTATAGTATATAGGATGCAGATGCAAACTAGTATAGTATTTAGGATGGATAAACAACAAGGTCCTACTGTATAGCACAGGGAACTGTACTCAATATCCTGTGAGAAACCATAATGGAAAATAATATGAAAAAGAATATATATATGTATAACTGAATCACTTTGCTGTACAGCAGAAATTAACACAACATTGTAAATCAACTATACTTCAATAAAATTAAAAACTGAATAAATAAAGAACATGGCAGCAGGCTTCTTCAAAGCCAGCAAAGGAGAGTCTCCTAACAAGATGGACATTACAATCTTATTTAAAATAATTGTGTACATGTAATAACATTCATCTAGTCACCTTTGTCATATTCCACTCTTTAGAACAAAGCCATAGGCCTTACTCACAACCAAGGTAAGAAGATTATACAAGGGCATGAAATATAAAACACACTGGCAAAGGGGGAAACGGGGAGGTGTTATCAAAGGGCACAAGTTTTGGTTAAACAAGCCCTGGAGGTCTACTGGACAGCATAGTTCTTATAGTTAATACTGTTGTATACTTGAAAATTTTTCTAAGAGGGTAGATCTTACATTGAACACAACTTTTCATACAAATAATAATGATAATAATAATTAAAGAGGGCAGAAGGAAACTTCTGGAGCTTATGGATATGCTTATGGCATAGACTGGTGATGGATTTATGGATGTATACTTCTCTCCAAACTCATCAAATTGTGTACACTAAACATGTACAGCTTTCTGTATGTAAATTACACCTTTTAATAAAATCTTTTAAAAATCTTTTTAAGTAGAATTTTTAAGAGAGCCATCCTCAAATAACATATTGCAAAACAGTTTTCCCAAAAAGACATATGTGTGCCTGTATTTGTACGTGTGTGTATATATACATATATATATATGAAATATATCATGTATTCTGTTATTAGTTCTCAAAACTGCAATAAAAATGCATGGTGACAAAGGTGTTCAACTTGAGACGATCTGTTCTTCAGAGAAATAGCCCTATACTGAGTTATTATTTTATCAACTATACTAGCATTTACTTAGGCAGTGGGGAAGAGTGAAAAGTGCCGTAGTTTGTGACTTGTCCAAGAAGTAAATACTGCG